>NC_064616.1:137764412-139014412 GCF_023898315.1 Schistocerca nitens | reverse complement strand
GAAAAATTAGTTTTCTGGCGTTAACCAAAGTAAATTACCTATTGTTCATTACGACTCGTCCGAAAATTGCACTTGTCCTTTCACGGTAAGCCAAGGGTGTAACATGCCCTTATTTTATTGTATCCGCTCGTTCGCGGATCTGAATAGCAGCCCAAAATTAGATAATTGATTAATGTGACCGTGTACCTAATGGGCTGGCAATCGGATTGGACTGCTCCGGGGATGTTACATTCCGTATTGTCCTTCGCAAATACTGTAATAAGTACTGTTTGGTGGTAAGAAGGACACAACACAGTTTCACAAACAAGATCCATATTCTCAGCAAAAGCACAAAATAAGGAGACAGCCACTGCCTTCGTCAATACACTGTTAATGACGGCTAATCTCAGCACAGGTTTCTTTAGTTATTCTTAATCGTCACACGCAACATCCAATCACTGTAATCCAAGTAATGCCGGCGCGGTAGACGCGGAAGTTCAATAACGGCACTTAATATCACTGAAATCACTCTGTAATTAAACTTCCTCACTTTCCCGTATAATACTAACACAAAGGGGTTAAACCACGGCGATGGCCACTCCCTTTTGCCGGTAATTTTCCTTAATTCAACTGCTGGCTTCTGCACAGCTCTGCCCGCCTCGCGGGAACCTACCACACCCTGACTTCAGCACATCTCAACTCTAATTGCTCTCCGCCCAGTTCTTCCCGCCTCGCGGGAATCTACCCAAGCAGCACTCGGCACTCCGGTGAACCCCCTCTAGCTCTCGCGACCTGCACACACACTACTCGATAGTTGCCCTGTCGACCTGTGTGAGCGCAAATTTAGTAGTAAGGGCCTGCGGACCCCTTACAACTTGCTTACTGACCTCCAGATCTTTGAACACGGAATACTCGTCGATCAACATTGTTGTGAAACTGTATTCCTTCCCCATGTGCTTATTTTCAGGGCTGCTTCCAGCTGTGACTTATTTTTTATGGATGACAACTCGCGTCCGCATTGAAAAACGCAGGTGGAGGAGGTTTTGGAACGAAAGGATGCCCATTTCCTCGACTTAAATCCTATAACGTGAGTGTAAGAGAGCTATTATCTGCATATGGTTTAGATGATTGGTAAGTGGTTGTGTGAACATGTTTTGTAAACCACCACAAAGAAAATTGCTAGAATTAAAAAAATGGCATCTCTTCAAAAAACGTGCGCGCTATAATTCGACCACTAACTCCTGTCAGACTCCACATCATTCTACAACGTCACAACCATTAATCCACATACTGAGTCCAGCGAATCCACAGTCAGCACTTTTACTGTGCAGAGGGGACATCATCATCTTAAAGACACAGGTAAGTGTATTTCATGTATCTACAGCGAGATATTACGGACGTGCGTATCTCCACCAGCAAACTCGCTAAGTTCAGACGATTTATCACCAATGGGTCCTGTGACCGGTCTTGTTAACGCAAAGTACATTGGAGCACGATCCACACCATGCACTGCCGTCCATGGAGGCGCATACACTATCAAGAATCATGTCCCGTCTTTTGTAGTGTCCAAGAGACCGTCATGAATCGAAGTAACTTAAGTGCAATTATTGTCTTTGAATAAATAATTCATTTCTGTTCGTCTAATTGCGTAATTCTTTCATTTGCCTTCTGTACTACACTGTAGATTTTCTTTTTGTGTGTGTTCCAAGTTTCATCGAGCTGTGCTAATTAGCAGAAGTCCGCCCCTGGTAGCTGAGTGGTCAGCGCGACGGAATGTCATACCTAATGGCACGGGTTCGATTCCCGGCGGGGTCGGAGATTTTCTCCGCCCAGGGACTGGTTGTCCTTATTACCCTCATTTCATCCCCATCGACACGCAACTCGCCGAAGTGGCGTCAACTCGAAAGACTTCACCAGGCGAACGGTCTGCCCGACGGGAGGCGCTAGCCACACGGCATTTACATTTACTTAGCAGGAAGTTACTTTCGTCCTTAGGTTTTGCACACCAGTGTACGTTTGTTAGACATTTTCCAAGAACAGTCCTCTTTCTGTCAGTGATTTCATAAGAGAAATAGGAAATCGGTGGAATATGTATGGAGAAAGGAGGACAAGTGAATCATATTATGTGAAGCAGACATTTATTAACAGCAAGGTTTTTTTCCTCGGGCAGCACACACGGTCAATAGAGAGACACATCTTATCAGTATGATGAAACGGGGTTTTCACTAAACCATCTTTACATTTAACGACACTATGGGGTCTTTGAGAGAAATTGATACTTCAGAAAGCATAATAAGCTCTGAGTCTCACAACACAGTCATGTTCACTCATGTGACCAAAAACTATGGGAGGAAATAATTCGTCATTCACATGTCAGCATGCACTGCTATTACAGGACGGCTTCAAAGGGACAAAAATCTTACGTCCACCGTATTTACCAAACTCTTAATAACTTCAATAAATCCAACCTAGCGAAACCTTGCCCGCTTAAGTGTACCTATTCTGTTTAGAAAATTGTGTATGATACAATTATATGGACGTACTGCAAGTGAGAACCAGCCCCTCACCGTCCCATTAAAGAAAGGAATAAAACTGGCAAAGCCTGACACACACACATTTAGATACACGTATAGCTATTCGTTTTTCTCATTGAGATGAGAATTTATGGATTGGCCGTTCTCCTAGAAGGAAACAGAATCTACCCAAAGCTCACGTGATGGTTGGCACTACACAGATATGCAAGTCAAACCTACATTGTCATACACAAAACAAAAATCATAAATGCGATTAAAATTATAAAAATGAAAAACAGAATTATAGATAATTTGAGGAAGGTGATCAAGGCACAGAATGGCCTAAGGATTTTACATGACGATAACTTGGTACAGTGGTCGCAGTCACTTTTTTTTTTTTTTTTTTTTTTGAAGGAAACCTATTCAGTCACGCGACACAAGAGAGCGTTAATCAATTTGCAAACATGGAAGCAATTCCTCACATTGTTAACGATCGTACTGGAACAGCACCGGAAGTAGTTCAAAGTATGAAGACACCTAAATCCCGGCCGTGTAGAGTGCCCGCTCTGTTTGAGGCGCCATGTCAGGGATTGCGCGGCCCCTCCCTTCGGAGGTGCGAGTCCTCCCTCGGGCATGTGTGTGAGTGTATGTGTGTGTGTGTGTGTGTGTGTGTGTGTGTGTGTGTTTTATTCTTAGCATACGTTAGTTTAAGTAGTGCGTAATTTTCGGGGCCGATGGCCTCAGCAATTTGGTCGCTTAGGAAATCACACACACTTGAACATTTGAACCTAAATCCATATTTAACTGAGGAAACAGAAATGGGACGTTTTTGGAATAAATTTCCTGACTTTTAATTTAAGTAAACGCAATGATTATTTACATTGTAACATGAAAAGTTTAACGAATTCCGACCAAAACTAAAACTTATGCTAGGCGTATTCCGAGGGCCACGATGTACTTACAATGATGTCCTAAGGAAGTATGACCTCAAAAAACTTTCTGGTTCCCCCTGTTAGCCGCCGTTGTGTGCTGCTTCTTTAGGGATGGGGGCGTAGTGGACCAATCGGGTAAAGAGTTAAGAAGCCGCCGGATGCTTACGCAATCGAAAGGACGCTAAAAAAGTAGAACATAGTTGTTTTAGACTATGTCAGCTTACTGGGCGAATTTTTAGTAGAAATTCAATGTAAAATTTCCACTACTTTGCATGGTGGGTTTTTGGCCAATCGCAAGACGCAAAAAGGCGGGATGTTGGTTCCTCTAAACAATAATAGGCTACAGTGCATGTCTGAACGGGACACAATGGAAAGCTCGCAACATTCTACGCGGAAAAGAAGTAAAACTACGCTGATTGCTATCTGTACAAATGAAGATTCAATCACCACCACATCCACATAGTACAGAGGTTTCTGAAAAGGAAGTTTCCTGATGTGAAACACGAAATAAAACAAATTGATCTCTAGGAATTGTTTCTCCGTGTTTGTGATAGAAATATAATAAAAATAGCAGAAAACCAGGCTGCTAAACTAATTCCAGGGTAAAAAAGGAATTGTAAAGGACAGGTAAATGAAAGGGGGCTCAAAGAGGCCCATTTTCACTGTCATAGATATATAACAGACGATGCCTAATAGTTACATACTATTCCTATATTCACTCAACCCTTAGCTATGCAATCGTTTTTTGGGGATCCCATGCACAAACATGGAAACTGTGTTCAAACTACAGAATAGAGGCATTACAACAATAACTAAAAATAGTAGCTCAGCTCCCTGTAACGATTTGTTTAAAGAGCTGAGGATTCTAACTGCAGCTTTTCAGTGCCTCTACTAATTTGTTAAGCACATCAAAAAGAAGAGCGGCATTTATCTCACAAACAGCACCATTCATGATCATAGATCAAGAGCCATATATTTATCACGAATAAAAAAAAAAAAACAACACAACATACAAAACAACGATTGAAGAGATTAAAGAGATTGTTGAAATCAAAATTTAAAAAGGTAGTTTCTGCATATCTCTTAAGTAACTCATACAACAAAGTCAAGGATTATTTGGATAACACTAAGTAGGGAATCGTAAAAATTTACATTATTTAGTAACAAACGTCTGTGAATCTACAGCAATCTGTCAGAGTTTAATGGATGTGTGTGTGTGTGTGTGTGTGTGTGTGTGTGTGTGTGTGTGTGAGTGAGTGAGTGAGTGTGTGTATACAGTACACTCCAGTGCAGTGCAGTGTAGTATAGCGTAGCGTGTGCTTGTGTATAGTGCGGGCTGTTATCATTGATATATATGACTAACTTACAAGTATGCCTAAAATACTGTACACAACATATTTACATTAACAAAACATGCTAATCTAGACCCGCGTAAGACGATATCGTTGTCTACATTAATTTGTTAATTAAAAATATGTTTCCTTTTTCAATTTTTACGTTTACATTACATTAAATTTACCATATTTGATGGACCTCTCAGAGTGTGGTCTATGGGAAATGGAAAGAAGTCAGAGATGTCCCTTTAATTTAATTTAAGTGCAAAACAATGAAATGAAGTGAAATTAATGTGTTATCGTGATAATTATTATTATAAATTAACGTAAAACATTAATTTTAGATTTACTGTGAAGATATTCTGCAATGGAGCAGGAAGAATTATCCAGTCGAGATCTTTAACTCAGTGTTAAACTGAATTATCTAGCTGTCATTTAATGTGCTCCGTTGGGTTGTTAAAAACGTGTATCCATGTATCTGGATCCTTTCTGAGCTAACCCTTTGACGTTTCTGTAGAAGTTGTTTTTCGCTCTAGTGTTATATTCATGCATCTTACTACTTTTTGCGAAACGAGAAGTACTGATAATGACAAAGGACATTAATGAATCTGTATATTGTGAAGTATTTGTCAAATCACGCAGTTTGTTGAAGAGGTCTCTGCAAGTTGTTCTTGAATTAACACCAGATGTAATCAATATAATACATACCTCTGTTCTAAAAATATTATCCATGTAACTTGAATTTCGCCAGAAAATGATTCCATAACTCTTTAATGAATGGAAATATGTTTAATAACGTAGTTTCTTCATTTTAAAATCTCCTATAATTGTAATCATTCTTACTGCAAATATAGCTGAACCAGTGCATTTTCTAACTGAGGTTATAATCTGTCTGCAGTCTCAAAACTTAAAACTTTCTGTTTCTTGTATTTCATTCTTCGAAAAACTTATTTTTGTAGCTTCTGGAGTTATGTGAGAAATGCTGAAGAGTATCTACATCTACATCTACATCCATACTCCGCAAGCCACCTGACGGTGTTTGGCGGAGGGTACCTTGAGTACCTCTATCGGTTCTCCTTTCTATTCCAGTCTCGTATTGTTCGCGGAAAGAAAGATTGTAGGTATGCCTCTGTGTGGGCTCTAATCTCTCTGATTTTATCCTCATGGTCTCTTCACGAGATATACTGCTCGACTCCTCGGTGGAGATATGTCCTCGAAACTTCAACAAAAGCCCGTACCGAGCTACTGAGCGTCTCTCTTGCAGAGTCTTCCACTGGAGTTTATCTATCATCTCCGTAACGCTTTCGCGATTACTAAAAGATCCTGTAACGAAGCGCGCTGTTCTCCGTTGGATCTTCTCTATCTCTTCTATCAACCATATCTGGTACGGATCCCACACCAGTGAGCAGTATTCAAGCAGTGGGCGAACAAGTTTACTGAAATCTACTTCGTTTGTTTTCGGATTGCATTTCCTTAAGATTGTTCCAATGAATCTCAGTCTGGCATCTGCTTTACCGACGATTAATTTTATATGGTCATTGCATTTTAAATCACTCCTAATGCCTACTTCCAGATAATTTATGGAATTACCTGCTTCCAGTTGCTGACCTGCTATATTGTAGCTAAATGATAAAGGATCATTCTTTCTGTGAATTCGCAGCACATTACACTTGTCTACATTGAGATTCAATTCCAATTCCCTGCACCATGATTCAATTCGTTGCAGATCCTCCTGCATTTCAGTACAATTTTCCATTGTTACAACCTCTCGATATACTACAGCATCACCCGCAAAAAGCCTCAGTGAACTTCCGATGTTAACCACAAGGTCATGTATATATATTGCGAATAGCAATGGTCCTATGACACTCCCCTGCGGCACACCTGAAATCACTCTTACTTCGGAAGACTTCTCTCCATTGAGAATGACATGCTGCGTTTTGTTATCTAGGAACTCTTCAATCCAATCACACAATTGGTCTGATAGTCCATATGATCTTACTTTGTTCATTAAACGACTGTGGGGAACTGTATGTAACGCCTTGCGGAAGTGAAGAAACACGGCATCTACCTGGGAACCCGTGCCTATGGCCCTCTGAGTTACGTGGACGAATAGTGCGAGCTGGGTTTCATACGATCGTCTTTTTCGAAACCCATGCTGATTCCTACAGAGTAGATTTCTAGTCTCCAGAAAAGTCATTATACTCGAACATAATACGTGCTCCAAAATTCTACAACTGATCGACGTTAGAGATATAGGTTTATAGTTCTGCACCTCTGTTCGACGTCCATTCTTGAGAACGGGGATGACCTGTGCCCTTTTCTAATCTTTGGAACGCTACGCTCTTCTAGAAACCTACGGTACACGGGGCAAGTTCCTTTGCGTACTCTGGGTAAAATCGAACTGGTATCACATCAGGTCCAGCGGCCTTTCCTCGTCTGAGCGATTTTAATTGTTTTTCTATCCCTCTGTCATCTATTTCGGTATCTACCATTTTGTCATCTGCGCGACAATCTAGAGAAGCAACTACAGTGCAGCCTTGTCAAAATTCAATGATAATCGATTTTCCCTGAACCATCTGCTGATATTTCCAAATATTTCATTAGTTTCCTTTTCAGTACGGGGACTGATACTATTTTCATTGCTATACTTGTACCAGCTGCAAAAAGAATAAAATTTGCATCTTTTGCAACTTCAAGCGGAAGATATAAATTATCAGAAAAGACATAGAACCCAAAATCGAACCTTGTGGTGGATTCTCTATGCCTGCTCCAAATTTTTAGTGCCTATCGTTATGTAATTGACATGAACTCAAAACCTATTGCGTTCTGTCATTTACATAGATAAGATAAAAACCATGAACCTGCTGTGTGTACTATTCGGTAGCATTTTAACTTTTGAATTAGGATAGCATTAAAACGTTAGTTAAGTCACAGAATATTCACAATGGCATCAATTTCTGTTGCACTAATACATTTTTTAATGTTCCAATTAGTTTTGCTTCGTTGCTGAAGGAGCTTGTTTTTTCTTGAAAATGCATACATTTTGATGCTCTGATGACTTTGCTTAGAATTTCACAGTACACTTTGTAATGCGATTTAACCACATCATTACCTATGTCCCTTGATAACATGTAGAATTTGGCATATTCTGATCCCATTTGTAATCCAGGATTTAGATGAATTTAATCTGCTTCTGCCAGTTAATTTCTAAGGGAAACAGTGTTCAAAGTGCCCTATGCTTAAATTAAAGAGTACATAGTTCTCGTTTACAGCATTTTGCACATCTTTGAAGACTGTATCTGGAAAATTTCTTGATTTCCTTAATTAATTTTCCATTTGAGGTACATAGTTCTAAAAGTCAACATCTGCTTCCTAAGTCATACTTACAAAAATGGAAAAATCTTGTTCCAATGTTAACAGGGTTCATATTAATGGAAATAATGTTCTACAGTCATTAAAAATGACTGTAAATATAAATTACGTAAGTGAAAATAAGATAAAGTACATATTTTATGAGTTATAAAGTTCTTAAATATGGAGATGTCTTGTTTTGGAACTTATTATACAATATGTGTTATTTTGGACCAACAACAGTGAAAATGTAGGGCTTTGGAACTTATAATAAAGCCATATGTCCCATTTTAGTTAAGAATATTCATTTTATTCAAATTGGTCTACATAGAAATAAGTATAAGCATATCTTAGTATCGTCAGTTTAGGCTCTTTCTTACGTTGTCATTAGTTAATAACAAGTTGCACATTATTTATATCCTCAGATTATATTCAGTTTCCTGTGATTCAGAGCGTGGATCTGGATGCACATTTTGCTCCTATTCCTCTTCCTCATAACACTATCTATTATATTCATGTAATAAACCAAGGATTCCATCTGTCTCCAGCTATCTCCAAGATGCTTGCGAAGTAATCGCTCAACACCACACAGTTTTTCTTTTTTGATGATGGAGGCATCTATGGGAAATTCCGTTTTTCGTTGTTAGAAAGTGTGTTTCCCTGTTTTAGTATTCCTCTTTATACATTCAGGTCACATCTGTAGTACTGCCCACGTCTTCTATAACTACATTTTTCGATCTTTTTATCATAATTCTGTTGCAAAATTTCGTTTTGAAATGCCAGGTGTTTGGTGGTTTGAAGACACTTTGTGTGCTTCCCTTCCAGTCATAAACTGGACAGTCCACATCTAATTTGTTTTGGGAACCGTAGTTGTTGAATATATTGTAATATTCTTCTAGTTTAATAATTGTATCCATTTTTATCTCCTCTCCAGTTTTTCCGAATACTCGGTCAGGCGGGATAAAAGAGTAGCCAACAACTGGAAAGACCAACTGAACTTTGTCTATATTCTCTGGTGCTTCATTTCTCACAAGTAGGAAATAATGCCAATAATTGTGCTGTTTTTGTTTTGTCGTGCGCAGCCGTCCAATTAACTTAATATTTTTTACGACAGAGGGATCAAGCTTGTTTATCTGTCATAAAGTGCCGACGCGATTTCGTTGAATGCGTTAGGGTGACATGATCATAGTCAAACATGCATGGTGATATTGTCCTTATTTTGAGGATCATGAGATGAACCAACACAAAGAGTGAAATTTTGCAAGTACAATTGCCGATAATAATAAGCTGCCTGATTAGGAGTCATAACTAAGAATGAGTTTATCGATCTTTTCTTTTTGCAAAAGTTACAGAAAGTTTGGGCTCGTAACATATGTACTCTTAGAATAGTCATCACTTCTAATTTTTGTTGTTTTTTTTTTTTTTAGAGACTTTACTTTTTCTTTGAGCATCAAACAGATGGCACAAACATGAGTTGATGGAATTCCAAATCCTATACTGTAATTCGTACAAAAATAATGTCGGAAATAAACCTGGTCTACTTTAATATCATGTACAACCGATTCATTGAACATTCTCAAGAGTTTGGTAATATTCAGTTCACGTAGTAAGTACTGGCAGTCATTAATCTGATCTTCGCTTACATTACCTGTTTTTTCCACTAATTGTAGCCCAGTTTCTAAATGCCCGCTTCCAGACTAGCCTTACCCCTATCCTTTGAGACCCATGCCACACAGCTCTTTTTACAAAATACTTGATGGAGACAGTTTTTTGCTTTTTCTTACCTTTAGTGTTTCTCTCTGTCTTCTTGGATGTTCAGCTGCTGTGTATTTCAGAATGAATAAATCCTGAACCATCGGTTTGGGAACACTGTAAAAAACTTTATCAAAATTCTTTGCATCATGTAGAGATAAGATACTGCATTGGAAAGCTTCTGTTTTACGGTTAACAAATTGGAGCACCAGGATTGCTTTTCACTGAGTACTTAAAATAATGAATAAAAACACAATTAAAACATAAACAAACATGCCTTGTAGCAGTTGTAAATAAACATATCAAAAAATACATAATGCATAATAGTTGACACTTATCTTTCTACTTTTTTTCTGTATTTTGTCCATTTAATGGTGTCAGACTCTGTTTCTTCCACGTTCTTACCCTGCTGGTGACACCTACTATACATGAGTTTCTATTTTATGAGCTCAGGATAACACTCCAAGTCACTCTGAGAAACCGTAGACAAGTGCGGATGTGGCGATGAAGCAGCATAACAATATGACATTCAGCTAACGCTGCATTGTCAACGTTCCCTCCAGTGAAAATAGCGCAATAAAGATGTAGATTTACAAACCTGTGTGGAATAAGTATCACGTATCTTAAAGCAACACACGTCACGTGAAAAGATGTCGGGTTCTGAATAATTACATGATATCGTGGAGCACAGTGTAAATGCAAATGTCTGGTTGTAACTAACTGCACGTGTCGAGTTTTGAACGTTCTCTTGCGAGAATATGTCGAGTTTTTTAAGTTACTCTGAATTTCAGTGCTTATTTTATATAAGAGGAGAAGGGTTTTGGGAAGTAGACTGGTGTTTCTTTAGATTTATTTCAAGATAGAGAAACAGGAAATGACCATACATCATTTTCGAGCCAAAATGTCAAATGTCGACTTTTGAAACTATAAACCACCTCAATTATTTTTTCATTTCTTACTCTTGTAGTTTTCTAGTTATTTTTATTTTTATCATACACTCTGATATTAAACGTTGGAGATGACCTTCATTAGCTGAGAGGCCATTAACTCTTGCAGTCTCAATGCATCTATAAAAATGTTATAAATAGCAGTGCTGCTGTTCCCTTAACTCTTGCTGTGAATTTTACAAGATTAAATGAAGCCGCAAGGGATTCAAATGTATCTCTGGAATAGGTACTCGCTCGAAAATTTAAATTTAAATTTCCAGTTAATATTATACCAAACTGTTTGGAAGTTAAGAAGTTAAATAATGCATCAAATTCTTTCTGCAACATAAGCTTCAAAATGTTGATCTCTGCAATATATATATCCCTTTGTACCGCAAGTGGTAAGTGCTCCTTTCTCCATAGCTGACCTGCTGTAACTGGATTCAAAGTAATATTTATCAATGTTCAGAATATCTATATATCTGTTGCCAAATGATAACAGAAACATGTATTACACCTAACAGATCAGGAGTTCACTGATTTTATTTTTTAACTCACTAATATTTTGGTACACTAAACTTATTTTTACCTTCTTTTCATCTTCACGTTTTAGCCTTAAAATTTTAGTTGTATTTTATTCTTTCAATACTAATTATCTAAAATCTAAGCTTCCCCTAAAGAAAAGCTGCTGCCCCAACACCAGTGACTAGAGGGATACGTACAGAAGTATTAATGTGCTCCATTAAGACTTCTGCTTCCAACTCAGCGAATTCCCCTTTCCTATTTCTGCTGATGTGTGGGTCATGCCTTCCAAAACCCAACCTGCTAATGTTACATCAGCAGAAACCGAACCTATGTTCTACCTAGCATCTGTCAGAAGCAGCTGATCTAACTACATGTCGACCAGACACATAGAGTTGTTCAACTGGGGCCGAGGATATTACCTCAAAACAAAGACAAACTCAACATTTTGTATGGCTTGTTGTCAAAGATAATTTTACTAGATCATACTGGATGCTGTTTCCACAGTCCCTGTCAATACCGTTTCCTGTTCCACCACTATTACAATATGATCCTCCTTTCGAAAATCCTTGCACAAAGAACTTATGCCCTCTATCACTTGGCATATCAGTGAGAGTACTGGGTCAGATCATGATCTTATATCAAGGTCACACTTACACTTCAAGAAACCTCCCTCTGCAAACACACCTCTTGCAGTTGCGTGAGGTACTCACAACGTCAGTTATGTGTCAAGATAAGCCCCCTCTAATGTCAGCCACATATCTTGGGCAACTGTGTGACTTACAAATGGTGGGAAGATAAACGTCACTCATCCATTGTGTCCATTCTGGTGCAGATAACGATCTATGATGAGGTCACCCTCATCCCCCTCACCCCCAATTAGGGCCAGTAGAATGGCTTACAAAACGCTAGAACGACCTTCCGTCCCTCCCTTTTCTCCCTACGTTAATAGGAGTAAAGTTCCCCCTCCCCCTTCTCTCACTAGAGAAATTGAGTGAGCTTCATCATTTGTGCTTTATTTACCATAGTGAAAGGATCAAGTTTGTTTGAGATCAGGGTACGGATTTTTCTTTGTAAGTAATTAGTTTCTCATTTATTAACGACTATTTTTCAGAGTATTTTCAATACATTTTTGTCAATATTTTTTCTTTATTAGCAATAATTCTCAAAGTTATTCACAAAACATTGTTTTTTATTTTTATTAGCAATAGTTTTTCAAAGTTTTTTTTACAATCTCTTATTGTTTGTTCTTTGAACAGAAAACTCACAGCTACATTTGCACTAATACTAGCAGGTACAGAGATACTTTTATGTACAGAGAAAGATAATATTTACAGTAATACTGTTAAAGAAAGAATCTAAATTCCACTTCTCCTATGACGGAAAAAACCTTCAACATTATTTCCTGGTAGCTTTGAGAATTTTTTTATGTATTGGTGCAAATTAATTTCTTTCTACAGCAATTATTTTTTCTTTGCAGTTGTCATTATTTTAAACACTATGTTTCAGGCTTTTACATGTGAAACGAGACTTCAGTACTACTTACTGGTACAACTAGTAGAAGGTGAATAAAAGCACACAAGCACACACATACACACAAAATTAACTATTATGTGTTCATAATACACATTTACAATACGTACACATACACACATAGTGTGTAGTCAATCAACTCAGGCTTGCCTATGCACAAACACCTATGACAAATGGTACATACTACTGTTCCACATACATTCATACACACATGCACTATTTACAAATAAATAGCCATCCACTCTCAATCACACAAGTGAATAGTGTGAGAATGGGAGAAGCCTGATCCTGACCTCACAGGTGAACCACTTGTCACCATTGTGCTACAGCATCCTTGGTTCAAGGAGTATATAAATGTCAACACTGTTGTAGAGTTGATTTAAAATGAATTCTTTAAATTAACGAAAAATCCAGTTTTCGGAAAATCATTAGAAAATTAAAGAAACCACCAGGAAAATCACTTGTTCTACTGCTGAATAGGACATTATGACAGACAGAATTATATCGCCAGGCGAAATTTGAAGTAGTCCACTATCTCCAATCATGGATTAGTTGCTCTGGAGATGGCTAATGTTTCGATACAGTTCAAAAATCTTCTTGTGTGAGTATGTGCATACTGAACCTTTCCAAACTCCACATGTACTGATTTCACTGTGAGTTTATAAAAACCCAAATTCACTAATCTGAAGTTACTTTATATGGGTACAGAGAGTTTTATCGACTGTGTGAAAGGCTTGAAATAATTAGGTGGCACGCTGACACATTTGACATGTTTGGATGTGCAGCCGGTAATCCTAATTCCATAACATCTTGACATAATAAGATCATCAGCCCGATGAAAGATAAGTCGAATGAATCACAGATTGTGGAATTTCTAGGGCTCACATAGGATATGTACAGATATCATACAGACACGTGTGTCATCCAAAGGCAAGTTAAGGACTTACATCATGTGGCCTCAGAGGCTCTAACAATCGATGATTACTATGAGTGCCTGCTCGGTAGTGTTGGCGGCACTCCATATCAAACTCCACACAGGGTGCAGCAGGTAATCATTCGATCATGAGACCATGTGGTACACACTGTATCACAGCTGAAACATCATCTGTCATGTCTCGATGAGGGGAAGAGAGGATCAAAACCTTCCCACTCTCACACTATTCAGCTGTGTTACAGGGTGTGTGAGGGTATTTATTTGTAAACAGTGTGTGTGTGTGTGTGTGTGTCCGTCATATGTATGTGTGTGTATGGATGCCTAAGTTGATGAACCGCACACTCTGGACGACCATGTATATATTGTATATGTATACTATATGCACAGATGAGTTCATTGTTAGCGTGTCTGGTTTTCATTACTTGCTGCTAGTCATACCAGTCAGTTTTATTAAAATCCTGTTTCCATGTAAGAGTATCAAACATTATTATTGTATGAAAGAATGACAACTGTATAGAGAAATATATTGTTCTAAAAGTAAGATTCAATTGTATATAAAAAGTGTTAGTCTAAATATTATGTCTCTCTGTGTATAAGAAGAATCTCTGTACCTGCAAGTATTAGGGTAAGTATATCTCTATAAGTTTTCTATTCAAAGCACGAAAAGTAATTTACTGTAAAAAAACTTTGAGAAACTATTGTCAATAAAAACAAAAACAAAGTATTGTAAAATAATTCTGAGAATTGTTGCCAGTAAAACAAAAGATATTAACAAAAATAAATTGTAAAAAACTCTGAAAAATTGTTGTTAATGAAGCAGAAATTAATTTGTCTTGTACTCGATATTACTCACAAAGAAAGATCCATGACCTGATCCCAAATAAACTTGATCCTTTCACTATGGCGAACAAAGCACAAATGATGAAGCTAATGCAATTTCTGTAGTGAAAACAGGGGGAGGGGAGGGAAACTTGATTCATATTAGTGTAGAGAGGAAAGGGAGGGAGAAGAGACTTTTCCCACTTTTTGTAAGCCTTTCTATCGGCCATGATTGGGGGGAGGGAGGTTGACTTCACTATTCACTATTTGCACCAGAAGAGGCACAGTGGACGGGCATTTATTTTCCCACCATTTGTAAATGACACATCTGTCCAAGATATTTGGCTGACCCTAGAGGGGGCTTATCGTGACATAATTGGTATCAAGTCACATCCTAATGTTGGAAGTACCTCACACAGTTGTTTGAGATACATTTGCAGATGGAGGGGCTTCCCAGAAGTGTGGGTGTGACCTTGTGATATGATTGTTATCTGCAACAGAATTCTCACTGTTATACTATTTAGGATTTGCACACGCCCGGGTTTCCGGGTTCGATTCCCGGTGGGGTCGGGGATTTTCTCTGCCTAGTGATGACTGGGTGTTGTGTGATGTCCTTAGGTTAGTTAGGTTTAAGTAGTTCTAAGTTCTAGAGGACTGATGACCATAGATGTTAAGTCCCATAGTGCTCAGAGCCATTTTTTTTTAGGATTTGCACTTGACCTGAAAACAATTTGTGATCTGGTACTCATCTCCTAGTTCTTCATGTAACAACTCGACTACATCTTTTCCATCACTTCTACCTGACAGCAAGATTTTATTTCATTTTCTTACTTTTTCTTAAACCACTGGTTTCCTATTGAATGTCTTCTGCCCCTTGGCTATTCCTGTATCTACTGGAGACTCTTCATTTTCTAACTGAGGTAGTGCAGTAAATCTATTTTACGTGCCAATGACAAAGCTGTCAGATTCTGTTCATATCCCATCTCTTATTATCCTTCTGCCCCCTTAATTTTTCCAGTTCTTGTCTATCACCACCAAGCTCCGCATTGTGGGCCCTAGTGAAAAACTGTTTAGCTGTATTTCTGTCTCATACACAGGCTCTGGAATACTGTGGAAGAGTCTCACATACCTCAGCATTTCCCACGCGTCCTCATTGTCCCCAATGAAGCCGTCTTTCACAATAGTTGCACTGCATCCCAGAACCAACTTTCCAATGCTAGTTCAGACACTTTGTGCTGATGCTTACGAGGGCGTATAATAAGTAACGCAACTCTTCTTTTTTCTCTATCAGTTTTGTTTGAAAAAGAAAAGCGGGACATTGTGAAATATTCCCACTTCTGTCCCTATGGATTCGCGAAGTTCCGATAGGTGGTGGCATTATACATAGCCTTCAAAATGGCGTCTGTAAAGAAGGTGCGTCCCAAGCAGAGAGCTGTAATTCAGTTTCTTTCTGTAGAAAACCGGAGCATTGCAGATATTCATAAGCACTTGCAGAATGTCTATGGAGACCTGGCAGTGAACAAAGGTACGGTGAGTTGTTGGGCGAGGCCTTTGTCACCATCGCAACAAGGTCGCACAAACCAGTCCAACCTCCCGCGTGCCTGCCAGCCGCAAACAAGTGTGACTTCTACAATGTTAGAACGTGGGGACACTCTCATTGGAAATTATCAACGGATCACAGTCACACACCTCGCTGCTCAGCTGGACGTCTCTGTTGGCCTACACGCCCGAGAGGAGCTCACAGAACTTCATTGGACTGTTCTCCCTCATCCAACCTACATCCCAGTTCTTGCACCTTCCGAATTCCATCTGTTTGGCCCAATGAAGGATGCACTCCGCAGGAATCAGTACGTGCATGATGCGGAGGTTATTGGTGTATCAAAACGTTGGCTCCAACATCGACCAGTAGAGTGGTACCATGTGGGAATACAGGCCCTCCCAGTGAAGTGGCAGGAGGCCGTCTCATTGAACGTAGGTTAAGTTGAAAAATTGGGTTTTACAGCCAAAAGATTTGGGAATAACATGGCGTATTGAAATCCTGAACAAAACCAACGTGCTTTGAGAAAAAACGTGTTGCATTACTTATTGAACGCCCCTCGTATTTAAAAAATAATTGAACCTGGGACAGCATTATGTGGTCAGTTACCAGGCCGAAGGACAAATAAAGCGTTGTATATGGAAATTTATCGATTCCTGGAAAGCAAAAATTTAGCAGTAAACACCCATATAAATGATATTTCGAAAACCGTAAGTAAGCAGATCTTCAATTATTTAATTGTACAGGACGCTCATGTATGATTAAAAGACAAAATTTCTATAAATGTTACAGTTAAAGTTTGTAACAAAAGACTATTTGAGGCCACAAAATCACAGCATAGTCTCTCAGACAAAGGTATTACTCCTGCACTGTTCCTCGTAGATGAATTGTCTGATAATACACAGTAAATAATCCACAGATGAACCAAGAATTAACTAAATAACTCACTAACAAATGCATGTAAGTTAAATATCTATGACGTGTATTTTACATGACTATTCTTTGTATCCATACCTTCTACAAAGAGTATGACAGCTAGGTGTATGTAAATTTTAACCACAGGAAAACATCTACCTATGATTCCTTCATAAGACCATACCATAGTAGCATAACAACCATCCATGGACAAAAATTCCGTGTTACAATTGCTCTTCAACACTAATATGGATCCCATATGTGGTGTGATGACATCTACGATTGGCAAATGGCTGATACAGTGCTGCACAGCCAATGCGCTTGCCCTTCATGAGGAGTATACTGCCTTTACAATTAGAAATCGTGATTCTATCAATTCTATGCCCCATGTTTTTCATGAATAATGTGGCCCCAAAACACTTCTGTGTGGACGTAGACTGATGTTTTGACGAAACCTACCCAACACGATGGATCGGGCGTCGGGGTCCAGTGCGTTGAATTTCCTATTCTGCACATCTTAAACCACATGACTTGTTTGTTTGCTGTTTTTGTTGTTGCTTCATGCATACGACCGGCCTCTTTGGGATTGTCGCATGTGATAAAATCACTTATACCATCTTTCATCGAACACAGGCGGAAATGGCAGTTTTGCACCATGTAGGATCACTCCGATATTTATCAAACTTTGAGGAGATTCGAGCCACATAACGGGTATTAAATCATTAAACTTGCACTCTTCGGAACAGATGTCCACATCAACATCAGTATGAAGTATTACCCCCGCAACCACGAATGCATTCTTCTGTTCGGTGTGGCATGGAAACAGACAGCCATAGAATGTCATATTCAGCAATTTTCGCCGGCCGCGGTGGTCTAGCGGTTCTAAGCGCTCAGTCCGGAGCCGCGCGACTGCTACGGTCGCAGGTTCGAATCCTGCCTCGGGCATGGATGTGTGTGATGTCCTTAGGTTAGTTAGGTTTAAGTAGTTCTAAGTTCTAGGGGACTGATGACCATAGATGTTAAGTCCCATAGTGCTCAGAGCCATTTGAACCATTTTTTTCAGCAATTTTCTGCCTTTTTAGAAATACATTCTCTTTTATTTCATGAAGACTGAAGGCTGCTTTGAAAGTGTACGTCTTCCTATCACTTCCCAGATATGCTGTGTAGGTGTGTGATCAGGGGAGTGCGCAGCCAGTCTGTGGATCTGTCATTATAATGCTCCCTATCAAGTACGTCAATGATACGACCTTCTTCGAAGTCTAAAGATAATGATAAGCCGCAAGTGTACGGCCTTTGGGTATGCTGTGTTGTCACGTTCAAAATGGTTCAAATGGCTCTGAGCACTATGCGACTTAACTTCTGAGGTTATTAGTCGCCTAGAACTTAGAACTAATTAAACCTAACTAACCTAAGGACATCACACACATCCATGCCCGAGGCAGGATTCGAACCTGCGACCGTAGCGGTCGCTCGGCTCCAGTGTGTTGTCAGCTCCACCTGGAAAATTCTAGTTACATTTGACTCACCCAGAGGCCATCATATTGTCACTCTATCCTTCATCGGTAGAAGTGACTTTTTAGGTGCTGAAAATGAGTTCACACAAGGATGCAATTTTGTTCAGCGAATTCCAATGGCGTGTAAATACCGGAATACCAGTTTGGTAACGATCGGTCCAGGTGTTCATGGTATAACACTTCCAGTTTCATCTGTGAATATAATTTTTTAATCACATATCACAACATTTGGTTATGGGATACATGAAGAATTTGATGAAGCATAGCGACGTCTCAGTTATAGAACGTACTGCAGTAGTCACCGCAGTGTAACTTTTCAAAAAGACTCAGTTATTTCTGAACTGCTTTGGCAATCCGTACCAAAACAGCGTCACTTACGTTACTCTGATAAATGGAGGACTATTTATGCATATCATGTGATGTGGCCATTGTAGGACGTGTAACAATGTAATATGTGTTTCTGTATTAATACTAGTGCAGCTAATACTCGGAGGAAGCTAATGATCGAAAACAGCTGACAATCCAAAGTGAGGCCAACATCACTTCACGTCAAACCAAGGCGGAAGCCACAACACGAATACTTGAACTCCATCACAACACAGGAAGAAGCACAGCAGTTATTCTTGTATCCCCGGCCGACATACAGCTGCTGCCGACTCTGAATCAGCTCACAGCCTGCAGCTGGCGCCTCGATCACGACTTCCTCAACCCTCACACTACTGCCGCTGCTATCGCTTCACCTGGGAAATTCTTACGATACGAATTTGGGAATAAAGTCTGGACATCCGTCTCTCACGGTGCCTTGCCTATGCGCTCCACATACTTCCTGTGCAAGCCTTTTCATCTCCGAGTAACTACTGCAACCAATAGCCTTCACAGTCTGCTTACTGCATTCATCTCTTGGTCTCCATCTACGATTTTCACCTCCCATACTTACCGACAGTAGTAAAATGGTGATCCTTTGATGTCTCAGAATGTGTCTCTCAGAATCAGTCCTACCAGCTGTTTCCTTCTTCTAGTCAGGTTATGCCACAAATTTCTCGCCCCCCCCCCCCATCAGTTCTATTCAGTATCTCTTAATTACTTACGTGATCTACCCATCTAATCGTCAGCATTCTCCTGTAGCACCACATATCAAAAGTTTCTATTCTCTTCCTGTCTGAACTGTGTATCGTCCATTTCTTACTTCTGTACATGACTACACTCCATACAGACGCTTCCCGAAAAGATCCGCTGACTCTTAAATCTGTACTCGACGTTAACACATTTCTCTTCTTCAGAAACACCTTTCTTGCCGTTGCCAATCTAAATTTTGTGTCCTCTCTACTTCGACCAACATCGGTTATTTTGCTGTCCCAATAGCAAAATTCATCTAAAATTTTAAGGATCTCATTTCTTAATCTAATTCCTTCAACATCTCCTGATTTAATTCTATTACATTCAACTTTCCTCGTTTTGCTTTTGTTGGTATTCATCTTATATCCTCCTTTGAAGACACTGTCCATTCCATTCAACTGTTCTTCCACGTTCGTCACTGTCTCTGACAGAATTACAGTGTCATCGGCAAACCTCAAAGTTTTTATTTCTTCTCCCAGGTCTTTAATTTTGACACGAAATTTTTCTCTTGTTCCCTCCACTGCTTGCTCAATATACAGACTGAATAGCATTGGTGATAGGCTACATTCCTGTTTCACTCCCTTCTCAACCACTGCTTCCCTTTCGTGCCCCTCGACTTTTATATCTGCCGTCTGGTTTCCGTACAAATTGTAAATGGCCTTTCGCTCCCTGTATTTTACCCCTGCCACCTTTAGAATTTGGAAGAGGGTATTCCAGTTAACCCTGTCAGAAGTTTTCTCTTAGTCTACAAATGCCTTTCCTTAACCTAGGTTCTAAGAGAAGTCGTAGGGTCAATATTGCCTCTTGTGTTCCTAAATTTATCTGGAATCTGAACTGATATTCCCTCGAAGTCGGCATCTACCAGTTTTTCCAGTCTTCTGGAAAGAATTAGTGTTAGTACGAGGACTATTCGGAAAGTAAGGTCCGATCGGTCGCGAAATGGAAACAGATGTAAAACACAAAAATGTTTTATTTGCAACAGTTAGCTACATCTACCAGCTACTTCTCTACGTAGTCGCCCTTGACTGAGACATTTTTCATATCTTTGTATCAACTTTCCAATATCCCTGTCACAGAAGGCAGCCACCTGTGCTTTCCATCATTTCTCTGCACTTAGTCGGTAGCTCATTGTCTGTGCCAAAATGTTGATTTTATAGCCAGCGGTTCATGTGGGCAGAGATGAAACTCAGGGGAACCAATTATGGTCTGTATGGTGAGTCACCAAACACTTCCCCTCAAAAACGCTGCTGGAACATCTTCATTGCCCCTGGAGAGTGCGGCCAAGAATTGTCATAAAGAAGGAAACACATGGCGGTTGTGTTATGTGGGCTGCGTGATATCAGGCGAAATCTCTCATTGGCACTCATACTTGGAAGGGACACTGTTTTCGAAGCAGATTTACGTGCTCACTGTGCGCGCAGGACTGAAAAGAGCGACCCGACGCAATTGACGTGCATACTGGAGACACTGCTCAACACACCTGTGCAAAGCTTCATCGTATTTTCACTATAGTTTCCATTTTGCGTCCGATCATACCTTACTTTCTGAATAGCTCTCGTATTTAGCAACTCCGTAATTTTCACACCTATTAGCACCTGCCTCCTTTGCAATTGGAATTATTATATTCGTCTTAAAATCTGAGGATATTTCATCTGTCTCATACATATTGTTAAGGAGATGGAAGAGTTCCATTATGGCTGGCTCTCCCAAGGCTATCAGTAGTTCTAACAGAATGTTGTCTACCCCCAGGGACTTGTTTCGACGTATGTTTTACAGAGTTCTGTCAAATTCTTCACGAAGTATCATATTTCCCATCCCATTTTCATTTATGTCCTCTTTCATTTTCATAGTATTGGCCTCGAGTACATCCCCTTATATAGACCATCTATATACTCCTCCACCTTTCTGCTTTCCCTTCATAGCTTATGACTGATTTCCATCTGAGCTCTTGGTATCCACACAGGTGGTTCTCTTTTCTCCAAAGGTCTCTTTAATTTTTCTGTAGACAGCATCTGTTTTTCCCCTAGTGAGATATGCTTCTAAATCCTTACATTTTCCTCTAGCCATTCCTGCTTAGCTATTTTGCCCTTCCTGTCAGTCTCATTTTTTAGACGTTTGTATTCCCTTTCGCCTGCTTCATTTACTAAATTTTTATATTTTCTCTTTTCATCAGTTAAATCAGTATCTCTTGTGTTACCCAAGAAATTCTCCTAGCCTTCGTCTTCTTACCTACTTAATCCTCTGCTGCCTTCACTATTTCATCTCTTGAAGCTATCCCTTTCTTCTTCTACTGTGATCAGTATACCTTTATCTGATCGAGCTCTACGGTTAAATATTTTATACGGTTTGAAGCATCCCGTATATTTTTATTTCAGTGTTGCATTCTCATAATAACCTGTCTGTGTACTTTAGAATTTGGCTGAACACAGAACGCCTTTTACATTCGAGAATTTAACTGCTGTAACTGGAGCGGAATCGAGATAGTTATCACTCTTAAAAGTTAGATTTGGTGCATAGATTGACTACATTGTTTTTTAGGATCAAGCTACACTATCGTCTGATCTGACGGAGCTTGTTTATCGAATTAGAACGATTCCCACACAAACCTTAAAAGTTCTTTAATACAATGACTTCAGTCTTCCAGAGTGTGGAATAAATAAGCCAACAGTCCACAGAGATTAATTTTTCATACGTAGTGCAGGAAAAAATGTGTACAGTTCAAAATTTTTTGCTGGCTTTCGGAAGCCTTTCTCAAATCGTACTATATTTGTACGTAAAGCAGAGCGTCCCAATCGCTACTGAACTCGTTCTATCAATAACTTTAGTACTGACGTCGATAGTGCATTTCTTACACGAAGACGTTCGTTGCATGGTAAAGAAAATAAGTCTGCATTATCGAGGCAGCTTGTTGTGGCAAGAAGTAGGATAGAATGATTGTCATATATATATATTCGCATTACATATTCGCAAAACTCGTGTATGACCAAATTCCTGTTCTTTTTCAACGACCAAGTTATTTTAGACTGTGTTGCTTCCTCACTTCTCCAGTGTGCGTGGCCAGATTTCTTATTCCTAACTGTACCTTTACGTGAGAGGTAGAGTTTACGCAAATCAGCTGTGAATCGCACTACACCAGAAAGCGGTCGCTGAATATTTTAAGGTAGTGTCAAGGAACGCTGACAATAAGGATACGAAATATGCTGCAGTGGGATTCGCTATTGCTTGGCTATAAATGGCTCTGAGCACTATGGGACTTAACTTCTGAGGTCATCAGTCGCCTAGAACTTAGAACTACTTAAACCTAACTAACCTAAGGACGTCACACACATCCATGCCCGAGGTAGGATTCGAACCTGCAACCGTAGCGAACCGCATACTGAACGTCATAACGACAGGACGAGGAGACAGGGGTGTTCTCGTATCGATGCGTACAAATTTAAATCTCGATGGTGTTCAATAAAAGCTTATTTCCAATTGGTGATCAGAGCATAAATATTAAGAGAGACAGTCTGATTGTCTTGCATATACAATGCAGTATGTGAACTATGCATATGACGTGAATGATTTTAGCATCGCTTACCTGTAATTCATTGGCTGATTTTTCTTCCCATGTGTGTGGCCCCATCAGTTAATAGCAGCACGACATTTCTGTAGTGAATACTATTAGGCCACGGTAATTCCATGAATTCATTCAGCAGTGGAGCAACTGAGTAATGCTAAACGGTTTTGAACAATCATGGCTATTAAACAGTAATGGTGGAGATTTCTCTCCGTCCTCTATAATCGTATCAGTAACGATATTTTTAGGGTACTCGATTCACATGGCTCGAAAACTTCTGCCCAAATATCTCAACGACATTTTTAGCCAATTGTTTTCATGGTTTCCGTGAAACAGATAGTTGTCACGTAGTTGGTTCATTGGGCATGCACACTCTAATGTATTTGGACCGAATTCATTTAGCTGAGGTTCCTGTAGCTTAGTCAAAAATATGTAGGCTCAATTAAAATTTTGCGCAGATCCATAAAACACAGTCCTTTTAAATTCTTCTGCAGTATGAAATTGCCACTGATTGGACGAACTCTTTGCTGACTGTTGCTTTTGCCCTTGAAGGTGCCGAGCCCTTTTCAACGCTGATTGAAATCGAAAAAATTGTCACATAGCTTATAAAATTAGACTGTTCCATCAGTACCGAATACATACGGATTTTCGACCGCATATTCGTTGCGTCTGTAAGAGAGTTTTATTAGCATTTTAGGCAAGGTGAAATCAGTACTTACATTCATTATCACTTTATATTATAAATTAAAGTTCCCAGGCGCGTTTTTCTGTCTGGCTCTCGCGAACTGTTTTAGTGATTTTGATACGTTTTTCACTAACATAAACTGACTCCCTTGGAAGGTTAGTGTATGTAATTTATTACCGCCGTCCTGGTGTAGATGTTGTAGATGTTTAGTACTAGCAGCGCGCGTTTAAAGCTAAAAACTGTGCACAGTGCGAGGTGCTTCAGGAGCGGGATTCAACACAACCTCTGTGACTCGTGACACGCGACAAGTATCGAAAATCGATCGGCCTTCTTGAATTAGTCGTATTATGAAATTTATTGCGTCTAGATACTGGCATATCCCCGCTTCGCTGCACGAGGTCCGTGAAGTCGTGTGTGGCGCTCTGAAAAAATAAATACTGGACTATGTAGCCCATATCACGTACAGTTAAAGGTCAGTAATAGAAAACGCTCCTCAGGTATGTAATATTTGCTGTCTGTTATAGAAAAATGGGGAAACATGCAATAACTATGCTTTATCATTCAAATATTTCGTTTTATGTGAAAACAATGTAAGTATATAATTTTTGTGCTATGAAGTTTTGCCAGCTGTTCCCAAAACATATACCATTTCTCAGAGGTGTACTGCGTGTATATAAAATATGTAAAGATAGTATAAAAGCGTTCAAAAAGTTTCCGTTTGAGTGCGTTGCTGCAGTGTGTATGTAATCCAGCGCGACTCCGATGTGGGTATATAAGCACCGACATGTACGCAAATGGTTATTGTGACCTTCAGATGGAAACTTTTTGATCGCTCCCAATCCAGATTTATATACTGTTGCCATGGTTTACTTATAGTATTTGTTCTTTCTAACCTATGTATCTGCGTGTATTTGTGGGGGAGTAGGGGAGAGGGGAAGGGGGATCGTACCATACGGTATCATTCAAATCTTGCCTAGACAGTTTGTGTTAAATATTTTATATTTGTGTTACCTACGGGAACTTTCGTCACTCCGTCGTATTAAAGGGCTAAGTACATTGGAATTGGTCACAAAATAAAAGAAATAACTCACTGACACGCAATTAATGCAGTCACATTTGTGGTCAGATTATATGTATTCTTCTTCTACTGTTCAACCCTGAGGTTAGTTTTCAGCAGAGCGCCATTCCTCTCCTCTGTCTGCCTTCCTCTTTATTTCCACGTACGTGTTACATCCAACATCATTCATCTGTTACATGTCGCCCCTGCCGATTCCTTCCCTCAATAGCTCCTTCTGCTATTGTTCCAATGAAGTTGTTGTGTCTTAGGATGTGCCCTACAAGTTAGGCTCTTCTTGTTTGGATGTGCCTCCACAGAGATTTGGTTTCCTGTACTCTTCTAACCATCTCTTCATTTGTTACTTTGTCTCTCCAGCTGTTCTTAACCATCTCCAGGGCCTCTAGCCGCCTTCTCTTTTCTCTTCCCATTGTCGAAGTTTCACATCCGTATAGGGCCACACTCCAACGAAAGCTTTCATGATATGTTTCCTTATTTTCAGACTACTGCTCTTGCTGATGAGTAAGTTCCTCCTCAGATTACGTGCAATTTTTGCCTGTTGTATTCTGCTCGCAATTTCTTTCCGGCTTCTACCATCCCTTGTGATTTTGCTTCCCAGGTAGGTAAATTCCTCTATCACTTCCAGGTCCTCTCTTCCAAATCTCATTCTCAGAGGTTCATATTCTGCTTCCGTACCGCATACCATCACTTTAGCCTTTTTCTTGTTTATTCTCATTCCATACTGACTGTATAGAATTCTTTCCATTGTTCTGAGGACTTTCTCTAGATCTTTTTCTGTCTCCGTGGCTATAGCAATATCATCTGCATAAAAAAGCATGTCTATCTTCCGACAATTTATTTTGATTCCCACCTCAGTACTTCCTCGAACTTGGTCTATAGCTTCCTGGATGTAAGCGTTGAACATGAGAGGAGAGAGAGCACATCCATGTCTTATCCCTTTTCTAATATTTACTTCTTGTTCCTGGTGGCAATTCCTAGTCACTGCCACCTCACTCTTACAGAAACTGAGTATCACATGGATGTCTTTGTACTTCATTCCACTTTTCCTCAGCACTCTGAACATATTTTGCCAGAAAACGTTATCAAATGCGTTTTCCAGGTCTACAAAGGCAATATAAGTTGGTTTAACAACCTTCAACATCGCAGCGCGTCAGCAATCGTTGGTTAATATATTAAAAAACTAAAAACCCGCCTCGATTGCGAAAAAAGCACCTAGTGTTAAGTGTTAACCCAGGTTTCGGCGTTGATAACTACACCTTCTTCAGAACAACAATAAAACCCACAAGTTCCTAAGAAGACCTTTGTCAATGATTAAAAGAACACCATAGCTATACCTTTATAAACGAAAAAGAAAAGGAAAACACAAACAGTACATATATACAAAGTCTAAACCACTACTTAACTTAATAGTATACGCTCCACCTCGCACCGGCCTCTAAGATACCGAGGCCGGTGCGAGGTGGAGCGTACACTATTAAGTTAAGTAGTGGTTTAGACTTTGTATATATGTACTGTTTGTGTTTTCCTTTTCTTTTTCGTTTATAAAGGTATAGCTATGGTCTTCTTTTAATCATTGACAAAGGTCTTCTTAGGAACTTGTGGGTTTTATTGTTGTTCTGAAGAAGGTGTAGTTATCAACGCCGAAACCTGGGTTAACACTTAACACTAGGTGCTTTTTTCGCAATCGAGGCGCGTTTTTAGTTTTTTAATATAAGTTGGTTTATCTTTCTGTAATTGCTTTTCGATAAGGAGTCTCAGTGCCAGACTCACTTCTCTTGTTCACAGTCCCCTTCTGAAACCAAACTGATTTTCACTCAGCGTATCCTTCAACTTCTCTTCAATTCCCCTCAGAATAATTTTTATGAGAATTTTTGATGCATGTGATATTAGGCTCAAAGTTCGGTACTGTTTACATTTTGTGGCTGCTGCCTTCTTTGGCATAGGAACAATGATGCATTTCTGGAAGTCTGTCGGTATCTCTTCTGTGTTATAGATGGACCTTATATGCATTAACGAAGTTTATTTAAGCAACAGTGGCAGATTGATTGAAGCCTAGAAAATTGAAACGAAAGCCCTAATTTCGCAGAGCGCCTGTCGGGTGAGGGAGCCTATCTGAATTTACGGTAGTACTTACATTTCTTTAGGAAACTATATTGAAACATTAATGAATGGTGAAGTAATGTCGTTGTAATTTTTTAGTTGTCTGGGTATTAATCCAAAATCTTTGGGTCTTCAGGCAATTAAGGAGACTTCCATCTCTCACAAAGCTCTCTGTACATGAAAAATGCCAAGTCATAACACGGTTTGCATTACACATTGCGCAGCCGATTTTATGTCTCACATGACATTCATTTCAGTTTTTCTCCGACGAATATTCTTCCCGTTATTAAATACGCTGAGGCTAAGTTCGGACATTTTCTAATGAGAACCATTATTCTTATCGTTATGACAAGATTTTCGTTTGATAAAATTTTGCAATTACTCTTACATAGCTGTAAGATTTTGCATAGACGTGACACACAACATTTCTAAAATGTCCTTCTTTGCTTGTAGTGTACTATTTACACTGCCATACACAGCTCTGTGTAAAATTTTATTAATTTCCCCTCGCTGATATGCTCTCTGAAAGCAATTTTCCTTTGGTACTAATAACTTGTGATGGCTTTCTCAATTTACTCATACTGGATGAGCGTTGTTGTTAAAGACTTTCCTGCAGCGACGCAACATTTCCTCTCGTCGTAGCGTCGTTACTGCTGGCGCCAACGACCCTCACAAGTCATTCAGATTCACAATACGCCCCCTGACAATTATCATAAGAAAAGACACGAACGAAACAGGGAACAATCAGAAAGAATAAAACACGTGGGGTGTAAACTGCTCTGTGAAAGAATGTATCTGATATCTTCCATATATTTGGTTAATAGTGCACATCTCCAGTTTTCACAGGCCAAATGTTACAGCCAAATACAACAAATCCACACCCAATGTGATATCAGTTCTTCCTCCTCTAGTAAAATTAGTCGCAAATATGGACGCATACAGAAAAATAACGTACAGAACCTTAGAGGACGTTTCTTTACATACTTATGAGAAAGGTAAGTATCTTTATTGCCAATATTTCTGGCGATTGATCATAATGTCTTGTGACTAGGGCTACCCGTCGGGTAGACCGGTCGCCTGGTGCAAGTCTTTCTACACTGCTGGCCACCGTAAATGCAACACCAAGAAAGACAAGAGGTAGCACAACAAAATTTATTTTGTAGATAACATGTTGACCAAGTATCAAATTATTACGTTTACAGACGTCTGTGACATGTGGTTCCTGCCAGAATCAGTAGCCAGAGTAGCCGCCATTGTTGGAGATCACCGCTGCCACACGTCTCGGCATTGAGTCAAAGAGACGTTGGATGTGTTCCTGGGGTACATTAGCCCAAGCAGCTTCCACACGTTGCCAAAGATCATCTGGTGTGGCAGCTGGGGATGTAATCTGGGCCACTCGTTGAGCAACCATGGACCACATGTTTTCTATCGGCGAAAGATCCGGAGAGCGAGCCGGCCAGGGAAGCAATTCAATCTGGTTATTTACGAAGAACCTTTGGACAATGCGTGCCACGTGTGGTCGCGCATTATCCTGTTGAAATATGGCTGTGGCCGAGCCCTGAAGGTAAGGAAGGACAACTGGCTCCAGCACCTCGGATATGTAGCGCCGGCTATTTAAAGTACCCGCAATGCATACTAGAGGCGTGCGAGAGTAATATCCAATACCGCCCAATACCATAATACCCGGTGCAAGACCAGTGTGGCGGTGCATAATGCAGCTGTCCAGCATCCTCTCTCCACGGTGTCTCCAAACTCGAATCCGACCATCGTGGTGCTGCAGACAGAAGCGTGCCTCGTCAGTAAAGACAACGTCATTCCATTCTGCCGTCCACATCCGTCTGTCATCACACCATTGGCGACGGAGACGTCTGTGGTTCTGCGTCAATGGTAGACGAAGCAATGGACGTCTTGCGGACAGACCACTCTGCTGCAAACGGCGTCGAATGGTACGCGCAGACACTGGATGATGCGTTACAGACGCAATGTGCTGTGCTATGGTTCGGGATGTCACTGAGCGATCCGTCACTGCCATGCGCACAATTTGCCTATCAGCACGTGCAGTGGTGCACCGAGGTGAATGCGATCGACCACGTCGGTCCGTCATACCCTCCTGCATCCAACGGTCACATATCCGCATTACAGTTGTTTGGTTTCGTCCAACACGACTAGCCATTTCTCTGTATGATAATCCACAATCTCGGTAAGCCACTATCCTTCCTCTGTCGAACTCGGATACTTGATCAAAAGATGTTCGCTGTTGTCTACGAGGCATAACTGATCGTCTTGTGAAACAACCACAAGGTAAACACACGTGCCGAACGTACACTGGTCGAAATCGCCAAGCCTTAAATGGCGCTATGAGGTGGCGCCACAGGCGCGCGAGATGTGCGTCTGCGCTGAAATTCTAATCAGTTGCATATCTCATCGCTGTAAACCCATGGTGTAAATTTCACTTGATTCGGATGCTTCCTTCAGGGTGTTGCATTTACGGTGGCCAGCAGTGTATTTGACGCCACTTCGGCGACTTGCACGTCGATGGGAATGAAATGAAGATGATTAGGACAACACAACACTCAGTCCCTGAGCGGAGAAAATCTCCGACCCAGCTGGGAATCGACATTCTGTCGCGATGATCACTCAGCTACCGGGGGCGGACTGGCGATTGATTATTTTATGAGTATTTTACTTTTAAAGTTTTGCATGAGAATCGTGAAATAATTTAAAAATGGTTCAAATGGCTCTGAGCACTATGGGACTAAACATCTGAGGTCATCAGTCCCCTAGAACTTAGAACTACTTAAACCTAACTAACCTAAGGACATCACACACATCCATGCCCGAGGCAGGATTCGAACCTGCGACCGTAGCGGTCGCGCGGTTCCAGACTTAAGCGCCTTTAACCGCTTGGCCACACCGGCCGGCGAAATTAATTTAAGAAAATACGATAGTCACATGGTCTTTTTCACGTACAGTTGTCTAGTCCCAGGAAAGTTAACTGTTGAACCTTGTATAGTTGGATGTATTAGACATTAGTTGCATCTTGACATGCTATGGACAAAATATTTGTTTTCACTCACAGACCACTGAGGTGAAATCGAAGGTGTTACCTCTTTGTGTAGTACGTGGCGGCTTGTTTTAATGGCCATGTTTCTGTCGATCTGCCTACGGTGAGGGAACGTGTTGTAATGAGTGTGTCGAACGGTGGCTCGGCATCAGCGCTGGCTCCATTGGGCTCAGGCTGTCATGGAGCACTGCGCGTTAACGCAAAAGATGTTAATCTTGGACGTAATTTAGTTCTTTAGGGCGATGTGAGACGGCCGCGCGCTGCCCGGGAAGTTTGTTTTTGCGCTTAGCTGGGCCTCAGCATGAAAGACGGCTTTGAGGGGAGGTGCGGCGCGATCGTAACGCGATACTCGCCCCCGGCCTTTGCACCGGTCCAGAGGTTATTACCACCGGAATCCAGAGAGCACCCACTCTAGTACTGCACTTATAAACACTGTCATTTTGGATCCCATTTGGTTAAATTTTGATCTCTTTGTCCGTTTCCGAGATAAAGAGGTTCAAAGTTACCCTGCTTCTAGACTTAAAATACGCACGTAAAATCCGATAAGAAGCGAAAACATGGTTCATAGAGTGACGTAGCACGGAGAAATATTCCGAAAGTGTCTCTGAGGTCTGGTTTTGGGAACCCCATTTTCTTGTAGTACTGAAGCATATGCAAAATGTTTGTACATATAAAAACCGGTACGAGATGTAAAATTATACATAGTTTTACGTTACTTGAATTTCACAAAAATAAACAATCAAATTTTACTGACCCATAAAGATTTTTTCATATGACTGACATGCCCTGGTATAGCAGGGAAAAGAAGGGAACCAGTGGGAACATGCTCCTATCAGAGTAGAAAAGAGGTGAATATGCTCCTGTTTAAAAGACTGATTGAAAAGTGTGTTAACAGCTGCCTTATTCTACCTTCCTCAGCACTTTTAAAAATTTTGGAATGCAAACATATTTGGGTTTTTTACGCTCTGAGAGAAGGAGACTGTGGCAGTGAGAAAGTGGCGGAAAACTAACAAATACTGGAAGATGATAGACAGTGGTTGCGTTATAGAAACACCGAAGGAGATAATGGCAGTGAGAGAACAAGAGAGGGACACAGTGGCAGTGGAACATAACTACACTACTGGCCATTAAAATTGCTACACCAAGAAGAAATGCAGATGATAAACGGGAATTCATCCGACAAATATATTATACTAGAACTGGCATGTGATTACATTTTCACGCAATTTGGGTGCATAGATCCTGAGAAATCAGTACCCAGAACAACCACCTCTGGCAGTAATAACGGCCTTGATTCGCCTGGGCATTGAGTCAGAGCTTGTATGGCGTGTACAGGTACAGCTGCCCATGCAGCTTCAACGCGATACCAGAGTTCATCAAGAGTAGTGACTGGCGTATTGTGACGAGGCAGTTGCTCGGCCACCATTGACCAGACGTTTTCAGTTGGTGAGAGGTCTGGAAATATGCTGTCCAGGGCAGCAGTCGAACATTTTCTGTGTCCAGAAAGGCCCGTACAGGACCTGCAACATGCTGTCGTGCATTATCTTGCTGAAATATAGGGTTTCGCAGGGATCGAATGAAGGATAGAGCCACGGGTCATAACACATCTGAAATGTGACGTCCACTGTTCAAAGTCCCGTCGGTGCGAACAAGAGGTGACCGAGACGTGTAACCAATGGCACCCCATACCATCACGCCGGGTGATACGCCAGTATGGCGATGACGAATACACGCTTCCAATGTGCGTTCACGCGATGTCGCCAAACACGGATGCGGCCATCATGATGCTGTAAACAAAACCTGGATTCATCCGAAAAAATGACGTTTTGCCATTCGAGCACCCAGGTTCGTCGTTGAGTGCACCATCGCAGGCGCTCCTGTCTGTGATGCAGCGTCAAGGGTAACCGCAGCCATGGTCTCCGAACTGATAGTCCATGCTGCTGCATACGTTGTCGAACTGTTCGTGTAGATGGTTGTTGTCTTGCAAACGTCCCCGTCTGTTGACTCAGGGATCGAGATGTGGCTGCACGATCCGTTACAGCCATGCGGATGAGATGCCTGTCATCACGACTGCTAGTGATACGAGGCCATTGGGATCCAGCACGGCGTTCCGTATTACCCTCCTGAACCCACCGATTCCATATTCTGCTAACAGTCATTGGATCTCGACCAACGCGAGCAGCAATGTCACGATACGATAAACCGCAATCGCGATAGGCTACAATCCGACCTTTATCATAGTCGGAAACGTGATGGTACGCATTTCTTCTCCTTACACGAGGCACCACAACAACGTTTCACCAGGCAACGCCGGTCAACTGCTGTTTGTGTATGAGAAATCGGTGGGAAACTTTCCTCATGTGAGTACGTTGTAGGTGTCGCCACCGGCGCCAGCCTTATGTGAATGCTCTGAAAAGCTAATCATTTGCATATCACAGCATCTTCTTCCTGTCGGTTAAATTTCGCGTCTGTAGCACGTCATCTTCACGGTGTAGCAACTTTAATGGCCAGTAGTGTAACAGTGCTAGGAAAAATGTGAAAGAGACGGTGTCTGTGGGAGAGGAATAAAGAGGAAGAGAAAGTAGGAGTAGGACAGAGCCAGTGAGAATGAGAGACAGAATCTACGACAATGACAACGAGGAATTGAGAGATAGTGTCCGTGAGAAGAGACAGCAGCAATGGGAAGGCATGAATGAGATAGTAGCAGTAAGAGAGAGCAAGAAGGAGACAGTGACTGTGAGAGGAGACAGTAGAAGTAGGAAAGAAGGAAGAGACAGGAGACAATGACAGTTACAGCAACACAAGGGGATAATGACAATGAGCTGTATGAGAGAGTGAGAGTGGGCAAGCTTACAGCGACGGACTAGTAGGTGTGAGCGAATTACAGTTAGGAGAGCTCGTGAGACTGAGAGGTGAGTTGCATGTTAAAAAGAATACGCATATGTTCGCATGCCAACATTCTTGGGAAAATTTTTAGATTCTGAGGAAGGTAGTATCACGTAGTTGGTACGCCAGTTTTCAGAGAGTCTTTTAAGCACAAGCAAATTCGCCTGTTTTGTGCTCGCATAAGAGCCTTTTTCGCTGGTAATAATAGACCTCAGCGGTAGTAAAGGCGGACACGAAGTTCACTGGAACGGAGGAACTGGTGGTGCCTTTAGGGTTAACACGAAAGTTAGAAATTAATCTCCTAACACGTCTGTTCCCGAATTGGGCGATGTTTGATCAGCATCTGTACCCGATGTAAAAGAACACTCTAAGACTAGCAATCTTACCTTTAACTCTGGTAGCCAAATATCTACCCACATCACATAAATAGGATAACTATGATATGTGATGAAAAAAACAATTTTACTTCAGGTGGTCAATTCACCATTCCTGAAAGAAGTGAAAGCAGACGTTCGTATTCGGGAGTGCCTGCATCATTACACAAGGAACACTTTAGGGATCCTGAAAATCTTTGTAATATCAAGTTGAAATTACAGAGGAAATATAAATTTGCAACTGTAGCTATTAACTCCCTCTGCAAGGTTTGGAAACTCAAGCAAATGATAGACTTTCAGAACAGAAGCAAATCCTGCTGCTGGCCCTTGTGACCGAGCGGTTCTAGGCGCTTCAGTCTCGAACCGCGCGACCGCTACGGTCGCAGGTTCGAATCCTGCCTCGGGCATAGATGTGTGTGATGTCCTTTGGTTAGTTAGGTTTAAGTAGTTCTAAGTTCTAGGGGATGATGACCTCAGAAGTTAAGTCACATAGTGCTCAGAGTCATTCGAACCATTTGAACATCCTGCTAGCAGCCGTTCAAGAAACAACGTATGTTGATGACCTAACTATTAAATGCAAGAATAAGTATTACTAAACATTCAATTATCATACAACAATCAGTGAAAACAATAAGAAGAACCGAGTACAAAACTTCTGGGAAGGTCAGGAAAACAAACTGTCGAAAGTTTAGAAGAACAACATAATAGTCATGATACTTAAATGCCCAACTGTATAATAAAAAATCAATCCGAAACGTTACTGAAAATTTTTCAGATCACAAGGGAACTAACATTCAAGGTTGGTAGTTACATGCGAGTCATTTTTTCTCAAAATCATGACAACACACTTAAAAAAACAACTGCCTAGAAAGCGAAAAACACGGCTCTCACCAAACCCCAAATTGTGAGAGATTCAAATTGATCACGTCGCCATCTCTTAACAAGAAATCCAGAATACTAGAGTCAAGAGGGGGATGGAAGTTGATTAATATCATTACCGAACTAAGATACACATGAGATTTATTACAAAGTATAAATTCAAGAAATAAACAAATACGTAAAAGAGAATTAATAACGAATCTTTGAAGGGAAAGGAATGAAGTTTTTTAAGGATGCTGAAGGAAGTGAGTACTGCTGCCAACAATTTTACACAAACAATTAAACATATCACATTTGAAATAGCTATAGAGAACAAGCAAAGAAAACACAGAAGGAGCACTGAGACAGTAAAAAGAAAGCTTGGAACAACTGGTGCAGCAGGAAAGCAAGCAAAACTTGGAAAACCGATCAGTTTAATAAGAAACAAGCAGAGTAAATTATTAGACACATCAGAGCAATTTGAAAAAGAGCAATTAGAAACTGTAGAAGAATACAAAAGATTAATTTTAAAATTAGCTTCTGCACAATGAATAAAGTAATAATGAAGGTAACGCACAAAACAGACAAACCTTAGAAATAAGACGAATCAGGAGTACCTAAAATTAAATGCAGCGACTGTGGTATGTTCTACATCGCATAAACTGGACGAAAAACTATTGTAAGATACAAAGAACACATAAACAAAAATGAAAACTGCCTCTCCACATTTGGTACGCAATTTCGAGAAAATCAGCACTCTACAATAGATATATGCAATATATAAAAAAGTAGCTATGATAGACTATCATTGCCGGCCGGAGTGGCTGTGAGGTTCTAGGCGCTACAGTCTGGAGCCGAGCGACCGCTACGGTCGCAGGTTCGAATCCTGCCTCGGGCATGGATGTGTGTGATATCCTTAGGTTAGTTAGGTTTAATTAGTTCTAAGTTATAGGCGACTGATGACCTCAGAAGTTAAGTCGCATAGTGCTCAGAGCCTTTTGAAGCCATTTGTTGACTATCATTACAATGTGTATCATACAGTTTTTTTGCTGCAGAACAGCACACACAAGAAATATTCAAGAACAATACGTCTTTGTACGTTCCGAAGTCACTGCAGACCGGAAAAGAAAATGGAAAACTCGCCAACAGTGAAGAAAGTTGCAAGCCACGGGTACCATATTTTAAAAAGCTATTTAACTAAGCAACCGATCAAAGAAATGAAATTCAGTGATAATATCCCAGTAAATGAGTCCGTGATCATGTTATGTCACTGTATTTGTAAAGGTCCGTCTTGTCCACATAAACCGTACCAGTATCAATTACCGGTTTCGCCGTTGCCATCTTCAGATTAGTCACAAACAGAAAAACAGTGGTGTGCCAACCTAAGTTCAACTAGCCGAAGCAATTTCTACAACAGACTTAGTGGTACGGAATAAAAATAAAAAATGCCGACTTGATTGGTAGCCATGCACACCAGCCAAAGATAGCATAAAAATATTCTGAGATATATATATATATATATATATATATATCAAGGTGCGCAGTAAGTGCTGGCAATGGCCTGGGTGCGTCCTGCATTCACACAAATAAGCGAGGCCAGTAGAGAGCACTAACGCTAGGATACATGAGTAACCTGTGTATTAAATTCAATAGTTAAAATGCAGTAAGTTTCATGATCTAAAATTATTTCATATGGCAAAAAGAGTGTCTGGTAATAAAACATGAACTGACATGCAATATGTGGGAATAAAACCCATACTTAAGCTCCACTTAAAAGGCGTGAAGAGTGATATTACGAGGCTCGTAGCCTGTTACAGTAAATAACACATGATTGTGTAAAAGTTGGAACAAAACTTTTAAAAGTAACATCACATCTATAAATCGAAACCTTTCAGCATGGGAAAACAATTAAACACAATGGTAAGTGCAAGATGATTAACAAAACAATGACTATTAATTAAAATCTCGATAGTCGATGACACATTCGGAGTGTAATTTGAGTCCCGTCGACTCGCGGCTTCTCTATACGAAGTTATTTTCATGTGGCGGCGCTTGCGGAAGACGGCCCAGTATCCTGCGCCGGCTACCAGCGGCCTTATCAAAAACTCTTCTGGACATATTAAATCCTGAATTAGATAAACAAATTGTAGAGTACTGAGCTGGATTTAGTGGTACCACATATTACTACCCAGGACACATTCTAACCCTTAAACAAGTAATTAGGGATACGAAAATACCAAATAAGAAGATACTACCATTATTTGTTGAGTTTAAAAAGTCTTATGTTTCGACAGACAGAGACTCTTTCTTCAAAACCATGGAGGAATTTGCAGTAGATAGGCAAACTCCAAACAAATTCCTACAAACACAGCGTCTAAAGCTAATCTTCTTGGAACAACATCTAGTCTCTTCCAAATCGTATTAGGAGACAAGGAGACGATTTCTCATCACTGTTATTCAATTGTGCAATGAAAAATGTTATAACAAATTGGAAATTAGAGGGACGCCTTGTCATGGTCCGTGCGCCCCCCCCCCCCCCCCCCCCGGTCGGAGGTTCGAGTCCTCCCTCGGACATGGGTGTGAGTGCTGTCCATATCGTTAGATATTTGTGTGTAGGCTTAGGGACCGATGACCTAAGCAGTTGGTCCCATAAGACCCTACCACAAATTTCCAAAACATTTCGTCATCGTGATTTGGCTTTCAGAGGATTCTTCGAATGATTTCATGTGAATACCGGGCTACTTCTTTCAAAAAGGCCACAGCCGTTGACTTATCCATTTGCTTTTGTCATTAGTCTCTAACGATCTATATGTCAAACAGACGTTAAAGCCCTAACCTTCCTTCAGTCTAAGTCGTTTAGGCTATAGGGGGAGCCGTATCGTGAGGTCCTTCCGGTAGTCCAGTCGTGCCCGTCTCGGCAATAAGAAACGCAGAGTGAGGGGCGGAATGAAGAATTTGTGGGCAGGCCGGTAGCGGGTTGGTGTAATTAGCGAGGTGTGTGTAAGGCCACGTGTGGTGTTTTTGTGGCAGCGGAGTAGTTGTGAAGGCTGCCGGCAGAGCGGCTGTGACGGCTTCCGGCCAGCGGCGCGCCGCCCCAGTGGCGGCGGGGCCCACGCTGCGCTCGCACGACTGCGCCTTGCGGTGAGTCTCAGCTGCTCCTCCCGCTTTGCCACGTGCCTGTCTCTCCAACTCTTCTCATGTCAATGTTTTGTTGCTAATACTATTGTGGTTTGGTGGATCCGCTCGCAAGTGTCAGATTACAAGCTCGAATGTTCAGGCTCCGCCACTCGGCTGGTTCTCGGATTTTTTCTTACAGTTCGTGCGACGTTTACTTCTAGTTCCTCCTCTAAATCGTCATGTGATTTGGTTCGAAGGTTGGACGAGGCAATCTAATAAGACCGTGCCTAGCAAAGCGTAACGTCACTCAAAGCAACCGACGTAAATGGAAATTCATCATGCTCACATAATGCAATGTAACAGTATTATTTGCAGTTTAGGGCTACACAAAGCGTACTAGGTTCTCGGTAAATTACTATTAAATCCCACGTACAGCTTGACGTATATTTGTTTTGAAGAGTATTTACTGTAGATTTTTCAAAAATATTCAAATTTTTGTGAAATCTTATGGGACTTAACTGCTAAGGTCATCAGTCACTAAGCTTACACACTACTTAACTTAAATTATCCTAAGGACAAACACAGACACCCATGCCCGAGAGAGGACTCGAACCTCCGCCGGGACCAGCCGCACAGTCCATGACTGCAGCGCCTTAGACCGCTCAGCTAATCCCGTGCGTCTGTAGATTTTTCATGTTGATATTGAATTATTAGTGAAGTTTCTAAATAGTTGTGAGGATTTTCTGCAGGGAGTAGAGAGAGTGTGTCATTACAAAAATTACTCGAGGACGAAAAAACGACGCCTTTCTTTTCAGTTTCCATTGTAAGGCAACAGAAAATTGATACTGTAGAATATCGTGCAGCTTTACCCGCAACTCTGAATAACGTATAGTCATGCGCAGTTTACATTTTCGCCTTGACTTTGCGAAGTGAATGCGGAAGTTCCTGCTGAACAAAGTCCTATCAGCGGGACCAAATTCATTTCGGATACATACACACAGTTATCGTCAATGTTAGCATTTACGTTCTCTCCAGCACGTACCCTGATGAGTTTCTCGAGCTGACAAGTCATTCCTCTGAAGGTTTGGTTCCCCGCTAATAATGTGTTTCTTGGGTAGGCGGGGTCGTCTCAGATTTCGTAGGACAGAGATAGCAAAGTAATTGTTGTACAGTGAAGTGTTAACTCAGCAGCTGAATAACTTTAGGTTAAAACCAGAATAAAGATGCGGCTGTGGTTAATACGATAGCCGATAAACGTTTTTTACCGGAGCATTGACACCAATGTCAGTTGTCACTTCATGACGGAAGTGTTACGTACCGGAAAATGCCATGCACGTAAACATTAGAAAGCTATTTACAGCTTACCCAGTAATGAAATAGAAAATAAAGTAAATCAGATTTCGCCCCAAAGAGCCAATAATACGAAACAGACTCCTAGTTCGATGTTAAGAGCAAAGCGAACAACAACAACGCTCAATATTTAACTTACATACTTATTACATGTTACAGTGAACTGGGTGGACCACCAGATACATGCATTGACTGCTACTCCCAAAAGAGGTGTTGACCGTCACGGCACAGAGACGGATCACCTTCGGTATCTGAATATTAGCATTACTTGGTCGTGCCATCAGGCGAAATTTTGATGCCTATAATGTTTTTTTCAAGTTGAAAATGTAAGATATTCGGTGATAGTATGCCACACTTCAAACGAATTTAATATCAACAGACATTAAGAGATAACTGCTGTCAGGTGATGTCTTATTTGATAATTCAGGCACCGTATACTGTCCTTCCAGCTTGAACACCAGTGCAAAGATCAAAGTGACAGAAGAAGCAGTCTGCTGTACACACTTGCATAGTAGCTTCTGCGTAGACGACGAATCTATGGTTAATAAGAAAATGTACCTCTATCTACGTTCAAGATTGCGACGATCATTGCGGATTTAAAAGATCCATTTGCGTGGTTTGTTACTGTCCTTCCACTTCCATAACATATTCAGTATCAAGAAAAGTAGTAGACATGTAGCTTCGAAATATTTCAGTACTTGTAGATTGTGTTTTGTCCTGAGATGATAACTGTGTTGCACAAATCCAGCACAAGAAAAAGACTGAATAACAACAACAGTGTAATTGTACATGACTTTAATGCGAAATTCGTAGTGACTGATTCAATCCTGCATTCGAGATACGAAAGACACCAGTCGGACCGAGAGGTTAAATAAATCTAAAGTGCCACGTATCACGAAAGAGCCATTTCAATACATATATCAATTATTAAGAACCTCAAACGATAGTGCTGTAGTTGATTTCCTGATCTGAGTGTAAGTAGCTTTTGTTATGAAAGATTCTTACTCCGTTGTGATTTGCAGCTTATTGACAACTTTTTTCTAAAAAATGGGATTTACGCGTAATTTAACATTCCCAGTTCAGTGTTGCTAGCAGTTACAACAGCTGAAATAGAGCAACTTTGTTGCTCTGCTTCCTCATGACCATCTTTATGGGTTTGTTATTTTTCGGAATCGACTTTACGCACTGTTTAAAATCTGTGACTTACACGTGCCGGAATATCGTGAAATTCTAGTAGCAGTTAGCATCAAAAAACGTCAAATATTATTCACCGATATAATTGTGAAACAACTTTTCATAAATCGCATGCACGCACGCGTAAAACTAAAGAAGACGTATCGAGCTCAGTTCATAACATGTTACATTAGTTCAGTTTCCTCAACAAATTATTTCTGGAAGGCTGATATTAAAATTAGCAGATATTCAGCACCTTAAGATCACATTATTCCCCCTATGTGTGTGTTTCAGTGAACGTAATGTCGTATATAATCCACAAGTGATTGCCTGATATAAACTGCAACTCGTTCACGTCGGACGAGCTGTGACGGGTCAGCCATTACCCTTGTATCACGTGTCACGAAAACGCCCACACGCGCTGCTCCAGTTCCATTTGTAGTTTCAAATATAACATCAGTATCAATCAGAGAGTTAGGTACTGCATTTCACACAAAAGATGCAAGAAAACAGCCGAAATGGGAGAGTTGATGCAGAATTATTTTAGTTCAAACATTCGGTGTGGGTTCGTCTGATCGAAGAAGGAGTGCCACGTCATTAACACAGCTCTCAATAAAATGCAACTTCAGATCCGTATCCTCATAGTAACAGGGATGACAATGCTGGAAGTTGCTCCACACATAAATGGCGGCATACCAGCACTGAATTACAAACACCTTTCTCATTTATGACCGAAGAACATTGTCGCTTGTTACTTACAAGTTCAGTATTAGATACGGACAGATCTTTCACAGCTATTGACCTCTTTAACATTATAAGCGTGGTGTGTATCGGTAGTTGTGTATCTCAAACTCCACGTCTGTTTGTAGGGAAAATTTCTTCATTACAATGTGCAGATCGGCTAAAACAATAACGAATCGGGGTTTCTCTGCCCATCTGTCCATTATCGGGGTGCGTGTGGCATTTGAAACTACGCGGAGAATGAACATTGCCTACCTTTTTACTTCACATCAGACTAACCACTACCTTGAGAGAGAGAGAGAGAGAGAGAGAGGAAGAAAGCTTAGAGATTAACATCCGCTGTGGATCGACGTCATTATAAACAGAGGACTAATTCCGGGATGGAGAAGGAATCAAACGTCACCTTGATGAAACCATCCTGGCGCCCGATTAAAGTGATTTAGGGGAACCACAGAAAACCAAATGCAGGATGGAACGCCGCTCGTCCCGAATAGGAGTCGAACGTCTTAACCAGTGCGTCATGGAACACTGAGTAATAAAGGTAGTATACCTTGAATGTACAGAAGTCATTCCTTCCAAAAAATCAGTATTATGAAACATATACATTTTCACGCATTGTTGCTTACGTAATAAGTCGGGCGACTACGTAATTACCGAACATACTTTTTCTTGTTTTCATGAAATGCGAACTGAGCTTCCAGGCAGCTTGTAATGGCTCTGAAAACGTAGCTAAAACAACACTTCATAAAGACCGTCTTGAACGTAAAATTGTTAAGTTCTTTATTACGATACTGCCTCAAGCAATCTGTATCAACTAACGAGACCGTTGTATTTTCAGTAGTTGGAAACTTACTTTCTACATGGTTTTGTTGCTTACCGTACTCTTTCGCGCCACTTATACAGTCTTTTGCACCAGTTACATCTAATTAACATTTCTGTCGCAGCCGGTGACAAGAGAAGATATTCCTACGTCACTGTCTAACCGATCTTCAAATAAGCAGCACCGTTTTTTAGTATTTCTGAGCTGGAAGTGTCTTTTGTTGGCTTCGAGCCACCGGCGTGTGAGTTTCCACTGAGAGGACTTCTTGTGTTTCGAAATTGATACAAAGAAGGCGCCACTAATTGAACCTACGTAGTTGCCATTAATCAGAAGTTAAAATACGTGGCACTAAAACCTGAATGTGAGCGCCAAGGAATTGTAACAGCCCCTCCTTTTGTTGCAGGACTCACGGGTTCTCCTATGATGAAGCTCTGGAGGATGTTCAGGAAACCACAGACGGCAGGCGCAGGTAAGTCATCATAATAGCATTTATCTGTAATAACAATTAAGTGCATAGCAGATTAATATACCCAACCATAACAAACAGTACTGTTTAAGGATGGATGATGATATTTTCATCTGAAATGAAAATGAAGCGCATCTATAATGGGCTCGAAAAAACAAAGATTTTAATTGTTCCGTCTTTCGAATTACATTTCCCTCATTCGCGTTTGCTGTCAAAATCTGTGTCTTTTGGGAAAATTGAAAAACAGCTATGCAGTGTCGTACAGCAGATCTGTTTTATTCACAGTATGTAAAATTATGTTTAAGAAGTAAAACTGATTACAAGGCATTCTAATATCCAAATCATTTATAAACTCTAATGTGTCGATAATAGAAAAATAGTACAATGAGCGACTTACATGTAATTCAAACGAGAACGACAATCATTTAATGCTGTAAGGAAGTAGAACGCCAATCTGAGGTCGTTGGAATATGACATCATGTTCAACACTCTGGCATGTTATCCTGAGTTTATAGGAAGGCTACATGTTTATCTGAACACGAACCGAAGTTTACTGGAAACAAAAAAGACGTGGGTCTATGAGTGGGGCGACACTGAATGTTATCAAAACCCCATCTCCTAGGCACGTGGCACTCGAGGAAAGGTAGATGACGGACTGGAGAAAACACTACCTCAGTAGCAGAAAAATTAAAGGAGAAACCAGCGGTGATCTTGCTTAAATAACCATTCTAAGATATGCTTGAACTGGTTCAGGAAGATCTTATTGTTTCAGATATCATCCATTTGGTTCCTTGAGATGATATATCGGTGATGAATTTCGTCATGCCTTTCCTAAGATAAGACTTCTGGACAGAACCTCGAAAATCATAGCTCTCCTGCCTGCGTTAGGTACCACCCCTGTACACACTACACGCCTGCATTTTAGTTCCTCTGTAATTCTCCCATTCAGATTATCCTGAAAAACAAAAGGGGAATCTAAGTATGCGAGAGTTTTAAGTCAGAGATACCGGTATGGTACATACAGTTCTAAAATTACCGGTCATTACAGTTTTAAAAGTGGAATACTCTCCACGATCTTGAATCAGGTCACTTAGAAGTCAGTTTAACACGTTTATTGCAGCACAGCTTCAATATGAGCTGATCCTTGCTGTCAAACAACAACAAGCATTTAATTACACACTGTTAATGAAAACTTACACTACTGAAGCACTTGTCTTAGCAAAAGAACGATATACTTTAACAATGATGATTAGTGTAATTGAAACTCAGGCTTGTTCGCAACACACAAGAATGAATCACAAAGCGGAAACGATAGAAATCGTGCGAAGGAAATGCAATTTTATGGAGGATATACCGGAGGAAACGGCCTTGTGGAAGAATTATGGTAGTTTACATGAGCGTCCAAGATTTATTTTCGAGGTTTATTTACGTACACCGAACTTTGTAAAAAGCGGGAACATAAGCTCGTTGACCGCGAGTGTGCGGAGGTCGTGAATGTTTCCGTCGTCGTAGCTACAGACTGTTTGGGGTTTCTATAGCAGTTTTATTTTTAGGAGGACTCCCTGTTAACAGGGATGCTGCGCCTGCTTCCTGCTGGAGGATTTATTCTCTTGATCCCAGCTGCGTCGCCCGTATTGACTGCCGACGCCAACGTATGGAACCAAATATTTCGCTTTCTTTAGAATACCAGTTGTGCTATATCTGCCTTCAAAGTGTGTTTATTGATTTCTTTGAGGAAATGAACCGAACGAATCCTTTATGTGTGTCGAAGGAAGAATTTCTGCTCTATGCGAGCAGATCCTCAGATGCTCAACGAAACCTTTAGAGTTTTGTTAATCTATAATATGTATTATAAAACTTTTTACTGACCATTCTCGTTGAGACGTAAACTTTGATGTATAAACTAATTCGACGTGCATCTCATTGCTAAGAACTGTACGGTAATTGAAACAGGTTTCTATGTGAAGCAGTTGTTCATCAAATAAGTTTGAAAAGGATATAACAAAAGAAAATTTGCAGTTGTGACCACAGGGAAACAGTAATTTGATACACATGTGACTAATTGCTGAGATGGCGCAATAAACTTTCGGTATATACGAGACTTGTAAGATTCAGCATTAGCAAAACTTAACAAGTAATCAGGATATGTTCGTTATTAATACGGCATCTTCGAAATGTCTGTTAATATCGATAACAAGCAATTGCTTTAATAACTAAGAATTTTGGCCAAAATTGATGACTGAACACAAAGAAAATATGCGTATTTGTAGCTTGAAGATAGGCACCTAACATCAGCTACTGTGAGTTATCATTGATATATTGTAATGCCAAAATCTCCTTCAGAAACCCACTTGCATCTGCTGACGTAAACGGATGGTCTTGTACTTCAGTTCTGCAAATCATATAACTGATCTCGTCTCAGCAGTTATGAATATGAGACGACAGCGTAACTACAGCGACGCTCTTGAAGCGGCAGAGTTTGTCAGATAGTAATTTGGAGGTAGAAAATCATGCTCACTATCGTGGAAACCGAAGTTGCTGCAAAGGCAGTGCAGAATACCACCGAAGTCTGCATTAATAATTTAGAGCAATCGTCATCCTCAGTGTTAGAACACATCTGCAGCAAATATCTGACTCAGACATAATTAATTAGTATCCTTGCAGGTTCCTTTTGCTTTATGAGTGGTCATAAATTCTTTCAATTCCAAAAATAAATTAGTATAATGAGATTGCTCACAACGTAATTTAAAGGGAATAAATAATAAATAGATGATTAAATTTATCCATTACGAATACTTTTGAACACCATGACTGTATATTAATAGAGTCAACAGCGACCAATCATTTACGCAATATCTTTTAATTTCCGTAAACTAGTTTTCGACACTTTCCAGGCTCGTCCTCGGAAGGGCTTTTATTAGTCACAGATTTCTGTTAAAATGAAAGTTCCACCATTTTAAATATATATATATATATACCTAATGGATGAAAAATATAGTGAACCAGAAAGTAGGTAACATTATACCAATACGATGTAGGATAAAAAAAGTTAATTTTTTTAGAAGTTAAAAATTATTGAAATTGTAAATTGTGTTACTTGCATTTTAAGCATAATCAGACTTCTGTAAATGAAATCATCGTCGAAATATATTAAACTTGGTTACATATTGCAGGTGTCACAATGAATGAATGAGAACGTTGTCACAGAGTGTCTAGCAGAGGTAGAACTAACATATCTGGCATACAGTCAATAACTATACCATAAAATGATCATCACAAACAATCATTATGTGTGCAGGCACACTATCGAATTTACCAACAGAATGGAAGCCTAAGATGAACATCGTAGGCTGTAAGTTTATGTGACGTACTCAATGTTGAATCCAGAGAAGCGTTGTGGGCAACAGACCAGAGTTCCATACATTGAATAAAATTAGAATTATAGTAATACCTTCATCTGCTGACGGGCGTTGATATATATCAAAGGGGACAAGTGAAAATGTGTGCCCCGACCGGAACTCGAACCCAGGAACTCCTGCTTACATGGCAGACGCTCTATCCAGATTGAGCCACCGAGAACACAGAGGATAGTGCGACTGCAGTGACTATCTCACGCACGCCTCCCGCGAGACCCACATTCTCACCTTGTATGTCCACACACTACATTCGTTGTGTCCCACCTCAACACACTCATTACTCGTGGAAGACATTCTTACCAAGTCCCGTAAGAGTTCGGGTAATATGTGTGCATCCCCACAGAAGAAGAAGGTCATGGCCGGTATTGCCAGGACTATATACTTATATGGATATGGTGTCTGTTCTTTCGGAGGCGACGTGGCATGGACTCAAAAATGTCTGAAGTAGTGCTGGAGCGAATTGACACCATGAATCCTACAGGGATGTCCATAAATCAGTATGAGGGGCGTGGAGATCTCTTCTGAACAGAACGTTGCAAAGCATTCCACATATGCACACCCCACACCATTACAGACCATCCACCAGCTTGAACAGTCCCCTGCTGACATGCAGGATCCAAGGATTCATGAGGTTGTCTCTATAACCGTACACGTCCATCCGCTGGATACAATTTGAAACGAGACTCGTCCAACCAGGCAACATATTTCCAGACATCAACAGTCCAATGTCTGTGTCGAAGGGCCCTGGCGAGGTGTAAAGCTTTGTGTGGTACAGTCATCAAGGGTACACGAGTGGGTCTTCTACTCTGAAAGCCCATATATATGATGTTTCGTAGAATGGTTCGCACGCTGACACTTCATGACCCAGCATTGAAATCTGCAGCTATTTGCGGAAGGGCTACACTTCTGTTACGTTCAACGATTCTCTTGAGTCAGTCGTCGTTGGTCCCGTTCTTGCAGGATCTTCTTCTGGCCGCAGTGATGTCGGAGATTTGATGTTTTACCGGATTCCTGATGTTCATGGTACACTCATGAAATGGTCGTAAGGGAAAATCCATACTTCATCGCTATCTCGGAGATGCTGTGCCCCATTGCTTGTGCGCCGACTATAACACCACGTTCAAACTCATTTAAATCTTGATCTTCTGTCATTGTAGCAGCAGTAACCGATCTAACAACTGCGCCATACACTTGTTGTCTTATATAAGCGTTGCCGACCGCAGCGCTGTATTCTGCCTGTTTACATATCTCTGTATTTGAATATTCATGCCTATACCAGTTTATTTGGCGCTCCAGTGTATAATCATGCATTAGTGCAACGTAGATCAGTAGTAAAAGCAACATAACGTAACAATCTGTCAAAGTGTAGTATGAAGCGGAATATGAAAGAGCCTACTAATGTTTGCCATAAAAGATTTTCACATGTTTCTGTTTGTAGAGTGACGCTAAGTACTAGCTCTGTAGCAAGAAGCCACCCTGGGTATTAGTTACACAGCAAGCTATGTTGGAAAACGAATGTCTATATTTACTGTGACACTGTGGGCGGTACGGTACTGGTGTTAATATCCAATTGGCGAGTTCTATTTTCATTGCCTATAGCCCGCAGAATTATTCATAATGACCACATTTCTGAATGGGCAGGAGTACTTGGCAACACTACATATTGTATAGTGTATGCATTAGAAAAGTAAACAAATCTTCACGGATGTTAAAATAAGGAAATTTCAGGATATGTGATAAACATGCTTTTAGTCCTCATTTGTTCACACATTTCTTCTGGATGTGCATCGTTGTTGAACATATTTATTGATTCTAAATACGGTTTGCTAATAACTGATGATCAACAGTGAGGACAGCAATGACCTACCAGTTGCAAAAGTTGGGATTCATCATTACTTAACTCCAGCATACCCCCATAGCTGCCATGCAGCTCCCCACAGTCGTTTAATGAACAAAGTAAGAGCATATGGACTATCAGACCAATTGTGTGATTGGTTTGAAGAGTTCCTAGCTAACAGAACGCAGCATGTCATTCTCAATGGAGAGAAGTCTTCCGAAGTAAGAGTGATTTCAGGTGTGCCGCAGAGGAGTGTTGTAGGACCGTTGCTATTCACAATATACATAAATGACCTTGTGGATGACATCGGAGGTTCACTGAGGCTTTTTGCGGATGATGCTGTGGTATATCGCGAGGTTGTAACAATGGAAAATTGTACTGAAATGCAGGAGGATCTGCAGCGAATTGACGCATGGTGCAGGGAATGGCAATTGAATCTCAATGTAGACAAGTGTAATGTGCTGTGAATACATAGAAAGAAAGGTCACTTGTCATTTAGCTACAATATAGCAGTTCAGCAACTGGAAGCAGTTAATTCCATAAATTATCTTGGAGTGCGCATTACGAGTGATTTAAAATGGAATGATCATATAAAGTTGATCGTCGGTAAAGCAGATGCCAGACTGAGATTCATTGGAAGAATCCTAAAGAAATGCAATCCGAAAGCAAAGGAAGTAAGTTACAGTATGCTTGTTCGCCCACTGCTTGAATACTGCTCAGCAGTGTGGGATCCGTACCAGTTAGGGCTGATAGAGATAGAGACGATCCAACGGAGAGCAGCGCGCTTCGTTACAGGATCATTTAGTAATCGCCTGCTTGCAGCTAGGGTGTCTATTTAATTATCATTTCATTTCGAGCAAAGCTGCATGGTCATCGACGGTAACTGTTCTTTCGGGAACAGATATACCGTCATATATAGTTAAAAATATGGGTTCCCGGCCTTTGACCTTCTTGTGCGAACGCACACGCTATGTCCGAACTCGTACGGGACTTGGTAGGTTAATCTGCCACGAGTAATGAGTATGATGGGCAAACATCTATTAGGCGCACTACGAATGTAGTGTTGTGGACATGTTGGGAATGTGGATCTCACGGGGAGCGTGCAAGGGATAAGTCCCTGCAGACGCACTATCCTCTGTGCCCGCAGTGGCTCAGATGGATAGAGCGTCTGCCATGTAAGCAGGAGATCCCGGGTTCGAGTCCCGGTCGGGGCACACATTTTCAACATGTCCCCAATGAAGTGTATCAACGCCTGCTTGCAGCTGGGGTGTCTATTTAATTATCATTTCAAATCGCGAAAGCGTTACGGAGATGATAAACTCCAGTGGAAGACTCTGCAGGAGAGACGCTCAGTAGCTCGGTACGGGCTTTTGTTAAAGTTTCGAGAACATACCTTCACCGAGGAGTCAAGCAGTATATCGCGAAGAGACCATGAGGATAAAATCAGAGAGATTAGTGCCCACACAGCGGCATACCGACAATCCTTCTTTCCAGGAACAATACGAGACTGGAATAGAAGGGGGAACCGATAGAGGTACTCAAGGTACCCTCCGCCACACTCCGTCATGTGGCTTGCGAACTATGGATGCAGATGTAGATGTAGATTAACTGACTGATGCCGTGTTGTGTGGTCCGACAAGTTGCGATTTTGCCTGTTTCAAATGATCGAAGACATCACGTCCTTCGACGGACTAAAGTGGCGTTTGACTTCTCCCGATTGCCGTAAACATTAACCAGGATATTTATTTCAACATTTTGTGTTGCCCTTTCTTCTACACCTTCCTGATAAATATGCAATGGACACTCAAGTCTCCCAATGTAACGGTCATGTTCACAGCGCTGCAGGCATACGTTCTTGGTTTCACGAACACTCAGTCACCTTAGCGTGCCTCGATTGGCTCACTATATCAGCCATCTTAATCGGACAGAATTTGTTTGAGATTATTTGGAACTACGCGTGAAAAGTAGCAATCAGTATCACTGTAGTTTGGTAGCTCTACGCGATCAAATCATCGGTAAGTAACTTCAGATAGATATGGTATATCTGAAGAAACTTGGGACTCTTTTCGTCGCAGGAGGCCATTATAAAGACTACAGGCGAGCTGATGCCTGTTGAAGGTGCGTAATGTTTTGTGTACAACTGCGCTAAGTACTTCCGCCACTCGGTTTGCCTAACTGCAGTCTCCAAATCCGTCTGTGAACTGATGTATGCAATATTTGCTAATGATGTGAACCTTACATGCGACATCATCGTCTAAACATTCAAAATTACATCTTAGCATTTATGATGAAGTTTTGAAGTGAGCCCGCATCTCGTGGTCGTGCGGTAGCGTTCTCGCTTCCCACGCCCGGGTTCCCGGGTTCGATTCCCGGCGGGGTCAGGGATTTTCTCTGCCTCGTGATGGCTGGGTGTTGTGTGCTGTCCTTAGGTTAGTTAGGTTTAAGTAGTTCTAAGTTCTGGGGGACTGATGACCATAGATGTTAAATCCCATAGTGCTCAGAGCCATTTGAACCATTTTTGAAGTGAAAATTATTTAGAAGACTGATCTAAATGGCAAGGGGGGGATAATTCAGCCCCTTACGTCTTGATGAACTGTGCTGTCCAGAAGTCGATGTGAACAGAAGCATAGCCATCAGCCAGCAACTAGCTCTGGAGTTTTGCCTTTATCCTCCTCTTCACCAATATATGCAAAAAAAAAAAAAAAAAAAAAAAAATCCACAGACAGTGTAAACGCAGTATCAGTCTGCTGCAGTCGGTTTGCATTCTTACGAGGCGACCATCACAGCCACTGTAAGGCAAAAATGTGGTTATCGTCAATTCAAAACTCCTGAGACACTCGATTTTCACAGGTTGCTTGTCACCTGGAAAAACACAAAAGAAGCTGACACGCTCAATGAACATAAAACAGACACGGGGATCTTACGAAACAGATCATCTGTACTACTATACGTAAATGGCAAGTCGTTGTTTAACGATATTACCAAACATCTCGAAAAGTTCTTGACAATTTTCTGTTAAAAACGACTGCAAGAAAGAAAATGCTGTACTGTGAAAATTTACGGTTTCGTTTTCTTCCTGGCAGTCAGTTTTAATTATGACAGCAAGGCATTTAAAGAAACAAACTAGAGCTCTCGCGTAAACCTTCCCGTTTGCCGATTGAAACTATGGAGGAGGAGAGGGCTCTCATGCCCTGTATAACAATGATCTCAACCAATTTATCCATTCATTTTTAGTTACCTCAGCTCCCAATCAAGGTTTCGTTGGCAATAACAAAAAATAGCGTTCATTGTCGGAGAGAGAGGGAAGAATAAATGAACAGGGAGTGCTACCGCGTAAAGTCAGCGCCGGCACGCCAGTCGGGAACGACAGAGAAGAGATGGCTATGAGAAGAAGTCAGCTGATCGCTCGCTGATCGACCTCCCTCCAGGACGACAACGCGATAACAGTGGCCCGTAGACAAAGATGACATAAACGCCGCGCCCGACTGGTGTCAGCCCACTTCGATAGCAGCTTCAACGTTAGCCACTTCGTTAGGTGACGCATCGTAGCATCTATCGTTAGTACTTTCTATGTAGCACAGACTTGTGTTTGTCTGTTCTGAAAAAGACTGATTATTTTGTATGTCGCCCTTTGCATGTGTCAGATCTATGAAAGTTAAGTTTTGTATTTGTCTATTTGTAATAAAACTCATTAATACGAGTTGTTTAATTGTTTGTCTAGCGAACCGAGTATGCAGGATTCCTAGACACAACAGGGAAGGGGGAAGTAAATGGACATAGAGATGGGGAAGAAGGGGATGGACAGAGAGAGGGAGGAAGAAGAAGTGGAGAGTAAGTGGTGGCAGGAGTTGATGGAGAGAGAAGTGGGAGCAAAGGAGGAGGTGTTAAAAGGGAGAGAGAAGGTGGAAGAGGAGATGGACAGAGAGAAGGAGGAGAAAGATATTGGACGTATATCCCAAGTCCCGTACCCATACATTGCGAAGCTTTGCTCTGTTCACTAGTATAAAGTATGTAGGTAACATTTTTTTTAAACAACACAGTTCGAAGATCATGCAACTTTAACGATTTCTCAACGCCAACCATTCCCCCCTACTGCATTACAGTAATATAATGAGGCTGCTACCAAGCAGAAGTGTATTGTATTGTATTTTATGTTAACCGGGGGCCTAGAAACGACGGAGAGGCTCCGTCCCCGCCGCAGCCGCAGTGGTCCAGAACCTCACGACGACTACCGCAGTCCATTTCACCCCTTCGCCGCCCCACACGGAACCACTCTTTCAGGGTTATTGTGCGGTTCGGCCCCTGGTGGAGCCCCCCACTCCCCACCCCACAGGGAACGTCTCACACCAGACGAGTGTAACCACTATGTTTGCGTGGTAGAGTAATGGCGGTGTACGCGTACGTGGACAACTTGTTTGCGCAGCAATCGCCGACATAGTGTAGCTGAGGCGGAATAAGGGGAACCAGCCTGCATTCGCCGAGGCAGATGGAAAACCACCTAAAAACCATCCACAGACTGGCCAGCTCACCGAACCCCGACACAAGTGCGCCGGGAGGATTCGCGCCGGGGACCAGGCGCTCCTTCCCAATCCGGAAAGCCGTGCGTTAGACCGCACGGCTAACCGGGCGGGCACACAAGTAGAAGTGTACTTAGAAAATTTCCGAAATTTGTAGCGACTGAATTCTCAGAGCGTTTTATATCTTCAAGTATGTTTATTTAAGTATCACGTCTCGCTAAATGTACTAGACGAGCGATGTTTTCTCCGTAACTATAGTCAGCTGTTTGTGATCGTCATCTTGCCCTTAGGCACAACTCCCTGTACTAGCAGTCCCAGAAAAAAGAAAATACGGCAACCACGGCATAGTACTTGTTTCCAGAATGCTGATTCAACTTGGAATTTGGAAACTCTGGAACATTCTGTCGAAGCTATATGGCGAGTCTTAATTAGGTGAATAGCAACTTATTGCATTGCCCACCGCACTGAACACTTATACGAAATTAAACAGGTTATCATAATTACCAATGTCTACCTTCGGAAATAACTGAGTGGGGTATACGAAAGAAAAAGCATTCATTTCCGTGCTTCTTGAGAATGCTATTGGTGTTTGACAAAACATAAGCAACACAAGGAAAATTTTGTACGAGCTTCGGTTTTCTCGGGCAGCAAGTGTAACTTGAGACGGCTATACTGGAAAGCTCGCTTCTTCTCTTTTGTCTCTCAATATCAACTGTAACAGAAGATCGTATTGCTCAATTTTTTCTCGTTTTCCGAGATAGACTTCCTGTGATCACTGATTTTCAGTACATTATTATTATGAATATCGTCAGTACAGGGAAGTCTAAAAGCATTGCGTTGTACAGAAGGCTAGAAAAATACATGAGTGAAACATTCTACACTCTCATAAGAACATACAGCATAACTGCTGCAGCGCATAAAAAGAATCAGTAATGTATGAAGAACAGTATGAAGAACAGTTTACGCAGCCGGCCGAAGTGGCCGTGCGGTTAAAGGCGCTGCAGTCTGGAACCGCAAGACCACTACGGTCGCAGGTTCGAATCCTGCCTCGGGCATGGATGTTTGTGATGTCCTTAGGTTAGTTAGGTTTAACTAGTTCTAAGTTCTAGGGGACTAATGACCTCAGCAGTTGAGTCCCATAGTGCTCAGAGCCATTTGAACCATTTTTGAGAACAGTTTACAGTTTTCATCTGTTTATCCTCAACATCATCAAGAAATATATTGATGCGTGTTATGTTGGTAGAAAAAGCTAGATTATGAAAGAATACGATATGACTGGAGGTTACTGATATCTAATATGTAGATCGCTAATCACAAACCAACAAACTTTCTGCATGCGGCTTCACACTCGAGAAAACGCAACTGAACGTAAAGAAAGACGAAGCTTTTACCTCAGTTAGACTTATTACATTCAGATTAGCAATGATTCCAGAAGGTAATATCAGCACTCTGTGTTTCAATTACCAACAGTTTTGAAGATTATTGGGAACTTACACGAGAAGCTTCGTCATGTAATCTGATGAAGTAGTCGATTGTATGTCATCTTTCCTACATCGGTAACTTAAAACTTGGCTGTCAAGTCCTCGATTTGGTTTTGCTTGAAAGCAAAATATTATATAAAACTCGTGTACGTGGGGACTACAACTGGCAAGTTACACACTATTTATCAATACGATAATTAAGTCTCTGTAAATAACGGACTAAACGTTCTAGCAATAATTCAATTCGTCAACGATAGAAATTCGCTCCTTGGCCATGGCGTCATTCGAGAACCGTTGTGTGAACGTCTTCATCGTTGGAAAATCTGTGATTGGTGCGATTGAGTTCCTCCATTGCCTGGACATTGTCGTTGTCGTCTGTAGACGATTTCGTTATATAGGCGCTCAACAAACACCAGTGGCAGACGGGAGGTCCGAAACGCATCCCTCAGCGATGAAATCACGCAGTTTTGTTACGGGTGGCCGAGGAAAATATTTCTGACACACTGTTGCTCAGAACAGACTTGAAAAGGCCTCGGGAGGTGTCACCAAGGGTGTGACAGAAACCATCCCGTCACAAACGACAGTTTGCAGGGTGATGTTCAACGGGACGACATCCTTGACAACTTTTGACACTGCTGACGCGCTCTGGGCGATTCAGCCCTTCTCAGGGACAGCAAGCGACTGCAAGCCCATTTAACGCGATATCACCCCTTTAGAGTGTAGCGAGGCAGCAGTTTGTGCTTTCGTATACCGGGTATAGCTATTAGGGAGCATTGAAAACCATTCGACGAAATTTGAACGTGATCCAAAGAAAAAAAGATATTAATGCTTCCTCATCCCTCCTTCTTCGCGCCCTTCTGTGGCGGATGAACGGGAGGGTGCGACATTGCTATACACTTGAATAAAACTCCAAAGGGTCTCTCCAGTTCGATAACACCCTCGGTGCTACCCGCGCAGCTTTACTTCGCTTTAAAAATGTCCCTGTACAGACACACTCATCCATGTATCCCTACTCGCCGCCGGAATAGGCAACCCACTCGACACTGGCGCCGCATGCGACATGCACATATTAATTCACACGAGACACGTACAAGGAAAAACAGGTACAAAACGGGCTGTGTACGGGTAAATAAATAAACAAATATTGCTCTTCCCTTCTCCAGAGCTCTGTGACGTTGCGGCAGGTCGGAAAAGTGACAGAGAAACAGATACTGTTCACATGTTAGGACGAGACGTCCTCTTAACATTTATGAAATGGTTTCAATTGGACCATTTCAATATGATATTTTACTTCCTGTTCAATTTATTCGGCTATGAACACTTGTAACCTGAAATTGGTATTAAAAACTCTGCGTTGGTTGACTTAATACGAGAGGTCAAAAATTAAGAATAAGTGGTGGGTGCCACATAACATTTTTAGACAGACATTTTTAATCATCTTAAAAGAATTGCAGCTTAAACACGTGTGTTACTGACAGCGTTTAATAACTGCACTAGAACAGCTGCAGCATATTGAAGTTCTCTGTATGTTGTATACATCTTGAAATGTAGCTGAAACTTTAGCAACTAGTTCCGTGCCTGTGGGTGGTGTAAATAGAGTGGACGATATTTTATTTTCTCTCGTCTTGCCTGAACGTTTCACAGCGATCAATATTTGGAACTCTGTGGGACTGATATTACCCCAGATTCAGTCGAATGCACATCATCTGCAAAAAACCATCGTGCGCGTAGCTCTGAGAGCCTGCTTCATTTCTTGCCATGATTAGACAGGGCATTTTAAGTCATAGCCCTGCCTAGCAACTGAATTATTGAAATTTCCTGGCAGATTAAAACTGTGTGCCATGTCTCCGCAATATCATTTCTTTCAGGAGTGCTAGTTCTGCAAGGTTCGCAGGAGAGCTTTTGTAAAGTTTGGAAGGTAGGAGACGAGGTACTGGCAGAAGTAAAGCTGTGAGGACAGGGCGTGAGTCGTGCTTGGGTAGCTCAGTTGGTAGAGCACATGTCCGCGAAAGCCAATGGTCCCGAGTTCGAGTCGCGGTCCGGCACACAGTCTTAATCTGCCAGGAAGTTTCATATCAGCGCACACTCCGCTGCAGAGTGAAAATCTCATCCTGTTAACTGAAATACTTTTCTTAATGCTTCCTTGGTCCATTTATCTATTTGGAGACCGTGTTACACAGCTTCCTGTCTTAAATAACCAGGCAGTTCTCTTACGAGTCTGGGGCGATCAGCAGGGCTTGTAGACGACGTTGACTGCGAATCAGCCCTACGTCTTTTTAAGATGATAACCGAAAATCACTGGTAACTCTCGAAATAAATTCTCGTTTCACTATCGTTTTCTTACAGATGGGAGTAACCAGATCTACCTTCCACTCTCGCATTCGGGAGGACGACGGTTCAAATCCTCGTCCGGCCATGCTGATTTAGGTTTTCCGTGATTTCCCTAAATCGCTTCAAGCAAATGCTGGGATGGTTGCTTTGGAAGGGCACGGCCGACTTCCTTGCACATTCTTCCCTTATCCGATGGGACCGATAACCTCGCCGTTTGTACCCCTTCCCCCGAATCAACCAATCTTCTATTGTCTTTGGATTTTATATTCTAGAAGACAGTGTTTTAGAAAATGGTTCAAATGGCTCTGAGCACTATGGGACTTAACTTCTGAGGTCATCAGTCCCCTAGAACTTAGAACTACTTAAACCTAACTAACCTAAGGACACCACACACATCCATGCCCGAGGCAGGATTCGAACCTGCGACCGTAGCGGTCGCGCGGTTCCAGACTGTAGCGCCTAGAACCGCTCGGCCACCTCGGCCGGCACAGTGTTTCAGAATTTCCAGAATTGCGTGTTACATTTCTGTTGGTCAACTTAAAAAAATTCTTCAAGTGATTTACCTATACAGATTTTCTTAAATTTTTTCCATTACTTTCCTTTAAAACTTCTGCTATTTTCTAAAACTAAGGGATCAATACTGATACTTCGGAAAAGACGGTTACAGGAATCACGTATAGATATGAACATGTTGCAGATCTGCCTCTTTCCACAGTTGCGAGAACATACCAAAAATATTTTTCGGATGCTTGGAGCACCACTGCACTTAAAATTGAAATGCCTCAACAATCGAATAGCCGTAAGTGGTGCACGGATCTCGCATTTCATCATTGGCCGCCGGGGTCTCTTGATCTCACAGCATTTGATATTTTGCAGGGGTGTGTGAAAGACTCAGTGTATGTGGCACCCTGCCAGTCACCTTTATGTGAGTTGTGACGACGTCCAGTAACAGCAGTGAATGCAGTAACTCGAGACATGATCACATATATATGTGATGAATTTTGACTATCGTCGGCGTAAATGTTCCTCGGATTTATTGCTACGTCATATCGTTTGAATGTTTGTTGTGTGTTCGATGGAGAGCTCATTGAACATTTGTGAAAGATAGATGACATATTGATCCTAAATGTAATTGTGAAATGGATACCAAAGTTGTACGATCATGTATCTAAAAGATAAACTCTTGTAAAAACTGATGGTTCTTTTGTAAATAGAACACTTTGTAGTCCTATGTGTAAGTTATAATTCATTCCAAGTTTCCATCTTCATTCATGTAGAAATTAACATAGTCTTCTAAAATCGGTCGAATTTCTTTGAAACACCGTGTACAATAGTCATACGGAAGATCTCAGGCTGTACTGTGGTGTCCGAGCCGAGCCTAAATGTAGATACCTCTCCTCAAGTTTACTAATATTACATTGCCGTTATAGACATTTAAAGAGAACTGATATTCAGTAAATCAAATGGGAATATTATTTAATTCGTTGTACGTCATCATCCAACGAAGAAAATTTCCGATAGACGTCATCGGCAGCTAACAGTCGGTGAGTGCTACGGACAGTATCTGATAAATAGTTTGTGTATACTAATAAAATTAGCTGTTACGCTACCTTGGGGCACACAGGATGATATTTTCATATATTATTGGTTCCTTCCCGGTGCAATGTACTTAGTTCTATCAGTCAAACATTATTCGACAAAACTGCACACCTGAGAAAAATCTCCGTATAATTGTATATTGATTATTAATCAACAATGTTTCGAAAGCGTAAGTAAAAATATAAATTTCGAAAGAAGTTCACAAGTGTCTCATTTTTCCGTAAACAAATCCGAGCAGTAGCTGTGCAATATTCACGTTTTATGATGAGCTTCTACTCACCATAGTTGCAATATGATGAGCTTCGTTTCCTCTAGTTATGCAGCATATCAGCACATCTCTCATGAGAAATTCGTACCAGCTTGCACAATGGTGTGCAAGTAGTTACTCCTCCCACGCTCTACTCGTGAACGACATGAGAAGAAATATTAATATATTGTGAAATGAAGTTACCGTACACTTCATGTGATTTTCAGAGTGTAGACGTGGCTTAAGATATAGACAAATGTCCGTCAGTGTTTGTTTACATTTAGTGTTCTACACGTACATATTATTCTTGAATCCCCAAGCGCCAGCTACGACATGGAATTCATATTGCGGAATATATGTTATTAGACGTTCCTTTAAAATGACTGAAGATTACTACAGTCATCGACTCCAGAGTTAGAGCTTAGCGGGTGGAATGAGAGCTAGCAGTCAACAAAAACTGTCTACTGAAAGAGAGTTTGTGCATGGATTCAATGGAGACACTAAAACCAGAGGGAATCATCTGTAAAACGTAGCCCCTCCTTTTCATCCTTGAGACGTAAACCACCGTCTTAGTACGTCTGAGGGTATATGGCAGCTGCCTGTTTTTAAAATGATGGTAATGACATTAGTTCTGTCAGAAATCGGCAGAAAGTGTTCTTTAAGCTATGCGTGCAGATAAAGAGTTCTTGTTTACAGCTCAGGCCACAGCTTATCTGAAAGAGTAGGCAGTTTCGGGAGTGCAGTCGCTCCTCATTTATTACCACGCACGCCGTAAAGTCCACCGCTTTGAGCATTGAGGCAATCATCCCACCGACACACCGGGCTGAATGCACACGTTTGGTAATTTACCGTGTCTTGCTGCGTTAAGAAGCTCGTGATTGCCTGCTGCACATTCTCGACCAACAACAATCGTCGACCATTCAAGGCTTTTTTAAGGGATCAGAGGCGTGGTAATCGCATGGGGAGAGATCAGAGCAATAGGACGGGTGCTCGAGTGTTTCACACTTGTGCTGGCGTAACTTCTGTGACACATTTGCGTACGTTATCATGAAGCAGCAGCAGCCCTTGTCGCGCACCATTCCACAACGGTGGTTTTCGACGGACATGCTTCCCCATACATATTCATTCTCCGATGGGTGTCTATCAGTGTTTCTCCTTCGGCAGCCAAGAAAATAATATCGTCACGTTGGTCTTGTTTGGATGCTTACGGCAATAACGTCGTCACAGTTCACATTTCCACATTTACTCCATGCACATCGAAAAGACACGAACGCCACATAAATTTTTTGCCTTCATGTTGGTGCTTATATACCGGCAGCGGAGTCGTGATACATTGCATAGACGCTGCAACAACTGCCTCAAACGGAAACTTTTTGATCGCTCCTTATACTTTCTTTGATAATGAGAACAGAACCCACGTATTCGATGGCTTGAATGATTAGAGTTTTGCATTTCATACGATATTCATTGACTGTTTTTGCTATAACCAACTGAACAATATCTCCAGAACTGACAAAAGTCGTAGACCGACACAAACGGCTCCAGGCCGTGGAAGCCTTATAGTTGGAAATAACTCTAAGCAAGAACTATTTATGCTTTTGTCTCTTATTTTGCATTGCATTGCGTTTTACTAATGATGTACTTCAGACAGAAAGGCAGATAGATTTATAAAAGAGACGCCTACATATCTTCCAAAAAAAAAAAAAAAAAAAAAAAAAAAAGCTAGGGCCAAAATCATTCACAACGTACAAGCGTAGCACTGAATAAAATAGGCATGTCTAAAATGTTCTCTGAATAGAGTCTGTAAACTCTACCATCTGGTGAGCACGATGTATGAGACAGGCGAAATACCCTCAGACTTCAAGAAGAATATCATAATTCCAATCCCAAAGAAAGCAGGTGTTGACAGATGTGAAAATTACCGAACTATCAGTTTAATAAGTCACAGCTGCAAAATACTAACGCGAATTCTTTACAGACGAATGGAAAAACTGGTAGAAGCTGACCTCGGGGAAGATCAGTTTGGATTCCGTAGGAATGTTGGAACACGTGAGGCAATACTGACCTTACGACTTATCTTGGAAGAAAGATTAAGAAAAGGCAAACCTACGTTTCTAGCATTTGTAGACTTAGAGAAAGCTTTTGACAATGTTGACTGGAATACTCTCTTTCAAATTCTGAAGGTGGCAGGGGTAAAATACAGGGAGCGAAAGGCTATTTACAATTTGTACAGAAACCAGATGGCAGTTATAAGAGTCGAGGGGCATGAAAGGGAAGCAGTGGTTGGGAAAGGAGTGAGACAGGGTTGTAGCCTCTCCCCGATGTTATTCAATCTGTATATTGAGCAAGCAGTAAAGGAAACAAAAGAAAAATTCGGAGTAGGTATTAAAATTCATGGAGAAGAAGTAAAAACTTTGAGGTTCGCCGATGACATTGTAATTCTGTCAGAGACAGCAAAGGACTTGGAAGAGCAGTTGAACGGAATGGACAGTGTCTTGAAAGGAGGATATGAGATGAACATCAACAAAAGCAAAACGAGGATAATGGAATGTAGTCAAATTAAGTCGGGTGATGCTGAGGGAATTAGATTAGGAAATGAGACACTTAAAGTAGTAAAGGAGTTTTGCTATTTAGGGAGTAAAATAACCGATGATGGTCGAAGTAGAGAGGATATAAAATGTAGACTGGCAATGGCAAGGAAAGCGTTTCTCAAGAAGAGAAATTTGTTAACATCGAGTATAGATTTAGGTGTCAGGAAGTCGTTTCTGAAAGTATTTGTATGGAGTGTAGCCATGTATGGAAGTGAGACATGGACGATAACTAGTTTGGACAAGAAGAGAATAGAAGCTTTCGAAATGTGGTGCTACAGAAGAATGCTGAAGATAAGGTGGGTAGATCACGTAACTAATGAGGAGGTATTGAATAGGATTGGAGAGAAGAGAAGTTTGTGGCACAACTTGACTAGAAGAAGGGATCGGTTGGTAGGACATGTTTTGAGGCATCAAGGGATCACAAATTTAGCATTGGAGGGCAGCGTGGAGGGTAAAAATCGTAGAGGGAGACCAAGAGATCAATACACTAAGCAGATTCAGAAGGATGTAGGTTGCAGTAGGTACTGGGAGATGAAGAAGCTTGCACAGGATAGAGTAGCATGGAGAGCTGCATCAAACCAGTCTCAGGACTGAAGACCACAACAACAACAACAACCTGAATGACGACTCCTCACAGCAGCTGCATCGTAGTAATTCTGACAAATAACTTTGTCTGAAGTATCCACAACGTCCAGTAGAATCTTAGAATATATTCTGAGTTCAAATATAGTATCTCGAACAGAATAACCTCCTCCTTGCCAACCAGCAGAAAACATCGATCATGTGAAACGCAAATTGCACTTCTGTCACAAGACACCCTGAAAAGTTTGGATCAAGGCCGTCAAGTAGATGCAGAATTTCTTGATTTCCAAAAGCCGTTTGACTCAGTACCACATCTACGCTTATTATCAAAAGCACAGTATGAGGTGTAAAGCGAAATTTGTGAGTGGCCTGAGAGTTTTTTGGCAGGAAGGACGCAACCAGTGTATTGAATGGAGACTCATCAATAGATGCAGAAGTAACTTCTTGTGTGCCCCAGTAAGATGTTTTGGGAGCCGTACTGTTAATTTTGTGTATTAATGATTTTGCGAACAGTATTAATAGTAACCTCAAAATTTTTGAAATGATGTAGTTATATGTAATGGAGTACTGTCTGAAAGAAGCTGCATAAATATTCAGTCAGACCTTGATAAGATCTCAATGTAGTGAGCAGATTGGCAACTTGTTTTAAATATTCAGAGATGTAAAATTCTGGATTTTACAAGAATATAGTATCCTATGAGCACAAGAATAATATTAATGAGTCGTAGATGGAAACGGTTAACTCAGACAAATGCCTGGTTGTAACATTTTGTAGGGAGATAAATTGAAATTAGCACATAGGCTCAGTGTTATAACCAGGAATAACAGAATAAATACATCACCGTTCGTTTATTGACACAACACTGATACAAATAATTCTGTTACCAAGCGCCAAGTTGGAGATAAACACTTATGGAAAATTATATATGTTGATGGTGGTTATACCAATCTCCAGGAAGTCCAAATGAAATGCAGAATTCCGGCGGAAATCACAAGTTCGTTGACACACTAAGTCTAGTAACCGTTGAAATCCAAGTTCCAGTGTAGCATTCGGATTCTAAAGTCCAGAGCGCAGCCATATCAGGAAGGACGCAACAGATCCACCGCAGCGTAGCACTTCCGAGGAGTAGAACATAGCACGATGAGAACTGGCTTGTAGACATCATTAGTGGCGTTAAATAAGTCTCCATCGTTACTGGAGCCGCCGGCAGGGGTCGCTGTATATTCTAGGCGGTCAATCGCTGAGTGTTATGTGTGGCCAATCACTGTGGTTTGAAGCATGCGCGCGCGGAGGCGGCCTGCGATGTTAGCAGCGGACCGCGCACGGAGAAGTGCAGCCAACGCTGCGCTTCTCGGCCGTGAGTAATGGAGCGCGCCGCTGCTCGGTGCGGAGATTTAATAGTTGTGGATGCCGCGCCGCTTCCCCCTTGGGGAGGAGGGGAAGCATGTGCTGCGAATAAACGCCACATCCATGGGGTCCTCCTCCGAGTCGTCTGCGGCGTTGTTGACTCGGAGCGCAGGAGTATATGTACGAAAACTCCCCGACAAGAGTCGAAGGTTGTATAGTGTGGATCGCGGCAGCGGAGCAGAGGGAGCAGGAAGAGCCAGCGGCATGTATACATCTTCATCTGGAGTTACTCGTGGTTGGTGACCTAGCGACATCTCGGAGTCTGGGAAGGGCAACCTCTGGGGTCGGGCAGCGTCTGGGGTAAGTCGCTCTTTTCGGGGTATGGTGTTGGTCAGCTAGCTGTGTACAAAAGGAATGTATAAGTCTGGTGTTACACTGGCTGGTTGGCATGGGGTAGAATGGGAATTAGGTGACTTGTAATGGTGGTGTGGAGAGGGGGACGGAAAAAGCTGTTGAGAAACTAGTCAAGGATAAAGTTGGTTGGCATATCACAGAAACTCCCTGTCCAGAAGCTGCACTCCAAAGACTTTCTGGCCGCGATGCTGGACGTCTTTTTCCAGAATCCAGGCTGGTTGCCGGCCGAATCCTTTCGCCCACACCAAGGTCCCAGGGCGGAACTTGGAAGCACGCAGTGGTGGTGGTGCTCGCCATGGCATAGGCATGAGCAGGCTCAAAAGGGTCTGTGGCTGCCGTCCATGTAGAAGTTTCGCAGGACTTTTGGGTGTGGACCTGTAAAAGCTCAAAAACAAAAAAACGTTAGTGGTGCATCGGTGGAGTGATATTGGAGGAACTTCTTCATCTGAGTTTTGAAAGTATGGACCATTCTCTGGGCTTCTACATTAGATTGTGGATGGAAAGGGTGTGTTGGAATGTGGCGAATGCCATGCTGGGCACAGAAATCACGAAACTCCTGGCTACAGAATTGGGGACCATTGTCAGTTACGAGCGCTTCTGGTAGACCTTCAGTCGCAAACTTTTTTTGTCTAAGGCTGTGATGGTGTTTCCCGGGTTCGGTTCCCGGCGGGGTCAGGGATTTTCTCTGCCTCGTGATGATTGGGTGTTGTGTGATGTCCTTAGGTTAGTTAGGTTTAAGTAGTTCTAAGTTCTATGGGACTGATGACCATAGATGTTAAGTCCCATAGTGCTCAGAGCCATTTGAACCATTTTTTTTTTTGTGATGGTGTTGGTGGTTGACGCATTGCATCGAACAATGCACGGAAATCTAGAGTATGTGTCAACCACTATCAAGAGCATTGCATTAAACACCGGCCTGGCAAAATCAATGTGTACCCGCCCCAAAGGGCGAGCACATAGTGGCCAAGAAGCATGTGAATGTCTTGGGGCTGCCTGCTGGCTTTGGCAGGATAGAGATGTTTGAGCGAGTCGTTCAATCTCCTGGTTCATGCCTGGCCAGTAAGTAAATCTGGAGCCAGGAGTTTAGTTCGGGATACCCAGTGACTTTGGTGCAATAGTTGCAGGACGTGCTGACGTAAAGGATAAGGAATGCATACTCGTGAACGACCCTCGTTGGAAACGAGCAGAATTATTCCATCTGTCAACATGAGCTAATGGTGGGCATTAAAGAACTGACAGTATGCCGCGGAAGCATTGGGACGTTGTCGTTTGGGCCATCCATGAAGTATATGACTCTGGACTTGTTGGAGTACCTAGTTGTTACTGGTGGCGTCTGCCTCCTGGGAGCTGGTAATGGGAAAAGAATCTACAGCGGTTTCTGCTTAGTCATCGATGTGAAAACATAGAATTTCTTCTTTACAGAACTCTGAATCGGGTCTCCATGGAAGGTGGGAGAGGGCATCAGCGCTCGCATGCTCAGTCGTGTTGTGGAAGTGAATCTCATACTGGTAGCGCGCCTAAAATAACGCCCAGCGCTGGAGGCGGTGAACAGTCCTGTCTGGAATCTTTGCTGCCGGAGTGAATGAGTAGATCAGTGGTTTACGGTCTGTGACGACGTGAAACATCGTGCCATAAAAAAATGGAATTTCTTTAATGCGAAGATGTTCATAGCTGTTAAGGTACACACTTTAGAGCCTACGTTTATTGGACATTTTTTTCTCGTTTTTGTCCACACTACCACCACTGGAAGTTACCAACCCTACACTCTTCGCAACACAAGAACCGGTACATGTATTCAACTGTCAGAGGTATCAGAACGGTTTTTGTTTATAACTTTCTACTCGTTCGTTTCCGGTACAGGGATCTTTACTTCAAATTAATACATTTATCGATCTCCATCATCCTAGAAACTCTTTTATATCATCACGGAATCACCTCGTGTATACGTACATTTACAGACGCACACGCCTATAACTTTAACGCTCTTTAGTATCGTTGGATGAGTTCCTATTCAAAATACGATGTACTCACTCCCCTCTACAAGTCCTAGAAGTCTGTAACAGGAATTTCCGACCGCCCTGTATACTCCTACCACCTTTCTGCTTTCCCTTCTTTGCTTAGAACTGGGTTTCCACCTGAGCTCTTGATATTCATACAAGTGGTTCTCTTTTCTCCAAAGGTCTCTTTAATTTTCCTGTAGGCAGTATCTATCTTACCCCTAGTGATATATGCCTCTACATCCTTACATTTGTCCTCTAGCCATCCCTGCTTAACTATTTTGCACTTCCTGTCGATCACATTTTTGAGACGTTTGTATTCCTTTTTGCCTGCTTCATTTACTGCATTTTTATATTTTCTCTTTTCATCAATTAAATTCAATATTTCTTCTGTTACTCAAGGATTTCTACTAGCCCTCGCCTTTTTACCTACTTGATCCTCTGCTGCCTTCACTATTTCATCTCTCAAAGCTATCCATTCTTCTTCTACTGTATTTCTTTCCCCCATTCCTGTCAATTGTTCCCTTATGCTCTCCCTAAAACTCTGTACAACCTCTGGTTCTGTCAGTTTATCCACGTCCCATCTCCTTAAATTCCTACTTTTTGCAGTTTTAATCTACAGCTCATAACCAATAGATTGTTGTCAGAGTCCACATCTGCCCCTGGAAATGTCTTACAATTTAAAACCTGGTTCCTAAATCTCTGTCTTACCATTATATAATCTGTCTGAAACCTTCCAGTATCTCCAGGTCTCTTTCATGTATACAACCTTCTTTCATGTTTCTTGAACCAAGTGTTAGCTATGATTAAGTTACGCTCTGTGCAAAATTCTACCAGGCGGCTTCCACTTTCATTTCTTACCCCCAATCCATATTCCCCTACTATGTTTCCTTCTTTTCCATTTCCTACTATCGAATTCCAGTCACCCATGACTATTAAATTTTCGCCTCCCTTCACTATCTGAATAATTTCTTTTATCTTATCATACATTTCATCAATCTCTTCGTCATCTGCAGAGCTAGTTGGCATATAATATTGTACTACTGTAGTAGGCGTGGGCTTCGTGTCTATCTTGCCCACAATAATGCGTTCTCTACGCTATTTGTAGTAGCTTACCCACACTCCTATTTTTTTATTCATTATTATATTTACTTCAGCATTACCCCTATTTGATTTTGTATTTATAACCCTGTATTCACCTGACCAGGAGTTTTATTCCTCCTGCCACCGAACTTCACTAATTCCCACTATATCTAACGTTAACCTATCCATTTCCCTTTTTAAATTTTCTAATCTACCTGCCCGATTAAGGGATTTGACATTCCACTCTCCAATCCGTAGAACGTCAGTTTTATTTCTCCGGATAACGACGTCCTCCTGAGTAGTCACTGCCCGGAGATCCGATTGGGGGACTATTTTACCTCCGGAATATTTTATCCAAGAGGATTCAATCATCATTTAATCATACAGTATAGCTGCATGCCCTCGAGAAAAATTACGGCTGTAGTTTGCCCTTGCTTTCAGCCGTTCGCAGTACCAGCACAGCAAGGCCGTTTTGGTTTGTGTTACAAGGCCAGATCAGTCGATCATCCAGACTGTTGCCCCTGCAACAACTGAAAAGGCTGCTGCACCTCTTCAGGAGCCACACGTTTGTCTGGTCTCTCAACAGATACCCCTCCGTTGTGGTTGCACCTACAGTACGGCTATCTATATTGCTGAGGCACGCAAGCCTTCCCACCAACGGCAAGGTCCATGGTACATGGGGAAGGGGGGGGGGGCTTTGATAAGGGGGCCAATCTGCACAGTAGCCGGTAAATCTCAGGTACTGACCAAGGCAAAAACAAAGATTTCATGAGGCTGGAGTTAGTATCTGGAATTCTCCAGTAATCTCGATACGTAGGCTTCTCAGTCCTCTAAAACCTCATCAAAGGAAGGAAAAGCTGGCGCTTGCTGTGTTGTTTGCGTCTACAGGAAGCTTTGAAGAAGTGGTTGGAGGGTGTTCAGTAGCAGCTTCTGATTCTCGTCCTACTGATGAATAAGTTGCGTGAGTAGATCTTGCAATGTAGATGTTTGCTGATTCGTCGCCGTTTTTTGTATTATAACCAGGAAACACACAATTGACACAACACTGATACAAATAATTCTGTTACCAAGCACCAAGTTGGAGATGAACACTTTATGGGAAATTATGTGAATTGATGGTGGTTATACCAATGTCCAGGAAGTGCAAGTGAAACGCAGAATTCCGGCGGAAATCACAGGTTCGTTGACATACTGAGCCTAGTGAATGTTGAAGTCCTAGTTCCAGTATAGCATTCGGATTCTAAACGCAAAGCGCAACCAAATCAACATCGAACAGCAGATCCACCGCAGCGCACTTCCGAACTGTGGAGCAGAACATAGCACGATGAGAACTGGCTTGTACACCTCAGTAGCGGCGTTAAATAAGGTTCCATATTTACTGGAGCCGACGGCAGTGGTCGCTGTAAATTCTGGGCGGCCAATCAGTGAGTGTTATGGGTGGCCAATCGCTGTGGTTTGAAGCGGCCTGCGATGTTAGCAGCGGGCTGAGCACGGAGAAATGCGGCCAACGCTGCGCTTCTCGGCCTTCAGTAATGGAGCGCGCCGCTGCTCGGTGCGAAGATTTAATAGTGATTGATACCACACTCAGTCGTGGGTAAATGAGGTGGTAGATTTCAGTTTATTGGTGGAATACTGGGGAAATGCAGTCAGTCTACAAAGTAGATAGCTTCAAGATCTTTCGTGTGATCCATCCTAGAATATTGCGCAAGTGTGCGGGACCTGTACCATACAGGACTAACAAAGGGCACTGAACGTATACAGAGAAGGCAAGCACGAATTGTTACGCGTTTTTTGATCTGTGGGAGGGTGTCACAGGTATGCTGAAGAAACTGAACTGTCAGACTCTTGAAGATAGACGTAAACTATCCCAAGAAACAGTTCTGTTGGAAGAACATGAGCAAATGAGCATTATAGCAGAGGTTAAAAATACTGCTTCCGTTCTAAGAGTCTTTATATTGAAAACATGATCTGTTTCGGGCTCTTATATGCACATCATCAGGTGTTACACTGAAACAAACAAGAGACCGGAGCTAATAATAGTTTTTACACGCTGCAATACACATAAAGAGCAAAAGAAAAGTTCTATACAACATTTTAGAAATCAGCGGTCGGACTAGGTGCGGTAAAACCCAATTCAATGGTAAAGCGAGACCAGGCAACACTGCGGACGAATGCCTGGGTAAAGAAATATGCAATGAACACCAGGAAACTTACACTTTGTGATGTGGTCCCGTGCGCCGCGGCGGACAAGTACAGAATGCAGAGCACGGAGTTGCATACACGAAGGGGTAAGCAAACTGGTAAATCAGAGTGGCAAAAGTACTGCCATCTATTGAAGGGGAAGAAGAACGCGGGGCCAACTAGACCAGCCGTTTACAATTTGAATTAATGATTAATATTTAAAATGAAAAAAAAAGGTACATAGAAAGTCTCAGGTCTTATATAAGCATCATTTAGTCGTCCGCTTTTAGTTAGCAGGTTTTTAATTGATCCCACTTTTAATGTGTCCCTTTAGCGCTATTGCTGCTAGTATATAGTTTTGACTGTGTGTACGGTAAGGATTTGCTACCTTCCATTTTGTTCAGTAGTGAGTTGCTTTGTAATAGGAATGGCGTATGTGTATGTCCTTTTATCTCATGGTGGTGGCGCGTTGTTCCACGTCGTGATATACACTCCTGGAAATTGAAATAAGAACACCGTGAATTCATTGTCCCAGGAAGGGGAAACTTTATTGACACATTCCTGGGGTCAGATACATCACATGATCACACTGACAGAACCACAGGCACATAGACACAGGCAACAGAGCATGCACAATGTCGGCACTAGTACAGTGTATATCCACCTTTCGCAGCAATGCAGGCTGCTATTCTCCCATGGAGACGATCGTAGAGATGCTGGATGTAGTCCTGTGGAACGGCTTGCCATTCCATTTCCACCTGGCGCCTCAGTTGGACCAGCGTTCGTGCTGGACGTGCAGACCGCGTGAGACGACGCTTCATCCAGTCCCAAACATGCTCAATGGGGGACAGATCCGGAGATCTTGCTGGCCAGGGTAGTTGACTTACACCTTCTAGAGCACGTTGGGTGGCACGGGATACATGCGGACGTGCATTGTCCTGTTGGAACAGCAAGTTCCCTTGCCGGTCTAGGAATGGTAGAACGATGGGTTCGATGACGGTTTGGATGTACCGTGCACTATTCAGTGTCCCCTCGACGATCACCAGTGGTGTACGGCCAGTGTAGGAGATCGCTCCCCACACCATGATGCCGGGTGTTGGCCCTGTGTGCCTCGGTCGTATGCAGTCCTGATTGTGGCGCTCACCTGCACGGCGCCAAACACGCATACGACCATCATTGGCACCAAGGCAGAAGCGACTCTCATCGCTGAAGACGACACGTCTCCATTCGTCCCTCCATTCACGCCTGTCGCGACACCACCGGAGGCGGGCTGCACGATGTTGGGGCGTGAGCGGAAGACGGCCTAACGGTGTGCGGGACCGTAGCCCAGCTTCATGGAGACGGTTGCGAATGGTCCTCGCCGATACCCCAGGAGCAACAGTGTCCCTAATTTGCTGGGAAGTGGCGGTGCGGTCCCCTACGGCACTGCGTAGGATCCTACGGTCTTGGCGTGCATCCGTGCGTCGCTGCGGTCCGGTCCCAGGTCGACGGGCACGTGCACCTTCCGCCGACCACTGGCGACAACATCGATGTACTGTGGAGACCTCACGCCCCACGTGTTGAGCAATTCGGCGGTACGTCCACCCGGCCTCCCGCATGCCCACTATACGCCCTCGCTCAAAGTCCGTCAACTGCACATACGGTTCACGTCCACGCTGTCGCGGCATGCTACCAGTGTTAAAGACTGCGATGGAGCTCCGTATGCCACGGCAAACTGGCTGACACTGACGGCGGCGGTGCACAAATGCTGCGCAGCTAGCGCCATTCGACGGCCAACACCGCGGGTCCTGGTGTGTCCGCTGTGCCGTGCGTGTGATCATTGCTTGTACAGCCCTCTCGCAGTGTCCGGAGCAAGTATGGTGGGTCTGACACACCGGTGTCAATGTGTTCTTTTTTCCATTTCCAGGAGTGTATATCCCCACTAAATTAAAAACTTGCATGCCACTCGCGGAATTGTCAAAAATTTTCCTTGTGTTTTACGGTTTATACATAAATTTTAGGTCGCCGGCTCCCAGTTAGTTTTACTACAGTTCTGTACTACCCCTGTTCAATATGTTCCTTCACCACTCATAATGTACTTTTAACGCTTTTCATGTAACTTTGTATGTTATGCTTTTTCTCTTTTTGAATGTAAATCAATAATTTAAATAGTGAACGACCTGGCTAGCTAGTTGACCCCGAGTTCTTCTTCCCGTCAATAGATGGCAGTACTTTTGCCACTCTGGTTGACCAGCTCGCTTCCCCCTTCGTCTACGTACTCTGTGCTCTGCGCTCGCTGGTGATACACCGCGTCCTGTACTCGTCCACCGCGGCGCTCGGGGTCACAACACAAAGTGCAAGTGTCCTGGTTTTCATTACATATTTCTTTACCCAGGCAGCAGTCCGTAGTATTGTCTGGTGTCACTTTGCCACTGACTTAAGTTTTACCGCACCTAGCCCGACCACTGGTTTCTAAAATGTTATATGGAACTTCCGTTTTTGCTCTTTTATGTGTCCTACTGCGTGTAAAAAGTATTATTAGCTGCAGTCTCTTGTTTATTTTCAGTATAACACCTGATGATGAGCATATAAGAGCCCGAACCGGCGGTGTGTTAAGTATAAAGACCCTTACATTTGAAGGGGTATTTTCAACCTCTGCTATCTCGAGAACGCTTACTTCAGTGTTTCAAGAACCTGCTTTAAATGATGACTCTTGGAATATACTACATCCCTCTACCTATCGCTCCCGTAGGGATCTTGAGGACAAGATTAGATTAATTAGAGCATTTGAACAATTATTCTTTCCGCGCTCCATACGTGACAGGAATGGGGGAAAACCCTAATAACTGGTACAATTGGACGTACCCTCTGTCATGCACTTTAGAGTGGTTTGCAGAGCATAGCTGTAGATGAATACGTAGGTAAAGGTTCTTTAAGCGATACTGCTAGTTTTTGCATCTTTTTCACGAAGAGTAAAGAAAGTGCAAAGCCATTCTGCAGTCAAAATCTATCTGACAAGGAGAGGATGCCTACTCGTCATCGCCGAATTCTTCTAAATTTATGGTACATGTGGGGCGTGGTGAGACATGAAAGCGTCCCAAGTGGAAACTCCAGATGGGCAAGCGTTTAGGAAATAAAAGTAATTTTGATACGGATCTATCACCATGTGCACCTTATTAATTATCCCTGCGAGAATGTGTTTAGGAAGCAATGGTTGGCTCAGCTTCGGAAGACGACCCCAGCCATCTTTGCCCCCGATTCTTTTCTCAGCCCCTTAATTTAAAAAAAAAAATAAAAAATAAAAAAGCGGTAAGCTATCGGATTCGCGTTGAAAGGGTCGCAGGTTGGACTCCGCACAGGGGCATATATTTTTGTGCTCCTTGGCAAAGCGTACACTGCTGACGTCACAATTAACCGCAACATCATATAGGTTATTTTATTAATTTATATAAACACAAAAACTATAGGCATAGGATGAAATGCGGGACTGCAAACATTTAAAACGGGATTTTAGTTATCGCGAACACGGGAACGTCGTGTCTGTAAATCGATACTTCCATTCTTTGCAATTGATGAATTACACGTACCGGCGTGATATTCATCAGAGAAACACGGAAAGCAATTATTTTGTCCGACCTTTCCACAATATTTTCCTCCAATGTTCTCACGGTACAGTTGTTTTGTCTGCAATGATTGCGATATTTCCCAGAATATTCGCACACTAATCTCGCAATATTCAAGTTACCCGGTCAAGAGCGAGCAGGTGAATGAGTTACCTTGCTAGCGTTGTCCCTTAACTATTGTAAATCAATACAACAAGATGATTAAGGCACACGTCAACGGCAAAGTTCAAACACGAGTAGCGATACCAGTTCAAAGCACGATCATAATAAGTCTGAAAATAAGCATGTCCAGAGCGAGTATCCACGAGAGAGAGTACAGTACTCGTAGCACAGGATACAATCGGCAGCACAGTACGTACACGGTACCTGACTGTATGGTGACGGATGATCTGTTGCCTGACAGTGGCCTTTATATAGCTGCCCGTCGTTGGCGCTGGTGTTGTTTGTGCCGACAGCGCCACTAAGGTCAAATTTAACTCACTGTATACGATTATTCGTGTTTGCACCTTATGAGCCACTCACAGCCCAAGTTTGCAAGTTAATGCGCTAGTTTCAGAGACTGACGTCCCACACTGATGTTGTGCACACAGAAATACAAAATAACCTATATGATAGTCCATTAAATTTCGGGCATGCAGCCGCGCAAATAAAATTTCCTCCACTGATATTTCGGCCGCGTATGGTCCGGCCTTCCTCAGAGTGAGTCACAAGACTGTCGACAATATTTCTTTTCTTTATTGTTATTTTGAAACCTTTACAATAAAGGTAGGCCGGCAGCGGCCTATCTATGCCGCTCTTCGGCCATAGAGAACACATACAGTAAACAAAAAGACAGAAAAACAAACAAACATGGTGGATAAAAACGGGAGACAGATATAGTAAAATAAATGAAGCCGTTCATGGGCGGACTGTTTCGATAAAAACGTTCAACATTGTACACAACGAAGAAGACAGAGTTTACACACGTGAACGGAGGAGCACAAACGGAGAGTCACTGAAGCACCGACGCGAAGACAAACCTGAGCACCGGCAACGATCTCCAGCGCACGAAGATGCACAGTTCACACGAAATAGCAAGGGGCTGCCAGAGGGAGGAGGTGAGGGTAGGAGGGAGAGGGGGAGAGGGTTGATGACAGTGGGAGAGGAGAAGGGAGGGGGAGGGGAGAGGGTAGGGGGGTGTGGAAGCCCAGGAAGGGGGGAGGGGAGGGGGAGAGGAGGAGAGGAGGGAGAGAAGGGAAAAAGGGTGCCCTGGAGGAATAACACAGGGGGAGGAGGGGAGGACCCAAGTTGGTAGGAGGAGTAGATGGAGAGGATGAGGGCATCATCAGGGAGGGGGAGTTGGCAGATGCCACCTTGGACAAGGGTATGGAGTGTGGAGAGATGGAGAGCGGGTGGGATGTGGGAGTACAAAGATGGCAGCAGAGATGGAGAGTGGGTGGGATGTGGGAGTACAGGTGCGGCAGCAGACGGGGTGGGAAAAGATGGGAGAGACAAGCGGGTGAGGGGGATCAAGTTTGTGGTAGGTGTAAAGGATCCATATCCATTCGAGGAAAAGGAGGAGGTGTGGGAACGGAATTAAGTCGTAGAGGATCTGCGTGGGGGAGGGGAGGTGGATGCAATAGGTAAGGCAGAGCGCATGGCGTTTCAGGATCTGAAGGGACTTGTGGAAGGTAGGAGGGATGGCGATCCAGGCAGGATGGGCCTAACAGAGGATAGGGCAGATGAGGGATTTATGAGTGTGAAGGACGGTGGAGGGGTCCAGACCCAATGTGCAGTCAGAAAGGAGCTTGAGGAGGCCGAGTCGGGACCGTGCCTTGGCTTGGATCATCCAGAGGGGGGGGGGGGGGTCCAGGGTTCCAGGAGAGGTGACGGTCAAGGGTGACGCCAAGGTACTTGAGGGTGGGGGTGAAGTTGATAGGATGGCCATAGATAATGAGATAGACATAGAGGAGAGATGGAAGGATGGGGTGGTTTTGCCTACAATGATCGCCTGGCTCTTGGAAGGATTGACCTTGAGCAGCAACTGGTTAAACCAAGTGGTGAACCGGTCAAGATGGGATTGGAGAAGGTGCTGGGAGCGTTGCAGGGTGGGGGTGAGGGCAAGGAAGGCGGTGTCATCGGCGTACTGGAGAAGGTGTAAGGGAGGTGAAGGGGGCGGCATGTCCGCCGTGTAAAGAAGGTACAGAAGAGGGGAGAGGATGGAATCTTGGGGCACAATGGCGGAAGGGTTGAAGGTGTAGGAATCTGTGTTATGAATTGTGACATAGGAAGGACGGTGCGAAAGAAAGGAGTCAATCAGATGGATGTAGTTAATAGGAAAGGCGAAGGTGTGGAGCTTGAAGTGGAGACCAGAATGCCATACACAGTCGTAGGCACGTTCAAGGTCGAGGGAGAGGAAGATGGCAGTGACAGGAGTTGAGTTGTTCGGAGAGGAGGTGAGTGAGGTGAAGGAGGAGGTCATCAGCAGAGAAGGACAGCCGAAAGCCAAATTGGGTAGCGGGAAGGAGGCGGTGCTGTTGGAGATGCTGGTGGATGCGTCGGGTGAGGATGTATTCCAGGACCTTGCTGAAGACCGAGGTAAGGCTGATGGGATGGTAGGAAGAGACAGCGGATGGCGGTTTGTCGGGTTTGAGGAACATCAGGATCTGGGAGGTTTTCTGCAGGTCAGGGTAGAAGACGGTGGACAAGACTACATTATATAGTCTGTCCAGGGTGGAGAGGAAGGAAGCGGAAACTTCACGGAGGTGACGATAGGTAACACGATCGTGAGTGGGAGCAGTGTTGTGTTTCGTGCGGAGTGTAGATATGATATCTTGAGTAGTGATCGGGGCATTGAGTTCGATGTGTGTAATGTTGTCCAAGTACTGAAAGCCAGGAGCGAGTGGAGGGGCAGAGGTGTCAGTTCGATCACGGACATCAGGGAAGAGGGCGTAATCGAACTGGGGATCGTCCGGGAGGATAAAGATAACAGAGAGGTAAGAAGCAAAATGGTTGGCCTTACAAAGGTTATCAGGAAAGGTGTGGTCATCATGAAGGAGAGGGGAGTAGGAGGGGGGGGGGGCTAGATCCGGTAAGGCGGCGGAAGCCTGACGAGTACTTAGATGAGTTGATGGGTAGGGCAGCATTAAGACGGGTGCATGTCTGTCGCCAGTCCCGGCGTTTCTTGGCCGCCAGAAAGTTTCGGACGTGTCGTTGGAGTTGCCGGTGGCGTCGTAGTGTGTCCCGGTCATGTGTGTGAAGGAAGCACGGTATAGTCGGCTGGATTCACAGAGGAGGAGGACGGCCTGTGGGGGTAAAGTGGGACGGTGTGGGTGGATGGCGACGGTAGGGATGTGGGCCTCCACGGCCTCAGTCAAGGTCTGCTGGAGAATGGAGGCGGCGCGGGTAACGTCATCAGGGTGGTGGTAGGCGAGGGTGTGGTTATCGATCCGGGTAGTGAGGGTATCCTGGTAGGTGTCGACAAGATGCCAAGCGCGGCCTTATATGCTCCACCGCGGCGGTACTGCGCATGTGGGTCACAGATGCTGGTTGACGGCAAAGAAATGCGCTTACACATGCGCCGCCAGTGGCGTAGGCGTACAGACATTCGATTCGCTTATCGATGTATGACCGGCGGCGGTGACACCATGACAACTTCTCTGCAGTTTAATTACCCCAAGAGCCGGATTCCATGCTTCTGTAAGCATGTGTAAGCGCATTTCTTTGCCACCGACCACCATATGTGACCCGCATGCGCAGTACCGCCCGCGGTGGAGCATATAAGGCCGCGCGTGGCATCTTGTCGACAGTCTTGTGACTCACTCTGAGGATGACCGGACGATACGGGGCCGAAATATCAGTGGAGGAAATTTTATTTGCGCGGCTGCATCCCCGAAATTTAATGGACTATTCATTACGCCGCGAGAAGTTGAAGATGCACAAACCTATATGGTCGTAGTCGACGTCATATGACATCCGTTGAAGTTCGTTGTTGATCCGTTCACTCGATTTTGTTATTACAGAAACCACCCAGTTCTCTGACCGAACACGCTGAGCCACCATGACGGCAACGCTGAGCCAAACACCGCTTCCTAGACACATTCTCACATGGACAGTTGATAAGGTGCACAAGGTGATAGATCCGTATCAAAATTCCTTTTATTTCCTTAACGCTTGCCCATCTGAAGTTCCCACTTGGGGCACTTTCATGTCTCACCACGCCCTGCGTGTACCATAAATTTGGACGAATTCGGCAATGACGAGTAGACGTCCTGTCCTTGTGAGAACCACGACAATCTGTGCAATGATATCAGCTCTCATCTGCGACAACCGATACAAACTCAGCTACAGTTATTTCATTTCCTATTGGGGCATGGTATATTATGCTTAGAAGTGCCTTGTACAGCATCTTGGAAAGATGATCACTAAGCTCAGCATGGAGTTTAGCAGTAAAGCTCTAATGACACGTAAAAGTCCGCCTGCTTAGCTGACTTGTAACGTGCTTGCCTCCCATGCAGCGGGCCCGGGTTCGATTACCAGCCGAGTTGGAGATTTTCTCCGCTCGTGGAGTGGGTGTTGTGTTATGCTTATCACCGGCAAGCAAGTCGACCAATGTGGCGTCCACTGAAATAAGACTCGCACTTTCGGTCGAACTTCACCGGATGGGGCCTCCCAGCTAGGAATGCCATACAATCATTTCATTTAACACAGAAAATTACTGCATTTGATGAGTCTCTGCGTTCGTCATGTCCACGAAGTGTAATTTCTGAACCATAAAGAATTAGAACTGAAATGCGTAATTTTCGAAGGCGCGTAATGATTTTTGCGAATTTGATCTTTTTTGTTTTCCAGTTGAATCGAATATCGTGTTTTCTTAAAATATTACATCAATCATATGTGATTCAGAAAGCTCATATTTCTTATCCTTCTGTGATAAATGTCTGAGATCGTCAACGTTTATTAGGGCCCAAGTCGGTCCGCACCCATAATTTTTATTGTAAACAACAAATACGGAATACAGCACAGATTGTTTGTGGTATCACAGCCATATATCCAATCTGTTTTCTCGTAAATGTATGCTCTAAATATTCTTGCAATTTATTTTTTTAAGTTTTAGTTTCCTTAACTAACCTACTTTCCAGTGTTTATTTTCCAAAATTCTTGATTCGAAGCTCATCTACAACCGACAGGGAAGAGAAATTATTTTCCCTGAACCCTTACACAGAAGTTTCATGCACTTCGCATTTACACAATAGAACCTGTACATTTAAATACGTCTTGAAACCCAGAGCTGTCGTACGAATTATTGGTAACTTAACCCTACAAATAAAGGTAAGTGTCGTCTGTTGCTATTGAATAGACTTCTGTTGCTACTTCAGTTTCAGAAATATATTTTTTTGCAGGGGCCTTTGACATTACCTATATTAAAAGGTACTGAGGTATGAATTATATTAGAAATCTGTTATGCTTGTGTCTTGTTGGCGGAATGACTGGTGAGGAAGAGGAGCCACCCTCTGGTGAAGCACAACAGCTGAAGGGGCAATGGAATCTGTGGCGAACACAAGCCGGTACGTCGATCCAATGCTTGGCATGTGAGAGAAACCTACTGTCTACACCCATCGCCGGCGAATTCAGCGGCTGCAAGAGTCTATGGGACGCAAAACTGGATTTTGTCCACGGGTCGAATGAGCTTAGAAATCCGTTGAAAACCTAAATCAAGAAGGCCGCATCGAGATGTGAACTCCAACACTCCCGAATGTGACTTTAGAGTTCTGATCACTCGGTCACCTCGCCGGAGTATTAGAGCCCTCTCGGCAGTTCGAAGCAAATGGTGGACATTGTGGAAAACTTGTGCTAATAACAATTTGGTTTCGTAGTTCTCGAGTTTCAAATGATAAACTCTATATCACTGGGTGTCTACGACTGCTTTGGTAGTGTTTCTACAATGTTCACTATCATCCAACAGCTGTATTCAAGCTGGCATTTCTGTAACACGATTAGTTTTGTATACCGATACGTATACTTGGTTCAGTCTGATTTACCAATAAGATGCACGTCAACTATCACACGCCTATTATATCGGTCTACCTCTAGGAGAGTCGCGTCAATACCATTGGCGTGCCACTCCGATGACGATTTGCGCTATACTTCCGTTTCGCAATTTGGAACAGAGTTAGTCAGCTTGTTGATGTCGGCAGCATTGCTTATCTTGAGGCTTTCCCACGCTGCGATGGAATGCACGAAGTTTGCAGTTGCATTCTTCAGTTTATAAGGAACCATTTTCACCATTCAGTTACATACTGGTTCTACAGCATACTGGTTCTACAGCATTCTAACTCCATTTCCAGTAAGAGCAAATCATTTTTGTTCACTTGAGGTTGCACAAGTAACGTACTGACGCCAAGTTACAGTATTACCCCATTCGCAATCAAAAAGAGTGCGAATGCTCTTCAAAATTGGCGTACATTGATTAAGATACATACAGGAATGAAAGTAAAAAGATAAAATACTGATGGTCACTTAAAAATAATTTAAGGTAAAGCACATATGAACAACAGATGACACAGAGAGGTTACGTTAAACGAAATACTTGAAGTATTGGTTGCAATTTTAGTTTTTTTTTTTTTTCAACGACGCGTTTCGTCTTATTTAGGCATCTTCAGGTTATCTATACTGTATAGAAAACAGAGAACAAATACATCTATTTAAGAATCGCGATCGCGTTGTGCAGACTTGTATAACCTATAAGCATGTACAAACAGATCAACTATTGAAAGAGCAGATACCTTAATTTGGTATTTCTTAGAAGAATCCTTTAGTCAGTGTAGCCAAAGGGCATCGTCGAATATAAAAGGCCAACATCGCCTTCGTTAAACTCAGTAAAAACTAGGTGGACGCGAGAGGCACCAAGATCTGCATAACGCATTCCCGTTCACAGGAGCGAGTAACAGCATAAGATGGGGGCTCAGGTAGTAAGCATAATGCACCACAGCGTCGTGTGCTAGTACTAAAGCCTAATACAGAATCACGTCAGTAGATGGCGCTGCGACGCAGCAGTGATAAGAATGAGAGATCGTAAACTGGATATACATACCCACTAAAACTTTATAAATGTAATGCACATAAAACATTGATAAGATGCAATTACTAGGGACAACACCTGTGCAATAACTTATCCTAAAATTCTGACGAAGTAAAATATAAATGAAGGCGGTAAATTTAAAATGAGAAAACAAGGTGTATAACATAACACACAGATGCAGTACATAAACAGATTTTTCGTATCATATACCACTAGAACGAGAACATTAAAAACACAGGACTGTAATTTCAGATAAAGAGGTCGCCCATATAACACTCAATATTGCGTCATTCGGAGCTAGAACTTCTAGCAAGAAAACTTTTTTTATAAAATACAAGTAAAATTATTAGGTTTAAAAAATACACACCAACGTGGAAGACGGACGTTATGCGGGTAAACTCCCCCCCCCCTTTTTTTTTTTATAGCTACATTGAAATGTGTAAAATGCGTCATCATTGAAAGCGAAAAACTCGCAAGTATCCTATTTGAGTCAAAAAAAAAAAAAAAACCTAATGGCTTGGCTAAGAAGACGACATAAGACCAGAGAGGAACAGGGCTCATATTTAGGCAGAATTACGAGAACTCCAGGATTACATTAATAACACCGATTTCATAACTTCTTTTGTATGCCACATATGGATTGGAAGAAATACTTGAAGGTCATCTGTCGTTCATATTTCGTCGAATGACAAGAACTTTGGGAACTGGCCATGAAATGAATGGTTTGCGTCAAAAGGGAAATTATAATGCAGTGAAAGCAGTATGCAAATAAATAAAATCTGGTTGTTACATGGTAAAAACGTTTACCTTATAAAGTAAGAACTGTTTATGATGTTCTCTACCGTTGTCGTTTGGGTAGTGTGTAGTCAACATCTGTATCGTAATTTAAATCGATTGCAGAACTAGCTGTTGTGGCAACAAGCGCACATCAGACTTTGAAAACCGCCGAGGGGTGTGCAGACGAGCTACAGATAAAGCTCTGGCGTCAGATGCTAGAGTTCTGCTGGTACAGCATTCTGCAGTACCAACAATGACCAGTTTGCACCAAAAAAGGAATTATAATCCACTGAAAAAGTAAGCAAATAAACATTAGTTGTTTGGTGAAAATACAGGATGTTCCAAAATTACCTTTACGAGTTTGATGTATATTTCAGTAACGCAGACAGATAGAAAGATGCGGTTGGTGGTATGATGTTCAAACCCACATATTTTTTTAGGTTGCTTATTGATGAAAACGGTCACCCCCGCACAGATGGGGCACAATATGCGGGATATTGCTAGAGACGCAGGTCCAGCGGAAATTCCGGACACGTTACAGAAGCGCACCACCATCACGTTCGACCATCAGACAGCAGCACACAAGGTTAAAGGAAAACGGGGAAATGTCATGAAGACGACAAGCACTAGTGATCCAGATGTGGAACGACTGCAATAGGTGTTGTGTACATAGTTCCGCGTAGTCAGCGCGTACACAACTTTCCCAATAGAGCGCGCCCCGCTAAGCACAACAGAGCAGGCGCAGCGCTCGTCCGTCTCCGCACTACGAGACGGCGCTGTCTTAGAGAAGGACCAAATTCTGTTTCCGCTGATCCGTGTATTAATATGAAACGCAGCCAATGAGATTGCTGATAACGTAGAACCTTTTCTCCTCGCGGATCACACTCGCGCAGTGATACCTGAACGCGAGAGTTATTATAACGAGTGTACAGACCTCCGATTAGTCAGTCTGCATCAGTCTGCATCAATCTGCATTAGTCTGTAGTCAAGTTTCAGTCTGCGCCTAATAAGATTATCATATTCCTGTACATAGCCACGAAGAGAAATGTATAGACACTTTGTCAAGTATCAGAGATATGTGAGAATAAGATTAACGTACCAAGACCAAAGGAACTTCAGATTGTCAATTGTAAACAGCATCCAGAATCAAGTTACGTAATATCTATGCCTTTTTATTATTTTAATAAATGTGTGTGAAAATTAATCTTGTTCTGTTTAAAGTTGGTCACCGTCAATCTGCTACTCTAAGCGTGCAAGTGGCATTTCTATCGTATGACCTAACGGCAGAAGATAAACAAGTTCTGTTTAAAGTTGGTCACCGTCAATCTGCTACTCTAAGCGTGCAAGTGGCATTTCTATCGTGTGACCTAACGGCAGAAGATAAACACGCCACAATAAGACCACGAGACATATGCCTGACACTCGCCTACTTCGTTAGAGCGGCAAGTCAAATAATCTGATGGTGTGTGTACCGAAGGTCTTACAGTACGCACACCACAATAGGCATTTATCCGTAGCCTAAACAAATCAATCTGTCAAGCGTCTCGTGATTTGCAGCTACCTCCAACAATGATGCACAAAAGCAGTAATTGCACACGTTAGTGAGGACATGCTAGGCCGGACATGGGAGGAACTAGAATATCGCATAGATATCCTGCGTACTACATCTGGTGCACACATTGAACTCTGTTAAACGGCCATTAAAGCTATAGGTATGTGTGAACAATTTGCACCACACCTCATCCTTCTACCAATCCCCAATTCTGAATATACTTGATCAAAGTCGTAAGGATCATCCTGAAACACCTTGTAATTACCTTGCACAGTTCACACTGCTTATGATGGTTATATCGTTGGCGTTTGTGCAGTGATGTGTCCAACACTTGTATCGTAGATTAAATCGATTGTTGAACTAACTGTTGCGGCAAGAACCCCAGAGAAGACGTGCTGTTAAGCCGCCTAAAAGCTGCCGATGGGTGATGGAATGCTATTGGCACAGCACGCTGCGATACCACATTCTGCTCTAGCAGTGGGCAAAGTTTCCACATGCTGTGGCACAAACGCTGCACTTTCGCGCTCACATACGGCCTGCTGTCGCAACATAGCTGGCCACAGCGACTTAAAGTGTTCATCACACTGCGATCAGCAGAACTTAAATTTGTAGTGCAACTGGGTCTGGTACTTCTGACTACAGCCAATGCCGTGACAGTCACCACGCCAGCCATTGACCCAATGTGGGGCAAAGTAGTTTCAACTTTGCCTAGCATTGTTACCAGCCACCACTAGACCACTAAGCTCGCTGGCTGGCTTACTTCATCACGGACGCCACAGCTCTTCCACTGACGCAGCAGCCGCTACGTAAAATACAAACCCGTGGTCGTCGGGCCACACACGCTGCTGTAAGTTGTGTTGAGGCACGTACCTCCATCATCATCATCATTTATGACTCTGGCTAGATTGGACTGTGTAAAAAAATTGAAATGTGGAGAAACTGGGACTTTGTAAGGGCGCTGATGACCGCGCAGTTGAGCGCCCCACAAACCAAACATCATCAACACCAGGTACGTAGCTGCTACCCAGCTAAAACACACATGCCACCCGACGCCGACAACAACCTCTGTAAGGAAGTCTTGCAGAATAAAGAACGTTAAAATTGGATGAGCTCTCCTGATCCCGTTCCCGCTATGGTACTGGCAGACCACGACCCACATTCCCTGCACACGCTATTCTGGGGCAGGACCATACTGTCTTACAATGCAGTCCGCACATTACCATTTCATTTGGTTCCGGGAGAAAGCTAGCAACAACGAGCGACACTGTGGGACAGCTATCAGCAGCATAATCCTAACATGGTGAGTGAAAACGAACTGTTTTGCATTTTTCATGTGATTGCACTGACAATGTCTAACCACTTGGATTGGAGGGTTGGATGGAAGGTTTGACTGGTGAAAGTGGACTCAATCAGTGATTTAAGTACTTTAGGGGGCACACTCTGTGGCTGCGTTAAGCGTAGGCGACCGCTGACGGTCTCGCGCCTGTGGGAGCCTCGCAGAAAAGTTATTCAGGTTGGTAAAATTTAGTAGTTTAGTGATCCGTATTTATCTCCGGACGAGTGTAGTAATATTTATCGAAGGTCGTCTGGCAACGTTGTGAAAGTTGACCCAGTATAACACGATGCAGCTAAGGTGTACGCATACGTAGCAGCGCCCCAAGTGTGCATGTTTGGAACTGCAGGCTGGTTCAGGTATATCGATTACAGGAGACACGCGGAGTGTACCTGTCACGACTCCGCACATGCGCACGAGTGCGAAATAACGCTCGAAACTCAAAGAGACAGAGACTCGCGTTCGTAAAACGTCTGGTTACGTTTCTTTTCATTAAGTGAAAAATTGGTTATTTGTTCATTGTAAATAAGTTATTACTTATCTTTTGATACATTTATCACAATGTTGTGATTTATCTTATATTTTTAAGGGAAGTCAGTATCCAAATACATTTCTTAACATATTTGTCTGTAGATCATTATTTATTTAACTATCGTAAATTTTGGATAAGCATTTCGTAAATAATTTTTGAGTTTTAATATTTTTTTATCCTGCCATCATACATGGCAGAATAAAAAAAATCTCTCATATACAATGATCACACATCCCGTTTTGTCTATACTACAACACTGAGTACTTTAAATACTGTACTCATCAACCTACTTAACAAAAAATATTGTTAGTTCACCGTGTCTGGAGGACCCTCAAGAGACATAGACAAAGGGAGGTATTGGGAATCCGGTGCGTCAAAAAGGAGAGAAAAGGATGAGACGGCGACGAGTTCGAGTATGATATTTTTAACAGACTTCCTTCAGATGTAAATGCTCCAGAGACTTCTGATTAATCTCTCCTCCAAGTTTCTTTAGTTTCTGAAACAGAAACAGCATCAGGGTCGAATGAATCGGTTACACTTTTTGATACAGCATCAACGATGGGTGGAACTGCTGTGATCCAAGATTCTGAGCCGAATAAAAAGTTAAAAAGTGAAAGGATTTGTGACTCAGAAAATTAAGAGCAAACTTTTCATATAAGAGAGTCTTTTATAGATTAGATCCGGGGAAGTGGGTATCTCCAGTAATAGATACGCAGCGTCATTATAAAATGGTCCCCAATGAAACCTGCAGAAATCTGGTGAAAGTTACCCCAAAGACGCGAAGAAAAGGAATTTACTAAATTTCATTTTACTAGAAAATTGAATAACAGAGAAAAACAACATCGCATATTGTTAGCTTATTCCATACCTCAATATAAAGTTTATTATTTTCTACGTAGACTTTTTTTTACATCTGCAGACACAGATGGTAAAAGTAGGATGTTGTGTAAAAGAAGGATGTTGTAACTGGAAAGATTTGAGTAGGATATTGCAATGACATGAACAAAGTCAAAGACACAAGGACTGCACGATTAAATGGATGGAATTCCGTAAAGAATTAAATACGGAAAAACAATAGGTAAGGAGAACGAGATAATGATTATGGAATCACGAAAGTATTGGTTTAACTTGTCTGAAAGACTGATCGATATTATTGACTACTTAGCCTTAAACAATCTGGCATTTAGAGTTAATCGAGAATCCCTTAACCTGAACGATAGCGGAAATAGTGGAAATTTTATAGACCTATTTAAGTTGTTACCCAATATGATCTAACACTAAAAGAGTGCTTGCAACGTAGTAATGAAAAGCAACTTTGTCAGCATTATCTGAGCCATGATGTCCAAGATAAATTAATTACATTAGTATCCAAATCTGTTATTAAAGAAGTTATAAACAGAGTCAAACACAAGTAAAGTACTATGCCATCATGGTCGATTGTACCAGGGATGTGAGCAGTGTGGAACAAATGTCAATAATATTAAGATTTTGTAATTCTTCAACTGGAGAGATAGAGGAACATTTCGTTGGGTTTATTGCCGTCGCAGAAACAGCGGGAGAGTATTTAACAAATGCCATTTTAAAGGAACTATAAAATAATGGCGTATTAACCCACTAGCTTTTTACACGCCTCGCGGATGCCGTTGTTGGGATTTGCTTTAGATAGATGCAGCTTAGACTTCTGCAACAACTAAAACATTTTTCGGGTTCATCAGTAAAGTTTATGCACTCTTTAAAAAGTCAAGCAAGCGTTGGGATCTTACAAAAATTAAATTAAATTTATCATTCAAACCTCTGTCTGTAACACCATGACGGCCAGAGTGGCCGAGCGGCTCCAGGCGCTATTCAGGAGCCGCGTGACCGCTAAGGTCGCAGGTTCGAATCCTGCCTCGGGCATGGATGTGTGCGATGTCCTTAGGTTAGTTAGGTTTAAGTAGTTCTAAGTTCTAGGGGACTGATGACCTCAGATGTTAAGTCCCATAGTGCTCAGAGCCATTTGAACCATTTTTTTGTAACACGTTTGAAAAGTAAAATAGGAGCAGTAAAAACGATATTTTAGCAATTTGATGATGCCATCGAAAGCCTGAATGGCGTTAAAAATAAAAGTGATTACTCCGAAACTCTTAACGACTATGAAGCAATTTTGAACGAAATGTTAACTTTTGAGTTTATTGTTACAATGCACGTGTGGTACGAGATTTTACAACGTGTGAACAATATCAGTTAACTATGTCAATCAGTTCAAGTGAATTTGATAGTCGCTATTGATACTTTATGTTCATTTCGTGAGTGGAGTAAGGGCTGTAAAGCTCGATTGTTCGTAGAAAAAAAGTAGTTACGAAATTCAGTCTCAGTTTTTTGTTAAAAAAAGAATGGCACAGAAAAAAGGATTGTTTGGTTATGAACAAACTGATGAACCTATACAATCTGTTTGAATGCAGTACAGAGTTAACTTTTTTAACACAACGATAGATGCTATAACAGTCGACACTGAATGTCATGTCGATTCAAAGCGCTCAACGAATATTTAGAACGATCTGGTTTCATGTACGACATAAATTATTTGAAATCTTTAGCCAAGGAGGACCTCCTGAAGCATTGAATGATTTAGGTACAGTAATTCGAGAAGGCGAAAAAAGCGACATACAGTTACTAATTAAGTTAGAAAGCTAACTTAATTAGTAACTCCAGCTTTTAAAATACAATGCACTGGACTTAATCAAAGACGCAAAACAAATTATTCAGTATATTTTAGAAAATAATTTGGGAGAAGCATATCCGGTCAGTAGCGCTTCAGCTAAGAGAAGCTTTCCAAAGTTTAAATTGATTAAGAAGTACCTGAGAAGCAGTATGAGCCAAGAAAGACTATCTGCGTTGTCAGTACTACCAACTTAAGCGGAAATAGCGGGTGGTATTAACTATGACATAATCTTAAGAAAATTCTGAGAAGCGAAAAGCCGAAAAGTTCTGTCTGTTTTAATTTGTGTTTGTTTGTTGTAATTTTCGTCATTGCAGTATTACTTGTATTTTATACTAATAAAATTGGTGTATAATTATTTTCAGTGTCCCAGCAGTTCATTTAATTTAACGTTTTCTTTCTGGCTGGAAAATAAAAGAGGCCCCGCAAAGCTGATTTGTTGAAGGCCCAGTTTCCGTCTAGCACCGCCACTGGGCACACTAAGGAAACGTATGGAAGTTTGCATCCAGTTTCTTGTAGGCACTGCAATTTTTTGGGGTACAGTGCTCCGCGCGCCCTATTGTCAACAGTAATTTGTTTTAAGTCTAGCAGGCCTGGTCATTGCGCCAGAGAATGTATAGAATGTTTATTGTTGGCACTCACGTGTAATGATCAGAAGCGTCTACAGCAAGAAATATAAGGCTGGCATTCATATTAAGTCCTTCCGCTTTACAATGAGAGAACCAGGAATAGAGTTGGTTACCACTACAGAGTCGATCCAGACCTTGATGAATCGGATGGCACAAATGCAGGAGAAAAACACAGTCTTACATAAGCAGTCAGTTTCATTAAGAGAAGATAGATCCTCGCCCCATATATCAGCAACTACGCTAGGTACTAGTACCGTTACCCTAGATTTTCCCTTTTGCAGTTAAAGCAGGGGAGGATATATTAGCGTTTATAGATAACCTACTGCCAGTCTCGACGTGGGATGTTGATCACAGGAGCAGTTATTGCATATGGCCAACTTACGTTTGGTAAGAGATGCCTAAATACACATGACGTATTGTGAGTTGTTATTTCAGCTGTTTAACATAACGCTGAGATGCTAGAATTCTATGCCTGTTGATCTACTGTGATGGAAATCTACCCATAAGATCATGCGAAAGGTCATTCAAGAGATTATGACTGGTAATTAAATTTCCAAAGGTGGCCCAATTAAGCATGAAAGTATGGGTACCACATCTCACACAGATATACTGGTAACGGAGTCCATAAACCTACGAAAAGAAACTAAAGGTCGCTATAACAATCTGATTTGTTTCTAAAAACATTAAAATTGTTTTATCCACTGAATCGAGAATACAAACAATTGTCAAGTGGCGAAGGCAATGAAAACATGTATGACAGCTTTGGCACAAGTGAGTAGGCACTTGATAGCACTGACAGAAGACTGTGTTCACAAATATGACCGATGATTGCAGAAAAAGTTAATGATTTAAAGAAAAAGTCACAGAAAAGCGTGAACCAACACCAGTACCCTCGTGAAGTGCATAGTGTGTGCAGCCAGCTGGCTGTCAGAATTAGATCAGCAAACCGCAAACTTGATACAATATAAATGACTTCGTGCTCGCGTCGTCTCGGTGAGTGAAAATACTGCCCATGTTTAGTACTCTAATGATGTACGAAAGCGGAAAATGGGTGCAGTAATGGCTGAGAGTTTTAAATTCAGCCAAGCATCTGAGTTTTGCTCCAAGATGTCTCAAGAAAAAGTGCTCTGTACGTTGCCCTAATTACTCTCTTTTACAAAACTTAGCTGGTTCTGCCAGCATCTGAATATTGCTAGCTAATTGGGACAGACCTTGTGAGTTCTGAGTAATGGTAATTGAATAAACATAGTGACAAATTTCCTAACGGATTTTGCTGTGGTTAACCAATGAAGTATATTCCTCTCTTGGAGTGGAATAGATGGCAGAAAATCTCCCACAGTATGTAACAGATTTCTAGTTACAGCCAATATGAAGGCGGCCATGCACACAAGTGCAGGAACTCTCGCCCACTACCAAAATAATTACTATGAGTCAATCAGAGATCAGCTTACTAAATTTTGAACAAACATTCACGTCGATAACCTTTGGGCCTAACGGCTGGTCCCACATTAGCAGCATCATACTTTCTCCTGTCGTTCACATCTTTATTTTTGCTAAAAGGGATTCTTTTTGCTTCGCACACAATACTGCTTTGTGACTATCTGGCCATCCTCACTAGTCGCTCCTGCTGCGTTTGGTCAGCAAACTGCTCTTCCCTGCATTTACCTGCACGAGACTTTGACTTTCAGCAGAAACATCTTTCTGACCCCTACAGTTCCCCCTAGTGACTCTCGCCTTTTGCCAACCCAGCTCAGGCTGCAGCACATTACAAGACTCCTTCACCATACCAAAAGAAAAAGAGATGGAGCTCATTAGAATTACAGTCATTGACATTTCTTTTGCAGTTTTTGTGCAGCGTTAGTGGTTTTGTTTGATTTACTAGTCAGATATGCATATTGGGTTATTAAACAGGTCACGGGACAACTTCAGAAGAAACTGCCACGTAACGGCATCAAATGAAGTTGAGAAATGCTCAGACATTTAAAATTATGAGGACAAGCTTCGTGCAGCGATATAGAAGGAAAAACAGTTGTAGATATTACAGGGAGCAGTTGAAGAATCTGTCACAAAATAGGGGACTCCATCGTCAATTTTATGGACAAGATTAAAAAGCTTAATGTCAAGACATATGAGTTGCTGGAAAGTGATGACACCAATAGAGTCCTACTGCTACAGTCCGAACAGAGAATATTGGTCGCATTTCTGCAGGGCTTCCGCCCAATATATCAAGAAACGTATGGGCAGAGTTTCCTAGACAGAAGCCTAATAAGGGGCAATATAAAGAGCAGAATAGTTACCCCCATTAAATAGCAATGGGGACTCCAGGGCTGCCGAGCAGCTGCTCCCAGAAAATTTTAGCACAACTAAAATGTGTGTAGAGGAAGAATTTTCCTTAATTGGTTTAGTGGATGGAAGGCAACATAAATCTTTATTGGATATAGGTTAGCTGGTGTCCAAGTGTGGCAAGTTTCGACCTCATGGGGAAAGGAGTTTCAGGTCACTACAATATTGGTTACGCTGAGTGGGTGGAAGTGGCATACGTTCACTATAGGTGATGGTTGCTGCATAATCCTATGGTTATATTTCTTACATGAACATAATGCTAAAATTGACCTCAGACCCATGTAGTGTAAATCGATGGGACATCGTTCCATCTGGCTGAAATTGCTGTCAGTGCCACACTGCCACAAGGTTCATCTCTCCAGGAAGGGGAACCAATAAGATTGTGTACAAGGCCATTAAGGATTAATTTTCGCGAAAAACTACCACAAAGTACAGGAAAACTACACTGCGTGACTGTAGAAGCTGATTTGCCGTTAAACATATTGCGCGTGGTTGAGCCACTGAAGAAAAAGGAGGAATTAGATAAGGCACAGTGTTTTATACGTAGGTGTGTGGTGTATGTATAGGAACTGGACGATGAGCAGGTAGTGCCCAGGAGAAAACTCTGGGACCAAAGAGAGGGGACCTTTCTAAAGAGCTGATAGTCGACAATGTGGAGATTCTGGAAGAAGATAGAGAGTGAGGTGATGCAGAGGGTAACACACTGTATTCTCATTCAGATGTAGTTGAATGGTTTTGTTGTGAAGTGATTTTGGCACGAGTTTAATTTACAGTGGGGCTGAAAGAAAGCATTGCTTGATCATTAAGTTGACATCAGTCTCCGGCAGTGTCAAATGGAGCAGATTACGGAAAGTTCTTCCAGGGAAGTCCAGACTGTCTCGAGAACGTGTGAGACGGGTCATTTCTTGGTTTGACAAACGTGGAGGAAGCGCATGGGACATAATTGCACCACAACCTCATTTTCAGATTACTGCACCTCACTGGGTAGTCTCAGTGTATGACCTAGTTGCCGGCCGCGGTGGCCGAGCGGTTCTAGGCGCGCAGTCCGGAACCGCGCGACTGCTACGGTCGCAGGTTCGAATCCTGCCTCGGGCATGGATGTGTGTCATGTCCTTAGGTTGGTTAGGTTTAAGTAGTTCTAAGTTCTAGGAGACTGATGACCACAGCTGTTAAGTCCCATAGTGCTCAGAGCCATTTGAACCATTTTTTATGACCTAGTTGTTATCACCACTTGCAACGAGCAGAGGCGCTCTACGGTAGCAGAACGCTTAGAACTACGGAACAGTGGGATACTACTGACTGGAACTCAGTGTGACATCTCAGGAATGGCTTTTCAGCTTCCAGGCCCGCCGGTGTGGCCGAGCGGTTCTAGGCGCTTCAGTCTGGAACCGCGCGACCGCTACGGTCGCGGGTTCGAATCCTGCCTCGGGCATGGATGTGTGCGCTGTCCTTAGGTTAGTTACGTTTAAGTAGTTCTAAGTTGTACTGGACTGATGATCTCAGATGTTAAGTGCCATAGTGCTCAAAGCCATTTTTTTTTCAGCTTCCAGCAACCACAATAAGGGCCAAGGCTCTAAATTTAACGTATGGTCTGCTGTATTTACCCAATTCCCCTTTGGAAATACTGCCAGGTAGAAGCCTGATTCACATGAATAACACGCTGTACGCAACCCTAAACAGTTCCCTATATGAGCTTATCGCTGCACAGAGTGGGCATATTAGCACGGAACCAATGTTACAATATATTCATCAAAGGATATATAGACACAGGCTCATGGTAATAGAAATTTCGTCTTGCGGGTCATTTTGATCCTGGTTCTCGCTTGTATGGCCTATGTCAGCAATTGCTGATGGCCCAGCATTGAAATCTGCAGGAATTTGCGGAAGGTTTGCACTCTTCGGTCTTCAGCGATGTAGGAGATTTGATGTTTTACCGGATTCCTGATATTCACGGTACACTCGTGAAATGGACGTACGGGAAAATCCCCGCTTTATCGCTACCTCGGAAATGCTGTGTCCCATCGATCTTGCGGCGACAATAACACCATGTTCAAACGCACTTAAATCTTGATAACCTGCCATTGTAGCAGCAGTAACCGATATAACAACTGCACCAGACACGTCTTGTCTTATATAGACGTTGCCGACCGCAGCGCTGTATTCTTGCACATCTCTGTATGTGAATACGCATGCCTATACCACTTTCTTTGGCGCGTCAGTGTGTTACCTAGAGAAATATATTCCCGAAACTTCATTATTCTGCATTAATTATTTTTTGGTATTGCGATTTCTTTCTGTCAGTGTGTTTTAAATTTCGTGCTCGCTGAATGCGAGTTGCCCAATACTTCTTTTTTGTCGAAATCCCTATCTTTAAATAATAACATGAACTTGGAAGCCAAGTTACATACAAAGTCCAGGGAACATAATCTCAGTATTGCTATTAATGTGTCAATTACAGTGATTTTACATGCCTAAATATTTCTGAGAAATATATATTTTTGGACTCTTCATGCAGCCGTCACATGTTTCACGAGATTAATTCTATAGGCCCATGCGCTTGAGACATAACCTACTACTGAGTCAAGTAACCTGCTACGTTAAAGTTTATTCCAACAGGTGTAGGGTGAAAATGATCATTTCCAGTGTTTATAAGCTTATTATATGTGTGGGCTACGCCATCCCACCATTCAGAATCATCCCATGCTGCTGGACAAGCATCATCTGGAGGCCATCAAGAGACAACTAAAGAAAAAGTCACTTTGCAGGTATCACATCTTCTTTTTCTTGTGCCTCTGTTCCGCATCTGCGCAGGATGGTCCGATGAACTTCCTGTTGCAACCACTCCACCCCCCCACCCCCCCCCCCAGATAAGGACTGTGTTTACTCCAAGTGCCTGCGTGTAAAGTTATTCATGTGAAAGTGTGCGTAAGTTTTCTAAATATTTTCGAATTGTGTAACTAAGGCGGGACTTGGATACCAGCCTGGTATTCACCTAGTCGAATGTGGGAAACCGCCTAAAAGCCACACCGAGGCTAGCCAGCAGGAGTCGACCTGGGGCCGGTGCACACTTTGCAGGTATCACATTGAGAGCATCAAACTGACGCCACATATTCTAGAGAGTAAGATTCGTCTTCGTTTCTTTTTTTTAATTCTTTCACTGAACAAAATTTGTCCTTCCACCAAACACCTCAACACCTGAACCATATGTATCTTACCAAATCAGATGACAGTGTCTTAAAAACAGATGTCCCGTTGGGCAGTATCGACTTTTTGAAACCATTTATATGGTGGTGTGTAGGTTAGGGTCACAACTTCCATACCCTGTAGGGATCATAAACTACAGCACTGTATACATGGTTTCAAAAAGTCGGTCCCACCCTCTTCCATATTCGTTGATTTATCTCGTACTTTTATTCATCTCAAATAACTGTGTCCATTTAAAGCATACTATAACGTCTTCCACATTGATGTTTCTCTCTAGTCTGCGTTGTATTAGTTACATTAAGAGTTACAGTTTCAACTAGATTATACAAGGAACTAATAAGAAAATTAAATTAGAATGCTTGAATAGATGTGGATGTTACTTGGACCTTACTCCGTAAGATAATGACTAGTGATTGCTCCGCATGCCCTGCAGAAATTGTGCGGCGGTTTTCTCTCTTTCTCTTTCTCTCTCTCTCTCTCTCTGTTCCTCTAAAAACGCCGTAAATACTGGCGTGAAGATATTGGTGCTGTTGTGTGGATTAATTCGGGTTTAGGTTTATCGTCCCTCTTCTGCTTCCATATTCTGACTCGATATAGCATTTTCCAATATCATGCCCATGTTATTTTGTTCCTGATGTATTAAAGTTAGCACATCAATCAGTATAAGACTTACTGGGTTAAGATGCACTAATAATGAGATGCAGCAGATATAATCTGCTCGTTGTCAACTACCACTTCTATAATCACTACAATTTATGGTGGCTCACAATATGTTCTAACACTAATACCCTCAGATACTAACATCCTGAGTGACTGATACTGCGCAACAGTAACTTTAAAAAACGGCAGATCGCACCTGACAATATTTTCACTGTGCAGTGTGCAGAAACGAGAGTCATTTGCATATCACTCCTATGGAGATATTCAGTATGAAATTATACTATAGAATATCCCACTGAGCCTACAAATACACTCCTGGAAATTGAAATAAGAACACCGTGAATTCATTGTCCCAGGAAGGGGAAACTTTATTGACACATTCCTGGGGTCAGATACATTACATGATCACACTGACAGAACCACAGGCACATAGACACAGGCAACAGAGCATGCACAATGTCGGCACTAGTACAGTGTATATCCACCTTTCGCAGCAATGCAGGCTGCTATTCTCCCATGGAGACGATCGTAGAGATGCTGGATGTAGTCCTGTGGAACGACTTGCCATGCCATTTCCACCTGGCGCCTCAGTTGGACCAGCGTTCGTGCTGGACGTGCAGACCGCGTGAGACGACGCTTCATCCAGTCCCAAACATGCTCAATGGGGGACAGATCCGGAGATCTTGCTGGCCAGGGTAGTTGACTTACACCTTCTAGAGCACGTTGGGTGGCACGGGATACATGCGGACGTGCATTGTCCTGTTGGAACAGCAAGTTCCCTTGCCGGTCTAGGAATGGTAGAACGATGGGTTCGATGACGGTTTGGATGTACCGTGCACTATTCAGTGTCCCCTCGACGATCACCAGTGGTGTACGGCCAGTGTAGGAGATCGCTCCCCACACCATGATGCCGGGTGTTGGCCCTGTGTGCCTCGGTCGTATGCAGTCCTGATTGTGGCGCTCACCTGCACGGCGCCAAACACGCATACGACCATCATTGGCACCAAGGCAGAAGCGACTCTCATCGCTGAAGACGACACGTCTCCATTCGTCCCTCCATTCACGCCTGTCGCGACACCACTGGAGGCGGGCTGCACGATGTTGGGGCGTGAGCGGAAGACGGCCTAACGGTGTGCGGGACCGTAGCCCAGCTTCATGGAGACGGTTGCGAATGGTCCTCGCCGATACCCCAGGAGCAACAGTGTCCCTAATTTGCTGGGAAGTGGCGGTGCGGTCCCCTACGGCACTGCGTAGGATCCTACGGTCTTGGCGTGCATCCGTGCGTCGCTGCGGTCCGGTCCCAGGTCGACGGGCACGTGCACCTTCCGCCGACCACTGGCGACAACATCGATGTACTGTGGAGACCTCACGCCCCACGTGTTGAGCAATTCGGCGGTACGTCCACCCGGCCTCCCGCATGCCCACTATACGCCCTCGCTCAAAGTCCGTCAACTGCACATACGGTTCACGTCCACGCTGTCGCGGCATGCTACCAGTGTTAAAGACTGCGATGGAGCTCCGTATGCCACGGCAAACTGGCTGACACTGACGGCGGCGGTGCACAAATGCTGCGCAGCTAGCGCCATTCGACGGCCAACACCGCGGGTCCTGGTGTGTCCGCTGTGCCGTGCGTGTGATCATTGCTTGTACAGCCCTCTCGCAGTGTCCGGAGCAAGTATGGTGGGTCTGACACACCGGTGTCAATGTGTTCTTTTTTCCATTTCCAGGAGTGTATAATTTCTCCATGTGCCAATAGAATAGGAAGGAATAGTACAGTAAATTGTACAACAGTCCGAATGGTCCTTTAGTACGTGTGTCATAAAAGGTTACGCCCAGCTCTATGGAGCATCGACCAGGCAGAGGTCAGGTGGCTTGTGTATCTAATACCGATAGCCATACTGCAAGTGCACCCTCAACTTCTGTAACTATGTCGTATATTCTATTTCCGGACAAGTACTGTAAGATCTCTGTAAAGCTCATGTATTCTATTTCGGGACAAATATCGTAAAATCACGTTTAATCTCCCGAAAGCCGATGTATTTTATTTCAGGAAGAGTATTATAATCATATAATAATGTTCGACCATAATTTTTGCGCTATTCTAAGTGCACACAGGACAAGAAAACAGTTGAATACAATTGTTCAACAAATGTAACTACGTGAAAGCGAATAAAATAATTGAATTTAATGGTTATACTATTGTAACTATGGTATAAAATGTGGAAACAAAACTCCAAATTTAGAACCCAAGAAACTGACAACACTGAAGAGTAACGAGCTACTATTCCGTCTATATTGAACACTACGCCAACTAGGCATTAACCTTTATTTTTCCTTACAGAAACATAGGGCGTTAATGATTCCACTTCGTGCGCCTCCACCACTATGTGCGTTCAAAGTTTTTGCATGTAGTGTTTCTGACAGTGTGTTTTGTGTACATTTTTCACGTAGTATTCAAGCCGTAGACAAGCCGAGTGGCACAGAAAATACTTCTGACTGACATTATGGGTGACAAGCTCATTGTCAGATCAGATGCCTGCGAAGATCAACGAGCGGTGGGCACCGAATGTAACATCGTTTGTGCTATCATTTCGCGACTATGCAGAGGTCTCCAGAACAGTGAAATCATTCAACTGCATTACAGGAAAAATCGGCAATGTGCTTAACTTCAGCGCCATGTCCGTTACCTGCCACCAGTCCGTGTATCGTCTGCTGCGAGAGGAAGCTCCGTATGGTCGGTGACCATCTACAGTAGATGCATTTCCGTCACACAATTGCACCGTAGGTTTCTGTCCTCATCACGAATGAGTTGCGGCTTTGTCTGGAGAGCGCTTCGTTACAGTCTTGCCAGTACAGTCAAAAACTGTCAATATCATGCTTCCGCCGCGCGTGGTAGCCGCGTGGGCTAAGGCGCCTTGACACGGTTCGTGCGACTCCCTCCGTCGGGGGTTCGAGTCTTCCCTCGGGCATAGATGTGCGTAGGTTAGTTTAAGTTAGATTAAGTAGTGTGTAAGCCTAGAGACCGAGGCCCTCAGCAGTTTGGTCCCAAAGGAACTTACCACAAATTTCCAAATTTTTATGACGGTTCCACTGTTCTCGTCCGAACCGGGATCATATTCTGACCTTTCATACACTATAAATGTGTGAAATTGTTTAAGTGACGTCTGCGACCTATGGGAATGACGTCATCCAGCAGTATTTTGACAGTTCTCGCAGTGTATATTAACAGAGGTCCCATTTCTTCATTTTCTTATGTGTTTGTCCAGCATAGGCGTGGGGTCCGCATGGTTATTTACGAGTTTGACATGGTTAGTGTTAAGAGGTGGACGGACGCCCGACCACCAGAGTCGGAATATGTGTACCCCAAACTGTCTGCGTGCAGTGTTATTCATGTGAAAGTGAGCGAATCGAAAGTGTTCCAAATTTTTGCGAATCGTATAATTGATGCGGGACTTGGGTCCCAGCTCGGTATTCACCTATTGGAACAGGGAAAGTTCCTATAAACCACATCTAGGTTGGCTGGAACATCGACCCTCGTCGTGAATTCATCGGGCGGACTCGATCCCAGGCCGGCGCACCTACTTCTTCTGCAAGCGGTGCTTTAACAAGGGCGGCTATCCGGGAAGGTCGATTCAAATGATCACTTATTGAGTAGTGGTGTAGGAGGAAGGTTAGTATCCCTAACACTCCGACTACTGATACTTACTGAACTAAGCGCGACACTTGTCCAAGGGATGAGAGGTTATGCTGAATGGCCTGAGTCACATTATGAGAAACCGTTTTCCATGCAAAGGCAACACATTCCTTATTGAGATTCTGAAAGCCACCAGCAGATAGTCTCCACTCACGGACACGCACGTCTACTGGCCACTTTTCGTATGTACGTTGTATCGTATCATTGAGCTATGTCTCACAGTTTTGATCGCATACATTTTAGTACACACCAGTATCATCCCACCTCTTGTTATTTCACTAATTTCTATTGCCACTTAACTTTTGGACTTTACACTGTATATGACCTCAAAACGTCATTTAATTTTATTTTTATTTTGAATTTCATTGTCCATTATGTACATCTTATCCCATCATCAGGTGTCTTATAGTGTTTATATTTTTCATAATAGACTGAACTGTTGCGTGGTGGGAAAAAGACAAAGATTAATTTTCATTGTACAGAAAAAAAATTCTAGAGCAAATACTGATCTCGTCAGAGAAAGGGAAATTTTTTTGAGTGTTGAGTACATAGGAAGGTGCTGGTGTTGTTGTGTACTTGAGGGGACGTATAGGAGATACGGATTTAGATACATCTGCTACCTGAATGAGGAGCAGGAATGGAGAGGGGCTAGAGGTTCAAATGGTTCAAATGGCTCTGAGCACTATGTGACTTAACATCTGAGGTCATCAGTCCCCTACAACTTAGAACTACTTAAACCTAAGTAACCTAAGGACATCAGACACATCCATGCCCGAGGCAGGATTCGAGCCTGCGACCGTAGCGGTCGCGCTACTGGAGGAAAACACTGATGGACTATCAGGACATTGTTACTTTTAATACTTTCTTTCCTCGTTTCTGCCTATTGTTAGAACTTGCATGTGCAGAATTACCTTAATCAGTCTCAAAGGGTTTCTTATAACTCTTCACTTTACCGAAATGTTACTCTTTTTATTTACCAGACTTCACAATTAGGCTACTGTAGCTAGAACGTTTAGTGATTGGACCCAGCACAGCCTGTGTGATCTGTATTCTGTTAGCTGGTGGCATATAAAAAATGGACGCAAGTTTTAATATAATTGTCCCGCTGCATCAACCCTCATTAAATTTTATTTTACTGTTTCGTCACATTTACGGACCTGCTCGTGTAGCTTGACAAGCAAGCGCAAGCTGGTGAGACAGGAAGGTGGGGAAGACCGGGATGAGTCAGCACGTCCGTTCAACGTCCGTTGTCTGGGACAACAGCCAGCCTCGGTGTAACTTTTAGGCTGTTTACCAAGCTTTTTCGGACACGAACATAGGCCTCTGAGAATGCCATACGCAAAGAGTTAAAACACAATAACACAGCGACAAAGTGAAAATGAAATAAATTTGCGAAATCACGAAAACAGCGGTCACCGTACGACGGGGTAAACGCTAGGTAAGATGGAGATTTATGAAAATTACGATTGACGCTTTAGTGGAACGTGGAAATGTATCAAATCGTAAATAACATTAACTCTGAAAACCCACGAAATAAAAATAAATCTAAAGAATTGAGCGACAATGACGAAATATGTAATAAAGTACAGGGTATCGATATAGTGAATATTTTTCTAGTTTAATTTCAATTAGTTCTATCATTGTTGCCTTAGGTGCCAAATTTTTAAAAGCAATAGCATCATCAGAGATTCTATAACATTTCCGAATAGTTATTTCTCCCATTAACGGAATTACAGATTAAACTCCCTCACATTATGGACACTTCTCTCTTTTTACTGGTCTCCACGTTCACTTATAGGTAGACATACAATGTGATGAAAAGTATTCGGACGTCCGTTAGTGGATGTTATGGGAATGTCCACCACTGTACTCTATCATGGCTTGAACTTTACTGGGGACATTTTTAATGAGTTGTGTGAATGTCTGTGGAGGAATGGTAACCCATTATTCGTCTAAGGCCAGAAACCGAGAAGTTACTGTTGTTGGAAGCTTTGTCCCGGAGCGGAGTCAACGTTCTAAATCATCCGAAAGATGTTCAGTTTGGTTCAAGTCGGCACTCTGGACAGATCAGTCCATTTCACGATCGTTATTGTCCACGAACAATTGCCTCACAAATGCAGCTTTATGATAGGACGCATTATCATACTCATACAAACAACCATCGTCTCCGAACTGTTTCTCTGCCGTACGCAGTACACAATGTTGTAAAATGTATTCATATTCTTCCATAGTTGGCATTTGCTGATAGCGCAATAAGAGGACCTCACCCGAATCACTAACATATTGGCACGTAACGTTCTCCAGGCGTTCCTCAAACCCAAACCCTTCCGTCCAGTTGCCACAGGATATAGTGTGATTCATTGTTCCAAATCACTCGATTCCAGTCATCCACTGTCCAGTGACGTCTCTGTTTACACCACCTCAATCGTCGCCTGGCACTGATTACAGAAATGTGTGTATATGAGAAGCTGTCGTTTCTCCCTGTTTCCACTTCTCACTCACACCACCAACAGTCAACATGGGCAGCTTTGGAAGGTTTGAAATGTCCCTGATTGCTTTGTTACTCAGGTGACATCCAATGACTAGTCCATGTTGAAAATCACTGAGCCCTCCTGACCGACCCATTCTCCTGTTCTCACTTATGTACTGACTGTACAATACTACCCGCAGCCTATCTTGAGACTGAGAAACTTATGTCACGAATCAGCGTGGTTTTAGAAAGCATCGCTCTTTCAAAGCTCAGCTTACCCTTTTCTGACACGTTATACCGCGAACTATGGATGAACACCAACAGGCAGATCCCATATTTCTAGATTTCCGGAAAGCATTTGACACGGTGCCCCATTGCAGGTACGAGTATATTGAATAAGTTCACAGATATGGAGTAGCCCGAAGACTTTTTAAGTAGTAGAACCCACTAGTTTGTCCTCGATGGCGAGTGTTCGTCAGAGACAAGGGCATCGCCAGGAGTACCACAGGGATGTGTGATAGGACCGCTGTTGTTCTCTATATATGTACGTGATTTGGTGGACACGCTGGGCAGCAATCTGCAGTTTTTTGCTGATGATGCTGCGGTGTCGAAGTTCAGTGCCTGTAGGGAGATACAAGATGGCCTAGACAAAATTTATAGTTGGTGTGATGAGTGGCAGCTAGAATGTGGAAATATGTAAGTTAATGCGGATGAGTAGGAAGAACAAACCTGTAACGTTTGGATGCAGCGTCAGTAGTGTCTTTGTTGCTACATTCAAATCGTTAAAATATCTTGGTATAACGTTGCAAAGCGATGTGAAATGGACCGAGAATGTGAGAACTGTGGTAAGGAAGGCGAATGGTTGACTACGGTTTATTGAGAGAATTTTGGGATAGTGTGGTTCAACTGTAAGTGTTACGGAGATGCTTCGGGAACTCAAATGGGAATCCCAGGAGAGAAGGTGACGTTCTTTTCGAGAAAAACTATTGATAAAATTTAGAGAACCAGCATTTGAAGCTGACTGCCGAACGATTTTACTGCCGCCAACACGCACTGCGCGTAAGGACCGCGAAGATAAAATACAAGAAATCAGGGCTCATACGGAGACATATAGACAGTCGCTTCTCCCTCGCTCTGTTTGCAAGTGGAACAGGCGAGGAGACGACTAGTACTGGTACAGGGTACCCTCTGCCACGCACCGTACGGTGGCTTGCGGAGTGTCTATGTAGGTGTAGATGTAGATATTGGGCAGGAGCGGCTCTCGTGACATATAGTGACCAATCACACATTTCATAGGCGTGTCCGGGTAGCTTTAATCAGATATTGTACATAATCTATCAAAACAGCGACATCATTCCAGAGGAACCAAACGCTTTGAGTAGACGTTAATTCATTACCCAAAATTGTTTGCACTTTTCTCGCTTTTTCTCCGCCTCGAATATAAACGTTTACAAAGGAGGGCATATATTCCTCTAAGGTTTCGTGACGAGTACTCTAAATATTTCACAAGAAACGTCACGATTTTCGCACCAATTCCTGGCGACTGCTGCAAACTAAAACTCCACGTTCGGAACGCATATATTTAGATATATAAAACTTTTGGCACGAACTCTGTTTTGCGCGCCAATTCCTGGCGCAGCTCATGGCCACTGATGGCGTCGGCGCCGCTTCCGTCGAAAGGCTGGACACATCTGCGGCCCAAAGGGCCCCCTCTACTCCTCTAGTTTGTAGGCAGGACTTAAGTCGCTTTTCTTTTTCGACGGAGGGGACGAAACGCAATCCGTAATTACATTAATCATCTAATATGTCAGAACACGTGTAGTGGAGCGATACATTCTGATCAGGCAAGGGACAAGAAGTTTACCCCTACTGGTAATCACATCTTCAATGAAATCAGCACCTTGCTCAAAATTTAAAGCAATATTTATAACAGTCAATTTCGGTAACTGGAGTCCCATATAGTTTGTCTTATTATCTGTAATCTCTGTTGGTATTATCACTTCCAAATACGTACCTTCTACAATATCCGCAATACGATGAGCAAGGAACTTACTTAGATATTGCTTGTTTTTTGCTGCACCCTCAATTCTTAAGAGTGTATCTGGATAATATCTCGTAATGATGACTTGGAGTGATACGCGTGCCATAGGTTATTTCAATCATTACTGCCGACCGTTACCACATTCGAATAATTCTGTATCTACACCTACGTCCATACTGTCCAAACCACTATCAAGTGCATAATAGAGAGTAATTTAGAATGCAGTACATGTTATGATTTTTTCCTGTTCTAGTCACGTATGAAGCGCGGGCGGATTGTTGCTTAAATGCTTCTGAATGCGGTGTAATGCTATAGTCTTGTCTAACCGCCCTCTACCGACCGATGCATTTTGGACTGAAGTATTTTTGTAGAGCCATTGAAACTTTGCAAGTAGCATAAGCGGAGTCTATTTTTAAAGGCCTGCCAGTTCAATTTTTCAAAATTTTCGCGACCCCTTCACGTTAGGTACCTGTTACCATTTGTGCTGTCCTTCCTTGAAACGATTCAACATCCTCTGAATTAAAATATTAATAAAATAATAAACAAATCATTGCCTACGTGCTCACTTGGCTGCAGAATGTCATGTCTTGTGCCTATAAACAAGTGTTCGTCGAACTACTATTTTGCTCAAGAGCCAATACCGACATTGTGGGGTGGTACCTCGGGTCGCATATATCCCGATCTTACTATTAATTGGTAACCTACGTAAATTCAGCTCCCAACAGGCTAGTTATATTAAGGGCGTGATAAGTTGGCCGCTGCCCCCGAGTAGTGATCTTTAAAAGTCGGCACCATTTGCAACACTTCGTGTCGACTGATCTCTGTTACAGACTGCTGCCACGCTCAGCGACCGAAAGAGTTTCTTATTGTCTGATGAGTGTTGTCGTTTTGCCTGTCTGGGTTGACGGTTAATTGATTAATAACTATAATAATACCTATATTTAAGTACCTTATGAAATATGAGACACAGTCACAAATGTTCACTGAATGTTCTGAATGTAATTTTTTTTTTCTACTTATTGCGTTGTATTATAGCAGCCTTAATTTAATTTCATATTCCTCGCTACTAATAAGTATTTGAAGACGAATGTCTGTGTAAAGCGCATTCACGAAACCATGTTACTTCCGTTTCAAAATTTATATCATAACAGCTGATCGATATAAGTCTCACACGCTGTGAGCGGTGAGTACTGGAAGACAAACAATAAAACCTTCTCTCTCACACATCGACTAACCCCGCAGTGGCCGCGCTACTTATCCCTCTCCCCTGATGTAAGCGTCCCACTTAGTACACGCCAGAATTCACAAACGGTAATTAAAAGTAAGCATATCTTAAAGTATTGTAGCCTCTGTAAATGTTTTTGTTTGCTGCAGAACAGGAGAATTACACTCTTAAGAAGCTTTTAACATCAACTGAAGTTTTCGGATTTCGTTACTGCTTGGTTGATCATACACTCCTGGAAATTGAAATAAGAACACCGTGAATTCATTGTCCCAGGAAGGGGAAACTTTATTGACACATTCCTGGGGTCAGATACATCACATGATCACACTGACAGAACCACAGGCACATAGACACAGGCAACAGAGCATGCACAATGTCGGCACTAGTACAGTGTATATCCACCTTTCGCAGCAATGCAGGCTGCTATTCTCCCATGGAGACGATCGTAGAGATGCTGGATGTAGTCCTGTGGAACGGCTTGCCATGCCATTTCCACCTGGCGCCTCAGTTGGACCAGCGTTCGTGCTGGACGTGCAGACCGCGTGAGACGACGCTTCATCCAGTCCCAAACATGCTCAATGGGGGACAGATCCGGAGATCTTGCTGGCCAGGGTAGTTGACTTACACCTTCTAGAGCACGTTGGGTGGCACGGGATTCATGCGGACGTGCATTCTCCTGTTGGAACAGCAAGTTCCCTTGCCGGTCTAGGAATGGTAGAACGATGGGTTCGATGACGGTTTGGATGTACCGTGCACTATTCAGTGTCCCCTCGACGATCACCAGTGGTGTACGGCCAGTGTAGGAGATGGCTCCCCACACCATGATGCCGGGTGTTGGCCCTGTGTGCCTCGGTCGTATGCAGTCCTGATTGTGGCGCTCACCTACTCGGCGCCAAACACGCATACGACCATCATTGGCACCAAGGCAGAAGCGACTCTCATCGCTGAAGACGACACGTCTCCATTCGTCCCTCCATTCACGCCTGTCGCGACACCACTGGAGGCGGGCTGCACGATGTTGGGGCGTGAGCGGAAGACGGCCTAACGGTGTGCGGGACCGTAGCCCAGCTTCATGGAGACGGTTGCGAATGGTCCTCGCCGATACCCCAGGAGCAACAGTGTCCCTAATTTGCTGGGAAGTGGCGGTGCGGTTCCCTACGGCACTGCGTAGGATCCTACGGTCTTGGCGTGCATCCGTGCGTCGCTGCGGTCCGGTCCCAGGTCGACGGGCACGTGCACCTTCCGCCGACCACTGGCGACCACATCGATGTACTGTGGAGACCTCACGCCCCACGTGTTGAGCAATTCGGCGGTACGTCCACCCGGCCTCCCGCATGCCCACTATACGCCCTCGCTCAAAGTCCGTCAACTGCACATACGGTTCACGTCCACGCTGTCGCGGCATACTACCAGTGTTAAAGACTGCGATGGAGCTCCGTATGCCACGGCAAACTGGCTGACACTGACGGCGGCGGTGCACAAATGCTGCGCAGCTAGCGCCATTCGACGGCCAACACCGCGGTTCCTGGTGTGTCCGCTGTGCCGTGCGTGTGATCATTGCTTGTACAGCCCTCTCGCAGTGTCCGGAGCAAGTATGGTGGGTCTGACACACCGGTGTCAATGTGTTCTTTTTTCCATTTCCAGGAGTGTATTATGATAAACTACGGCTGAGAATCGCGAACCTCACGAATATCTGACTTGGGCCGTACTCGCTCACGGGTCTCAGTTTCACGCCCACTGCCCCATACTAATCCTGATTTACTTCACAGGAAAGTCTGGTAAGTATGACAGGCATCAGGCTAATTCGAAAGTTAACTACTATTCGGTTATTATGAATACATTGACACATATGACGATTTATTACTTTATACCTATAAACTCTACTACTTCAAGCTAAAAATTAAAAAAAAGAGGAAAGGTAAAGCTGTCGACAGTCTGAAGGTTGCTCTGCAGACTGTACTACTTTACTCGACATAGTAATACGCCCTTGTCTTCCTCTGACAACTGAACTGACTTACACAGCAAGTTATCATGGCAACTAGAGTTTAATTCGGACTCTGAACCGAGGTGCAATTTGGCATTTTTCACACATACAAGTAACTGAAACAGATGGAACAAGCGGTAAATGGAATAAATCATCGGAGGGTCGAACTGTAAACCTTTTGATCTGTAGTGTTAGACTTTTCCATTTGGCCATCGACCCAAACTTTAATGAACGTTTCAAAAAAAGTTTACTGGATCTTCAGAGCACTTAACCTAGAGATGGACGAGTTCCTGTATACTCTCGTCACAGAACTATGCCGCCAGAAACTTAAATATGCTTCAACAGTGTCTTTGATCACCTTATCGCAATGAAAACAGCCATTTTGTCACCTTAGGTAAGAGGTAGTAATAGTAGTGGTGCAAAGCCTGTTCTGTGGCGCTTTTCATATCAAAATAATTGACTAATTAATGAAATTGATCAATTAAATCCCCCCTTCACTCTAGGAAATACCCAGTCCTCCACCACCCCTGCCAGCTGGTGTAGATGTGCCAATGCCACACTGATGATGTCACCAGATGACTTCATGGGTTTTCTTCCTCCTCTTCCCCCACTTTGCCTCCCCCTCTTAACCTCCCCAGCACCAACATCTCTCTCCACCCCAACTCGAAAAATGGCGGGAAATGCTCAATTTGCGCTGTGCTGTTGGTGTGGAAGGATGTAGCATGTTCTCTTTATCATTTCATCACTTTTTTGTTCTTGGGGCACTATCCTGTAGGAAAACTTTCTTGTGTATGCTCCCCTCGACATACAGAGCCAGACTGACCTGGCCAACACTACCACCATCAGGGTGCCTTCATAATTGTGATATTGTGGGATTTCCCCCCTCCCACTTCCCTACCCTCTCCTCTCTGCACATCCCATCTCCTCTCGTCGCCACCCCTCCCCACCCCCTCCCCATCCCCTCCCCTCCTCACACCTCCTATATCTTTCCCTCCCATCCCCTCTCCACCCCTCCTCATCTGCTCCCTGCCCTCCCCTCGCCAACCCCTGCTTGGAAACTGGCAGGAAAAATCGCTTAATCTGTCCTAAGATGCTGGTGTAGAAGGACACAGGGTAGTTTTGTGTTGCAGAGGACATAATAATAATTAATAAGATCATATTCTTTATTGGTAAAAATTCAATTTGCATATTACTGGTTTGGACAGATGCAAAGTACTCTATGGTATTATCTTTGGATTACTGATACAGCCTGACTATGACATTATAATGCAAGGTGTCCACACAGAATACTGGCGCCATCTAACTGCCCTCCTCCTGCTGGTGGGAAATTAAAAAATTGGCAGGAAATTATTCAAAAATTGGTGGGAAATTAAAAAAAATTGTGGGAAAATTCAAATTTTTTCTCTGATTGTGGAGCATGGCTTGTGAAGGGATAGCTACCCTTGATTGAGTGCTAGAGAATACCCCTAGCCATTCTCATTAATGACTGCTGGATGGAGAGAAGATATTTTCACTGTTAGCACTAGAGCGTTGCTACTGCCAGTCTAGCCTATATATATATATATATATATATATATATATATATATATATATATATATATATATATGGGAAGAATGGGTGATAATAACAGAACAGCAAACTGTAATTCCAGGCCTGACATGAACCACCAACTTCGAAAACCCATTTTAATCAATTTGAAATGAGGATGTTATAGCCAATGCACCTCGAATTTCTCACACAAAATGTATATTGCTCCCTTTTATAAGAGTTATTTTTTAAGACAGAAGAGATCGAAGCATACATGCGTTTTCACATCGCTAAGATATCGTTACTTCAAATGAAAATTCTGTACAACAGTATGGTACAGGCTATATTTCTGCGAAGTATTATCTGATCAGGTAAAAAATCTCTTCCTAGCAGCTTAATACCTGTTATGCCCTGCATCACAGGTCTAGAACGTTAAACTCAAATTTGGCTTATGACGGACTGCTACCTTTGTCACAGGGTGCATCCTCACTTTCTAACTCTCTTATGGTTGTCAAATGCCTCATCACCTAGAAAGTCTCTTAAAGTGGCCAAATACCAGCAGAAGGAAATATCAGGTTAATACGACATATCACTTTATAAATTCGGTAATATAGCTGATCTTATTACAATTGCTATCTCTCCTTGTGTAGATGGGAGACTGAAATTATGTTAAAAGATCTCACTGTAACGATTAAACTCCTGATTACCGCTCCAACTCGCCAACCGTGTCTGTGGTACTCTCGCCATCTCTTCCATCCACCAGGTGGCACGTAATTGATATCAAATGACTGACTAGTTAATTAAATTGATCATGAGAGTCCCTTTGCATGGTGAGTTATTTTTTCCAGCAGTTGGATTACACTCATCAGGTAACAGATACAGACACTTCTGTGACATCTCATGGGGCTACCCACAGTCTGGGTAGTCACTTCCTCTGACACCAAAATGTTTGCTAACTGTTGTCAAGTAGTTGAAGATATCCAACATTAATTACTTTCTGCCTGTCGGTTGGCTCATCATTCTGGTGGAAGTAAGTCACTTAGAGTTCTGGTATACTACTGCCAAACTAATCGTGATGAGGCCTGTTGGTTATGGAGGCAGTAGGACGTTTCACTCTCCTCTCTACCTATGCAATGCCAGCACCCCCTACCCTGCCACCAACATTCGGTCGCACAGGAACAGCTGGAGCCACTGTCACCAGATCGTGAACCTTTGCCCACTTGTCGCGGCCGTACTGTTCCCAGGTGAAAGCCATCACTCACTTTACCAAACAGCTGTTAATGATTACAGACTCAAAAAAGTTGTCCTATCGTCTGAGGGACTGTACGGAGCCGGCCGGAGTGGCCATGCGGTTCTAGCCGCTACAGTCTGGAGCCGAGCGGCCACTACGGTCGCAGGTTCGAATCCTGCCTCGGGCATGGATGTGTGTGGTGTCCTTAGGTTAGTTAGGTTTAATTAGTTCTAAGTTCTAGACGACTAATGACCTCAGAAGTTAAGTCGCATAGTGCTCTGAACCATTTGGACTGTACTGTTAATTGTCGATGGAGTAGATACCAAGATGTTAGCTATAGCAAAATACCTGTCTGCTGACCACCCCATCCCAAATGTATATGAGCCTGCAGACCTGTAGAAGTGTCCCTGTCAGCAGCAGCCAAACTAGTGGGCAGATACTTGAAAACTCTAATAGAAATCCTAGGAGAGAAGCTGACATTTTTTCAAGGAATACTATTAAGAAAATTTAGAGAACTGACATTTGAAGCTGACTACAGGATTCTACTGCCACCAACATTCATTTCGAGTAAAGTCCACAAAGATACGATACGAGAATTTAGCGCTCATATGGAGGCATATAGATAGTCTTTATTTGCAAGTGGAATAGGAAAGGAAATGACTAGTAGTGGTACAGGGTACCCTTCGCCAAGCATCATAAGATGGCTTTGAAGCGTGCAGTCGAATCAGTGTTACTGCTCACCAGTACATATCATTTAACCACAAATGGGTCTATGCATGTTAACGTCAGGATAGTTACTGACAATGGGCTCAAAGTTATAGTGGAAATTGAGAATCTGTAATGGGTACAAATGTAGGGCTTGTTCATATCGAGTGCGGGAAGCTGTGCAGCAAACTGACACATATATCAAGTGGTACTTAATGGCATAGTACGGCATATTCAGTCTCGACAACCTGTCTTCAACAGCAACAGTGTTAGTGCATCATTACTCATTGTGCTTCTACTGACACATTAAAATTAACTGTTCGATAGTCATGACAGGTCATATTTCTATTGTCTGCACGAAATGATATGTGTTGCAGTGGGGGGAGAGTTGATATGTGATGTTTTGCTTAAGATAGTCACTCAATCATTCTAAGATGAACAAAAGATCATTACAAGATGGCATATATACATCAATAGGTTTTGCCTGCAATACATGTGGAATTCAAAGCACAGAGAAAGCAATTATTTGCGAAATACTGTCGCATTGGTTTCAAATGGCAGTCAGTGTTACTTAAGTACAGTTGTGCTGGGTGTGGTACTCCCTTGCACCATTAATAAATGTTCCATTAAACATAGAGTCTCCCTTGCAATGTACATGCAGCCAGGCTCCATCCTGATTTCGATATGTACTCTGCTTACAACGAAGATACAGCCCATCCAGCAAAGCAATGGAATCAGTTGTCTGTAATATAATTACCAGGGCTCTTTATATAAAGTCATGCTGCGTGTTCTGCTCCACCATTAACAAACGTTCCATTACAAATTGAGTCTTCCATGTCATATAGAAGCATATAGACACTATTCTAATTTTGAAATATAATAAGCATATGTAGAAAAAAATAACCAGAAATTCTATAGTCCACTGGAATCATATGTATGTGATATAGGTCCCAAATGAATGTCTGGGTATTTAAGTACAGTGATGCTGTGTATGGTACTCCCTTCCATAATTAACAAATGTTCTGTTGAAACTTCAGTCTTCACATCATTATTAATGAAGAGGCAAAGAAACTGGTACACCTTCCTAATATGGTCCCTGCAAGCACACAGAAGTACCACAACATGATGTGGCATGGGGTCAACTAAAGTCTGAAGTAGTGCTGCAGGGAACTGACACCATGAATCCAGCAGGGCTGTCCATAAATCCGTAAGAGTATGAGGGGGTGGAGATCTCTTATGAACAGCACATTCCAAAGAAGCGCAGATATGCTCAATAATGTGTTTAAATTCAGAAGAGTGTTCCTGGAGTCACTCTGTAGCAATTCTGGACATGAGGGATGTCGCATTGTCCTGCTGGAACTGCCCAAGTGCAACGGAATGCACAATGGACTTGAATGGTTGCAGGTGATCATACAGGATGCTTATGTATGTGTCACCTGTCAATGTCATATCTAGACATATCAGGGGTCCCATATTCAACTGCACACGCCCCACACCATTTCAGAGGCTCCACCAGCTTGATCAGTCACCTGCTGACATGCAGGGCCAATGGATTCATGAGGTTGTTTCCATACCTGTACACGTCCATTCGCTCAATACAATTTGACACGAGACTTGTCCGACCAGGCAACATGTTTCCAGTCATCAAAAGTCCAATGTCAGTGTTGATGGGCCCAGGCGAGGCATAAAGCTTAGTGGCGTGCAGTCATCAATCATATGCGAGGGGGCTTCCGGCTCTGAAAGCCCATATCAATTATGTTTCATTGAATGGTTTACACACTGGCACTTGTTGATGGTCCAGCATTGAAATCTGTAGCAATTTACGGAAGGGTTGTACCTCTGTCATGTTGAACGATTCTCTTGAGTCGTTGTTGTTCCCATTCTTGCAGGATCTTTTCCCAGCCCCAGAGATGCAGAGATTTGATGTTTTACCAGATTCCTGATATTCATGCTACACTCGTGAAATGGTCGTATGGGAAAATCCCCACTTCATCGGTACCTCAGAGATGCTGTGTCCCATCAGCCGTGCGCCGACTGTGACACCACGTTAGAACTCACTTAAATCTTCATAATCTTCCATTATAGCAGCAGTAACAGATGTAAAATTCTCGCAAGACACTAGATGCAGAATGCAGCGCTGTATTCTGCCTGTATTTGAATACGCATGCCTACACCAGATTCTTTGGCGCCTCAGTGTACATCCCTTACTGATTTTTGAAATTTTCTTCCATATCAAGAACATTTAGACAGGGTCAGTCTCGAATAGTCCATATTCATAGTTATAAAATACACCTTAAAATCCAGGTTCTTTTATCCTAGGAAGATGTAAACATTTCTCCCAAACGTTATGTAATTGCATATATTCATGCTGATTCTTCGAATCCATAAGCTTGTAGTCATCCATAGAGGGCCATCGCGATACTACAGTCTGATGGTCCATTTCAGTGTCAGCCAGTTCGGCTTTAGACAGACTTTTTATATTTCCACTGCAGGCATACCAGTTGCTCCTAAGTAGTAAATCGTCAGGTTGAGCGCACTCAGAGATAATTTACTGAGCCCATCAACAAAAATAAAATATAAAAAGTTACATCAATAAAAATTTATTGACACAATCAACTCTAGATCCTAAAATACGATATCATTAGTTTTAGTTCTCTGACACCTTTATGCTTTAGCTTAATATTGCCATCTTCAAAAACTGAAAGTCACAGTTAGTTATTATTTTATCTAACCTGTCTGGCAAAATAATTTTAAAGTTATTATCAAGCCTCTACATATTTAGTTTTTAAATATTCACATCTTGTAATGTAATACAATTCATTTACTTCTAACCCACTAATCTTTTTAAACAAATTAGAATTGCTTGCATTATTTAGATTTTTCAGTAGAGTATCCATTTAAATAGAATAAAAAATAATAATATTAAAAATTTTCACTGAGCATCGTATGTTCAATTTTTCTTACCATACATGACTATGTAGGCAATTGTATCTGGCAACTAATTTCACTGTAGTTTCCTCCTAGACATATTTATAACAAAAATAGAATAATTTTCAATAAAACTGAAGGGATTTACATTGACATCATCATTGAAATGAGTGACTCTCTTAAAATCGAGGAAAGCATCATATGCTCTCAGTTAATTATTTGGTGGACCAACATTCCATAATTCTCGAGGAAAAACTTCATTTCTTCCATTTTTCATATAAATATTTTGTAACAACATGATCAAATAAATAAGAATCAATTAGTGGATTATTTTTTTCGATTAGTTTGGAAAACAATGCAAATAAAGTAAGGCATATCCAATTCTGAAATATTATAGTAATTAGTAATATCTAGTTCAAAATTTATTTTTCTTCTAATCTGTCTCTTTCAATGGTTTGTGATTCAAAGAAAGAAATTGGAATTTTTGGATTTTTTAGTCTTTGTTCTTCTAGCTCTAGTGAATATTATGCTTCATGTTTTACGACTGGAACACGAATTTCCATAGATTCTACTACAATTTTACCTTCTTTTGGGCGTGTACCTTTTATTCCAATTCCTAAATCGTTTTTATCACCCCATGGAAGAATAGCACCTCCAGCACTTGACCTCCAAGTAAAAGTTACAGCTAATTCACCCACACACATCAATTATTAATAATTTTTGATAAATCAACCAAACAAAACTATTTTACCATTATTAAAGACATGACCTCCCATGGTTAACTCATGAACTACAGTCAAGTTAATCTCATAAGGACAGATGAAGAAATGAAAGAATGTTATATTCTACACAAAATACTGTGTCCTTTCTTATAGTGATGACCTCGAACAAGTTTCCCACATAGTTATCAATTAATTTTTTATTAGATTTCCCATCATATGATGGATAATGTGTACCATCAACGCCAATAACAATAAAACTCGTATATCATTGTGTATGATTTGGATGAACCCAACCATCTCCAATATTTACATAAATCTCTGTGTTTTTCTTGGGAAGATTTAGATTATCTTTAGCCTTCTCATTCACAGGAAATGAGTAAAACTTATAATTCTTGACTCTGTTCATGATTTAAAAGGAATAAAATGTATTAGGGCATTCCAAAAAAGAACTGTTACCCAAGCACCATTAAAGTCAATCAGATTATCATTCTCATCAGTTATAGTAATTTCTAAATCTTGAATAGGTTCAAGAAAAGGAATACGTATATACAATAATGTGGTTCATGAATTATTGGTCAACCAAATTCTGTATTAGGCTTGGACGACTCAATAATATTAGTTTCTTGATGAAAATGGTCAATCCAGTAGTCAAATTAAAAATTAACATTAATTCGTTCAAATGGAATGATTTTAGGATCATCTATATCAACCATTTTTTCATTTGCTTTAATAATTTGATTATTAATTCCTAGCACACATCACAATATTATCTTCTTTTATATCTGTATACAATTTTACATTAATTTCCATTAAAATTCTATTTAAAATTCATCTGGTTTAATATCAATTTTTGGATTTTTCGAATGAATAAATTTTTCTTATTTTTTCAAACTATATTTACCTAAAGGAGTTTTTATCATTACTCCATCACAGTATAATTTATTATTTTTCGATATAGTATTTGAAGTTAAAAGAGTTGAATAAAATCCAACCAGCACAACATTACTAAACCCATCTCATATAGGTACAGCCAACCTCTTTTTGAGAACAGATGACTTATCACTCAATTGAAATAATCTGCTCATTTACTATTAAAAATTTTATTAAATAAATGAAATGTAGTCAAGACTTTAATCCTATGGTTTGGGAACCAAAAATTAAAATTCCATAAAAGAAATCAAAAAATAAACATGATAAACTTTTACAAAATTCTGTTCAATGTGCTATCATAGGACCAAGTGGTTGTGGACAAATAACATCAATTATCGACAGTTATATTGTAGCACCTGGATAGTTGAACCGGAATAAAATTAACCATTTGTGAAATTTATTCTAAAAGTTTAGATCAACCGAAATATCGAGAATTTATAAAAAGTTATGAAAAAATTGAAGATAAACATAACAAAAGAATTGCTTCTTTCATTAAAAATAATGACGAAATTATTCCATTAGATCAATGTCAAGATAATTCAGCAGAAGTATTTGACATCTTTATTCTTGAAAATCAAGATACAGTTAGAAAGTGTTTTACACGAGGAAGACATAAAGGAATAGATTGTTTTTAGTTAGCTCAATCTCCTTCAAAAATTCCAAAAGAGTTAATTAGAAATAATCCTAATTTTTAAAATATTTTCAGACAAGATGATACAAATTTAAGTCATATTTATCATGAGTTTGTTGGTGGTGATTTAAAGTTTGATGATTTTAAGGAAATGTGTAGTAAATGTTGGAAAGATCAATTTGGATTTTTTATGATAGACATGACTAGAAAACCGAAAATTCAGAAAAATTCAGAAATACAATACAGCATTTCATAACAACATAAACGTAAACATAAAGTATAAAAAAGGTTTAGTTATTCTTTTTCATCTCTAATAAATGTTTGTAAAATATGATCTGGAAGTTGTTAAAAAAAGCGAGGCGAAATAGAAAAATAAAAGAACAATTAAAAGAATAATTTAAAAATGGAAAAAACAACCATGAACAGAATGTGAAAAATTTAAAAAAGAAGATCAACCAGTTATCAATACAATTGAAAAAGTTAAACAATGAATCGAAGGATTAGGTAAAATGTGTTATAAGTGATTGAATGAAATATGGGATGTGGAAAAGAAATGGTTCCTTATTCTCATTAGCAGTTAGAAGAGTTTAAAGATATACCACCAATTAAACAATATGAAAGTCCAGAGTGTTACTATAATTTAAGTGAATCAGAAATACAAGATTTAGCGAGTAAGTTGGAGAAGAGAGAAAAAAGGGTACAAATGTCAAAAAAAATGTAAGTGAAAAAATGTTAGAATGTATTAATCAGAGTGAAGATAAAGTTTTTGGTGTAAGGTCTTTTGGTTCATTTAGATTTCTTGGTAAATTATCAGTAAAATTTAATGGAGATAAATTGACTATTACTGACAGGACATACAAAGGTACAGATGGATTAATGAATCGTTTAACTAAAAAACACATACCTATGGAAGACATTAATATACTATTTACAGGTTCTGATTTATCAAATTATGCAGGTATATTGTACCATTTTCGAGCAATATATTCTGATAATAATCCAAATATAATAAAGTCGAATAGAGGAAATAAATATAAATATTTTATAAAAGAAATTGTTGATGACTTTTTTCCAGCATTGAGACAAAAAAATTTAGATGAATAATTGCAAAGTGATGAAGAAAACCATGGTGAGGGTTTAGTACAAATATAATCACAAAAACCAATCGAATATATGTGGATGAATGATGTACACCAATTAATTGATATATTAGCAGTAATCCATGGAGAAGAATTTGGTGGAAATAAATATTATCACAATGAAAAAGTGGGAAAAAGGCAAAGTTTGAAAAAAAATTTAATGATCTCATCATTAACGATCCAAAAGGAATTCCATATTAGATCAGAATTTTGAATACTCTTGCTCACACATTTTGGAAAAGTGGAAAACCTTGTAAAGGATTTGTCAGTTGGGTTTTAAATAATTTACCAATGCCAGAGATGTATCCACCAGGATTTAATTACTGCAGGCCATTTACTAAGTTTGAAGAAAGACTAAGATGTGGCGATCCAGGAATAAATAAATTAGATGCAGAATGTAAAAACATGATATTCAATAGAGAGATAATAAAGAATTAGAAAAAAGACACAAACCAGATAAACAACTTTAGTTATCTGCAAAAGAAAGAATGCATGTAAGTGATGCTTCAGTAGGAGCTAAATTAGCAGCAACTGCAGTTAAAGGAGTAATCTACAGAAAGAGAAAGTTAGGCATGAGATTAGGCATGGATGACAATGATTGGGGAGTGCATGAAAAATTTATTCTTATAAATTGTTAAGCAATACAAATGAATAACTTTTCAATTGATTATACTTTGTTACCATTTTTAACTGATGCATGAAAAAGGAAGAAAGAGAAAAGAACTGCTGGAAATTAACTGTTTGATGAAGACTTGTTTTTGTCTCATTTATTTCTTTATTATGATGTTCCATGATACCATCATACACACCATTGCAAACTCATAAATAAAATAAATAATACACAGTATTTGTAAAAAAAATTAAGAGTGTAAATACTTTATCTATACAACTATCTGTGCCACAACAACATGAATGGGGATTCATATATTAAGGGATAATTTTAATTAATCTAATGTTTATTGTCTTTATAAATGAAGATGTTCAAGAAGTGTAAAAAATGTGAAGAAGAGAAGTCAGTTGATAAGCACTCACATATTTGTAAACAATGTGATGTTGTCGTGGTCTTCAGTCCTGAGACTGGTTTGATGCAGCTCTCCATGCTACTCTATCCTGTGCAAGCTTCTTCATCTCCCAGTACCTACTGCAACCTACATCCTTATGAATCTGCTTACTGTATTCATCTCTTGGTCTCCCCCTACGATTTTTACCGTCCACGATGCCCTCCAATACTAAATTGGTGATCCCTTGATGCCTCAGAACATGTCCTACCAACCGATCCCTTCTTCTGGTCTAGTTGTGCCACAAACTCCTCTTCTCCCCAATCCTATTCAGTACCTCCCCATTAGTTATGTGATCTACCCATCTAATCTTCAGCATTCTTCTGTAGCACCACATTTCGAAAGCTTCTATTCTCTTCTTGTCCAAACTATTTACCGTCCATGTTTCACTTCCATACAAGGCTACACTCCATACAAATACTTTCAGAAATGACTTCCTGACACTTAAATCTATACTCGATGTTAACAAATTTCTCTTCTTCAGAAACGCTTTCCTTGCCATTGCCAGTCTACATTTTATATCCTCTCTACTTCGACCATCATCGGTTATTTTGCTCCCCAAATAGCAAAACTCCTTTACTACTTTAAGTGTCTCATTTCCTAATCTAATACCCTCAACGTTACCCGACTTAATTCGACTACATTCCATTATCCTCGTTTTGCTTTTGTTGATGTTCATCTTATATCCTCCCTTCAAGACACCATCCATTCCGTTCAACTGGTCTTCCAAGTCCTTTGCTGTCTCTGACAGAATTACAATGTCATCGGCGAACCTCAAAGTTTTTATTTCTTCTCCATGGATTTTAAAACCTACTCCGAATTTTTCTTTTGTTTCCTTTACTGCTTGCTCAATATACAGATTGAATAACATCGGGGAGAGGCTACAACCCTGTCTTACTCCCTTCCCAACTGCTGCTTCCCTTTCATGTCCCTCGACTCTTATAACTGCCATCTGGTTTCTGTACAAATTGTAAATAGCCTTTCGCTCCCTGTATTTTACCCCTGCCACCTTTAGAATTTGAAAGAGAGTATTCCAGTCAACATTGTCAAAAGCTTTCTCTAAGTCTACAAATGCTAGAAACGTAGGTTTGCCTTTCCTTAATCTATTTTCTAAGATAAGTCGTAAGGTCAGTATTGCCTCATGTGTTCCAGTATTTCTACGGAATCCAAACTGATCTTCCCCGAGGCCGGTTTCTACTACTTTTTCCATTCGTCTGTAAAGAATTCGTGTTAGTATTTTGCAGCTGTGGCTTATTAAACTGATTGTCCGGTAATTTTCACATCTGTCAACACCTGCTTTCTTTGGGATTGGAATTATTATATTCTTCTTGAAATCTGAGGGTATTTCACCTGTTCCATACATCTTGCTCACCAGATGGTAGAGTTTTGTCATGACTGGCTCTCCCAAGGCCGTCAGTAGTTCCAATGGAATGTTGTCTACTCCGGGGGCCTTGTTTCGACTCAGGTCTTTCAGTGCTCTGTCAAACTCTTCACGCAGTATCGTATCTCCCATTTCATCTTCATCTACATCCTCTTCCATTTCCATAATATTGTCAAGTACATCGCCCTTGTATAGACCCTCTATATACTCCTTCCACCTTTCTGCTTTCCCTTCTTTGCTTAGAACTGGGTTTCCATCTGAGCTCTTGATGTTCATACAAGTGGTTCTCTTCTCTCCAAAGGTCTCTTTAATTTTCCTGTAGGCAGTATCTATCTTACCCCTAGTGAGAAAAGCCTCTACATCCTTACATTTGTCCTCTAGCCATACCTGCTTAGCCATTTTGCACTTCCTGTCGATTTCATTTTTGAGACGTTTGTATTCCTTTTTGCCTGCTTCATTTATTGCATTTTTATATTTTCTCCTTTCATCAATTAAATTAAGTATTTCTTCTGTTACCCAAGGATTTCTACTAGCCCTCGTCTTTTTACCTATTTGATCCTCTGCTGCCTTCACTACTTCATCCCTCAAAGCTACCCATTCCTCTTCTACTGTATTTCTTTCCCCCATTCCTGTCATTTGTTCCCTTATGCTCTCCCTGAAACTCTGTACAACCTCTGGTTCTTTCAGTTTATCCAGGTCCAATCTCCTTAAATTCCCACCTTTTTGCAGTTTTTTCAGTTTTAATCTACAGGTCATAACCAATAGATTGTGGTCAGAGTCCACATCTGCCCCTGGAAATGTCTTACAATTTAAAACCTGGTTCCTAAATCTCTGTCTTACCATTATATAATCTATCTGATACCTTTTAGTACCTCCAGGGTTCTTCCATGTATACAACCTTCTATCATGATTCTTAAACCAAGTGTTGGCTATGATTAAGTTGTGCTCTGTGCAAAATTCTACCAGGCGGCTTCCTCTTTCATTTCTTAGCCCCAATCCATATTCACCTACTATGTTTCCTTCTCTCCCTTTTCCTACACTCGAATTCCAGTCACCCATGATGATTAAATTTTCGTCTCCCTTCACTATCTGAATAATTTCTTTTATTTCATCATACATTTCTTCAATTTCTTCATCATCTGCAGAGCTAGTTGGCATATAAACTTGTACTACTGTAGTAGGTGTGGGCTTCGTATCTATCTTGGCCACAATAATGCGTTCACTATGCTGTTTGTAGTAGCTTACCTGCATTCCTATTTTCCTATTCATTATTAAACCTACTCCTGCATTACCCCTATTTGACTTTGTGTTGATAACCCTGTAGTCACCTGACCAGAAGTCTTGTTCCTCCTGCCACCGAACTTCACTAATTCCCACTATATCTAACTTTAACCTATCCATTTCCCTTTTTAAATTTTCTAACCTACCTGCCCGATTAAGGGATCTGACATTCCACACTCCGATCCGTAGAACGCCAGTTTTCTTTCTCCTGATAACGACATCCTCTTGAATAGTCCCCGCCCGGAGATCCGAATGGGGGAGTATTTTACCTCCGGAATATTTTACCCAAGAGGACGCCATCATCATTTAATCATACAGTAAAGCTGCATGCCCTTGGGAAAAATTACGGCCGTAGTTTCCCCTTGCTTTCAGCCGTTCGCAGTACCAGCACAGCAAGGCCGTTTTGGTTATTGTTACAAGGCCAGATCAGTCAATCATCCAGACTGTTGCCCTTGCAACTACTGAAAAGGCTACTGCCCCTCTTCAGGAACCACACGTTTGTCTGGCCTCTCAACAAATACCCCTCTGTTGTGGTTGTACCTACGGTACGGCTATCTGTATCGCTGAGGCACGCAAGCCTCCCCACCAACAGCAAGGTCCATGGTTCATGGGGGGGGGGGAAATGTGATAAGAATCCTAAAATAGGTGTATATCATCTGAATATTACAAAAAACACGAAAACGAATTTAATGTCAGAAGCATTCTAAACTATTGTTATCTATGAAAAATGATGATTTTGATGACTCAACAAAAAGTTTTTATGCTGTGAAGAAATTAAAGACTTAAGTTGTTTTTACTTTAACCCTTAATCTAGGAGCAAACTCTTAGTTTAATGTAACATTTCCCAGCTATAAGATAAGCTAAAAAGAAAAATGGTGTGTTAATATGGAAAAGAAATAATTACAAGGGATATCAAAAGTCTTTTATGGTCAAACAAGCATAAAAAATTTAACTTCTTTAATTTGTGATCTCAGTTTCTTCAACCCTAATGTTTTTCATTCTACAAAAATGGAAGCTTCACTGAGAGAGTTTACAGTCACTGAACTTTATGATTATTGCATATGGAATAATTTATGAATGTATAGCAGATTTAGAAAAGATGGCTTAATTAATTTAATCGTTTCAAATTATGTAACTGCTCCTACAAGGACTCTCGAATATTTGAAAGTAAGGGAACTCAAAGTTAGAGCTAAAAATGTTCGTTTTAGAGGATATGGTAAACTCAAGAAATCAGAGTTAGTTAATACTATTGGGTTACAGGAGTACAAATTTCATATGTAATTATTTCAAAAGACTAAATCAAGGCCAAAACGAGTATCTCATATAAATTATTTTTACAGATCTGATGATGATGTTACTGAAAAAACTCGACCACTGAGACAAGAAAAAATAGTGAGACTAGGTCAAGTTTATCAATTTAGTAGCAAAGTACTTGAGCAAGAAAACGAGACTGAGCCATCTAAAAAGCATTTATGTAAGATAAGAAAAATAGATCGAGATTTAATGAAAAATTTCAAGCTTGGTCTGTTGACTATAAAATTGTCTTTAATGATGTTACTGTTGCTAAACCCGATACAGTTAGTGAGAAAACAGATTATATAACAAAAGCAGTCAATTCTTTTCTAAAGTAGTGAAAAAAGAACTAATTTTAGATTATGAGATAAGTTCAAAATAGCATCCAAACATCAAAAAATGTTTTATCCAATTTCTACAGGATATAAAGCATCAGATAATACTCGAGAATCTGTTCAAGTTTTGTGCAATTAAATAAGAGATGTATTAACATCTGATGAGGCTATTGATATATCAGATACTTTGTTTAGTTAAATCTATCTTCCAATGTTATTGTAGACATCTTAATATCGATATGATAGCAAATCGTAGAGGTAGAAGTGGTAGAGGTAATAAAATAATAAATCTAACTGAAGACAACAGGTCGAAAAGATGTATCACAAGAATTTCTAATAATTATAATCTCTGTTGTTCTATTGCAACAATAGTTGCATTAACATACCATACAAATAATATTTTGGGCAGAGAACTAACTACAAACAAGAGTAAGAAAATCAGAGAAGAGTTAATTAAATTACAAAAAGAGTTAACAGACATATGTAATCAGTTGGGAGAATACAATACTTTAGATGACATTAAAATGTCGAAAGATTGTTGGATATTCAAATAAATAATGAATGATTGTACTCATTATGTTATTATTTTAATTATTTTGTTTTATTTTATTACTTATTATATTATTTAATTATATCATTTATTATGTTTTATTTATTATTTTATTTATTAACATTTATAGTGCTTTAATTTATTTATTTAATTTATGGAATGTATTATTATTAAATATTTTAGTAAAAATTTTTATTATATTATTTATTGTATTATTATATTAATCATATTATTTTATTATTTATACTATGTTATTATTATTTATTATATTATTTCAATTCAGTTATCTATAGTGGCCCTGAGAGAGAAATATAGATATATCGGTATAAAGATCACAACCATTTTGATTTAATTGACAGTATGACAGCCTTTTGCAGAACATAATATTTCTGTGATGAATGTAACAAATCATGTAACAACAAATATAAACATAATTGCGAAATAGTGAAAAAATCTGTATACTATGCAAAGGTCCAAAACATGAAACTGTGGAAAACAAGATATACTGTGAAAACTGTAATAGATATTGTTATAATGAAGAATGTTTAAAAAAACACCAAGAAGTTTGTAATACAGCTTATAAATATAAGGGATGTAAAACGATTTGTTTGACATTTTAAGAGCGTAGATGTGGCTTTCAGTTTTGCTGAAATTGTAATCCAGTAGTGAAAATTGGAAAACATAAATGTTACATGCAGTACAAACTGGAAAAAAGGTGATATTTGTGAAAGAAAATTTGGTGAGAATTTTATAGTCAAAGGTTGCCCAAGCTGTAATAAAGATGACTGTTACATTAATGGAGAATTCAAGGATTTTTATGTTTGTCATTGCTTCATATGCTGTAAAATAGTTTCTGGTAAACAGTTTGAGTGTTTAAAAATGGATTCCCTCAGAGAGTGAATTGTACTTATACTGAAAGATACATGTGGTTTGATTATGAAGCTCAACAACAAGCTGGTGTACATATACTGAATCTCATAATAGTTCACAATTTTAAAGGAGATACTATTTATAAATTTAAGACAAATGAAGAATTCTGTAGTTCAATGATATCTGATAAAAATGGGAATTATACATTCATAGCTCATTATGCTAAGGGTTATGATTCACAGTTCATTTTGAAGTACTGTGTCGAAAACACAAAAAGCCATATACCATCTACACAGGAACTAAGTTAATGTTATTGGAGATAAAGCATTTAGAACTAGAAGTTATAGATAGCAGTGATTTTGTACAAGAGCATATTAGCAGTTTTCCAAAAACATTTGATTTGAAAGAACTGAAGAAGAGTTACTTCCCACATTTGTCCAATAGACAAATGAAAATTACATAGGATCGATTCCAGATACTCGATGTTATTGTGTTGACAGTATGAAACGTTAAGATAGAGACCCATTTCTCAAATGGCATAACTCCACAGTCAAAGAAAATTATGTATTCAAAATGAAAATAGGAACTGCTGATCACTGTAATTCTGATGTAGATATTTTGAGAAGAAACAATTTATAGAGATAGCTAATATTGATCCATTCTGTTATTTGATAATTGCTGGAGTTTGTATGGCTATATAGAGATCTAAATATTTACCTGAAAATACAATTGCTGTATTGGATAAAGAACAGAAAGAGAATTATAGTAAAGAATCCATAGCGTTATTAAACAGTTTAAACAATAATAATTCCTCACATGCTCTTAACAGTGGAGAAGTAAAACTAACTGGTGCAAAAGTGGTTTTGATAAAGAAACTAATACTGTTTACCAATACTGAAGTTCTTTTCATGGTTGTAAAAAATGTTTTAAAAGTGAGATGATTAACAATAAAAATAAAGTAACAATGGATGACCATTATCAAAAGACTTTAACAAGAAGTGCAGAAATACGAAATGCTGGACATAATTTAGTGGAGATGTTGGAATGTTATTGGCTCAACTCAGCAGAGTATGAAAAGCTTAAGAAATTAAGTGTTACCTGAAATTGTTGTACCATTGAATTCAAGAGATGCTTTTTATGGTGGTCAAACAAATGCTATAAACGTAATAGCTAAGGCACATGGTGCTGTCACAAAAGTAAAATATATTGACGTATGTGGTCCTTATTCTACTGTGCAATTTTATCACTTTCATCCTGAGCTGGCCGCAGTGGCCGAGCGGTTCTAGTTTCTTCAGTCTGGAACCGCGTGACTGGTAAGGTCGAAGGTTCGAATCCTGCCTCGGGCATGGATGTGTGTGATGTCCTTAGCTTAGTTAGGTTTAAGCAGTTCTAAGTTCTAGAGGACTCATGACCTCAGATGTTAATTTCCATAGTGCTAAGAGCCATTTGAACCAGTTTTTTCATCCTGAACAACATTCGAGAAAATGAATAGACCAAGATATTATTCTATAAATTGGTATAGTTTAATAAAATGTAAAGTAGTGCCAGCTAAAGGATTGTATCATCCTGTTTTACAAGTAATAATACTGTTGTTTCCATTATGCATCAAATGCACAAAAGAGAAAATTAGTAAATGCAATCACAATGATGACAAAAGAAGTTTTATTGAAGCCTATATGACTGATGAAGTGAAGAAAGTTGTAGAAAAAGGATATAAAATTTTAAATGTCTATGAAATGTGGGATTTTAGAAATAAAAGAAACATGTTGTTTAAAAATTATGTGAAAGACTTTCAGAAAATAAAATTAGAAACTAGTCATCATAATTCTGAATCTGATAAAGAGTATAACAAATGAGTTAAAGAGATATTAGATATTGCCTTAGATCCTGATAGAATGATGGAAAATCTAGGAAAACGAGCTATTGCTAAGATATGTCTTAATTCACTACAGGAGAAATTTGGGTAAAGACAAAATATTAGTCAAACAGAATGTGTAACAAATTTTCAGCAATTTTATTAGATACTATTGGATGATCAATTAGATAATAAAGATATAAATTTTCTTAATGACAATATGGTTCACATGAAGTTCAGTTTCAAGGAAAATAACACAGCTACTAATATTTTTATAGCTGCATCACTACATCATATGTAAGACTTAGGTTATATGATATGTTAGATGAACTGAGAGAATTTGTTACATATTTTGATACCGATTCTGTAGTATATATCGATGATGGTGAAAATACCATGCATACAGGTTGTATGTTAGGCGAATGGACTGATGAATTTGGAAAAAACTGGATTACAAATTGGGCATCAATGGACCCAAAAAGTTACTATTATGAGAAAAATGATAAAAAACAGGGATGAAACTAAAGGGATTCACATTAAATTATAAGAATATCCAAAAGTTGAATCTTATCTATGATGAGATTAATCAAGAGTGAAGTAAAGGAGAAGATACAGTTAGAATACAGTCGAATCACTAGAGATGCTGAAACTAAAAATCTAGTTCATAAACTTTCTAACAAAGAATTCTCAGTTCAGTATCCTAAAAGAGTATTTCTAGAAAATTGTGGTACAGTGCCTTATGGATATTAAAAATTATTTATTACTTAATAATTTTAAAATAAATTTTCTGTATATTCTAATTTGAGAATAAAATTCATATGACATCTGTTGTAGAAATGATGTAAATTTAGTAGTTGATTTTAATTGTATACTCTATCTTCTAAATCTCTACTTATTGAGTGAGAAACTATTAAAAATAATCAATAGAATTTAATATGTTATTGTATTATTTCTGGTAAATAATTTTTGGTAATTTATAATTCGCTACTTTTTTTAGTCATAAAAAAGAGAAAATCTGCGTTTTCTGTTTCCCCTCATATTTCTATATCAGTTTCATCATAACTATTAAATCTCATTTTGTATTCTTCTTCATGAATTTGCTTTAATATTTTAATACTTTCAGTATGGTCCTCACTTCTCAATTGTTCTATAATTAAATATGGTTTAAAATTTTCTTTGCAGGTATTACACTGAAATTGCTTCTCTCTTGGTTTATTGTTTCTGTCAATAAAAATGTCAAATTTAAATTCATCACATACATTAGTCATATTTATAACATTAATAATTTATAGACTTATTAATTTTTATTCTATAGAAATGGATACTCTACAGAAGAAGCTCAATAATGCAAGCAATTCTAATTTGTTTAAAAAGGTTAGTAAGCTAGAAGTAAATCTTGTTGCTATCTATACGAATAAGACAAAAACAAAACTTAGTAAACCCATACATGTGGGCACGAGTATACTTGATATATCAAAAGAACTGATGTACGATTTACCATATAGAATTACGAAGCCAAAATATGGAGAACATGTTGAGTTGAGTTATCAGTATAGAGACAGTTACATCTACAATGCAAAAACCGAACATTTTTATGGAAACATGAAATTGATTATTAATCACTTTGATGCAAGTGATTATCCAATAGATAATAATTATGGTATTCTGCAAGCAAACAAGAAAGTTTTAGGAATAATGAAGGTTGAATGAAATGGGAAAATTATGGAAGAATTCTGTGGTTTGAGAGAAAAATGTATGTTTATCAAATTGGTGAGAAGGAGGAGAAAAATCGATCGGAGTGAAGAAACGTATTGTTACAAATAAAATAAGCCTAGATGATTATAAATATTGTTTGTTGAACAATAGAGAGCAGTACAGAACAATTAATGATTTGAAGTGAAAAACACGAAATCTACACAATTGAGAAAAACTAGTAAGTATTGACTCCTCATGATGACAAAAGATGTATTTTGGAAAATAAAGTAGATGTATTATCATACAGGTATTACTCATTATCGTCATCTTCTTCATAAATGTTACTTAAAATACTATTAAATTTTTTTTTCTATTTAAATGGAAGTTCTACTGAAGAATCTCAACAATGTAAGTGCGTATAAAGAGAAAAAAAAATAAATGAGCTAGAGGTAAATGTTTTGTATAATATTACTGGCTGTGAATATTTGAATGATATATTGATATGATATGGAGATAAATTATGTTTGGAATTCAATAATGTATTTAAAGTTATTTTTCAAGACAGATTTTTGAAAATAATTAGTAGTTGGGATTTTCAATTTTTTGAAGGAGAAGAGATGAAATTGAGATATAAAGGAGTGAGGAAACTTAAAAATTAAAAATTATAAATTTCATTTTTTCCTACTAATGTTTGTAATCTTTAAATGGACGATACCAAATGGCTAAAGCAGTGTGGTGAATGTTTGATTTAAAAAATATTTAATTTTATGAAGATAAATATTAAATAGATGGATATTGTAGCATATGTATAGAATGTAAAAAATATTACTAGGAAATTAAAGTTACATGTGAATGTACACTTAAAACATGAAAGACATCATTTCATAAAGAGTCTCATGATGCTAGAGAAGAAAGAATTAGGAAAATTTTGGATAAATAAGCTCTATCTATACAAGAGGGTTCGTTTCCCTTATTTTCTTAATTAGAATTTTTTTATTAGATTCACTTTTTTCAGAAGACATAAAGTTTCGTCCTTATGTTCACCTTTTCAGAAAAAAATCGAATTTTTATAAGAAAATAGTGAGCTATAGCTGAAAAACTGGGTAGAGTACTGAACAAGTGTAGGTTCACTTATTCACTACTTTCGTGTGTCACCTATAACTGAGCAGCCGGCCAGAGTAATTCTAAGAGGACTAGTACAGAGTGTAATCGAAAGAGGCTTTAAAGTTTGTTTCCTCAGTACCAAGTTGAATCAATGGCTGTGTTTTGAACTTTTGCAGCGTTTGTCTGGATGAATATGGTAATGATATTTTTTTTACATTTTTTTCTTACATTCTTCACAAGTCACTGTACAGAACGTGACAGGGTGTACAAGGTACTACTGGCAATTTTGTGCCCTGTGTCTTTTGAAGAAATATTCTGCAAAGATTCCTCTGTTAATGTTCTAATCTTTCTTCGATAATTTCTCTTAGCTTATTCGCATATAGGCAACTGCGTCTGATACTGATAAATTATTTATCCATATAGAGTGAGAGACGAGTTTCCTGCTCTTGAGTAGAACTAACGGAGCCCCCAGCTTAACATCCCCATCCTAATGACACATCATAATGTCAGGGTCTCAATTCATGAAGCACAGCACAGAGGACCTTTTCGCACAGAGTAGCAGTCATAAACTGGTCGCCATAATCCCTGCTTCCATGATTGGCTAAAAGGATAAACATACAATGAGTTGCACATATAGAGATAGTGGTAGTATCGTGTACACAACGTATAAAAGGGCAGTGCAAAGGCGAAGGTGTCATTTGTACTCAGGTGATTCATGTGTAACGTGTCCGACATGATTAGAGCCGCGCGACGGGAATTAACAGACTGAACGCGCAATGTTGGAGCTAGATGCATAGGACGTTCAATTTCGGAGATCGTCAGTAAATTCATTATTCCGAGATCCACTGTGCCAAGAGTGTGTGAGAATATCAAATTTCAGTCGTGCTAACAGCACGACACCTTCAGCAGCGCCTCTCCTGGGCTCGTCACCATATCGGTTGGACATTAAACGACTGGAAAACCGTGGCCTTATCAGATCTGTCTCCATTTCAGATGGTAAGGGCTGATAGTGGGGTTCGAGAATGGCGCAGACCCCACGAAGGCATCGACGCAAGTGGTCAACAAGGTATTGTGCAAGCTTATGGTGTCTCCAGAATGGTGTGAGCTGTGTTTACATGGACTCCAACTTCACCGATCATTGACTGCAAATGGTTTTGTTCGGCTACTTGGAGGACATTTGCAGCTACTCATAGACCTCATGTTCCCAAACAACCATGCACCATGTCACTGAACCACAACTATTCGCGATTGGCTTGAGAGACATCGTGGAGAATTCGTGCGAATGATCTAGCCATCAAGATCCCCGATATGAATCCCATCGAACAATTATGGGACATAATCTAGAGTTCAGTTCGTACACAAAATCCTGCGCCGACATCACTTTCGCAGTTATGGACGCCTATGGAGACAGCGTGGCTCAATATTTCTGCAAGGGACGTCCAGCAGCTTGTCGAGTTCACGCCACGTTGCCGCACTGTGCCGGGCAAAAGAAGGTACGACACGATATTATGAGGTGTCCCATGACCTTTTCCGCATCATTCTTTAATTAAAATGTCTTTTATTGTTAAACCACAGTAAATTATATTTCAAATAGCCATTTGTCTCAGGTTTTTCCACTTAACAGTCTGCCAAACATTTATAAATACATCTTTCTTCGCCATGGTTTTAACTGATGTACTTCCAATCGAGCTCTTGTTGTCTGACACAGCGACCTACCCACTCAGGCGCTTCGAATCCTTTTGCTTCAACTCTCCAATAGTCTTCTATCTCCTTTGTACATGTTATTCTTAAAGAAGCATTCGTCCCGAGTTATTTTGCTCTCTTTGATAGTAAGGACTGCTGAAAGCTGAAAGAATACATGGGCGTGGTCTCCCCAGTGCAAACTGCGACTAGTTTGACGAGAGAAGGAGGCGTCACGCAGTACAAAACGTACCATACTTGCAACTACCAAAGTATTTGCCTCTTATCCTTTCTGGGTGTAGAACGCTGAGACGCTGTTAATTTAAGATGGCTTGGTAAGAAATTGCAGCAAGGTGTATTATTATATATGTAGGCCGAATACTCTCTGGACAGCGAGTGTAAACAGTATTAATACACTTTGTGTTTAATAGACCGTGTGCAAATAGTTACTAAAGTCATGGTGATACCTTAAACTTCAAGACGTTCTGAGAAATATGGCTTAATCGTATCAGTTTTCGCCACTGTGAAGCCTTTGTGTCTACGAGTACGTAACTTTAGAGATGATGTGCGAATAGTCAACTTTGGGTCTTCACATGCTAGCTAAAACAGCAATTGTCTACATGTACATCTACATTTCTACTCCGCAAGCCACCCAACGGTGTGTGGCGGAGGGCACTTTACGTGCCACTGTCATTACCTCCCTTTCCTGTTCCAGTCGCGTATGGTTCGCGGGAAGAACGACTGTCTGAAAGCCTCCGTGCGCGCTCTGATCTCTCTAATTTTACATTCGTGATCTCCTCGGGAGGTATAAGTAGGGGGAAGCAATATATTCGATACCTCATCCAGAGACGCACCCTCTCGAAACCTGGCGAGTAAGCTACACCGCGATGCAGAGCGCCTCTCTTGCAGAGTCTGCCACTTGAGTTTATTAAACATCTCCGTAACGCTATCACGGTTACCAAATAACCCTGTGACGAAACGCGCTGCTCTTCTTTGGATCTTCTCTATCTCCTCCGTCAACCCGATCTGGTACGGATCCCACATTGACGAGCAATACTCAAGTATAGGTCGAACGAGTGTATTGTAAGCCACCTCCTTTGCTGATGGACTACATTTTCTAAGCACTCTCCCAATGAATCTCAACCTGGTACACGCCTTACCAACAATTAATTTTATATGATCATTCCACTTCAAATCGTTCCGCACGCATACTCCCAGATATTTTACAGAAGTAACTGCTACCAGTGTTTGTTCCGCTATCATATAATCATACAATAAAGGATCCTTCTTTCTATGTATTCGCAATACATTACATTTGCCTACGTTAAGGGACAGTTGCCACTCCCTGCACCAAGTGCCTATCTGCTGCAGATCTTCCTGCATTTCGCTACAATTTTCTAATGCTGCAACTTCTCTGTATACTACAGCATCATCCGCGAAAAGCCGCATGGAACTTCCGACACTATCTACTAGGTCATTTATATATATTGTGAAAAGCAATGGTCCCATAACACTCCCCTGTGGCACGCCAGAGGTTACTTTAACGTCTGTAGACGTCTCTCCATTGATAACAACATGCTGTGTTCTGTTTGCTAAAAACTCTTCAATCCAGCCACACAGCTGGTCTGATATTCCGTAGGCTCTTACTTTGTTTATCAGGCGACAGTGCGGAACTGTATCGAACGCCTTCCGGAAGTCAAGAAAAATAGCATCTACCTGGGAGCCTGTATTTAATATTTTCTTGGTCTCATGAACAAATAAAGCGAGTTGGGTCTCACACGATCGCTGTTTCCGGAATCCATGTTGATTCCTACATAGTAGATTCTGGGTTTCGAAAAACGACATGATACTCGAGAAAAACATGTTCTAAAATTCTACAACAGATCGACGTCAGAAATATAGGTCTATAGTTTTGCGCATCTGCTCGACGACCCTTCTTGAATACTGGGACTACCTGTGCTCTTTTCCAATCATTTGGAACCTTCCGTTCCTCTAGAGCCTTGCGGTACACGGCTGTTAGAAGGGGGGCAAGTTCTTTCGCGTACTCTGTGTAGAATAGAATTGGTATCCCGTCAGGTCCAGTGGACTTTCCTCTGTTGAGTGATTCCAGTTGCTTTTCTGTTCCTTGGACACTTATTTCGATGTCAGCCATTTTTTCGTTTGTGCGAGGATTTATAGAAGGAACTGCAGTGCGGTCTTCCTCTGTGAAACAGCTTTGGAAAAAGGTGTTTAGTACTTCAGCTTTACGCGTGTCATCCTCTGTTTCAATGCCATCATCATCCCGGAGTGTCTGGATATGCTGTTTCGAGCCACTTACTGATTTGACGTAAGACCAGAACTTCCTAGGATTTTCTGTCAAGTCGGTACATACAATTTTACTTTCGAATTCACTGAACGCTTCACGCATAGCCCTCCTTACGCTAACTTTGACATCGTTTAGCTTCTGTTTGTCTGAGAGGTTTTCGCTGCGTTTAAACTTGGAGTGAAGCTCTCTTTGCTTTCGCAGTAGTTTCCTAACTTTGTTGTTGTACCACGGTGGATTTTTCCCGTCCCTCACAGTTTTACTCGGCACGTACCTGTCTAAAACGCATTTTACGATTGCCTTGAACTTTTTCCATAAACACTCAACATTGTCAGTGTCGGAACAGAAATTTTCGTTTTGATCTGTTAGGTAGTCTGAAATCTGCCTTCTATTACTCTTTCTAAACAGATAAACCTTCCTCCCTTTTTTTGTATTCCTATTAACTTCCATATTCAGGGATGCTGCAACGGCCTTATGATCACTGATTCCCTGTTTTGCACATACAGAGGCGAAAAGTTCGGGTCTGTTTGTTATCAGTAGGTCCAAGATGTTATCTCCACGAGTCGGTTCTCTGTTTAATTGCTCGAGGTAATTTTCGGATAGTGCACTCAGTATAATGTCACTCGATGCTCTGTCCCTACCACCCGTCCTAAACATCTGAGTCTCCCAGTCTATACCTGGTAAATTGAAATCTCCACCTAAGACTATAACATGCTGAGAAAATTTATGTGAAATGTATTCCAAATTTTCTCTCAGTTGTTCTGCCACTAATGCTGCTGAGTCGGGAGGTCGGTAAAAGGAGCCAATTATTAACCTAGCTCGGTTGTTGAGTGTAACCTCCAACCATAATAATTCACAGGAACTATCCACTTCTACTTCACTACAGGATAAATTACTACTAACAGCGACGAACACTCCACCACCAGTTGCATGCAATCTATCCTTTCTAAACACCGTCTGTACCTTTGTAAAATTTTCGGCAGAATTTATCTCTGGCTTCAGCCAGCTTTCTGTACCTATAACGATTTCAGCTTCGGTGCTTTTTATCAGCGCTTGAAGTTCCGGTACTTTACCAACGCAGCTTCGACAGTTGACAATTACAATACCGATTGCTGCTTGGTCCCCGCATATCCTGACTTTGCCCCGCACCCGTTGAGGCTGTTGCCCTTTCTGTACTTGCCCAAGGCCATGTAACCTAAAAAACCGCCCAGCCCACGCCACACAACCCCTGCTGCCCGTGTAGCCGCTTGTTGCGTGTAGTGGACTCCTGACCTATCCAGCGGAACCCGAAACCCCACCACCCTATGGCGCAAGTCGAGGAATCTGCAGCCCACACGGTCACAGAACAGTCTCAGCCTCTGATTCAGACCCTCCACTCGGCTCTGTACCAAAGGTCCGCAGTCCGTCCTGTCGACGATGCTGCAGATGGTGAGCTCTGCTTTCATCCCGCTAGCGAGATTGGCAGTCTTCACCAAATCAGATAGCCGCCGGAAGCCAGAGAGAATTTACTCCGATCCATAGCGACACACATCATTGGTGCCGACATGTGCGACCACCTGCAGATGGGTGCACCCTGTACCCTTCATGGCATCCAGAAGGACCCTTTCCACATCTGGAATGACTCCCCCCGGTATGCACACGGAGTGCACATTGGTTTTCTTCCCCTCTCTTGCTGCCATTTCCCTAAGGGGCCCCATTACGCGCCTGACGTTGGAGCTCCCAACTACCAGTAAGCCCACCCTCTGCGACCGCCCGGATCTTGCAGACTGAGGGGCAACCTCTGGAACAGGACAAGCAGCCATGTCAGGCCGAAGATCAGTATCAGCCTGAGACAGAGCCTGAAACCGGTTCGTCAGACAAACTGGAGAGGCCTTCTGTTCAGCCCTCCGGAATGTCTTTCGCCCCCTGCCACACCTTGAGACGACCTCCCACTCTACCACAGGTGAGGGATCAGCCTCAATGCGGGCAGTATCCCAGGCAACCACAGTCGTAGTCCGATCGGGGGATGCGTGGGACGAGCTGGCCGTCCCCGACAAACCCCCATCCGGACCCTCACAGTGATGCCCATTGGCAACAGCCTCAAGCTGTGTGACCGAAGCCAACACTGCCTGAAGCTGGGAGCGAAGGGATGCCAACTCAGCCTGCATCCGAACACAGCAGTTGCAGTTACAGTTGCAGTGTTTCTCAGAACCTTCTCGATATTATAATGCTGACTACGCTCCACGGCAGGTCGCAAAAAGACTGCTAAAATAAAGTAACAAAAAATAAAATAAAGTATTGTTATCATCGCATCGACGAAGAGGTATTAGAGACAGAACGCAAGCTCTCAAAATGGTTCAAATGGCTCTGAACACTATGGGACTTAACTTCTGAGGTCATCAGTCCCCTAGAACTTAGAACTACTTAAACCTAACTAGCCTAAGGACATCACACACATCCATGCCCCAGGCAGGATTCGAACCTGCGACCGTAGCGATCGCGCTGTTCCAGATTGTAGCGCCTAGAACCGTTCGGCCAACCCGGCCGGCACACAACCTCTCAAATGACTTTGACTGGTCACATATCGGCAGTGTCCTTTCCAAAGGAAATGCCTCACATTTGTCTTACGCGATTGAGGAGACCATGGGAAACCTAAAAAAAAAAAATGGCTCTGAGCACTATGGGACTTAGCAGCTGAGGTTATCAATCCCCTAGAACGTAGAACTACTTAAATCTAACTAACCTAAGGACATCACACACATCCATGCCCGAGGCAGGATTCGAAATTGTGACCGTAGCGGCCGCGCGGTACCAGAGGGAAACCTCAGTTTGGATAGCTGGACTGGGGTCTTCATTCCCTCACGCCTCGAATGCGAGGCAAATACGGCGTCGCCTCGATCGGTGGAGGAGCTCTGAAGGCGGCTAATGGGATATTAAATAATCAAAACATTAAACACAACTGGTTGCAGATTCTACTCAAGTCGCTCATTACAAAAATATTTATATGTTGTAGAGCCTATAGGTCCCATTGCAATGGTAACGATAAAACATTTTAAGTGAGATTTCTCTTGCCGCTACATACCGAGAAACTTAGAAGAGAAGGATATAACGCTGCGTCGACGCAGAGGCGATCACAGACGAAACCAACGCGTACCCACAGACACAACATGAAACAACAATGTCTGCCTACTGCGCGGACCAAAGGAGGTTGTAGCAGGGACCTGCAAGCGTCATGGGTAAAAACAGTGACGCGTCTCGGCCGCCGTGGCGCCACACTACTGCAGCCAACTGGCTGGCCGTGGCAACACACTGGAAAGACGCCGGCTCAAACCCCTTTGCGCCATCCGGATCTAGTCTATCCGTGGTTTCCCTAAATAAGTCGAGGCAAATGCCGGCATGGGTCCTTTGAAAAGGATACGGCTGATTTCCTTACCCATTATTTTCGTCTCTAACAACGTCGATGTCGACGGGACGTTAAACTCTAATCTTCCTCTCTCCCTTCCCCATTTCGAGCTAGTGCTCCGTTGTTACGCTCTCATCGTCGACAGGACATTAAACCGCAATATTACTTCACTTTTACAGCACAAGTTAACGCTAGACCAGGAAGCAGTCTCAGTCAAATGATTTTGAGCATCCATGTTTGCTTTTTTTGTCCCATGCTCCGTCTCAAGTACGACGCGCAGATCTTACGCATCCCTCGACTTTTCTCGAAAGGTTCTTCGGCATAATTTCTGCTCCGAACAAGAGCACTACGCAACGAAAATCAGAATGATATGTCGCGGAAAGGCACACATGAATTTGAAATAGTCTTCTGTATGGACAGTTACTGAAAAGTAACTACATCCCAATCCCACAAATACGTAGAAAAAAAATTTAGCAAGAAAGTTATTGAAAAAATACAGTAACCAGTAGTTTTTTTATGGCTTTATTTTACGCACAGACGCGTTTCGGATTTCATCCATCCTGTACTTGAATAACGCTTTTAGATCGTTATCAGTATAATTTTCTTCTTGGCTGCATTTTGAACTCCGCAGTTGCCCCAAGCAGAATAACACTTCGTTTAGCTGCCACGTTTCCCGAGTTTCCTTAGGTATACTTACTTTTGTTCTGTAATTTATGATTCCCTTTTCCTTGTTTATACACACAGCACAAACATTTTTATGTTTATAAATACACTGTAGCATTCGTGATTTGGCCAACTAATACGTTTCTTTACATCGTAAGTTACAGCTTGGTTCAAATGGCTCTGAGCACTATGGGACTTAACTTCTGAGGTCATTAGTCCCCTAGAACTTAGAACTTGTTAAACCTAACTAACATAAGGACATCACACACATACATGCCCGAGGCAGGATTCGAACCTGCGACCGTAGCTGTCTCGCGGTTTCAGACTGCAGCGCGTAGAACCGCACGGCCACTTCGGCCGGCCTATGAGTTACGGCTAAAGTCACTTTGCAGTCTTCTTGCACATTCTAAAACTACTGCTGAAGTCAATAACGTTTGTAGATATAATACTGTTGCCCGTACAATTAGATACAAGTCTCTGTGTGACCACAATTCTAGCCGGCCGGGTTGGCCGAGCGGTCCTAGGTGCTTCAGTCTGGAACCGCGCGACCGCTACGTCGCAGGTTCGAATCCTGCCTCGGGCATGGATGTGTGTGATGTCCTTCGGTTGGTTAGGTTTAAGTAGTTCTAAGTTCTAGGGGACTGATGACCTCAGATGTTAAGTCCCATAGTGCTCAGAGCCATTTGAACCACAATTCTTTCCCCTAAATATACAGTGTGATACAGAAAAACGGGAACATTTCCCCAATTCAATCAAACTATAAGTGATGAAGGAAAGATATTGCATTCATAGTAATTGAAACCTTACATCTTTGCCATTTACGAAAAATTGATGGCATTTATCATTTTTTTTAAATTACGTCCTTTAGATGGAGTCCTAATGTACGAATACATTAGTGAAACCTGCTGCTGAGATTCCTCATTGATCGCTGCAACATCTCAGCTGGGATACTGTGAATTGTATCACGAATTTTCTGTTTTAACTAATCCAGGGTTCTTGATCGAGCTGTGTAAACTTTGTTCTTGAGGTAGCCTCACAAGAAAAAATCACAAACGGATAAATCTGGCGATCTAGGGTGCCAGGGAATGTTACTGAATCGTGAGATCACACGGTTGCCAAACAGTTCTTACACATACGAGGTCATTGATTGCCGTGCAGTGTGTGGTGTCGCACCGTCTTATTGAAACCAGGCTTCTTGAACGTTTCGAAAGTTGTTCAATGCAGGTGTAACGAAAGTTCGTAACATCTCCACGTAACGATCGGTATTGACAGTTACTGTGTTTCCCTGTTCATTTGCGCAAAAAATACGGTCCGATAACCCCATGTGATGAAACACCACACCATACCGTCACTTTACTAGTGTGTAAAGGGCGCTCATAAACGTCATTAGGATTTGTGTTAGCCCAGTAATGGTAGAACTGTGTATTCACATAATCTGTGAGATGAAAATATGCCTCATCTGACAGCCACAACTTGTTTAGAAATTCATCGTCATTGTTTATTTTTTTATCATTTGTTGACAGAATCCTAATCGTAACCGGTAATCGTTGTCCTTCAGTTGTTGCACGATCTGTAGTTTGTACGGATGAAATTTTAAATCAAGATCAAAAACTCTGTGAACCCTCTCCCGGGACATTCCAACCACTGCTGCTTGCTTACGAATTGAACGCCGTGGGCTCCGTGAGACAGATTCGCGTACAACATCAATGTTCGCTGGAGAACGCCCACTTCTTGTTTGTCCTGTTGGTTTCTTCTTGAGGACAGATCCAGTCTCTTCAAAGATATTAAAGGTTCAAAGGTGTGTGGATTCCTAAGGGACCAATCTGCTTACGTGATCGGTCCCTAGACTTGCCTATTACTTAAACTAACTTATGCTAAGAACAACTCACACACCCGTACCTAAGGGAGGACTTGAACCTCCGGCGGGAGGTCAAAGTTATTAATTCAACATTTTACGGCGTGTTTCGACGGTTCGGCATCATGACTTCCTGAATTGTAAAAACGTCGAAACTCCCTCTTCGCCGCTACCAAACTATCATTGTTTGTATAAAGCATTTTTATGGATAACGCACGCTGTTGTCCGTGCCACTGGTCGATGATTACTGAAATGGCGGACTGTTTACTCGCTGTCACGAGCCCGCAGTACGGCCACCTGCCCATGGCTGCCACTACTCATTTCAAACATTCTCGTTATTCTGTGTCACCCTGTACAGTGCATGTTCTGTAATCAGTCGCACTACATAGTTCTCTACCCCATAAGAAGTATGGGAAACGCAGGCCTCAACTCCCCGTCGACAATGTTGTCGTTAGTGATGCAGCACAAGCTCAAAATGGCTCAAATGGCTCTGAGCACTATGGGACTTAACATCTATGGTCATCAGTCCCCTAGAACTTAGAACTACTTAAACCTAACTAACCTAAGGACAGCACACAACACCCAGTCATCACGAGGCAGAGAAAATCCCTGACCCCGCCGGGAATCGAACCCGGGAACCCGGGCGTGGGAAGCGAGAACGCTGCCGCACGACCACGAGCTGCGGACAGCACAAGCTCATTTACGACAAGGAAGGTGAAGTAAATCAGACATCTCCTTTTCAAAGAAGCTATCCCTGCAATCGTTTTAAATCTAAATATGGTTGTGCGGACAGGGATTTCAGCTCCACTTCCCTTGAATTCGAATCGAGTTACATAACCACTGAGCTATTTCGTCCGACCGGGTGGTCATAACAATTGGGGACAGGGGGAGGGGGTGGACTTTTGAAAGCAAGGCCAGCCATTAGGGAAAAGAATTCTGCGTATGTGATCATTAGCACAACTTCATGATGCAGCCAGATGGCCACAATAATTTTACTCAAAATTAGAGTATCAGTGAATACATGTTGGTACGAAGACAATGCTTTATCTGGGGAAATAGTAGAGAATAGTGGCTAAGTGTACTACAGAAAGACGAAAAACGCCATTCCGCCCACTTACACACCTGACTGCCAAGTACGGTATTTCTGAAGTGTTAGGGCTCCAAAGGTAGTCACTTTTTGGTGTTAATATTCCCTTCGATACAAATAAAGCTGTATGTCAGCAAGGTATTTTACGGGAGTTTTTGGCATTTGGATCCCCTGGAACGACAGAAGCTCATAGGTCATTGCATTAAGTAAAAAGTGCTGTTAGTGTATCAAATGTATGCTATGGGCTCGTTTTCAAACAATTGGACGTATTTCAAGAACATCGTAATTTGGTCGTTATCGACCGCTTCGCAAAGGAATAAGTGGAAGACTGCGACACACCTGTAAACAGCTTTGTAAATATCAGCAATACGAAGTGTATCAACTCTAATCAGCAGCAGTTGTCAGTGTGATAGCTGTCTCAATCCACATAGATCCTTGGTGTGAGTACCATTAGCACCACGTCGCCCTCGTTCCAGAAGACATCACATGGAAGAATGACACGAGTGGGTGTACAAAAAATGACAGTGTAAAATGACAGTCGACGCATTTGCATCTGCTGGTGCGTGACCTTCAGCCACCTAAGTGAAAACGTTAATCGCAGACATCTCTAAATCTCTTTATGGCGCGCTGCTCTTCGCACATTAAAGAGAAAATCTAAGTCAGAGTACAGAATAGATTAAAAATTCTAGCACACGTGAATTACATATAACTGAGTGAATATAAAAGTGATAGCTTGCTTGGTAGATACTTACGTGAATCAGTTGTCCTCTTGGGTCCGTCGATTACTGTCATACAGGGTTCTTTGACTGGAAGAAGGACAGGGAGTATGAAGAGGGAGGGAGAGACCTGGCGTCACTGAAAGAAACTCCGTTACTCGGCCGGCCGGGGTGGCCGAGCGGTTCTAGGCGCTCCAGTCTGGAACCGCGAGACCGCTACGGTCGCAGGCTCGAATCCTGCCTCGGGCATGGATGTGTGTGCTGTCCTTAGGTTAGTTAGGTGTAAGTAGTTCTAAGTTCTAGGGGACTGATGACCTTAGAAGTTAAGTCCCATCCCATAGTGCTCAGAACCATTTCAACCATTTTTCCGTTACTCGGAATACCGTCCACCTCCGAATATTGTCCACCTGACATTGCTTGCTCTTGTGCAAACCACCTAACGTGTGGAAGGTAACCACCCTTAGCTTCTTATTTGAATACGTGCAAAAGTATTCAGAAACAGGCCCTTAATAAATTCCCTTTGCTACATGAAGTTTAGACCCAGGAAATAATTTATAACGCAATCTGACTGTATTTCAAAACAGAAGGGGACATATTTAAGGGTAATTAAAGCTTACTTTGCGCAATAGAAAGAACAGCAGGCTTAAATAAATATTTAAGTGAATTTTATTATCACCCGCACTGCTAATGAAGATCAAAATCTGATTCCAAGAACATGTAAATAACCCACCTTATAGGCGAGTTATCTGCAATGAGCATACGTGGCTCAGTCTGTTAACCTAACACTTTCTACCTAGAGAGCTGGAACTTAAAGATTAGTAGCAGCCACGTGGAACATACACTCCTGGAAATTGAAATAAGAACACCGTGAATTCATTGTCCCAGGAAGGGGAAACTTTATTGACACATTCCTGGGGTCAGATACATCACATGATCACACTGACAGAACCACAGGCACATAGACACAGGCAACAGAGCATGCACAATGTCGGCACTAGGACAGTGTATATCCACCTTTAGCAGCAATGCAGGCTGCTATTCTCCCATGGAGACGATCGTAGAGATGCTGGACGTAGTCCTGTGGAACGGCTTGCCATGCCATTTCCACCTGGCGCCTCAGTTGGACCAGCGTTCGTGCTGGACGTGCAGACCGCGTGAGACGACGCTTCATCCAGTCCCAAACATGCTCAATGGGGGACAGATCCGGAGATCTTGCTGGCCAGGGTAGTTGACTTACACCTTCTAGAGCACGTTGGGTGGCACGGGATACATGCGGACGTGCATTGTCCTGTTGGAACAGCAAGTTCCCTTGCCGGTCTAGGAATGGTAGAACGATGGGTTCGATGACGGTTTGGATGTACCGTGCACTATTCAGTGTCCCCTCGACGATCACCAGTGGTGTACGGCCAGTGTAGGAGATCGCTCCCCACACCATGATGCCGGGTGTTGGCCCTGTGTGCCTCGGTCGTATGCAGTCCTGATTGTGGCGCTCACCTGCACGGCGCCAAACACGCATACGACCATCATTGGCACCAAGGCAGAAGCGACTCTCATCGCTGAAGACGACACGTCTCCATTCGTCCCTCCATTCACGCCTGTCGCGACACCACTGGAGGCGGGCTGCACGATGTTGGGGCGTGAGCGGAAGACGGCCTAACGGTGTGCGGGACCGTAGCCCAGCTTCATGGAGACGGTTGCGAATGGTCCTCGCCGATACCCCAGGAGCAACAGTGTCCCTAATTTGCTGGGAAGTGGCGGTGCGGTCCCCTACGGCATTGCGTAGGATCCTCCGGTCTTGGCGTGCATCCGTGCGTCGCTGCGGTCCGGTCCCAGGTCGACGGGCACGTGCACCTTCCGCCGACCACTGGCGACAACATCGATGTACTGTGGAGAGCTCACGCCCCACGTGTTGAGCAATTCGGCGGTACGTCCACCCGGCCTCCCGCATGCCCACTATACGCCCTCGCTCAAAGTCCGTCAACTGCACATACGGTTCACGTCCACGCTGTCGCGGCATGCTACCAGTGTTAAAGACTGCGATGGAGCTCCGTATGCCACGGCAAACTGGCTAACACTGACGGTGGCGGTGCACAAATGCTGCGCAGCTAGCGCCATTCTACGGCCAACACCGCGGTTCCTGGTGTGTCCGCTGTGCCGTGCGTGTGATCATTGCTTGTACAGCCCTCTCGCAGTGTCCGGAGCAAGTATGGTGGGTCTGACACACCGGTGTCAATGTGTTCTTTTTTCCATTTCCAGGAGTGTAAAAGGATATGCGGCAGTCTATCTCGTAAGCCTGACGGCGTCACTTAACCGTACGACCTGCAAAGCATGCAAATAATGGAAAAAGCGTTCTGCAGTTCTTAAAATGTGTATACTGACTGCAGTAGTAGCTGCCTTTGACTAGTATTCCTGCTGCAGGTAGAGAAGATATTGCTGTGAAATGCAGATTACAGTGCGCACACATTACCAAGAAAGTAATAGAACTCTTAAACATGAGTTTCAGTGACACAGGAATATGAATAAATGTCAGAAGCTTCAGCTCGTTTCGTAATTACTTCGTCTAAAACATAATCATTAATACAAGAATGCACACAATCGTCTGAATGTGAAACATATGGCATATTGTACCATCAAAAAAGGAAGTTTTGTCTCCCGCCTGGAGGGCGGCGCGTGGGTCTGCTCCTGTAAACAGAAGGGTAGGCCGAAGGTACGAAGTGAGTGGGAGTAGGAAATGGTGAAAAGCTTCGGTACTGCGGGTAGATTTTAACTCTTTTACTGGTGTATGAACATATACAACTGATAATACTTAACTTTGGCTGAGTTGAGCATGTAGGTGCGAAGCCGTACATCAATCAACGCTAACAGCTACTAGCAGTTGGACAAACTATCATTGAAATAACAAAGTTTGTAATGGCTAGCCCCCTATGAAGTAGAAGCTAAATTGCTTGGTCGGCGGCTCGCAATCAAATGTGTAGAATCTGGAGCGGCGCTCGCAGAACTGCCCAGCGCCGGCTAGAGGGCGCTGTCGTCGGTGTCGATGTCGTGGTGCCAACCTAGCAGAGCGCACCTACACTGTGACACTATCGATACCACAGAAAGAACATCTCATCAAAAAATTATATATCCATTGAAAAATGCTAGATACATTTACCTAAACGAGAGGGTGATGAGTTCAACAATTTTGTTTTTGTTTTTGGATGAACTAATGATAACCCGATGCTGCACCATGTGCCTGGAAACTGTCCGCCGCACTGAATAACTAACGTTAAGTTTGAACATAAGTAAATGCACAATAACGACCTCAAAATGCTGCAAAGATCATTACGCCAAGCTGCATGGTGTGTGGCAGAATCCCACCATACATTCGTAGCTCATAACTTGAAAATGACCAACAGAAAGCAATGTCGAAGCAAGGTAATACATTACTCGTCCATAGCAGAGCCGCAGCACCCTGAACCGATGACACAGAAACTAGATAAGACAAGAGATTTTTATGGTTCAAATGGCCCGCAGACAGAGAAACACAGACCCGCGCTTGTTTCCCATTGGGTACCGCTACAATTTGCCAAAGTGTCCCACGTCAGATATCCCTCCTTAGCTAATCGAAGACAATGATACCTTCAGTAGTCGATCGCTTGGTACAGCACATCTTTGCAGTATGCTTGCGATGCAGAATACAAGAAAGAAAGAATAGTGCCTAAAGTTGCCGTTGTGATAAGCAACTTTCATGTGATGGTTCAAAATATTATCGCCAGGTTTCCTCACAACTGTGAAGAAATTCCAGAATCCACATATGAGGAGGTGGTAGAGTATATCAAACGCCTAAAAATGGTAAAGCAACTGGCAGTGACGGCATCCCAGCTGAGATACTAAAATATGGAGGAGAAGTACTGCACAGACGTTTATTTCATCTTATACAGATAATGTGGAAAACAGAGAACCTTCCAACAGAGTGGAGAGAATCATTAATAGTCCCTATACATAAAAAGGAGACAGGGAAGATCTCAGAAACTATAGGGGAATATCATTAGTAAATACAGGTTATAAGATCTTATCTGGTTTATTGCTATGCCGCTTAAAAACATATGCAGAAAATATAACTAGGGATTCTCAAAATGGCTTTCGCAAAAACAGATCCACCATTGACAACGTATTTGCAATCATATCAATAAATGAAAAAGTTTGGGAATATAAACAAAAAATACATTATCTGTTCATCGATTTCATGAAAGCTTATGACTCCATCCATAGACAAAGCTTGTGGAATGTAACGATTGAGTTTGGTTCCCCAATTAAGCTGATAAATCTCTGCAAAGTATGCATGGATGAAAATACAAGCAGGGTTTTACTAAATGGATTAAAGACTGACCATTCTAAAATAAAATTAGGTTAAGAAAAGGAGATGCTTTATGCCCCCTTCTCTTCAATATAGCTTTAGAAAGAGTTGTGAGGAAACTCAAACTGGTACCTGCTGGAATTCTCCAAGAAAGCAAAATTAACGTGCTAGCGTACGCAGATGACATAGTGCTCATTGGAAACAGCGAAGTAAAGATTAGGCAATTATTTGTGGAGCTTGTAACAGAGGCATGAAGATTTGGCCTGAAGGTAAATGACGAGAAAACGAAATAGATGGTATTTCAAAGATGTAGAGATCAATGGGATAACCAATCACATCTAATAGTTGGTGAACACAAATTCCAGCGTGTTGAACAGTTCAAATTTCTGGGATCAGTGATAGATGAACAAAATCAGAGACAGATAGAAATAAAAGCGAGACTGTAAAATGCTAACCGAGCCTATTATGCGATACAAAATCTCTTAGGGTCCAAACTACTGACTAGGAAAACTAAAATAAAGTTATATAATACAATTATCAGACCAGCTCTAATCTATGGGGCAGAAAAATGGAGCCTAACGAAAACAGAACACCACCATTTATAAGTATTTGAGAATAAAGTTTATAGAAAAATCTTTGGTCCATATTATGACAATGAATCACAATGCTGGAAGAGAAGGCATAACATAGAAATCCACGAGCTATCACAACAACCAACGATAGTAAATATAATAAATGCTAGAAGACTGTAATGGGCTGGACATCTGATGAGAATGAAAGAAGACCAAATTGTGTTAAGAATATTCATGGCAAAAGACCAAGGGGGTGACCCAGGAGTACTTGGCGCAATGAAAATGATTGCATATGCGAAAGATTTGGAACAAATAACTGGCAAGAGGCAGCACAAGACAGGAACACCTGGAGTAGTCATGTCAGATAGGCACAGGAGCTTCGAGTTCCTTAGAAGCCTACTACTACTGCATGTTTCTGATGGGACATAAACCCACAGGAGTAGAGGGGGGGGGGGCGGGGGGGGGGAGGGAGCACATAGGGTTATGTTAGTCCTCAAAGAAGTTCATTAGCTCAGGCAAACAGTTTGCTGCATCTGCTTACTGGTATCATACAATGATATTAAATTGATTGTGTCGTGATGTTCGGTCTCTCCAATTTCAACAGAATCGCTATATACAATAAAAAATGATCCGCCTGTGCAGAGAACGGATGTTCTAACTCACAATTAATGACCTATACAGTTAGCCTGTGCAAGTGTTACACAAACTACATATTTCCGACCACTTTTGAATCTCTGAATACAGTAATATAAATAGCAACCTGAGTGCGTGTGTACAGTTAGCTGAATGGGATGCATCAAACAGGGCGGTGCAGTGGTGGGATACTGAACTTGTATTTGGGAGAGCAGCGGTTCAAATCCCTGTTTGGCTGTCAAAATTTAGATTTCCCCTGGATTCCCTAAATCGTTTAAGGCAAGCGACAGGGCCAATTTCCTATTCTATCCTTCCCCAGTCATCGACAAGGCTTTAAATCCTAACCATCCGTTCATCTTAATGTGATGCAGCAGTTTCTTCCATTGACAGACAGACTAGCCGATCTGGTGACACTGACAAAACTTACAGATAACATTTACATGTACTGAGAGACCCAGAGAAAAAAGAAAATGAGAAAAATTTAATAACCTAAAAAGTACTGTCAAAAGTAGTGTGGCTTCCATACAAATGCATAGAAAGAACGAAATTCTTTCGCAATGAACAAAAATCCTGCATCGGGAAGTTATATTTTTCATCGACACGGGGTACTACAGCAGTTCTAAAGTTACTCCTCCTCGTAATTTAAATAGATTTGCTGTCTGACAGAAATAAGGATATTGCGGGCTGATGGTTAAAAGTCTAATGGACGAACGAGTTACATTTTTCATGCAAAGCACACACATGGGACTATACTACACCAATATAAAACTACCGACTCAACTCATCCCCTTTTTTGGTGGAAACTATAATTATTCTAGACATAATTTCTTCGTTACAAGTATCATGCCCTTTTGTGAATTTTCGTGAACTGCCTTGAGCTGATATACATTAATTTTGTGTTAAAGATTTTTAATTTTTTGTTGCTTTTGGATCACCCAGTACATTACCATTTATCTACATCTGATATCTGAAACCTAAATTGAAGAAATATGCTGGTCGGAGTGGCCGTGCGATTCTAGGCGCTACAGTCTGGAGCCGAGCGACCGCTACGGTCGCAGGTTCGAATCTTGCCTCGGGCATGGATGTGTGTGATGTCCTTAGGTTAGTTGGGTTTAATTAGGTCTAAGTTCTAGGCGACTGATGACTTCAGAAGTTAAGTCGCATAGTGCTCAGAGCCATTTGAACCATTTGAAGAAATATGATCTAATTAAGATTAAAACTAGTATGTAATTGCTTTCACTTCGCATGTCTCCTCCATATTTTCCGCTATCAAGATTACAATGCCTTTGACGATGTCCTGAAAGCTTCGTTAAGTCGTAGCAGTAAGCTCGTCCGCTCTTACCTCCGTTCTGCAACTCTCATCTTGCCACCTGTGGTTCCATACTAGACTGGAAAATACATCCGTTCAGTGTACAGTGCTATTCTGCCATGTGGCATGACGATTTCTGCATAATGTTAACGCTATTTTGTAAAATTGTAGCTGTTTATGCCGAAAAATTTTTCTTTTGTTCGAGACGTTCTATATTTTTGTGGCGAATGTTTCCCAATATTAAGAAGCCTTGCAGCACATAAGGTGGATTCCTGGTCACAGGAAGTCTACATTACGTTGGTAGATTTTTGTGAAACTTTTTTTAATTTTCTGCATGCATGCTTAGATCCGTATGCTTATGTGCCACCAGGTCTCGCCCCAGACATTGCTGTGGACTCTCGAGATACCCCGATGAAGATGTCACAAACAGACACAAGAATACATAACCTGTCCTCTGTACTAGCAAACGTATAAACGCGTTTTCTTGTTCGACAATGTAGGGATCTGCAAATTAAGCACATTGCGTCACTAACACAGCTGTGGAGGTTCGAGTCTACACGGCATTGTTGCCAGATTTCCCCACTCCCCCTCCCTTTGCCCACTCCACCGTTCATTGTTGCCAGATTTCCCCTGCCTCACGCCTGTAACCTCATAGGCTAATTGATAGGGCAATTGTCCTATATATGACACGGTGGGAAATTCGAGAATTAGCTGGAAATGTTGTACCAGCCGAATTAATTTTCGTCTGTACAGTCGTGTAGTCTCAGCTTTACTCCTAGAGGTGCCGATGGTGATATTACAACACATAAAATATTAGATCACTTTATTATAACTTCAACAAGATGAAATACTTAATTTTGTTACAATCCATATCCACAGACATGACATGAGTATTTATTACTGTCACAGAAAATTAAAATATCATTTGATACAGAACAAGTTACTAGCCTCTTTCCACAGAGAACGATTGACTATATGCTTTTATGTATAGTTCTGCCTAATACAATTGCACCACATCCAACGCTCTCTTCAGCAGCTGGCGGGCGACGGTTCTCCGGTTACCTTTATGTGGGTTCCTGGCCATGTCGGTATCCCTGGGAACGAAGCTGCAGATGCCACGGCCAAGGCTGCGGTCCTCCAGCCTCGGACAGCTTCTTGTTGTGTGCCTTCATCTGATTTTAGCATGGTCATTTGTCAGCGCATTTTATTGCTGTGGCATGTCAATTGGGCTACACTTACAGACAACAAGCTTCGGGCCTTGAAACCTCTTCCCACGGCTTGGACGACCTCTTCACGCCATTCTCGGCGGGAGGAGGTTGTTATGGCCCGGTTACGAATTGGACACTGCCGGTTCAGCCATCGCCATCTGCTGACGGCTGCGCCGGCGCCGTTCTGCCCATGTGGGCAATTGCTGACGGTACGCCACATTTTAACGTCCTGTCCGAATTTTAATACACTGCGCATTGATCTTGGCCTGCCATGTACTCTGGATGCCATTTTAGCGGATGACCCAGGAGCAGCTGCTCGCGTTCTTCGTTTTATCCACTTGACAAACTTGTCTAAGGACATTTGATTATGCTGTTTTCTTTTAATCCCTTGCCTGTTAATATGTCTTTTATAGTGTTGTCCCTTTTAGTTGCTGTTTTAACCTTGTGCCTCGCAGTGCATTCCTAACTTAGTCTGGGCGCAAATGACGATTGTAGTTGTGCGCCCTAAAGCCACAAAAAGAAAGAAAGTCATATTTGGTGATGATTGCTGACCGGGATGAGTGGCACTGCAGCCAGACATAAGTAAACGAGCTGTTGCAGTTGCATATGGAAACTCTTCTGGGCACCACCATCTCATATGTTGCTGCTTCTGGCAGTGTCTACATTTACTTGGGGTTTCTTCGTAAAGTACGAACCTTGCTTTAGCACCTTGCCTTTCTCTTCGGATGACACAACATTCTTCCCCCCCCTCCCCCCCCCCAAAAAAAACTTTGCACTGTCATTGTTTAGTGCTGTGTCATATGACGATTGTGGGGGAGGGGGCAGGAGGGAAACCTGAATGCAGGCATAGATGAGGAGACAAGGAGTGGAATGACAGCCAGTGGCAGGTTCCTGTCAGTATCCTGGGGTATCAACCCTGCAAGTGACCGAGAACAACGCCTAAAAAACTGGCCACTAGTTGCACATCCGCATCCACTGACACAGCCACTGCGGTCAGGCAGACTGCAACAGCGATAGTGGTGGTGGAATGCCGTCGATCTCCATGGGTGTCAGGATCATGCTGGCCACAGATACCAGAGAGGTGGAGATGACTGCTGTTGCAAACCTCAGTGGCATGCTTAGTATGTGAACAAAACGTCTGTGGCAGAATCACTGACTTACTTATAACAGCGCTGCAGCTGATTCTGGTGAGGCCATTGCAATCCTGTGAAACCTTGTACTACAAAAGAAGAACATCCTAACACTTCTGGTATGACACCCTGTTGCTAAAGGAGTTACTTGCCAAAATCTTTAAAGAAGACTTCATCCTGTGACTGAAATTTCATCTCACCAAGCGAAAGAAATGGTTTCCAAGGTGGCCATAGTAGATGCAACAAGGTATTATGGCGAAAACCATATAATAACTGTGCTGGTGACTTCTTGTCATGTGGCATGGAGCCGTAGGAGGAATAAAAATCTTTAAGGCTTGCTCCTGTCTGTAGGAGGAACAGAGTTTCTCCATGTGACTTTTGAAGATTTGAATAAACGGTTGAGCTTCCCCATAAGACTGAGGGTTAAAAGGAATAGTTTTCACTTGATGTATGCAGTTGGTGGCACTAAAGTGTCAAAAATTGGCTGACGTGAATTGTGGTCTGTTGCCTGACACAAGGACTTAAGAAAGACCTTCAAGATAAAAAAAAAAAAGAAGACAAGGCAAATAACTTATTTGCAGTGTTGGTGGATGTCATTGGCACAACAAAAGGAATTTTTCTGTATACTTCTACCACCAACAACAATATGGATATGTCGCCACGGTCTGGATGGACATGGCAATTCAAAAAAGCATTGCAGCAGAGCTGGTTGATGTCCCACACAAGCATCACAAGAAGAGGTCATTTACTCATTCTGAGTCAAGTAAAATGATGTCAGGTGAGTTCCTTTGTGTGAACTACACCCCAATGATGTTGATGCAATAAAGGGAAAACTTCTCACTGGAGGGAATACGGAATCACAATCGTTTTTGTATGCAACAGTAGAACAGCTGTCCTCATGGCTCGCACATGACAATACGAAAAGTGGCGATGTGCCACTGGGTGGAGAATTTATTTCATCAGAAGTAGTTGCTGTGGCAGTACTCGAAAACCGAGAGGAAAATTTTGAAGACTTTCGAAATCCTGAGTATCGATCTGATAACATGATTCCTCAGATTAATCAAACACTGTAGGGATACCGACCAATAAACGAGACAAGTCAGCATTAGAATGTTGGGAAGTGGACCTGTACAACAACTCAGACTGATAATTAAACAATATCAGAGCCCAATTTTGCACTATGTGTGATTGGATAGGCTTGGAAGGATTGAACAAGGCCGTTAAAGGCGGATGATCTGTAAGCAAATAAAACTTCCTACCGTACAGGCACTGATGGAACTCGCTAACACAATGACAGCACCTCTTTTTCAAGCTGCGTGTAATTACACTGGCTTTGTTGAGAGATTTTGAGACAAAAACAAAAGGCCTGTCAGTAGAACAAATTCTATGGGAGACTACAAGTCCAATCCCATAAGAAGATGCATCCACAGCTAACACCACAGGATTATCTGGATCAAAATAAATCAAACAACGACGACTTAACAATATATCCTTTAATTGCTCAAATGAGTCCAGACATCCTTGGGCCCACACAAGGGGAATATCTTTCCAGTGCAGCCGGTTCAGCGGAGAAGTAATTGGCGCAGCGCTTGCAATGAGTTTAATGCAATAGGTAAGCTTCCCCACAACAGCTTGGAGCTCCTAAATGTTTCAGGACGAACATCATTAATCATAGATAAGTGAGGTGCGAATCAGCATGATAAAAACGCTGTGCATTTATAACACGTCGCAATTACTCAAGTTCGTCTTGGAAGATGAGGCACCTTTCCTTGTAGCAGTTAAGCCAGCCACAGAAAGAACATGAAACGAACAGTCTAAATTTGCCAAATGTTCAGCAGGTGTATCATCCACGACAATAATATCATCTGAATAGTTTCTACATGAAGGGATATTTGCTGTTAATTGTTGAACAATCACAGGTCCTGAATCACTTCCAAGCAGTAGTCTGAACCTGGATCAAACCCAAGTGAGTGTTGACCACAAATTATTCCTTAGACACTCGTCCAGCAGAAACTGTAAGTACGCCTCATATAAGTCAACCTTGGATGAGTATCTGCCCTGTCCTAGTCATGGTAGAAAAGAAAAATCTACGACGGTTTGTGGGTTTATTTATAGTTTAAAATCAGCACACAGGCGCAAGCCTCCTGATGGCTTTTTGAGAATGACCAAAGGTGATGCCTATTGACTTACAGAAACAGATTGGATAATCACACTGCCTTTCCATCTTTGCAGTTCCTGAGCAAATTACTCACCTGTTGCAAGGGGAACGGGCCTTGTGCGAAAAAGTCGTGGCTGTACGTTGTCTTTAACAGTAACGTGAGCTTCGAAATCTTTAGGCCCTCCTCAGCCTGATTCAAACAGTTAACTGTACATTTTGCGCAAGTCAGAAACGTTAGTGTGAAGCACTGAGACATTAACTTGTAACACACTGCCTTGTACGCACAGGTTTAACAAATGGAACCAGTCTAAATCAAAAATGTCTTCACTGTTCCTAGAACTGAGTACGTAAAACAGAACATATGTCGTAACTTCATGAAAAGTCGCTGGCAAACTTCACACGCCAAGTACCGGTATTTTGAGTCCGTTATGTGTAGACAAAACAGAATTAGGCTTGTATAACTATGGGCTACTTATCCTTTCATATGTGTCTTTATTGTAAGGTGCTTAAAAATGTTATTAGGAAGGCAAAGAGTATGTGGTACGCAAATAGAATAGCTAATTCACAGGATAAAAGTAAAACCATACGGTCTTTTGTGAAGGAAGTGTCTGGTCAGCTGCACAAGGGCGACGATATAAAGTCGGTTCGTAGTAAAAATATTTCTGTTACTGATAAGTCAGATATATGTACGGTTCGTAGTAAAAATATTTCTGTTACTGATAAGTCAGATATATGTACAATCATTTTATGAGCATTTCTGGTGAATTAAATCAGAACTTAGTTTTTACAGGGAATCATATAATTCTTGGAAAATGCCTTGCCGAGACTGATGTCTGAAATACTTCTCTGTGATACTGACAAGGGGGAGATTGAGTCAGTAATTAAATAACTGAAGACTAAGGACTCTCATGTATACGAGGGAATGCCCAGAAGAATATTAAAGTACTGTGCTGCATATGTTAGCCCTGTACTTAGCCATATTTGTAAATTTTCCTTTAAGAATGGTCAGTTTCCTGAACGATTAAAGTAATCATCAGTAAAGCCGTTTTATAAAAAGGAAGAAAGAGATAATGTAGACAATTTAAGACCTATTTCTATACCATCAGTGTTTGCTAAAGTTATTGAAAAGACTGTGTATGTAAGGATAATTGATCATTTTATATCACATAATTTGCTATGAAATGTACAGTTCGGCTTTGGAAGTAGTTTAACAACTATAAATGCTATATTCTGTTTTCTCTGTGAGGTACTGGATCGATTAAACCAAAGGTTTCGAACGCTAGGAATATTTTTTGATTTAACTAAGACTTTTGATTCTGTTGATCACAAAATGTTGCTCCAGAGGTTGGACCATTACAGAATACAGGGAGTAGCTCACAACTGGTTCAACTCTTAATTTAACAAGAGACAATAAAAGGTCATTATTCACAGTGTTGAGAATGGCTGTGATGTGGGGTCTGAGTGGGGTATGGTCAAATGGGGGCCGCCCCAGGGATCAGTGTTGGAGCCACTAGTGTTCTTTATTTACATAAATGATCTGCCCTCAGGTAATTCTGAAGTATTACTGTTTGCTGATGCCACTAGCTTTGTAGTAAAGGGTGTTGTGTGCGACATTGGGTCTGTTTCAGTCAGTGCAGTTCATGACATAAAATAATGCTTTGTAGAAAATAAACTAACACTAAACCACAGTAAGACTCAGTTTTTACGGTTTCTAACATGCAATTCAACAAAACCCGGCGTTTTAATTTCACAGAATGGGCATACGATTAGTGAAACTGAACAGTTCAGATTTCTAGGGGTTCAGGTAGATATTAAACTGTCATGGAAAGCCCACGTTAAGAAAACAAGAAAATGCCCAATATCATTGTCATGAAGTCCTTCCTCTTAATAATACTCTTGTTTGCCAGAAGAATTGTGAACAGTGGCTATTGCTAAATAAACGACTTTTTCGTCTATTTGTGGACCTGTATCGCAGACATGTTCCTCTGTTCACTAACCAACAACTCCATCTAACTTAGGATGGTTAAAAATGGCACATTCCTGAGAACATATTTAATGCTGTACTAAGAAAACAAGTATGCAGTTCACAAGGTGCGGTCTAGAAGACCACAACATGTGCCAACAACACTTGTCAGCAATAAACAAAGAAGGCGATAACGCAACGGACAATAAAACACTACAGAGTTGGCGATCTGAGGAGCATAAATGGAGTATGAAAGCACTCCTCCAGAATTTATGCTGGAGAGCACGAGCAAATATTGTCAAATAGTCTGAGAGACAATTAATGTAGTTTAATTTTGTACTGGGAAATATTTTTGTTAGGTGCCCTAGTTTTCGAGTTATTCAAGAAAAACGTAAAAAAGTGACATCGAAACGCCCCTTCCCCCACTCCAACTTACACACCCGACAAGTTAGGACTTTTAATAAGTTGCTCAGAACAGTCCCTCCTAGCATTGTTTAGAAATTTGCGACTACACCATTTTCCTCTAATTTTCCTTAGTTGACTGGGGAATATGTTGAAACACTCCATTCACATGGGCTTTAAGGTAACTGGATGGCCTGAGAATACCACAGAAAAAATAGAATAAAAAGAAGAAAGTATGACTACTTCCAGACAGCGTCAGACCAATAATTGTATGTCCATCAGACTGTGGTAAGACAAATATCCTCATGTCTCTGCTAATACATCCAGTCAGTGTGCACTTCAAACACATACCTGGATTTTCAAAAACACTATTCCAGCTCAAATATCAACTACTGAAAGAGATAAATTCAGTTACTGACAGTGTTACATACAGAACTTTCACCAAAAGTGTTGATGCTCGACTGCGTGGAGGAGTAGATCCAAATACTATCTTGATATCTGATGACGTGCTGATAGAAAATCAAGATCAAATACGAAAATAGTTCTGCTTTGGTCACTATATACATACTGATGTCTTTTACCTGAGTCAGATATACTCTAGAATCCCAAATCAAGTGGTACATTACAATGCAAACCTTATCATAGGTTTCAAATAAGATAATATGATTTATAACAAATTTACAAGGCAAATTGGAATCCAACATGACATTCAACGATTTTACAAGTATAGCATTAATGACACAAAAAAGCCCTTGAATGATGGCCAATGCTGGCAGAACATTCAGGAGCTTTTTAAAAGATGGTGACATATACATATAGTGAAACAGTGGGTTAATTATGTTATGGCACACTACATCAAGGATAAATTTGCATGTACATCAACACATAATAAGTCTGAGAAAGGGAGGCAGAACATTTGTCTGTGTACTGTCGTGATAATTAAGATGCATGATAATGATATCAAATATTGTACTACCAGACACGAACCACGCAGCAAAAGTATCAGGGAAGCAAATACTCACTCTCAGGCCATTCAGATGTTAATCAGTGAATTGAATGCAATGGTTGACCTAACTGAAAAGAACACAAATTAGAATATATATAAGTTATATATTGTTCCAAAGTTTGTGTAGTGTATTGTAATATATCGACAAAATGTAAAGCGTCTGAAGCACAAGTCTATTCGAAAGAAATGAGGTATTGACGTTAGGGCGTTCAAAAAGAGATCTGTAACTCAGAGAACTGTTTAGGCCTGTTACCAATTCCACCAAACAACTCTCAAAGAGAAATGCCACTGGAAATTCCATTAAACATTGACGCAATAATCAGGACGACAGAATATATGGAGTATGCAGGGGGAAACCATACACGCCAACTACTCAGTCAGTAAGTTTAACCAATAATGCAATACAGATCAGTAATAGAGAATTTGAAAGAACTGTTGGTTTACTAAATCTAATATTCTTCAAACCTATGAAGCTGGATAACTATTCATCCAAAGATATAGAAACGTATGGTTAGATAGCATAAATGATCGAGCTATACAAAAAAGCCAATAGAATAGGAAAATTAAGCCCAGAAATTCGAAATAGAAATACATTATTAAACCAGCACTAGAATATGCACCTGGAAATGGTTTTATCGACATTCAGAATAAGAAATTTAACAACAGGTCTTTATAATACATGTAATGCAATGACGCCAACGAAACAGTTGAACAATTATGACTTCCTACGGCATCAGCTGCAGCTGGGACTATAGTACATGTGACTGAAATCATTTCAGTAGTTTCAGAGGTTTGAGAAAAAGACTTGCTGAATAATTATGGAGATAATAGTTCGACAGCTCTATAAAGCAGCATGCAAGACGTACCTGTGTAGCTGTATTATAAATTAAAGCCGGCCGGTGTGGCCGAGCGGTTCTAGGCGCTACAGTCTGGAACCGCGAGACCGCTACGGTCGCAGGTTCGAATCCTGCCTCGGGCATGGATGTGTGTGATGTCCTTAGGTTAGTTAAGTTTAATTAGTTCTAAGTTCTAGGCGACTGATGACCTCAGAAGTTAAGTCGCATAGTGCTCAGAGCCATTTAAACCATTTTTTTATAAATTAAGGTTTGGGTGATTTATGTCAAATGGATCTTATAGACGTGAGACAATATTCATGGGAGAACAAAGATTTCAGTTATGTTTTAATGGTCATTCATACATACTTGCTTGGGCCTTACCTATGAAAACAAACGTGAGAAAGCTGTTGCATAGGTATATGATCAACTTCCACAGATGTGAACCATCGGAATCCCAGAGAGTCTTGAAATAAACCATGACAGAGATGGTAAGGGAATAGTATGGAACACACCACTACTTTAAGTTCTCCTACATGAAAGGAAGTATTGTGAAACATTTAAACCGAATGTTAAAAGCACAAACATGGATACATTTTTGCATTCACAGGTCATATAAATGGGCTGATATCCTTCCACAGATCACTGACCAGTATATCCAAAGTGTGCTGTGAACAGTAAAAATGAAACAATGAATGTTTATAATAACAAGCATCTAAATACTACCTTCAGTCATATTAAAATGCTAGATACATGCAAACAAAAATTTAATGTAGGTGATTTAGCATATATTTTTAAAAATTGGGATATTTAAAGTTTCCAAAGCGCAATAAACAAGCTCTAGAACCTACTTCTTGAATGATAGTAACATGGGTGGAACTGCTGACAGTTTTTACAAAGAGGAATTACAGATAAGCGGTGAACCATACATCTTTCTCATACGATATGTCATAAGGTGACGAGGGGATAAGGGTCTTGGTCACTGGTTTGACTTCTCTTAATCGCGCAAATATTGCGTGAATGCTGGTAATTTTCTATAAAATAAGGTGCATGAACCTCGAACAATACACTAACATAACACATGTGATAACACGTGCAACAGTGGAGTCAGTGGTACTCTTGATAAGTTACTTGTATAACTTTACATTCCCACAAATAACTATTGTCGACTAGAACCAAAGCTATAGAGAGGACCTGTGTACGGTGAGAAGGAAATCTATCAATCAGACAAGGAAGACAACATGATATCGCATATGCAGCAAATAAAGAGCAACTGTTCAGTCATGTGGCAGATCAAATTTTAGCTGACAGAGCTAAGGGAATATGTGCAAGAAGGGCTGTCAGTATAGATCAATGTATCAACACACTTGTTGCTGATAGAGTAGTTTGCACAACAATTAAACTGAATGTGGTTTTAAATTTCAATTGATTTACAAATGTAAATTTACAAATGCAGTCCCCTGAAGACAAATGAGAGGCAAAGAAGAAGGTCAAATTAGAGCCTTGAAAAAAACTTTATTCAGTTATCAATGATGGCAGATAAAAGAGCCTCAAAAGCAAAACTGATTACAATACCTATAATCAAACCACCTAGAACATCAGGGGAATCCTTCCACTCATAATTACAGCTCTGGTGAGACTTTCGGTAATTTGCTCTTTAGGACAGTAAAAATGCAGAAAATTCACAGCAACAGCTCGATGAAGTGAAAAAACTTAATAGGCTTATATAATTTGTGGCTGTGGGAAAGAACTATATTTAAAACCTCACAAGGAAGGTCTTGAGCAGTTTATAAAACAAAGCTACTAGCTATACTGCCCATCAGACTGTTTACAAATTTCGGTCTACTGCAGTTTGCCAAAAATTTCTCTATTCTATGACTCTGCGGAGTGTTTATGAAAAATACATCGCAAAAGACTATGTGGAAATCTAATGATTATGGAACTGTGAAGTTAGCTGTTAAGTGTCGACCTGAACCTCACTGAGTGGCATATATTAGAAGCAGAAGCAGACACAGCGTCTGCTTCTTTGATTCATTAAATGACTTACAACGGTCAAGAGAATTGTGCCACAACTTTGCCTGTAATAAGTCCCAACACCTAATTTTCAAACTGTAAACTACATCCAGGAAGTGGTAAAATTGTGCATTATGACTCATGGTGCATGCAACATTGATGATTTAAATGTATATTCACTATGGGCTGTACCAGGATCTGAATTAGTCAATAATGTCAATATGCTTAAAACATAAATAGGAATGACCAAGGAGGTTACGGATTTTACACAAGAAAATTCAGTAGGATCACTGCTAGGTTTCTCAAAGCATCAAATTTTGTGGAAGACTCGGAATAAATTTTATGAGTCAGCCCAGTCAGTGGATATACTAGTGTTTAGCATCTTTAGAGTCAAGTACAATATTTGCAATTAATTCATATCTCAGTGGGAAATTGGTTCATACAATCTGCAGATTCTTCCCTACAGTCATTTCAGGACACAAAATTCTGAGACACAAGGCAACACCATTTACTGGCCAGTGACTCTTCAGACACTGAATCATCTTGAGTTGAATATTGTGGGCCAAAACAGATGTCTCGTGGACTTCTGTGGTGAAGAAATCGTAATACGGCTGCATTTGAAGCATGATGGGTGAACGGTACAAAACCAGCATATGCAGTCAATGGCACTTCACTTTAAAACCAAAACACGACATAGTAAAGCCAAAAGTGTCAATTCCTTACGTCGTTGGGCTTGAAGACATGCAATAACAACATCATCACTCAAAATAACAGCCCTGTTCGAGTATGATGAACAAATGATTAGTCAGAAACAGTTCTCACACAAACCATTTACTTCAGCAATATTAGAAATCAGTGAAGAGATCTGGGTTGTTATGGAGCACAATGATGCTTTAACCATCCCAAGCAACACTTTTCTATACTTAGAGGGGAAATTTGTGAAAAAGGTGGATGGATATCCTACAGAAACATTCCACCTTACATGTAACATATTCACTTTCCGGTTTCAGAAAATAAGATATGAGCTAAATGGGGTTCAAACTGACCACACTCAGAAATATGTCTCACGTCAATCTTAAAAACATTTTTCAGCAGCAAAATCTGACTTGAATGCTTTAGAAAATGCAGGATGTTTTATGGAGAAACCGGCATCAGCAGACTAATACAAACTATTTAATGCATGTACACCTCTCAAGATTCTGAAGAGGCATATCAAGAACATAAAGCACATTCTAGTTAATATGAAGCAACAACCCATTTTAGTATAAAGTGGACTGGATGATAATCTATATATTCAGAGAGCTGACAATCCTGAAGAGAATAAGAGTGTACTTGACAAATTAATTTGGAAAACGCCCCGTATCTCTGTAATCAAAGGAGAACACATAACAGTTTTAAAAATACTTGGTGCCGGCGTTCAAACGGCTTTACATTTCAGATTGCATCTACTTCCAGATGCATCTTGACAATCATGGACCATTCAAGCATCAGTTTAATTAGGAACACTTAAATTTATCACACTTGCATGTCAAACCGATAGGAAAGCGAACCTGAAATGTGACTGAAGTGAATTCGATAACTGTAATCTGAAAAACACAATACTTTACCTAACTCAGAGTTCTGGCCTTATGATGGTTTACAGAAAGGTTGCTCAAATAATGTATACAGCCTACTGTTAGATATGTATGAAAAGTTTCGTTCAGCATACAATGAGGGTAACAAGAATGAGGGGTGTCAGCTCAATTCACAGGAACCACAGAAGTTAGCTCCAATCGCCGTTATAGATTCCTCAAAACAGAATGAGGCTTGAAGAGTAAGTTGATCGATATCTGTGCTGAATTTGAAGCCTCTCACAACTTCCCAACAAACATAGCAGCATTCACGTTAATACTCCAAGTTCACATCATTAACTTCTCCCCAGTTACCAGAATCGTGCAGAAACTTGCACAAATTAACTAGCAACGTCCTATGGTGCTCCTGAGGTTGAAGAGTTACTTACAAAAAAATGACTAGGTATGTACTTATTAATCTTCCATTTAGATCATCTCATCCACCATCCCTCTCTCTCCAACTCTACACTCCTTTTTCACAGTTCATCTCCTCCTCGTCCCTTTCTCCGTTAGTGCCCTCCTGCCCTCTTTCTGATCATATCATTCTCCCCTCTTTCCCTATCCACCACCTCCACCCCCACTCTCTGTCGATCTCCTGACTCACATCCTTCTGTCCACCTCTTCCCCTCCCCTGTCGCTCGCCATCTCCTCCTTTTCCCGTTCTCTGTTCATATCCCACTCGCTCTCTGTCTGCATATATTCTCCTTCCCTCTCTGACTGTCCATCTCCTTCTACCCCTTCTCTCATCACATTATCACCCTCATCCCAACAGGAAACTGGTGGTTCATACCCCCATAGTATTCCTTTCCCGATCGTAACTAATTTATGTAACCAATTCCATTGAAATCGTTCCAGAGGCTTAAAATGAGCTTATTGTCTGTGGCTTTACCTGTATAAGCACATGTCAAATATATTTCAAAAGTATTTAACATATTTCACACTATTTGTACACATATTTCATCTTTATCTCTAGCGAATTTCACCCTGAACTTTCATTTTCAGGCAGCTGAACGTTGTGTTGTGTTGTGAATAGAGTTAGCAGTAAAGAAGTAATAAAATAGAACGTTGTGCATGATGTGACAGTTTTTTTATGCATCTCAGTATATGACTTCGTATCTCAAGAACCTCGTATATGAACTGTATGTCGTACAGTGATATATTTTTTAAGTGTATTCAGCGACATATGTGGATACTGTTTGCAAAATGTACTGCAAAGGGAGTTAGCAGCAAAGAAGTAATAAATTTAAAAGTCACACAAAATGCAGCAGTTTCTCACGCACCTCAGTGCTTCCACAACTATGAGTCGTACAGTGATTTAATTTTGCTGGTACATTCAACGACACATGTAAATATTGTCTGTGAGATGTGTTGCAAATATACTAAGTAGTAAAGATGTAATAAATGAAAACGCCCTACTTCATAAGGCAGTTGCACTGCATTAACAGCGAAAATGTAGTAAGCGATAAACTTCTTTCCTTTCATCATTTTGTGGTGATTCTTAGCGATTAAAAGTTCCTTAATGGTTTGATATCATGAGTAATGTTTGTTGCGAGTCACTAAGTGCTCTCATTCTCAAATACTCGATGAATGAAGTATGGGTATTCGCACGTCGTGAGTTTCACTTCTTTTTCACCCCAACCCCTTTGATAGGTAGGTGTATATAAGACAGCTTATATGTTAGATCAGGGTATAAGCTATCTCCATTTCAAAATTCATCCAAATCTGTCATGCTGTTTCAACGTGAAGGAGTATCACACATATTAACACACACTATTAACGCACACACACTCACAAACTTTCGCATTTATAATACCTATGAGAAAGGTGCAATATCACATCCCATCCATTTTGCGATGGCATCTCAAACAGCTAATATCATAATCGTCAGAGAAGGATTTATCAATGAATATGGACAGTCCATATTTGTTGACATCATCTTTATCGCTTTCACAAAAGGATGAGTGAGTTACTGCAAAATTTTGTACAATCGTCAGTTCAAGAAAGGCTATCACAGACGTTAAATGCACAAAGACATGTAAACATATAAATTGGTTAAAAATAGATTACATTGGAGTAATTGAGAGGAAGGCGCGATGACTTTTCGAGATATGGTGACATATCTTCAAAGTTTCGATTATACTGACTCGATTGCTTATGTGAAAGGTAGTGAAAAATCATTATGAATTTATGATTATTACATGAATGTTGATATTAGAAACCTAGAAAACATAGATGTCCTCCACTACATCACCTTAGGATGAAGAAGAAGAATAGTTATATCTGTGCAATATGTAATGTAAAACTACTATTAAACTGAATGAAAAGTAAATGATTTTTATCTTAAAACAATCTGTCATGTTTTATCATTTCACAAACGTGGCCTGAGCATTCACACTCTCATCCCAGCAGCTGTAGGGACCCATGTCCACACCCACTGGAAGCTGCAATGTTAGTGGCTGAAATTTATTCCCACCACCACACCCCCCACCGCAACTACACTATGTGACCAACAGCATCCGGAAACCTGGCTGAAAATGACTTACAAGATCGTGGCGCCCTCCATCGCTAATGCTAGAATTCAGTATGGTGTTGGCCCACCCTTAGACTTAATGACAGTTTCCTCTCTCGTTCAATAAGGTGCAGGAAGGTTTCTTTGGGAATGGCAGCACATTCTTCATGGAGTGCTGCACTGAGGAAACGTATCGATGTCGGTCGGTGAGGTCTGGCACGAAGTCGGCGTTCCAAAACATCCCAAAGGTGTTCTATAGGATTCAGGTCAGGACTCCGTGCAGGCCAGTCCATTACAGGGATGTTATTGTCGTGCAATCACTCCGCCATAGGCCATGCATTATGAACAGGTGCACGATTGTGTTGAAAGGAGCAATCGCCATCCCCGGATTGCTCTTCAACATTGGGAAGCAAGAAGGTGCTTAAAACATCAATGTAGGCCAGTGCTGTGATAGTGTCACGCAAAACAACAAGGGGTCCAAGCCCCCTCCATGAAAAATACGACCACACCATAACACCACCACCTCCAAATGTTATTGTTGGCACTACACACGCTGGCAGACGATGTTCACCGGGCAATCGCCATACCCACACCCTGCCATCGGATCGCCACATTGTGTACCGTGACTCGTTATTCTACACAACGTTTTTCCACTGTTCAATCGTCCAATGTTTACGCTCCTCACACCAAGCGAGGCGTCATTTGGCATTGACCGGTTTGATGTGTGGATTATGAGCAGCCGCTCGACCATGAAATCCAAGTTTTCTCACCTACCGCCTAACTGTCATAGTACTTGCAGTGAAACCTGATGCAATTTGGAATTCCAGTGTGATGGTCTTGATAGATGTCTGCCTATTACACATTACAGCCCTCTTCAACTGTCGGCAGTCTCTGTCAGTCAACAGATGAGGTCGGCCTGTACACTTTTGTGCTGTACGTGTCCCTTCACGTTTCCAATTCACTATCACACCTGAAACAGTGGATCTAGGGATGTTTAGGAGTCTGGAAATGTCGTGTACAAATGTATGACACAAGTGGCGCCTAATCACCTGACCACGTTCGAAGTCCGTGAGTGTGGCAGAGTGCCCCATTCTGCTGTCTCACGATGTCTTATGACTACTGAGGTCGCTGAAATGGAGTATCTGGCAGTAGACAGCAACACAACGCACCTTATATGAAAAACGTATGTTTTTGGGGGCGTCCGGATGCTTTTGATCACATAGTGTATATAAGGCAGTATGGCAAACTCTATGCTATTCCATCCTGGTCGTCTTATTTGTGTATTCAGCATCAACAGCATCATTATTATGAAGACCTCTAGCAGCAGTGGTATTAGTGAGAACAGGTGTCCTCTCTTGAGGATGAGGAGGATAACACATGCCATCCCTTCTGTTTCATGATGATACCCTTGGATTATTAATGCAATGCATTTCACAGGAAGATCTTAGACGTAAATATCAGTTACTTTCAGCTTCACCAGCATTGGAGGGCTGGTGCCCTGATGTGAATCGATGCATAGAGATGTTGGTGATGGCATCCCATAAACTGATAATGATGGTATGTAACATATGTGTGTCCATGTATACATGACAAGTGCTGTTCTTTTCATGTGTGCATGTATGCTCAGGAAGTGGTGTTCTAGTGAGCACAATGTTCCAATGTAGAGCAAGCAGCACATTTGGCTCAGAACTGTGATACTTGATAGTGCTCACAAGAGTAGGTGTATGCTAGAGAAGGAGTTGGAGGATTGCAAGTCACAGGTGAAATAGAGTGATTCGGTCAAGGCTGTGTTTTCATGTAAGTATCTGTCTGTCACTCCACTTGTGTGTATACATTTTTGCATGATACAGCTGTTGTGCTGTTTTCTTTCTCAGAAATGCTAGATGAATTGGACCTGCCATTCATATTGTCTACACCCAGACCTTCACGATTGACCACACCAACTAGGCCTGCACCGACAGCCTACACAATACCAGCAGCTATGACGCAGTCTATGCCCAGACTATTATGAGTGTAAGTGTCGACATTGCCGAAGCAAACACCCAAGCCGTTGCGAGCTGCAGCACCATCGCTGACACCCAGACCATTGTGACCACTGATATGTGGATGGGGTCCTCATACTTTTAGTGATGATAGTCTATGAGCCAGAACTAACCTCTCTGTCCATTCTGGTGGTGAGGGTGATGATGATCAGGTATGTCACAAAGCATTTCGATACTCAGTGACTAGAGGTGCGCTTGGGATAGGATTATTATTTGGCCACATTGATAATTTGGCTCGATTCCTCATACCTCTACCCATTTTGGAAAGGAAACTTTCCGAAACGATAAATGATCCTCTGTATCCCATCATTCAGTGTTCGGCCAACATATGCAGTGAGTTCACTTTCCCACTTAAGGAGGGTGCCTCCAGAAACAGCACCATACAATCAAAGGGTTTTAATGGTGTGATATCGTGAGGCAGCTCAGTAAGTGATTCGAGAAAATTACCCTACACCCAATACAGGGTCAGTTCTCTGAATTCCAATAAAAAGATTACAGGAAAGCTCTTAGTTGTGTCATGTATGTGGAGGTCCTCGTAAATAGAGAAAACTGCTGATTGAAATTTCGTGAGAAGATCCCGTCGCAACGAAAAACGCCTTAGTTTTAATGATTGCCACTCCAATTCTCGTATCATGTCTGTGGCACTATCTCCCCTATTTCGCGATAGTGCAAAACAAGCCGCCCTTCTTTGAAATCTTTCGATGTCATCTGTCAGTCCCACGCCGGCCGCGGTGGTCTCGCGGTTCTAGGCGCGCAGTCCGGATCCGTGCGACTGCTACGGTCGCAGGTTCGAATCCTGCCTCGGGCATGGATGTGTGTGATGTCCTTAGGTTAGTTAGGTTTAAGTAGTTCTAAGTTCTAGGGGACTAATGACCACAGCAGTTGAGTCCCATAGTGCTCAGAACCATATGATTTTTTTGACAGTCCCACCTGACGCGTATCCCACACTGCACAGTAATACTCCAGAATAGGGCGGACAAGCATGGTGTAAGCAGTCTCTTTAGTAGACCTGTTGCACCTTCTAAGTGGTCTGTCATTGAATTGCAGTCTTTGGTCTGCTCTACCCACAACATCATCTATGTGATCGTTCCAGTTTAGGTTATTTGTAATTTTAATCCCTAAGTATTTAGTTCAATTTAAATCCTTCAGAATTGTGTGAGTTATCGCGTAATCGAAATTTAGCGGATTTATTTCAGTACTCGTGTAAATAACCTCACACTTTTCTTTATTCAGGGTCAATTGCCACTTTTCGCACCATACAGATATATTATATAAATCATTTCGCAATTCATTTTGGTCAGCTGAAGACTTTACAAGACGGTAAATGACAGCAATATCTGCAAACAATCTGTTACCGCTACTCAGATTTTCTAGTATGTCGTTAATATAGATCAGGAACAATAGAGGGCCCAGAACACTTCCTTGGGGAACGCCGTGTATTAATTCTGTTTTACTCGATGAATTTTCGTCTAGTACTGTGAACTGTGACCTTTCTGACAAGAAATCACGAATCCAGTCGCACAACTGAGGCCATTTAAGGTGCTTTGCTACATCGAGGATATCTACTTCTATGTTTCTCATCTTGGCCTTTGTACTTGATTGGAATTCAGGAATATTTACCTCGTCTTCTTTGGTGAAGGAGTTTCGGAAAATCGTGTTTAATGACTCTGCTTTAGTGGCAGTCATCAGTGACTTCACCGTTGTTATCGCGCAGTGAAGGTACTGATTGCGTCTTGCCACTTATATGATTTATGTACGACCAGAATCTCTTTGGGTTTTCTGCCAGATTCCGAGACAGAGTTTTGTTGTGGAAATTATTAAAAGCATCTCTCATTGAAGTAAGCGCTACATTTTTAAACTCCTGAAAAACTTTGCCGATCTTCGGGATTTAGCGTTTTTTAAAATTTGGTATGCTTTCTTCGTTGCTTCTGCAACAGCGATCTGACTCGTTTTGTGTAACATGTGGGGATCAATACCATCACTTATTAATTTATGTGGTATATATCGCTCAGTTGCCATCGACAGTACCTCTTTGACATCATTCCACATCATTTCTACGCTTACGTGATCACATCGGCAGGAGTGAAGACAGTCTCTTAAAAAGGCGTTAAGAGCATTTTTATCAGCTTTTTTTAAATAGATGTACTTTGCGTTTCTTTTTGATGATTGTAGGTGTTTGTTGTAGGTGTTACAGTATTCAGCCTAGCAGCAACTGCCTTACGGTCGCTAATTCCTATATTCGTCACAATACTCACTATTTGTTGCTAAGAGGTCAAGTATGCCTTCGCTTCCATTTACGCTTCGAGTGGGCTCATGAAGTAATTGTTCAAAAAACTTTTTTTGAGAAAGCTTTCAGTACAATTTAGGATGACGTTTTATGCCTGCCGCCGGCTTTAAACGTATTATTTTTCCAGCATATCGAGGGTAGATTGATGTCACCACCGACTGTAATTGTATGAGTGGGGTACCTATTTGAAATGCGACTCAAGCATTCTTTGAAGTGTTCAACAACTATATCTTCTGAGTCGGGGTGTCAGTAAAACGATCAGATTAATAGTTTAGTCCGATTGTCAAATATAACCTCTACCCATACTGTTTCGCAGTAGCTATATAGTTCAATTTCACTACAAGGTAAACTACTTCTGACAGCAATAAATACTCCACCATCAACTGTGTTTAATCTATCCTTTCTGAACACTGTTAGGTCGTTTGAAAAAATTTCGACTGAACTTATTTCCGGCTTTTCCAGCTTTCCGTACATATAACTATTTGAGCTTCAGAGCTTTCTATTAGGGATTGGAGCTCTGCTTCTTTCCCAACACAACTACGACAATTTACAACTACAATACCGATCGTTTCTACAACTACCTTATTGTGTTTTACCTGCTCCCTTTTAGACGGACACCCTTTCTGTGGTTTCCTGAGACCCTCTAACCTAAAAAACCACCCAGTCCCTTCCACACAGCCCCCGCTACCCGTGTAGCCACTTCCTGTGTGTAGTGGACTCCTGACCTATTAAGCGTAACCCGGAAACCCACCACCCAATGGCACAAGTCAAGGAATCTGTAGCCTACACTGTCACAGAATTGCCTGAGCCTCTCATTCAGGCCCTCCACTCGGCTCTGCATCAAAGGCCACAGTCGGTTCTATCGACGATGCTGCAGATGGTGAGCTTCGCCTTAATCTCGCAAGCAAGAATGGCAGTCTTTACCACTTCCACTAACCGCCCGAAACCAGAGAGAATCTCCTCCAATCCACAGCAACACAAGTCATTGGTACCGACATGGGCCACCACCTGCAGTTGGCTGCACCCTGTACTCTCCATGGCATCCGGAAGCACCCTTTCCACATACGGAATGATTCCCTCCAGTATGCACATGGAGTGCACACTGGCTTCCACCCCCTCCTTGGCAGCCATGTTGCTAAGGGCCCCCATTATGCGCCTAACGTTGGAGCTCCCAACTACCAGCAAACTCACCCTCTGTGAATGCCCAGACCTTGAGGGCCGAGAAGCTTCCTCTGGAACAGGGTGGACAACTACATCCAGCTCAGAGACTTCGTCAGCCACAGACAACACCCGAAACCTGTTGTTTAAACGAACTGGGGAGGCCCTACAATCAGCCTGCCAGACTTTGGAATGATCTCCCACTCGACCACGGATGAGAAATCAACCTCAGTGCAGGCAGTACCCGGGGCGGCCACAGCAGTGGACCAATTGGAGGACACATGGGATGTTCTTGACGTCCCTTGCATACCCATATCCGACCCCCACATGATGCCCCTTGGCAGCAGCCTCAAGCTGTGTGACGGAAGCCAACACAGCCTGGAGCTGTGTGCGAAGGGTCAACAACTCAGCTCGCGTCTGTACACAGCAATCACAGTTCCCATCCATTACTAAAGTAGCTCCTGTTTGAAGCTCGTAAAAATAAGTAATAAATGAATAACGTACTAGCCTTATTAGCAGCAGGAACTCGTGATGCTCTCTCATTGATGGTCTAACCAACACTGAGCTGTTCTAACCAAAACATACAAAAGTCTGTACGATATGAGGGTCCATACAAGGGTCGATAACAACGGCAGTACTCTACGCTAAACTGTTGTTAAAATAAAAGGTTGTGCCTAGTAAGCACTCAAACACACCAAAAATTACAAAAGTAAACTAGTAACTACACAGATAACTGAAAATAAGTCGCTCCTGTTTGGGGATCGTAAAAATATGTAATAAACGGACGGTGTACTCGCCTTATTAGCAGCAGGAATTCGTGGTGCACTCCTACTGATGATCTAACTGACAATGAAATAAACATGTACTTGTTAAAAATTTATCACTCAATATAACATTAAGTTTTATGCTATACTTATGCAAATGTGTTCTGTATTATTATGCATACTTATGCTCATTCGTTTTTGCATTATAATGCAATACCTTGTAACAGTGATGCAGTCTATCCAGTCTTGACTGTCGAACGACCTAGCTATGGTAACAAATGGTAAAAAAATGGTGCATGTGTGTGTGTGTAGGTGTGTGTGTGTGTGTGTGTGTGTGTGTGTGTGTGTGTGTGTGTGTGTCGATTGCATACTACGAATACTGTGTACACTGGATACAGTGCACACTATGTATATGTTACACTGTGTACCATGTGTGGTGGGTAGCCGGAACACTGTGTGTATGAAACAGATCCTATATACTGTTTGCACACTATGTGTGCAAGTTAGTGTAGTGCCTTTCCTGCTTCTGGTCTTACAAAGATATAGTTTAGTTTACAGGCAGACTATAAATATTCAATGTCATGTGTTATAATATCAACTGCTTGACACTGTGGGTAAATTGTTGAAAACATGTAAGTGCATGAATGTCAGCTATGGTTGGAGTCTAGCCCAACCTGCTGAAAACCATTTAAGTGCATCAGTCTATGAAAACACATATTAAACTTTGAGGCTTATAATGTATATTTTTTCTGTACACTGTTGAGTCACTTTTGTAAATATTGTACAAAGTTGTTGTACTTTGTTTTTCTGTTTAAAGTCTAGGAACTTTTACAACTTGTGGGACACATAATTTTTGAAAAAAAAAATCTCAAAAATAAAGTATACGAATTGTGGAACATAAGTTTTGAAAAAACACGTGTCCCACACAGTCTATGAAAACACATATTAAACTTTGAGGCTTTTGATGTATTTTTTTCTGTACGCAGCTGAGTCACTTTTGTAAATATTTTACACAGTTTATGACTTTATTAAGTTATATAGTGTTTCCTGATTACACTGATACATATATTATAGGGTATCAAATGAAAAATGACACACACACACACACACACACACACACACACATATATATATATATATATATATATATATATATATATATATATAAATTTTAAAGTTACAGTTATGTATGCCACAACACCCCCTTTATTTCTGTTTCAGAAACCAGTATTATTTCGAAAAGAACTGTGAATTTTCTGTTTCCAGCGATTATATGTATGATACATTGTATATGTTGGTAACAGTGCAGGTTTCTAGTGTCTATAATGTTTTGGTTGGCAGGAGAGCCAACACCATGTTACTAGAGGAGGCCTTGTTAGGTCGTAGCAAATGACGTAGCTGAAGGCTATGCTAAACTATCGTCTCGGCAAATGAGAGCGTATTTTGTCAGTGAACCATTGCTAGCACTGTCGGTTGTACAACTGGGGCGAGTGCTAGGAAGTCTCTCAAGACCTGCCGTGTGGCGGCGCTCGGTCTGCAATCACTGATAGTGGCGACACGCGAGTCCGACGTATACTAACGGACTGCGGCCGATTTAAAGGCTACCACCTAGCAAGTGTGGTGTCTGGCAGTGACAGTGTAAATTTTGCAGCCCAATCTTTGTCAGCTACAAATCTCCTCCAGCTAAGTTCTGGTCGGAGATGCTGAGGGATGGTGAAAAGTGTGTGTGTAAATTTTCGTAGTAATGCGTCCTGTTTTGGATGTCTGGAATAAAGGTATGAATTCCTTAGACATATGCGAGCAGCCTCAGCAGAGAATCTGTGATCCACAGAGATAAGTTGGAGTTGCTCTTTGCTCTGTGAAGATAAGCGCCAGATGCATCTACTGATTGCGAGGAGATGGGATGAGACAGATTGTTGAACCCTGATGTTAGATGTGAACAGTAAACAAACTGGTTTAGCAGCAGTAAGCAGCAAAAACAATCGAGATTTTTGAAAAATATATTATGGTTTAATGGAAGATTTATTGTGGAAAGATATAGAATTGATTTTTACACTGATACAATTATACTCTTTGTTATTGGTTTTCATTTTCTGTTATAATTTATCGATCATTGTGAGAGAAACTGATTTAAGAATTAGACTTCAGAATTTTGTTTAAGGAAAGATTATACATGTGAAGTTTAATTTTTGTAATTCTAGGATTACAGTTACGTGATTTCAGAGAAAGCTTAACTATTACTGAAGTTTTGTAAATGTTTTTAAGTCAGATGTTATGAGATTGCTATTGAGTTCATTCAACCCAACTAATTGTCAACATCTCAAGGGCCAATTAATTTTCAATTTATTTAAAACCATTATCAAAAATAAAGAACCAAAAATGATAGCAATGTTTCTTAGAGAAGACATTGCACCTTTGTTTGTTTCAGTTCATAGTCAGAGTTGTGATAACAATTAATTTCAGACACGTTATAATTTTCTTAAAATTCTTGCAGTTTAATTTCTCTATGCATCTTGCAGTTTTAAGGTCTGATATGTGACCATTCAAAACAGGAATCCCAAAGTTTACTATCTAAGACACAATTTAACGTTAAAAACACAATCAACATTACAGATCCACTTCCACTAAAATATATTTAAGCAGATTACTTTCAATACTGATTTCACTATTTTAGAGGAATATTACATTTAATGTGCAAACAATCTCTAACTTCTGTTACTCAATGTTTTCATTATATTGGCTTTGCATTATGACCTTTATTAAAGGCTGTTTCCTGGTACCATTATATAAAATATAAAATATTCTATTAAGTTTAAAGAAATTTGTTACTGTTAAGTAAGGGTCTGTCTACATTGATATCTATGCAGATTACAAAAGATAAAATGCAACGATAATTATTTCCTGTTATGTGTGTTTACTACAGTGAAGTCAAAATAAAAGCAGTAGAAACATATACATATGATTCAAAGAGTACATTTGATAATATTTAAATTTCAAACAGAGAAGAAACAATTATATTCAGTATAATCAGTAGAACAAAAACAGTGTACTTCTTAGTCAATTTTCAATATGGAACTCTTCTACCAAGAAGTAATGAAAGAATCTATAAATATATTCAGATACATAAAATATAATAAAGGTCCCCTTTATTACTTATACAGAAATTAAGAGATGACTAGTTTTAAGGTCATAAATTTCAGTGTGATCCAGTTGAAACTGCCACATGAAGTGGCCACGTACTTTGAGGCACCATGTCAAGGATTGCGCAGCCGCTCCCACTGGAGTTCCGAATCCTCCCTCGAGCTTGGGTGTGTGTGTTGTTCTTAGCATAACTTAGTTCAAGTTGTATGTAAGTCTAGGGACCGATGACCTCAGCAGTTTGGGCCCTTAGGGATTCACACACATTTGAGCATTTAAGCCACATGGGGTAGCCATGCTGTCTGAGGCCTCTTGTCATGGTTCGCACAGCTGCCCCCATCAGAGGTTCAAATTCTTCCTCAGCCATGGATGTGTCTGTTGTCATTACCATAAGTTAGTTTAATTTAGATTAAGTAGTGTGTAAGCCTAGGGATGAATGGCCTCAGCAGTTTGGTCCCTTGGGAACTTACCACAAATTTCTGAAAAAAATTTCCAGATGAAACTACACAATGAAATAATGATAAAATAAACAATATGGCTTCTCATAAATTCAAGTATATTTCTATAAATTACTAGAATCTCATTGTTCATGACAGAAATGATAAGGAGGAACATTCTTCAAGCTGATAAAAAATATAGTTATAACATGTTTAAAGATTTTAATAATACAGAATACTCTAAAAAACAGAATAAATGAATTCTCTATGTTTGAAATATTATGAAACACATACACATTTATATATATGCTCATAATTAAATCAGCCCTTATAAAAGAATACTGAAATATCCATAACTTCATTTATCTGAAAATTTCTTATCCCCACCTTACAACAATTTTAATGTCACATTGAAGTGCCCATTTTTTCACTGCTTTGTTGGAATCTATCCATGTATAATGTGATAACATATATTTGAAGTTACAAACAATAAAAAGGAATACAGAAGATCCAGGGACCAATGGAAGGAGAAAGTTGAGGTTATTTAATTTAGATTTTGGATTCATCTATTTAATGAAAATCAAATTTACTGAAAAATGAATTGAAGAATGTTAAGAACATTTCTTGTCTACATATAATTAGCTTATTTTCTAAAAAGCTAGTTTCCAATTAGTTAGACAATGTGAAAAGATTTGGTGGAACATACCTGCCATTGGAAAGATATTTTTTATTGAATTAGATGAATGTGCCATAATTGATAAACATTATAATTATTCGAAAATGTTTGAGAAAATTCAATATTTAATATCTTACATACGTTAAAGTTTCATATAGGAGGCTGGTGTTTTATTATTAACAAATATAGTTCAAAATTTTAAAGACTCTTACGGAAAACTTTGTGAATCCTATACAGGGTGTTACAAAAAGGTACCGCCGAACTTTCAGGAAACATTCCTCACACACAAATAAAGAAAATATGTTATGTGGACATGTGTCCGGAAACGCTTAATTTCCATGTTAGAGCTCATTTTAGTTTCGTCAGTATGTACTGTACTTCCTTGATACACCGCCAGTTGGTCCAATTGAAGGAAGGTAATGTTGACTTCGGTGCTTGTGTTGACATGCGACTCATTGCTCTACAGTACTAGCATCAAGCACATCAGTACGTAGCATCAACAGGTTAGTGTTCATCACGAACGTGGTTTTGCAGTCAGTGCAATGTTTACAAATGCGGAGTTGGCAGATGCCCATTTGATGTATGGATTAGCACGGGGCAATAGCCGTGGCGCGGTACGTTTGTATGGAGACAGATTTCCAGAACGAAGGTGTCCCGACAGGAAGACGTTCGAAGCAATTGATCGGCGTCTTCGGGAGCACGGAATATTCCAGTCTATGACTCGCGACTGGGGAAGACCTAGAACGACGAGGACACCTGCAATGGACGAGGCAATTCTTCGTGCAGTTGACGATAACCCTAATGTCAGCGTTAGAAAAGTTGCTGCTGTACAAGGTAACGTTGACCGCGGCACTGTATGGAGAGCGCTACGGGAGAACCAGTTGATCCGTACCATGTACAGCGTGTGCAGGCACTATCAGCAGCTGATTGGCCTCCACGGGTACACTTCTGTGAATGGTTCATCCAACAATGTGTCAATCCTCATTTCAGTGCAAATGTTCTGTTGCTGTGTGTTTCCATTCCATGATTAATGTGATTTGAAGAGAAGTAATAAAATGAGCTCTAACATGGAAAGTAAGCGTTTCCGTACACATGTCCACATAACATATTTTCTTTCTTTGTGTGTGAGCAATGTTTCCTGAAAGTTTGGGCGTACCTTTTTGTAACACCCTGTATAGTATTATGTAGCACCAGTTTTATTGTGGGATACAATGTTGAAATTGACTTAACTAGCAATTTTAATTATTATCACTCACTCCGTCTTCACGCCACAAGTGGCCCATCGGGACCATCCGACCGTCGTGTCAACCGCAGCTGAGGATAGTAGCTCCTCAATTGGCATCACGAGGCTGAGTGCACCCCGAAAAACGGCAACAGCGCATGGCGGCCCGGATGGTCAACCATCCAAGTGCCAGCCACACCCGACAGCACTTCGGTGATCTGACGGAAACCAGTGTATCCACTGGGGCATGATCGTTGCCCGATTTTAATTATTAAATGATTTTAATACAAATCTGTTATTCAAAAATTTATAAAAATCCAAATCATTATTGTATGGTTACGAAAATAATTTGTATAGATTATTAATGTCACAAAATGTCATATCACAAGTGTTGTGCATAAAACAGTAATTATGCATATTGGTACATATAGTTTGTTGTCAGACTCAGCTTTGCTTCAGGAAATTATAGTGCATGATACTTAAATAGACTATTGTACCTTAGAAAAGGGGACCTGCCAAATTTCCCTTGGACTCTGAGTTGTTACATCATAGCAAAATATTAATTGTTTCAGAGAAACTTACTTATTAAGCAACTTTGTAAGAGTAATCACAATCAGTTTAGCCAAAATGAATAAATTTTATGGAAAAGAAACAATTACAGTGTACGTTAATTACATTCCTCAAGATTGTTATATTAATTTCGGATCTATATAGCATATTGTTTACAATTAATTTGTGTAATGAACATAAACAGGTTTGGAAAATATCCATCGCTAAATAAACTAGCTACCGAAAGCGGTGCTAACGGAAGTGTCCCTGCTTGCTCCATAATCAGTTATTTCGAGCCACTTGGCGACTGTACCCTTCCTTCCTTCTTCCGGCACAGCCTATCACGAGAATGTACTGCGTTCCCGCGAGGTACGAGGCCAACATTACGCGTCGGCAGCACCTCATTCCGGCGCAGGGCGAGAGCGTCGGGCCGACGACAACGTGACAGGCCGAAGGCGTGGGGCGCCGCGAAGGGTGGAATAAAGGAAGTCGTCAGGGGAGCAGCTGTCGCGCGCCGTGGGACACGCACAGCTCGGTGTGCGGTGGGCGGCGTCCCGAATTAGGCGTCTATATTTAGCGGTGGCGGCGCGCGCTCGGCCGGCGAGGCCGCAGTTGGGCGCCGACCCGTCGCCACGACGCTGCTCGCTGCCTTTGTCCGCAGCCGCCGCCGGCTTTCGTGTTAGCGCACTGCCTCACATAAAAAGTTCCGCACCGGCTGACGCGCGCTCCCGTACACCAACTCCAGGCAGGAGAGCCCGTTTCTCCCTGCCGAGATAAGTGTGTGCTAAACCGTGACAAGTCACTGGCTCCCCTTTTCTGTAATCACGCACAGCAAATATTTCTTCGCACGCTGTTTTCGTAATTTTCTCCCCTACGGCAATGTTATCATCTTTATATAGGGGGGAAAATCTGTGGCACAGTTAGTAGTAATATTGGCTCAATTTGTTTTTTGTCGGAGCAGCTTACGAGGGACTGGCATGACCAACTACAATAGCCAAAGACTTTAGCATAGGAATATTCTGTTCTGGGGATAAGAGAGTGCTTTAACGGATACTCGAGCGGACTTGGTGATATGGGACTAATATGATATTCTATCTTCAGTAGCAGTGAACAAATATAGTGGAGTTTATGTCCGGATTGCAGGTATCACCGCATTAAGGATAGAGCAGGAGGTCGTGTAACGTTAAGCCACGAGAACTAGCAGGCATCTGCAGCACGAGAACTGACTTAGAACTGTAGTGTGTAGGCCGAATTGGGAAATAATTCGTGGTGATACGAGTGTCGAAGCTCAGTCGATGTGAAGCTGTGCGAGTGGGTGCTGAGCAGCCTCATGTGAGACTCGGCGCGGCCACATACTTCGGCGCGTGCTGGCTGGGGAACGGGCTGTGCGGGAGACTCCGATGCCGTGCGGCGGCGCAGTGGCCATGTTCTCCTCTCTCAGACTCAAGCAGAAGGCGGAGGGCCGTGCGCGCCGCGGCTCCACCTGTAAGTCATGCACTAACCTACCACGTGGCTTAGTTACAAACTCCTGGTGCAGATGGTTTCCCGTTGCCTTTTTTCGACGTGCGTACCTGTTTAGTGGGAATTACTGTAGCGAGTACTTTCCGTGTGCAGGGTACTGTATCTATTGCTACGAATGGAAATGAAAAAGTGGGTGAAGCTCAGGGCTGGAAGACAGCCTGTTCCTATCGAAGAACAAATTGACGATCATGAAATACCTACTCAATCACAATCCATTCTGACTTGTATCCTGGTGCTGTAGAACACAGCATACTTGATATTTAACCCAAAACATGGTCACAAAACTTGACCAGAAAAGACAGGACATCACTTACCTTCCCAAACATTCGAACTGTAATCATCATTTCGTTTTTGGTTTCAAAATTCTAGCAGTAGCCGCGTTTTTACACCATATTATTGCAATTCAGGTTCCTCTTCCATGGGAACCACTGTTGTTTACGAATGTCCACACGTTTCAGCACCTTTGTTCCATCATCAGTCGGTACACTTATTTAGTTCAGCAAAGTGCAGTCACGTTTTAAGTACTAATTATTCTAACAAAATTATATCTAAAAACAGTTTGCGTCGGTTGTCGTTATTACCTCATTTTCTACGTTGTTGAATTCTGTACGACCCTCTTTACCTTCTTGTATACCGGAAGCTTCTCATCACCAAACTGTGACTTTAGATGGTGGGTTAACAGTTCACTTTGTCTGTAAACGTAATTTTGTTGTGTGAAAATATTGTATGTAATCACGCAACAAAATTACGTTTATAGACAAAGTGGATTATTAACTAGGCAACCAACTGAAAGTAACATAATTTTGTTGCAGATAACAAACAACCGGCATACAGTAATGTAAAGCGGGTCCTATAAAATAAGGTAATAACCACAGTAGACTGGTTTTAGACGTAATTTCATTACAATAATTATTGGTTAATATATGTTTGCATTTTATGGAACAGATAATGGCACAGAGGTGCTGAAACATGTTTGAGAATTTACAAACAACAGTTGTTCGCATAACAGATGGACCGGGATTCCCACGACTGTGAGCATTATTTACTCTTGATTGTCGGTGAAAGTGACGGAAAAGTAGCTGTATACTAATGGCCGCAACCAGTCACAAAACATAACTAATTCACATGTTTTTATTGGTCATCTGGTCACAGCACTATGTGTTTCTGACTTCCGTCCATCACCTAGCGCCTTATTACGTTTATATGACACTGTACATTATCAGATAATATCAAACTTATCTTAACGTAGTATAGGATTTAAGATTCGTCTTTACAATTTCTGAAAAATGCGTATTTATTTTACCTTACACATTTTCTTTCATTTACTTAAAACATTTATTAGTATTTTTGTCTGATTTATGCTCACATCTGGTTAAACATTTACCCAGAATATCTTAAACGAACACTAACAGCACAGTATTTTGTCGTGATTCAAGCCAAGAAATGTGTATTGGTGTAAACAAAACTGAAATTAGGCAAAAAAATTGTGCCAAACCCAGGAATAGCAGAAGAATCTGCAAGCAGGTAACACTTCCAGACACAGGTGAAAATCAGACAAAAATGCTATCACTGACTATGTTTTAAATCGAGTACGGTGATATAAATGCGCAGTTTTTTGTAGTTACACAGGCTGATTTCAAATACCTCTGTTTATTGTACAGCAATTACTGATACTATGGCCACACGAATGATGAATTTATCCTAACTTATACTACTGCAGCAGCGGTTTTTTGGCTATTTCTTAATGTTGGTATGGAGAATGTATATGTTCATATGCGTTTTGCTTAAGCTTCTTGTGGACAGATTTAAATTTTATTTGTCTCTACCCATTATCTATAGTCTTCTTACTGATTATGTTCATTTATTTATTCAATCTGAATTTAGAGGCTTTCTGGACAAAGGCCTTGGATGCAGTTTCCTTTAATCGCTTTGGATGTGTCGAATTCGTTGCCGTGATGGTTGCACACAAAAGCAGCAGACAGACTACTACAATAGGGTAGTTTGGGATAAGATCAACTTCTTTTTATAGTGTATAAATATGCTTTGCGCTGAAGTTACACACAAGTTAATAACGTATCATAAATTGGCGAATGTTCGAAACACATAGTATTATTACCATATGATTAATTAAGCATGTTAATTGACCAATTTATGTAGCTAATTGCTGCCGTACGCATGTAGGTAAGCTTTCTTCCCAAGTTTGAGTAGAAAATATTTCTCTTAACTACACGATTCGAACCGCATATCTTGTGATCTGTTAGTACTAAGCGCCCAGCATTTGGAACCTTTGCCAAAGATTCATTAAGATTGTTATTTACATTGAGTGTATTTCCCACATGCATAGTGTGTCGTTACATAAGGGACATGTTTGAAAATACGGAAAAAACACAAAAAACTTTTAGTCTTATTCTACTTTAGTGATTCAAAAAACATGCAATTGGGGCGTGTCTTGAATCTCAGCACTGATAGCAAATAATATCTAACCAGTATAGTTTCATCAGCTAAAAGATTGTGACCACATACGTATGTGTTCTGGTCCATTTCTTAGGAAGCATACTAGCCGCAGTTCGTCGGAAAATGGCTTATGCTACTGATCGATAAGTAACCAGAGGCAGGAGGTACTAGGTGTCCATTTTAAGCTAGTGGTCGAAGATATCTCAGGTGTAGTCAATAGATGTGATATATGGAGTGTTTGTGATCCAGGACATCAACTGAAATTCATAATTACACTCGTCAAACTACTATAGGATGTTTCTGAACATGTGACATATGTTACCACTCTATTGTAAAGTGTCACAGGAGGTGGTAATGTCAAGGCAGATCCAGGAGACTGTCTCCTGTGGCGTAAGATGGCTACCCACTCATGGATACAGAAACCATTCTCCTACAACACAGTGTCTGCTGACTCGTTCATGGCTGTATTTAACACAAAGCAAGGTTCATTTGCCCAAGTACTCGTTCACGTTCTTCCATGACTCAGTCACAGTGTGTCCCTGACGGGGTCGTGGGCTATCCGACTGGGGGATTTGTGACCTGTAAAGTCGACATGGTGGTGTTATTACGGTCTTCAGTCCGAAGACTGATTTATGCAGCTCTTCACGCTACTTTAACCGTCGCAAGCTTCATCATCTTCGAAGAACTACTGCAATCCACATCCATTTGAAATGCTTATTATACTCATCTCTTTCTCTCCGACTGAAACTTTAACCCCCCGCCGCCCACCCACCCACCCACACACACACACACACACACACACACACACACACACACACACACGCTTCCCTACAATACTAAACTGATGATCTGATGATTCCTTGATGTATGACGATGTATCATGTCAACAGTTCCCTCCTCTTGGTCAAGTTACCCCATAAATTTCTTTTCTCCCCAACTCTATTCGGTATCCCCTCATCAGTTACATGAGCTACCCATTTAATCTTCAGCTTCCTTTTGTAAAACTACATCTCAACAGCTTCTGTTGACTTCTTGTCTGAACTCTTTATCGCCCTCGTTTGACTTGTGTACAAGGTTACACATCAGACAAACGCCTTCAGAAAATACTTCCTAACATATACATTTTATATGTGATGTTAGTAAAATTTATCTTCTTCAGAATCGCTTTTCTTGCCATTGCCAGTCTACATTTTATATGCTCTCTACTTCGACCATCATCAGTTATTTTATTGCCCAAATATCAAAACTCATCAACTAATTTTAGTGTCTCATTTTCTAATCTAATTCCCTCAGCATCGTCTGACTTAAATTGACTATAATCATTGCCATTGTTTCGCTTTGGTTAATGTTCATTTCATATCGTCCTTTCAAGGCACTGTCCATTCCGTTCAGCTGCACTTCCAAGTCCCTTGCTGTCTCTGACAGAATTGCTGTCTCACTGTCAAACGTCACAGCTTTTATTTCTTCTCCCTGAATTTAAATTACTTCTATAATTTTTTCTTTGGCTTCCTTTATTCCTTGCTTAATCTACAGATTGAATATAATCGGGAGTAGGCTACAATCCTGTCTCACTGCCTTCACAACCACTGCTTTCCTTTCATTCCCTTCCAATCTTATCACTGCGGTCTGGTTTCTGTACAATTGTATACTACCTTTCGATCCTTGTGTTTTACCCCTGCAACCCTCAAAATTTTAAAGAATGAATTCCAGTCACCATTGTCAAAAGCTTTCTCTAAATATACAGAAGGTATGAACGTAAGTTTGCCTTTCTTTATTCTACCTTCTAAGATAATTCGAAGGGGCAATATTTCGAAGGGGCAATATTGTCCCGCACGTTCTCCGGTACCCTAACTGATCTTCTCCGAAGTCGGCTTCTACCTTTTTTCCATCCTGTAGATACACTGAAACCTCCTGGCAGATTGAAACTGTGTGCCGCATCGAGACTCGAACTCGGGACCTTTGCCTTTCGCCGGCAATTGCTCTATCATCTGAGCTACCCAAGCACGACTCACGCCCTGTCCTCACATCTTCAGTTCTGCCAGTATCTCGTCTCCCACCTTGCAGAACTAGCACTCCTGGAAGAAAGGATATTGCGGAGACATGGCTTAGCCACAGCCTAGGGGATGTTTTCAGAACTAATTTTCTCTAGAAGTAATGGTTTGTGCTAAGAGAGCGCGAGAATGTTGAAAAACTCGCTGTATTCGCATGCGCTGTAGCTTACGTAGTTTTTGTAGGCCAATTTGAGGTAGTTTCCTGACTTGATAGACCACAAGTGTCTCGCATCAGAGTTTTGGTCTCAGCTTGCTATCTCAATAGGCTACCATCTATGAGAAGACAAGGCTTCCCTTTCGTTGTTGTAACTATTTCCACTAGTCACTGTGTAGGGAACTCAAGTAGTTTAGGTCTACGAAACGATAAAGAAATGAAAGCTGTCGTTGAGGGCACTGTCTGACTGAGACAACACATCCAGTGGCGTAAATCAGTTGTGGGATCGGAAAACGCTCTGTGCAAAACTGTTTGATCGAAAGTCCCACGGTATATGCGGTACCTACAAAAGGGTCAGCAACAGAACGGTCGGAAAGCACACATAGCCCCTGTACCACAGCAATCAAAACTGACGCTCTCGTCGGCGATCAAGTGCAAATGACAAGGTAATCTGCTGCGAAACACTATTTGCAACAATGTGCGAAGATCCGTTTGCTCTGGATTACTCGCACCTCCCCTTGAAGCAGTTCGCTGCACCGCAGAGTATTATCCATTAAAGGGAAAGCTCCTACACTCAAGTTTCTGGACGCAGCATCAGTCACAGCTAGTTGACACTGTCATCCATTCGCTTAACGATGACGTCCGGAAATAGACATCGACTGTTCGCATCACACCCTTATATGTACGTTGGGCGATCACAAAGTGCTCATAGTTTGGATTGAATAATTTGTCTATATCCTCGGCACCTGTTACAGACCTTTCGTATCATAGTCACGTGCAATCTACCTGATCTATCCATGCACACTGCCGCTGTAAGATGGACGGTCATAGTGTTCTGCCTAAACAGTGTACTGCATCAGTTGCTTGAAGTAAGTAGGATACGAGAAATGGTGCTAGCTATCAGGGAGAGCTCTATCGTAGGAAACCAGTGATCAGATTGAGCTCTCCATCATTAACATATTTTTATTCCGGCTGAAAAGAGTCTTTCAGTCGTCTGCATAAAGTTAGCGTAAAACTGGTGAGGTAATTTACTTACAAGGTACTGTCCGAAGTGGAATGGTCTTTAATTTCAGCTGAGGAAATGTATTAGTAAGAAAGAAACACTCGTAGTTTAGCGAAAGGTAATAAAAAACTATAAACACTGAGAACACTAAAAACCCCTTTCTAGAATCGAATTCCAGAGTTATACCACTTTACAGCACTCAAGGAGAAATTTATAGTTTGTATTTTCTCATATGGAATTGATGATGATGATGAGGTTCCATACTCCGAGGAGCGTAGGGGGTCGATAAGGGAGACCCGCACCGCCGACTAGGTAAGGTCCTAGCAGAGGTGGTTTGCCATTGCCATCCTCCGACCGTAATGGGGATGAATGATGATGATGAAGACGACACAACAACAACCAGTCATTTCGAGGCAGGGGAAATCCCTGAGTCCGCTGGGAATCGAACCCGGGACCCCGCGCGCGGGAAGCGAGAACACAACCGCAAGACCACGAGCTGCGGACCATATGGAATTATTTTACTTATTTGTGGCTGGTGTAAAAGGGCATACAGTTTTTTCCGTCAAGTATGACGTTCATGCGTTAAATAACATTTAAATGTCATCATCATATAACTTTTTCTGTAAGGACATTGCTTGTCGTCGTCATCAGGAACAGTAGAGACAGTTCAACATAGCATTAACTTTCTCTACTTCAGATTGCCCTCCATGGGGCAATACTTGCTATATTTATAACACAAACTGCTTGTAAGATGTATGTCAGTATACAATTTCCGAAAAAATCCTGAGTAAAGTAAACGATGTAGGCCGGCCGCTGTGGCCGAGCGGCTCTAGGCGCCTCAGTCAGGAACCACGTGGCTGCTGCGGGCGCAGGTTCAAATCCTGCCTCGGGCATGGATGTGCGTGATGTCCTTAGGTTAGTTAGCTTTCAGTAGTTCTAAGTTCTAGGGGACGGATGACCTCAGATGTTAAGTCCCATAGTGCTCAGAGCCATTTGAACCATTTTTAAACGATGTAAATTTTAAGAAACAGCTACTCGAACGTCGAAGTGACCAGTCTGGGTCAATAAGTCGCCGTCCTCAAGATCTAACATTAAAACTGAACTAGGTTCAGTTCATTAAACCGAAGTACCTCAGGTTCATGTATCTTCTCTGGTTGTTGACACAGGAGGACAGCCTTCGGCTTCCTGCTTATTGCATACGAAAGGAATAATTGATATATTTGGGATTAACACAAGTTCATCTGGCAAGCACATGTTTACGCAATTGCGGATATTAACCACCGCCTCATAGTACATTCATCTACAGACGATATTTGTTGTCAACAATCCATTAATGTTTGAGAGTAACGAGATATTATATTACTAGTAATTTCCTTTCCTGTTGCATACGCAAACAGAGCAAGGAACAAACAATTACCTATATGCCACCGTTCGAGTCCTAATTTCTCTTACCACGTCTTGGTGATCCTTATGGGAAATGCACGCTGGTGGCAGCCGAATCGTTCTGCAGTCAGATTCAAATGCCGATTCTCAAAAGTTTCTCAATAGTGTTCCTCGAAAAGAACGTCGCCTTCCTTTCAGGAATTCCATTTTGAATTCCCGAAGCATCTCCGTAATATTTGCGTGTTGACCTAACCTACCGATAACAAATCTAGCAGCCCACATCTGATTCTCTTCGATGTCTTCCTTTAATCCGACGTGGTGGGGATCCCAAACACGCCGACAGTACACAATAATGGGTCGCACTCGCGTTCCATATGCCGTTTCTTTTACAGATGAACCACATTTGCCTAAAATTCTCCCAATAATCAGAAGTCGATCATTCGCCTTCCCTACAACACTCCTTCTGTATTCACGGCCCTCTGAAAAACTTTAGAAAGCACAGGTGGTTAGGAATTAAACTTGTAATTGTGTATATTACATTCGTGTCTCCTTTTACGAAATACTTTAACTAACGCATGTATTATCAGCCTGAAAACTGATCGCATCTAAAAGATGCATTCCGTAATTGACGAAGTTTAACATTAATGTATGGTTCAATGATCTTCTCAACTCCCCTTGAAATTTCAGCAAGCCTATATGTATAAGTCTACTCTCAAGTGTTGTACGCTGACATCATGAGACGTAACTGACTGGGAAAAGTTACTTTTAACACTTCTGCATAGTTCACATGTGATGTGCCAGTATTTGACAGGAACCTTTTACCGAACATTTCATACAACTCTAGTGGCACCCACACTGCCGCAGTGGTAACATCGGTTCCCGTCAGATCACCGAAGTTAAGCGCTGTTGGGCTTGGCCAACACTTGAATGTGCGACCTTCCGGCTGCCGAGGGCTGTTGGCAAGCGGGGTGCATTCAGCCCTTGTGAAGCAAATTGAGGAGCTACTTGGTTGAGAAGTAGCGGCTCCGGTCACGAAAATTGACAATGGAGGGGAGAGCGGTGTGGTGACCACATGCCCCTCCATATCCGCATACAGTGACGCCACCAGGCTGACAATGACAGGGCGGCTGTTCAGTACCGTTGGGCCTCCCGAGGCCTTTTCGGACAGAGTTTAGTTTGGTTTTAATTTAGCGGCACCCACAGAAGAGACTGCTGAAATGTAGGGTTTCGCAGGGATCGAATGAAGGGTAGAGCCACGGGTCGTAACATATCTGAAATGTAACGTCCACTGTTCAAAGTGCCGTCAATGTGAACAAGAGGTGACCGAGACGTGTAATCAATGGCACCCCATACCATCACGCCGAGGTGATACGCCAGTATGGCGATGACGAATACACGCTTCCAATGTAAGTTCACCGCGATGTCGCCAAACACGGATGCGACCATCATGATGCTGTAAACAGACCCTGGATTCATCCCAAAAAATGACGTTTTGCCATTCGTGCACCCAGGTTCGTCGTTGAGTACACCATCGCAGTCACTCATGTCTGTGATGCAGCGTCAAGGGTAACCGCAGCCATTGTCTCCGAGCTGATAGTCCATGCTGCTGCAAACGTCGTCGAACTGTTCGTGCAGATGGTTGTTGTCTTGCAAACGTCCCCATCTGTTGACTCAGGGATCGAGACGTGGCTGCACGATCCGTTACAGCCAAGCGGATAAGATGCCTGTCATCTCGACTGCTAGTGATACGAGGCCGTTGGGATCCAGCACGGCGTTCCGTATTACCCTCCTGAACCCACCGATTCCATATTCTGCTAACAGTCATTGGATCTCGACCAACGCGAGCAGCAATGTCGCGATACGATAAACCGCAATCGCGATAGTCTCAATCCGACCTTTATCAAAGACGGAAACGTAATGGTACGCATTTCTCCTCCTTACACGAGGCATCATAACAACGTTTCATCAGGCAACGCCCGTCACCTGTGTTTGTGTATGCGAAATAGATTGGTAACTTTCCTCATGTCAGCACGTTGTAGGTGTCACCACCGGCACCAACCTTGTGTGAATGCTCTGAAAAGCTTTCTACATCTACATCTACATCTACATCTACATTTATACTCCGCAAGCCACCCAACGGTGTGTGGCGGAGGGCACTTTACGTGCCACTGTCATTACCTCTCTTTCCTGTTCCAGTCGCGTATGGTTCGCGGGAAGAACGACTGTCTGAAAGCCTCCGTGCGCGCTCTAATCTCTCTAATTTTACATTCGTGATCTCCTCGGGAGGTATAAGTAGGGTGAAGCAATATATTCGATACCTCATCCAGAAACGCACCCTCTCGAAACCTGGCGAGCAAGCTACACCGCGATGCAGAGCGCCTCTCTTGCAGAGTCTGCCACTTGAGTTTATTAAACATCTCCGTAACGCTATCACGGTTACCAAATAACCCTGTGACGAAACGCGCCGCTCTTCTTTGGATCTTCTCTATCTCCTCCGTCAACCCGATCTGCTACGGATCCCACACTGATGAGCAATACTCAAGTATAGGTCGAACGAGTGTTTTGTAAGCCATCTCCTTTGTTGATAGACTACATTTTCTAAGCACTCTCCCAATGAATCTCAACCTGGTACCCGCCTTACCAACAATTAATTTTATATGATCATTCCACTTCAAATCGTTCCGCACGCATACTCCCAGATATTTTACAGAAGTAACTGCTACCAGTGTTTGTTCCGCTATCATATAATCATACAGTAAAGGATCCTTCTTCCTATGTATTCGTAATACATTACATTTGTCTATGTTAAGGGACAGTTGCCACTCCCTGCACCAAGTGCCTATCTGCTGCAGATCTTCCTGCATTTCGCTACAATTTTCTAATGCTGCAACTTCTCTGTATACTACAGCATCATCCTGAAAAGCCGCATGGAACTTCCGACACTATCTACTAGGTCATTTACATATATTGTGAAAAGCAATGGTCCCATAATACTCCCATGTGGCACGCCAGAGGTTACTTTAACGTCTGTAGACGTCTCTCCATTGATAACAACATGCTGTGTTCTGTTTGCTAAAAACTCTTCAATCCAGCCACACAGCTGGTCTGATATTCCGTAGACTCTTACTTTGTTTATCAGGCGACAGTGCGGAACTGTATCGAACGCCTTCCGGAAGTCAAAAAAATAGCATCTACCTGGGAGCCTGTATCTAATATTTTCTGGGTCTCATGAAGAAATGAAGCGAGTTGGGTCTCACACGATCGCTGTTACCGGAATCCATGTTGATTCCTACATAGTAGATTCTGGGTTTCCAAAAACGACATGATACTAGAGCAAAAAACATGTTCTAAAATTCTACAACAGATCGACTTCAGAGATATAGGTCTATAGTTTTGCGCATCTGCTCGACGACCCTTCTTGAAGACTGGGACTACCTGTGCTCTTTTCCAATCATTTGGAACCCTCCGTTCCTCTAGAGACTTGCGGTACACGGCTGTTAGAAGGGGGGCAAGTTCTTTCGCGTACTCTGTGTAGAATCGAATTGGTATCCCGTCAGGTCCAGTGGACTTTCCTCTGTTGAGTGATTCCAGTTGCTTTTCTATTCCTTGGACACTTATTTCGATGTCAGCCATTTTTTCGTTTGTGCAAGGATTTAGAGAAGGAACTGCAGTGCGGTCTTCTTCTGTGAAACAGCTTTGGAAAAAAGTGTTTAGTATTTCAGCTTTACGCGTGTCATCCTCTGTTTCAATGCCATCATCATCCCGGAGTGTCTGGATATGCTGTTTCGAGCCACTTACTGATTTAACGTAAGACCAGAACTTCCTAGGATTTTCTGTCAAGTCGGTACATAGAATTTTACTTTCGAATTCACTGAACGCTTCACGCATAGCCCTCCTTACGCTAACTTTGACATCGTTTAGCTTCTGTTTGTCTGAGAGGTTTTGGCTGCGTTTAAACTTGGAGTGAAGCTCTCTTTGCTTTCGCAGTAGTTTCCTAACTTTGTTGTTGTACCACGGTGGGTTTTTCCCGTCCCTCGCAGTTTTACTCGGCACGTACCTGTCTAAAACGCATTTTACGATTGCCTTGAACTTTTTCCATAAACACTCAACATTGTCAGTGTCGGAACAGAAATTTTCGTTTTGATCTGTTAGGTAGTCTGAAATCTGCCTTCTATTACTCTTGCTAAACAGATAAACCTTCCTCCCCTTTTTTGTATTCCTATTTACTTCCATATTCAGGGACGCTGCAACGGCCTTATGATCAGTGATTTCCTGTTCTGCACACACAGAGTCGAAAAGTTCGGGTCTGTTTGTTATCAGTAGGTCCAAGATGTTATCTCCACGAGTCGGTTCTCTGTTTAATTACTCGAGGTAGTTTTCGGATAGTGCACTCAGTATAATGTCACTCGATGCTCTGTCCCTACCACCCGTCCTAAACATCTGAGTCTCCCAGTCTATATCGGGTAAATTGAAATCTCCACCTAAGACTATAACATGCTGAGAAAATTTATGTGAAATGTATTCCAAATTTTCTCTCAGTTGTTCTGCCACTAATGCTGCTGAGTCGGGAGGTCGGTAAAAGGAGCCAATTATTAACCTAGCTCGGTTGTTGAGTGTAACCTCCACCCATAATAATTCACAGGAACTATCCACTTCTACTTCTCTACAGGATAAACTACTACTAACAGCGACGAACACTCCACCACCGGTTGCATGCAATCTATACTTTCTAAACACCGTCTGTACCTTTGTAAAAATTTCGGCAGAATTTATCTCTGGCTTCAGCCAGCTTCCTGTACCTATAACGATTTCAGCTTCGGTGCTTTGTATCAGCGCTTGAAGTTCCGGTACTTTACCAACGCAGCTTCGACAGTTGACAATTACAATACCGATTGCTGCTTGGTCCCCGCATGTCCTGACTTTGCCCCGCACCCGTTGAGGCTGTTGCCCTTTCTGTACTTGCTCAAGGCCATCTAACCTAAAAAAACGCCCAGCCCACGCCACACAACCCCTGCTACCCGTGTACCCGCTTGTTGCGTGTAGTGGACTCCTGACCTATCCAGCGGAACCCGAAACCCCACCACCCTATGGCGCAAGTCGAGGAATCTGCAGCCCACATGGTCGCAGAACCGTCTCAGCCTCTGATTCAGACCCTCCACTCGGCTCTGTACCAAAGGTCCGCAGTCAGTCCTGTCGACGATGCTGCAAATGGTGAGCTCTGCTTTCATCTCGCTAGCGAGACTGGCAGTCTTCACCAAATCAGATAGCCGCCGGAATCCAGAGAGGATTTCCTCCGATCCATAGCGACACACATCATTGGTGCCGACATGAGCGACCACCTGCAGATGGGTGCACCCTGTACCCTTCATGGCATCTGGAAGGACTCTTTCCACATCTGGAATGACTCCCCCCGGTATGCACACGGAGTGCACATTGGTTTTCTTCCCCTCTCTTGCTGCCATTTCCCTAAGGGGCCCCATTACGCGCCTGACGTTGGAGCTCCCAACTACCAGTAAGCCCACCCTCTGCGACCGCCCGGATCTTGCAGACTGAGGGGCAACCTCTGGAACAGGACAAGCAGCCATGCCAGGCCGAAGATCAGTATCAGCCTGAGACAGAGCCTGAAACCGGTTCGTCAGACAAACTGGAGAGGCCTTCCGTTCAGCCCTCCGGAATGTCTTTCGCCCCCTGCCACACCTTGAAACGACCTCCCACTCTACCACAGGTGAGGGATCAGTCTCAATGCGGGCAGTATCCCGGGCAACCACAGTCGTAGTCCGATGGGGGGATGCGTGGGACGAGCTGGCCGTCCCCGACAAACCCCCATCCGGACCCCCACAGTGATGCCCACTGGCAACAGCCTCAAGCTGTGTGACCGAAGCCAACACTGCCTGAAGCTGGGAGCGAAGGGATGCCAACTCAGCCTGCATCCGAACACAGCAGTTGCAGTCCCTATCCATGCTAAAAACTGTTGTGCAAAGAACGTCTGAACTAATCTACAGAGAGCGCAAACAAATCGACAAAATTTAAACGGTTATTAAAATACAAGATTGCCTAGTAAATGGAGTAATGCTGCTACATGCGCACTGCTGACACACTGCTCGGCGGCGGAAGGAGACTACGCGATTTTACACTATTCAGGTACTAAAACGCGATGCTACAACTCTCAAATACTATAATACGCCCGAAATTTATGGATTAAACAATGCAAGTACCAAAAACACGCAAAGAAATTAAGAATTAAACTATGTAACAAATGAGTGAGCTAGGAGTATACGACTTGCTGCTGCAGCTGCTTATCCATCGGCGGCAGGGAGCACACTGACTGTGACCAACCGACACTGGCCGTTCAAAACAAAAACAGAAGATAAACGACTACGCGAATTTACACTATTGAGGTACTAAAACGCGATACTACAACTCTCAAATACTATAATACGCCCAAAATTTATGAATTAAACAATGCAAGTACCAAAAACACCCAAAGAAATTAAGAATTAAACTATGTAACAAATGAGTGAGCTAGGAGTATACGACTTGCTGCTGCAGCTGCTTATCCAACGGCGGCAGGGAGCACACTGCATTTGCATATCACAGCATCTTCTTCCTGTCGGTTAAATTTCGTGTCTATAGCACGTTATCTTCGTGGTGTAGCAATTTTAATGGCCAGTAGTGTGATATGTTGAATACTTTTTCCTCCGTGACTAACTGATTATCAAACTTCCTGGCAGATCAAAACCGCGTGCCCGACCGAGACTCGAACTCGGGACCTTTGCCTTTCGCGGGCAAGTGCTCTACCATCTGAGCTACCGAAGCACGACTCACGCACGACTTGCCTGCGAAAGGCAAAGGTCCCGAGTTCGAGTCTCGGTCGGGCACGCGGTTTTGATCTGCCAGGAAGTTTCATATCAGCGCACACTCCGCTGCAGAGTGAAAATCTCATTCTGGTAACTGATTATCGTTCGTGTTTCTGGCGTTAATCTGAAAGACAGAAGGAATATTACAATATGTCGATTTTTGTTAGTCTTCTCTTAGTCACCAGACCGGAATTCTTGGATTTCCATTGTTTATCTCATTTTTGCTCCTACATGTCAGTATCGGTAATAAGTTACTGATCTTTGAATCACTACTTCAGATGTGCACTTATGTTCAGAAAAAATAGAACACCTTGAACTACCAGAGACAGGACGTTCATATTCACAAGAGATGTACATTAGTATGTTCGGCAGAAATGATTAGCATTTAAACCATGTCGGCCCGCGGGTTCAAGGACAACATCGATATCGTGGCGCAGCACCACCTACCCGCCAAATGTACCTGCGGCTCTCGTTGTCGCTGTAATGGATCAGTCTGACTAGAGCTCACACACAGGATGCCTCGCAGACGTATGCTCAAACCGCACCGTCAAATCAGTGTGTTTGAAAGAGGACGCGTTATCAGCATGAGAGAATGTGATGCATCCATCCGGGAAATTTCTGCTCGTGTGGGACGACGTGTTTCGGCAGTGCAACTGGTGTGTGCAGAATCGTGCACGGAAGGTCGTAGAACACGACGAGATGGGTCAGATTGCAGCATCCAGACCACAACCCGAGAAGATCGACACTTCACCCGAATGGCATTGCAGAACAAATCTGCGTCCTCCTCGGCTCTGACGCAACAGTGTAACAGTGTAACACATCGTACAATACCAGAGCTGATAGTCCTTCACAGTTTATTACATCATGCGTTACGTACGCGTTGTCCACTTCTCCCCTACCTTTGACAAATGGGCAGTATGATGTTAGACGGCAGTGGTGTATGGAACGATGTCACTGGGGCGGGAATGACGTCAGATAGTGTTTTCGGACGAATCGAGGTTCTGTTTGTTTGAAAATAATGGCCGCATTTTGATTCGCCGCAGACAGGGTGAGTGGCATCACAGTGACTGCATTCGCACAAGACGTACAGTGAGAACTCAAGGCCATATGGTGCGGGGTGCTATTGGGTACAACCACAAATCACAGTTGGTGCGTATCCAAGACGCTGTGACCAGCATGACCTGTGACCCGTAGCCATACCCTTTCTGCACAACATCCCTGAAGTCATTTTTCAGCAAGACAATGCACGTCCACATGTTGCTGCTCAAGCACGTGCCTTCTTTGTGTCACTGGATGATAGCCTTTTGCCCTGGCCCGGAAGACCACCAGACTTGCCGCCAATCGGAAACGACGAGTGCAATGCTGTGACCCAACGCCAACCACCACAAATGAGCTTTGGAACCAGGTGAACGCAGCATGGATGGCTATACCACACGACGCCATTCGCGCCTTATACACGCCGATGCCATCACGCATGGAACAAGTTATCAGGGCCCATGGTGGACCCTGTGCCTTCCAGGCAACAGGACACATGCCGAACCGAGGTGGTTGTGTCCTGACACACGACAGAGGGAAGACCGGTAGTTTGTGTTAAGTCTGCAATTTCCGACCGGTGATGAGCAAATGCAGAAAGACAAATCCCAGTGAAAGTAAGCTGAAGACTTGGATCAGCGCCAAACACTGCCACACTGCCACAGGGCACCCACGAGAGACGCAGATTCTGGGACGCGACAGGATGCTTGCAGCAGCAGACTCATAGAATTCAGGGGCCTGGTTAACACTGTTCATGGTAATTTCAAAGAATGATTGCCTATCGAAGTTGCGGGGTCCAAACGACACATATTGAGCGTGCGATTGTAAATCGATCATGCGAGTCTCGTGGCGGGCGTTATGAGTATGTTTACGGTGGTCACTACACCAACGACAAAAGAGCGTTAAAAAATACTTGCAATTACAAAGGACACGACTTACCTTATTCTTCGTCGGTGTAATCGTCATGTTAAAGTCCGTGTGATGTGTACACTACAGGGACAATTCCCTTTTTCCCATAGCCTGGGTAAACTCTGCCAATATCATGCAAGAATATCGGCAGAGTGTCACAGGCGTCAACTCTTCCCTGCAAGCGCAAGTTGTGGAAGTAGAGGTACTGAAACAAGTACAGTTCGTCTCTTTGTCCTGGACGCTCTTCTGTTTTAATGGAAGACTTCACAGATTTTTATAGCCGCTCAATATTCTATGTGTGGATACTGGGGTCATCCGAAGACACAAACTCCACATAGTGGTTCACGAATTCGTGGTCGAATCCTTCAGCTTTCAGAGTCTTGTACGATTGAAACCCGTCTGTAATGATTTTAGTACCAGGGAGTATGAAGTGCTTTACCAGACCCACTAAAGTGACCTTGTCTCTGGACAATACTCTGACAACGAAACACTTCCTCGACTCTCTTTCTATTCCACCGAATACCCAAATGTGATCGATTTCACTTTTTGAAGGTCGTCATATCTTTTTCTTCCGTCTAGCTATATGAGATTCGTCAATTTCCACAACTTTACGTGCTCCACCAATTGGTACACTGTCGTTTGTCACTACCACATAACAGACTTCTCGGCAAAACCCGAAATAGTCACAGGCGGTATTTGCAGATAACTCAGTTTCTGATGCTGTTGCTTGGAACGTGTAGTCTCGAATCCAGCACGAGAGAAGAATTACGCTGGTCATGATGGATCACTTGGAAGAGTCGAACCACGTATTCTCGTTCGTTTTCCGCACTGACCGCAATGAAATTCAAACGGTATGTCAGCATGAACGACGGAAAACAGATAAAAATGACGATCACAAGTAATTGATCATAACGCCCGCCACGAGACTCGCACGTTCGATATGTGTCGTTTGGACCCCGCGACTTCGATAGGCAATCATTCTTGGAAATTACCCTATTTATTTGCAAACAGCCTAACTAATACACTGTAGGCTAATTTCGAACATTAGAAAAAGCGAAAGAGGCAACTGGTTGCACAACAAAAGTCAGTGTCTGAAGCCACGGGGTGGGTGACAGCAGAAGCAGCGAACACTATCAACACGTTAAGTACAAACTTGAGAGCAGCACTCCAAGTGAGAAAAACAGACATGTCGGAGCTTACCTAGCGACACGGAGCCGGCACCCCAGCGATCTGAGAACTCCCTCTGAATACGAAAACATAGGTTTTTAAAGAATCGTGGTGGCGCACCATTTCTCCCTTCCTATAGTCGAGCCGCCAATCCACCGGCACTTAACAAGCATGGCCAATCTGGCGATTCGCCCTGCACCTCCAGGGCGCCCTGGCCAACCACATTTAGATTCCTCCCCAACTCGGTAGGTAGGAATGCTTCTGCATTTTGCATTAACGAACTCCAAGTTTGGTATCAACAGCGTTCAGCTGAAAACTAAACGTCACTGCCACTCCTATTATGACCAGCAACAACTGTGTTTTACGTCATCTGGCCCCGCCCTCCGTCCTTCAGTGGGTGGGGACTACCGTTGTACTACTCTAACCTGTGTAAACCCACTGACGTTGCAGTTCTCAGGAGCAAGTACCAAGCTTGCTGCCTCTACAAAGACGTGCCTTTTCGTGGCCATCTTCTGTAGTGACACATTATAACAGCGTCTAGACTGTGGATGGAATTATCGGTTAATTCTCTGAAGTGAAACTTCTCCCCTGGGGCAGCTGCCCAGAGTGTCTGCAATTTGCAGGGTTCTGGTGCACTATTTATTTCCAGTAACCTAAAAGCTATCACTTTTGCCTGCTCTCCGCAATGTGTCTCTGGTTTCCTAACTCGGGGTGTCCTTTGTGGCTCCCAACAGCCTTAAGCGTATCGACGTTCAAGTCATTATGTTGTCAGTATATGACAAGGTGACTGAAATGCTGATCATTTCTGCAGAACATGCTAATGTATATGTCCTGTAAATATAAACGTCCTATCGCCAGTATTTCAAGGTGTTCTGTTTTTTCTGAATATGAGTGTATTTCACAACGCTGGTTTGCTGTTCAATACTGTGAGAAAAAGTGCTGGTTTCTATTTCTTTTTAATAGTGAAACTTGCAATTTTTCGTTTGCATGGTGGTATTCGAGTAACTCGAAACTCGTGTAATGGGGATGCGAGCATCTGGATGTTCCTTCAACGATACTGCGGAAAGACTTGGCAGGAATGTAGCCACTGCACGTGAACACTGGCATTGGTGTTCACGAGAATGTGTGGTTGCAAGAAGACGCCCACGTGGCACTACCGAGCAGAAAGACATTGCATTCAGCGTATGGCTTTGGCGCATCGTACTGCATCTGTAGCAGCAATCTGCGCACCAGTTGGCACCACAGTGACACAACGAACTGTTACAAATCGGTTACTTTAAGGACAGCTCCGAGACAGACGCTCTGTAGCGTGTATTTCACTGGCCCGAAACCACCGCCATTTGTGACTTCAGTCGTATCAAGCGAGAGCTCAGTTGACGGCGGAGTGCAGGTCTGTTGTGTTTTATGATGAAAGCCGGTTCTGTCTCAATGCCAATGATGGACGTGTGTTGGTTAGGTGGCCAGTTGAGAGCCTGCAACGAACCTGTCTGCTTGCTGGAATTCTAGATCTGTCTCCAATCGAGTACATGTTGGACATCATCGGAAGACAACTCGAGCGTCATCCACAGCGAGCGTTAATCGTCCCTATATTGCTCGACAAAGTGCAACAGGCGTGGAACTTCATTCCACAAACTGACATCTGGCACCTGTACAACACAATGCATTCATGTTTTAATGCTTGCATTCAGTTTACCGACTGGTGTAACCGTCAGAATGTTGAATGCAAGCATTAAACGTGCCAGAATTACACATTTACAATGGCTTACCTCGCGCTTAAATCAACCTGTAATCTTGCAACATTAATCACTTAAATATGTAACCTAGAAAAATGTATTCCTGAAATTTCATTACTCTACATTAATTAGTTATTGGTATTTTGATATTTTCCCGACAGCGTATTTTGCGGTGTAGCACTCTGAAGAGGACAAGACTGACTTCGCTCCACGTTAAATATTAATCTTTGTTCTTCCATTGACTTAAACGGGACCACTCTAAAATAGATGGGCAACAATTTGCCACTACATATGCCAATACCAGCGCAGAAGCTGCGAAACTCACAGTTAATAAAAACAATATTAGAAAGATCAAACATGATAAATTCTACTCATCTATCCAAAATTTAAATTTATGTGACACAGTGTAATAATCAACTGTGAAATATAAAATCTCTACTCATAAACGATAAAGATAGATGAATTAGAGCAAACAGAGATGACAGTAGACATATCTAAAAACACCTAAATCTTCGTTTCTCTATTGTGGCATATGGCGTTTTCTGTTGATCTCCCCAAGTTGTACGGCAAGCAGTAGAAACGACCTTCGATCGTTAAAAAAAAGGAATAGCGAGAAAATAGATATGATGACCATAATCTAGATTTATTATTCCCAAAAAGAGCGCGAGGATCATCAAAAACGTAATTTTTTTCAAGTGTAACAAGAGATTGAAATAGATGGAGCAATTGACAGTTGAATATTTTTATAATGCCTAAAATGACGTTATCAACTTAAACATTTACCAGAGAAATAAATATCTGATGTTACTAGACGATGACTAAGTGAGTCACAGCCTCTGTTAAACACGGTACACTCTGCCAAGGAGAATTTGAAAAGAGAAGTGATAGGAATTCTGTAGAAGACCAGCATGCGAAATAGTGCTTCCACATGTGGACGGTCTTGTTACTCGTACATACGACAGGATACCGCCTGCAAGTGTCTGCCAATACATATTTGTCTCTTCGTTAAATATTTAAATGCAAACAAATATTCAGTTCTCACTTTGGCTCTTAAACATCATGCTTAATCAGGTTACCGTATATCAATTTTATTGGTCAGTTCTCCTAACCTGTGGTGCCCAAATACTGTATTTATTTCATTAATTACGCAATTAATTTTGATTAATGTCTACTCGCTAATACCCCGCATTTATTTCTCAGATACTTCGTATAGTCGTAGACCCTTTTACTAATTATAACAGTTTCGAAATTTCCAGTGTAACATCGCAAAAAGAAAACAGATTTCTGGTGCCACACTTCCAGATGCTGGACAGAGGTGTTGTGCCAGCGGGAGCGTGTTTATACCGAACAGTTCGATGCTGACACGTTAGACATGACTTTAACAATATCATACATGCTTCTATCGTCATATATTTAAATATTCGCATGGTATTATGGATAAGAACAATGACACGAAGATGTAACTAGAAACATAAGTAATGAAACAGTCCTGCTCAGTCTGCTCAGGATCCACGATGCGCGCTGGGATAGCGAGAAGGGTGGGTGCCTGGTTTCAAGTCTACACAGTTAACCTTGACACCTATAATCAACCTGCTACATAAAATCGACTTACATTTTTTAGTGTAGGGAGGCCAACTTTAACTCACTGCTTTGATTATTGTTACGCGTCTTTTATTGAGTACTTACTTCACTCTCGTCTTGTCTTCAGTAACAAGCCGGTGAACAAAACATTCGGATGCTATTTAAAATGATAAAATATTGCTGAGAAATCCATTCCTAAATTTTCTTTCGTTCACTATTCAAAAAATACGGAACTCATCTTGCAAGAAACTTGCTCGTAGTTCATTCTTCATGGAGAACATTACTGCTTCAGATTATATACCTACATAATCAGATATTCCAGACAGGCTTCATATTTCCATCTATGTAGTTTTCGGACGTTCCTGTTGTTGTGGTCTTCAGTCCGAAGACCCCATGCTACTCTCTCCCGTTGCGAGCCTCTTCATCTTCGAATAACTACTGCAACCTACATCCTTCTGAACCTGCTTACTGTATTCATCTCTTAGTCTCCTTCTACGATTCTTAACCCCAACATTTCCCTCAAATATTAAACTGGCGATCCTTTGATGTCTCGGAAAGTGTCCTATCAACCAAACCCCTTCTTTTGGTCAAGTTGTACCACAAATTTCTTTCCTCTTCAATTCTATTCAGTGCCTCCTCATTAGTTACTTGATCTACCGATCTAATCTTCAACATTATTCTGTAACACCACATTTCGATATCTTCTATTCTCTTTTCGTTTAAGCTGTTTAGCGTCCATGTTTCACTTCCATAAATCGCTACACGCCAAATAAATACTTTCAGAAAATACTTCCTAAAACTTAAATCTATATTCGATGTTAGCAAATTTCTCTTCTTAAGAAATGTTTCTCTTGCCATTGCCTGTCTACATTTTATACCCTCTCTACTTCGGCCATCATTAGTTATTTTGCTGCCTCAATAGCAAAACTCATCTACTGCTGTAACTGTTTCGTTTCCTAATTTAATTCCCTTAGCATCACCTGATTTAATTCGACTACATTCCATCATCCTTCTTTCGCTTTTGTTGATATTCATCTTATGTCCTCCTTCAACCGCACTTCCAAGTCCTTTGCTATCTTTGACAGAATTACAGTGTCATTGGAAACCCTCAAAGTTTTTATTTCCTTTTCCTGAACTTTAATTCCTACTTCATTTTTTTTTCTTTGATTTCCTTTACAGCTTGTCCAGTGTACAGATTGAACAAAATTTGGGACAGGCTACAACCCTGTCTCTCTCCCTTCTGAACCACAGCTTCCCATTCATGCCCCTAGACTCTTATAACTGCGGTCTGGTTTCAATAGCCTTTCGCTCCCTGTATTTTACCCCTTCTGTATTCAGAATTTCAAAGAGATTACTGGAGTCAACATTGTCAAAAGGTTTTTCTAAGTCTACAAGTGCTATAAATGTAGGCTTCCCTTTCCTTAACTTGTCTTCTAAGATAAGTGATAGAGTTGGTATTACGCCGAGTGTTCCTACCCTTCCCTGGAATCCAAACTGATCTTCGCCAGGGTTGGCTTCTACCAGTTTTCCCAGCCTTATGTATGTATTTCGTGTTAGTATTTGACAACCAGACTTATAAACAGATAATTCGGTAATTTCCACACCTGTCAGCAACTACTTTCATTGGAATTGGAATTATTACATTCTTCTTGAAGTTTGAGGGTATTTCGCTTATCTCATACATCTTGCACACCAGATGAAAGAGTTTTGTCGTGGCTGGTTCTCCCAAGGCTATCAGTAGTTCTGACGGAATATCGTCTACTCCCGGGGCCTTGTTTCGACTTAGAACTTTCAGAGCTCTGTCAAATTCTTCTCGCAGTATCATATCTCGCATCACATTTTCATGTCCGTCCACTTCTCTTTCTATAATATTGCCTTCAAGTGCATCTCCCTTGTGTAGACCCTCTATGCAGTATACTCCTTCCACTTTTCCCTTCTTTTCTTAGGACTGGTTTTCCATCTGAATTTTTGATATTTGTACAGCTGCTTCTCTTTCCCCAAAGGCCTCTTTAATTTTCCTGTGGGCACTATCTATTTATATCCTAGCGAAATATACTCCTAAATCCTTACATTTGTCCTCTAGCCATTCCTGCTGAGCCATTTTGCACTACCTGTTCATTTCATTTTTTAAACGTTGGTATTCCCTTTCGCCTGCTTCACTTTCTGCATTTTTACATTTTCTCCTTTCATCAGTTAAATCCAATATCTCTTGTGTTATCCAGAGATTTGTACTAGGCGTTGTCTTTTCACCTATTTGATCCTCTGCTGCCTTCGTTATTTCATGTCTTAAAACTAGTCATTCGTCTACTACTGCATTCCTCTCCCCTGTTCTAGTTAACCTTTGCCTAATGCTCCCTCTGAAACTCTCAGTAACCTCTGGTTCTTTCAAGTTATCCAGGTCCCATCTTCTTGATTTCCTATCTTTTTTCTAATTTCTTCAGTTTTAATCTACAGTTCAAAATCAGTAAATTTTGGTCAGAGTCCATATCAGCCGCCGGCCGGAGTAGCCGAGCGGTTCTAGGCGCTTCAGCCTGGAACCGCGCGACTGTTACGGTCGCAGGTTCGAATCCTGCCTCGGGCATGGATGTGTGTGATGTCATTAGATTAGCTACGTTTAAGTAGTTCTATGTTCTAGGGGACTGATGACCTCATATGTTAAGTCTCATAGTGCTCAGAGCCATTTGAACCATATCAGCCCCTGGAAATGTCTTGCAGTTTAAAATCTGGTTCCGAAACCTCTGTCTCACTATTGCGTTATCAATCTGAAACCTTCCGGTGTCTCCAGGTTTCTTCCACATACGCAATCTTATGATTCTTAAACCACGTGTTAGTGATGAATAAATTTTGCTCTGTGTAAAATTCTACCAAGCGTCTTCGTCTTTCATTCCCTTCCACAAGTCCGTAAACCACTACTATTTTTCCTTCTCTTACTTTCCTACTACCGAATTCCAATCCCCCATCACAATCAAATTTTCGTCTCCTCCAGATATCTGAATAATTTCTTTTATCTTATCATACATTTCATCAATCCCTTCAACATCTGCGGTCCTAGTTGGCATATAAACTAGTACTACTGTGATACGCGTCGGCTTCGTGTCTATCTCGGCTACGATAATGTGTTCGCTATGTTGTTCACAGAAGCTTACCCGCATTGATCTTATTCATTATTAAATTCACTCCAGCATTACCCCTGTTTCATTTTGTATTTACAGCCCTGTAAGCACCTGACGAGAAGTCCTGTTCCTCCTGCCACCGAATACCACTAATTTCCAATATATCTAACTTCAACCTCTCCATTTCCCTTTTTAAATTTTTGTAACGTTCTTGCCCGATTAAGGAATGTAGCATTCCACAGTCCGATCCGTAGAACGCCAGTTTTTTCTCTCCTGATGACGACGTCCTCCTGAGTACTTTGCATAAATTACATTCAAGAGAAATACGGCACATTTGCATTCAGTCATTCATATCTTAACTGTTGAAAAGTAAGAAGTAGCTTGCTTATAAACCTTCACAACTTTGGATGAATTTCCGTTGGCGATAAACGGCCCATAACCAAGGCTTTTATGATTGTGCGATATTTCTGTAAATCTCTTTGAACGTAACACGCAAAATACCACTACCTTGCAAACAGTATGGTCAAAGCTATCCCTCTGATCAACTCCAAGCTTGAATTATAATACTCAGAAACAAAAAATCATTCTTATCTACGCCATTTGTGTATCAGACCGAGAACTTATTTCGCTAGTACACAACCTATTTACTCTGTTAAAGCGCCAATTATTATTATTCTTCTTCTTCTTTCGATTTCGGCCATCTTTGGACCACGTTCAACAATTCACTTGCCCGGCTTTTTGATCTTTTTTCTCTCTTCCCAATATTTCCTCATCATTTTCGAATGGTTCCTCCTCCGCTCTTCCGACCATTTCCTGTTATTATCCTTTAGTTTCGTTTCTTCTGGAAAACACTTAATTTCGTTCACTATTTGTCTAAACTTTTTCCTATCCCTGATTGACTCACGGGTGACATTAAAATAGGCCAAATCCTTTTTCACCATCTGTATCCATTTATTGTTGGTTTTTTCGTTCCTATTACTATGTTCAAACACTTTTCTTGTTAGTCTGTTTCCATCCATCCTCGACAGGTGACCATAAAACGTTAGTCTGCGTTTACGCATTGCATCACTCACTTTCTCAATAGTTTTGTATATTTCCTTATTACTCTTTAGCTTGTACTCTTCTCCAATCTTTCTCGGTCCTAATATTTTTCTCAAAATTTTCCTTTCTTTCCTTTCCATGTTTTCTATTTCCCCCTTTTTGTTAAGAGTTAGGCACTCCGATGCATACAGGCATTCTGGTCTAATGACAGTTTTATAATGTCTTAATTTAGCTTGAATCGAAATGTTTTTTTTGTTATATATGTCTTTGGTTTTTTGAAAAGCAAATTCCATTTTCCTTGCTCTCGCCTGGTTTGCACTCTTGTCTAAACCATTCACTTGAATTATTTCACCTAAATACTTAAATTTTTCTACTCTCTTAATATTGCTGTATTTAGTAATAAGATTTTTCTTGTTATTTCTATGATTAGACATATACACGGTTTTTTCAAATGAAATCTGCAGTCCAGCTCTGGCCGAAACTTCTTGTAGTTTCTCCAAGTAATTCTGAGCTATTTCTTCGTTTTCTGTAATTATTGCCAGATCGACTGCAAAAGCTAAACAGTCCACTTCTATTTTTTCTTTTTTTGTTCCAATTCTGATGTCATTCTTGGTGCCTTTGAGTTCTTCTTTCCATATTCTCAATATCTTTTCCAGTACGCAGTTGAAGAGGATTGGGGATAAACCATCACCTTGTCTAACACCTGTTTTAATTTCGAACTTCCTTGAAATTTCACCCATAAATTTAACTTTGGCCTTACTGTTTGTTAGCGTCTGTTTGATAATTTGAATTGTTTTCTTATCGACCCCAAATTCTTCCAATACTTTCAGTAATGTTTCTCTATCTACCGAGTCGTATGCTTTTTTGAAATCTACAAATACTATTGCAAATCTCTGGCCTCTTGAGCTTCTGTAACGAATTAGTGTTTTCAGGTTAAATATTTGTTCAACACATTATTGTGAAATAAAGTTTTCGTTATTAAACATAATTTTCAAGTCGTTTGTTTATTTCTACATCATTGGCCTACAACCTAAACTTTTCACGTTATTGACGTTTTCTTTTTTTTATTACTCTTGTAGTTAATAGAGTGGAGAAAAAAATACTGATAATAAGAGAGAGAGCTGCTTATGTTCACCATGCATACGAAAAGCTATCCCCTGTGAGCGACGTAGGGCTGGCAGTCCTGGGTGTGGTTAGTGCTGCGGCTGGTAGGAGCCACTGCCAGTTCGTATGAGTCACTTGGAGCGACTGCCGTGAGCCGTCGTCAGCTCATAACGGGGAGGAAATGACCCACGTGGCCGCCTCTATTCCTGCTGCTGCTGACACCACCCATCTCTTCTCTCCAAGCGGCTTTCTTTAATTTCATGTGTTCGTCTTTAAGGCGACAGTGGAAACCTCCACAGTTTCTGTAGAGTACTGTCTGGCTGGACGTGAGGCGCTTGGCTCTTGTCTCGTTGTCGCTAGCTTATTAAAACTACTGCGTTTTGCACAAAACAGTCTCTATATTTACCCCCCCCCCCTTAATAATTATTTTCATATGATTACTGCTTGGTATGCGAATAATAGGTCAGGCGTGCAATACACGGCTCGGTAAGGTATGTTCTGATTTTAGATAGGGAGGAATATCAACTAATTACAGAGAGTAGCATTCGTCATGGCAGATCTGAGAAAAAAAAATGTTAATATAGTAGTAGTTAACTGCAGGTGCGTCCAAGGAAATGTTCCAGAACTACTCTCGCTTATAAACGGTAATAATGCCCACGTAGTACTAGGAACAAAAAGCTAGATGAAACCAGATATTAATAGCAAAAATAAATTAAATTCCGGTAGGAATATACAGCGCAAAGGTAGGTTGAACACCGGTGGTGGACGAGGGTTTTTATCCGTAAATAATACAATATCTAGTGAGGGTAGTACAGATTCCGAAAGCTAAATAATTTGGGTGAAGAGAAGTGCTAAATGTGGGTCAAATGTGGTAATAGAATGCTTTTGTAGACTCTCTGCTGCAGGATCAAGTGGTGTAACATTTTAGGGAAAAGGTGGAGAAGGATGCACGTGAATTTGAGTGTCTTATTATAATACCTGGCTGAGATTTCAGCTTCCCAAAACTGGCGACTCAAGTGGGGTGGGTATTAGGGAGGGGGAAAGTATGAAATCGTTCTAAATGCCTTATCCAAAAAATACCTTAAGCTGTTGATTCTCGACTCTGAAGGTAACGTCTTAGCTGTGGTTACCAACAGGCCTCCATATTTCGATTTGGTTAACGTGGAACAGGGATTCAATGATAACAAGGACGTTACAGCATCATTGCATACCGCTATGAATAGGAATGTAAAGAAGGTTAGGAAGATATTTCTGCTTAGCAAGTGCGACAAGAAGGACTTTCAGAATACCTGTGCGGCATGAAACATTCATCTCCAGGACTGAGTATGTTGAACACAAACGGCCAAAGTTCAGGAGTATTGTACAGTACGCCTGCGGCAAGTATGTGCCGAGCAAAGTTGCAAGCTGCGGGGGAGAACCGTCTTTGTTCGACAGCCGAGTTAGAAAGCTGCTCCGAAAGCAAAGAGAGATTCACTACAGATTTAAACGTAGACAGAGCTTTGAAGATAAACAAAAACCGAACGAAGCCAAAAGTAGCTCAAGGCGAGCCACGCGTGATGTGTTCAGCGAATTCGAAAGTACACTACTGGCCATTAAAATTGCTACACCAAGAAGAAATGCAGATGATAAACGGGTATTAATTGGACAAATACATTATATTAGAACTGACATGTGATTACATTTTCACGCAATTTGGGTGCATAGATCCTGAGAAATCAGTAACCATAACAACCACCTCTGGCCGTAATAACGGCCTTGATACGACTGGGCATTTCGTCAAACAGAGATTGGATGGCGTGTAAAGGTACAGCTGCCCATGGAGCTTCAACACGATACCACAGTTCATCAAGAGTAGTGACTGGCGTATTGTGACGAGCCAGTTGCTCGGCCACCATTGACCAGACGTTTTCAATTGGTGAGAGATCTGGAGAATGTGCTGGCCAGGACAGCAGTCGAACATGTTCTGTATCCAGAAAGGGCCCTACAGGACGTGCAACATGCGGTCGTGCATTTTCCTGCTGAAATGTAGGGTTTCGCAGGGATCGAATGAGGGGTAGAGCCACGGGTCGTAACACATCTGAAATGTAACATCCACTGTTGAAAGTGCCTTCAATGAGAACAAGAGGTGACCGAGACGTGTAACCAATGGCACACCATACCATCACGCCGGGTGATACGCCAGTATGCCGATGACGAATACACGCTTCCAATGTGCGTTCACCGCGATGTCGCCAAACACGGATGAGACCATCATGATGCTGTAAACAGGACCTGGATTCATCCGAAAAAATGACGTTTTGCCATTCGTGCACCCAGGTTCGTCGTTGAGTACACCATCGCTGGCGATCCTGTCTGTGATGCAGCCTCAAGGGTAACCGCAGCCATGGTCTCCGAGCTGATAGTCCATGCTGCTGCAAACGTCGTCGAACTGTTCGTGCAGATGGTTGTTGTCTTGCAAACGTCCCCATCTGTTGACTCAGGGATCGAGACGTGGCTGCACGATCCTATAAAGCCATGCGGATAAGATGCCTGTCATCTCGACTGCTAGTGGTACGAGGCCGTTGGGATCAAGCACGGCGTTACGTATTACCCTCCTGAACCCACCGATTCCATATTCTGCAAACAGTCATTGGATCTCGACCAACGCGAGCAGCAATGTCGCGATACGATAAACCGCAATCGCGATAGGCTACAATCCGACATTTATCAAAGTCGGAAACGTGATGGTACGCATTTCTCCTCCTTACACGAGGCATCACAACAACGTTTCACCAGGCAACGCTGGTCAACTGCTGTTTGTGTATGAGAAATCGGTTGGAAACTTTTCTCATGTCAGCACGTTGTAGGTGTCGCCACCGGCGCCAACCTTGTGTGAATGCTCTGAAAAGCTAATCATTTGCATATCACAGCATCTTCTTCCTGTCGGTTAAATTTCGCGTCTTTAGCCCGTCATCTTCGTGATGTAGCAATTTTAATGACAGAAAATACTAAGAAATTTTGGTCTTACGTTAAATCAGTAAAGGGATCAGAGCCATTTGTCCAGACACTCTGTGACGATAATCACATCGACACGGAGCATGGCAGAGAGACGGCCGAGTTACTAAACTCTTTTTCCAAAACTATTTCACTGAGGCAGATCGTACTGCGGTTTCTCCTTCAAAGTCGAGATGGCAGATATGCAAGATCCAAACAAGTTCAGAGCTTGTCGTTACATGTTCATTTAGTAAGCGCAAAGCATCACAGAGATGATCACTTAACTCCAGTGACAGACATTACAACAGAGGCGTTCTGCATTACGGAGTGGTTTACTCTTAAAATTCTGAGAGCGTGCAGTCCTAGAAGACTCAACCAATATATTGCTTTCTCTTATACATATCTTGCGAAAATATTGTGAATGGAAAATTAGAGAGATTAGAGTTTACATGGAAGATTACCGACAGTCGTTTTTCCCGTGGACCACTCAATATTTGTTATCAAACTAAATTTGTGAACAGCTTCACGTTTTCTTCATAGGAAGGAAGCAGCACGCTATCTTGGATGGAGAGTCATCAACAGATGTAGAAGGAACTACTGGCGTGCCCCAGGGAAGTGTGTTGGGTAACTTGCAGTTCATGTTGTATGTTAATGGCCTCGTAGATAATATGAATAATTACGTCAGACTTATTGAAGATGATTCAGTTATCTGTAATGAAATACTGCCCGAGACAAGCTGCACAAATATGCATTGAGATTTTGATAAGACCTCAGTGCGGCAAAAATAAAGGCAGTTTGCTTTAAAAGTACTGAAATGTGAAATTATGCATTTCACAAAACGCAGATGATAGTATCTTATACCCACAATATTACTGAATCACAAGTGAAATCAGTCAGTTCATGCAAGAATGGGGTGTAACAATTTGTGGCGATATGAAATGGAACTAAGCTACAGGCCCAGTCGTAGTTAAAGCATATGGCAGAATTCGGCTCGTTGGTTGGATACTGATGAAATTGCAGTCAGCCTACAAAAGGAGAATACTTGTAAAACAGTCATGCAACATATCCTAGAGTATTAAACTTCCTGGCAGAGTAAAGCTTTGTGCCGGAGGGGGGACTCGAACTTTGGACTTTTGTCTTTCGCGTACAATTTCTCCACCAACCTTTTTTCTATTTTATGTATATTCTTATTTATTTTCTGTATTATTCAATACGTTGTCATGTTTACACGTGAACACTTTTAGTAAGTATTGCAGGTTGCGTTTTGCACTGCTTGCCGCACGTAGTGTTCGCCATATAAGTGTTCGTGGGACATTGATGCGTGCAGAAAGTCGTCATGTGCGGATAGCAGGACTACGCTACATCATAGCAATGTGTTGCTGCTCCTGCACAGGTTGTTGAACTACACATTCAGAGGAAAAATGGGAAATAGGAAAAATACCTGTTTGAGGCAATGTGCTGAAAATTCTGATAAAACACTCTACGATCAGGAATTCGACGTGTCGGTAAGCGTTGACGATTTCCTTTGACAGCAGCAGGATCACTACCAACACAGAAGCCGTCAGCATACACCATACCTACATATTCCCCATTAGTGAAGAAGTGTGGTATTTTAGCCAGCGCGTGTAAAAAACCAGTTAACCGATGTTTCATCTGATGCACTCTCAGTCCATCGCATTGTTTCACTCAGAACTCACCATCGACAACTGCGCGCTCGACGGACTACTTTAATGACAGAAAGACATCCCGTACAAAGAAGTTGAAAACAACGAGGTAGATTTTGGAAACTTTTCGGGAAAGGGCATATGTCCATTTGGAGCTTTTTGCTTCAAGTGAGCGTTCCTATCATCCCTAAATATTGACCATTCTCCTGGGACACCCTTTATAACGAAGAGTAGTAAAAGTGGTCAAAGGTGGTTTTTACTAAGTGAGGGAGTTTCGCGGAAATGCTGAAGTATCTGAGATGGCTTAATATACTGAAGCCTCCTACGTCTCGCTGCCGTAGTGAGCGCTATTGCAAGATGTGATTAATTAAAGGGCACACAGAAGCATTTTGTTAGGTCCTTTTCTGTTATTTTTCCGATGCTCCATACGCGAACTGAATGGGAAGAAAATTCTAGTACGTGAAATAGAGCGAAGTACCCTCTGCTGTGCACTTCACAGTGATTTGCAAGTCATGGATAAAGATGTGGCTGTAGATCGAGATAAGCAATCCCAGTCACTCTTCCTTCAGGAAGTGAGAATGATACATGAACTTTACGTTCCTTTATTACTCCATGGAATTAGAATTTCAGTTCATCGTTGAAAATAATGTAGTTAAGAACGTCTTTAGCAGTAATATTTCATTCATAAATGTGACACACAACCCATTGATTACTTCAGGGCTTGCAGCAGTTGTAAATCGTATGGACATTTTCCAAATTACAATTCTTCCTCCGTGACATACCTAAAAATTAGAAGTTCCGGTGTTCAACCTTCAGTTGGTCCTAGGATTTCTTTCTCTCACTTACGGCTTCCTGCATCTCTCTGTATGTGAAAAACGTCAAGTTACTCTGCAGTTCGGAGTCCACATTAAACTGTAGTTGGGTTGGGTTGTTTTGAGGGAAGAGACCAAACTGCGAAGTCATCGGTCTCATCGGTTTAGGGAAGGACGGGGAAGGAAGTCGGCCGTGCCCTTTCAAAGGAACCATCCGGGAATTTGCCTGGAGCGATTTAGGGAAATCACTTAAACTGTAGTGTTCTCGTGTAACTTGCTGTGTAACTGACATGACAAGTCTAAGCCCCTGTAACTTCCTACCAGGGTACAGCTTGACCCTGACGAATATTGTGCATGGTCGAAGCACACTGTCGTATGGTCTTTCCACTGTTGAGATGGCAGTATGGGCACGTATTGTAAGCAAGTTAATTAAAAAAAAAGTTTCACAAGGGAAGCACCATTCTCCATAGTCACGGCCGAACACTGCCGGACTTGCCCTGGCGTGTTGGTCGCTGCTATGCAAACGAATGGTTTCCGATCCCCTCAGCGCCGCTCTGAGAAGATATTTGATAGTCGATGGAAGGAGACAGGCACTGGTAGAATGAATGTTGCAGCTTGTAGCCACAGTTTTAGCAAAATACGGTTAATAAGTAGGAGAAGGATTCCGCCAAAGCATCACATAGGCAAAAGTGTTGTGCAAGCTTGTGATGTGTAACGTTTTGTACCCCGAAAGATATTAACACTGTCCGTTATACGCGCTGAGCGAGACCCCCGCAAAACTGTACTTAGGCTGAAGTCCACAAGCAACAAACCTAACCCAAAAAGCGGTGCTCGGGTTTGAGTCCGCTACTGGATTAGCTGTAGCACGTAAAACTAGGCTGGACAAATGCGATAATGCGAGCATTATCGTTCACAGAGGTTTGCATAGCCAGCCCACTGCTGTTGCTGCTGCTGCTGCTGCTGATGATGATGATGAGACTAATCATTTAACGTCAACGGCCAATTATTCACTCTACAGGACAGAATCTGTATACGCCTTCTATCAGTGTCTAGAGTTAATTCTATGAGTCAAGTGCGAGAATGTTTTCTAAACGTTTGAGTAAACTGTATCTAAGGCGCGACGTGTGTGTCGGAAAGGTATTCAACAAGTGGGATGTGGGAAACCGCCTAAAAGCCACATCCAGGCAGGCCTGCTCACTAGGAGTAGTTAAGGTAAAAAAAAAAAAAGCTCCGTCTTGAGGCCACAAGTGGCCCTTCCGGGACCGTCCGGCCGCCGTGTCATCTTCCGAGGAAGATGCGGATAAGGAGGGGCGTGTGGTCAGCACACCGCACTCCCGACCGGTAGGACGGTATTCATTGACCGAAGCCGCTACTAATCGGTCGAGTAGCTCCTCAATTGGCATCACGAGGCTGAGTGCACCCCGAAAAATGGCAACAGCACATGGCGGCGGGATGGTGACCCATCCAAGCGCCGGCCACGCCCGACAGCGCTTAACTTCGGTGATCTCACGGGAACCGGTGTAGCCACTGCGGCAAGGCCGTTGCCAAGTTAAGGTAATCAAAACGAAAATGTAATGAATCCGTGAGTTTCGTCCCACAGTGAGAAGTAGTTTCCCTTTTAACTGAAACACGAAACGGACCTCAATATTTGGTTTTTGATATAAAACTGTTGGCGTCAAAGAAGTGTAAAGTGAAGCAATATTTCCAACTACTTCATGAGAAATTAGTTATAAATTTTATATCAAAGGAAGTAAAGCCAAACTTATCCAGCTAAGATAGAACAGAGAGAAAGAAGTAAGTATTCATGTAGTAGATACATGTCAATTTTGGAATTTATTACTAATACCGATAACGCAATATATGGTTTTGCTGCCAGTTTTACCTCCTCCATAGATACGCAAAGAAGCTTCTGGAAGAAAGTCTGGCGCATAATGATTCTGAAATGAAACTAAGCTATCACGTAGCTCCTAAAACACTAGTAAAACCATCACGTCTTTTCGGCGGTGGAGGATTTGTGAAAAAATGTTTTGTGGTCACCGGAAAAAATTTACGAGGTGCATTCAAGTTCTAAGGCCTCCGATTTTTTTTTTTTCTAATTAACTACTCATCCGAAATCGATGAAACTGGCGTTACTTCTCGACGTAATCGCCCTGCAGACGTACACATTTTTCACAACGCTGACGCCATGATTCCATGGCAGTGGCGAAGGCTTCTTTAGGAGTCTGTTTTGACCACTGGAAAATCGCTGAGGCAATAGCGGCACGGCTGGTGAATGTGCGGCCACGGAGAGTGTCTTTCATTGTTGGAAAAAGCCAAAAGTCACTAGGAGCCAGGTCAGGTGAGTAGGGAGCATGAGGAATCACTTCAAAGTTGTTATCACGAAGAAACTGTTGCGTAACGTTAGCTCGATGTGCGAGTGCATTGTCTTGGTGAAACAGCACACGCACAGCCCTTCCCGGATGTTTTTGTTGCAGTGCAGGAAGGAATTTGTTCTTCAAAACATTTTCGTAGGGTGCACCTGTTACCGTAGTGCCCTTTGGAACGCAATGGGTAAGGATTACGCCCTCGCTGTCCCAGAACATGGACACCATCATTTTTTCAGCACTGGCGGTTACCCGAAATTTTTTTGGTGCTGGTGAATCTGTGTGCTTAAATTGAGCTGACTGGCGCTTTGTTTCTGGATTGAAAAATGGCATCCACGTCTCATCCATTGTCACAACCGACGAAAAGAAAGTCCCATTCATGCTGTCATTGCGCGTCAACATTGGTTGGCAACATGCCACACGGGCAGCCATGTGGTCGTCCGTCAGCATTCGTGGCACCCACCTGGATGACACTTTTCGCATTTTCAGGTCGCCATGCAGGATTGTGTGCACAGAACCCACAGAAATGCCAACTCTGGAGGTGATCTGTTCAACAGTCATTCGGCGATCCCCCAAAACAATTCTCTCCACTTTCTCGATCATGTCGTCAGACCGGCTTGTGCGAACCCGAGGTTGTTTTGGTTTGTTGTCACACGATGTTCTGCCTTCATTAAACTGTCGCACCCACGAACGCACTTTCGACACATCCATAACTCCATCACCACATGTCTCCTTCAACTGTCGATGAATTTCAATTGGTTTCACAAAACGCAAATTCAGAAAACGAATGATTGCACGCTGTTCAAGGAAGGAAAACGTCGCCATTTTAAGTATTTAAAACAGTTCTCATTCTCGCCGCTGGCGGTAAAATTCCATCTGCCGTACGGTGCTGCCATCTCTGGGACGTATTGACAAGGAACGCGGCCTCATTTTAAAACAAAGCGCATGTTTCTATCTCTTTCCAGTCCGGAGGAAAAAAATCGGAGGCCTTAGAACTTGAATGCACCTCGTATGATACAGGAAATACCTCTTTTTCAAACAGATCCTCTTTCAAGGAAAACAATTTACAGTCGCAGTGAAAAATAGCTATACACCCATGCTTCCGACGGAAGTTAAAGAAAGGTCTTTGCTTCTTAGGCTTCCCTACACCAATCGGCAAAAATGGAACTCTTATAGAACTACTGTGGTATCGTCCAAAGATCGTGGTGCCATAATAAAGTCAGCAACTCGCATCGATAACACAGAAAACAGCGATGTCTCAAGGCAAATTTCAACGACGAGTGGGAGGCATTGGCGAAGCCTCACCCTCTGTCCCAGCCGAGCAGAAAAAGGCTCTGCCCAGTTCGTGACCTTCGATCAAGCAGACAACATCCTCTAGTTATGACACATGTGTTACTCGTATCTTAAATTGAACTGTCGTTCTGAACTTTGGGAACTTCGTACATCAAGAGAAGAGTTTAGTAAATTTGTGCATCACGTGATGCTGTAAAGTTCAAAGTCAGTTGTAGTTGGCACATTCCTGTGACAATGGATTGTATAAAGTCATGCAGATCTTTTTATTATACTTGCAATAAAGTGAACTTATATATCATATGTTTTAGTTCTATTCCACCATCTCCCAGAGCGATTAAAGAATCCACCGTTATATCGAATGATTGCAGTTTTATCAGGTCATAACAGTCACTTTGTCAATAAATTTCTTTTCCCTAGCCAAGAAGTCAAATACAAATGGAACCTATCGAGAAGTTCAAAGAGAAATCCAATATAAAAGCCATAATCACAGCAACTGGGCTGATATGACGCGTTCCGAATAGCTTCATGTAGAAGAGTGATCTGTCTGGTATTCTTTTTATATACTTTTCGTTCTCTAGATGTAGCAGGCTGTCTGAGTATATGCATAAAACATCTGAGGGACAGGATGAGCTGCAAGCTGAAGATGTTTCCTAATGAGGCTGTAGAGTACGTGAAAGTGTCATCTTTGTCTGACTGCAGGAGACACAGGATGGCTTGGCTACAACTTCTATTTGGTGATATGAATGGCATCTTCTTCTAAAAAGTAAGTAAATGAAGATTCGTAAGGAAAACAATTCTGTAATATTCGAATACAGTATTAGTGGTGTGCTGCATGACACAGCCATGTCGATTAAATATCTAGGCGCTAGGTTGCAACGCGACATGAAATGGAACGGATACGTAAGGTAGGTTGTAGGGGAGGTGAACGATAGACTTCGGTTAATTGGGAGAAGTCTAGAAAAGCGTAGTCCAACTGTAAAGGAGACCACGTGCGATTCATTCATGAGTACTGTTCGAGTGTTCAGAATCCACCCCAGCTCGGGCTAAAGGAAGACAGTGCAATCCAGACGCGTGCTGCCGGATTAGTTACCGGTAGGTTTGATCAATACGCAAGTGTTGCAGAAATACACCATGAATTCAGTTGTTAATCCCTGGAGAGAATAAGACGTTCTTTTCGCGAAACAGTATTGAGAAAGTTTAGAGAACAGGCATTTGCGACAGACTGGAGAAAGATTCTGTTACCGCCAACATACTTTTCGCGTAAGGAGCTCGAAAACAGGATAAGAGATAACAGGGCTCGTATGGAAACATATAGACAGTCGTTTCTCCTCCATTCCATATACGAGTGAAACAGGAAAAGGAATGGCCAACAGTGTTACAACGTAACCTCTACCATGACCGTATGGTGGCTTTCAGTGTGTGTATGTATGTGAATGTTGATGACCTATAACTGAGACTTTTCAGTCAAATAGCAAGCGATCTGGTATTGTTGTGAAGGGATTCCCAACTGGAATATTTGGACAAGGATTTCCATTTGCATCATGTGCCTTACAATCAAGGGAAATGCCCCAAAAATCTTGATCAGAACCGGCAGAAAGTGAACTATTTTATAATTTGAATCCAGGACAATATGTTCTAGACAAAAAATGAAAAGCCAATGCATTGGAAAGTGTATTTATTCACGATTATATATATATATATATATATATATATATATATATATATATATATATATATATATTTTCCTGGAAATGGAAAAAAGAACACATTGACACCGGTGTGTCAGACCCACCATACTTGCTCCAGACTCTGCGAGAGGGCTGTACAAGCAATGATCACACGCACGGCACAGCGGACACACCAGGAACCGCGGTGTTGGCCGTCGAATGGCGCTAGCTGCGCAGCATTTGTGCACCGCCGCCGTCAGTGTCAGCCAGTTTGCCGTGGCATACGGAGCTCCATCGCAGTCTTTAACACTGGTAGCATGCCGCGACAGCGTGGACGTGAACCGTATGTGCAGTTGACGGACTTTGAGCGAGGGCGTATAGTGGGCATGCGGGAGGCCGGGTGGACGTACCGCCGAATTGCTCAACACGTGGGGCGTGAGGTCTCCACAGTACATCGATGTTGTCGCCAGTGGTCGGCGGAAGGTGCACGTGCCCGTCGACCTGGGACCGGACCGCAGCGACGCACGGATGCACGCCAAGACCGTAGGATCCTACGCAGTGCCGTAGGGGACCGCACCGCCACTTCCCAGCAAATTAGGGACACTGTTGCTCCTGGGGTATCGGCGAGGACCATTCGCAACCGTCTCCATGAAGCTGGGCTACGGTCCCGCACACCGTTAGGCCCTCTTCCGCTCACGCCCCAACATCGTGCAGCCCGCCTCCAGTGGTGTCGCGACAGGCGTGAATGGAGGGACGAATGGAGACGTGTCGTCTTCAGCGATGAGAGTCGCTTCTGCCTTGGTGCCAATGATGGTCGTATGCATGTTTGGCGCCGTGCAGGTGAGCGCCACAATCAGGACTGCATACGACCGAGGCACACAGGGCCAACACCCGGCATCATGGTGTGGGGAGCGATCTCCTACACTGGCCGTACACCACTGGTGATCGTCGAGGGGACACTGAATAGTGCACGGTACATCCAAACCGTCATCGAACCCATCGTTCTACCATTCCTAGACCGGCAAGGGAACTTGCTGTTCCAACAGGACAATGCACGTCCGCATGTATCCCGTGCCACCCAACGTGCTCTAGAAGGTGTAAGTCAACTACCCTGGCCAGCAAGATCTCTGGATCTGTCCCCCATTGAGCATGTTTAGGACTGGATGAAGCGTCGTCTCACGCGGTCTGCACGTCCAGCACGAACGCTGGTCCAACTGAGGCGCCAGGTGGAAATGGCATGGCAAGCCGTTCCACAGGACTACATCCAGCATCTCTACGATCGTCTCCATGAGAGAATAGCAGCCTGCATTGCTGCGAAAGGTGGATATACACTGTACTAGTGCCGACATTGTGCATGCTCTGTTGCCTGTGTCTATGTGCCTGTGGTTCTGTCAGTGTGATCATGTGATGTATCTGACCCCAGGAATGTGTCAATAAAGTTTCCCCTTCCTGGGACAATGAATTCACGGTGTTCTTATTTCAATTTCCAGGAGTGTATATAATGTGTTCATGCATGGTGTCTGACGCAGCTTAATCGCCAGCGCAGCCTGTGTGTGTCTCCGCCTCTAGCGCTAGCGCTACGAGCAATCTCTGTTGTGCTCTGTCTTCCAGAGATACCTACGTTGATCGTGTCGTTATCCTCACCTGGTGGTAGATCAAAATCTCTGTGTCTCCGTCGCTAACATGTGAGGATATATACGAATATATCAGCAGAACAAAACAAAAACTAGATTTGTATATAACTTTGTTAAAGATGCAATCGCAGAATTCACTGATTAGTCGTCATCTTTGACATTGCCCGCAGGTGATGGATGTTCAGTAACACTGCGTTTGACAGTCTGTGGTCATTTTCCCTTCCTGTCAGTGCGAAGTCTTAAACCAAAGCTTTTTAGAGGTAAAGAGAGGAGGACAAGTCTTGTACACCGATTGTCTGCAAATACCGTCACATTCGTGGTATGTATCTCTGTATTTTAACTGTTTGTGTTTCAGGTACTGGACGAAGAGGGATATTTCCTTTAACAATAGCAGGCGAGGTGCCAGGATATACACTCCTGGAAATGGAAAAAAGAACACATTGACACCGGTGTGTCAGACCCACCATACTTGCTCCGGACACTGCGAGAGGGCTGTACAAGCAATGATCACACGCACGGCACAGCGGACACACCAGGAACCGCGGTGTTGGCCGTCGAATGGCGCTAGCTGCGCAGCATTTGTGCACCGCCGCCGTCAGTGTCAGCCAGTTTGCCGTGGCATACGGAGCTCCATCGCAGTCTTTAACACTGGTAGCATGCCGCGACAGCGTGGACGTGAACCGTATGTGCAGTTGACGGACTTTGAGCGAGGGCGTATAGTGGGCATGCGGGAGGCCGGGTGGACGTACCGCCGAATTGCTCAACACGTGGGGCGTGAGGTCTCCACAGTACATCGATGTTGTCGCCAGTGGTCGGCGGAAGGTGCACGTGCCCGTCGACCTGGGACCGGACCGCAGCGACGCACGGATGCACGCCAAGACCGTAGGATCCTACGCAGTGCCGTAGGGGACCGCACCGCCACTTCCCAGCAAATTAGGGACACTGTTGCTCCTGGGGTATCGGCGAGGACCATTCGCAACCGTCTCCATGAAGCTGGGCTACGGTCCCGCACACCGTTAGGCCCTCTTCCGCTCACGCCCCAACATCGTGCAGCCCGCCTCCAGTGGTGTCGCGACAGGCGTGAATGGAGGGACGAATGGAGACGTGTCGTCTTCAGCGATGAGAGTCGCTTCTGCCTTGGTGCCAATGATGGTCGTATGCATGTTTGGCGCCGTGCAGGTGAGCGCCACAATCAGGACTGCATACGACCGAGGCACACAGGGCCAACACCCGGCATCATGGTGTGGGGAGCGATCTCCTACACTGGCCGTACACCACTGGTGATCGTCGAGGGGACACTGAATAGTGCACGGTACATCCAAACCGTCATCGAACCCATCGTTCTACCATTCCTAGACCGGCAAGGGAACTTGCTGTTCCAACAGGACAATGCACGTCCGCATGTATCCCGTGCCACCCAACGTGCTCTAGAAGGTGTAAGTCAACTACCCTGGCCAGCAAGATCTCTGGATCTGTCCCCCATTGAGCATGTTTAGGACTGGATGAAGCGTCGTCTCACGCGGTCTGCACGTCCAGCACGAACGCTGGTCCAACTGAGGCGCCAGGTGGAAATGGCATGGCAAGCCGTTCCACAGGACTACATCCAGCATCTCTACGATCGTCTCCATGAGAGAATAGCAGCCTGCATTGCTGCGAAAGGTGGATATACACTGTACTAGTGCCGACATTGTGCATGCTCTGTTGCCTGTGTCTATGTGCCTGTGGTTCTGTCAGTGTGATCATGTGATGTATCTGACCCCAGGAATGTGTCAATAAAGTTTCCCCTTCCTGGGACAATGAATTCACGGTGTTCTTATTTCAATTTCCAGGAGTGTATATAATGTGTTCATGCATGGTGTCTGACGCAGCTTAATCGCCAGCGCAGCCTGTGTGTGTCTCCGCCTCTAGCGCTAGCGCTACGAGCAATCTCTGTTGTGCTCTGTCTTCCAGAGATACCTACGTTGATCGTGTCGTTATCCTCACCTGGTGGTAGATCAAAATCTCTGTGTCTCCGTCGCTAACATGTGAGGATATATACGAATATATCAGCAGAACAAAACAAAAACTAGATTTGTATATAACTTTGTTAAAGATGCAATCGCAGAATTCACTGATTAGTCGTCATCTTTGACATTGCCCGCAGGTGATGGATGTTCAGTAACACTGCGTTTGACAGTCTGTGGTCATTTTCCCTTCCTGTCAGTGCGAAGTCTTAAACCAAAGCTTTTTAGAGGTAAAGAGAGGAGGACAAGTCTTGTACACCGATTGTCTGCAAATACCGTCACATTCGTGGTATGTATCTCTGTATTTTAACTGTTTGTGTTTCAGGTACTGGACGAAGAGGGATATTTCCTTTAACAATAGCAGGCGAGGTGCCAGGATATACACTCCTGGAAATGGAAAAAAGAACACATTGACACCGGTGTGTCAGACCCACCATACTTGCTCCGGACACTGCGAGAGGGCTGTACAAGCAATGATCACACGCACGGCACAGCGGACACACCAGGAACCGCGGTGTTGGCCGTCGAATGGCGCTAGCTGCGCAGCATTTGTGCACCGCCGCCGTCAGTGTCAGCCAGTTTGCCGTGGCATACGGAGCTCCATCGCAGTCTTTAACACTGGTAGCATGCCGCGACAGCGTGGACGTGAACCGTATGTGCAGTTGACGGACTTTGAGCGAGGGCGTATAGTGGGCATGCGGGAGGCCGGGTGGACGTACCGCCGAATTGCTCAACACGTGGGGCGTGAGGTCTCCACAGTACATCGATGTTGTCGCCAGTGGTCGGCGGAAGGTGCACGTGCCCGTCGACCTGGGACCGGACCGCAGCGACGCACGGATGCACGCCAAGACCGTAGGATCCTACACAGTGCCGTAGGGGACCGCACCGCCACTTCCCAGCAAATTAGGGACACTGTTGCTCCTGGAGTATCGGCGAGGACCATTCGCAACCGTCTCCATGAAGCTGGGCTACGGTCCCGCACACCGTTAGGCCGTCTTCCGCTCACGCCCCAACATCGTGCAGCCCGCCTCCAGTGGTGTCGCGACAGGCGTGAATGGAGGGACGAATGGAGACGTGTCGTCTTCAGCGATGAGAGTCGCTTCTGCCTTGGTGCCAATGATGGTCGTATGCGTGTTTGGCGCCGTGCAGGTGAGCGCCACAATCAGGACTGCATACGACCGAGGCACACAGGGCCAACACCCGGCATCATGGTGTGGGGAGCGATCTTCTGGCCGTACACCACTGGTGATCGTCGAGGGGACACTGAATAGTGCACGGTACATCCAAACCGTCATCGAACCCATCGTTCTACCATTCCTAGACCGGCAAGGGAACTTGCTGTTCCAACAGGACAATGCACGTCCGCATGTATCCCGTGCCACCCAACGTGCTCTAGAAGGTGTAAGTCAACTACCCTGGCCAGCAAGATCTCCGGATCTGTCCCCCATTGAGCATGTTTGGGACTGGATGAAGCGTCGTCTCACGCGGTCTGCACGTCCAGCACGAACGCTGGTCCAACTGAGGCGCCAGGTGCAAATGGCATGGCAAGCCGTTCCACAGGACTACATCCAGCATCTCTACGATCGTCTCCATGGGAGAATAGCAGCCTGCATTGCTGCGAAAGGTGGATATACACTGTACTAGTGCCGACATTGTGCATGCTCTGTTGCCTGTGTCTATGTGCCTGTGGTTCTGTCAGTGTGATCATGTGATGTATCTGACCCCAGGAATGTGTCAATAAAGTTTCCCCTTCCTGGGACAATGAATTCACGGTGTTCTTATTTCAATTTCCAGGAGTGTATTTCATTATTATGAAACAACTTTTCGTTTGATGAAAGAGAATATTGTTATACTACGTACAATCAAAGGAATGACCAGATGAAACCTTGTAGTCGTGCCAGGAGAGGCTGAAAGTACGCTGAATAGCTCTTGAGGCCCTCATAGCTGCAGAACAGCACTTTGACGGATGTCGCTCCCGTAGTGAGGATTTCAGAGCTGTCATTCAATGCAGAAGTTTCTCGTACACTGCAGAAACGTCCAACGATGATATTTCCAAATTGGAGGCACATACTGCACACTGAGGTTACACAAGGTCAAAGGAATTTTACTGTGCACAATATACCAATAACACTTGTATAGGCGTTGTGGGTAAGTTCCTTCCGCTGTATTAATCAGCCCATATCACACGTTATCTATTTACAATTATCAGGTCGTGTGAATTGCTCAGAAAATCATCATCTTGTAGAAAATCTTGGGAATGTCCTGTCGCCGCGCGCGATTAGGCGAGCGGTCTAAGGCGCTGCAGTCATGGACTGAGCGGCTGGTCCCGGCGGAGATTCGAGTCCTCCCTCGGGCATGGGTGTGTGTGTTTGTCCTTAGGATAATTTAGGGTAAGCAGTGTGTAAGCTTAGTGACTGATGACCTTAGCAGTTAAGTCCCATAAGATTTCACACACATTTGAACATTTTTGAATGTCCTGTCTCGCTTCTACGTATGTATGAACTCCTCTTATCTTTTCAAAGACCCCGAAAAAGATTGAGAAACTGGGATCTGTAGTCAAAAAGAGAGCAAATAAAAGAAAGAAAGGCCAATTCTTGCACCTGACTGAATTACCATTTGACAATTTGCTGTTAGGAGAAACCGACACAGAAATGTAAGTCCAAGATAAAAGTTTATTGGTCTGTCAGTGAAAAACTGATGTCTAGATGAAAAACGCACTTAGATTTCGGTGCACCCTCTTTTCCGGTCAATGCATCTTGTCAAACGTTTTCCAGCAGAGTACATTCTCAAGAGAAATACGCATACCTGAAAAATACCCCTCAACAGTGTCCATAATCCAATCATTAGAATCAAAAAGTATTCCAGCCACAAGTTTCTTTAGATGATCATAGGTGGAAGATAAGGTCTGCAACATGTAGTGTGAAAGGTGAATCCTTTATTTGTCGCTCTGCCGCAACACTTTTCCTGTACGTACGTTGTCTTGTATACAAACGACCTTTTTACTTGCATTTCAGATCTTTTGTTGGTCATACGATTTGTAAATTATTCATTAGTTATATCTTGTTACTAGTTTTATCCTTTCTAAGAGAATCAAGAAGAATACTCTTTTTTGAGTTTTAGAAAACAATAGCCTTTCAGTAGGTAGAACTGACTTCTTTTTCGGTGCAGGGCTACCGTGTTCTATTCACAGCATTGATTATTCTTTCGTTTCTGGTGTGAAGTGGTGGACTAATATATCATTTACTGAAATTAATCTGTGCGAAAAATCAGTTGGATTTCTGTAACACTAGCGAACCCGGCAGTGCTAAGTTGCTAAATATGTATGGGAATCGGATAGACGTCATGATCTACATCTCCCCCTCTCACTAACCGCCTTCTCTCTTTATCTACCTCCTGCTGAAGCGATCTCCATCACCTCCTCCCTCTGTCTCTCTCCACCTCCCTTTCTCTGTTCATCATCTGCTTCCCCCTCTCTATGGACAATTCCGCCTCCCACCCCTCTCCCTTTCCATTTCCTCTTCCCCCCCCCCCTCTCTGGCGTTAAGCCTGATTTATTTCTATCGCCAATGAAACCCAGGTTGTGAACTGAAGTCGCTTAAAGTAAATGGGCAAATCGGTTGGGATCATTGGTATACGGGGTATGAGAGACCTCTCCTGCTGATGGATCTGTGCGGATAGTAGCTTCAATGACAGTATTTCGCGTAGCTTTAATCTGCCAACAGGTAGGATTACAAAGATTCGGATGATTCCGATTCCGTAGTAGTATTTTAATTTAAATTTTGTATTTTTGAGGATCCACAGCCTCCAGATGCTTAATAAAAGTAAACAGGGCCCGTAGTAGGCTGTAATGCGATGTTTATTTAATCGTGCGATTAGCTAATTTCGACTAGCCGTCATTGTCAATCACCCATAAAACCAACTTGGAATAACACTACGTTTTCTGCATACATAGCCATGAATAAATAACACTTTACACACCTCACATTAACATACAACATTACTGTACAAATTTCTTACTTACATTTCTAACATCTGTATTTCATGCCATTTACTCTTAATTACGAGTAAAAAGTACCCATATTCATTCATTTTACGAAATGATCACACTACAGTGTCACCTTTTAAGATCGTATTCTGAACATTGCTCTATGTACAACAACATGGTAACTGACAGTAGCTGGTAATTTGTTGTCACAGATACATATTCATTCAAAGACTTTAAGACTCTCAATAGCACATATCACAGGCACGTTACATACATTGCTGGCGTGCCAGACTTAATTGATATCATGTATAACAAACAGTCAGCGACTAAAGAATACATTAAGGGCATACAAATGGACATAAATAAAATATTGTATACAATATATGGCATATCACTGGACAAAGTATATTTGAAACTGTCATGAAATACAGATGTTACAAATGTAAATAAGAAATTTTTACAGTAATGTTTTATCTTAATCTGAGGTGTGTAAAGTGTTATTTACACATAGCAACGTATACAGAAAATGTAGTACTATTCCTTGTTGGTTTTACAGGTGCTTGACAATGACGCTTAGACGAAATTAGCTAATCGCACCATTAAATGAACATAGCATTACAGCCTACTACGGACCATGTACACATTTATTAAGTATTTTGATTGTAAGGCTATAAGCCGTAAATACGGCTTCCTAGTTTCTGTTAAAACCGACTGCGAGGAAGAAAACAATACATCACATAGTGATGTATTTAATTTTTGTTTAAAATTAACATGTCATGAGAAAGAATGTGTATGGGAGAAACAATTTTTCTAATGGTTAAAATGCCGTGCTATCGTCGTTCAAACTGATTGTGAGAAAGAGACTGAAACCGCACGTTTTCATAGGAGAGCATAGCACTGCAATTTCTTTCTCGCAGTCATTTTTAACAGAAGACCTATACTTTGTTCTTTTAAAAAAATTTACAGGCTATGAAGCTAGTCTGTCAAGAACTTTTTGAGATTATGGCTAACAACTTTTTCTATTATACAGGGTGATATTTTCCACCGTGTAAAAATTGTAAGGATTGAGCTATGAGAAGATATGGAACAAAAAAGGTCTAATGAACATATGTCGGGAAATGCATGGTTTCCATGCTAGAGACCATTTATTCAATCATGTTTTGTTGCAGAGACTGCGATCTAATACGCGCTGTAACATGCAGCTACAGTTGCAGTATGCATGGTTTCCTCCTAGAGGGTGATACTGCTCCTCACATGTCAAGCCCTGGCGCCCTCTTCTGCCATAGTAATTGTTAATGTTGTGTCTGATTCACTTCTTTTGCTGACTCACCTTGTAAAGGATGTGATACAGCGTTGTACACAATGGTTCCGTATTCGAATCGAGAGCTTGCCGACATGGTGTTTACTTACGGAAAGGCAAATGACAATGGGCGGCGGGCAGCAAGATTGTATCAGGAGACCTATTCCCACCGACAACAACCACAGCATTTAATGTTTGCAATAGTGTTTCATCGTTTGTCGGAGACAGGGTTGTTTCAGGAAGCAGAAAATCATGAAGGACATACACGAAATGTTCGGACGCCAGACTTGCAGGAAAATGTAATTAACACTGTCGAAGGTGACCGCCGTGTCTGCACCAGGCATTTGGCCCGCCAGTACAGCGTTAGCCAGGCGACCGTGTGGAACATTCTCCATCACAATTGTTACTACCCTTATCACTTACAGCATGTGCAGGGCTTACGAGCCACAGACTTCCCACAACGAGAAAAGTTTTGTCACTGGTTTCTTCACCAGGCAACCACCATTCCGGGATCTGTGTCATCCAGCCTATTCACATATGAGGCCACCTTTACGAGGTGTGGTTCAATCCTGCGTCCGGCCATCCTGATTTAGGTTTTCCGTGATTTCCCTAAATCACTCCAGGCAAATACTGGGATGGTTCCTTTGAAAGGGCGCGGCCGACTTCCTTCACCATCCTTTCCTAATCCGATGAGACCGATGACCTCGCTGTTTGGTCTCTTCCCCCAAACAACCAAACCTTTACGCGGTGTGGTATCTTTAACTTTCATAATAGTCATCTATGGGATAGTATGCAGAACCGCAGCCGGAATGTGTGCGCCGGGATAATTGGCGAACGTATTTTGGGACCAGTCGCCTAACAGGCCGAACTATTGGCGTTTCTTGCGGGTGACTCTGCCTCTCCTGCATGAAGACCTGTCATTGATGATTCGAAGGGTTATGTGGCTGCTAGCTGATGGTGCTCCAGCCCACTTCGCATCTGAATCGTGTCTTGGTTCAAATGGCTCTGAGCACTATGGAACTTAACATCGGAGGTCATTAGTCCCCTAGAACTTAGAACTACTTAAACCTAACTAACCTAAGGACATCACACACATCCATGCCCGAGGCAGGATTCGAACCTGCGACCGTAGCGGTCGCGCGGTTGCAAACTGAAGCGCCTAGAGCCGCTCGGCCACTCCAGCCGGCCAATCGTGTCTTCCCTAGCCGATGGATCGGACGAGGGGATCCAGCTGCATGCTGGCTATGAGAACATCTCAAAAGTATCGTGTATGCAGAGCCCATTCCAGATGTGAAGACACTGGAGCAGATAATTCATGCTGCCTTTGACACTGTTCGGATGCAGCTTGGCCGATGTGAACGTGTGAGACAGAACATTCTACGGCGCGTATATGCATGCCTTGAGGCACAATGGAAAGCATTTTCAGCACGTACTGTAACTGTGGCTGCATGGTACAGCGCGTATTCAAAAAATGGCTCTGAGCACTATGGGACTTAACATCTATGGTCATAAGTCCCCTAGAACTTAGAACTACTTAAACCTAACTAACCTAAGGACATCACACAATGCCCAGTCATCACGAGGCAGAGAAAATCCCTGACCCCGCCGGGAATCGAACCCGGGACAGCGCGTATTAGACCGCTGACTCTGTAACAATGTACGACTGGATAAATGGTTTCTAGCATGGAAACCATGCATTTCCGGACGTAAGTTCAGCAGAACTTTTTTGTTCTGTATCCTCTCACCGATCAATCCATAGAGTTTTTACACGGTCGAAAAAAATCACCCTGTATATTAAATATACACTCTTAAGATTAAAAAAAATGACGTACCACGAAAAAAGTATCCGAATGGGCCGGAAACCGGTAGATATGATATACATATACCGACAAGCAAATGATTATAATTTCAGAAAAAATGAATGATTTATACCAGAGAAAGAGCATCGCAAATTGAGCAAGTCAGAAACTCGTTGGTCCACCTTTGATACTTATGCAAGCAGTTATTAGGCTTGGCATTGACTGATAGAGTTGCTGAATGTCTACGTGTGGTATGTCGTGCCAAATTCTGTCCAACTGGCGCGATGGGTCGTTAAAATCACGAGCTGGTTGTATGGCCATGCACATAATGATCCAAACTTTGAAGACGAAGAGTCAATACTCTCGCCTTTTGCGGGCGGACATCATCTTGCTGAAGTGTAAGACCACTTGCCGTGTAGGGCATCAAAACGTGGTGTAGAGTATAGCCGACATACCGCTGTGCTGTAAGAGTGCCGCGGATGAAAAGAAATGGCACCCCAGACTACCACTCATTGCTGTCGGGCCGTATGGCGGGCGACAGTCAGAGTGGTACTGCTGTCCGGGACGACTCCAGACACATCTTCACTGATGATCGGGACTCAGCTCGAAGCGGGACTCATTACTGAAGACAATTCTACTCCACCCAGTGAGATTTCAGGCCGAAGAATCATGATGGTATTGTATTCGCCGTTATGATACATTCACAACTACCTTACATGGACTTATAAACAACACCATTCTGTACCTCAAGTTCACACTTAGGTTATTCCGCAATATTTATGTTTACATCTACATGAGTACTCTTCAACTCACACTTAGATGTTTGGCAGTGGGTTCATACAACGACTTTCAGATTTTTTCTGGGCCTTTGCGCTCTTGAATAAACTCGCTCCACTGACCCTGGCGGGGCCGTTGGTACCGACCCTTCGCACTGTCATTCTCCGCCAGTGGCGTCACTGGATGCAGTATTGAGGGCGTGGGTTCATCACACAACTGTCCAATCTCGAATAGCACGTGGGAAGAATGAACATGTCAATCTTTTCGCGTGAGCTCTAATGTCTCTTACTTTATTACTGTGGGTGTTTAACCAAATGTAGGTGCGAAGCAACAAAATATTTTTCATTCGGCGGAGAAATTTGGTAACTGAAATTTCGTGCTACTATCTCAACTTACGAAAAACGCCTTTGTTTGAATAACTGCCATCCCAATACGAGTATCATATCCGTGACACTCCCTACTCTTTCGTGCTAATACACAACGAGCTGGCCTTCTTGAACTTTTTTGATGTCCTCCGTCAATCTTAACCGGTGAGAATCCCATATCACGTAGCACTACTCCAGAAGAGAACCGATAAAGGTAGTGTAGGCAGTCCATTTACACTACTGGCCATTAAAATTGCTACACCACGAAGATGACGTGCTACAGACGCGAAATTTTACCGACAGGAAGAAAATGCTGTGATATGCAAATGATTAGCTTTTCAGAGCATTCACACAAGGTCGACACGTACAACGTGCTGACATGAGGAAAGTTTCCAACCGATTTCTCATACACAAACAGCAGCTGGTGAAACGTTGTTGTGATGCCTCGTGTAAGGAGGAGAAATGCGTACCATCACGTTTCCGACTTTGATAAAGGTCGGATTGTAAACTATCGCGATTGCGCTTTATCGTATCGCGACATTGCTGCTCGCGTTGGTCGAGATCCAATGACTGTTAGCAGAATGTGGAATCGGTGGGTTCAGGAGAGTAATACGGAACGCCGTGCTGGATCACAACGGCCTCGTATCACTAGCAGTCGAGATGACAGGCATCTTATCCGCCTGGCTGTAACGGATCGTGCAACCACGACTCGATCCCTGAGTCAACAGATGGGGACGTTTGCAAGACAACAACCATCTGCACGAACAGTTCGACGACGTTTGCAGCAGCATGGACTACCAGCTCGGAGACAATGGCTGCGGTTACCCTTGACGCTGCATCACAGACAGGAGCGCCTGCGATGGTGTACTCAACGACGAACCTGGGTGCACGAATGGCAAAACGTCATTTTTTGGGATGAATCCAGGTTCTGGTTACAGCATCGCGATGGTCGCATCCGTGTTTGGCGACATCGCGGTGAACGCACATTGGAAGCGTGTATTCGTCATCGCCATACTGGCGTATCATCCGGCGTGATGGCATGGGGTGCCATTGGTTACACGTCTCGGTCACCTCTTGTTCGCATTGACGGCACTTTGAACAGTGGACGTTACATTTCAGATGTGTTACGACCCGTGGCTCTACCCTTCATTCGATCCCTGCGAAACCCTACATTTCAGCAGGATAATGCACGACCGCATGTTGCAGGTCCTGTACGAGCCTTTCTGGATACAGAAAATGTTCGACTGCTGCCATGGCCAGCCCATTCTCCAGATCTCTCAGCAATTGAAAACGTCTGGTCAATGGTGGCCGAGCAACTGGTTCGTCACAATACGCCAGTCACTACTCTTGATGAATTGTGGTATCGTGTTGAAGCTTCAGGGGCAGCTGTACCTGTACATGCTATCCAAGCTCTGTCTGACTCAATGCCCAGGCGTATCAAGGCCGTTATTACGGCCAGAGGTGGTTGTTCTGGGTACTGATTTCTCAGGATCTATGCACCCAAATTGCGTGAAAATGTAATCACATGTCAGTTCTAGTATAATATATTTGTCCAATGAATACCCGCTTATCATCTGCATTTCTTCTTGGTGTAGCAATTTTAATGGCCAGTAGTATAGTACATTTCTTGCCTCTTCTAAGTGTTTTGCCAATAGAACTCAGTTTCTGTTTCGCCTTCCCTTTATTATTTTCCATGTGATGGTTCCAGTCTTCGTTATTCGTAATTGTATTCCCTTGTTATTTAGTTCAAACGTCAACCTTTACGGTGTGTTAATTATCACACAGCGAAATTTTAACAGTTTTTTAGTACTTACGTGGAGGGCCTTACACATTTTATTGTTTAGAGTCAATATCCATTTCTCACAGGATGCAGATATCTTGTCTGTCTTTCACAATTCGTTTAGATCTTCTGATGGCTTCACTAGTCGGTAAACGACCATGTCATCAGTAAACAATCTGCGAGAAGTATTCATATTGTCTCCTAAATCCTTTGTATACAGAGGACGTATAAAAGTGTTTTGGGAAACTCCAGATACAACTTCTGTTTTACTGACTTCTTGACAGTCACCGCAAATGGTGACGTTTCTGACAGAAAATCACGAGTCTAGTCGCTCAATTGAGGTGATACTCCATATGCAAGCAATTTTATTAGAGGGTGCTTGTGAAGAGCGGCGTCAGAAGTGTTCTAGAAATCTAGGAGTATGAAACCACCTGGACACCCTCTGTCGATAGCATTCATTATATGGTATGAGGTGCTCTGTTTCACAAGACCAATATTTTCTAAATCCATGTTGGTAACGTGTCAATAGAGAGTTTGCAATGAAGTTCAAAATGGTTCAAATGGCTCTGAGCACTATGGGACTTATCATCTGAGGTCATCAGTCCCCTAGAACTTAGAACTACTTAAACCTAACTAACCTAAGGACATCACACACATCCATACCCGACGCAGGATTCGAACCTGCTACCGTAGCGGTCGCACGGTTCCAGACTGAAGCGCCTAGAACCGCTCGGCCACCACGGCCGGCTTTCAATGAAGTGTTCCATAATTTTTGAACATAGTACATGCTCTAAAATCCTACTGCTAATCTCTGTCAATGATATAGATCTATAACTCAGCGGATTAATTCCATTCTGTTTCTCATGTATTGGTGTGACCTGTGCAACTTTCCAGTCTTTGGGTACGGATATTGGAAAGAGCAATCGTATATTACTGCTAAAACTGGAGCTCCTTCATCAGAATACTCCGCTAGGACCCTAACTTGTATACCATCTGGACCGGAAGACCTGCCTTTATTAAGGGACATAAGTTGCGTCTCATGCTGACTACTGTTCTTGCTTTAATATATCAAAATTAAATGTCACTGATATCAACACCATCTTTGTGCCAGGGTGAAAAGCTTTCCTCATGGAAGATTGTATCTGGTGTTCTGGTACACCCAGTTATAAAAGTGTCGACACATGATGGACACTGAAGTGGAGACGGGCGACACTTACCCTTGTGCTTTGTGGCGAGCCCGTGGCTTCTCATCCTTTGATCACTCGTCACAACGTGACACATTTACAGTGAAGTGTGCTAAACATCGGCTCATTCGCTCTCCTTCTAGTTCATATGCTTCCACTTCTGGCATCAGCAACTTCTTCCAATTATAATGCACTTACATACAGACAACCTTGGCCCTCAGGCAACTGTTGGTATCAAAATCTGTGCTACATGTTCTCAAGCGCAGTCTACTCGATAGTGTTGAAATAAATAATTTCATTCTAAGAGCTTATTGAGAAACATCGGTCATAAAAGTTCAGTTTCCAGAATTTATTCGTTAAGAAGTCGCGATTTTCTAGGTTTCTGACGCTGTTGACTGTAAGATAGTACACATGAATTTTTTTTTTCTTCGGTTGAATGAAGTTAGAGAACGTATATTTCGTTCTTTGAACTTTATACTTGCTTTGTGAATATTTCGAGTACAACATACTTTCTAAAACGTCTCGCTTGCTAGGCTGACCTAATGGACCTGTAGTCTAGTGTACATATTGAATGACATGTCCTCATGCAAAGAGTCATGATGGTTTGGGAGTGATGGCACTACTCTAACATATGCACATGTGCAGCCATAGCCCACAATGAGATTACCACCACCATGTAGGAATATCCACTGCTCTTCCGTCATATTCAAGACACCGCATTTTTTTATTTTTGTCATTAAAAACCTTAAATCTGTCTTCAGGAAGTATACAGCACGGTCAAGGGTTCCGGTACAATCTGATAAGCAATGTAAACTTCATGCAAATAAAGGAGAGCACTCGAATACGCAGAAGGGGAACTGCAAGGGAGGGGAAGAGGTATTACAGCGTATCGGACGAGCAAAGGAGTTACAGGCTGCACGAGCAAACATAAGAATCTGCAAAAGGGTGTATTTTACAAGCGTAGCTACGTGAAACGTACAATTAGGTTGTACGCAATGGTTTCACTTTTAAGAAAGCGTTCACAGATCTTTAGAATAACTGCAGACACAACTGCACATTACAAATAATACAGTTCATCGTTTGATATAATAGTATAGGTCTTCCTCTGTCAATGTTTCCATACACAAAACACAGTTAGAAAATGTTCCAACCTATGTTTCTTTCTTTTCAATAGCCATGCCTACTACACTTCAACTGGCAGTGTCAGTTGGTTCACTTTTATCTTCACTTGCGGAATCAGTATTTCCTCCATCATTATGACTATCACTGTTCGAGTCTGTACCACTTCCCACATTTATGGTCATCTCTAGCGCTTTCCAGTAAACCTTCACCTTTAGTACGCCGCTCTTCAATTTTCTTTTTTACGCGCTGGGAGCGTTTCTTCTAGTCTTCTTTTGCTATGGGGAAACAATTTGTTTATCTATAAGTGTTAATAATGTATCCATTCTCAACGTCATATTACGTTCAGAAACGCCGTTCTTGACTCTTGCTTGTAGGAGATCTGTATGATTCGATTCTGGGTTGTATGGAGGAAGTCTTAACACAGTATGCCTCTTTTCGGTTAAAATACTATTATATAAGTGATGTAGCCTTGTTTGTTCATTTTGATGAATTAATACTACTCCGGCCTCAATATGTCCTTGTGGAAAGGAATTTCCTTTTCTGTTAACCAGGACGTTATTCCCTCCCCCCCCCCCCCTCTCCCACCCGTGTTGTTAGATTTTGGAGCACGAGTCAGTTGCTTCTACATCTACATGTCTACTCTGCAGTTCACATTTAAGTGCTTCGCAGAGGGTTCATCGAACCACAATCATACTATCTCTCTACCATTCCACTCCCGAACAGCGCGCGGGAAAAACGAACATCTAAACCTTTCTGTTAGAGCTCTGATTTCTCTTATTTTATTTTGATGATCATTCCTACCTATGTAGGTTGGGCTCAACAAAATATTTTCGCATTCGGAAGAGAAAGTTGGTGACTGAAACTTTGTAAATAGATCTCGCGGCGACGAAAAACGTCTTTGCTTTAACCCTAGCATTACCAACGGGGGGGGCCTCGTAGGCCCACTGACTCAGTTTTTCTATGTTGTATCCACACCCTTTGATATATGAACTTGAAAGCAAAGGTAATTGTTCGTTATTGAATGTACTATTGAGTCATTACAGAATTTCGGAATAAAAATGTAATTAAAATTCATTTACTTGATTTAATTCTCTGTGGGCCTTAGAAGCCCACCCGTTGGTAATAGCAAGGAAAGATTTACGAGGTTGAGTCTCTCGTTTCAAATTCTTACCATGAAACGAATTTTGGCATTGTTGCCTTCAGACATATTATTATGAAGCGGACCATTGTTATTTTCAGTGTTTCTGCTGCTGTTGAACCAGCAACATGAGTAGACATCGTTTACGTGATAGTTCCATTGAAAGAGTGCTAGAAGAAGTTTTGAACGAATCAGATTTAGAGGAAAGTGAAGTGAATGATGATGTGGAAGAAATTAGAACTGATTCATCGTCTGAGAATGAAGATGAGGTTGAAGCCAATCCACCAGATGATAATGATACGGAATGTGATAAATTCATTGCAAAAAGTGGACGAGAGTATATTACGAAGCCATCTCGACAATATCGGCGTTCTGTACAAAATATAGTGCGAGAAAGAATGGGGCTAGGACAACAAGGAAGAATTGCGTCTCCGAAAGAGGCTATAGAGCTCTTTTTTACACCTCAAATTATGAATCTAATAAAACTACACTCAAATGAAGAGGCTTCTCGACTAGGTATTCAGCACACAGATGAAGATGAGTTATTTTGTTATATAGGACTCTTGCTAATCATGGGTTCAAATCATGACAATAAGATACCTGTCCAAGATTTATGGTCTTTGCTTCAGGGCTGACAAGTGTACTATGGATCAATGAGTCGGACCCGATTTTTCGAATTGACTAAAATATTGAGGTTTGATGATAAGAACACAAGAGAAATTCGTCGCCAGACTGACAAGTTTGCTCCAATGAGGGAAATTTTTGAAAGCTTCAATTCTTCACTTCCATTGTATTTCATTCCTGGTCTACATACAACAGTGGATGAGATGTTGTCTTTGTTCCGTGGTCGCTGTCCATTCAAGGTGTTTCTAAAAGGAAAACCTGGAAAATACGGCATTCTGATTCGAATGCTGTCTGATTCTGAGACTAGATATGTGATCAGCATGGACATCTATACAGGCAAGTCAGGAAATACACAGCATTCAAATGGACCGATGGAAATTGTAAAGAGACTAATAAAACCTATTGAAAAATCAGGCCGTAATGTTACCACAGATCGGTACTATACTTCAGTGGAGCTTGCTGAGACTCTATGGAATGATTTTCACCTCACACTTGTTGGCACCCTACAGTCTAACAGACGACACATACCTGAAGAGCTGAAGACTACAACTGGCCGCAGTTTACACTCTTCCATCTTTGCTTTTACTGACCCTCAGACACAGAGGCCACCAGTTACTCTTGCATCAACGCTAGTCCGCGAGAAGCCAAAACGACTGCTGTTGATGCTTTCAACTTATCACTCAGAAGGGGTGTTGAATGAAGACTACAAAAAGACTAACATAAATCTTTTTTATAATTCTACAAAGGGAGGCGTGGACACCATAGACCAGATGGCAAGACACTACAGCACAAAGAGAGGAACAAGAAGATGGCCTTTCTCCCTCTTCTACACACTCATTGACATAGCAGCAATAAATGCATATTCACTCTTCCTCCTCAACTTTCCGAATTGGAAAAAGAATTTGCTAAACCGCAGAAGAGTTTTTATCACTAACTTAGGTCTCGAACTAATAAGATCTCAAGTAGATAAACGGGCACAAAATTTGTATGGACTTCAGAAGCCAGTAATAATGGCAATGGAAAGCATCACACAACGGAAGCTCAGCTGCTCTGTAGAACCATCATCCTCAACAGCAGAACCAGGAACACGTGGACGGTGCCACCTATGCTGCCAAGAAGCTGCATCTAAAAAGATCAAGTACAACAAGTTGGGAAAGTCAACTGTTACCTGCTCTCAGTGCCACAAACACGTCTGTGGGAAACACTGCAGGAAGACAGTGTTGTGTGAAAAATGCGTTGCAGAATGAGACAGTAAATTTTGTTTGCTTCATGTAGTGTATCGAATTAAAAAAGTCGTTTTTATAAGAAAACACTATTTTGAAACATTATTCCAAAAAATATATAAACTGAATCTCGTGATTTGTTCATTTTATTCCTATTATAATAACATCTTTTATTATCCAGTATACAAAAACAATGTCTAAGCATTTTGAATTGTTATTAGAGGTATCAGAAGTAAATAAACTTGATTTATGATAAAATAAATTGTGGTATTCTTTATGGGCCTTTGAGGCCCCCCCGTTGGTATTACATGTAACAAAAAATACGTTGGTAATGCTAGGGTTAATGACTTCCATCCCAACTCGCGTATCATATCTGCCACACTCTCTCCCCTATTACGTGATAATACAAAACGAGCTGCCCTTTTTTGCACTCTTTCCATGACCTCCGTCAATCCCACCTGGTAAGGATCCCACACCGCGCAGCAATATTCTAACAGAGGACGAACTAGTGTAGTGTAAGCTGTCTTTTTAGTAGACTTGTTGCATCTTCTAAGTGCCCTGCCAATGAAACGTAACCTTTGGCTCGCCTTCCCCACAATATTATCTATGTGGTCTTTCCAACTGAAGTTGTTCGTAATTTTAACACCCAGGTACTTAGTTGAATTGACAGCCTTGAGAATTGTACTATTTATCGAGTAATCGAATTACAACGGATTTCTTTTGGAACTCATGTGTATCACCTCACACTTTTCGTTATTTAGCATCAACTGCTACCTGCCACACCATACAGCAATCTTTTCTAAATCGCTTTGCAACTGATACTGGTCTTCGGATGACCTTACTAGACGGTAAATTACAGCATCATCTGCGAACAACCTAAGAGAATAATTGTGATAATGTGCGTTATCTATAACGTGGAAAGTATGAGGTAGAAATTAGGTATTAATCTCACCCTGAGCCACTTTTCATAAGTTGAGAAGTTCATTTCGTTGTGATAATCTCCAGGTTTCAGGCCGAATTTAAAAATTTTATAGGCTTTCGGTACAAAACCGTCCTCTACGCCAGCATGGATGATGATAATTCTGCTTCCTTTCGAAACAGATTTCAGCAAACCCTGTAGTGAATTGTCACTCTATCGGTACGACGCTGCGTGACTGTTGTGAACATGTCTCGTCCATATAGGCAATTGGAGAGGTGGATGGCAGTCACGCCTGTCCTCTTTGATACATTTTAAATAAGGAATTCCTTTTGCCCTGATTCTGAGTTGTTCCTCGAGAACTTTCGTGTTATTCACCGTCTTCTTCCACGTAAGTCCGAGTGTGCGATGAATTTTACGAAATGTATTTATACATCATTCAAAATTTATTGAACGCTGTAACTTTCCCGTGTGTTTAATATAGAAATTATTCACCATACGGCGAGCGACAGGCTAATTAAAATTGTCTAAATTGGCCATCCAAAAACTAGTAACTTTTCTGTTTCTAAACTCTGTTTGTGTGTAGCGCAGAGTATATGTACACAAAACTGTTGTTGTTGTGGTCTTCAGTCCTGAGACTGGTTTGATGCAGCTCTCCATGCTACTCTATCCTGTGCGAGCTTCTTCATCTCCCAGTACCTCGTGCAACCTACATCCTTCTGAATCTGCTTAATGTATTCATCTCTTGGTCTCCCTCTATGACTTTTACCCTCCACTCTGCCCTCCAATAGAAAATTGGTGATCCCTTGATGCCTGAGAACATGTCCTACCAATCAATCCCTTCTTTTACTCAAGTTGTGCCACAAACTCCTCTTTTCCCCAATTCTATTCAATACCTCCTCATTAGTTATGTGATCTGCCCATCTAATCTTCAGCATTCTTCTGTACCACCACATTTCGAAAGCTTCTATTCTTTTCTTGCCCAGACTATTTATCGTCAATGTTTCACTTCCATACATGGCTACACTCCATACAAATACTTTCAGAAACGTCTTCCTGACACTTAAATCTATACTCGATGTTAACAAATTTCTCTTCTTCAGAAAGGCTTTCCTTGCCATTGCCAGTCTACATTTTATATCCTCTCTACTTCGACCATCATCAGTTATTTTGCTCCCCAAATAGCAAAACTCCTTTACTACTTTAAGTGTCTCATTTCCTAATCTAATTCCCTCAGCATCACCCGAGTTAATTTGACTACATTCCATTATCCTCGTTTTGATTTTGTTGATGTTTATCTTATATCCTCCTTTCAAGACACTATCCATTCCGTTCAACTGGTCTTCCAAGTCCTTTGCTGTCTCTGACAGAATTACAATGTCATCGGCGAACCTCAAAGATTTTATTTCTTCTCCATGGATTTTAATACCTACTCCGAATTTTTCTTTTCTTTCCTTCACTGCTTGCTCAATATACAGATTGAACAACATCGGGGAGAGGCTACAACCCTATCTCACTCCCTTCCCAACCACTGCTTCCCTTTCATGTCCCTCGACTCTCATGACTGCCATCTGCTTTCTGTACAAACTGTAAATAGCCTTTCGCTCCCTGTATTTCACCCCTGCCACCTTCAGAATTTGAAAAAGAGTATTCCAGTCAACACTGTCAAATGCTTTCTCTAAGTCTATAAATGCTAGAAACGTAGGTTTGCCTTTCCTTAATCTAGCTTCTAAGATAAGTCGTAGGGTCAGTATTGCCTCACGTGTTCCAATATTTCTGCGGAATCCAAACTAATCATCCCCGAGGTCAGCTTCTACCAGTTTTTCCATCCGTCTGTATAGAATTCGCTTTAGTATTTTGCTGCTGTGACTTAATAAACTGATAGTTTGGCAATTTTCACATCTGTCAACACCTGCTTTCTTTGGGATTGGAATTATTATATTCTTCTTGAAGTCTGAGGGTATTTCGCCTGTCTCATACATTTTGCTCACCAGATGGTAGAGTTTTGTCAGGATTGGCTCTTCCAAGGTTGTCACTAGTTCTAATGGAATGTTGTCTACTCCCGGGGCCTTGTTTCGACTTAGGTCTTTCAGTGCTCTGTCAAACTTTTCACGCAGTATCATATCTCCCATTTCATCTTCATCTACATCCTCTTTCGTCTCCATAATATTGTTCTCAATTACATCGTCCTTGTATAGACCCTCTATATACTCCATCCACCTTTCTGCTTTCCCCTCTTTGCTTAGAACTGGGTTTCCATCTGAGCTCTTGATATTCATACAAATGGTTCCCTTTTCTCCAAAGGTCTCTCTAATTTTCCTGTAGGTAGTATCTATCTTACCCCTAGAGAGATATGCCTCTATCTCCTTACATTTGTCCTCTAGCCATCCCTTCTTAGCCATTTTGCACTTCCTGTAGATCTCATTTTTGAGACGTTTGTATTCCTTTTTGCCTGCTTCATTTACTGCATTTTTATATTTTCTCCTTTCATCAATTAAATTCAATATTTCTTCTGCTACCCAATGATTTCTACTAGCCCTCGCCTTTTTACCTACTTGATCCTCTGCTGTCTTTCCTAGTTCGTTCCTCAAAGCTACCCATTGTTCTTCTACTGTATTTCTTTCCGCCATTCCTGTCAATTATTCCCTTATGTTCTCCCTGAAACTCTGTACAAACTCTGGTTTGGTCAGTTTATCCAGGTCGCGTCTCCTTAAATTCCCACCTTTTTGCAGTTTCTTCAGTTTTAACCTACAGTTCATAACCAATAGATTGTGGTCAGAGTCCACATCTGCCCATGGAAATGTCTTGTAATTTAAAACCTGGTTCCTAAATCTCTGTCTTACCATTATACAATCTATCTGAAACCTATCAGTATTTCCAGGTTTCTTCCATGTATACAACCTTCTTTTATGATTCTTGAACCAAGTGTTAGCTATGATTAAGTTGTGCTCTGGGCAAAATTCTACCAGGCGGCTTCCTCTTTCATTTCTTATCCCCAATCCATATTCACCTTCTACGTTTCCTTCTCTCCCTTTTCCTACTGGTGAATTCCAGTCACCCATGACTATTAAATTTTCGTCTCCCTTCACTATCTGAATAATTTCTTTTATTTCATCATACATTTCTTCAATTTCTTCGTCATCTGCAGAGCTAGTTGGCATATAAACTTGTACTACTGTGGTAAGCGTTGGCTTTGTATCCATCTTGGCCACAATAATGCGTTCACTATGCTGTTTGTAGTAGCTTACCCGCATTCCTATTTTCCTATTCATTATTAAACCTACTCCTGCACTACCCCTATTTGATTTTGTGTTTATAACCCTGTAGTCACCTGAGCAGAAGTCTTGTTCCTCCTGCCACCGAACTTCACTAATTCCCACTATATCTAACTTTAACCTATCCATTTCCCTTTTTAAATTTTCTATCCTACCTGCCCGGTTAAGGGATCTGACATTCCACGCTCCGATCCGTAGAACGCCAGTTTTCTTTCTCCTGATTACGACATCCTCTTGAGTAGCCCCCGCCTGGAGATCCGAATGGGTGACTATTAACCTCCGGAATATTTTACCAAGAGGACGACATCATCATTTAACCATACAGTAAAGCTGCATGCCCTTGGGAAAATATGTGTGCATATCGATATGTGGATGTGTTCTGTAATGACCAAGATAACGTGCACACACAGTGTCTGCCCTTTCCCCAGTCAGAATTTGTTAGCGGCTTATTTGCAAATAGCGAGTGAGCCTCAAAAAACACCGAAAGAAAATTTTTAAAAAATTAATTACAAAAGTATAATTTCAGAATAGCATGAAGAAATAACTCAAAGATTTTGATGGGTGCTGCGTAATATGACTTTACAGGAAACAGCGTGACAGTGAAAAACCTACGTGGAAGACAACATATATAACAAGTGACATGTGTACAAGTGTCATTCGGTATAGCCACTGGGTGAATGAAACCTAATATTCTTTCTATAGTTTGTCCATTTTGCAATATCCAACATAAAGATTCATATAGCACTGTTTTGTATCACATGTGGAAAATCTATAAATGCGAAAAATGTATAAATGTTATTCTGCACGTAGGTAAAGCAAGTACTTCACTGGATATTTGAGCACACACAGCACTGTAAAAAGTTAATTCCTTAACAAGTCTTGTTGTATATAATCATACTAAGCAGACTCAGTGTCTATTTGTTCACACTGACAACTCACTACCATGGATGAATGTAATATTCCTTTTTGGTGAACGAATGAGAGACAGACTTAGTGAAATATCCTGATGTTGTCAACTGACAACCCACTCGTTTCTTGAAGAAAATGCTGATAAATGTAATATATTTTGTACAGTCGTGAAAAAGTCATACCTTCATTTTATGTCCTTGGAATTCAGCGTAATATCCAAAGCATGTATGGCATATGCTTGTGCATTAAGTGATAAGTCTCTCCCAGGCAGATCCCAGTTATGAATATTGTATGTTATGAAACAAAGTATAGAAAAGATTGCAATCTATAATGCTGCCACTGTACAACAAGAAGTAATATGAAGGGCAGGAATAATAACAAAAGTAGGTACTGCACATGCAATATAACTTTGCTACATAGAGGAAAACAAAACGTTGATGTTTAAAAATAAGATACTCATATAGCAAACTATATAATTCTGTGACAGACAAATAGATAAAAACAGCAAATACATTATGTGATAATAACATTAGAGTTATTGAAGAATAGTAAATTATGACCTACAACATTTTGGCATACTATAACAGAAAAAGCTTAGCTTCCTAATTAACTAGAATCTATACCATCTCCAATTACTAACTACAAAGACAAATAGATAAAAATAGCAAATACATCATGTGAGAATAACATTAGAGTTATTGAAGAATAGCAAATCATGACCTACAACATTTTTTGCATACTATAACAGAAAAAGCTTAGCTTCCTAATTAACTAGAATCTATACCATCTCCAATTACTAACTACAAATATGCATAAGCATAAGGAGCAGTGCTGGCATAAACACACAAGGATGGGGAACACACACCAATGAGGGAAGCATAAACACATTTTCAGGAGAAAACATAAACACTTAACGACAAGGAATAAGAAACAAAGGTCAAATAAGAGGGTAGCATAAATACAGAAAGGGGTTGAACGCACTTCGTGGGACGGTTTGCCAAAGTCAGTCACATAGGCCGTCTAGTCATAACACTGAAGTTGTGTAAAGACATATAATTAATAAATATTTCAATGGCATACCCTCGCTACTGCTGTACAACAACACAAATGGATTAGTACACTGAAATCGCTATCGTAACACATTTTGGTATAACAACAGAAAACAAAATAGATAAAATTGTCAAGAAAAGTATATGTTATGATCTGTACAACATGATTGTGATCTGAAAAGAAAATAGTTATACCTCGTGCTGAAAATTGTAAGAAAATGTAAGAACACATGAATTACAGACAACTGCGAACATATAAACTCCTGAGCTACATAAGACTAAACATTCATAATAAAATCTACGCTATTGCCATTGAAAAAAATTACTGTAATAGGAAACTCTGGATAAAAATTAGATGATGGTGGTCAAAATATTTGTTGATGATCTTGTTACTCCTCCATTACTGTATGATCATCTTCTGTCATTTTACTGTTTCTCTTTTTTCTTGTTTTATTTCTGAGGTACTTTGAGTTTATTATTTTTATTCAACACATTCCTTAAATGTGTAGACAAACAACAAGAAAATTTGTATTATCAACGTATTTCTTTTTGAATGTTTTATCATCTGTTAAACAAGAGGTAGCTGGTTAGTCCTACAGTAGTAAAAAAAAACGAAATTCTATAATTATGTGCCTTTATGAAAGGATCAAAGATAAGTAGAAATTATTATTAAAATTCATCACAAAATGCTCATAAACCTGTTGCACAAAAGAAACTGTGACATATGGATGAAAAATAAAAATATATTTTAGTAATATAACACGTCTATACACAACGAAAATATACCTATCACGGAAAATAACCAAAAAATATCCAAAGAAACATTTTGTACTAAGAAAATTGTGCCATGCTAACTGGATGGATAATTTCGTCACATCTGCATATTACATTAGTCATCAACAATCATTGCAATTCAGGGAGACTCATAAGTGCAAGAGAAGCTGTTATTGGCATTGAAAGAAGGAAGGTGAGAAGGCACATATTTTCTCAAAATTCCTCAACAGTAGCTCGGCTCCGAGCAGGGCCTACGAGAAATCAATATGTAATTGAAAAGGTACCCACAAATATCTTAACTTTGTTGTGTGCTGTTGAGAGCTTGCTTGCATTTAAACGCATATTCAAGTGTTCTAAAACTCGTCCGAAATAGTCCTTCGGTGGCGGCTGCTGGCGCTCTTTAAGACCTACTGTGACGTTAAGTGCCATGGCCTGTCTTTCTCGTGGCCTCGCTTGTGGACAGTGTGACGTCATGTACTCATGACTAGGAGCGATAATGAATTTTATTACATTCTAATACTTAACTGCGTAAAGAATAAAATTTAGCCAGAATGCCATGGTGCTTTAATTCTAATTGATTACTCAACGTGAACTGTTCATTTTCTTTCTCGTATCTAAAAATTTCTACTTCCTCCAATCCATTCAAAATTAAGGCTTTTTTTCTTTTTTATGGAAAATTTTTAAATTTTCTGAAGGGATTGTGATGACGTGCCCCAATTCGCGTAAGAGTGTTGTTAATACAGATCGGGGGTTCTTAAAATTACGGTGTTCTTGAAATGTTTTTTTAAATGACATATTGGTTTGCCCTATGTATTTCTTAGGGTAATCATTCCATGCAATGCAGTATACACCTGCTTCATTATATTTATTTACCACAGCTTTTTCCTTATGACCAAGTTTACTATCTAGATCCGAATAAGTAAAATACATTGGAATGATGTTTTTAAGCCTCATACATCTGCCAGTTGTTTGATGTATGAGGCGTATAAACATCATTCCAGCGTATAGTACTCATTCGCATCTATGTGGTAAACTGAGACATAAGGAAAAAGCTGTGGTAAAGAAATAAAATGAAGCGGGTGTATACTGCATTACATTCAACGATTGCCCTAAGAAATATATACGGCAATCCGGTAGGTCATTTTAAAAAAAAATTCAGGAACACCTTAACCCAATCTGCATTTACAACGGACTTACGCAAATCGTGACGCAGCACCACAAGCCCTTCAGCAAATTTAAAAATACTTCATGAAAAGAAAGAAAAGCCGTATTTTGAATATATTAGAGGAAGGAGGAATTTTTACATATAAAAAAGAAAATGCACATTTCATGCTGAATAATCACGTGAAATTAAAGCATCATACCATTCTGGCTAATTTCGATTGTTTGTACTATTAAGTATCAGTACGTAGTAAAATTCAGTATTATTCAGGCTTGTAAAGGTGGCGATCCAGCACTCCTAGGCATGAGGACATGACATCACATTGACCTCCAGCTTTTCGAGCGTCTTAACCGTTTCTGCGGGCCACATCTACTCTGCCCAATAACGGTTTGCCAAGCTGTCACACGGGTAAGAAAGTGTCACCTTATACCATCAGACACAGTAATCTGCATTGTGCCCCGACTAATCACGTTAGTACCGTGCATTTTTTTATTGAAAATCCAATTTTTTTTTTACAAAACAGGTCTATAACTACATGATACACGCACTGGCAATTGTTACGAAATTTATGGATCACGTCTATGTCTCCCTACATTCACCAATGTAAAGTAGTCAATATTCACTGAATAATATATCTTGACTAAGAACATGGGTACACCTATGACCTTCTAGATATTACCTTTATTAATTTTAACATCCATCAAGTTTAGATACTGTATATCACTCTTTACCATGTAGGCTTTAGCCCGCGAAACCGTTTGTGTATCAATAAAACAACACTTTTACCAGCTGTCAACGGAATTATTCTTAACATCATGCCTTTCAACAGCTGTAGATGCCCAGAATATAAAATACCTTCTGATATCTCCGCATCCTAATCGCCTTTTACGAACATATCTTTTTGCATCTCATGGACTACGTGTCTTCAATCTAGCTGATGAGTATTTGCTCCCAGGCTATGTCACGTAAATTTCCAACCAGTAGACCAAGTCCAGCAAGCGTTTACGAAGACAGGGTAGTCACTGAGCAATGTACACATAAGACAGAGCTGAAATATTGAATACGGCAAATATTTTCAGGAGTATCTTTCGACCAGTGACAGTAATAATGCTTCAAACACTACCACCGAAAACATGATTCGCCTGAGACACTGAGAAGCCTAAAGGCATTCCTCTTCCTCTGTTCTGCAGAAAGTGTTGGTATGTGTCTAACGTCAGTTTGACAGATTTTTCAGACTGCGTTATGAGTAGACGCAAATAAGAGTGGGGTACAGACTTCAAAGACGAGGTGACGAGAGGTGGCAGATGCGATAGGTCGCTCCAAACATAAGCCCTTGCAACACTTCTCATCACCTCCGTCCACTTCGGTGCTCCGATGACGGAGACAGAAGTTTATTTTCAATGTAAGAAATATGTCTTCAGGTCGATCCTTGTGATAACTGTATTATTGTTCTTCACATAAGACAGACGACTAACAACGTGTCTATTATGTGAAGCAGTAGCAACTCACAAGACTGTGAATAACCAACGGTTGACCTTCTGGTCACATGTGGACTACTGATAGCTTTCTGAACTACGTTATGGCGTCGCACCATTTGAAGATTGTAATATTTTGTGTGCGTGGATGTGTATGAACTATCAGTGATACAAAAAATATAGAAGCAAAGCCATGTGTGTTGCTCAACGTCATCAAAAAAATCATAAAACTAATAATACGTCCTCTTTGTGTCCGAATAACGACGGAGATAAGTTTGTGCACCATTTAATCAGGAACTGTATTCACTTTAGATATTGTTCTAATGAAGCTGCAGATTAGAAACGGATAATTGAGAACTTATTTCCCTCACAACCAAGTTCGCTAACGCATCCCCTTGCAGTGGTTCTCGATCTGAAGATAAGTGTTTTAAACCTGGGTCCGGAAGCAATTTTTATTCGCAGTGTTACAAGTATTTTCGCAAGAAGTTCACCTGTGGTTGTAATCTACAGTTCTTGTCCAACAGACTGTGTAACTATGTCTTGCATTAAATTCAAGATCTCTCCGTAATGACATGTGGAATGAGGGCACGTTTCATTATTATTGGTGATTCGTCCGGTAAGTTAAGCGGACACATTGTTGCTGTTCCCGAGAAGTTAGTTATATCCTGCCATCAGATGTAACCCGCTCCCTTCCTTTCATTCAATTATAATCCACAATAACACCACAGTAAACTGCTCAACAACTCACTCTAATTATCCACACATTCACAAGAGGGCGGAAGAAGGCATAGGGGAAACCATCACGATCAGTCTTGCCCAGGACAAAAATGTGAGATTCTCGTATTGCCTCCGACCCTCATTCGTAAGCATGAGTCTGCCTTCAATGTATGTTCTTATGTAAATCAGCAATTATTTTACATAAATGGAAAAAAGAACAGTACCGCCTCTGCAGTGGTATGTGTTCATTTACAGGTGGAGTGGAACCAGTACTGTGCGGAGGTATGAACAATGGCACAGCAGAAATCGGCAGTGTAGAAGAAGTTGACATAGACTACTCAAGAGGTAAGTGCATATACTGTAATCAAATGAACAGACTCGTTTCGTTAAAGGATGATTAATATGTTTTACTAAGTACTGAAAACAACATGTAAAATATACATTGACGGGAAAAAATCCCAACAGCAGGAAGGTGTTGTGCGACGTAAACGAAGGTTGGTAGGCGTGTTTCTACTTACCAGAGATGACGCCTATTGAAATTTCGCACCAGTCGCATAAAAGTGACGCTGGTAGGGGCACTATGAGGATACAAATCAGGTTGCCGTTAAATACAGACTGTAACGGTCGTGAGCGTTAGTTACATTTGAGATGACGAATATGCCATTATTAACAGCTCATTGACTTAGAACTAGATCGTGTAATAGGAATAAGAGATGCTGGATGTTCCTTCGACGATACTGCACAAAGACCTGGCAGGAATGTAGCCACTTTACATGATAGCTGGGAGCGGTGGTCATGGGAATGTACGGTAGCAAGAAGACAGGGCTCTGGATGGCCACGTAGTCCTACCGAGAGGGAAGACCGTCATGTTCGGCATATGGCTGGCGTGTATCGTACTGCATTCCTAGCAGCAGTCGAGCAGCAATTGGCACCACAGTGACACAAAGAACTGTTACAAATCGGTTACTTCAAGGATAGCTCCGAGCCAGACGCCCTGTAGCGTGCATTTCACTGACCCCAAACCACCGCCGTTCGCGACTTCAGTAGTGTCAGGAGAGAGCTCATTATAGGGCGCAGTCGAGGTGTGTTGTGTTTTCTGATGAAAGCCGATCGTGCCACAGTTCCAGTTGTTGTGTATAGCTTCGTACACAACGGCAAGCAGAGCTAGGCGTCAGAGTGGTGCGACAACTGTCATCATAGGAAAGCTTGCAGGAGCAGAAATGATGCGACCAATTTAACACTGTAAACAGATGATTTATTTATCTTGAGTTTGTGCGAATGTACAAAGACTCATTACAAATAATGCAGCAGGAGACAGAGCCCAGCACTCAGTGTCAACAAGAAAGAGGCTCTCTGAACTAAAGCACGAACAATGGTGTCAAAGCCACTACTAGGTGATGTCTTTACAGTGTGACGTGTGACGTAGCAAAGTGTCTCCAAGTATGAGTGTGCTATGTGGCTGCCACCGACCGTCCTATATCAAGGCGGCAGAGTGCGCTCGTGGCACGGAGCCACTGAAAGTGTGGCTCAATGGGCACGCACCTTTGGTTTCAGCAAATTGCTTTTTAGGCCAATGAGGTGGTATCAGTACATGACACCATACCAGTATTGGCCGCGTGTTGTTGAGGAGGAGATCATGACCGTGCCTATAGCCAAACTGTCAGCCTAGACACACTGAACCTACACCTGAAGTTATGGTCTGGGGTGCGATTTCGTATGACAGTAGGAGCACTCACGTGGTTATCCCACACACCCTGACTGCAAATGTGTACGTTAGTCTGGTGATTCTACCTGTTGTACTGCCGTTCATGAACAGGATTCCAGTGGGCGTCTTCAAACTGGATAACACTCACCCACATACTGCTGTTGTAACCCAACATTCTCTACAGAGTGTCGACATGCCTTAGCTTACTTGATCACCAGATCTGTCTCCAATTCAGCAGGGATGGGAAATCTTCGGGCGACAACTTCAGCGTCATCCACAACAAGCATTAACCGTCCCTGTACTGACCGACCAAGTGCAACACGCATCGAACTGCATCCCACAAACTAACATCTGGCACCTGTACGACACAAGGCATGCATATTTGCATGCTTACATTCAACATTATGGTGTTTACACCAGTTATTAATGTACCAGAATTTCACATTTGCAGTGGCTTTTCTCAGGCTTACATTAAGCTGTGCACTTGTAACGTTAATCTCTTAAATATGTTACCTAGAAACACGTATTCCCGAAATTTTATTACTCTTCATTAATTATTTCTTAGTGTTGGGATTTTTTTCCGTCAGTGCATAATCAAGTTCCCACATGTTTGAAAGAGGAAACTGGAACTATGGCTGCCTTATAACTTTCATAGCAAAGACAAGTATGTATCGTTACTAAAAATACGACAGTTACGGGTGCGTAAGAAGTGAAGATTTATGATGATTTTGATCGTTCTTTTTTAGAGATAACATCAGATAACCCATTGGAACACTTACGCAATATTGTATTAGCAGCAAGGCGGATAACAATCCGTCCCTGGTTTAGTGCTTAAGTATATGAAACAAACTCCACCGGAAAATGAGTCCACTGTTGCCTTGCTGTCCATAATGAAGTAAACTCTGCAGTTGACATGTAACTGATAAGTAGGTAAATCACGAATAAAACTGTTTTCTTTTGCAGAAGATGATTGTATTCAACGTATTCAAATGAAACATTTTCACATGTCATTTGCCTGCTAGGCCATAAAACCAGCTCAGCCGTTTTCGAATTCTCAGCTACCCTTTTATTCGAACGTCACATAGTACTTCTGCGTGTGTATTAATTGTTTGAATGGAATTTTCTTGTTACATTTGCTATCATCAGACATGTGTTTGTACCCTACAACTATGGAGTACAAACATAGGAATCAACTTCCACCTATTCCTGAGGCCAGACTCCCACTCACGGCTAGCACTTCCCGCTCAGACCACATGGAGGTCACAGTGAGATTTAGATGTAATTAAAAAAAAAAAAAACAGTTAGCACCCACGAAAACTATGAGAGAAGCGGAAAATTAGCAATTCTTCAATAATAGGAAGTAGCTGAATTGTTCCATTGGTAAGAGATGTAGCCATGAGTATATTAACACATAGAGAAATGTAATATCGAATGAAAATTGACATTTATGTCCTAATATAGACTGTGAACTATTTGACTCGGAAAATAAACTTCTGCATTTTGAGTACGGTGTATGAGCTGCTACATATGATTCAATCCACCTTCGCAAACGTAAGAAGTGTTTTTCTTCTCATGTCTTTTTGTTTGGTTTTAATCACTATTCTCGTTTTCTAACATTAAACACATAAAGTTTTCGTAACAGTAATGCTTAATTCCACGAATCCGATCCACAGTGGCCGAGCGGTTCTAGGCACTACAGTCTGGAACCGCGCGACCGCTACGGTCGCAGGTTCGAATCCTGCCTCGGGCATGGATGTGTGTGATGTCCTTGGGTTAGTTAAGTTTAAGTAGTTCTAGGGGACTGATGACCTCAGATGTTAAGTCCCATAGTGCTCAGAGCCATTTGAACCATTTGAACCGATCCACATAAGAGCCCCAAAAATTGTACAAGTGGACGGGCAACGCTTGAAGAAGAACTCAAATGGTCAAAAATACATTGTGTAATGTGTAAAAATATGTATAATTTGTCTGTGTGTAGCACATACTTTATTTGCAGATGAAATAAGTTATATCACTTAGAGCACAGACCGCGTAAAGTACCTGAGTAACATGAAGAACCTAAACTCTGTAAAGCATTATCGACATCAAAAAGCGTCCTTTCTAAAAGACGAACGATACTTTATTGGGTATTTTAGGATTTTTGTCCTACTCGTTGACGGTAAAAAGTTACATTATTCGAGCAGTTAAACTGGCCGCAGTGTATCTGGCCTTAAATGGCTCTGCTTCCTCCAGTGGTCTAGAAAGACGTTCATATCCCAAAACAAGGAAGGCACTGTATCCAGAAAGAGTTTAATGTGTTTAATATTAACTAGTAAATTATAACAATGACCTAAATTTCTGTTCAAAATTAAAAAGGACAATACGAGGTGTGGCTAGAAAAAAACCGGACTAGTACTGGTGAAACAATAAAACGAATGCAATAAGGCTGAAAGTCGCGTGGCCTGTCACGTGACTCTCGCTCCGCCTACTGCTCGAGTTTCATCTGCCTCCTGCACTCAGTCTGCCCGTGGCGTCTGTTTTAAGTAGTTGAGGTTTTGTCTGTGCGTCGGAAAATGTTGAGTGTACAGAAAGAACAGCGTGTTAACATCAAATTTTGTTTCAAACTAGGAAAATCTGCAAGTGAAACGTTTGTAATGTTACAACAAGTGTACGGCGATGATTGTTTATCGCGAACACAAGTGTTTGAGTGGTTTAAACGATTTAAAGATGGCCGCGAAGACACCAGTGATGACACTCGCACTGGCAGACCATTGTCAGCAAAAACTGATGCAAACATTGAAAAAATCGGTAAACTTGTTCGACACTTTCCTTGTCAACTCCTGTTAACTCAGACACTGCTCTGATTGTTAAACGGCGATCTTGTCGAACAAGTTTACCGATTTTTTCAATGTTTGCATCAGTTTTTGCTGACAATGGTCTGCCAGTGCGAGTGTCATCACTGGTGTCTTCGCGGCCATCTTTAAATCGTTTAAACCACTCAAACACTTGTGTTCGCGATAAACAATCATCGCCGTACACTTGTTGTAACATTACAAACGTTTCACTTGCAGATTTTCCTAGTTTGAAACAAAATTTGATGTTAACACGCTGTTCTTTCTGTACACTCAACATTTTCCGACGCACAGACAAAACCTCAACTACTTAAAACAGACGCCACGGGCAGACTGAGTGCAGGAGGCAGATGAAACTCGAGCAGTAGGCGGAGCGAGAGTCACGTGACAGGCCACGCGTCTTTCAGCCTTATTGCATTCGTTTTATTGTTTCACCAGTACTAGTCCGGTTTTTTTCTAGCCACACCTCGTATTTCAGTAGTTTAACATGATCAGAAGCCTCTTGTGTAATTATGGCCCTAGCATCCCGTACCAGCGTACGTAATAAATGTCTGGTATGTTTATTGGAGCGTAGTGGCTACTGACATAGATTATCAAATATCGTCATCAAAATTGTCTACTGCAAATCATTATTTACCTCACAGGGAGATCTAACGTCATGTCACACACTTGATATTGTGGTGCTAGGTCCGTTCATTCGCGGTCTCTTCCCTTCCCTTCGTTTATCTCATCACCTTAGGTCTATGAACCGTGGTAGTTCGAGCTGTTGGTTAGACTGAAACGTGGTAACATGGCCAAACCCAGCACAGCGAGCGCCTACAGCATTAACGGAGCCTCAAGACCTCGACAAAGTTATATCGTTCATCCCAGGAACAGAAAAAATTAAGTTTGTCTTGTAAGGGTGTTTCACATAGATAGTGATTTCAGTATATTATGTAACAGATAACACAAAATTTGGCCCACCGTAAATGTAACCTAGAATTACGCTCTCTCTCATCATTACTGATATCGAAGAGGAAACATATTTGTGATAAGAACATAAATCTTGCATTGTAGGTAGGGAAGGGGAGAGTTTGATTAACGTCCCATCGACGGCGAGGTCATTAGATAACGCTTTAGCACAGTTAGACATGTATTGCTGAAGAAATTAGCAGTGACCTTCTTGACGGAACCACGTTCTAGCGGCGAGTCTCTGAAAGACAGAAGCCTTTTGCCCCACGTAACGCCTCCTGCTTCTTCCTTGGCCTGCTCGTACGTAAGACGCATCGCCGACTGAACACAAATGTTGTATGGTCTCTCGGCAAACAAATGTACAGTGCCTTCCCCTGAGGTACCAGTGCACGGTGTTCTCTGATCAAATCAGTATGTAAGGCAAACACATTGTACTAGCTAAACAATGTTCTGAAACTATCAACTCCCACACAACAGCTCTTTACTAATTCTAGAAAACATTCAATGCCTGTACTGTTCTACGCCATGACGTATAAAGTTGTTATTGCACCTCGTGGCGGCTTCACCAAATGCAGGTTTTGCGACTGTACTACAGTGGAATGAATGCGATATTTTTACTTTTAGCCGTTGTTATTCGCATCTCTTTCAATCATAAGTTTTTCAAAAAACTCTCTCATTGCATTGTAGTTTTTACCAGCATGGAATTACAAACAAGAAACAGACATTCAAATGCTGTGTCGTGCAGTATTAACGGTATCTACTGAAAGAACCTATAGCATCAAAACAGGTACAGCTCCAAGGTTCAGTTTTTGAGGGAGTCACAGTTTGTTACTGTCTACTCTCCTCCTCTCCCCCCTCCTCAACCACACAATATAATCTCCTGGCACTCCACTTTTAAAATGCCACAGATGCTTTGAAATTTAATAATAACAACAATAAAATATATAAATATATATCATAATGTCATACAACAATAATTTGTTTACTCAGGCTTACTACTGGCGTTAACATAACTTCCAAGACATTGCGGTTGAGAAAAATACTGGCTTTGAAAATCATTCTTTCGAAAATTTTAGAAGTACTTGTATCTTGTAAGAGATTTAAGATCTGTAATAGCAATAAACTCACCCAATTTTGACATTATAATTTGAAGAACACGGAATCGAAGGATGCACCTACAAGTATCAGTATTTCAATTAGTTGTTTCTTTTCGTCTCTCCACCTACATTCAGGGATCGCAGCGGGAGAAGGTAGTCTGTGAATGAATGCCTTTACTTGGCTGGAATCCCATGCAAGTGGCCAAACCCATAAGAAAACAGCTCAAAACTATCCTCACTTAGGTACTTTTTATAATTGCTAAAATATCTTGCCATTTTCGAAGCACATTAAATGCTTCCATATTCTTTGAAATTTAGCTGAGAAATTTGGAAATCTGTAAGTCTGAAAATATAAACGCCTTTACTAAAATGTTCTTTGGGAGACAGTCATCGTTCTCATGACCCTCCCCCTCCCCCCTTTTCAATAAACACTTGCAACATAATGGAACAAGAGCAAGAAAAAATACAGTAAACAGAAGAAGTTAGACATCTTACACAGATCTGAGATTAATTTAAAAGTAAGTATGGTACAGCTCACGAGTAGTATTGCTGAACAGGTCCAAGAACAATGGTTCCATTGTTCTCTCAGTGTAAACAAACCGCCCACTTGGGCTAGCCTCGTTATATAAACAAACAGTACAATTGCGCACTGATGTCTGCATCAGTGTAATTCATGACCTGTCACATTTCTCTTAACTTATGCTTATGTAAGTCTAATTCATGACCAGATACTTTTAGCCTAATCTGAAACGTCTTAATTTATGACCCCGAACCTTCCTCACCCCTCTAGGCCAATTGGCTGATGGCGGCAGACTGAATTACTGAATGGCTACCTAAGACGTTTACCCACAACTCCAAAATAGTGGTGGCTTACCCCTACAACTCATTTGCGAATGGTAGCCGTCATGAGACGGACTTGGAATTCATGCTCTGCACGTCGACCTATCAACATCACCGTGAACATCATCAGAGATCAGCTATCAGCTCCAGACAGATAAAAACCGACTATCACATTCGAAGTAACTAGTGCTCACATTATCAGTTACTTAAAACAGGTCGCACTGCACTTACTAGAATTTATGACTCAAAATAAATGGCCTTCACACTATGATATCACTATCAGGCTGTCTAAGAGGAGTCTGACACTATAAGCTTATAACAGACTTGTAAATAATGGCGGAAAATCCAATAAAACCCAAGTAGGAACGTTGCTGCAGGGATCTAAGCATGTAAAAACACACAAAAGACATCACTAGATTCAGTAATATCCCATGTTTAAACAAGTCGCCATACTTGTGCCACTAACGCCTCCTCTGGGATAAGACAGTAACAGTATCGGGAAGGTACCTTTTGTGGTCTGGTCCTTCTGCACCAGCTGACGCGACCCATATAGACATCAGTTCGTGCAGTCAGGACGCCACTGCCACTGCCAATGCTGCTGCTGTGCCAGCTATGACAACCAGCAGCCACTGCAGACATTGTGTCGTGATGGAGTCTGGAATGATTTTAATAGCGTGAAAGGAGGAGCCACAGCGAGGCCACTGCATAAACAGGTCTCCATCCATTGGCAGCAGGGACAGATACGCTTTTGTTGTACTCTGCCATGCAAGCTGCTGCAGGGACCAGCCTGAGGCAGCATCTAAAACGAATGCCAATACTCCAAGAATGATGTATAATGCTTAACAAAACCTATTGGAGATGTTGCTTCCATCTAAACGATATGCACCTACATTCTGGACACCTATTAGCATACAGTAACATGAGGAGTGCCTACCAGCAAATCACATATCGTATTTTTTACATATAATTGAGGGATTTGTGACCATTTGTCTGTTAGGCAACCCAGTGTGTGAGTTCTCTGGACATTTGCATATGGATCGCTGGGCTGGTTCCTCATCTCCACAGTAAATAGGATTCCATCGAAGAACAACAATTTAGGTCTCAGGAACCTCTATTGGGTAATTTTAGAGAATGGGCATTTGAGGTAGACTGCATGATAATACTACCACCACCATCGTATATCTCACATAGAGACCATAGGCATAAGTGAGATTAGAGGACATGAATATAATCACTATTCAGCGTATAGGATGGAAAACCTTTAAAATTCCTACCTAGCACCTTCTGCCATGTACACTGTTATGTGGTACATACATTGATGTATATGGGTTCGATAAGTGGATTTAATACTTCGAGATATGCATCGCTTAGCAATATTATACACAGGAAAATGGGATATGCAGAAGGTTTAAAGGTTTAGTACAGACATTGCTGATTTTCTCCATGTGCTGTTCGAGAGTGGAACGACTTGGATATTGGAGTTTTGGTAGTGTAGCACAGATCTCATCATCTCTTGCAGGAACCTAGAAGTAATTTTTTAATAGAGACTTACTTCTACATCTAAGTGATTACTCTGCTATTCACAATTAAGTGCCTGGAGGACGGTTCAATGAACCACCTTCAAGCTGTCTCTCTACCGTTCCACTCTCGAACGTCGCGAGGGAAAAACGAGCACTTAAATTTTTCTGTGCGAGCCCTGATTTCTCTTATTTTATCGTGATGATCATTTCTCCCTATGTAGGTGGGTGCCAACAGAATGTTTTCGCAATCGTAGGAGAAAACTAGTGATTGAAATTTCATGAACAGATCCCGTCGCAACGAAAAACGCTTTTGTTTTAACGATTGCCACTCCAATTCACGTATCATGCCTGTGGCACTATCTCCCCTATTTCGCGGTAATACAAAACGAGCTGCCCTTCTTTGTACTTTTTCGATGTCATCCGTCACTCCGACGAGATGAGGACCCCACACCGCACAGCAGTACTTCAGAATAGGGCGGACAAGCGTGGTGTATGCAGTCTCTTTAGTAGACCTGTTGCACCTTCTAAGTATGCTGCCAGAGTATCGCAGTCCTTGGTTTGCTCTATGTGATCGTCCCAATTTAGGTTATTTGTAATTGTAGTCCCTAAGTATTTAGTTGAATTTGCAGTCTTAAGATTTGTGTGACTTACCACGTAATCGAAATTTAGTGGATTTCTTTTAGTAATCATGTGAATAACTTCACACTTTTCTTTATTCAGGGTCAATTGCCACTCTCCGCACCATATAAATATCTAATATAAATCATTTTGGTCATCTTATGACTGCATCATCTGCAAACAACGAAGACTGCTACTCAGATTGTCTCCTATATCGTTAATATAGATCAAGAACAATAGAGGGCGTATAACGCTACCTTGGGGAACACCAGATATTACTTCTGTTTTACTCGATGACTTTCCGTCTATTACTACGAACTGTGGCCTTTCTGACAGGAAATCACGAATCCAGCGGCACAACTGAGGCGATATTTCATAGACACGCAGTCTGGCGAGAAGACGCTTGTGAGGAACGTTGTCGAAAGCCTTCTGAAAATCTTAAAATATGGAATCAATTTGACGTCCCCTATCAATAGCACTCATTACTTCATGAGTATAAAGCGCTAGTTGTGTTTCACAAGAACGATATTTTCTGAATCCGTGCTGACTATGTGTCAATAAATGGTTTTCCTCGTGGTACTTCATAATGTTTGAACATAGGATATGTTCCAATACCTTACTGCAGATCGACGTTAGTGATATGCGCCTGTAATTCAGCGGATTACTCCAACTTCCCTTTTTGAGTATTGGTTTGACTTGAGCAATTTTCCAGTCTTTAGGCACGGATCTTACTGTGAGCGAAGTCTACTTGATAGAATGCATAATTTTCTTAATCTTTGTGGTATAAACGTTTTTGTACGAACAAGACCAGTTTATGCTGCTTCCTTCTTAAGACCTATGGAGGGACTGCACAGTGCTGATACTTCATAACCATCCCTCCTCTTTTTACGCAGATCCAAATAGAAGTCCCATAATATTCTCGGTTGCAAATCTGTGTTATAAGAGATTATGTACACTGCACCTATCAGCTGCCTTTTAGAGTATTACTGTGTGGAGCTGCTTTCCCTTTATCCTTGTCATTAACAAATATTCCAATAGAACTACAGTCTTCGTAACGTACAGCATATTCAACTTTAGCCTTTGATTTTTAAATGAAATTTACTTATTGTCATGAGCAGTTCTCTTACTGTAACTTTTCCTTACAATTTGGCAATCGTCCAACAGCATACTAATGCATTATTATTTTTCGATAGTCGTAAATTCCTTCCACAACTACGACATTGGCAGGTTCCTATGACTTCTACGTGATAGCAGATAACTGTCATATGTTATAAAAGATAATTTGTACTCGGTAGTAGCTCACATTTCACCTCCAAGTTCAGACACATCCGATAGGGCAATTGGCTTTCCTTCACTAAATTTCGAAAATGCTAACATTATTGTAGTGACTGGAGATATATAATCACACTTGTGTATTGCAGCAAGTGAACTACATGTGTTTTGTAGGAACTTAAATGGTATTCCATGAATGAAAAACAAGAGCTTTTCGAGACAATCCTACTGTCTATATAGAAAATGAAATATGTAACACCTTATGGGATGTGGTGGATAGCACATCTGATATTTAACCATTATTAATAACTCTGCATAGTTACTCCTAGGTACTATATAGCTGCTACACCGACAGCATAACTGCACAGGGCAGGGTTCCATCCCCTATGAATATGCAGTACATTATATTTAATTATCACGTGTTTTTGTACCAGTGGCGCGCGCAGTGGCCGCGGGGTCTGGGGCGCCATATCACGGATTGCGCGGTCCCTCCCGCCCGAGGCTCGAGTCCTCCCTCGGCCATGGGTGTGTGTGTTGTTCTTTGCATAAGTTAGTTTAACTAGTGTGTAAGGCTATGGACGGATGACCTCAGCAGTTTGGTCCCTTAGGAATTCACACACATTTGAACATTTTTGAACATTTAAGGGAGTCATGTAGGCAATGGATCCTCAAAGAACAGCGTCTATCTTCATCGAAACAAATACTCTTCAAACCACTGTATAGTGCATGGCATACGGTACGTTGTACCAGTATCATCGATTTTCTCTCACGCAATAATAGAGGAAAAACTGATTATCTATATGTATCTGTACATGCCCCAGTCCCTCTTATAGTCACTGTGTTAGATATACGGTGGTACCTCACTCCTCGTTGAATGCAGTTTCTTAAAATTTTCGCAATAGCGTTTCACAAGAAATACATCGACTTTTTCTGATCTTTTTTGCGTCAATTTTCGAGTGAGGTATATCAATCTGAAACCAATCTAGCTGTCCTCATAGAGCTTCCAATATTAGCGATTGAATCATTTATATTGATACACCTGCTTATGCGTCAGCCACGACCAAATCAACACACATTGCTCGTGAGTCTGGGATCCATACCAGGTAGGACTGATAGAGGAAACAAAGAAGATCCAAAGAAAAGCAGCATATTCTGTTTCAGGTTCCTTTAGTAACTGTGAAACCATCACATCAATGGTCTGTCAACTCTAGTAGCAGGCTCTGTGTAAGAGACGTTCTCCATTACAGTGTCGTCTGCTGTTGAAGTTCCGAGAGATTATGTACCACGAAGAGGCAACTAATATATTGCTACCTGCTATATATATATATATATATATATATATATATATATAAACACTAGGAAGATAAAATTACAGACATCAGAGCCCATTAGAGGAATACCAGAAATCGTTCTTCCTGAGAAAAATTCTTGACGAGAACAGGTACAGAAGTGACTCTCCACCCCAAAACACGTACCAAGTGGGGAAATTTGCCGCTGTGTAATTACTTCAATGTTGCACCTTGCATCCTTGCACAGTAAAACGGTACATACTGCTAACTCCAACGTTGTTGATAGTTGTGACTGCATACAAGAATCAATGATTGGCTGGTGAAGTGCCCACTGACAGTGCCCTCATTACAAAACACATAACGTGTTGAGTCCCAAGTCACAGACGCATGTGCGGTCATATTTACAAGACCCATATATTGCAGAATGCCCTTTCTTGACAGGAATCGAAATGAACCACAAACACTTCATTATTTATGAAGTATTGCCCCCTCATCCCACTGTTTACCTTGCTTGTAGCACATTAAATGGTTCAAATGGCTCTGAGCACTATGGGACTTAACTGCTGTGGTCATCAGTCCCCTAGAACTTAGAACTACTTAAACCTAACTAACCTAAGGACATCACACACATCCATGCCCGAGGCAGGATTCGAACCTGCGACCGTAGCGGTCGTGCGGTTCTAGACTGTAGCGCCTTTAACCGCTCGGCCACTCCGGCCGGCAGCACATTAAAAGGATTATACTATAGAATGGCCTATCTTACAAGAATCTAAATAAAACACACCATATTTATTATTAACAAAGCATTGCCCACATCCTTCCATTTCCCCCTTTAATAAAAGAAGTTCCTGATCTAATTTCAGCTCTGTTTTTAGCCTATGACTTACTTTTTTTCCTGTGACAGAACCTAGATCCTCCAAATTCGAAATAGTAAGCCCGCTTCACCATTCCATCAAACCTGTCTACAACGGACCAACTGGTTTCAACTCAATAGCCCCATTCCATTAACCTCTATGAACAGGATTGAGCAAGCTCCAGCTTATCCACTCTGGACCTACTGGTTTCAAATTGACAGCCCTTCCCACCATTGAAGACTGCTATGGGCTGTGACGAGTCATAGAAATCAACTGGTGTTGAGAGGTGCTGTGTGTATATAAACCAATTCATGAATCTAGTAAGCTGTTAAAGCATAGTCGTCGTTCACTAGTACATTTTATTATACTGTTTGAACATAGAAGTGCACCTGTGTTTGAATAGCGTCATACCTCGAGTTTGCCATTGTAGTTGAACTAGAGACTGTACAAAAACGAAGAAATATTAATCAAATGGAGTAGATGCACCTGTGTGAAAATCTGTCACACACCGAAAATTATCTCACCACAAAATAGAACCCATATAAGGTAGTCATCAATGTTTTCTCCAGCAGAGGTGTGAACACCAGCAGTGATCATGTTACCACCTCAATAGTGACAGTGTTCAGTGGCACAGCACTGAAACTACTGAATAGTTGGACTGCACATACTGTATGTTTTGAAAAGCAAAGTGCTTCAGACATACAAAGTGTATATGGTACTATGTATTTTGTCATAGACAGACTACACTAGTTAAGCAATAGTGTAAAAAATATTGAATGGCGAGGTGGCATGTATAATGTGACATAAAGCTTGTGAGGGTATTGAACTGGATGACTACATATGAGCATGATCACATACACAAAAACTTTAACATTTACAAAAGACAATTATCTGCTAAATATTGCCTTATGGCGAAAGCTTGTGATGAAAGAAGAAGAATAACTACGTATGAAAGAAGATGAAAATTTGGGCCACTCACCTAACTGTGGGGAGGGTCCACAGTTTCCATCTCCTCCTATGGATCAACCTCCACCCCCACCCACTATAACTCAAATTTTTTCAAATAAGTAAAAAATAAATTACATCGAAATTCATGAATAAAACTAAACAATAAACCAATCAAATTATAACTTTAATCCACTATGAAAATTATTTGAAAATCGACAAAATTATCAATTTTAACTAAATATGAAAATGAATAATACCAGTTAATGAAAAATTTTTAAAACCAAAATAATTTTGAAAATAAATACAAAAAATAGACATCATAATTTTTAAAAAACATAAACTAGTTTTTATCCTTTTTTGAAATGTAACAAAATTCTATCTTATAAGGTAGAATAAGTAAAATATGACTAACATATGGGATGAATTCAAATCTGATGAAAATATTTTGGTTGAGAGAAATAATAAGCCAAGAGTGAAACAAGTTACATGTAATACTTGCAATTATTATTTTAAACCATAATAATAATGGAACATTTGATAAACAATACAGATATTTGGAAAGAAATAGAAAAGTTAAATTTCCTCCTTTTTTGACTTTGAAAGGATTTGTGGTTTATTACACAAATCATGATCATTAACTATATCATCATTATGATAACTTGCCATAAATTAAAAAAGTACACACACACACACACACACACACACACACATATATATATATATATATATGTATATATATATATATATATGTGTGTGTGTGTGTGTGTGTGTGTGTGTGTGTGTGTGTGTGTGTGTGTATGTTTATACAGTATTATTAAAAGTTTCTTACTCAATAAACACAAAAATCTAAATATTTAAAAAATTCTTTGATAATATTCTATGCTGAGCACCATAAATTAAGTTCTTTTGCAATAAAAATTATATCACCTAAAGTACAATTCGGAATTTTTATTATTGGGAGTAGCACATAATTTCATGGTTATTTTTTGTGTTGAAACTTTTTTCTAATCATATTTACGATATAAACAGGAAAAATTGTAATAATTATATAGGTTTATGTCAAAATATCTTTTTAACTACATTACTCATTTAAAATCATAGAATGAATCATAAGCTGTGAAAAAGTTATTTGGTGGGTCTAAATTCCACGTCACTTAAGGAAAATTTCATTCCTTCCCTTTTTAAATAAATATTTTGCATTTTAACATCAAGTAATGTAGAATCAACCAACTGATGATTTTTTTTGTTTTCTTTAAAAAACAGTCAAAATAAAATAAGACATATGAAACTTTGCTGAATGCGATTTCTATAGTTTGTATGGAAAGATATAGGTTTTTTAGGGTTTTTTCTTGTTCTAATTCAAGTTCATATTCAGCTTCATATTTAACAATAGGAACTCTGACTTCCATGCTTTCTGCAACAGGTTTACTTTCCTTTATATTGAACTCATCCCAGTAGAGAAGCTTCAGCACTTGAAGATTTTGTGAAAATTAGAGTTAAATCTCCTTCCTAAACGTCTTTATAATCTTTTAAAAAATCCTCCAAATATTTCTAAAGGGTAAGGTACTTCATTTCTTTTTATTTTACAATTGTTAACTATATGTCCTTCCATATAAATTTTATCAGAAAGAAACAAAGTTAAATTTAATAAAACTGACAATGAAATAAAAGGCTGAACTGTTTTAGATAAAATATTATTTTCCTTTTTTATAGTGACAAAATCGAATGACTTTGCAACATGGTTGTCAACTAATTTTTTTATTAGATTTTTCATCATATGTAGCTAAATCTAAATCATCAGGTTAAATAAATTAAACACTCTTATGAGGAAGATTAGTACATTACTTTCTGATACCTTCTCAAATTAATTAATTTCTGCAAAATTTGTATTAATTTTAGCAATTTTTAATTAATTTTTATCAGATTTGTTTGTGAATGTTTTATGGATTTTAATAAAAAATTTACATTGGCAATCCCTCCTATTTTCCCACAAATCTAATGAAAATTTTCCTATATAAATGAAAGCTGAAATTAAAATGTGTGCTACAAGTAAAAAATATTTTGTAACAAACTTTTTAGAAGTAAAACAAAACTAACGAAAGATTTGGCTTATGGTCATGTACAAAAACATCAAATGATAATAGTCTTGTTACAGATATTGGCAATATTATTTGCACAAAAGGAGAGAAAAAGTTAAGAAAAATTTAAACCAATTACAGGACCATTTTCTGACAATATTATGATAAAAAATTACATATTTTATAGATTTTGAAGAAAAAAGAAAAGTTGACAACTTCTGCAAAAGAAACTTGTGAAAGTTGTAACAGTTTTTTAAGATCGAGAATTTCTAAATTTATTCTAGCAAAACATGGAGTGAAAGCTTAAATTCCCTGTTTATTGGATTCTGATGAACAGATATTTAAGGTATTAAACAAATTACCAAAGATATAAAAATTATTAAAAAATATAAAAACCCTATTGCTATTCCTCACAAAATAGAATAAGCTGATGTTAATTTAAATACCCTTTTGAGAGACTTACCAGAGAGTTTAGAAGAACATTACTATTCATTAGATTTAGAGAAGACCAGATTTTGCAGCTATTTTTTACAAAGAATAAATGTGCGAATATTTAACAAAGAATTATAATTTTTGGATACATGGAGAATATAAAAAAGGAAAGTAACAGAATACTAAACAACAATAATTCAATTGGAGAAGACTGTTTAACATGGATATATTCTAATTCTAGAGTACAATTTTAAAGTGAATTTATTTGCCAAATAATCAATGCTGTGGTTTCTAAACAAGTTGTTAACCATATTGTAATATTTCTAAACTGTCCAAACAATACATCAAGGGAAATATTTTCTTCGAAATTAGCTAAAGAAAATGGATTTAAAGATTAGAGTTAACAATTTATAATTATATTCCCCCAGACTTCCAAATAAAAAAAAATAATTTGATCCATATACAGATTGTTTAGAATTAATAAAAAATGGCAAGTATTTTGAGAAAGCTCCTGTTTATTCTGTTCCACCAAGTAAAATGTGGTAAAAATTAACAAATTCATTATAATTGTTTCTTATTTACAAAAAAATCTTGTAATATGTTTATTGATGTAACAATAACACAAAAAATCAGAGGAATATACATAAGAATTATAACAGATAATAAAGAAGAAAAAGAAAAGTTCATTAAAAGTCTATCACCTGATTTTAGTTTCAACTATTTGCTTATTAATTCATAGTAATTTTCAAAGAGATAAATCACATAATTTCTGTAAAACAAACATGCATTATAAAATGTAAGGAAACATAATTTTTAGAAACCTAATAGTTCATTATCTAAAATACCAAAAGATACAAATATCAAAGAATTTAAATTAATCAAAAATAATGAATATTATTATATCTTTGTCTACAAAAAAATAAAGATTTCCAATGAACATTACTGATATACAATTAAAGAAATTAAAACAATTAATGTAGCATATTTAAAATCTAATAACAATGATAACAAGTATACTTAAGTATACAAGAAGGAAAACTAGAATATTTTACTAGAAGAACAGAAAAATATTTTAGATAGGGAGTAAAAAATAAGAAGTTCCAAATAAAAAAATAAAAAAACTAATTCAAATGACAATGGATAGACCTTGATGACAATGGATAGACCTTGACACATGTGATGTTCATAAAAATTATGACTTTGTTGTAGATGTTAAAAATAGATTTAAATTTTTTGGCGTTCTGGGTGAAAATAATGGTAAAAAATTTGCATATATTGTTAAACCTTCCAATAAAAATAAATTTACTGAAATTAATCAACTTAAAAATATTCTTAAAAGTGATTGTTTTATTTCTATTCCATATAAGAATTTTAAATATAAATTAGAAATATTTTACCATCCAAAGAACAATCATTGGATTTCCTGCTTTTAATGGAAATTCTTTCCCCAGACAAATTGATTAAGAAACTATCTATTTTCGATAGCAAAGATGATTTATTGGATAAAGTTGAATATGAAGAAATAATCGATAATATAAGAATAGGAGAAAAATAGTAAAGATAAGAATAAAAGATTGTAAACGACTAGAAACTCTACAAGATGGCTTATAACCAATTATCTAGCATTATTATTTAAAATTACCATGAAGGTAAAGATATAGTTTTAAACTGGAAATCATATAGCATTGCTTTTGTTTCAGTTATTGATTGAAAGAAGAAATTCAAACCAAGAAATAATCTAAATTACAAGATTAAAGTTGAATTAGGCAAAATTGAAACAACATGAAGTAAATACAAGGAATTATTGGTGGTTGTTTTCTAAATATCAAAATTTGTTTCAGTTGTTTCGAATTTTTTTGGGATAACCATATTATTTTCTTTAAAATTGTTTAACATTAGTTTCAGATATTGTTTATTAGTCACAACTGAAATCTATGTACATTTATTAATAGAAGAATCTCCAAACAAATACCAGGGATTAGTTAAATCTCCCTCCTCTGCATGATAATGTGGTACTGAAAACATTATACACTTAATAACTATCTAATAATAGAAACCTATCTATTTTTATAGTATCCTTGGTTATAGAAATATCTACATCCTTTTCACAAGATGTAATATATTGAGGACTAGTTAGTTCTCCATTTGTTTTAACTGATGTTGTTTATTTATTGGAAAATTTGTAGCTGTAATGTAGGAAGACTTTATTATTAATAGTATGATGTACTTCACTGGGGACATGTTGAAAATGTGTGCCCCGACCAGGACTCGAACCCGGGATCTCCTGCTTACATGGCAGATGCTCTCTCCGTCTGAGCCACTGTGGGCACAGAGGATAGTGCGACTGCAGGGACTTATCCCTTGCATCCTCCCCGTGAGATCCACATTCCCAACATGTCCACACCACTACATTCGTAGCATGCCTAATAGATGTCTGCCCATCATGAAGTACATCAACGCCTGTTTGCAGCTAGGGTGTCCATTTAACTATCATTTCATTTCTAGCAAAGCTGCATGGTCATCCACAGTAACTGTTCTTTCGGGAACAGATACTAACGTCATATATAATAGTATGATTATAGTTTTTTCTTACATGAATAAAAAGCATTGCCAAAATATGAGAGCAAAATAAAGTAGTTTACTAGATGAAAAATACTAAGTACAGTGCTTAGACATAATTTTACTTAAAACTGTTTGTGTTACAATTACAGTTTACAATAAGAAAAAAGATTTCTAGAATGAAAAGATTTAAATATATGCACTAGAGGAAAATATATAACAAAAATTCTTATCCCAATTAACAAATGTTACTTCAAAGGAAATGATTCAAATTCTAGCAAAGAAAGCGAAATAAATAATGATAAATATTATGAAGACGATTTTTAAGGACAAGAAGCTGTAGAAGTCTACAAATTTGGTCAGATTTACAGAAAACGGATTTTATTATTCTTCTTTAGTTTTTCTTTTCTCTTTTTCTAATTTTTTCATTTTTAATTTAATTTCTCTTCATCTATAATTTGTAATAGTTACTACTGTCACTGGCTGACCTTAATTTTTTAGCTTCTTATTTTTTGGCAGGTAAAATTTTGTAAAAATGTTGTAACACGTATGAAATTGACAACTGCAGTAAAACATCAATGTCTAAAAAATATTCATACTGCTATGCCCAGGAAGACACCAGAAAAAGTTTACATATGGGCAACAAGAAGTTGCCCATAAGGCTGCAGACTTGAAGTCAAATCTTTTTTAATTAAAGTAAAAGTTTTTAATTAAAAAAATAGATTTTTTTGTTGGAAACTCGATTAAAGTTAGCTTACGGAATATCGGACCAGGTTTGTGATTGGATTCAGGATTTCCTAGAAGAAAGAACACAACATGTCATTCTTAACGGTTCAAAATCTGCAGATGTAGAGGTAATTTCGGGAGTACCGCAAGGAAGCGTGATAGGACCTTTATTGTTTACAATATACATAAATGACTTAGTTGACAACATCGGTAGCTCCGTGAGGCTATTTGCAGATGACACGGTTGTCTACAAGAAAGTAGCAACATCAGAAGACTCGTACGTACTCCAGGAAGACCTGCAGAGGATTAATGAATGGTGCGACAGCTGGCAGCTTTCCCTAAACGTAGATAAATGTAATATAATGCGCATACATAGGGGCAGAAATCCATTCCAGTACGATTATGCCATAGGTGGTAAATCATTGGAAGCGGTAACGACCGTAAAATACTTAGGAGTTACTATCCGGAGCGATCTGAAGTGGAATGATCACATAAAACAAATAGTGGGAAAAGCAGGCGCCAGGTTGAGATTCATAGGAAGAATTCTAAGAAAATGTGACTCATCGACGAAAGAAGTAGCTTACAAAACGCTTGTTCGTCCGATTCTTGAGTATTGCTCATCAGTATGGGACCCTTACCAGGTTGGATTAATAGAAGAGATAGACATGATCCAGCGAAAAGCAGCGCGATTCGTCATGGGGACATTTAGTCAGCGCGAGAGCGTTACGGAGATGCTGAACAAGCTCCAGTGGCGGACACTTCAAGAAAGGCGTTACGCAATACGGAGAGGTTTATTATCGAAATTACGAGAGAGCACATTCCGGGAAGAGATGGGCAACATATTACTACCGCCCACATATATCTCGCGTAATGATCACAACGAAAAGATCCGAGAAATTAGAGCAAATACGGAGACTTACAAGCAGTCGTTCTTCCCACGCACAATTCGTGAATGGAACAGGGAAGGGGGGATCAGATAGTGGTACAATAAGTACCCTCCGCCACACACCGTAAGGTGGCTCGCGGAGTATAGATGTAGATGTAGATGTAGATGTAAAAATCCTTAAGGGACCATAAAACATTAAACAAAATTTATAGAACCATGAAAAACATAAAATAATAAAGGTGTAATATTATAAAAACATGACACATATTTTTGACTGGTCGCAAACATTAAATATAAGCATTAAACACAATGCATAACATATACAAATGCAATCGAAAAAAATATGTTTTATGTCTTATGTTTTTGTGATTCAAACTGATAATTCAGTTTGCTCTATATATGATGGAAAATCTAATGAAAAGGTAATTGATAACTGTGCTTTTCCTCCATTTTTAAGAAGTGTGTGTGTGTGTAAGAGTAAAAAGATTAATATTTTTTTCTTCAAAATGTTACAATATATGTATAATTTACAATCATACTTATTACTGTAGTCTCATGTATTACTTTCATATCTGAGACATAACTTAACATCGTCATTATGGTGTGAGAGATGCATAAAAGTATTACAGCTCAAAGTATGAGAATGGCCATGTTCTGTGTTAGTAGTTATGTGTGGTGCAAACATCAAAATAAGCCTGTTGATAAGTGCTGCTTAGTCTGCAAGGTATGCCAGTGGTGTCACTATGTGTATGTTTCTGCAGCTATATAACCATTAAGTTATAACAGTAGAGCTACATATACGTTTATACTCAAAATCTTTAATAGGAAATAGTTTAAGTCTGATCAACACCTTGGTTCTTATACTTAAGACGTGTGGATACTGTTAAATGCTGTTGAACGCAGCACAGAATTTGATTTATAAGCAGTCTAATAATTTACACTGCTTGGAAGTGATTAGCACAGATCACTTCATAGAGTATTTTTAAAAATTGTGTTCTTAGTGCTCCACAAGATCAAACAAGCACAGCCCATTCTGTAGTTATAAATCGTAGCTTTTAGTCTGCTAACACAATGTGCTTTAGCCAGGGAGGATTACTGTTTCCATGGCTGACCTTTTCTTGCAAACAGAAGTCCTTGTTCAATGATAGGTTGTCACACATCTCCATTTTGTTAAAAATCCTAATAAAAACTTGCATTGTATCCACATCCATAATCTGCTAGATGTCTACATGTAGCTGTTGCATTGACAAATGCAGGTATTGTTCTGACCCATGGTTCTTTAATTTTGGGCTGTTTTCTGAGGGAAGTGTTCAGGTCATCATGTAATTACAACTATCATATTAAGACTTCATCTATTTAGGAAATAAACAGAATTACTGTATTGTAGTCATGGTAGTCTGGTGGCCATATACTAACAATACATAAAAAATATATTAAAATAATGTTTTTCCAGTATTGCTCATCCACCCCCCCTCCCCCAATTCTGTCTCTTTTTTAAATTAATTTGATTTAAAACTATATAGAGACACACAGACATTGTAGCTCAGCCAGAATGGTGACTGCAGGGGCTTATAAAAAGTGTATTGCCATTACTATCCTGCCCCCAACTGGCTAAGCTTTGATGACTGCATATACTTCGTAAGAAGAAAAAACACACACATACTACACTCAAAAAAATCTATTTGTTCCCCCTTTTACAACAATCACATTGTAGTTTGAAATAGTTGAGTCAGCAATGTCAGATTTTTTACATCAAAAATGCCAACTGTTGCTGAAACAGGTTTCAAACATGTAACAACTGAGAAAAAGGTGAGATGCACATTTAATGCAAGTAGAAATATGCCTGCATGGAAGGAATAGCACTCCTATCTCTTCCTAAAAGCAAATTTTTCATGGATCACCATTGTCGAAAGCTCTTACAGTCACCTGAAATTCTGATGGAAGTTCAATATTAGTTGCATCATTTCCAATAACAGTTGCATCTTGGTTCCGACAAATATTGCCCACGAAATCTTTATCCTTTGCAACAATCATAAATAAACACTTGACATATCACATAGCACATTGCACACACCATTATAAATGAATCAAGCTTCACGTAGTCTATCTAGATGCACATTATGCATTCAATTGCACAATAGCATTGATTAAATACCTGAATACAGATGTATTTCCATTCTGTGTGGGTTACGAATATCCTGCAAAAAACAATTTGAAGTATAACATATGACTCATCAGAGACCTACTTACACAAATTTACCTCCCCAATGGCTAAGACGTCTTCTATGGTAGAGAGACTTGCTTACAAATTCTTGTGATACAACACAGTGACATTTCATGAATACATGTCCATGATGTGTCTGGTCATTCCTTAAACATTTGGTTGTAGATGCAATCCGGTCATGAACACCAGCCAAATTACATTATTTTGGGTAAGTGTTTGTTCTGGGGGAAGAGGGCCTCAGACCATACCTCAGACCTAACATTGGTTGATCCACCTTCAAACACAATACCAAATGTAACGCCAGTGGATCCACTTCCAAATGCTATGCTGGACATAACACTGGTGGATCCACCTCTGACCACTATTCCAGATGTGATACTAGTGGATCTACCCACAAACCCAACCTAGCACCTTATGCAGGTGGATTCTCTGCTGAAAACTAGACTGGACATGTGGTTGGATTTCATCTACTAGCAAATGTAGAAGGCATGACCAGAAGTAATGTCATGATCATGTGACAAGAAGTGTCTGCATTGTTGATAATTACAGTGTATGAGAAGTTTTGAAAGTAGACTCCTGTAACATAATCGGTCTCTCGGGTTTAGGAAAGGTAAACCTGTGACAATAGGCCTGTGATGAGTCAGATATTATGTCTCAAGCTGTTTTATGGATGATATTCATAACTTGTACAGGATGGAAATACATCTGCATTCATCTCCTGAATCAACGCCATTGTGCAGTTCAACACATAATCTGCGAGACAGTGGGTTAGATCACACTAAGTATAGAACATATGAGGTGAGGTTAGCATGCTGCGATGGCTGATCATTATCTATTAAACAATGTCAAGAGAAACTATGTGGAACTGGATTCCTTTATAGTGATAGAGAAGGTTAAACTGTGTTTCCATTGTGGTGAAGGTTTGAAAACTAGGACAGGAATGCACAATCCATGTGTTGAATGTGCTGTGTGGTTTAACCCAGCTTTTGTTTATGATTCTAGCGAAGGGTAAAATTTCATAGGAAGTATTTGTCAGAACAAAGATGCAATAATTACTGCAAAGGATGCGACTAATATTAAATGTCCATGAGAATGGCATTTGACTGTGAGAACTTTCGAAAATGCTCACCTGTGTAAAACTTTCTTTCAGGAAGAGATGGGGATGCTGTTTCTTCCATGTTATCATGTTTATGCTTGCATTAAATGTGCACCTCCACTTTCCTCATGTTATGTGCGTTGCAAATCTGCTACAGGAAAATCATTTTTTATATAACCTGTATTACAGAATTAACTATTTTAATTTGTGCTGTGAGTGTTGTAAAATGTAGACAACTAAACAATTCATTGTATTATGTTGCGTTTTTAGTTAGTTGGGATAGGATAGTGATGAGAATACTTTATTTGATATAAGACACTGTACTTACCTTACAGACTGAAGTAAAGTGATTGAGCATCAATATAAACCTTTAAATCACATTTGAATAAAAGAAAGACAGGATTGGGGGAAAACAATTTTGCAAAAATTATTATTGTTTTATTATATTTTTTATACATTCATAATATACATTCTGGAGATTAAAATACAGTCATTATCTTTTTTCCTACATCAACCACACTTATGTTGACTCAATACCATAGCTTTGATTACATCATGATATTCACACATGCTTCGAAAATAGTGACTAACACTAAAGAACCATGAATTTACTGTTTTTCATACAATCTTCAGACAAGAATCTGTCGATTCAGACATTCTTCTGCAGGGTCAGAAAACACAATTTTATCCCCTGCACAGTACTAGTGTTAACACATTTACGTATGTACAGTACAGTTCTGCATATCTGTTAACAAGTACTTTGTAATGTGAGAAATGTGGACCATTCGAATCCAAGTAAAGCATATTGCAAAAAACCTGCCCATACTTAAAAAACTTGTATATAGAGGGCATAATCGGAATTTCTGACAAAAGCTGCGAGCACTAGATATACTCTGGTGTACAAAACAGTAACATTGACCAGTGAGTGTATTGTGTTCAAAGATATGGAAGTCACTGCGCCAATGCAACAGTATAACTCTGTACACCATAACACCTGGACCATCAAAACGATCATACTCGACAACCTTCCTGAGTGCATTAAATACCCTCATATGGCGAGGGGTGGGAACACGTAATACACCTAGGAACTTTGCCAAACATGATCATTTTGGTGGTATAGGTTTTATGGTGTCAAGAGGCATAATTTTGCATGGTCGTACTGACCTCGAAATCTTTGAACATGGTATACTACGACACTGTGCTTCTTTCGCATTCTCGTTTTGAAAAGGACAGTTGGAGGCGCTTTTGGTACAAGAGGATATTCGGTGAACGGACTTGCCAGCCTTTTCTCATCAGGCATTTATGGGATGCATTGCGGAGGCGTACTGCGTCATGTCTACAAACCAACGACCATCCAGTAACTGTCAGTTGGGCTGGTGGAGAAATGGACGCCCTACCACAAGAACTCCTTGTGGTAGGCATATGGCCAGCATATGAGCATGTTGCAGAGCATGTATTGCATTCTGTAGTGATGACACACTATTAAGAACCACATCCCACCTTTTGTAATATCCAGGGCACCATCATGAAGCATGGTGACTTCAGTGTAATTTAATTATTGTCTTTGAATAACAGTGTCATTTTCGCACGTCTCATTCTTTATATATTCTGCAGAAGAGTAATGGTGCCCTGTGATGCCACCCTCAGACTCAACAACACATCAGACACCAAAGCGTCGACACATGCGGGTAAGAGGCCAGAGCCTGATGTTCATATGACGTGTATAGTGCGTTAATGATGTCACATTTACACCAAATTTCACATTTCTGGCTGGTGGCACCGTGAATGAGTCACACGATAGGAAGGTCGCCACAGCCCCTCTTACCCACATTTTACCTCTTCTTTTGACGACGACGCTCAGAATCGAAACGAAAAGGCCTCAGGTGTGGTAAAAATGGCGTCAATGGAAACATCCCTTCCTTGAGACATTGATTTCCAAACCTGTTGCGTTACTGAGTGTGTTAAAAATTTACCTTTACATTGAAAACCAGCAAAATACTTCTAGGCTCCTGCACGTATGCAACTGGCCTCAGAGGTGTGTAAAGCGGCTGCCTATCTGCAGGCGCCTTGGGCTACTTTGAAGGTTTTCTCTGCATAGGTACATTTTCAAAATTCTCAATAAACGTGGTAGGATGTCATCGAGGGTTTGGTGAACTGGGGGAGAGGGGGGGGGGGATTAGAGAGACCCTTTGTCATTTTACTCTCGCATGTGTCGATGTCGCACCCCTCCGTGATCACACCACAAGAGAGATGAAACAGGAGTCCTCAAAAAGTATAAGGACCCTTTGCTGCTTCCTATCACGTTCCGATTCCGTCGAATGGTTTAGAATGGTCCTTACTGGTACTACCTGTAGACCAGGGGTTCCCAACAAAATTTTCTCGAGGACCCCCTCATCGAGCATGATTGGCACCTTGTCATATCACAGTTTCAAGTACCTAAAAAGCCAAATTAAGAGTCTTTTTATACGTTTTCTATTTTTGGCACTTAGAAAAAACATTGACATATTCATTATTGAAAAAATATTGAGCAGCCAAAACAAAAAATATGTTATCATACGAAATATATTTAATATATTTTTTATTCTAATAGCATCTTGCGGACCCCTCTGGCATAGCTCGCGGACCCCTGGGGGTCCGCGGACCACCTGTTGGGAACCACTGCTGTAGACGATAGCAAGAGTTGACGTCATACTGCATGATCTTGTTCAATGGGGACGCGGCCCCACAAGTTCCTTAGAGAAGGGTTGAAAAGTCCCAGGGTGGCAGTAGTGTCCAAGCTTGTCAAGAACGTCTTCCTGTTGCACATTGCACTGCAAATTGTCGTTTTCGACCGCGAGATGTGTGGGAATCAGTGTCCCAAGGAAGGGGATGGTTCCATTGACGCCCTTTATACCACACCTGAGGCCTTTTCGTTTCTATTCTGAGCGGTGGTATGTCCGAAATGCTTTCTTCGGCCACCCATAAGAAAACCGCATGATTCAAAAGCTGCACACCACGATTCTGACAGGGGCTGTGACCACCTTTCCATCATGTGGCACGTCCACCGAGACGTTGGGCATAATTTTGGTGAAATTTGGTGTCAATGTGTCATCATTAAGCCACTTTACACGTCACACGAACTTCAGATTCCTTCCCTTTTTCCGCACGTGTCGACACCTTAGTGTCGGAAGTGTCGTCGAGCCCGAAAGTGACGTCGCAAGGCTCCACGCCTTTTCACCATTACAGAGGAAAGTTGTAGGCACCTTTGAACCAAATTTTAAACTTATACGTCGGAATGTGAGACAATTACGGGATTTCTTAAAAGTGACCCTTTAATTCTCTTATGCAGTGTGGGATGACACCACATATATGTATCTTAATAGAGGAAAGACTATACATTCTAGAAACATGATCTCAACACTAAACTGCCATTTCTCCTACACAGGAACAATACTATGCCAGTCAGACACATACTGGAAAAAATTAGCAAAGGGAGCACTGGGAAAAATTTCGTGGAAATATAAAAATCATGTGGCTACTCCAAATAGAATTGAATTGTTCAGCAGTAACATGGATGTTCTAATGGGCCAGCTGCCATGACTATTGCAAAAGCTTCGTGTAGACGACTAGTAGCTTATGGATGTGGATATCACGCAAGATTTTCTTCGGTTTTTTAACAAAATAGAGATGTGTGACTACCTAACACAAACCATGAGTTCTGTGAGCAAGAAGAAGACTACCACAGAAACGGTAATGTTGTTCTAATCAACGATAAGACGATAAGATAATGTAGATAAGCTCCAATTGTAGAGTAAAGACACACAACAAATTTATATGTCAAACCACAAACCAAGGAGTGAGCATAGTTACTGGTAACCATATTATCAATTTTTATAAACTAGTCTTATCTGCATCTCGTAGAAACTTTTACATATTCCCTGGCTAAAGGGCATGGTATTATCACACTAAAAGCTATGATTTATAGCTATGAAATGGATTGTGCGTGTTTGACCATGTGAAGGACGGTTTAATGCAAAGGAACAGAATTTTTTAAAACGTGTTGTGGTGCAATATGTGCCAATCGCTTCCATGCTGTAAGTTAGAAATCATCTACAGTGTTTAACAAAACTCTGGAATATTTCTGCTGGGATCAATAAGAACACATGGAAATTCAATGATGTGGAAGTAAACATACTGGACAATCAAGACTAATGAAGGATCATAAACTATGTTCTGCCTGCCTACAGTTTTAGTTCTAATTATATGCAAATTGTGTGGAGATTGATAATGCAGACTAAAGACATCATAAATATTATACAGAGGTGTTATATTAAAGCTCGCGAAACATTTTTTTCTCAATCCAAGACAATGTTCTCCACAATACTGTCAGATAGAGATATTACCAAATAAGAACTGGTTCCTACAGACAATGTTATTCCACAGGTATTAAGTAAAAGAATCAACCATTCCCTATTAAAGATTTCGACTACAAAACATATTTGTAGCTCTACTGTTGTAACTTTATTGTTCTACAGCAGCAGAAAAATACACATAGTGGCACTACTGGCGTCACTTGTGGGATAAGCAGCACTTATCGACAGGATTATTTGATGTTCGTACTACAGATCGCTACGAATATTGAACACAGCTACTCTCATGCTTTAAGTCAAAACACTTTTATGCGCCTATCACACTGTGATGATACCGTGGGATTATGTCTCTCATATAAAAGTAATATGTGAGAACATAGTATTATAAATGATTGGCAATTGAACACATGTTGTAACTTCTTTTAAGAAAACAATTTAATCTTGTTGCTCTCACACATATAAAATTGTTAATACATGGTTATTCTTCTTCTTTCATCACAACTATTCGCCATATGGCAATATTTAGCAAATAATTGTCTTGTACTTGTTAATGTCTGTGCATATCTGATCATGTTCACATTCAGATATGCAGCCATCAAATTCAACGCTCATACAAGCTTTATGTTGCATTATTCATTCCATCACATCACTCAATTTTTTATGCCATTGGTTAACTGGCATAGTCTGTCTACAGCAAAATACACAGCCTCAGTTACACTCTGTATCTTTGAAACTTTTTTTTTTCAAAAGATACACTATGTGCAGTCTCACTGTCCAGTAGTTTCAGTGCTCTACCACTGAACACTGTCACTATTGAAGAGGTAACATGACCACTGCTGGTGTTGACACCTCTGCTGGAGAAAACTTTGATGTCTATCTTGTACGGGTTCTGTTTTGTTGTATAGGTACTGTTTTGAGGTCAGATAACTTTCGATGTATGGCAGATTTTCACACAAGTACCTCCACACTGTTTCATCAAATCGAATACTCTTACATTGTTCTACACTCCCTAGTTGAACTACAGTGACAAACTCGAGGTACAGCTCTATTCCAAATCTGATGCATTTCGATGTGCAAGCAGTAAAATAAAATGTATTAGTGAATGACAACTATACTTTGACAGCCAACTAGATTCAAGAACTGGTGGGTTTCATATACGTGCAGCATCTCCCCACACCAGTTGATCAGTTGATGTCAGTCCATCATGGTGGAGCACATCAGTCTGCAGTGATGGGGAAGGCTCAGAAATTGAAAGCAGTAGGTCCAGGGTGGATAAATTGGAGCTTGCTCAAACCTGTTGGTCAAGAGTGATGGGATTGAGATATTAATATGAAACCAGTCAGTCCAGGCTGGACTTCTGTTCTGATAAGTAGACGGAATTCTACCACATACTTTGTTTAATGTGCTACACATACCAAACACGCATCCGCGACGTAGAACTCCAAACAGCATGAATTTTGTAATGAGAGCACTGTCCAGGGGGACTTCACTAGTAAGTCAGTGATCCTATCATGGGATTGCAGTCATCAATAACGATGCAAACGGATTGGGGTTTTGCAGTATGTATCGCTTTACTGCTCAAAGACGCATTATAACTGCCACATTTTAATACATATACACCACTAAATTTCCTTCCTAGGTACATGTTTTGTGGTGGAGAGTACCTGTTGTGTACAAAGCCTACGTATGTTGCTCATTGTAATAAACAAGTAAAATTACCGATCTATGATCGTGAATAAAGTCGTGTTATGTAATTGATTTGGTTCTGACTGACCCGCAAAGCAGGTGTGTCAATATAAATGATCCTGTGAATAAAGTCAAAATCTCCAGGAGGACTGCTAGGATCGTCTCATGTTGGTATACCCCATTCGAAAAAGTAACAGAAAAGCTCGAAAAAAATACGATGTATTTCTAATGAACTGTGGAGTGGAAATCAATATCGGACTAAGTGTCGATAAACTGATTCCGGGTTATTCAGTCTTTTTTATTTTGACAAAAATATTTTAATGAATAAAACCTCGTCTACAGTAATAGTTACACAACTATTCCAATTTTTTTAAGTTTCCTTCGTTTTACAATGAAAATAAATATTTTATTCTGAAAAACGCAGAACGTGGTAAATGCGACACAAGTGTCGGCAAAAACTGGGTAAGCATTTATCAGTTTTTTTTTAATAAGAAAGATTTTGCCGACACATTTTACAGCTACAATATCCTCTGATTAAATTATTTTTAATCCTTCTTTTAATTTTATAGTGCACAGAGCAGTTTGAACTGATTAACTGTTCGAAATATGTGCTATTAGCTGCTTTAAAATACGGCAGTATCTGTTGCTGATCCTTTTTCTCTTCAGCTGAAAGTTGCTTTCACATTGTTGTGATGGTAAAACAAAGTTCTTTATGATGTTTATTTTTCTTGAAAGTCTTGCAGCTTCTCATCTTCAAGTTGGTAAACACTGTTATCGTCTTGACGATATTCACCTGAATGCAATTAAATTTGGAAATATTCATTACCATTGTGTTAATATGTGTACCAGATTATTTTTTTTTTAAATTCCTCAGGCTGGGGTACAGTAACCCCAGATAGACTGTCAGGTGTCGTAGTCACCATATGTTTTACAAGGTCTTTAGATACCCGACTTCTCACATTCTTCCAGCCTCTTACGTTTTTCAACCTGGCAAAATCTCCGTCACACGCTGCAAACAATAACAAAGTTTATGGCACTTAGCCCGCTTTAGCCCCACCAGTGGTCCGGGCCGGCACATGCCACTCATGGTATCCTTCGTGCCTACTAGAAATTATTGTAGCGCTTAGCCCGTTTTCAAGTTGTTGGCAACGGCACTTAGCTTGGTTTTTAGGGTCTAACTAAAAAAAAATTTGGCACTTTGCCCGTTACTAATTTCCGCTCTACAAATTTAAGAAATTGCACTCAGGGAAGACCACGGTAGCATCATATATCTCACGTAATGATCATAAGAGAGATTAAGGTATGTACAGAGGCATACAGACAATCAGTTTTTCCTCTGCCAGCACTTGAGAGGAAACTGATAATGTTACAACGTCCGCCAGGCACTATAGAGTGCCGAGCAGAGTATGAATTTAGATGTAGAAGATCGACAGCTAGTACAGAGACTGGAGTTAATGAATATAATGTACCACATACGAGGGACCACCCAAAAAAAAGAAAGGAAAAAAAAAAACGGAATAACACTGCACTGCCGTGGGCGGAGCGTGTGCAATAAGCATTTCTGCCGCTAGGCGTGTATAGCGCAACTCAGTGCCAGTTCAATGTCGCGTGTGTTATCGACGTGTCTTGTTCTATTCACCTGCAGTGATTGTTATTCCTAGCGCTGTTTTGTCCTTCTTTCGCTTTTTATTATGAGAAGTTTAAGTGAACAACGTGCAGCTGTGAAATTTTGTTTCCTACTCGGTAAAAATGCTGCTGAAACTGTTTTAATGTTAAAACAGCTTACCAAGATGACGCTATGGGAAAACCTCAATTGTACGAGTGGTTTGCTCGATTTAAAAATAGCGACATGTCTATTGATGACAAACCTCTTTCCGGACGTCCATCAACTGCGCGAATCGACGAAAATATAGAAAACATTCGTGAGCTTGTGCTCAGTGACAGTCGACAGACAATTGATTAACTGTCAGAGGAGAGTGGGTTACGTTGGAGTTCGGTTCAGCGAATTTTAACGGAAGATTTAGGAAAGAAAAGGGTTGCTGCCGAGTTTGTTCCTTGGGTTCTGACTGACAATCAAAAGGAACGTCGAGTTGAAACATATCGTGCTTTCTAACAACAGCCTGAAATTAATCCAGATTTTCTGTCAAAGTGTGAAACCTCTACCAGTAGGATTAATAGAAGATCCCATGGAGAGCGATACTGATAGTTACTACATATACACTCCGTCAGCGCTGATCGACCCTGTTTACAGTTACCATGTTCAAAGTTTATGAGCGTGGTGTTGTTCTACGGTGCTATGAATGATTCACATCGCTTGAGATAACCTGATGGTCCCCAACCCGGGCGAAACGCGTTGTTTTTGAACCAATAAAGAGCACTGTGCAACATAAGCCTTTTTTTAATATAATTACGCTTTCAAGAACTGGTTTAATAATCAACTAATTCTTACAGTGGCTCTAGACGAGCGAAATGGCGCAACGCTTTCGTCACAAGACTGATAATCCGGAGGAGTAGGGAACTGAGTTTCAAATCCCCATCTGACCAATGTAACTTTAATTATCCGCTATTGCCCTAAATTATCTCAGATCGCGGTCTAATACTAAATAACTAAAAGATATTTCAAATTTAAGGTCCTTAATATGGTCACCTGATGAGTGACTGATTTTATCTGGACGCCTGTAATGAATGACTTAAGAATTTTGGGGCGAATTTGTACGTATATCTATGAGAATTTTTCCCTGGTTCACCATTTAAGTTTATTAGGTATAAAATAATTGAAAAGATTTTGAAACGTAGTTTTAGGAAAGATCAGTGGTCATAATTTACTATTAAAAGTATAATAAAAACATTCTTGAACGCATAAAATACTTTATTTCAGAAAACGGTGGCCGGTTTCGATCAGAGTCTGACCATCCTCAGCCTATAACAGTTGGTGATCCATGCCACCAGCTCCAGCAGTCAAGAAAGGACTATGTAACGGTCTGAGGGTGATCAGACACTGACCGAAACCGGTGACCGTTCTTTAAAATAAAATGTTTTATGCGGTCTAGCTGTTTAAACTATATTTTTAATATAACAATTCATTATATGTTTGTAGGTTATTTGTGAACGTAACAATATACTCTTATTCGTTTGCGCTACCACCCACGTAGGACGTTGCCGCATCATTAGACAGTAGTACAGGTGGACACTCCGCTCTCTTCTTGTTTACTGCAGGCTTCCAATATTTGAATAGCTACTTATTCACAAGTAGCTCTTTAATAGTTGTATCGACTGCGTACTAATTATCAGAAATGCTTCTTACTTTGAGTGTAAGGGAGATGGGACCTCTCTCGATTAGGAATTTTAGCTTCCTGAGAACCAGAGGAATAAAAGTTCGCCGGCCCGTGTGACCGAGCGGTTCTAGGCGCTTGTCTGGAACCGCGCGACCACTAAGGTCGCAGGTTCGAATCCTGCCTCGGGCATGGATGTGTGTGATATCCTTAGATTAGTTCGGGTTAAGTAGTTCTAAGTTCTAGGGGACTGATGACCTCAGATGTTAAGTCCCATAGTGCTCAGAGCCATTTTGAATAAAAGTTCTGTATGGACACAAGTGAAATAGTTTACACAGAAAAGACACTTCCATTAAAGTTTAATTCTATATTTAGAAATATGCTGTGTGTTTCACAATTCCTACTACAGGCTTCTAAAGACTGTAGAGGGAACTGAGTAGATAATGTTTTGATAGGGAACCCTTGTCCAGAAATGTACCGTTTGGATGTAAAATAAGTTTGAAGATCGGATAATTTTCAAATCTCCCGCTTGAGGCTAAGTACACAGCGGAGACAATAAGCTCCGACTTTTGTGCTGTACGGTAGCCCATGCATGGGCAATGTTTCAAGTACTCGTCGGCGGGTTGTCTTCTACGAGACGAAGGACGTCCTCTTCAAAGCATTCGATCTTCAAATTTTATATCCAAACGATACATTTCCGGACATGGGTTCTTTGTCAATTTATCTGCTAAGCCTCATCTACAGCCCCCAGAGGCCTGCAATAGAAATTGTGAAACACCCTGTATGGACTGTTAGCGCTGACGTAGCTTATTTTTCAAAGCTATGCCACTCTAGCAGTGTGCTGTACAAAACAGACAAGTGTACCAATAAAAACATAATAATAAATATTCCTACGAGGCTAGAAAATTCACTGCCAGTTCTTCACCAATCAATAGACGTTGGCGGCATCGGGAAGACAGCTCATGTCCTCCGTGAGATAACAGCACATACTCATCACCCAGCTTGTGAGGTGAGCTTCCTTTACGGAAATAAGTATAGATAATAGTCCACTAAAACAGCAGTCTAGTACCAGAAGAGATTTTCCTTCAGCCGCGGAGTTTGCGCTGATATGAAACTTCCAGGCAGATTAAAACTGTGTGATGGACAGAGACTCGAACTCGGAGCCTTTGCCTTGCACAGGCAAGTGCTCTACCATCTGAGCTACCCAAGTACGACTAAACTGAGCTACCCAAGCACGTCTTACGACCCGTCGTCACAGCTTTTGCAAGGTTCGTAGAAGAGCTTCTGTGAAGTTTGGAAGGTAGGAGACGAGGTACTGGCAGAACTGAAACTGTGAGGATTGGTCATCAGGCGTGCTTGGGTAACTCAGTTGGTAGAGCACTTACCCACGAGTTCGAGTTTCGGTCACACTCTATCACCTTCATCTCAATCACCACATTCATCCAAATGACACAAGAACACATTTGACACAATAGGTTGGGAAAGGGAGGGTGATTCAACGCCTTTCTTTAGTATATACCACGAACTCCTATGAAAATTGCTCACAACTTATCTTTTACGTTAATTATTAGTATTACACGAAAATTAATTGGAGAAGGACTTGTAAACATCTAATACCCCTAACAGCGTGACAAAGCCAAAATTTTTTCACTCGTATATCTCCAGCTTAGTAGTCGCATGTCTTGACTGCTGTGGCGTTAACAGGGAATCGGTGGTGAGTAATTGGGCCCCAAATCTTTCGGAACAGTGTTTTGTCAAATTTCAAAATACATGAATTTGTTCTCCACATTATTACGCATGGAAGGCTCATGGGTCAGTGAAGGCAACGTACTTCAAATGACGGTGTACGCCATGAGTGTTTTCGTTTGACTACTATAGTTTATGAAACTAACCGCACACTAACCTGTATGTCGAGGCTACTGAACCCTGTCTTTCAATTCGACACCGACTTCTCTTTTTGTGTTGTGTCCACACCGCATTGATTGCTCCACTAACACTGAATCTACATAGTGGACCAACATAATTATTTTTTATAAACCTTCCACAAATAATTAGGCTTTTTGGGATCCGCACAAAGCAGTTTCTAATGACGTTGATCTCATTTAGGTTCTCAACTGTGAAAGACGTCTTTACCGGCGACTGTTAATTACAATATGTAAACATAGTGAGTTTCTTCTGAATACTAAGGATAAAGATATTTGAATATCTAATTTTTTCTTGTATTCTTCATAAGATCTCACTGACGACTGTTAATTTCTTCATAGATCTCTCTGTGATTTATTTATTTATTCTCGTATCAGAAACACACATATTATACATAGTTATGACTATATTACTTCGGCCAAAACTTGGCCACTTCCAAAGCATTATCTGTTCTTGGACACAGTAGTCCTTGAAGCATATGATGAACAGTCTGGTCTTCTCCACAGGCACGCCGAAAATCGTCTTGATCAGCGTAGCACTCTCTCGCTAAATTAACCTTTGATCTGCCAACTCCAGACTTCAGTCTATTCAAGGACTTTCAAGAGTACATTTCTCATCATAGCCAGGAGGCAGAGTTTTTCAGACTCTTTTCCAGTCATGGGTAAGGTAGGTCGTAGCGCTCTTCAGTTGCAAACTAGCCTTTTCAGCAGTGATTCTAAGTGCCGTTGATATTCTAAGAAAATTCCTCCTTGACTTCAGTCGTTGCGGGTGCGGTTCGTGCCCATGTAGAGGATGCGTTATCCCCTGCTCTACTTTATTTCTTTCTTCATTCGCTGCTATTTCTCTTGGAACAGCAGTTGGTGTTATTCCTGTGAGCTGGCAAAGCCATTCGACTGAAGTGGATTTATTGATAGCTATGTCCACCTGTTTGGCATGAGCTGAATTATACCAAATAGGACATGCACTCTCTGCCGTAGAATAGCATAGTGCCAGTGCAGAAGTTCATAGAGTTTCAGGTTGAGTACCCCACTGTGATCCGACCAGTTTCAGTAGAAATTGTTCCTGGTGAAAACTTTTGACTAGCAGTTCATGCAGTTCTTCTTGAATATAAGACATCTATCAAGTGGCACTCCTAGATATTTTGGGGTCTCAGTGTTCCAGTCTGACATCTGACCATACTATCTCGAATTTGCGATTAACTTTCCAGTTTCTCATATGAAAAGTACGCACTTGTGTGTTTGTGGGAATGGGTTTAAACTGGTTGGTGTTGAAGTATCTCGAAAGTTGTTCAAGGGCATTCGTGACGGTGTTCTCCACTGATTTAAAATCTGTGCTACGGGTGGCTACAACTAGGTCATCGGCGTACAAGAAGCTCCTGCTGCTCGGTACTATAGGTTGGTCATTCGTGAATATAATGAACAGAGTTGAAGACAGCATTTTTCACTCTAGACCAGCTAACTGCAAGAACGATATGTTTCTGATTGTTACGCGGCTTCCCCGTATTTCCCACATTTATCTCTACCGTTGCTCGCAATATTAATATGATTCTGATAGTTCAAACCTACATCGAAATTGGCACAGAGGACCTTGCTTTAAAAAAATGACGAAACTCAATTCCTTATTCGAGGCATGCTGCCACGGGTCCGCAACTGTTCAGCACAGAGGAAGTTGGATAATTTTTTATTTCGTCCGTCTCAGTTGCATTGCGATAAAATTCGGTAATTAGTGCAGCAGAATTTTATATCAATGGAACTGAGACAGACGAAATAAAAAGTTATTCAATTTTCTCAAAAGTAACTTCTTTTGTGGTCTGACAATACCAATGTGTTTAAATATGAATTTTCTTTTTTCCTCCAATTCACATTTCTTTCTTCCTTCATGTTATTTCTTACTACAGAGGCACCTCATATTTACAGTGTGGTAGCAGTTTCTTAACATCGCTATCGACTTAATACAGTCAAGTAGATCTTTCAAAGTGCGGAGTAATATTTGCTTTTTTCAAAAACCAGGGAGTGATAGTGGTCTGAATAAGAGAAGTACCATTAAAAAGACAATGTTTATTATTCTGTAACATATTTACCACTCCAGTTAAGTATTCTAGACTTTAATATGTACTTTAGAAAATAGTTCTACTTACTCCACCCTAACAGGCCATGAAGGCCCAACGGTACCGACCGGCCACCATGTCATCCTCAGACCATAGGCGTCACTTCAGGCGAATATGGAGAGGCATGTGGCTAGCACACCGCTGTCCTGGCCGTTTTGTCAGTTTACGAGACCGGAGCCGCTACTTGTCAATCAAAAGGGCTGAGTGCACCCCACTTGCCAACAGCACTCGGCAGACTGACCTCAAATGTTCAATCCCATAGTGCTCAGAGCCATTTTTGCACAAATAAGAAGCCATCTGCCGAAAGTCATATCATCTCTAGACATAAAACTACCTGAAAAATATAAATGATCGTAGGGACATGGAACTGTCGCCAATATACAAATGAGATATGACAGGCGGCAGAACTCGTGATTAGTACTTTTAACTCGTCATGCTGTGGTGTGTGCCTCGCTGCCTGACGAAGGACTAGGCCTCAGCCGCCAATGCCGCATTTGTCGGCTACAAGATTGTGGTACATCAGGTTGAGTTTCCTGTGCGTCAAATTCCATGGAAAATTGCTTTCTGTTTGTGCATATTGGCGTTAGGCGCGACACGTATTATACGGGAGAGAGTTGGGCACATCGAGTCCCACAACTGTTGGCACAACAAATGCCTGATGTCTCTTAATACGAGGGTTACCAAGAAAGTAATGCACCGCATTTTTTACTTTACCAGTTCTTTATTGAACATAATGACAACTACACACACGAAAGAATGGTATTTTATCTACACACCCTATTTTTCCATGCAATCTCCATCCTGTTCTATGGCCTTCTTCCAGCGCGAAACAAGGGCACTTATGCCCTGTCAGTACCAGTCCTTGTCCAGCTGGCGGAGCCAGTGCTTCGCTATGTGAATCACCTCCAAATCCTCCTCAAAATGTCTTCAACGAATGGCATCCTTTAATGGCCCAAACAAGTGGAGGTCCGAGGAGGATAGGTCAGGGCTGTAGGGCGGATGGGATAACACTGTCCAACCCTGTTTTGCGATGTGTTCAGCAGTCCCCAGACGTGTGTGGGGCCGAGCGTTATATTGTGGCAGCAAACCATCTCCTGGGTTGTTGTGGCGTCGAAATCGGTGGAAGCGCTTCTTGAGTTTTGTTAATAGGTCGACATATGCTTCTGAATTAATGGTACCGCCTCTCATAATGACCTTACCGGCGGAAGCAGCTGCTTTGAATTTTTTCTTCTGGAGAGTGGGAACGGCGCCATTCCATCGACTGTCGTTTTGTTTCGGGATCAAAATGGTGAACCTTGGTTTCATCACCTGTCACAGTCCGGGACAAGACGGTCTCTCATTCAGCTTCAAAACTTTGCAACAAATCGAGACAAATGTGGTTTTTTTGTGCAATTTGTGATCCATCGTTAGACACCGCGGGACCCGTCTTGCACACAATTTTGAATATGCAACAGTGCAGATAGTTGCATCCACACTTCCTTTGCTGATTGACGGATTCAGCCCCAACTACCGAGTCGTAATGCGTCTGTCCTCCGTGAATGACAACATCAGCTCACCCAACGTGTCAGATGTGACAGACGTGGATGGTTTCCCCGACCGCTGCAAATCGTGGAGCTCCGCCGAATCACCTTCTGATGGCCTCGAAAATGGTTCAAATGGCTCTGAGCACTATGGGACTTAACAGCCGAGGTCTTCAGTCCCCTAGAACTTAGAACTACTTAAACCTAACTAACCTAAGGACATTACACACATCCATGCCCAAGGCAGGATTCGAACCTGTGACCGTAGCGGTCGCGCGGTTCCAGACTGAAGCGCCTAGAACCGCTCGGCCACTCTGGCCGTGATGGCCTCACCCTCCATGCCCAGCGTCTAAGTGTACTGCTATCGACAGCAGATGCTCCATAGACTCTGCACAAGCGTTTGTGAATATTCCCCACAGTTTCTTTCCCTGCAGTGAGAAATTCAATGACGGCACGTTACTTGTAACGTATATCACCTACATACACCATTTTGAAACTACCCTGCAGCTATTAGTAAGTGATGGAAACTTCGCGTGCTCACCCAGGAGACTTCAAATAATAGGTACTTAACGTTTCGCATTCGAAGCATTGTTTTCGACTGAGAAAAAAATGCGGTGCATTACTTTCTGGGCAACCTTCGTTTAAGTGTGAGTGTAATTTATCGTGTTCATGCGTGTCGTGGGATTCCTCCGTTGTCCACTTCGATCAGACGTCGTCAGCACGAAAAATGAAATGAGAGTGGCCAGATAACACAGTACGAGCCTTTCCTGATTTCGACTCGCAGAGTGACGCATCAGTGACGAGGAATCGTACTATGCAAAAGGGACAAGTTTTTCTTCCCAAGAAATTAATTTTGTTTGTAAACAAGGATAGCGTCCGCGGTTGTCCATCAGATAGAGCGCTAGAGTCAGTCCCGGCAAGAATGGGAATTTTTCCTGGTTCCGATCGTTCCAGGTTGGCCGCTGGTCGACTCAGCCTGCTATCAAATTGAGTACCGGTACCAGGGACGAATTTCCCCGAGAGTAAAAGGCGGCCGGGCAATGAGTCCTCCCACCCCTAGTGCCGCGGCGACCGAAAGGCTGCAGTCAAACCAGAAGCCCGTTCACAGGTTATACGCCACTGACTTTACTTTTTACTAAACAAGAATTACACAAAGAAAATTAGTACGATTTTCTATCACTGAAAGATTAATCATTAAAATTAGAATTACAGTGCTGTTCATACGAAACACAACCCTATATTCGTGCAACAATCTTATCAGAATAAGTCTACACATTTATAAATAACACACTCAAATTGGATTCATTTTATATAATAACAGACAGAACAAACACATATGATAAATGAAGTAAGTTTTATAACACCTACAACAAAATGCTACAAAATATATTGATATGGAAGATGAATCATTACGTTCAGTAAGTTCCCGAAAGTGCGGACTTCATTTGTTAACCAGCATTGAAAATATTTGGGATTTGCTAGAATCAATTCCATCACCTATCAGCCACGGACTCAGTCACTGGGCGTGGAATTACAGAAATATTGTTGGAACGTGAACAGGAAAACATCCTGAAGCTGTCTGGAAGATGTTTGTACAGCCGCGAGTAAAGGCCTTGTTCACTTGCTGTACGTCCATTGCGGTGCACTGCTGCAACTTCCGTTTGATAATTAGAACTCCCTCTATTTATGGTGTGTATTAAATGTGTTAACAATTGGGAATATGGGCAACCATCACCCGTAGAATGGAATGACGACCATCACAGTTTGTGTCGGATCGGAACTCGATTGCGGAATTCCCGCTTATCGCGAGCGGTCGCCATACCATTTGGCTATCCGTGCACGACACACGGCTAGACCCAAACTTCCAGATGTCGTCAACCATGTGTCCACAACCTGTACTCGTACATTTATTATGTATATTCCCGTACAGGCGAGCCATTTTCCTACAGTCGTCCTTATGATGTCATTTATTGTTTGGCTACCAATTTCGGTGCTTCTGTCACCATCTTCAGGACTTAGCTGATGCTAAGGGGGTTAACATCATCTGTGCGCACGAGGTATCAGTGGCCAACATCTATAACGGGTTTTCGCAGACTACCTGTAAACGCGATGTTGTCTCTCCAACCATCAATTAACAACTACTGCATACTTGTGCATACATATAGCCGAAGTCCCCCAGACCTCCAGTCACAAGGATGGACATACAGTAAAGTTTTACTTGAAAGTTGCTTGTCCGATGGACATGCATGCATGTCCGAAGGAACTTCGCATCGTATTCGGGATAATACAGGCACTGCAATGTCGTATCATATCGTGCTGTATATTTCATCGCTCCTCCACACTCCATACACTCAAAGCCTTCATCCGGCATGTCCCCTCTTATGCCAAAGTCATCTGGATTTCCACTCCATAGAAATTCAGTTACTCCCTCCAAATCCTCGAACGCTGTGTCCTTCGCCTCGTCTTTCAATTCCGTCCACCCTTCCCCACTATAATCCCATATGCACTTACTAAATACTCCCTCAACTTTCGCTGCTGCTGCAGTTCCCACAGACTTGACGCCAACCACCCTACCGTTTCATCTCCGATTACCAACACACGTAATCTGCCGTGCAATCCTCCCAGCCGAAAACCAACAGACTCTCCCTACACATTCTTCCAGCTTTAACAGAATACTTCTTCTCTTGATGCTGCGGCTCCTTTTCCAACCTCTGCCATCCCTTCCTTTTCAACAAGTTGGTTTGGGGTCCTCTTCCCTGTCATTTTCATCCCACATTTTTCCGAAACACTCTCACACAAAAAATAATCACTTTTGATACACTTATTTGTCAAATCAACAAATCCCATTTTTTACCCACTCCAGCACCCTAACAGTTCAAATTTGTGCTCCAATACCATCACCGATAATGCCAAACATCAGTGGAAGATATCAGTTTTAGTTATATGGGCGATGAGGATGACTGAACAATGACGAAAAAGACATGTATATTTCCCTACTGATTTACTGTGCCTAGAACAGTTGAGAAAGATATATACAACACTAACTGTAAAATATATCAGTTGCTAGAGTTGGGTATGGTTGTATTCTTTTATGAACTCGGTTATGCAGGGTGGCTACAATTAAACTTTCGCTACTTGATCCAGTGTAGATGGAAAACTAGTTACCACATGGGCACCCAATTAAATTGGTATGAATAGCTGAGTACCTGGCATTGCCTGAGTACGTATTTATTCCAGTCTTCTGTTAGTGCATTTCCTCCTTCTCAGTCCATCTCCACCACACCTTCTCTCTGTCCACCTCCTCCAGCCCCACTCACTGTCCATCTCTTCCTGCCCTACCCCCTCTCTCTTTGTCTCCTCGACCCTCTTCTCCCTGGCAGTCTGCTCCTCCCTCCACTCTCCATCTGCACCTTCCCCCTCTGACCATCTCCTCCTCCCCCTCTAATTTCATCTCCTCCTCCCACTCTGTTTGTCAAGCTCCTGCTGCCACTCTTTCTATCTCCTCCTTGCCTCTCTATGTTCAACTCCTCCTCGCCCCTCTCCCTGTTCATTAGCTGTCCTTTCCTTTCTGTGTCCATCTACTCCCCTCACCTCTCTCTGCCCATCTCCTCCTCTTCCCTTTCTCTGTCCATTTCCTCCTCCCTCTCCAGCTGTTCATCTCCTCCTCTCCCATCTTTCTGCCTATCTGTTTGTCACCCTGACTCTGTCCATCTCCTCCTCTTTCCATTCTCTGTCCATCTCCTCCTCCTTCCTTTCTTTTCCCATCTCCTCTTCTCCCCTCTCTCTGTTTTCCCCTCCTCTATCTCTGTCGCATCTCCTCCTCCTCCTATCTGTGATTATCTCCTCCTTCTCACTCATTGTCGTCCATCTCCTCAGCCTTACTCCTCTCTCCCCATTATCACATTCACCCCAAAAGGAGGCTGGTGGTCCTTACCCCTACAGTATTCCTCTACTGGGCATTAAAATTGCTACACCAAGAAGAAATGCAGATGATAAAAGGGTATTTATTGGACAAATATATTATACTAGAACTGACATGTGATTGCATTTTCACGCAATTTGGGTACATAGATCCTGAGAAATCAGTACCCAGAACAACCACATCTGGCCGTAATAACGGCCTTGATACGCCTGGGCATTGAGTCAAACAGAGATTGGATGACGTGTACAGGTACAGAGCTGCCCATGCAGCTTCAACACTATGCCACAGTTCATCAAGAGTAGTGACTGGCGTATTGTGACGAGCCAGTTTTTCGGCCACCATTGACCAGACGTTTTCAGTTGCTGAGATATCTGGAGAATATGCTGGCCAGGGCAGCAGTCGAACATTTTCTGTACCCAGAAAGGCCCGTACAGGACCTGCAACATGCGGTCGTGCATTATCCTGCTGAAATGTGAAATGTAGGGTTTCGCGGGGATCCAATGAAGGGTACAGCCACGGCTCGTAAAACATCTGAAACGTAACGTCCACTGCTCAAAGTGCCGTCAATGTGAACAAGAGGTGACCGAGACGTGTAACCAATGGCACCCCATACCATCACGCCGGGTGACACGCCAGTATGGCCGGCCGCTGGTGGCCGAGCGGTTCTGGCGCTACAGTCTGGAACCGCGCGACCGCTACGGTCGCAGGTTCGAATCCTGCTTCGGGCATGGATGTGTGTGTTGTCCTTAGGTTAGTTAGGTTTAAGTAGTTCTAAGTTCTAGGGGACTTATGACCTCAGCAGTTGAGTCCCATAGTGCTCAGAGCCATTTGAACCATTTTTTGATACGCCAGTATGGCGATGACGAATACACGCTTCCAATGTGCGTTCACCGTGATGTCGCCAAACACGGATGAGACCATCATGATGCTGTAAACAGGACCTGGATTCATCCAAAAAAATGACGTTTTGCCATTCGTGCACCCAGGTTCGTCGTTGAGTACACCATCGCAGGCACTCCTCTCTGTGATGCAGCGTCAAGGGTAAACGCTGCCACGGTCTCCGAGCTGATAGTCCATGCTGCTGCAAACGTCGTCGAACTGTTCGTGCAGATAATTGTTGTCTTGCAAACGTCCCCATCTGTTGACTCAGGGATCGAGACGTGGCTGCACGATCCGTTACAGCCATGTGGATAAAATGCCTGCCATCTCGACTGCTAGCGATACGAGGCCGTTGTGATTCAGCACGGCGTTCCGTATTACTGTCCTGAACCCACCGATTCCATATTCTGCTAACAGTCATTGGATCTCGACCAACGCGAGCAGCTATATCGCGATACGATAAACAGCAATCGCGATAGGCTACAATCCCACCTTTATCAAAGTCGGAAACGTAATGCTACGCATTTGTTCTCCTTACACGAGCCATCACAACAACGTTTCACCAGGCAACGCCGGTCAGCTGCTGTTTGTGTATGAGAAATCGGTTGGAAACTTTCCTCATATCAGCACGTTTAAGGTGTCGACACCGGCGCCAACCTTGTGTGAATGCTCTGAAAAGCTAATCATTTGCATATCACAGCATCTTCTTCCTGTCGGTTAAATTTCGCGTCTGTAGCACGTCATCTTCGTGGTGTAGCAATTTTAATGGCCAGTAGTGTAATATACGTGCTAAATTCCATTGAAATCGTTCCAGGGATTTAGTATGAGTTTTTTACCAGTAGCTTTAATCGCAAACGCACGTGTCAACTATGTTTCACACATATTTAACATATTTCACAGGATTTTTATATATACTTCACCTGCATGTCTAGTGAATTTCGCCCTGCAGTTTCATTTTCACGTAGCTCAATGTTTATGATGTCGTATCTTCTGAACTATCTGTCGTACAGTGATATATTTTCTACGTGAATTCAGCGGCACACGTAGATACTGTCTGCAAAATGTGTTGCGAATATTGTTAGTAGCAGAGAAGCAATAAATTAAAACGTCACGCATGCTGCGACAGTTTTTCACGCATCTCATTATTTGATGTCATATCTCCCTATGTGTCGTACAGTGATATATTTTTGCTGGGACATTCAGTGCATATGTGCATACCGTCGGCGAAATTTGTAGTGAATAGAGTTAGTAATAAAGAAGTAGTAAACTAAAAAGTCATTCATGCTGCGGCAGTTACACAAGCATCTCAGTGTTTATGACATTACTCCTGAACAATTTGTCATACAATGATGTACTGTTCTAAGTGGCAAATGTGGATACTGTCTGCGAAAAGTATTGTGAATAGAGTTAGTAGCAACGATGTAATAAATTTAAACGTCTTGCGTAACGTGGCAGTTTTTCACGCATTCAGAATTTATGACGTCGTATCTGCTGAACTAAGTGTCGTACAATGATGTAATCGGTCGGGTACGTTCACTGGCATATATGAATACCGTATGCTAAATGAGTCACGAACGTGGTCGTGCGGTAGCGTTCTCGCTTCCCGCGCCCGGGTTCCCGGGTTCGATTCCCGGCGGGGTCAGGGATTTTCTCTGCCTCGTGATGACTGGGTGTTGTGTGATGTCCTTAGGTTAGTTAGGTTTAAGTAGTTCTATGTTCTAGGGGACTGATGACCATAGATGTTGAGTCCCATAGTGCTCAGAGCCATTTGAACCATTTGAGTCACGAATACATGTAGTAGTAAAGAAGTGATAAATTAAAACGCCGTGCTTCATGTGCCAATTTTACGGTATGGACAGCTAAAATGTAATAAGCGATAAACTTCTTTCGTTCCATCATTTTGTGGCGCCGTCAGCGAGAAAAAGTTTCGTAAGCCTTGTGTAAAGTTGGCTGTAGGTGTCTAAGAAATACTGGAGTAAGCCTTGTGTAAAGTTGGCTGTAGGTGTCTAAGAAATACTGGATGACTAAAGTATGAGTATTCTCGCGTCCTGGACTACACTGCTTTTTCAACCCAACTACATAAGCATCCTGTCTAATCACCTATTCATGCCCATTGTGCATTCGAACGGACTTGAGCAATTCCAACCTTTGATAGGTCGGCGGTTCTTACCCCCAGAATGGTTCTTTCCAGACCATGTTTGATTGGAATCGATCCAGTGGTTTCGAAGGAGATGTGGAGCACACATACATACATACAGGGTGACAATTATTGAACTACACTCAAGAGTCAAAGAAACTGGTGCACCTGCCTAATATCGTGTAGGGCCCCCGCGAGCACGCAGAAGTGCCGCAACACGGCGTGGCGTGGACTTGACTCATAGTTGAAGTAATGCTAGAAAGAACTGACACCATGAATCCTGTAGGGCTGTCCATAAATCCGTAACAGTACGAGAGAGTGGAGAGCTCTTCTGAACAGCACGTTTCAAGGCATCCCACATATGCTCAACAATGTTCATGTATTGGGAGTTTAGTGGCCAGGGGAAGTGTTTAAGCTCAGAAGAGTGTTGCTGGAGACACTCAGTAGCAATTCTGGACGTTTGGGGTGTCGCATTGTCCTGCTGGAATTGCCCAAGTCCGTCGGAATGCACAATGGTCATAAATGGATGCACGTGATCAGACAGAATGCTTACATACGTGTCGCTTGTTAGAGTCGTATGTAGACGTATCAGAGGTCCCGTATCACACCAACTGCACACGCCCCACATCATTACAGAGTCTCCACCAGCTTGAACAGTCCCCTGCAGACATGCTGGGTCCACGGATTCATGAGGTTGTCTCCACACCCGTGCACGTCCAGCCGATCGATACAATTTGGAACAAGTCTCGTCCGACCAGGCAACATGTTCCCAGTCACTAACAGTCCAATGTCAGTGTTGATGGACCCAGGCGACGCGTAAAGCTTTGTGTCGTGCAGTCATCAAGAGTACATGAGTGGGCCTTCAGCTTCGAAAGCCCATATCGATGATGTTTCGTTGAATGGTTCGCACGTTGACACTTGTTTATGGCCCAGCATTGAAATTTGCAGCGATCTGCGGAAGGTTTGCACTTCTGTCACGAGAACGATTCTCTTCAGTCGTCGTTGGTCCCGTTCTTGCAGGATCTTTTCCCGGCCGCACCGATGTCGGAGATTCGATGTTTTATCGGATTCCTAATATTCACGATATACTCGTGAAATGGTCGTACGGGAAAATCCCCGCTTCATCGCTACCTAGGAGATGATGTGTCCCACTGCTCGTGCGCCCACTATAACACCACGTTCAAACTCAACGTGCCACTGTAGCAGTGGTAGCCGATGTAACAACTGCGCCAGACAGTTGTTGTGTTATATAGTCGTTTCCGAACGCAGCGTGGTATTCTGCCTGTTTAGACGTCTCTGTATTCGAGTACGCATGCCTACACGTGTTTCTTATGCACTTCTGACCTCATGAACGGCTTTTTTCAGTTCAGCAATGGTTTTGTGCTTATTTCTATACTTGCCTTTGATATAGATCCACAAAAAGGAGTCACATCTGTTCAGCTCCGGAGAATATGGCGGCCAATCGAGGCCCATGGCAGTGGCCTCTGCGTACCCCAGGGCCAGAATGCGGCCACCAGAGTGCTCCTCCAGGACATCAAACACTTTCCTGCTTCGGTGGGGTCGAGCTCCGTCTTGCATGAATCACATATTGTCGAAATCAGCTTCACTTTGGACAAAGGGGATAAAATCATCATCCAAAACCATACCGTCAAGAAATATCGCACCGATTACTCCGTGACTGGACATTGCACACCACACAGGCACTCGTTGAGGGTGAAGAGTCCGCAGCTCGTGGTCGTGCGGTAGCGTTCTCGCTCCCCACGCCCGGGTTCCCGGGTTCGATTCCCGGCGGGGTCAGGGATTTTCTCTGCCTCGTGATGACTGGGTGTTGTGTGGTGTCCTTAGGTTAGTTAGGCTTAAGTAGTTCTAAGTTCTAGGGGACTGATGACCATAGATGTTAAGTCCCGTAGTGCTCAGAGCCATTTGAACCATTTTTTTTTTTTTTTTTTTTTTTTTTTTGAGGGTGAAGAGATTTCTCGATCGCGAAATGAGAATCCGTCCCGCAAATGCGCCAATTTCGATTATTGACGAACCTACGGACATCACACACATTCATGCCCGAGGCAGGATTCGAACCTGCGACCGTAGCAGTCGCGCGGTTCCAGACTGAAACGCCTAGAACCGCTTGGCCACCGCGGTCGGCTTGCTACTCTTCAGAAGCATTGACGCATTAAAGGAATACGGAGAGGTCCTCTTTCCGCAGCTGGGTTGAAGAACATGATTCGGGAGTTACATGATTCGGAAGTTCGAATCAGTTACAGATTTGTGAATTGCTCCTGGGAGAGGTGGACGACCATCTGCGTTACAAATTGTTGAAGAAGTCACTGTTGCCATGGCTGAGAATGGCGGGAGCAGTGTGCGACTTTCATGTAGTGCACGAGCTGTGTCACGACAACTGAACATTCCATGGTCCACTGTTCGAAAAGTGCTGAGAACAACTGTAAAGTGGTATCCATACAAATTTTACATTACTCACCAACTTTTGCCACGTGACGCAGACATTCTAGCATACTTTACTCTTACATTTCTTGAAGGTGACGACATACGGGCTTGGAACACTCTGTGGGTTGATGAAGCACACTTTACGCCCACTGGGGCAGTGAACACTCATAGTCGTCGCATTTGAGGATCGTCACTGCCTACGAAGTTCCCTTGCTTAGTGAACGCCTCACTGTGTGGTGTGGCTTTGCCGCAGAGCTTATGGTTGGTCCTTTTTCCTGTGGGGAACTCAGACTCGAACAACCAAGAACATGTAGCATTAACGGCACACGTTACTGTGATACGCTGCGGCAACATGTGATACCTGTTGTATGGGAGGAAGGTGCTTTGGAGTCAGCTGTTTTGATGCGCGATGGAGCTCCATCTCACACAGCTCGTGAGAACTCTTGGTCACTAAGTAACACATTTGGAGAAAACTGAACCATTGGCCCATCATTCCAAACCGCGTGGCCACCGACACCACCAAACCGTGTGATTTCTGGCTGTTCGGTTACCTGAAGGACAGGGTTTATCAGCGAGACACTAACACATGTTGGAGGTTGAAGATGAGTATAATGAGGGAGGTAGCCAACATCCCTCCAGTAGAACAACATCTAGTGCGGTTTCAAGCTGTCGTGGATGCAGATGGTGGTCACATTGAACAATGGTTGTGACCTGGAACGCAAACATGGCACTCAGCTAATAAATGTTACCCTCTCATGTGAAAATTAAAACGTGTTTCTTTCAATGGTTTATTCGTCATTTCTCTTCCGCATGTCCTTATAAGCGTTTCCGCGAAGTTTCTTTGCCCTACGATCACTTATTTTTCGGTAGGGTCACTCTCAAGCAGCGAAAGTTTAGTCACATCCACCCTGTACATTCGACTATTTTTTATTCTCGAGAGCAAAATTTTTGTTTCTACCAATCATTAAGAGACATTAAATTTCCTTACAGATTAAAACTGTATGCCAGACCAACATTCGACTCTTTGCCTTTCAAGGGATAGTGCTCTACACTTTCCATCGTAATCCCATATAGGTGGTTGTATAGCACATCCGTCATCGGCACGAATGGGATTCCACCGATATCGACGGAATTTGATGTTATTGAACTGAAAGGACTCTTCTCATACAATGATAAAAAATGGTTCAAATGGCTCTGAGCACTATGGGACTTAACATCTGAGGTCATCAGTCCCCTAGAACTTAGAACTGCTTAAACCTAACTAACCTAAGGACATCACTCACTTCCATGCCCGAGGCAGGATTCGAACCTGCGACCCTAGCGGTCGTGCGGTTCCAGACTGAAGCGCCTAGAACCGCTCGGCCACATCGGCTGGCTATAAAATGATACAGAGTAACACTCACATATCTTAATAAGTTGAATACACGAATATGCGCAGCACTCCTACTGTTACACCAGTCACTGGCCTCCATCACAAACCGAAAGCGTAGTATAGCGAAACGAATAATAACACAGAAAGTTATAAAGTCGCTAATTCTCTTTTGCATTTCGTTAAAAAGGTGTGGGGAAGTAAGTGTAGGGAAGGGGATGGCGACGGGAGGGGTTTGGTCCAGAGATAAGTTGTGGACATTATAATGTGGATGAAGTTATGAAACGCAGGTCTGTATCTAGCTCGCAGGTGCTTCATTAGATACCAGTGATGACTTTCAAGGTGCACCTTGAAAAGTCTTCAAGTACGGGATGTACAATCTGTAGGACGTAGTACACGGAGTGCCCAGTCAGCCACGCGTAGCTGTAATGTTTAGCGGGCGAGAAAAACTCCCAATTGTAACAAATGTGATGTGGTTGTGTGAAGCGCCATCCTGGTGATGAGAGCCAGTTTCTTTCGAATCCTACTCCAAATGACGTTCTATTCCCGACACAAAAAACGATGTTCGATGGTTTCGAGAATTTGACAACCGTTGCAGAGTTGGTTCCGTGCAAATTTGACTGGATCAACTTTTCACGCGTAGGCACGGCGTTGGCAGCCGCCTAATACCACATAGCCTGTACACGCAGGAAAGTCATTGCTCCATACCCTGGGCAAATTGAGCTGTAGGATTACGGTATATTGATAATTTTTACTTATGGACCGTCTGACAGCAACTGAATAAAACACAGTTTTAGTGCCATACGCGTTTCCCATTTATTTTCTGCAAGGCATCATCAGTGGCAGGTTGCGTGGACAATTTCTTACATATTACGCTCCTGTTGCATTTTTGGTGTTGTTCTTTGGCATTGAAACAAGCGTTCAGTTCATAGTGCTGTGGAATGGGAGAAAAAACCGCAAATTGGCACTCATAAGAAGAAGAACAACACCAAAAATGCAACAGGAGCGTAATATGTAAGAAATTGTCCACGCAACCTGCCACTGGTGATGCCGTGCAGAAAATAAATGCGAAACGCGTATGGCACTAAAATTGTGTTTTATTCAGTTGCTGTCAGACGGACCATAAGTAAAAATTATCGATATACCGTAATATTACACGCAACTGAGGAAGACAGGACTACATGAGCTGTGGGAACTTGGCTACTAGGGTGTGCGGCGAAAGAGGTCTAAGCAAAATATGCGTGTAGTACATAAATAATGTGGAGCTTCGAAGTACTCCCTCGCCCAATTGGTTAAGGGCTTGGTAGTAGATGGCAACATATTCTAGTACAACAACAGCAGTGACGTCCGTAGGCAGTGATGAATCAATTTCCTGGTGATAGAATGAGTAGAGGTATTTAATAACGCTCTTATTAAGATCACCGACGATTTTATACGTCCTTTTGAGAAGAACTGTCTTGTAATGGATTCTAGGAGTTTTAAGTCCAAGTCCTCCTAATTTACTGAGTGTGGCAGGGATTCTGAAACGTAGTTTGAAAAGATTTTGTTGCCAGACATACTAATATGTTGAGGCCAGGACCTGCTGTGCAATCGCGTTGGACATGGGCAGCACTGCTGCTACATGCTGCAGTCGAATTGGCTGACGAAAAAACGTTTTGGAGGCGGTCGATGTACCTCAAGTATTTCCTGCGTAAGATGGCTTTTATATTTTGCACCTTAATGGGCCAGTGGATCCTTATCATGTCATTTGCGTAGGCAGTAAAGAACAGCCCTAGATGTTGCCGGATGTCTACGGATGGCAACTAATGGTGTTACAATTCTTGCGGATGTCGACCTACAGGTAAGATTGTAGATTTGTGTATATTCAAGAGTGCACCACTATACCGTTGGTAGGTATCTCGAACTGGGTGAGCTTTGTGTCTCTGTCATCTTGGAGTAATAAGGTGACATCATCTGCGTAAGCTCGGACGGCTGTTTTGAGGCCATATAGATTGATGCCCGATAGAGCGTGATGGAGTAGCAAACGCTCCATGGCGACCGCAAACAAACCAGGGCAACCCTGTCTAAGTCCTCTTTGCAAAGAAAGGGGTTTCGTGAGCGTTTCATTCATTTTTATCTCGAGGATGTGCTGCGGATACATGAGGCGATTATGTCAGTGAAGGAGGAGTGGAAACCGAGAGCAGACATTGTAAACAACAGGTAACCACAACCGACGCGGTCATACGATCTCTCTAGGTCTAAAAAGGCGATAGAATGTTCATCATTGATCGCCCCTCAACGGCGCTGTGTTGGTACTATCCCAGGACATACGAGAAAAGAGGTTCCATTCTGTTGTTAAGAACACGCGCCAGCAATTTGAAGTCAAAGTTTAACAACATAATCGGCCGCAGGGCTTTGATGGTCACAGCTTTAGATGTTATGGGAGTGAGGACTGTGATACCCTGAGTAAAATCAGTCCGCTGGTATAGTCGCAGCACTCTGAAACAGCTTATTAATCATTTATGTAAAGAAGTCGCCAAAGAGATGCCACTAGCGGGTACAAAACTCTGACGGAAGGCCGTCCGCGCCTGAATATTTTCTCCGTGGCGCCGTTTTTAAAGCTAAGTGCAATTCCTCTGCAGCAAAACTTGCGGTTAAGGTTCTATTTTGTTCGTAGGCGATTGTTGTGAATTGTTGTGGTGCTCCTAGCCATGTCTCGATGTGTGTGAGGTCCGTATTCCCTTTTTCCGCCATGAAAACTTTGATATCAGACTGTCTGCTGTTTCCGGTGCCCACGTCATCACATATAGAGGTGATTAAGAAAGGTGTCCTGCCGCGACTCTCGAACAACGTGGTGAAAGCAAGACGGTGAGCATAGTCCCGGGCACGAACATTGAAACTGGCAGAAGTCTGAGTTACTGTGTTAGTGACATTCGTTTTAACTGCCGCTATATTCTGGATAGACCGTACGGGTACAGAATATACCTGCTGCAGCGACAGGAAATAGTAATCTTCAGCCGCCATATTCCATCTTGCTCGATTGACTACGTAGGTTTTTAAACAGTTTCTCAGCTTCACCTTGGTGTGTCTGATCCATGAAAGTATTCCAGACTGAAATTTTGGTCGCACAGCCAACGCCATTCGCCAAGTTTGCTCGACTCGGACTTCCAAGTCCGTGTGCGCTAGATGACGCAATCGAGGTGCCAGAGCCCTTGGCACCTATACACTTCCTGAGGTAGGTGTCGTACCGACATGTGGAATGCGTATTATCTTAAAAATTGACGGACCACATCTCATAGTCAACGAAGTTTGGCAGGAGTTTTCTTTGCACGCAGAATCTGCCAAGACGGCTGATTGAAGCCGCTGTGACGCATGTGTAGGCGACGGTATTCGGTTTCAGTCGCCGTCGAACATCTTCGAGGGCCATTTACACTAAAAATGTATTACGTTGCTCCGAATGCTTGTAGCCTTGGATTTGGTACTCTTTAGATAAAACACAGCTGATACCGCCACCTCGTATAACCGGCAGTAGTATGAAAAGATGCGTTATATGGCCGTGGTAGACGTCACGTCTTTCCGTTCTGTGGTTCGTTCCCGAGGGAGCATAAATGTTTATCAACTGCAGGTCGTGCAACCGTGCGGCTGTGCCTCTCCCGGAGGGGAGTAGGATCTGCGGGACATGTGGGATTCCTAGCTTCAACATGATCATAGTGCCTGTGTCGGGTGCAATGTTGATAACTGCATCGTAGTCTGTCGAAGCTGCTTGACTGCTATTGGTTGTTTCTTCAAGAAAGATGACATCCACGTCAGCAGCGTACAGATATCGATTGAAGCTTAATATGTTGCTATCAGACGTTATCTGGTTGAGATTTAAGGTGCCGAATGTGTACTTTTGCTTGTGGAGCCTCAGTTAGCCTTCGGTATCTTCAGCCCACGAAATGTCATGACGTGTTCGAGACTGACTAACCTCCACTGCTTCTGCCTGTTGCTGCTGAGGGGTGTTATCGTGTGTCAGTTGCATCGGAGGGGGAGACACTGAGACACGCTCCTCTTCAGCTGTGTCCATTTCGTTGGAATTTCTTTTTATTCTGCGCGAACGTCGTTTGCGCGCGTTTTGGTCGATTGCGCTCGGATTTTTCGGTATCAGGTGCTTCACTCTGGAGCTCAAAAGACGAATCACGAGTTCTCTGCGATGCAGAGTTTCACGTTGATGAGAACAGTTGTTTGGATCTCTCGACTGTCACTGAATCATGTACCACAAGATTAAGCTCATAAGAGGACACTGTTTCAGGTGGATGCATATTTTGACTGTCTCTCCTTTCCTAAATGGTGCATGGATCTGGAGAAGTGGCGATGGATGTCGTGCTAGTAATAGACGAAATGGCTGATGTGGCAACAGGGCTCCTGTTGACTTGGCGGTGGATTCGATCCCTGAAATTGGTGCGACCAGTTGCTGTGAACCATTCATCACTGGTGACACAGGGTGGGCGTTAAGCAAGCGATCTGTTTAGAAGTCTGCCTGCGGAGTTTGATTTCGTAGGTTGTTGCGAGAACTAGCTACAGTGGTAGCCGGGCACTGGGTGCAGAGATGTTCCAGCCATCACATATCACGCAGGAGCAGAGCTGTTCCTCCTATATAATCAGAGCCTTGCGACCATTTAAGATCAAGTAAGAGTGTGTATGCTGCTTCAGATCTATGCGTACAGCTCACACATTATTATATACAATGAAATGTTTGTTCACTGACAATTTTTCCTACTGTTTTTGCAGAACAGTTCCGATGCGTGCTAGAGACTGTTTTATAGCCTCATTGGATGTCTCAAAGGGTTTTTCCCTTTATTGTGATTTCATTCCCTGCCCCATATGGGCAGTGGCACAATCCGCCAGCCGAGTGACATGACAGCTAGTAAAAGTGAGAAAATTATACATATAAAGGCGATAAAAAGGGGGACATAAAAACAGAGTAAGGAGAGACAATGGATGTAAAATATACACTGACATGGAGACAGTCATGGGAGAACAATTAAAAAAGTCGACATAAAGTTAAAAAAAACACGGTTGGAGATTCGTAGAGCACAAAAAAAGACACTAAAGTCACATGCACAGGTTAAAAGTTGGCCACAGTATTAAAACACTCCAGAACAAAGACACTTTAAAACCACTTTAAGGCATGAAGCACACACGACAAAGAAATAAAAACTGCCAGGAGGGACCTGCCGAGGGAGAGGCCTGAGAGGATGGAAAGGAGGGGAGAACAAGGTACAGTGGAGGAGGGGGCCGGATGAAAATAATACGGGGGCAGGGGGTGCACCAAGAGGCAGGAGACAGATGGGGCAAGAGATGAAGAGGGAAGACAAGGCAGGAGGGAGTGCAGAGACCCTGAAGGGGAACACAGGAGAGGGAGAGGGTGTAGGAAAGGGAAAGCTGTTAAGGAGAAGGGAGAGGGAGGAGAGGGAGCTCTGAGGAGGAGGCAGGAGGAAGGTGGGGTTAGAGTTGGTAGGAGGGGTAGACGTCAGGGCGAAGCTCATCTTCTGGGAGGGGTAGGTGCTGGTAGTTGTGTCGGGAAAGAAGGTGGAGGGTGTGAAGATGCAGAGAGGGCGGGACACACCGTTAAAGGCGCGGCAATGGGCTGGGGGTGGAGAGGAAGGGGGAGACCGGGGGGGGGGGGGGGAATCGAGTCGGCGGACTATATACAGGGTGCGGATGTGTTCAAGGAAAAGGAGAGAGTGGGGGAAGGGGATGAGGTTGTAGAGGATGCGCGTGGGGACTGGAAAGCGGATACGGAAGGCGAGGCGGAGTGCATGGTACTCGAGGATTTGGAGGGCGTTATAGAACCTGGGACTGGCGGAAATCCAAGCAATGCTGGCAAAACAAAAGATGGAGCGGATTCTCAAAGGGCAAGTTTTACACCTTTTCAGAGTGCAGACCCAAACCGGTATGCGGACGAGTACTTTATACACGCCAATATGACGATCAGATCCGCCACTACCATTGTGTCGTGATCACAGAGTAGAGAAGCGATGATTTTCAACCGGTGTAGGTGGTCGTGCTAACGTTCGTGTCCCAGTTGCATGTGGATGAGAGAGGTCGCATGACGTCTACTAAGCTTCACCAAAGTGGACTATGGCCGGGAAGAGGCATTTGGTGTATGGCCACCAGATGGCCCCTTTGCAGCGATGGGATACTTCCGATACACAGTTCCAGTCGTGATAAGCCGCTTTCTTAACAGTCGAACTGAAATTCGTATAGGAAATCAGTGTTGGACGGAACTGTCCTTCCGTAATGCTCTTCATAACGAGGTGGTCAAAAGTTTCAGTATGGGGCATGCCTTAATGCCCTTTTATCCAAAGCCAGCAAACGTCACTGCCCAATGTCCGCGCATCTGTTATGGCCTCCAAGACATCCAACACACATCTGTTATCTGTTTATCAAACGTCGGACGTTATAGTTTAAGGATCAATACGAGTCAGAAAGTCTGCATGCACCACTAAGCAACCTCCTGAATCTACATCTACATCTTCATAGATACACCGCAAGCCAGCGTACAGTCCGTGGTGGAGGGTACCCTGTACCACTACGTGTCATTTCCCCTTCTGTTTCTCTCGCAAGTAGAGCACCTCTGTATGAGCCCTAATTTCTCGTATTTTATCTCCGTGGTCCTTACACGCGATGTATGTTGGCGGTAGTAGAATCGTTCGGCAGTCAGATTCGAATGCTGGTTCTCTAAATTGTCTCAATAGTGTTTCTCCAAAAAAAAACGTCACCTTCCCTCCAGGGATTCCTGTTTGAGTTCCCGAAGCATCTCCATAACACTTCCGTAACCCTGCCGTGTAGGCGGACAATTCAGGCGGCTGTACAAACGTTTGGTATGTGTCGCTAGTGGCTTCAGAAGGCGTATCCCACAACTGCATCACTTTTAGTGTCATCCCTATACTTGCAAGCATACTGTGGCCAATTTTGGGGTTGGAAGTGGTTCAGGTCGTGATTAATGTTCGTCCCCGTTCTGAAATCGGATGGCAAGTACGACACCGCGGCTGAGGAGAAGAAAGTACCAAACGGAGAACGAAAGAAAGGGAATTTTGAACCTTGTAGGGCGAACGGTAAAAATATCGCCATTTCTCTTAGCTGAGAATTAGTAAGGGAGTTCAGTTCGCCCATCGTCTGTGACGTGTCCTCATAACGCTCAGAACTGAACCACTGCCTTGAGGGAGGCACAATCAGGTATACAAGACCGACTAAAGAGAAAATTATTGGGCAACATCTGCCGACATATGGTGAGCGGTACTGCAGACGCTTCCACTAACAGTACGTCGATGGAGCCTATAATAAAGGACATCTAGTTTAAGAAAAGTAGATTTCGTCGCGTTTCCATAGACGATGCCGCCATAATGGAAGACAGAGCGGATCAAGACCTTATACAGACTTAAGAGGACCGTCGGTTCCGCTCCTCACCAAACTCTAGCGAGCGTCCGCATATATTTGCATTGTCTTCCACCTTGTCTATGAGGTACACAACATGACGTGCAACATTCGTTTGCTGTGAAAGCAGACGCCTAGTAACAAACAGGAAGTTTGTACAGACCAAGTTGAAGTTCAGATGAGAAGTAACTCCGTCGTTTTCTTGTGAATGTCACCATTGCATATTTTTCGAGCGAGAAAGTGAGTCCATTTCCAAACTCATATGTGTTCAGCTTGACACATGGATCATGAGGCTATAATCTTGTCACTCAAAAGCACGGCGAATGGGCGTTCATGCAAACGTCGTCCGCATACCCGACATGGCACAAGAGTGTCACACGTCCGATGGCCAGCAGAACACATACCAAGCACAACTAACGACCTCCCCAAGATAGTCTTACTTCCACCACTCCATTTCTTGTACCTTTCAAACTGATGGAAATTAAATGATGTATTCCTTAAACTATGACAGTGTAAAAGCGATTCTATGGGCTAAATAATAAATAACATTCTTCATACAATGCATTCGTGATTAAATCGGCAAGGAACCCTGCCGTAATTTGAACAAAAATATCTCTCTACCAATTGAAACTGTTATTTACATTTGCCACTAAGGCGTGGGAGGGGATGCTTTCACAGCTCTTCAGCTTTCATTAAAACAAATACAATGATGAGCTAAGACATTATGATCAACTCTTAATAGTTTGTTTGTTCGTCTTTGGCACGAGATACATCACTGATTCAGATTGTTGGTAGGTTTGTGGGGGTATGTGGCGTTAGATATTTACGCACATGTCACATAATTCGTGTAAATAATGGGCCGCTGATTTGCGTACGCGGTGATGTGCCCGATAGCGACGCAGATGTGTTCCACAGGATTTACATCAGGCGAATTTGGTCGCCGAGACGTCAACGTGAGTTCACTATAATGCTCCTCAGACCACTGTAGCACGGTTGTGGCTCCCAGACACCGACAATTACACTACTGAAAGATGACATCCCCGTTGGGAAAGAAGCCAAGCATGAGGTTATCAGCGACCAAGCATGAAGGGATTAAGGTGGTTCGCAGCTGTCAGAGTGTCTTCGATTTCTACCACAGCTCCCACGCAAGCGCACGAGGCTGTCTCCCACATCGTAATACTGTTCCCACCAGCCTGCGTCCGTGGCGCGTTGCACGTTTCGAGCCGCCTTTCACCTCGGTGACGGCGTTTTTGGAAACGGCCATCGACCTGGTGTAGCAAAAATGTGATTCGCCCGAAGAGCAGACACGTTTCCATTGATTGACGGTCCAATCCCAATGGTCTCGTGCTCACTGCAGTCGTAACTGGCGAAGTTATTGAGTCAAAATGTGAACACAACGTGCGATGAACGGTGTGCTCCGAAACACTCCTACGTGCACCAGCATTGTCATCTTTCGGCAGAGATGCCACAGATCACCCTCTATCCTACTTTACAGAGCAGACAAGCCTCCGAACTCCACGTGTTGTGAAGAGTCGTGGACGTCCAACCATTTAGCGCCTAGTGGTAGTTTCACTGTCCTTCTACCTCTTTCCGTAGATGCTAACGACAGTAGCACGTCAACATTTGACCAGCTTCGCCGTACACATGCTCCCCGTAATAATAATCTGTCTATGTTGTCTTGGGACTGGGTGGATGGTGTGATATGGGCCAAAGCAAACTGGAACCATGACAAGGCTACGACGAGGCAAATGGCCAAGTTCAACATACTTTCGACACAGTTGTTGGAGGAAGTTCCTACTTGACGGGGAAACCTATAGATGACGCGACTACGTCTGTGTTAGCAAGATGTCTCAGCTTTGCTCCTACATCTGTTTCACCACCACTGGTGGACTTCGTCAGTTCCATCGAAGAAGCTGTGTGCCGTATTGCTACTGATGAAGCTGAGGAAGTGCACCGGGAGTCTTGTGTGTTGACTAGAGCTACGCCTCCAAAGATCAACATCTCACCTATGGCGTGGGCAGCCCTCCGGAACTTGGGAGCAGAACCGGATACAGTGGTACTTAAATCGGACAAAGGTAATTCCACTGTTTTAATGCTACAAGAGGACTACATTAATCATATCAATGTTTTATTAGGCGACTCAAGATATCGCAAAATTGATAAGGATCCTATTACCCGAGTGGTTCGGGAAACCGCAGATCTTCTGACTAACAGTTCCTTACCAAAGGAGGTAATTAAGAGGCTGAAACCAAATAGTTCAGTTCTACCTACGCCGTATGGATTGCCTAAGATCCACAACGATAACGTGCCATTACGTCCAGTAGTGAGTAACATTGGAACAGCCACCGACGACTTTGGAAGGTACTTTGCGTTTTTGCTCAAATCAATGATAGGAAAATGTCCACATCACATAAAGAATTTTAGTGATTTCATCAGCAAACTTACGGTACTGCAGCTGCAAGGTAATGACTTCTTGGTCAGTTTTGATGCGGTTTCACTTTTTTACAAATGTAACTCTTGTGGACTCACTACATCTCATTGGCAACGGGTTTGGAGGTGACATTACAGTGCTGTTTGAGCACACCCTATCCTCTACATATTTTTATTAAACAATCAGACGGTGTCGCCTCGGGGAGTCCATTGTGTTGTGTTGGCAGAAGAGCCAACACCGTGTTACTAGAGGAGGCCGAAATGCACGCGTTTTAGCTCACGCAGGCTGGCGTGAGGAGGGAAGAACTATACTGACGTGAGGTCTGGAACATGACAAGGAATTAGAATTCAGAAAGTGGGCGGAATTAGTTTGATACTTAACTTTAATTAACTTTAATCCATTAATGATGAACGTCGCTCTTGACGGTACATGATTTACAATATTGTCTGTTCACAAGTCATTCTAATTCTGAATATGGCGCCTTGCTAGGTCGTAGCAAATGACGTAGCTGAAGGCTATGCTAAACTATTGTCTCGTCAAATGAGAGCGTATGTAGACAGTGAAACATCGCTAGCAAAGTCGGCTGTACAACTGGGACGAGTGCTAGGGAGTCTCTCTAGACTAGACCTGCCGTGTGGCGCCGCTTGGTCTGCAATCATTGATAGAGGCGACACGCGGGTCCGACGTATACTAACGGACCGCGGCCGATTTAAAGGCTACCACCTAGCAAGTGTGGTGTCTGGCGGTGACACCACACTTTGTCTCCCCTGGTGGCCAATCTTTTTATGGAAATTTTGAGGCGCAAGCACTCGCCCCAGCTAGTTTTAAACCAACAGTATTTTGGCGATACTTTGCCGATACTTTTATAGTCTGACCTCATGATTTGTATAGTCTGCAAGAGTTCCTACAACATCTGATTCCATGAAATGTATTATGGAGTTGGAGGAGGAGGGTTGCCTGCCGTTTTTAGACGTCTTGGTGCAACGTAAAAGAGATGACACATTTGGTCATTCAGTATATACAAAGACCACTCACACAGACCTTTACTTGCAAGCCGCTAGTTGCCACCATCCGACACAAACGATGGGTATTCTGAAGGCCTTCATTCACCGAGCCCACGTCATCGCTGACACCGATAGTTTGCAAACGGAACTGGAGCACCTGCAGACTGTATTCCAGAAGAATGGGTATTCGTCCCAGTAAGTAGAGAGAGCGCTGCAGACCTATAAGCGACAGAGCAAAGAAGAGGCCTTTAAAACGACTGCCTATTTACCATAGATTGGTAATATTTCAATACAAATAGGCAGAATACTAAGAAAATATAAAGTGAAAGCAATCTTTCGCCCTCCTCCAAAAGTTTCGTCGCTGTTGGGATCTGTCAAAGACGACCAAGAGCTGTGCAAGGCAGGTGTTTACAGGATTCTGTGCGAATGCAGCAGACCTTATATAGGGCAAACGAGTACTGTGCAGGATCACAGAGTAGAACATCAGCGGCATGCTCGCCTCGTTCAGCTTTGCAAGTTTGTCATCGCCAAACACTGTATTTCCACTGGTCATGTCATGAATTACAGTGAGACGAAAATTGTGGCCCATATGTCTAACTTTAGGAGTTCTACAGGGTGATTCAAAAAGAATACCACAACTTTAAAAATGTGTATTTAATGAAAGAAACATAATATAACCTTCTGTTATACATCATTACAAAGGGTATTTAAAAAGGTTTTTTTTTTTCACTCAAAAACAAGTTCAGAGATGTTCAATATGGCCCCCTCCAGACACACGAGCAATATTAACCCGATACTCCAACTCGTTCCACACTCTCTGTAGCATATCAGACGTAACAGTTTGGATAGCTGCTGTTATTTCTCGTTTCAAATCATCAATGGTGGCTGGGAGAGGTGGCCGAAACACCATATCCTTAACATACCCCCATAAGAAAAAATCGCAGGGGGAAGATCAGGGCTTCTTGGAGGCCAGTGATGAAGTGCTCTGTCACGGGCTGCCTGGCGGCCGGTCCATCGCCTCGGGTAGTTGACGTTCAGGTAGTTATGGACAGATAAGTGCCAATGTGGTGGCGCTCCATCCTGCTGAAATATGAATTGTTGTGCTTCTTGTTCGAGCTGAGGGAACAGCCATTTCTCTAACATCTCCAGATACTGTAATCCAGTTACAGTAGCACCTTTGAAGAAAAAGGGACCAAAAACTTTATTGGCTGAAATGGCACAGAAAACGTTCACCGTAGGCGAGTCACGTTCATACTGAGTTGTTTCCCGCGGATTCTCAGTGCCCCATATACAGACATTGTGACGGTTGACTTTCCTGTTAGTGTGGAAAGTTGCTTCATCACTAAACACAATCTTTGAAACGAAAGATTCATCTGTTTCCATTTGAGCAAGGATAAAATCACAGAAATCGATTCTTTTAATCTTACCAGCTGCAGACAGTGCTTGAACCAATTTCAGACGATAAGGTTTCATAACTAACCTTTTTCGTAGGACTCTCCATACAGTTGATTGTGGAATTTGCAGCTCTCTGCTAGCTCTGCGAGTCGATTTTCCTGGGCTGTGAACAAATGCTTGCTGGATGCGTGCTACATTTTCATCACTCGTTCTCGGCCGTCCAGAACTTTTCCCTTTGCACAAACACCCATTCTCTGTAAACTGTTTATACCAACGTTTAATACACCACCTATCAGGAGGTTTAACACCATACTTCGTTCGAAATGCACGCTGAACAACTGTCGTCGATTCACTTCTGCCATACTCAATAACACAAAAAGCTTTCTGTTGAGCGGTCGCCATCTTAGCATCAACTGACGCTGACGCCTAGTCAACAGCGCCTCAAGCGAACAAATGTACAACTAAATGAAACATTATAGCTCCCTTAATTCGCCGACAGATAGTGCTTAGCTCTGCCTTTTGTCGTTGCAGAGTTTTAAATTCCTAAAGTTGTGGTATTCTTTTTGAATCGCCCTGTATTATAAATGAATCCGTGGAAATACGACTGTCTGACAGTGAGTTTCTTATTAATCGAGACAGCGATTTTGAATTAAATTCAGCATAGAATCCAGTCATTGAAAAACTTCGTGTCCACCGTAGCCGGAGTAGTTCTGTGATAGAACCGCGGGAAATCAATCTAATTGATATCGATGCTGCGAGTTTTCACCAAGGAGGGCACGCGGCGCAGTAGAATCGAACGCGCTCAAGTAGCGCTCGCTGTGCAACGCCAAGTGTATCCACCACGCATGTGCTGGCGGGGCCTTAAATACCACAGCTCAGTGTGTTTTCACCAGTATCACATGAAGATGGCCAAGACTCGTGCCGAAATATTGTGGGAAGAAGTTACAAACATCCGGCAGTTCTCCCGAAATTTTGTGAAACAGGTAGAGCATCCTCTGAAAAAGCGTGGTCAGTTTTCTAAGAAACATACACCAACAATGCCGACACAAACGTTGACACAATTTTTTTTATGACGACGTGATGGCACAACCTCCTGGGGAACCTCGATGACGCATCATAGCCGGCCGGAGAGGCCGAGCGGTTCTAGGCGCTACAGTCTGGAACCGCGCGACCGCTACGGTCGCAGGTTCGAATCCTGCCTCGGGCATAGATGTGTGTGATGTCTTTAGGTTAGTTAGGTTTAAGTAGTTCTAAGTTCTAGGGGACTGATGACCTCAGCAGTTAAGTCCCATAGTGCTCAGAGCCATTTGAACCATTTGACGCATCATAAAGACAAGGGGTTGACCCAAAATTGAAGCTTGTGGGACTCTCTTCCTACTTTCTTTCTTATCACTAACAATTTTCTCCTTCCAACAGTTTGAATTATTCAGCAGAACTTCTCGCATTCTGTTTATTAAGTATGATTCAAACCAGTCGTTTCCCATCATTAATATGATTATAATTAGAAGTAGAAAATGAGCTTTGACATGGAAATACTGCGTTTCGTTATCCGTGTCCGTATAACACATTTTATTCCTCTGTCTGTGAGAGATGTTTCTTTAAAGTTTGGCCACACTTTTTTTGCAAATTTTGTATTGATACAGGCAATAGGGGATACAATATGATGTCGGGATTCGATATCAGGAATGGCGAAAGTATTTAAGTTTATTAGATTATTAGAAAGATGCACCATTATAGCTGCTTATAATAACTAATCTTTATGCACGACAGACTGTTCTGACATTTATTGCCACTGTCAAGTACCTGCCAATACAATTTTGGTGAGAACGTGTGTAAATGTCAATGTCATTTATATTAAAGTGAATATATTGTACTAACGTGCAGACTGATGTGACGTTCATGTTATGTCAAGAGCGAACTGTCACTATTTTGATAAGATGGTAAATGACGTAAATATATTGAATATTATACGTTAGGTGTGGTTAGGCAGTAGTTTGACAACTCAGCTCTTACGGCGTTATATGTTTACAAAGATTATGCAGATGAACAGCGATATTATTTTACTAACTAAAGTATTTCACGATTATCTTTGGATGTTGTTACTTCAGATTTATCCATTTCCGTATTCTAAAAGTTCAATCAAGTACACACGTCAAAAAAAGTTTTCATCACTCCGGTTCCCGGAACTCCTGAAGATAGACGTTGGCTGCGGATATTGTATCACAGACGCAATCCCTTTGACTCTTCAGAGATGTCATTAAACCCGCCCAAAGATGTAAACAACCATGCATGAGCAGCGCCTATTAGACGGAGGGGGTCCGACAGCGGATCTGTTCCAGTCATTCCACCAGGAAGGAGGAACACGGCTCGTGCTGTCTGTAGTTCAACCATGCCTAGAAGCTCAATACCGCGGTTCCATCGCGTACGCATTGTTACTTTGTGCCAGGAAGGTCTCTCAACAAGGGAAGTGTCCAGGCGTCTCGGAGTGAACCAAAGCGATTTTGTTCGGACATGGAGGAGATACAAAGAGACAGGAACTGTCGATGACATGCCTCGCTCAGCCCACCCAAGGGCAGCTACTGCAGTGGATTACCGATACCTACGGATTATGGCCCGGAGGAACCCTGGCAGCAAAGTCACAATGTTGAATAATGCTTTTCGTGCAGCCACAGGACGTCGTGTTACGACTCAAACTGTGCGCAATAGGCTCCATGATGCGCAGCTTCACTCCCGACGTCCATGGCGAGGTCCACCTTTGCAACCACGACACCATGCAGTGCGGTACAGATGGGCCCAACAACATGAAGAATAGACCTCTCAGGATTGGCATCACGTTCTCTTCACCGATGAGTGTCTCCTATGCCTTCAACCAGACAATCGTCGGCGACGTGTTTGGAGGCAATCCGGTAAGGTTGAACGCCTTATACACACTGTCCAGCGAGTGTAGCAAGGTGGAGGTTCCCTGCTGTGTTGGGGTGACATGATGTGGGGCCGACGTATGACGCTGGTGGTCATGGAAGGCGCCGTAGCGATTGTACGATACGTGAATGCCATCCTCGGACCGATAGTGCAACCATATCGGCAGCCTATTGGCGAGGCATTCCTTTTCGTAGACGAAAATTCGCGCCCCCCTCATGCACATTTTGTGAATGAGTTCCTTCAGGATAACGACATCGCTCGACTAGAGTGGTCAGCATGTTCTCCAGAGGAAGGTACGCCGAATCACCGTTGAGGAGTGGGACAATGTGGACCAACAGTGCCTTGATGAACTTGTGGATAGTATGCCACCACGAATACAGGCATGCATCAATGCAAGAGGACGTGCTACTGGTATTAGAGGTACCAGTGTGTACAGCAATCTGGACCACCACCACTGGAAGTCTCACTGTATGGTGGTACAACATGCAATTTGTGGTTTTCATGAGCAATCAAAAGAGTGGAAATGACGTTTATGTTGATCTCTACTCCAATTTTCTGTACAGGTTCCGGAACTCTCGGAACCGAGGTGATGCAAAATTTTTTTGGTGTGTGTATTTCAGGTAGCACTTGTGTCTAAATTCTGTATGCTCCTTTAAAATTTCTTGTGGGTATTTTCTCGTGTGTATATAGATTTACAATTCTTCAAGATCGTTTATTGTAAAACCTTTTGGTATTCTGGACAGAATTTGGAGTGTATTTTCGATTTATCAACAGTGTGGTTTTGATGTTTAAAATGTAGAAAGAAGCTCGACTGATTATTCTCGTTGCCTCTGATGTGTTCCTTATATCTGACGTAAAAATTTATTCCCGTTTGACCAATTTAAAGGCTATTACAGCTGCCACGTGTGATTTTATACATACCTGCGTTACCATATTCGGATGTTCTAGTGGGGACAGAACGCAATTTTGTTGAAAAATCGTTATTGAATGGAAAGGCTAGTTGAATACTTGTGGCTTTAAAAAGTACATTAATTTTGTTGGAAATTCTAGCAAGGTACAGAGTTGGTACGTACCTTATATTTTACGTAGGTGATGTTTCTCGAGTTAGGCATATCTCGCTATGTATTGTGTTCTGCTTTGCGGTTTTACACTTACAGTATAATTTTATGATTATGTTGGGGTCAAAGTCATTTATATAGGCTGTATAACGAAGTGTGTTGAGTTCTTTTTGAATTGTGGGTTCTTCTGGTGGTAGGTTATTTCATCTACTACTAATTGAATGAAAAATTGCTAGTTTATGTCAGAAATGGTATTTTTTTTCTATAGATATCAAACGTATCGTGATTATTATTTTTGCTAATTGTGGGATATAGATAGTTAATGGTACTGTCTTTCTCAATTTCCATAGCTAAATCAATTATAGAGTGTTGGCTGAGTTTTTGGTGGATGTTTTCGATACCTGCGTCGTTGTTACCAATCAACATGAGGGTAACATCTACATACCTAAAGTAGTACCCAATTTGTTTGAGAGTAGGCCAATTTGAGTTAAAGAATTTCTCTTCCAGAGAATTTTGGAAAATATCGGATAATGTGCCTGCTGCACTATTAGCTATGGATACTCCATCTGCTTGGATATAAATTCGGTTGTTAAATTTAAAAAAAAATTGTGATAGTGCTAATTCCAAAAGAGAAATGATTTCGAGAGTTCCAGTCAAGGATATTTTCTTATATTGTAACAGGTTATGTTTTATAATTTGGATAGTTTCCTGTACTGGTTCATAGATTAGTGACAGCAAATGAAATAAATTTACCGTTGGGTAGTATTTATACAGGGTGGTCCATTGATAGTGACCGGGCCATATATCTCACGAAATAAGCATCAAGCGAAAAAACTACAACGAACGAGACTCGTCTAGCTTGAAGGGGAAAACCAGATGACGCTATGGTTGGCCCGCTACATGGCGTTGCCATAGGTCAAAGGGATATCAACTGCGTTTTTTAAAAATAGGAATCCCCATTGTTATTACATATTCGTGTGGTAGTAAAGAAATATGAATGTTTTAGTTGGACCACTTTTTTCGCTTTGTGATAGATGGTGGCTGTAATAGTCACAAACGTATAAGTACGTGGCATCACGTAACATTCCGCCAATGCGGACAGTACTTGCTCCGTGATACATTACCCGTGTTAAAATGGACCGTTTAGCAATTGCAGAAAAGGTCGATGTCTTGTTGATGTATGGCTAGTGTTCAGCAACACGTGGAACGTCAACCACGACCTGCAACAAAGGATGCTATCGCGGCTAATCCGCACATCAGTAGCAGCCAAATTGCGCGAGAATCGGGAATCTCAAAAACGTCGGTGTTGAGAATGTTACATCAACATCGATTGCACCCGTACCATATTTCTATGCACCAGGAATTGCATGGCGACGACTTTGAACGTCGCGCACAGTTCTGCCACTGGGCACAAGAGAAATTACGGGACGATGACAGATTTTTTTGCACGCGTTCTGTTTAGCGACGAAGCGTCATTCACCAACAGCGGTAACGTAAACCGGCACAATATGCACTATTGGGCAACGGAAAATCCACGATGGCTGCGACAAGTGGAACATCAGCGACCTTGGCGGGTTAATATATGGTGCGGCATTATGGGAGGAAGGATAATTGGCCCCCATTTTATCGATGGCAATCTAAATGGTGCAATGTATGCTGATTTCCTACGTAATGTTCTACCGACGTTACTACAAGGTGTTTCACTGCATGACCGAATGGCGATGTACTTCCAACATGAAGGACGTCCGGCACATAACTCGCGTGCGGTTGAAGCGGTATTGAATAGCATATTTCGTGACAGGTGGATTGGTCGTCGAAGCACCATACCACGGCCCGCACGTTCACCGGATCTGACGTCCCCGTATTTCTTTCTGTGCGGAAAGTTGAAGGATATTTGCTATCGTGATCCAACGACAACGCCTGGCAACATGCGTCAGCGCATTGTCAATGCATGTGCGAACATTACGGAAGGCGAACTACTCGCTGTTGAGAGGAATGTCGTTACACGTATTGCCAAATACATTGAGGTTGACGGACATCATTTTGAGCATTTATTGTATTAATGTGGTATTTACAGGTAATCACGCTGTAACAGCATACGTTCTCAGAAATGATAAGTTCACAAAGGTACATGTATCACATTGGAACAACCGAAATAAAATGTTCAAACGTACCTAAGTTCTGTATTTTAATTCAAAAAACGTACCTGTTACAGACTGTTCGTCTAAAATTGTGAGCTATATGTTTCTGACTATTACAGCGCCATCTATCACAAAGCGAAAAAAGTGGTCCAACTAAAACATTCATATTTCTTTACGTACTACACGAATATGTAATAAAAATGGGGATTCCTGTTTAAAAAACGCAGTTGATATCCGTTTGACCTACGGCAGCGGGCCAACCATAGCGCCATCTGGTTTCCCCATTCAAGCTAGACAAGTTTCGTTCTTTGTAGTTTTTTCATTTGACGCTTATTTCGTGAGATATTTGGCCCAGTGTGGTGTGCGTACTGTAAGACCTTCGGTACACACACCATCAGATTATTTGACTTGTCGCTCTAACGTAGTAGGCGAGTGTGAGCGATATGTCTTGTGGTCTTATCGTGGCGTGTTTATCTTCTGCCGTTAGGTCAGACGATAGAAATGCCACTTGCACGCTTAGAGTAGCAGATTGACGGTGACCAACTTTAAACAGAACTTGATTAATTTTCACACACATTTATTAAAATAATTAAAAGCATAGACAGTACGTAACTTATAAAATTCTTCTCGGGTATGCAGCCGGATCATGACGTCTTCAAGACAATATTTCTGCGGTCCAACTGGCCGCCATCATCAGGTGAGAGCGCTGGTGCACAATCTCGCCGGAACTGACTTCCCAGCGCAAGCGGCAGCCCATATATAGGCCGCAGAAGGCCCACAACGCGTGCGCGAAAAGGTGCCGTAGCTGCCCTCTAGTGCAGTAAACATGCCGCGCCGCCGGTGGTGGAAAGAGGCGAAATCGAGATATCGCTGTCAAAAATAAAAGAAAATTAAAAAATTCTATTCCGACGATTGAGACGCACACCGTTGTTTTTTAATGTCGGATAACACCGGGTCCCAAGTCTTACTTAAAAGATAGCCCTTGTCTCTATTAATAAGATTGTCAGATAAACGAATCTCTATTGATTCTTTTAAAATACAGTCCCAATATCGAGATGCAGGGGCAACCATTTGTGTCGCATCATATTGCATTCTGTGTCCCTGGGTGAGACAGTGCTCCGCCACTGCGGATTTCTCGAGTTGAAGCAGCCGTGTGTGCCGCTGATGCTCAACACATCGGTCCTGAATGGTCCGGATCGTCTGACCAATGTAAGCCTTCCCACAGTGGCAAGGGATCTTGTATACACCGGGCTTTCTCAAACCCAAGTCATCCTTAACAGAGCCAAGAAACGCTCTAAGCTTGGCCGGCGGACGAAAAATACTTTTGATGTGATATCTTTTTAGAATTCTTCCTATCTTCGAGGAAATGCTCCCAGCAAAAGGCAGAAAAGCCACCGATTTGCAGGTATCTTCTGGTGGTTCAGGCGATGGTCCAAACTGGAAAGCACGACGGATCTGTTTATCTGTATAGCCATTCTGCTTGAACACAACCTTAAGGTGGTCCAATTCTTGTGTCAAGCTTTCTCCATCTGAAATGGCATAAGCTCTTCTCGCCAACGTTCGCAGGACCCCTGTACGCTGGAACGATGGATGACAGCTAGAAGCATGCAGGTAACGGTCCGTGTGCGTAGGCTTTCGATAAACACTGTGTCCCAGTGTCCCATCATCCTTTCTGTACACCAGAACATCCAGAAACGGAAGCTTTCCATCACTTTCCACCTCCATGGTAAACTTGATGCTAGGATGCAGGGAATTAAAATGATCTAGGAGGCGGTCAAGAGCCTCTCTCCCATGAGGCCACACCACAAACGTGTCGTCAACGTACCTCCAAAAACAGGTTGGTTTTAAGGACGCCGTCTTCAGCGCCATGTCCTCCAAATCTTCCATAAAAAGGTTGGCGACTATTGGGGACAGTGGGCTCCCCATAGCCACTCCGTCAGTCTGTTATCTTTTTAGAATTCTTCCTATCTTCGAGGAAATGCTCCCAGCAAAAGGCAGAAAAGCCACCGATTTGCAGGTATCTTCTGGTGGTTCAGGCGATGGTCCAAACTGGAAAGCACGACGGATCTGTTTATCTGTATAGCCATTCTGCTGGAACACAACCTTAAGGTGGTCCAATTCTTGTGTCAAGCTTTCTCCATCTGAAATGGCATGAGCTCTTCTCGCCAACGTTCGCAGGACCCCTGTACGCTGGAACGATGGATGACAGCTAGAAGCATGCAGGTAACGGTCCGTGTGCGTAGGCTTTCGATAAACACTGTGTCCCAGTGTCCCATCATCCTTTCTGTACACCAGAACATCCAGAAACGGAAGCTTTCCATCACTTTCCACCTCCATGGTAAACTTGATGCTAGGATGCAGGGAATTAAAATGATCTAGGAGGCGGTCAAGAGCCTCTCTCCCATGAGGCCACACCATAAACGTGTCGTCAACGTACCTCCAAAAACAGGTTGGTTTTAAGGACGCCGTCTTCAGCGCCATGTCCTCCAAATCTTCCATAAAAAGGTTGGCGACTATTGGGGACAGTGGGCTCCCCATAGCCACTCCGTCAGTCTGTTATCTTTTTAGAATTCTTCCTATCTTCGAGGAAATGCTCCCAGCAAAAGGCAGAAAAGCCACCGATTTGCAGGTATCTTCTGGTGGTTCAGGCGATGGTCCAAATTGGAAAGCACGACGGATCTGTTTATCTGTATAGCCATTCTGCTTGAACACAACCTTAAGGTGGTCCAATTCTTGTGTCAAGCTTTCTCCATCTGAAATGGCATAAGCTCTTCTCGCCAACGTTCGCAGGACCCCTGTACGCTGGAACGATGGATGACAGCTAGAAGCATGCAGGTAACGGTCCGTGTGCGTAGGCTTTCGATAAACACTGTGTCCCAGTGTCCCATCATCCTTTCTGTACACCAGAACATCCAGAAACGGAAGCTTTCCATCACTTTCCACCTCCATGGTAAACTTGATGCTAGGATGCAGGGAATTAAAATGATCTAGGAGGCGGTCAAGAGCCTCTCTCCCATGAGGCCACACCATAAACGTGTCGTCAACGTACCTCCAAAAACAGGTTGGTTTTAAGGACGCCGTCTTCAGCGCCATGTCCTCCAAATCTTCCATAAAAAGTTTGGCGACTATTGGGGACAGTGGGCTCCCCATAGCCACTCCGTCAGCGGAGCACTGTCTCACCCAGGGACACAGAATGCAATATGATGCGACACAAATGGTTGCCCCTGCATCTCGATATTGGGACTGTATTTTAAAAGAATCAATAGAGATTCGTTTATCTGACAATCTTATTAATAGAGACAAGGGCTATCTTTTAAGTAAGACTTGGGACCCGGTGTTATCCGACATTAAAAAACAACGGTCTGCGTCTCAATCGTCGGAATAGAATTTTTTAATTTTCTTTTATTTTTGACAGCGATATCTCGATTTCGCCTCTTTCCACCACCGGCGGCGCGGCATGTTTACTGCACTAGAGGGCAGCTACGGCACCTTTTCGCGCACGCGTTGTGGGCCTTCTGCGGCCTATATATGGGCTGCCGCTTGCGCTGGGAAGTCAGTTCCGGCGAGATTGTGCACCAGCGCTCTCACCTGATGATGGCGGCCAGTTGGACCGCAGAAATATTGTGTCTTGAAGACGTCATGATCCGGCTGCATACCCGAGAAGAATTTTATAAATTATTACGCCGGGAAAGCCTTCGTAGTCACATCAGAAGCCTCTACGGGGAGGAGATGGTGGAACTCGTGAAGAAGTTTGATAAACTTCGCAAGAAGAAGGGCAAGTTGCTGAGTGCCCTCGCCTTTTTGCTGAGATGCCGCGATGGAAGAGTGATACCTAAGTTTGCTAGATTTGTGCATTTTATTGATACGAAAACGGCCAACAACATCAAGAAGCGTGCCAGTTTCGCCTTAGTCAAGGAGCGTATTCGCTTCACACGAAGACAACTGGATCTCATATCCAAGGATTTACTTTTTGTGCACTTGGAGTTATCGTCGCTGCTGTCGGATGCATCCTGGGAATGGGTGGATAGTTCTTCTTGGGCACTATCAGAGTGGACGCATAGGAGCTCCGTCAGGAAACAGTCTTCTAAGTTTCAACGGCTTTGTTCTCAACCTATGATATCTGATGACGACACCCGTCGACGGACAGTGATTAACCTCACGAGTAAAGAACTGGACGACGCTACACTGTCAGTGTTGGAGAAAGGCCTGAATTTTGCCCCTACACCGAGGAATGTGCCTATCACCGAATTCATCTGTGCAGTCGAACAAGCAGTGTCCAACCTTTCGGAGGGCCAAGCTGAAGAGATTAGGCAAGAGGTCTCACATACATTGCTGCGGGCGCCGCCTCCACGGAGTAACATCTCCTCTCTCGAAAGGGCAGCCGTCCGATCCATTAGAGAAGACGAGGATCTGATAGTTCTACCAGCCGACAAAGGCAACGCAACGGTTCTTCTGTCACGTAATGACTATCTGGGGAAGATGGATCTCTTACTTGAGGACTCAGCATACAGAACATTGCAGGACGACCCAACTGAACGGATAAAACGGAAGACGCTTTCACTGTTGAAGAAGAGTTCTTTACCTGACGACGTTCTCAAAAAACTTCGTCCTGGTGCTGCCGTGCCACCGAGACTATACGGCCTACCCAAGATTCATAAGAAAGGGGTCCCGCTTCGTCCGATCGTGAGTAACTTGGGTGCTCCTACCTACAATCTAGCCAAGTATTTAGCATCTGTTCTTGGCCCTCACGTCGGTAAATGCGAACATCACATTCCCAATTCTATGGTGTTTATTCAGAGATTGAAGTCCTTGTCTCTTAGTCCCTGCGATTTGCTTGTGAGCTTTGATGTCGTGTCGCTTTTTACCCGGGTTCCTCTGGAAGAATCCTTGCAATTAATTGGGGAGAAACTGGATGAGGACACAACCAGGCTTTGTCGCCACGTGCTGACGTCAACATACTTTTTATTCAATGACAAATATTTTGAACAGACTGACGGAGTGGCTATGGGGAGCCCACTGTCCCCAATAGTCGCCAACCTTTTTATGGAAGATTTGGAGGACATGGCGCTGAAGACGGCGTCCTTAAAACCAACCTGTTTTTGGAGGTACGTTGACGACACGTTTATGGTGTGGCCTCATGGGAGAGAGGCTCTTGACCGCCTCCTAGATCATTTTAATTCCCTGCATCCTAGCATCAAGTTTACCATGGAGGTGGAAAGTGATGGAAAGCTTCCGTTTCTGGATGTTCTGGTGTACAGAAAGGATGATGGGACACTGGGACACAGTGTTTATCGAAAGCCTACGCACACGGACCGTTACCTGCATGCTTCTAGCTGTCATCCATCGTTCCAGCGTACAGGGGTCCTGCGAACGTTGGCGAGAAGAGCTTATGCCATTTCAGATGGAGAAAGCTTGACACAAGAATTGGACCACCTTAAGGTTGTGTTCAAGCAGAATGGCTATACAGATAAACAGATCCGTCGTGCTTTCCAGTTTGGACCATCGCCTGAACCACCAGAAGATACCTGCAAATCGGTGGCTTTTCTGCCTTTTGCTGGGAGCATTTCCTCGAAGATAGGAAGAATTCTAAAAAGATATCACATCAAAAGTATTTTTCGTCCGCCGGCCAAGCTTAGAGCGTTTCTTGGCTCTGTTAAGGATGACTTGGGTTTGAGGAAGCCCGGTGTATACAAGATCCCTTGCCACTGTGGGAAGGCTTACATTGGTCAGACGATCCGGACCATTCAGGACCGATGTGTTGAGCATCAGCGGCACACACGGCTGCTTCAACCCGAGAAATCCGCAGTGGCAGAGCACTGTTTCACCCAGGGACACAGAATGCAATATGATGCGACACAAATGGTTGCCCCTGCATCTCGATATTGGGACTGTATTTTAAAAGAATCAATAGAGATTCGTTTATCTGACAATCTTATTAATAGAGACAAGGGCTATCTTTTAAGTAAGACTTGGGACCCGGTGTTATCCGACATTAAAAAACAACGGTCTGCGTCTCAATCGTCGGAATAGAATTTTTTAATTTTCTTTTATTTTTGACAGCGATATCTCGATTTCGCCTCTTTCCACCACCGGCGGCGCGGCATGTTTACTGCACTAGAGGGCAGCTACGGCACCTTTTCGCGCACGCGTTGTGGGCCTTCTGCGGCCTATATATGGGCTGCCGCTTGCGCTGGGAAGTCAGTTCCGGCGAGATTGTGCACCAGCGCTCTCACCTGATGATGGCGGCCAGTTGGACCGCAGAAATATTGTGTCTTGAAGACGTCATGATCCGGCTGCATACCCGAGAAGAATTTTATAAATTATTACGCCGGGAAAGCCTTCGTAGTCAGTACGTAACTTGATTCTGGATGCTGTTTACAATTGACAATCTCAAGTTCCTTTGGTCTTGGTACGTTAATCTTATTCTCACATATCTCTGATACTTGACAAAGTGTCTATTCATTAATCTTCATGGCTATGTACAGGAATGTGATACTCTTATTAGGCGCAGACTGAAACTTGGCTACAGACTAATGCAGACTGGTACAGAGTGGTGCAGACAAATGCAGACTGACTAATCGGAGGTCTGTACACTCGTTATAATACCTCGCGCGTTCAGGTATCACTGCGCGAGTGTGATCCACAAGGAGAAAAGGTTCTATGTTAGCAGCATTGGCTGCGTTACATATTAATATGCGGATCGGCAGAAGCAGAATTTGGTCCGTCTCTAAGGCAGCGCCATCTCGTAGTGCAGAGACGGACGAGCGCTGCACCTGCGCTGTTGTGCTTAGCGGGGCGCGCTCTAGTGGGAAAGCTGTGTACGCACTGACTACACAGAGCTATGTACACAACATCCAGTCACGATCACTGGACCACCCTGTATATCTTTTAAATTTCTTGCCAGACTACTCGAGTTTTTGATTTTGTACTTTTTGCTGAAAGTGTAAAGTTAAGTTATTAGTTTTTTCGTTAAGGTGTTTGAGGAGACGTGGAAAATTTATCAGCTGGTACAGTATACGGGTGGGGAAAGTAGCACAGCCTGATTTTCGATTGCGGCTACAGTCTGATGAAGTGGAGTGGCTGTGTATTAGGGGGCGGCCCGTCCTGCCTGGAGTTCCCCCCCCCCCCCTTCCTTTTACTAATCCCTTCAGATCCTTGAGCGCCATGCTCTCCGCCTCACCTATCACATCCGTCTCCCCTCCCCCATGCGGATCCTGTACGACCTCATTCCGTTCCCCCACCTCCTCCTTTTCCTCGAACTGTCATGGATCCTGTACACCTCCCGAAAACTCGATCCTCCTCACCCGCCTGTCTCCCCCATCCTCTCCCTCCCCTGCCTGCTGCCGCGCCTGTATTCCCACGTCCCACCTGGTCTCCATCTCTCCACCCTCCTCACCCTCTCCCAAGGTGGCTTCCGCCAGCTCCCTCTTCCTGATGATGCCCTCCTCCCCTCCATCTACCCCTCCTACCAACTTTGATCCTCCCTCCCTCTTCCTGTGTTTGCTCCTTTGGGCACCCTCCCTCCCTTCTCTCCCCCCTTCCCTCCCTCCTCCATTTCTCCCCACTCCTCCCCCAGGCTTCCCCTCCCCTGTCCCTCTACTCCTCCTCCCATCTCCTCAGCCATTGGCATCTTTGTTCTCCCCTCTGCCCCCCCCCCCTCTCACCCTTCTTCACCACTTGGCAGGTCCCCAGACTCGCACACGCTACATGGACATTCGCGCGCCGGAGATCATCGCCGTTAGTGTCTCGTGAGTGTCGTCGTGTTTAGAGTTCAGTGTTCACCGTCACACTCCATCGTTCACCAGTGCCATCGACATCTTCAGTGTTTGTGCTTCGTGTCAACAGTTTGTAGTGTGGCTTGTCATCGAGTGTGAACGGCTTCATGTTTTTTATGTTCATGTGTCTATTGTTTTTTCCCCGCCGTTTTGTTCCAACTCATGTGTCTTCTCTGTTTTATCATTGTACTATCTTTGGCTGAAGAGCGGCGTATTGTGCTGCTGCCAGCCTACCTGTTATACGGGTATTAAAATCACAATAAAGAAAAAAAATATTAGGGGGCGGCGTGAGGACGGGAGGTTTGTTGTTGCAGGCGGCGAGGAGAGGCCGGTGCAGAAGACGGTGCAGGTGGTGCTGGAGCGAGACGCGGAGACAGGCAGCCTGGGCGTGACTCTGCGCGGCGGCCGCGCTGGGGAGCCGCCCGTCTGCCGGCCGCTGCTCGTCACCACCGTGCGGCCCGGGGGGCCCGCCGACAGGTCGGTTCACTCTCCATACACGACAGGCCGCAAGCCCACAGCTCCGTATAAAGTTTGACGTGATTTTAATCACAAACAGGTACTTTGCTTGAGGCTTGTTTCATTTCTTCACTCGATTTGAGCCCCCACGGACCGTGATTTAACTTCCGATTCCTCAGTAATTTGTCGTGCGATCAGAGTGAAGTTGTTTCCGAGCTTCTGTCTACTTTGTTCCAGTTGTCTTTTCCGGTTGTCTCTGGTGATCAGAATCTAGAACCTTCTTTTGGAACATATCCCTGATCAGAATTTCGTGTTCTACGGTCTTCGTCTCTTTCACATCACGGTAAGAGTGATTTCAGGTGTGCCTCAGGGGAGTGTCGTAGGACCGTTGCTATTCACAATATACATAAATCATCTTGTGGATGACGACGGAAGTTCACTGAGGCTTTTTGCGGATGATGCTGTGGTATATCGAGAGGTTGTAACAATGGAAAATTGTACTGAAATGCAGGAGGATCTGCAGCGAATTGACGCATGATCCAGGTAATGGCAATTGAATCTCAATGTAGACAAGTCTAATGTGCTGCGAATACATAGAAAGAAAGATCCCTTATCATTTAGCTACAATATAGCAGGTCAGCAACTGGAAGCAGTTAATTCCGTAAATTATCATTAGGAGTGATTTAAAATGGAATGATCATATAAAGTTGATCGTCGGTAAAGCAGATGCCAGACTGAGATCCATTGTAAGAATCCTAAGGAAATGCAATCCGGAAACAAAGGAAGTAGGGTACAGTACGCTTGTTCGCCCACTGCTTCAATACTGCTCAGCAGTGTGGGATCCGTACCAGATAGGGTTGATAGAAGAGATAGAGAAGATCCAACGGAGAGCAGCGCGCTTCGTTACGGGATCATTTAGTAATCGCGAAAGCGTTACGGAGATGATAGATAAACTCCAGTGGAAGACTCTGCAGGAGAGACGCTCAGTAGCTCGCTACGGACTTTTGTTGAAGCTTCGAGAACATACCTTCACCGAGGAGTCAAGCAGTATATTGCTCCCTCCTGCGTGTATCTCGCGAAGAGACCATGACGATAAAATCAGAGAGATTAAGAGCACACACAGAGGCATAACGACAATCTTTCTTTCCACGAACAATACGAGACTGAAATAGAAGGGAGAACCGATAGAGGTACTCAAAGTACCCTCTGCCGCACACCGTTAGGTGGCTTGCTGAGTATGGATGTAGATGTAGATGTAGAGATCAGAATCTAAAACCTTCTTTTTGAACATATCCCTGATCAGAATTTCGTGTTCTACGGCCTTCGTCTCTTTCACATCATTTCTGATTTCTTGCAGCCATTTCCACCGGGAGATTTTTTGCGAATGGCATCTTCAAAATACTCCTCACATATTTCTTTATTTCGTTATTCGTTATTTCATTGTTACATTTAGTTGTTCCATTTTCTTGCACTGATCTTCTTTGTTCTCGTTCCTGTATTCATCGTCGTGTTTTTTATTTTTTATTTTTATTTTATTTTACTTTTTTTTTGACTCACTATTTTTCTCAAGATTTTCCTCTTTCCTCTCGCATGTTTTCTGTTTATAGTCTACTGTCTTGGTCATATCCAGCTGCGTATAAAATTTTAGTTTTATTACTAATATAGTGCTGTAACATTGCCTGAGAGAAAACACAATGCACAACGCAGTTGAAGGGTCACTTTTTGGAATCCCCGTCATTGTCTCCCATTGCGACAATTACGGGGATTCGAAAAAGTGAAGTCCCCTAGAACTTAGAACCACTTAAACCTAACTAACCTAAGGACATCACACACATCCATGCCCGAGGCAGGATTCGAACTTGCTCCCGCAGCAGTCGCGCGGTTCCAGACTGAAGCGCCTAGAACCGCTCCGCCACCGCTCCCGGCTAAGTCAAAACATCTCAATTGATGAAGGAATGATACCGTGGCGTGGACGGTTAAAATTTAAAGTTTACAATCCGTCGGAAATTACTAAATACGGCAAACTCATTCGGATGCTGTGTGATTCAAGTACGGTATACATTTCCTCATTCAAGATATATTCCGGCGCTGGACAGCCTTTAGCAAAAACAGTGATGGAACTATTGACACCTTCTGATGGAAAGTGGCATCACCTCTGCATGAATAATTATTATAACAGTGTAGAACTTGCAGAGACGTTACCTGAAAAGAAAATTCGAGTTTGTGGAACGATACGGCAAAATAGAGGATTTCCGGAAAATTAAAGCGCCAAAAAGTCAATGTGTTTGAAGCTTATCATCAACGGAAAGGTGACAAGTGGCCGGCGACAAGCCAAGCAATACGACTTAGCGCTGCCGGCGCCAAGCGAATAAATTTGTACGAGACGTGCGGACGGCAAAGTGTTAATGACGAATTTCGTGGGCGAATATATATGTACTGTGACGACGCAGTTAAAATGCTTAGTTCTTTGAAGAGGTACGTACATCACGTCCGTGGTAAACACCATATATTAATCTCACTGCTCCCTATTACTTCCACCGACATCGTGAAGCACTTCCATCTACACTCCTGGAAATGGAAAAAAGAACACATTGACACCGGTGTGTCAGACCCACTATACTTGCTCCGGACACTGCGAGAGGGCTGTACAAGCAATGATCACACGCACGGCACAGCGGACACACCAGGAACCGCGGTGTTGGCCGTCGAATGGCGCTAGCTGCGCAGCATTTGTGCACCGCCGCCGTCAGTGTCAGCCAGTTTGCCGTGGCATACGGAGCTCCATCGCAGTCTTTAGCACTGGTAGCATGCCGCGACAGCGTGGACGTGAACCGTATGTGCAGTTGACGGACTTTGAGCGAGGGCGTATAGTGGGCATGCGGGAGGCCGGGTGGACGTACCGCCGAATTGCTCAACACGTGGGGCGTGAGGTCTCCACAGTACATCGATGTTGTCGCCAGTGGTCGGCGGAAGGTGCACGTGCCCGTCGACCTGGGACCGGACCGCAGCGACGCACGGATGCACGCCAAGACCGTAGGATCCTACGCAGTGCCGTAGGGGACCGCACCGCCACTTCCCAGCAAATTAGGGACACTGTTGCTCCTGGGGTATCGGCGAGGACCATTCGCAACCGTCTCCATGAAGCTGGGCTACGGTCCCGCACACCGTTAGGCCGTCTTCCGCTCACGCCCCAACATCGTGCAGCCCGCCTCCAGTGGTGTCGCGACAGGCGTGAATGGAGGGACGAATGGAGACGTGTCGTCTTCAGCGATGAGAGTCGCTTCTGCCTTGGTGCCAATGATGGTCGTATGCGTGTTTGGCGCCGTGCAGGTGAGCGCCACAATCAGGACTGCATACGACCGAGGCACACAGGGCCAACACCCGGCATCATGGTGTGGGGAGCGATCTCCTACACTGGCCGTACACCACTGGTGATCGTCGAGGGGACACTGAATAGTGCACGGTACATCCAAACCGTCATCGAACCCATCGTTCTACCATTCCTAGACCGGCAAGGGAACTTGCTGTTCCAACAGGACAATGCACGTCCGCATGTATCCCGTGCCACCCAACGTGCTCTAGAAGGTGTAAGTCAACTACCCTGGCCAGCAAGATCTCCGGATCTGTCCCCCATTGAGCATGTTTGGGACTGGATGAAGCGTCGTCTCACGCGGTCTGCACGTCCAGCACGAACGCTGGTCCAACTGAGGCGCCAGGTGGAAATGACATGGCAAGCCGTTCCACAGGACTACATCCAGCATCTCTACGATCGTCTCCATGGGAGAATAGCAGCCTGCATTGCTGCGAAAGGTGGATATACACTGAACTAGTGCCGACATTGTGCATGCTCTGTTGCCTGTGTCTATGTGCCTGTGGTTCTGTCAGTGTGATCATGTGATGTATCTGACCCCAGGAATGTGTCAATAAAGTTTCCCCTTCCTGGGACAATGAATTCACGGTGTTCTTATTTCAATTTCCAGGAGTGTATATACAAGTTCACAGGCGTCTGGAGCCAACATCGTAAGGGAGCCTCAAATACCGAGAAAATCGATAGATGCAGCACCCCCTGAAGATTAGGGGTGGAAATAGATGTCGCTATGATCACGTTACCAAGATCCTTTGAGATTCCAAGGTGCCTATTTACTCATGCTGTCTTCGCTCTTCGGTGATATTTCGTACCATTAATAGTAGTGGCATACAACGAAGATGTTTAGTATTCCACATTACAGATGTTGCAGTTACAATTGTTAATTGTTCAGTAACAATTCAACCACGGACATTGAGATACAGCTGCATTATTAAGATTATAGATTACAACATTCTCATCACAGAGTTATATTTGCATCTTAAATACTTTGACGTAATGAAGCTATGGCGTGTAACATACGTGCGCAAATAGAATACGGACATTAGTTTTGAGTGAATATTATTTTCTGGTTATAGGTTTTTGCAGATAAATATGTAGAGTAGCCCGAAGTCTAGGTTAGGCTAAAAGGTGAATGTTCGGGTATTTAACGAAGGTGTTGCCAAGAGAACAATTCAAATGGCTCTGAGCACTATGGGACTTAACATCTATGGTCATCAGTCCCCTAGAACTTAGAACTACTTAAACCTAACTAACCTAAGGACATCACACAACACCCAGTCATCACGAGGCAGAGATATCAATTGTAAGTATGGTTACGAATGTTGCAGTCGAAGCGGCATTTACGCCCCCTGTTTAGCTGAACGTGGTAACGAATGCTTCAGTTAATCTCGCGAAATGACGAGCATTTAATCTGTGAAAATTACATTGCGAGAACTATTCAAGCTGCATGTGTAAGGCATCAATACAGAATACAAGACCGCAATCGAAAGAAATTTCTCAGCAGGAAGAATATTCAACACTGCAGTATACCTCCACTAGTTACCTATAATTTTAAAGTAAGTGTAGGCACGAGAAACATAACAGAGAAGTTTAGAATTGAAATGAATCTGAATTACTACACAAATCCTCAAACACAGATCTCGAAACAAATAAATGCTACCTTCTCAAAACATGCCTCTTATTACAAATTGCAAAATACATTAATATATTTTCAAACTGTAGCCGTATATATTTTAGAGCAAAAGACACACTTCGGAAATCTGAAAGGCTTAACCTGTTTTCTTAAGCTTCTGGTGTAATTAATCAGTAAGATATCACTGTAGCGTGACTGTAACGACATCTATCGATGTGCTCGGTAGTTCACGGTATCTTACGTTATTGGCTCCAGAAGCCTATTACTAGTTCTAACAAAGAATGTAAACCAACAAAGAAGCAACGATGAACCATCATGTATATCGACGTGTCTTTTGAGTGGTTTTAAACTGATAACGACGTCGAGCAAAGTCAAAAGTGGCTTCCTAAATTTTTGAATCATCAACATTCATGACTGTATTGCACTACAACTGTTCAGTAACTCTAAATGCACAACGAGAAGGGCTAAAATCTCAAGATTTACATTGTGCCAGCATCTTTAAGAGAACTACCTCATAGCCTTCGAAATGCGTAGTCCTACGCTACTTTATATTAGGGTATTAACTTGTTTGATTTTTGTCAGAGTTTTTCAATTTAGTGCATCTCTATAATCTTGTTCCTTAATTTACAACACAGTGAGCTATGTTCTGGAACATCGTTAACTATTTATTGTCCTGTCCTCCACAGTTTGCATGTAATGTTATACTGATATTTTATTATTATTTAAGATCTGTCTGATCACAACTGAATACAACTATTTTTCTTGCCATACGCGTTTCGCCTTTATTATTTGCAAAGTATATTCAGTCGCCTGGACTATATACACACTTGCGTTTAAACTATTTTGTTGTACGTTTTGAACATTATATATTCATGTTATGAACAGTTCTGGAACTCCTGCTTATCGATGACGTAGTGACAGTATAAATATTTACTTACAAATTTCGTAGATGTTGGTCTATATGCGTTCTTTTTCGTGTTTTGCAGCTGTTCAAAAATGGCTCTGAGCACTATGGGACTTAACTTCTAAGGTCATCAGTCCCCTAGAACTTAGAACTACTTAAACCTAACTAACCTAAGGACAGCACACACATCCATGCCCGGGGCAGGATTCGAACCTAGGACCGTAGCGGTCGCGCGGTTCCAGACTGTAGCGCCTAGAGGCGCTCGTCCACCCCGGCCGGCGTGCAGCTGTTCTTCTTCTGCTTTCTGCCATACGAAAATTTGTTTTCACAACACTAGGAAATGTACGTGTGTTTACTTAGTATTATGCTTTGGATGGTGACGCCATCTGCTGAATGCTATTATCACCTGTTGAAAAACAAAAAAAAAAAAAAAAAAAAAAAAAAAAATGGTTCAAATGGCTCTGAGCACTATGGGACTTAACAGCTATGGTAATCAGTCCACTATAACTTAGAACTACTTAAACCTAACTAACCTAAGGACATCACACAACACCCAGCCATCACGAGGCAGAGAAAATCCCCGACCCCGCCGGGAATCGAACCCGGGAACCCGGGCGTGGGAAGCGAGAACGCTCCCGCACGACCACGAGATGCGGGCTGTTGAAAAACATCTGCATAACCACAAACACACACACACACACACACACACACACATACACATACACACACAAAAGAGTTGGTAATACCATTCAACAGTTGGTAATGTTTTGGTTGACAGGAGAGCCAATACCGTGTTACTAGAAGGAGGCCGAAAGGCACGCGTTTTAGCTCACGCAGGCTGGCGTGAGGTCTGGAACAGGACAAGGAATTTAGAATTTAGAAAAACGGGCGTAGCTGGTGGAATACTTAATGAAGAACGTCGGTCTTGACGGTACATGAATCAATATCAATAGTAACTGATAATGGCGCCTTGCTAGGTCGTAGCAAATGACGTAGCTGAAGGCTATGCTAAACTATCGTCTCGGCAAATGAGAGCGTATTTTGTCAGTGAACCATCGCTAGCAAAGTCGGTTGTACAACTGGGGCGAGTGCTAGGAAGTCTCTCTAGATCTGCCGTGTGGCGGCGCTCGGTCTGCAATCACTGATAGTGGCGACACGCGGGTCCGACGTATACTAACGGACCGCGGCCGATTTAAAGGCTACCACCTAGCAAGTGTGGTGTCTGGCGGTGACACCACAGGCAACACCATCCAAAACATGTCAACACGTAAACGTATAGTCTTTTCATAGTGCTATGAAAATAAAATTTCGTATGGCAGAAAGCAGAAGAATAATAGCTGAAAACAGGAACAAAGGACACATGTCGACCAGCATCAACGAAATTTGTAAGTAGAAATTTTTACTATCACTGCATTATAAATAATCAGAAAGTACCAGAACTGTTGTAACCTCAATATATAATATTCAAAATGTAAAGCAAAATATTTTGAACATAAATATGAATATCTTCCAGGCCACTGACGAAGCCTTGCAGGTAATGAATGCAAAATGCATATGACAAGAAAAAATTGGTTTATTCATTTGTGTTTAGATGTATCTAAAGTAATAATTATCAATGTACAATGTTCTGGAAATTGACACTAGCACAACAAGTAACTTTCTTTTTTATCTAGAATCTTAACAGCACGTTTTTTTTTTTTTTTTTTTTTTTTTTTTGCACAGTAATTCAAATTTCTAATTGAATTTTAAAATTAAAGCTGTAGGGAATGGGAAAAAACGACTTCAGGCGTTACGTCCCGACGGAAAGCCACAAATTTTGGTACTATCGAATTAACTTCAACTAACATACTGGCATACATATATCGACAAAATTTGGATAGCAGGTAGTGCTGGTTTTTGTCAGAAACGTGGCATGCCTTTCTGGCATTAAAACCAACACGTCACTGAGTTGCTCAGGGTTCTTGATCCTGACAGGCTTCTTGTAATCAGAGATGGACTCCAACGGCCAAATAACTCGAGGCTAGACTCGATGTTAAGCTCACCTGGCACTCATATAGCCGACTACGCAAAAACATCTCACAGCGATTCGGCGCACTCTACCTGCTCAACAGCATCAATTCGGAATTATCGGGAGAATACGCCCTCAGCCTTTACCGACTTTTCGTCAGTTCGGTTCTGTATTGTGAAGAGATACCGTGTTCGAAATCCTTAACAGTGAGCTATGTAGCAGCAGACGCTATCTGGCGAGCTTATCCTCCAAGAAACTTCCGCTTTCTACGGTGGGCAGGGCATTGTTGGACTGCGTCGACAGTTCGAGTTAATAGCGAGCGCGGGGGTCGGGGAAGCAGTAGTTGGGCACATTCGGTCGAGTGGGCACGTAGTGAAAGAGCTATGAGCCAGAAACACGCGAAGTTGAATTATTAAGTGTCTCGTAGTGCATTGAGGGAAATATTTCTTTGGAATAGGAATATGGAATCGTCCATGCTTTTTTTTAGTCTCACTCCCTATAGTCCGATAACGAGCCATTAGGATCACTGTCAGAGGTCTTACAGTAATGCTTCCATATTATGGGGAAATGCAGCCAAGGCACACCTACAAAAACTGCAAACACTGAAAAATAAGCCGCTACGCCGAATATAGCACTTATCAGTAAATTTCGTAACGATATCTGCGTGACGTCGCAGAAGAACTGGAAGTGGCGATAATATTTAACAATAGATACGAACAGTTCTACGAACGGTCGAGAAGACCTGAGAACTATTTCATAATCCAGTTCGTCAGAAGAAAAGGCGACAGACACCGTTATAAGTGGCTAGTAGCCCGTCTGGACAGGAGATGAGGCTGTAACATGATGACATTATTGTTAGATGAAGGACAGAACAAAGACGACATAGTGAACACGTGAATAGACTTGAAAAACAAGCAAAGGAATAAACATTGCCAAAAGATAAATACTGTGGGATTCTTTAGAACGAAAAGAAGGCCGTCAAGTGTGCTTGCTTGTGGAGGGTAACTGCTGAGGTGCCAGTTTAAACCGCGGATGCTAGTGACCTACTAAACTATTTCTCCACTCGAATGTCGATGCACTTTCGTTGTTGGAGAATTTGTATCGTCTCTCACCCAGGAGATTGCTGTGTTCGACAGTGCACTACGGACTGCTATTCGCAAAAAATTTCGTCGCTATAAATGTATCTTTAAAAAAACTGAAATTTAGTTAACATATGACCTACACTGTGTGTAAAGGAAAAAAAATCTCCAAGCCATCTCTGTTATAGGACTGGGGGCCTTTACTTTGACATAAAATATTGTTGCCGCCGAAAAAGACTAATAAAGGTTGCTGGTAGGATGGATGCGTCGGTTCTAGGGCAGTGCACACACAATCAAAAAGTAACACGTAATAGTGAATAGTAAAATATAATAATCAACTTTGGTTACAGCAATTGTACAATGCAGGTTCAGCCTATCTGTCCTGCGTTGACTACAGTTCCATGAACATAAACTAAATAATGTTCTGTGAACTAAAGTCGGAAGAAAAATAATTTTCTGTCTTAGTGTACTATTCGAAGAACAGTTCCACACTAACAGTATCCAGTTAAATCTCTAGGCAGGCGGTCTGTGTCCATACATGATAATTCTGTACACTGTTCCTTTTCTACTGAAGGCTAACAACTGTCTACCTATCGGTCATCACTGTTTCAATCTCACTCGACGATTTGAGGACTTGAAGACACGAGCCGGCCAGGGTGACCGAGCGGTTCTAGGCGCTACAGTCTGCAACCGCGTGACCGCTACGGTCGCAGGTTCGAATCCTGCCTCGGGAATGGGTGTGTGTGATATCCTTAGGTTAGTTAGGTTTAAGTAGTTCTAAGTTCTAGGGGACTGATGACCTCAGAAGTTAAGTCCCAAAGTGCTCAGAGCCATTTGAACCATTTGAAGACACGACGAACGTTCTGCAGGAACTCCCTAGCAATACTCGGACTGACTTACTACTTGTAACTCCAACTTCTGCTGGTGCTTGGTTACTTAAGCGCGCGCATCTTCCTGGTGGCGCTGCCGCCCCACGGGGAGCGATACGCGTGGTTGGTTTGCGAGAAGCGATGTTCCTGCTGCGGACGACCTCCACGGTATTTCTGGTACCAACTGTTCAAACTCTTCTAGTGTGGTAATCTCACTACACCGCTATCTCAACTGTCCAAAGTCTTGCTATGCACGCAGTGATATAGCGGAACATTTTGCACGATGAGGTATAGCAGAGGCGATCTGTGACAAAAAAAGGAACGAATTGTCTAATTAACATAATTATGTCGTGAAGCATACGGGCTTTGTCCATACATTCGTGCGTTTTAACGAGTTCACCAGTTCATATTGAGGCACATTCCTAGATGCCTCACTGACCGTGGGGGACTTGCGAGGGGTGGTTCTTCGAAAACATATCTAGGCTAGGTGCACGATGTTGTCCAATGAAATGATCGTACAAGGTGCTATATGGTATGAGCAAAATGACCTTTAACATGAACAACCTTTATTTATGGACATACGATCATTAGACTTTCGATGCCTTTTTTTCCTCTCAGGAATGACCCCGATACTCTTTCCCCATTGTTCAAAATCAGCCTGTCGTAACGAAAGTATAATGTATCACAACTGTAGGTGCTTTTCGTGTCAGGATGAGTCAATGGAGAGAAATGGTTCAAATGGCCCTGAGCACTATGGGACTTAACTTCTGAGGCCATCAGTCCCCTAGAAATTATAACTACTTAAACATAACTAACCTAAGGACACCACACACATCCATGCCCGAGGCAGGCGCGGTTCCAGACTGTAGCGCCTAGAACCGCTCGGCCACCCCGGCCGGCCAATGGAGAGAATTAAATGTGTTCTAAAAGGGAATTACTGCAGGAGTCTTCACATTCAGCCCTTCTGTCAGAGATAATTTACGACTTACATGTGTCCAGCTCATAAATTACGGGCGTTAATGTGAAGTGTGAACATTGGGGAAAGAAAGTCATCTCTTCCAATTTTTAGTTTCCAAGCCTTTAGTGACGAGTCATTGAAGGTATTCCTTTTTAATGCGTAGAATAGTTTTACCGGCATAACTGTGATGTGAGAAACCTCCATGGACATTGTCACAAGTGCAAGCATCCGCCAGATTTTCGGAATACATTCGGAACCGCAATAGAGCTGGAAGGCTCTCCTTTTGTCGGCAACCTGGAACTAACGGAATCGATTTGCTCGAAGTCCGAACGTATGGTGGAAGTTTCCCAAGCATGATTAATACTTAGTTGAAGTTCGGGGTCTAGCCCTTCGCCGAACCAGTGTTCGTCAAATTTTTCCATAATGTCAGGTAAAATTTTCTGCCTACCCTCCATTTTAGGTAAAAATGACATGAGTCTGGAATTTTTTAAGGTTTTTTATGTTGCCTGGGCTCCTGCAGTAATTATTGTGTAGAATATTTTAATATGTATCGGAATGGCCGATTTATCCCTTGATAGTCAGTGCTCTACCTGTCACATCTATCTGTTTACATTTTCGATGGCTTCCGCTTTTCCTTTCTAACTTAATTCTGTGCTTTCATAGGCTTTTATTATTTTAATAATAAACTTTAGAGTACTCGTCTCAAAGTTGAAAGAGACGCAATCGTGTGCCCTAAACGAAAACTTATCTTCAACTGGAAGCGTTTGAACAGTAGTTACTAGTGTCAAATGTCGGGAGAACTCGATCTCCAAAGTTAAGCAGTCATTCAGCATTCTCTAATCAGCCGTGTCTCCATGAAGGTTTGGTGTGCAATGGTAGAACGTGGCTACTTCATGATAATGGCCAGTGACACCACGCAAAAAATTCCGGGCACTCGATAAGCTACACTGGTCAGAGGGACATCAGATAGCAGATCAGGAGCTGCCAGATGAAATTGATGATGATGATGATGATGATGATGTTTGGTGTGTTAGGCGCTCAATTGTGCGGTCATCAGCGCCCGTACAAAGTCCCAATTTTTATGCAGTCCAATTTTTACACAGTGTAATCTAGCCACTGTCACGAATGATGATGATGAGGATGAAATGATGAGGACAACACAAACTCCCAGTCCCCAGGCAGAGAAAATCGACAACCCGGCCGGGAATCGAACCCGAGACCCCGTGATCCAGAGGCAGCCACGCTAGCCACTAGACCACGAGCTGCGGACGGAGCTACTAGATGTGTTTCCGGTAGAGCAGTGGGTTGTTTCTTGAGATACGAGAGCAGAAGGTGCACTAAAGAGCCTTCGTTTGTGCAGCAGTAAAAAAGATTACAACTCGGCTACAATGCTGAAGTCCTATCTAGTATAAAGGAAATCCGGAAATTCGTAACTTGGCCACATGAATTATATTATCGGCCATTTGGAACGGACGACATGATTTAGGTATGGTACAGACAACATAAACCAAGAATTTTTGTATTCAACAGTGCTCTAAAGGTCATGAAACCACTTAGTGTGTAGCCAAATTGCTGTATTCCATTGAGCCATAAATTTTTCGGCTATACATTAGGCACATATCTAATCATCTGATGAATTGGACTCTGTGAATATATTTAATAAGATACAACCATTCATGGCAATACTTTTTTAAATTTGCACAGTTATTAACGAGAAAAAATTACTGTCCACACTGGTGCTATTAAGAACGATGGATCTGCTACTAAAGTATCCACCGCAGGCGGTCAGAAAAGTTAAGTCCCAGATGTACGATGGACACCAAGCTTACCAAATTAAGAGTACACAATTTTGTTTCTTGGAAACAACTCTTGAAACAGTCGCGAACAAAATTAACCCGTCTGGTTTGAACACAGACAGTACATGATGCAGAGTGCCTATTATTTGTAAATAAACAAAGTTTCAGAACTGAAGTCTTCGCAAAAGATATCAGACTTAGAGTCCAGCAAGGACTACCAAAATTTCATTTCAGAAGTAAAGTCGATGCAGCCAGTGACAATAAAAATGGTTCAAATGGCTCTGAGCACTATGGGACTTAACATCTGAGGTCATCAGTCCCCTAGAACTTAGAACTACTTAAATCTAACTAACCTATGGACATCACACACATCCATGCCTGAGGCAGGATTCGAACCTGCGACCGTAGCGGTCGCGCGGTTCCAGACTGTAGTGCCTAGAACCAATGACAATAAAGAATTGACATAAATATAATCCAATGGTACAAGGCCTCTAGAACGAAAAATAACTGTTAGAAAACAATACTAGCTATTATTTACACAAATCACTTCGATAGAAAAAAGTTCAAGTCCTGACAGGACAGCCCCAATTTAAAATGTTGAGAATTGAGGATTAGTTCAAGTTGAAGCCCCCGCAGGACAGTCCAATATTAAGGTTCCCATATGACGAAAACATAGTCAAGTCCGATGTATCACAGCTGAAAACAAAGCCCAGAATTCATACAAGCCCTCTCTCGAAAACACTAACACGAAGCTTTGTGTCTTTGTTGCGTCCAAAGCGAGTTCCTGATTGAATACATGCACAGGCATTCAGAGCTTGGCCCACGAAGCTCACACGGAGTGAACTGGCCTCTTACAGCTCGTGCGCCGGCCTAGGTACAGACCTTAGCGCAAGGATGCGGTCTGTCTTGCTTAGTGTAGCATGGCCGGCATAGGGAAGAGGACCAGAGGACTGGCGACGTCAGTTGGCACTTCAGTTACTGTTCCGTGGCGGTGTGTAGTGTGGCAGCTCTCGAATTCTGTCTGTAAGGAAGTTGGCTGCCTTGTGAACTGGATGTAATATGTGTTGCTGACAGAGTATGTGTAAACCTACGACACAGTATACCTCTCCACCCCACACCAAGCCCCAACCAAGGTGAGAGGTTGGAGACCCATGCCATGGCCTGAGGCAGTGATGGGTTGGAGCTGACTGTAGAGGAGGCTGAGGGTGTGAAGTCAACTTACATGGGCGTTGGAGCTGGCAGCGCTGATGTGTCTTCGGGCAATACCTCTAGAGGTGTTTCCCGCCTCGACAGCTGTGGAGAAGTAGAATCCTACCTGGCAGCCCGTGAAGAAGCTGAGAGCCCCCCCTCCACGCCAGCCCCAGTACTGACCGCAGACGGCGGCATCTGCAACATCCAGCAGCCATTCCCCTGAGGCTGGTGTGGGTGGACCTAGAGTGACCAGCAGTATTGGAAGCCTGGAGTCACTATGTAAGGAGATCACACAATGTAAGTGACAGACTGGACACAGAGGGTCGAAATAAGTGGAAAATAAGATCGAAGAATGAGTGTGCAGAAGTAGTAGTTATGAAAATTCCTTGTGCGAAGCACGTGGGGTGAAAGTGTGTACTGCGAAAGTATGTAGCACAAAAAATTGTTTCACAGAAGCATTTGGGAGGGAAATTGGCCATGTGAAAGCAATGGAGATAGACTGTTGTTGTGTGAAAGCACTGGCGACAATGTAAGATCCCGAGTGTGTGTATGAGGCACAAAAAGGTAAAGTGGAAGGAAAGTGAAAGGATGAGGCACCACCGGCCGGAGTGGCCGTGCGGTTCTAGGCGCTACAGTCTGGAGCCGAGCGGCCGCTACGGTCGCAGGTTCGAATCCTGCCTCGGGCATGGATGTGTGTGATGTCCTTAGGTTAGTTAGGTTTAAGTAGTTCTAAGTTCTAGGGGACTGATGACCTCAGATGTTAAGTCCCATAGTGCTCAGAGCCATGTGAACCATTTTTTGTTATGGGGCACCAAAAAGAGCAAAAAGTGCGTTTGTGGATTAGGTAAGGGGCTGTGTAACGTTGGAGAGAGAAGAGGCGCAATGATGTGTTCTGGAAACAGGCTGAGGAAGAACCACGAAGTTGGGGCAGAGTAGACAAAGATGACGGTGCTGCGTCCAGAGGTGGAAGCAGCAGTGGTGTAGACTGTCTGTGGTAGACCTTGGTGGACTGATGGGAATGACGCCGGCCGCAGTGGCCGAGCCGTTCTACGCGCTTCAGTCCGGAACCACGTGACTGTTATAGTCGCAGGTTCGAATCCTGCCTCGGGCATGGATGTATGGGATGTCTTTAGGTTAGTTAGGTTTAAGTAGTTCTACGTTCTAGGGGACTGATGCCCTCAGATGTTAAATCCCATAGTGCTCAGAGCCATTTGAACCATTTGATGGGAATGGAGGCGGGAAGTGTCTGGTGCCCTGATGACGTCGCCCATAGGGTCTGGTGTCCCACCAAAAGCAGGAGGCAGTGGTAGTGGTGGCCAGCCCTGACGCTACGTCGGGGGATGGTGGCTGGGTACCTCTGGAGCTGTGAAGATGAGGGCTCTGCCAGGGACTGGAAACCATGGTGAAGTCTGCAAAAGGGTAACCCCGTAGTGTAGCTCCAATGGTTTGGTATATTCGCCAGCAATTCTATAAGGCAGTGTTGAATCTGCCAGTAGTTGCACAATTAGATAATATAGAAGGTTGCTGTGCTACTGTAGACATATTGAAGAAGGCATAAGATACACTGTATACAATTCATGGTGCGAAGAGATCAGGCGCAAACGCTGAAGAACGGCGATGAAAGCTAGTGTCTGAGAAACAAACCGAAAGTCACACAAATGAAAAGAGGTACACCAGAAAACGTCCACTGTGTGCGAAGGATGTGCATGAAAAATGAAATCCCACGAATAGCTCATTACCAATAGCTATGGGACGAGAAGCAGGAAGATGGCACATCAGCCACAAAGCCACAGAAGGACCGAAAACACACGCAAAAGCACTGTCTATCTGGGATGGAAGCACATGTGTAAGCACTGATTCAGAAAAACCACAAACAACCGTCACCAGTTAAAGCATCCGCCATAGGCGGTCAAAAAATGAAGGCCCAGATATACGATGAATACCAAGGGTATTTAATTAAAAGAACACAGTTCTCCTTGGAAAATTAACTTTTCTGGTTTGAATACAGACAATACATGAGGCAGATTCCCTATTATTCGTAAATAGTCAAAGTTTCAGAAGTGAAGTCTTCGCACAAGGTACAGTAGTTAGAGTCCAGCAGGGACTAGTGTTGTGACTGACAATTCGCAATTTTTCACAAACTCCCCTTTTGTTGATGTAAGTTCACAAGGTTGCTGACTGAACAACAAACGAAGGGTAACAATAACGATGTCAGCATCCGGAGTGAACTGAACTTCAGGGCTGGTTCTGGGCCCTAAATAGCTGTCTCCATCCAATCAGGTTTTGGCTTAGTGATACTTCCTGCAGGCCGTGGCTCGAGCTCCCCCTGCAGGAAGTAGTGCTCGGAATGTCTGTTTCCATTATCTTGTATGTAAATATCTGGTGTTTACCATGGTGCTTTTGGTACGCCTTGGACATAGAAAACCTCGTCATCTTTGATGTAATATGGGTTGCCGGCCCTCAGGGGCTACCTTGGCACTGGTATAACAACTAGCAAAATCTCAGTTCGGATGTAACACCCAAATCTCCTGATATCAGACACTCAGATCGGTACCAAACGTTGTGTGTCGATAGAGTGTCAACCAAAATACCGATTTAGTTCGCACTGCGTGCTGTCGTCCAGTATAACTTGCATAAATGGTGCTTGAAAGTAACACCAGAACTACAGAGTATAGGGAAAGCGTATCTGTGAGCTTTTATCGTATCGTGATGATCTCTGGTAGGTGAGTTGGTAGAGCTTCAGATCGTGCTACTAAAGGTTCCGAGTTTGAAACCCACTGACAATTTATTTTAACAGTTTACACGTGAAATTTTTACATGGGAGAACATTTTTCTGTCATGTAAAAGGACTTTCGGAGTTTGTGGCAATGTTCTTTTGACAGTCCGCTTTCGCTTCGTTAGCTGAACGTAACAAACCTGTAGAGTACATTTGTATAGATAGGTATCGTATCATCTATACAAATGTACTATATAGTTTTGCTATAATCAGCTAACGAAGCAAAGCCAGACTGTCAAAGGAACATTGCTAGAAATTCCGAAACGTCCTTTTACATGTCAGAAAAATGTTCTCCCATATAACAGTTTCTCGCGTAAACTGTTAAAAAAATCACCATCAGTGGATTTCGAGTTCGGATCCTTTAGTAGTACAATCTGACGCTCCACCAGCTCACCTACCACACATCATTACGTTAGCAGTTCACAGATACGCTTTTCCTATACTCTTTAGTTCTGGTGCTGCTTTTAAGTACCTACTGGACGACGGTACACAGCACGAACTAAATCGGTGTTTTGGTTGACACACTATCAACACACAATGGTACCGATCTGCGTGTCTGACAGTTGGAGGTTATGGTGTAGGTCCGTTGCATCCCGTGACAAGTAAGATTTGACGTAAGTACAGGGTGGTCAGAAACAGTCTGAAAAGCTTTTAAGGGTGCTGCACGTATGTTGTGATGAGACATAATTGTCACGAAAAAAAAAACCGATACGTTGCGCCGCTTCCGAGATAATTAGCATTATATGTGAATTGAAGGTGAGGGCATGACGTGGAATCAGTGTCATCGACTGAAAATGTGTGCCGAACCGGACCCGAACCTGGAATCTCCTGCTTACTAGGCAGTTGCGCCATCCGGACAAAGTGTTTATTGCAACTGTGCGGACTATCTCATATAAGAGTTCGTTAGCAGTGAAGGTACCCAAGCAGGCGGCTGCGTGTGCAAATTCAAGCGGCCCGCCAGAGACAGTATCGCCAAATGCGTTCTTCATTTGGTTTGCTAAAACCAAACAAGAGAGTGACACAAAAATTGGACAAGGGATGGTAGTAAGGATCGAACCGAAGGCAACGGCTGAGCAGTCTCTGTTATCATCTATGCTATGAGAACAACTGAGACTAATTGTATCTTGCAGGCTACTTGAATTTGATCGCAAAAAGGTCTGACTGGCTAACTTCAGTGCCAATTAATTCGGAAACGGCGTCACGTATCGAAGTTATTCCGTAACACCTTTTTTATTTTTTTAGCACAAACTAGCCTGCAACACTCTTGCAAGCTTGTTGGACTGTTTCTGACCACCACGTATAATCCATTAGCAGGTCTCTAGAGCGAAAGCAAACACTGTTGGAAAATGGTACTAACTATTAATTCCACAAAGCACCACGCTAGAAAAAAGTTCAAGTCGCAAAGGACAGTCCCATGTCAAAATTTTGAGATGTCAGGCTTAGTTCAAATTAGTCGCTGAAAAACAGCGCAATATTAAGTTGCCAGTGTGATGAAAACATAGTCAGGTCCGGTGTATTGCAAATTAAAACAGTCCAGAATTCATAGAAGTCCACTCACAGAACCACTAACATGAAGCTTTGCGTTGTCATTGCGGCGGCTCCAGATTGAGTTCCTGATTGAAGTCATGCATAAACATTCGGCGCCTGGCCCAGGAAGTTCACTCGGAGTGAACTAGCCTCTCAGGGCCTACGCGTTTGATACACTCTGTCTTGCTTCCTATCACGTGACCAGTGTGGGAAAGAGGTCCGTGGAACCAGCGACCTCTGTTGGTGCTTCGGTCGCTGTATGATTGCTGTGTGTAGTGTGGCAGTCCTCGAGTGTCTTCTATAACGAAGCCGATTGTCCGCATAACTTGGCTGTAATGTGTGCTGCTGGCAGGGTAGGCGTAAGTCCATAATACAGTAGCAACAGTCGCTTTTATTTTCGTATACCAAATTTAGGCTCAGGTAAGTGTTAACTACAATGAAAACATCGTACTTGGTAGTCGATCAGTCTAAATATTTAAATATTACAGTAACTGAGAATGACCTAATATCAGTGGACAATAAAATTATCTGCATATGCATTTTTATAAGGAAAAAATAAAGGTCAGACTCATCATCTCATCGACGTCCAGGTTATTAGAGGTGGAGTACTAGCTCAGTTTGACAATGTAGTTAATCGAAGGAACAGGGGAGGAAGCAAAGTAGCCTTGCCTTTATCGAAGGCACAAGCTCATCATTCTTCTGAAGTGATTCATGGAAACTATGGAGAAACTAAGTATGAATGGCAGGACAGGATTTTGTATTCCATTCCCAGCGAATACAAGTACACAATACGAACTTATCACAAGTAAAAGTAAAAATATGTCATCTCTTCAGTTCAGCGTCTTAACGATTGCATCACTTCGCTCGATGTGTTTGTAGGGCAGTCTTTATGTAGAAGCATTTTTTCAAAAATTGTGGACATGTAAAGAAATCTATTACTGCTCTCTCACAAATTATTATTGTACTAAATGAATGAGCGCTGACATGAGTTCCAATCGTTTTGAGTATAGTGCTATATTTCCTGGCACAATACTGATGCTGCCCAACAGTAAAATCAAAGTACCTCACTACCGTCTTTATCCATCATAAACAAGTTATTGAACAACATTTGTTTTTTTCTGTCGCTTGGTTTAAAATCTAATCATGTCAGTATATAAAGATTCTCTGATCTGCAAACTGAATTTCATACTTAGCTTTTTTATTATTTCTTCTGTAGGCATGAAGAGTATAGGCACAAAAAAAGTTCATTTCGCTGTTTACGCGAGTGCAGAAAGCTGTTAGTAAAACGATATTGGTGAATTCATTATTATTTGTAGCTTAAAATTAGTAAATCAACAACTTACTACCTCCTCCTCCTTTGTTTACGGCATAATAACCGAGAAACGAATTCAAATAAGAATTTTTTGTGAATTTAGACTGTGTTATATCAGTTGACTGACGAGTATTCAAGTTAAAGTGAACAGCATAAGTATATTATTTTACATCTCACAACTTGATCTCAGGAAGAAATGTTTGAGGGTACACAAACTGCGCTCTCCCTGTTCTGTGTCTGACTCCAAGAGCGGCCAGTAGATGTGTTCCCAGGCAATTAGTTCCACCAAGAGCTGGTTCTCACGGTCCGTCACCTCCTGCCCGTCCGTACAGGCATGCAGCGGCCTTTACCAACCAAACTCCCCAAATAACTGTTAGTCCTTTCACAAGGAAGCTAGGGCTGGAGTTCGTTGGCTTATTATATTGCCTCTCTCTCTCTCTCTCTCTCTCTCTCTCTCTCCCTCTCCCTCTGTATGTGTGTGTGTGTGTGTGTGTGTGATCTGACATGCGTGTTATCTGTGTTTTTGTGTTGCCGCGACGTGTAGAAGATGCTCAGTAACGTGCAGACTTTCAAGATCAGTCTGTTTCGCAGTTTATGAGAATATACACTGACGGAAGAAAAATCGCAACACCAAAAAATAAATAATGTAGAGTAATGAAATTTCGGGAATATACAGGGTGTTACAAAAAGGTACGGCCAAACTTTCAGGAAACATTCCTCACACACAAATAAAGAAAAGATGTTATGTAGACATGTGTCCGGAAACGCTTAATTTCCATGTTAGAGCTCAGTTTAGTTTCTTCCACCTACGCTCAATGGAGCACGTTATCATGATTTCATACGGGATACTCTACCTGTGCTGCTAGAACATGTGCCTTTACAAGTACGACACAACATGTGGTCCATGCGCGATGGAGCTCCTGCACATTTCAGTCGAAGTGTTCGTACGCTTCTCAACAACAGATTCGGTGACCGATGGATTGGTAGAGGCGGAACAATTCCATGGCCTCCACGCTCTCCTGACCTCAACCCTCTTGACTTTCATTTATGGAGGCATTTGAAAGCTCTTGTCTACGCAACCCCGGTACCAAATGTAGAGACTCTTCGTGCTCGTATTGTGGACGGCTGTGATATAATACACCATTCTCCAGGGCTGCTGTATCCTCGCTAACGGAGGACATTTTGAACATTTCCTGTAACAAAGTGATTGAAGTCACGATGGTACGTTCTGTTGCTGTGTGTTTCCATTCCATGATTTGAAGAGAAGTAATAAAATGAGCTCTAACACGGAAAACAAGCGTTTCCGGACACATGTCCACATTACATATTTTCTTTCTTTGTGTGTGAGGAATGTTTCCTGAAAGTTCGGCCGTACCTTTTTGTAACACCCTGTATATGCGTAGGTACAATATTTAAGTGACAAACATTGCAAGATCACAGATTCATGTAGGTGCGAGATAAGCCATTGCAAATGTGAAATGTTGGTACATTAATGTTGAATGTTGAATACAAGTATGCAAACGTGCATGTATTGTGTGGTACAGGTGCCGGAAGTCAATTTGCGAGAGAGTTCCATGCCTGTCGCAGGGACAATTAATGCTGATTGTGGATGACGTTGGAGTTATCGTCCAGTGTTGTCTCACATGTGCTCGATTGGAGACAGATCTGGTGATTGAGCAGGTCAAGGCAACATGTCCACATGGTTTACAACAGCGGTTTGCGGGCGAGCGTTGTCCTGTTGGAAAACACCCCGTGGACTGATGGCAGCACAACAGGTCGAATCACCAGATTGACGTAAAGTTTTGTAGTTAGAGTGTACGCATGTCCGATGGAGCTTTTCCGTGTTTCTGAATAACACAGGCACTGCAATATCGAATTTAGCCGCCGAGACCGGACAAGCGCCTTTCAAATAAAATGTCCACATAATGGATGTACAAGTGCAGAATGCAGACATATGGAAGTTTGGGTCTGCCTTGAGATGTGCCCGGATTGCCAAATGGTAAGGCGACCGCTCGCGATAAGCGGGAAATCCGGGTTCAAGTCCCGCTGTGGCACAAATTTTCACTATCGTCATTCCAGTATACAGTTGATGGTTCCTCATAGTCGTAACAGCAAATACATTAAATGTTAGTGAAACTGTTTCTTGTGAATGAACTGAAGAGTGAAGAAATAGATAAACATTATTTTTTACTGAACTGATTAATAACCGCACCATTTATTAAAAAGTTATTTACTGTTGGGTACCTTTAACTTTTCAGTGCTAAAAGCAGACAATTTAAACTTTCTGACATGTCAAATAAAATTCATTTTAACGTCAAAACATGACAATATTTTAAACTTCAGTATGTACAGTTTTTATAATCATCACACATCCATATTTCCTGCAATATAATTGAACGTATCACTTTTAAATCTACCCGGCTTTTACTTCCTTAATCATTTGTGTTGGGAATGCGGGAGAACGGCGTAGGTTATCTTCAATCAGAAAGATACCCAACAATTAGTAATAAAATGATATTTATTGAATATGAAGAAATACTCAACTCAAATGATGCTTCTTCTTGTAAAATGTCCAGCACAATTACAATTCGACGTTCAATATTCTTACAAGTCCTATAAATACACTACTGGCCATTAAAATTGCTACACCAACAAGAAATGCAGATGATAAACGGGTATTCATTGGACAAAAATATTATACTACAGCTGACATGTGATAACATTTTCACGCAATTTGAGTGCATAGATCCTGAGAAATCAGTACCCAGAACAACCACCTCTGGCCGTAATAACGGCCTTGATACGCCTGGGCATTGAGTCAAACAGAGCTTGGATGGCGTGTACAGGTACAGCTGCCCATGCAGCTTCAACACGATACCACAGTTCATCAAGAGTAGTGACGCGTATTGTGACGAGCCAGTTGCTAGACCACCACTGACCAGACGTTTTCAATTGCTGAGAGATCTGGAGAACGTGCCGGCCAGGGCAGCAGTCGAACATTTCCTGTATCCAGAAAGGCCCGTACAGGACCTGAAACATGAGGTCGTGCATTATCCTGCTGAAATGTAGGATTTCGCAGGTTCGAATGACGGGTAGAGCCACGGGTCGTAAAACATCTGAAATGTAACGTCCACTGTTCAAAGTGCCGTCAATGCGAACAAGAGGTGACCGAGACGTGTAACCAATGGCACCCCATACCATCACGCCGGGTGATATGCCAGTATGGCGATGACGAATACACGCTTCCAATGTGCATTCACCGCGAGGTCGCCAAACACGGATGCGACCATCATGATGCTGTAAACAGAATCTGTATTCATCGGTAAAAATGACGTTTTGCCATTCGTGCACCCAGGTTCGTCGTCGAGTACACCATCGCAGGCGCTCCTGTCTGTGATGCAGCGTCAAGGGTAACCGCAGAAATGGTCTCCGAGCTGATAGTCCATGCTGCTGCAAACGTCGTCGAACTGTTCGTGCAGATGGTTGTTGTCTTGCAAACGCCCTCACCTGTTGACTCAGAGATCGAGACGTGGCTGCACGATCCGTTACAGCCATGCGGATAAGATGCCTGTCATCTCGACTGCTAGTGATTCGAGGCCGTTGGGATCCAGCACGGCGTTCCGTATTACCCTCCTGAACCCACCGATTTCATATTCTGCTAACAGGCATTGGATCTCGACCAACGTGAGCAGCAATGTCGCGATACGATAAACTGCAGTCGCGATAGGCTACAATCCGACCTTTATCAAAGTCGGAAATGTGATGGTACGCATTTCTCCTCCTTACACGAGGCATCACAACAACGTTTCACCAGGCAACGCCGGTCAGCTGCTGTTTGTGTATGAGAAATCGGTTGGAAACTTCCCTCATGTCAGCACGTTGTAGGTGTCGCCACCGGCGCCAACCTTGTGTGAGTCCTCTGAAAAGCTAATCATTTGCATATCACAGCATCTTCTTTCTGTCGGTTAAATTTTGCGTCTGTAGCACGTCATATTCGTGGTGTAGCAATTTTAATGGCCAGTAGTGTATTAAAGTCCTGTAACAGTGCCTCTGAGTCATGCCTATGTAGAGCACAGAGCTGGCCTACGAAGGTTACGGAGCGTAATTCTCGGAGACGATAGACAAACACTGCAGCTTGTAGACTCGGCAGTAACTGGAGACTGTACACGACTCGGCGGTCTGACAAGAACTGTCCGCCGTGCTGCTTTCATCTGATACTTTCCTCTCTTTGGGGAAGTGTGAGGGGGAGTTTGCAGCCTTTCGGCTTTTACTCCCCTGTGAACGTGTGTGTGTGATTTTTCTATAGTTTTTTTGGTGTCTGTGATTTGTGATGATTGTTGTGAGTGTGTCTGGTACTTGCCTGAGGTAGGCGAGAAGATTGGTGTTATATGGGAGGGAGCAGGATTATGGATTGGGTGTTGGGATTTTCTCTTCGACTTAGTCGTCGAAGATCGTCATAGGGCGCCTATGTTTATCGCGGGACATGTCATACCGACCTAGGGAGTGGATGAGTGCATTTCCGGATCTGGAAGAACCCTCATAGAAGGCCGTTGCCAGATCATGAAAACGCTCTCTCAGGAGTGGGATTTCGGCTGCGGCGTGCAGGTCGTCTGTGGGGAATCCAAGAGGTAGATGCAGTGCCCTTCTGAGGGCGCGGTTCTGCAGCCTCTGGAGTTTATCCAGGTGCTGCTTTGCCGCGTATCCCCAGACAGGGCACGCATACTCCATTCCGCTACGGCGGAATTGATAAATATAGCTCCTGCTAGGAAATCTTATGCCATTTTTTCTGCAAAGTAATGACACCATCAGATAACGTTGGTGGAGGTGGATAGCGATCCTCACCCTTCTCTCTAAAGTATACCACAAAGGCTCAATTACATTCAAATCTGATGGCTGTGGTGGCAATCGGAAATGCGACAGTTCTCCTCGTACTCACAGACCAGTTCCGGACGATGCAAGCTGTGCGAACAGGGGTCAGTGGAACACAGCATTATCACTAGGAAACAAACATTGTACAACGGGATGGGTCTGATCAGCCAAAACGGCAGTAATGCGATTTTTCAGAATACCTATGGGGCGACGGGAATACCTTGAAATGACTGTCCAAATTATCACCGAACCCTCGCAATGTTTCACTCTTGCGACGTAAATCCGGCCAAAAGTTGGAAACAGTGTGAAACAAGACTCGTCGGAACAAATGACTTTCTTCCATTGCTCCAAAGTCCAGGTTGCTCCATAGTCCAGGTTTCATAGCTTCGGGATCACGATTTCCTGTTGCAGGTATTTGCATCACTGATGATTAGTTTTAGAATTTAGCTCGCCCTGTAATTCCCTGCTTATGGAGCTCCCTAGGTGTTGCATTGCGCTGACTGTGTGACACTCAGTTGTGCAGTGACTTTTCTAGTTGTCGTACTCTTACTTTTCGTCACTTAACACACACGTTCGTCCACGTTCTGACTTAGCGGATGATATTTCTCGGCTTTCCCTGTATGCACCATAAATCTTCAATACGGTGCCTTTTGAAGCACCAGAAACTTCGTCTCTGTTGGTTACGGAAGCACCACCCTATGCACACCAACAAATTTCCCACGGTCGAACTCAGTTAGCTGCGACATAACGGACTCACAGTTACACGCAACACTTTTAATGTATTGAGAGCATTGCATAGGTGCCATTCATGGTGAAATACAACAGCGTCACGTGCAGGCTTGTCTAGCTCCTGCATTTAGTTCATGAGTGCATTGCTCGCGGTACTTCCAGATTTTTATCCATCTCCGGTAAGCAAGCAGTGAGCAAGAACGAAACCGCGCCGCCACAGCCTCCTCCCGAATGTGAGTTGTGTGTCTTAATCCCCGCGACAAATCGTTCGTTAATTAGACAGCAAGAAATCTTGCGCGTACTTATAAACTACGTTGTAAACTATAATTTGTCGTTACCTAATATGCAAGATGCGTTCGTGTCTGATAGGTAAACGTATCGATGATGTGGAAGTAACAGCCGTGCACAAGTAAGCTGCTGTGTTTCGACAACCTCTGACAAAGTTATCTCAAAGAAAAAGGCATTGCAATTCTTTAAGTCTCTTTTCGACTTCGACATTCTTATAGCTCAGAGAAGTTATATAGATTCGTGTGCAGTTAACTTGAAGCGACGCATTTTCTTCGGATAGTCAGACCTGTCTTCATTTGCTCATTTCCATACATTGTTCTGTCGTGAACCGCTGCAAAGAAAGTGGGGCACTCCCTGCGAGTGGTCAAAACATAGTCCTGTTTCTCCACGGCATGCAGAAGGTCTTCGACATAGTGCTCTCCAACTTCCACTCAGTTCCAACTTAAAACTATAATAATCGCATGGACAAAGCTCCAGGGAGGGTGGGGCAGAGACTGAGAAACCGTTGCAAGATGCAGAGGGACTGTATAAAACCACGCTGGGGTATTTCGGTTTAGCAGATAGGTTCAGAAAAGGTGACTCGATTCAAGATATGAGAGTGCCACGAATATGACTCACCAGTGACCGTAATTATTAGAAGATGTCGCCATAGGATCCAAGGCAAGTATGTGGTTGAATGGATAGACCTGATTCCAAATCGCAGACAGCATTTAAACTAGAAAGTGTCACACTATAGAGCTGAAAAGCCAGTATATTGGTCAATGGATTTTGTACATTTCTTATGACTTTAATCTAGCGTTTCATTTTGGAAGTGTTTCCTCACATAGCATACCATCTATTGTGTGTGATCATTCTCAATCAACCATCATCCTCCCTCGCCTGTAACCCTGTGGATGTATCGGAGAACCACTGTTATACTGTCTACATGGTACTGAGATGGAATGCACAACATATACTACTTCTTAGCGTGACAAATATCTAGCAGTGGCAAGAGGGATTTGCAAATACCAGCTTAATACCACGTTCTTTAGCTAAATCACTTTCTAAATTTGGTGATAAGGGTATTTTATTACAAGCTTGCACCACATAGCGACATGCATCTGTACTTTCAACCTGTTAATACACACCCCCTGATCACCGTCTATTTGTGAATTTGTGTGGAAGACCACTTCATTTGGAAGCAATACTATACCACGATTTATAACGCATGTATAGTTTGTAACATCAATATTGTTAGCGTAAATTGTGTGTGCCTGTAGAACTAAGACCGCCTTTTTTATGCAGGGTTACAGTAACATGTCATTGCGATCGTGTTTTTAACATCTGGTCGTTTATAAGACGATTACGTCTCTCTACCTAAGACATACAGATGCCACTGGCATGAAAAACTAATGAGGCCTGTCCACCCATCGCGGATTCTCTCTCAGTATTGCTTTATGCCACCGGCATTCAGTTACTGGAGAAGTATTATACTCAGTAAGCGATGCGTGACAAACTCGCTGTGATCGGCAGCCTTATGAAGTTTGTGTTGGGACGTAAAATTGCTATGGTCAGTATTCCGACATGTGCAAAAAAAATGGCTATGTCCATTCATCAGGGAGGTATGGATTTGACGTGGGAGTTTGCGATTTCAGTGCACTGATAGCCGTACGGGGGATGAAGGATTTTACATGGAAAATTATGTCAGTTGTAAAAGGGATATTAGATATTGATATTTCCAGAGCCACAGCCGCCAGATGGATGTATTTCCAATACTTTTCTCATTGTCAAATGTCATCAGATTGGGGCTGCAATCATAATATTTAATTATAATAACAGTAATAAATGTGTGGCTGTTTTCCTAGAACGACAACGTCGGCCGCTGTGGCCGAGCGGTTCTAGCGCTTCAGTCCGGAACCGCGCTGCTGCTATGGTCGCAGGTTCGAATCCTGCCTCGGGCATGGACGTTTGTAATGTCGTTAGGTTAGTTAGGTTTTAGTTGTTCTAAGTGAGGCGACTGATGACCTCAGATGTTAAGTCCCATAGTGCTTAGAGCCATACGAGCCTAGAACGACAACATTTGGTGTGTGGAGCACATGACGGAGGTAGCCTGTGGCCTGAACGAATGAGCATTTCAAGCTTAAGGCTGTCGAGAGCAGCGGGTACAAAGGAAAGTTCCGGCCTGTTGGCTAGACGGTTCTTGCCCACAGCTGCATGGCCAAGTCCCGGTGGTGGCGCCCTCTGGATATCTGAATAGTGAACAAATACTCAGTTCGATTGGACAGTATCTGAGATTGCGTGTGTTGGCTGTATTCTACGTGGAAAATTGAGCAATTCAATATTGATCACGGCCAATTGCTGGTGCTTCATGTATTGATAACATCTGAATTCCTACCACTCCAATCATCCCTGGATGCCATCCATGGCCGGTGTGGTGCACGCTGGCATACATGCACGTCCAAGACTGTGGCAGTTTCTCTGGCTTCTGAGCGTTAGTGGTGGCGGTATATGAGGGGACGGGTGCGCTGCGTGTGGACATCTGAGAGGTGAGTGGGCTGTATGTATGAGTGTTTTCACCGATCTCAGGCATCTCACTGTGATAGCTGCTAGGATCGTGGTTTAGTGTTACTCAATACACTGCAGAGTGATTTGTCTCGTAGTGTCTTTTGTTGTTATTACTATCCTATCATGTGATAGACCCTTCCTCCTCCTCCTCCTCCTCCTCCTACTGTTCCTGCTCATTCTTCGTCCTGGTGTAGCTGAGAAAACCAACTTAGGGCTTATATTGTGCTTTAAAAACCCAATCGCAGCATGAAATTCCCGATTGATCATCTTATTGTTTCCGATAATGGTACTGTGAGCACACATACCACACCAATCCCTAAGCGTATTTTTTAAGGACAAAGCATGTAACTGAGCTGAAATTTGAAATTTTCAGCTACCTCCACTGTAACGAACTGCCTACCAATTGACCTAACTGTGCCAGTATCCGACAGAAGGCAAGGGAAAAAAATCCAGTAGGGTTTGGAAACCGGGTGGTTGCAGGATCGAATCCCACCAAATATTCCAATCCTAGTATCCGCCAGTAGGAAGCAAGGAGAAACTGTCCCTTACAAAGGATATCCGATTTAATTAATTAGCCAATCAGTCTGATAGAGTGAGGGAATATTTACAAAAAATCCACAAGTGGTTGGGTTTACCAGGTAAACGCTGCTTTGTTTGTGGTTCGATCTGGCTGCAACCAACAACACATGCAGGCCTGTAAGTGAGACATGACAGGTGTGGCCACTAGCGAGAGAGAGAGATAGATAGATAGAGAGAGAGAGAGAGAGAGAGAGAGAGAGAGAGAGAGCGTACGTTTCGACAGGAATTTCTCAGGTATTAAACGTCGAAAGTTGCCACCACCTGAAGCTTTTGTTAGGGGATTAGCGCGACGTACAGTCTGCCAGTTGCTGGGCCCAAGGGGCATAATGTTGCCTGTGCGTGCGGCAATAAACAAAGTAGTCGGCTCGGTGGACTGTGGACGGCACGTGCTTTGCGATCGGAAGATTTTTAACAGTGTAATTATGTGTGGTGAGTTATATTGACAGTATTCCTTGCACAACTGGAGTAAAAGAGCGCTACAGTTGTTTAAATATTCCATACTGCATCGTCACTCTCAAAATGTTTAAATAAACAGTATTCCCTATACTGTAGTTAAGTTCCCGACAAAGTCTTTAAATAGATAAAATATATCCCAGACACTGCCTTGTATCCCACAAATTGTTTAAATAAACAATATTTCACACATTTCTTTGTCTACCACGAATTGTTTAAACAATAGTCTATGCACTGCAATCGATTTCCCACCAAATTCTTCAAATAAATAAATAAACTATGTTATATACACTGCGTTTTATCCAATAAATTGTTTAAATAAACAATATTCCACAAATAGCCTTGTCTACCAAAAATTGTTTAAACAATATTCCATACACTGCAATCGATTCTCTTCCAAATAGCCAGTCAACTGAGTCTCTTCCTTAGCAATTTCTGGGTGGCGGAGGGAAGGAGGAGGCCTGGGGGTTTTCCCAAGGGGGAGGAGTTAATTAATTTATCGATTTAATTAATTACTCAATCAAACTGATGGAGTTGGAGGGGGCTGTTCAAGCAACCCAGGCCTGAAAGTGTGCTTTTATTGGCGAGCCGAGTTCCCAGAGTGGTGGGAGGAGGAGGGGTAAGGTGGGGAGGCTTTCTCAGAAGGATAGATTATCCACAGGGGGTCGCAAACCACTTATCAGAACAGTAGGTTAAGGGGAGAGGGAGGGGATCCTAAATCAATCAGCTGTCACACTTTCATTAATTTGCGTATCAATTTGATATCAAAAGTGGCATATAACAGTAGGTTAAAGATCTGTCACTGAAAAGAGAACAATAGGTTAAGGGCTGACATCGAGAAGAACAATAGGTTTACCCCTGAATGTATGCTTCCCCTGATGTAGGAAACCCACCCTAACAGAGTGGCGTAGATCGAACTTTGTTCCACTACTCGCAGAAATGTTGACTGTTGGAGTAATTCGCTGCATTGCTACGTATGGATCACCAGCCTTGTACAGACACAGCAGGCAGAGCTAAATTCACAGTACTCCAACGTCAATCATTAAAGCCATGTAATTACGTAACCAGTCTTAGGAAGATTCCGAGATCCGACCACTGGAGTGTAATATCTGCACCGCCAGCAGGTCCTCCATCAGTTGCCTCCTAACAACTTCCTCCGATTAGGTACACAAATACAAAACAGCAATACAGTTCAGATTGTTCAAAAGTCGAAAAGCTACAGGCTGCACGATTTGACGCGATGTCTATGCCTCCCGCGCACATCCACTATCACGAAACTGAAACACTCGCCGAGATGACAAGAAAGTAAGTAGAGTTCTATGCCAGTATAAAAGAATCTACTGGCAAAACATTTCAGAGCTGTCCGTACTGGCAGTATAACTTTATTGATCGATGAGGATTACTCACTCCTGACTTCATAAACGCAACCTATGAAGTACCACCTCCACCCTATAGGGCATGAGTCTCGCTTCTGACTCTGCCGAGGGATGCCTGACGACTCTTTAATTTCACGAGAACCAAACTGCTTCACGAAATTATTTAACATTTAGCTCTTTCAGATAGTCACTCTCAGATGCAGGATTCAGGCATTCGCATTGACAATTTACTGCTCCCACTAATAGCGCTATTGTGTAAAGTACTAGTTCCTGTCATGACTTTCAGAAGTTTCTTTCCAACGGGTGCTGGGAAGCACCGACATACAAGCCCGTTAGTTATAAGTCAGAACACAAGCCATTTACAATAATGTAGAAAGAAAGACTGAAGAAAACGCCCTTCCCCAGATGCCGGAAACTGTCTCATTTGCTGAGACATAACTTTATAATCAATCCAAACACGTAACAACTTAAAATTGTGAAAAACAGTAACTATTTCTAAATAGAGGGAGTAGCTCTAAAGTAAACCATAACATTAAAAAGCAAAAAAAACTGCCTGTGGCGTCAGAAATCGCAAACTGCATGAGTCGACATCCGTGGTCAGAAACGATTCGTTACAAACTCACCTCGTCGCCGTTTTTTATCATAACCCACGAACACCGTGAAAATGATGTTAACTGTTTCCGCTGTAGCTGCTTGTAAGAGTAACTTCATATTTCTAAATGAAAAGAACGAATATGTCAATGCCTTCGGTAACACTGTAGGATATCCACATTTTTGTGATTTTCATTTATAAAGCACGAAAATGGTTTAGCACAAACACTCGGAACCGCGGCCCTTGCACAGTGGGGTAACTACGGTACGGATAGCTGTACAGTGGATGCGACCGTATCGGAGAGGTGTCTACGGAGAGGCCAGACAAATGTGTGCTGCCTGAGTAAAAGCGGCAGCATTTTCAGTATTTGCAGGAGCAACGGTTTGGGTAACTGACCGATCTGGCCTCGTAATATTAGCCATCACTGCCTCGCTATATCGGCACTGTAAACAGCTGAAAGCGAGGAATAACTACAGCCGTTATATTTCCCAAGGACAGGCAGCTCTACTGTATGGCTTACGAACAGCTCAACCTACGGCGGCGCGGTTCTTTCCGTCCCTTTACGACGGACCTGCACCTACCTGTGAACATTGTCTCAGCAGATCATCAGTAGGAAAGCCGAGTGAAACCTACTGTACTTCGACGTGAACCAGGCTGCAATTTAAGTCACTAATATACGTTTCGGGAGGAAGTTTTCACACACATGAAAGGTTGGAAATTTTGTTCTCAATTAATAGATTGCCGGCCACTGGTGGCCTAGCGGTTCTGGCGCTACAGTCTGAAACCGCGCAACCGCTACGGTCGCAGGTTCGAATCCTGCCTCGGGCATGGATGTGTGTGTTGTCCTTAGGTTAGTTAGGTTTAAATAGTTCTAAGTTCTAGGGGATTTATGACCTCAGCAGTTGAGTCCCATAGTGCTCAGAGCCATTTGAACCATTTTTGAATTAATAGATTCTGAAACTTAGGTGAACAAGTATCACTGGCAGCCCGTGCTAGTCTTAACACAGTCACTCATAATCCCTTTCACTCACGTTAGCAAGTTTGTGGTGTTGCATTTCCCGAAAACGTAATAACTACAAAAATACTGATTGTTTTTGATTGATAATGGTTCAGATGGTTCAAATGGCTCTGAGCACTATGCGACTTAACTTCTGAGGTCATCAGTCGCCTAGAACTAATTAAACCTAACTAACCTAAGGACATCACACACATCCATGCCCGAGGAAGGATTCGAATCTGCGATCGTAGCGGTCGCTCGGCTGCAGACTGCAGCGCCTAGAACCGCACGGCCACTCCGGCCGGCGATTGATAATGTTCGCCAAATATTAAGTCTGTCGGTACCAAATGCAGTCACAGTTTTTAGCCACCGACCTGCTCAATACGCCACGCGGAATATATGTCTTGTTTCGTCCCAAAATTCACTTAAAATTTCCGAAATTTCTACACGCCCATCGGAATAATTATGCCGTCACGTTACCACACTTTTGATGTATGTAACACTGCTAGATCCGGCAACTTATCCTTTCCATCGGAACTACTATTACACACGTCCGAACTGTTTCATGCCTAGGCTCCGACTCTTCTCTAGAATACTCTTAAGTCTTCTCTACTAGCAGAGAAAGGTGCGTGAAGAATACTGCTTTACCATTGGTCAGTTTACTCAACAGCCAATAGCAAAAGAATATTCTCCCACGTCTGTCCGCGCTTTTCATCAATAACCAATTGCAAAATAGTAAACCTAACGACTGCACTTTTTACCGACGTAATTATCTAATATGCTGAAGTTTTGTTTATGCCAACGTTATTTACTATTGTTATTTATACCTGAATTAACTTTCCCTTTGCCATAAACTTACTTTACAAATCTATTGTACAAAAATCCCCTTTGTCCACATCCATACTTCTTCGAAAAGTTCCCACACTAAATCCTACTACATAACTCGTTAAACAATTATCTTCATATTAACCTTAAACCACACTCACGCATCATTCATACTGCTAAAACACATTTATAGCATTTACATACACAAAAAGACATAATAAGACTTTATGAAAATACTAGAACAGTTTATGAAAAACATTCTATTACTTTAGTGCACTCTAGTGGGCACAATCGAAACTAAAATCACAGTCCCCCTATCCAATATTGTCCTCTATCGGCTGATACATAAACTACGTGCGCGTCCAGTCTCGCGTCACCATCTGTCACTATCCAGCTCTGAGACACATCTCCCACTTAACCGCCTCCAAGGCAGGATCGGTGTACGGTGCTACGCCTCAAACCGAGAACAGAATAGAAGCTTTTGAAATTTGGTGCTACAATAGAATGTTGAAAATTAGATGGGTAGCTCGACTGACAAATGAAGAGGTACTAAATCGAACTGGAAAGAAAAAGAAATTCGTGACAGAACTCGAAAAAAGAACGGCTCGGTTGATAGGACACATTCTGAGACATCGAGGAATCGTAAGCTCGGTAATGGAAGCAAGTGCGAGGAATAAAAATTGTGGAGGGAGACTGAAGTCCAGTATTTACGCAGAGATGAAGAGGCTCGCACAGGATAGACTAGCGTAGAGGTGCATCGTGCCATTCCTCGGACTGATGTCTACAACAACAAAAAAGTTTGTCTTCGAATAATCTTCTTCTTCTTCTTCTTCTTGCGTTACGGCCTCTGTACGACCACAGGTAGCCCCTTCGTCGACTGCATTTTCCTCTTCTTCTCCCAGAACCTCTTCATTCTTTCTCTTCTCCTCTCCCGCTCTTCTTCCGATATCTTCAGTTTCCGTTTCTCCTGGCGGCTCCACTGGTGACATTCTAATCTTTTCTTGTGTTCTTCTCTGTCATTGATCTCCAGCATATTTGTCGGTGTATATTTGTTCCTCCAATTTTCATTTCTTTCGACCTTGATCCCCAATCCCAACCAGTCCTTCCGAAGTTCAACAATCCACTTGGTTCCTGTCTTTCCCCTTGTTCTCCCTGTTGTTTCCCACACTCTTCGTCATTCTGTCCATACTCATCCTAACTACGTGTCCAGCAAACCTTGCCCTTTTGAGTCGGATTTCCCCTGATATTGTTCTCATGTTCCGGTCCAATTCTTCCCTAGGTCTTCGCATCCACCTCTCTCCACCTCTTTTGGGACCTAGTATTTTTCTCAGTATTTTCCTCTCTTCTTTCTGTAGTTGCTCTGCCCCATTTATTCCTAGTGTCATCGTCTCAGCAGCATAAAATACTGCATTCCTCACTGTTGCCTTGTAGTGGCTTATCTTTGCCTCTGTGGATATATTCTTTTCATTGTATAGCTCTCTCGTCATGCAGAAGGCTGACCTCATCTTCTTTATCCTCTCTGTTATTCCCTCCTTGCTCCTGTTCCTTCCTGTTACAAATTCTCCCAGGAATTTAAATTTGTCCACCATTTGCACAGTGCCTTCCGGTGTTTCCCAGTTTGCAGTGGTGTTTGGGCGATCCTCAGTCCCACCTTTTTGGCTACCTTACTTAAGTTGTCGAGTTGTGTCTTTGCGTCTTCTTCCGTCTCACTTACTATTGCTATGTCATCTGCAAAGGCTAGGCAGTTCACTTGAGCCCTGTTGTCCTTTTTGTCCCCCACACGGGTCTTTGGTATTCCCATTTCCTCGTTTATTGCTCTCCACTGCCTGATCACTTCGTCCAGTGCTATATTGAACAACAATGGTGACAATCCATCTCCCTGTTTAACACCAGTCTTGATCTCAAATTCTTCTGACAGTGCTCCTCTGAATCTCACCCTTGCCTTTGTGTCTGTCAGAATTTCTTTTATGAGTTGTTGTATAGTTCCATCAAGTCCTCTGTTCTTGAGGATCCTAGCAAGAGTCTGTCTGTCGATGGAGTCATATGCCTTTGTGAAGTCCACGAATGTTATTACTGCCTTTTTGTTTTTTAAGGCCCTGTGTTGTATCAGTTGCTTCAGGATAAGTATCTGCCTTCGAATAATGTGTAGAGGTAAGTAGTTTAGATGTGTGAGTAAGAGGAAGGGCCGGGGGCGTTGCGCAGGGAAGGCAGCCTGTGCCCCGGGGACCGGCTGGTGGCGGTGGACGGGCAGTCGGTGCGCGGCGCGTCGCTGTGCGAGGCGCACGCGCTGCTGGTGGCGGGCGGCGCCGCCGTGTCGCTGCTCATCGAGTACGACGTGGCGCGCGTGCGGGAGCTGCACTGCGCCAGCGGCCCGCTGCGCGTCGAGCTGCGCCACGCGGCCGGCGCCGGCCGCAGCCTGGGGCTCGCGCTCGCCGACCGCGGCCGCGCCGTCGTCGTCAGCGCCGTGCGGCCCGCCAGCCTCGCCGACAGGTACGCGCCGCGCCCTTCAGCGCTGACGCGTTTGTTTGCTACACCACTCCACACCCTAATTTATATTAATTACTCTTATCGGTAATAAAATTTTCACTCGACTGTGATGTTTGCGAGTTGGCAACAAATAAAAGTCCGGAGGCGTACCGAGGTCATCCTGCGGCTGTGGCAGGACCGAGAGAGCTGCGCCTCTGCCCCTTACGAACCTGTCCTCCCTCTCGACGTAAAGCTACGTTACTGCAACCTGCTCTACGCATATTTAGTAGATTTTGTAACTTCGCAGTTAGGTTTAATAAAAACGAAACATATTGAAGAATAAATAATAATGAGCGTACGGCATTGGTGCCTGGGAGACCCCTCGCGGGGCGGTTCGGCCGCCGCTCCACAAGTTCTTTAACGCCACTACGGCGACTTGCGAGTGAATGAGGATGAAATGATGATGAAAGACACACAACACCCAGTCACCTCGAGGCAGAGAAAATCCCTGATCACACCGGTAATTGAAACCGTGACCCCGTGCGCGGGAAACGAGAACGCTACCGCAAGACCACGAGTCGCGGACGTTGAGGAATATGCAGTGTTTAAAATACTACACGCAACAAAGTGAATTTTTATTTCTATAATATTTCTAAAAAATGTAACTAAAACAAACTCTATATCTTCTTGTTAATGGCAGCTACTGTACGTTAGTTTTAGTGCCGTGTATAATAAAAATAGATTTTACCTACTTCTCACATATTCGTAACAAGCTGAGTACCCAGTATTTCCCAGGTATGTATTTATTCCGATCTTCTGTTACCTTATCTCCTACTGTCACCTCTGTCCATCTCCACCTCCTACCATTCTATGTCCGTCTCCTCCTGCCCTTCTATCCATCTCGTCATTCCCTTTCCATCCGTCCATCTCATCCTCCTCCCTTTCTCTGTCCTTCCCCTCCACCCTCTCTGTTCTCCTCCTCCTACCTCCTACCTGTATTCACCTCCTCCTTACCCCTCTCTGTGTATCTACTCCTCCCCATCATCTCTCTCTCTCTCTCTCTCTCTCTATATATATATATATATATATATATATATATATATATATATATATATATATATATAGCTCTGAACACTATGGGACTTAACATCTGAGGTCATCAGTCCCCTAGAACTTAGAACTACTTAAACCTAACTAACCTAAGGACATCACACACATCCATGCCCGAGGCAGGATTCGAACCTGCGAGCGTAGCGGTCGCGCGGTTCCAGACTGAAGCGCCTAGAACCCCTCGGCCACTCCGGCCGGCGCTTGTTCTTGCACCCACAGTATTTGTTAGCAGATAATAAGTAATGTCTGTATCAAACTTTTGATGAAATCGATGCAGGGGCTTAGGAGGAGCTGTTTAACCGCAGCTTTGCCAGAGTACGTGTATGTTACATATATTTCATACATTTCAAATATATTTGTACGCTTATTTCACCTGTGCCAATTTCACACTGCTGTCCCGTTTCCTTGCAGCTCAATTTTTATGACGTCATATTTCCTGAACTATACGTCGTACAATGATATAATTTTGTAGTTACACTCAGCGGCATATGCAGATACTGTCTACAAAATTCATTGTGAATGGAGTTACTAGCAGTAAAGTAATAAATTTAAACGCCTTGCACGATGCGGCAGTCTTTCACACAGCTCAAGCTCAGTATTTATGATATGATATCTGCTGAACAACCCTGAGTCGTAGAATGATATAATTTTTGCAGGTACATGCTTCAGTGGTATTATGCAAATTCTTTCTTTCTTTCTTTTGCTACTGCCTTTATCCCACATTGGGCGCAGGGTCGGCATGGTTAAGTACGGATTTGGCATGGTTAATTTTAAGGGGTGGCCGGATGCCCTTCCTGCCGCCACCCCTTACCCCCTGGAACGGAATTAGTGTACCACAGCTGTCTGCGTTTAATGTAAATCTTGAAATAGTGCGAATGTGTTTCAAATGTCTGCGAGTCGTGTAACTGAGGCGGGATGTGGGGACCAGCCCAGTATTCACCCAGTAGGATGTGGAAAACCGCCTAAAAACCACATCCAGGCTGGCCGGCACACCGGCCGTCGTCGTTAATCCGCCGGGCGGATTCGATCCGGGGCTGGCGCCCCTACCCGAGCCCAGGAAGCAGCGCGTTAGCGCTCTCGGTTATCCTGGCTGGTTCAGTGGTATTATGCGAATACTGTCTGCAAAATGTGTGGCGAATGCAGTTAGTTGGAAAGAAGTAATAAATTAAAACGTCATGCCCCATGCGGCAGCTTTACTGCGTGAACAGCGAAAATGTTCTAACCCATGAACTTGTTTTGCTTTCACCATTTTGCAGGAGTTGTCAGCGAATAGTAGTTTCGTAAAGGTTTGAAATTCTGTGTACAGTTTGTTGCAGATCACGAAGTGCTCTCATGTGCTCTCATTCTCAGATACTTGCTGAATAAAGTCAGGGTATTCGTTAGTCGTGGTGTACTCAACGACGAACCTGGGTGCACGAATGGCAAAACGTCACTTTTTCGGATGAATCCAGGTTCTGTTTACAGCATCAAGATGGTTGCATCCGTGTTTGGCGACATCGCGATGATCGCACATTGGAAGCGTGTATTCGTCATCGTCATACTGGCGTATCACCCGGCGTGATGGCATGGGGTGCCATTGGTTACACGTCTCGGTCAACTCTTGTTCGTATGACGGCACTTTGAACAGTGGACGTTACATTTCAGATATGTTACGACCCGTGGCTCTACCCTTCATTCGATCCCTGCGAAACCCTACATTTCAGCAGGATAATGCACGACCGCATGTTGCAGGTCCTGTACGGGCCTTTCTGGATACAGAAAATGTTCGACTGCTGCCCTGGCCAGCACATTCTCCAGATCTCTCACCAATTGAAAACATCTGGTCAATGGTGGCTGAGCAACTGGCACGTCACAATACGCCAGTCACTACTCTTGATGAACTGTGGTATCGTGTTGAAGCTGCATGGGCAATTGTACCTGTACACGCCATCCAAGCTCTGTTTGACTCAATGCCCAGGCGTATCAGGGCCGTTATTACGGCCATAGTTGGTTGTTCTGGGTACTGATTTCTCAGGATCTATGCACCCACATTGCGTGAAAATGTAATCACATGTCAGTTCTAGTATAATATATTTGTCCAATGAATACCCGTTTATCATCTGCATTTCTTCTTGGTGTAGCAATTTTAGTGGCCAGTAGTGTAAGCTGTGTCTGTGTTTACATCATGGCGGTACCAAAAATTACATAGGTGAAGAAGATGTCAGATAAAAATGTTGGGGGGGGGGGGTGTCAGCGGAACAACTCTACGTGTGTGTCTATGTGTATACCTCTGTCCAATAAACGTCCAAATTTAGTCAACTGACTAGGAATAATGTTGTTGGGCCTACTGACTTCCAAATCATGGACCACGGTACACTAACAGTCAGCTTTCTTGTGACACTGACTAGGAATAATGTTGTTGGGCCTACTGACTTCCAAATCATGGACCACGGTACACTAACAGTCAGCTTTCTTGTGACACTGTACTCCTTCCTCCTGTGCGTCTTTTAAGGAATGCATTCGGCCGTGATTTCATTTTTTATGGATATCAATGCGCGACCGCACTGAACTTTGTAGGTGAAGGAGCTTTTGAAATGTAAGGATATTCAGCGAAGGCGCTTCCCCAGACTTAAATCCCGTCGATCACGTGTGGGATGCGTTGGGGAGACGTATTGTAGTGCGTCCACATACACTAACCATCATCCAGCAGTTGTTAACCGCACTAGTGGAGAAAAGGGACTCCATACCACTAGAACTCCTTTACCAACCTAGTGACTAGTAAGGGAGACTTTGCAGACCACATATTGTTGTCCGTGACGATCACACACCCATTAACAAGCGTGTCCCGCCATTTCTAAAGTCCAGGAGCCATAATAAACCGCATTGACTTCAGTGTAATAAAAGTGTCATTTCTAATCGTCTCGCTGCGTGTTTCTTTCAATTAAGGCCTTGTACTGTACTGTACTGAAGCAGTTCTTTCTATGTATGGTTTAAGTTCCATCGAGCAGTGGTAGTGACACATAATGCGAAAGTTACACCCGTCCTTCATTTTTGCTCACCAGAGTACAATATTTGCCTACACTGCTATGAAAGATGCAAACGTCTTTCAATGTTTTATGAGGAAGAATTTGGAAGGGCTTTAGCGAAGTGAGACAACGGCCTTGCCCCAGTGGATACACCGGTTCCCGTCAGATCACCGAATTTTAGCGCTGTCGGGTATGGCCAGCACTTGGGTGGGTGACCGTCCGGGCCGCCATGTGCTGTTTCCATTTTTGGGGTGCACTCAGCCTCGTGATGCCAATTGAGGAACTACTCGACCGAATAGTAGTGGCTCCGGTCAAAGAAAACCATCTTAACGACCGGGAGAGCGGTGTGCTGACCACACGCCCCTCCTATCCGCATCCTCACCTGAGGATGGCACGGCGATCGGATGGCCCCGATGGGCCACTTGTGGCCTGAAGACGGAGTACTTTTAGTGAAGTTACCTTTAACACATCTTCGGCAAATATGTCTGTTCCATAGGCATACTGAAAAAAATTCCCAGTACCAGCAGCAAAACTTATGGATCTGCTCACAATGTGTGAAAAATAGATGATTACGGGATATCAACAATATCAACACAGAGTGTTGAGCGAGGAAACTGTACGTGACGCATTACCTCAACCATATGTTGAGGAGGACTGTGATGCAGCGTAAAGGCTTCTGAGGACTAGATTGTCTGTTTTATGGGCGACTTAAGCTTTGTTTTTCAGATTTTTTAAGCAATACAATTGGAATTGGCATCTGATTGTATGATTTAGTTTTAGTACGTGTGCAAAAAATCATTATGTATTGGTAATTCCGGAACAACGGATGTGCAGTTGCACTCCCCTTTCCCCGGTGCAAAGAGAAGTGAGGTACGATTATGAATTTCATATTCTAACATGTGTAAATATGGGAACAACATATTGCAAGATAATCGATATCTCAAATTACTATTGTTGATTTTAAGGTTCTGTGAAACATTGAATCACCTGTATTTCAGTTCTAGTGTAATGCACATTTATTGTTTTGGTGTGATGCGGACGACATTACACTGTCCAGTCGCACTACTGTGACCATCTGCCAAAAGCCTGACTTTTGCAACGCTGACCGCTGCGAGGCGTGCAGGAAGAGAGTCAGTGAAGTTCTGCAAGGTACCGACAGGGATGTGCAGCCATGACGACTCCAGTGCGCTAGGTTTCTCGGTTGGGGATCCATGGTGCGAACAGCCCGATCGAGCTGATCCCACGGATTCTTAATTGAGTTTAAATCCGGAGAGCTTGTTGTCCAGGGAAGTACGGTAAACTCATACTGGTGCTCTTCTAACCACGCATGTACACTACGAGCTGTGTAGCACGTTGCATTGTCCTGCTGATGGGTGCCATCGGGCAAGTACAAAAAAAAAAAAAAAAAAAAAAAAATTCATGTAGAGGTGGACATGGTCCCCCAGGATAGATGCACACTTGTGTTGATCGACTGTGCCTTCCAGAATGATGAGATCACCCAGGGAATGCCCTCAGGCCTTGAGCCTTCCAACGATTGTTGCAGGGTGTTTGCTTTCAGACGTTTCACGCCGTATACGCTAACGGCCATTTGTTTGAGGGAGCATAAAACGTGATTCATCTGAAAGGCCACCTCTCGCCACTCAGTGGACGCCCAGTTGCAGTACTGGCGTGCAAATTCCAACTTTCGTCGCTTATGAACGTGAGTCAGCATGGGTGTATAACCCCTGCTGCGGAGATCCATACGCAGCAAAATTCGCTGAAAGGTCTTTGAGGAGACACTGTTGGTAACTTCTAGGTTTATCTGAATGGTCAGTTTCTCAACAGTTGTACGTTTATTCGTCCGTGCTCATCTTCGCAGGCTTCGTTCAGCCCTGTCATCTATGGCCCATGGTGCCCCACAGGTGCCTCGCCGTCTCTTTTGGATAGCGCCATTTTCCCATGCACGTTATACTTTAACCACGGCGGCACGCAAACAACTTTCAAACTTAGCCGTTCCGGAAATTATTTCACCCTTGGCCCGAAAGCCAATTGTGGTGTGCGTACTGTAAGACCTTCAGTACACACACCATCAGATTATTTGACTTGTCGCTCTAACAAAGTAGGCGAGTGTCAGCCATATGTCTCGTGGTCTTATCGTGGCGTGTTTATCTACTGCCATTAGGTCAGACGATAGAAATGCCACTTGCACGCTTAGAGTAGCAGACTGACGGTGACCAACTTTAAACAGAACTTGATTAATTTTCACACACATTTATTAAAATAATAACAAGCATAAAAATTACTTAACTTGGTTCAGGATGCTATTTACAATTGACAATCTGAAGTTCCTTTGATATTGGTATGTTAATCTTATTCTCACATATATCTCTGATACTTGACAAAAGTGTCTATACATTTATCTTCATGGCTATGTACTGGAATATGGTAACCTTATTAGGCACAGACTGCAACTTGACTATAGACTGCTAGAGACAAATGTAGAACTCGTACAGACTGGTGCAGACAAATGCAGACTGACTAATCGGAGGTCTGTACACTCGTTATAATACCTTGCGCGTTCATGTATCTCTGCGCAAGTGTGATCCGCGAGGAGAAAAGGTTCTACGTTAGCAGTAATCTCATTGGCTGCGTTACATATTAATACGCGCATCGGCAGAAGCAGAATTTGGTCCGTCTCTATGGCAGCGCCATCTCGTAGTGCGGAGACAGACGAGCACTGCGCCTGCGCTGTTGTGCTTAGCGGGGCGCGCTCTAGTGCGAAAGTTGTGTACGCGGTGACTACACGGAACTATGTACACAACACCAATGATCTTGCCCTTTTATGACGTCAGATAAATTACTCAGTTGCCGCACAGCGAGAAAATAATATACTGTTGTCCGAATCCCCTTGACAGGCTTGATATACTCTGCACTGCTGCTGCTGCCATCTGCCGTCTGTGACTAGTTATTACACGTAGACGTCAATCATTGTTGGTGAGCCGGCCGCTGTGACCGAGCGGTTCTACGCACTTCAGTCTGGAACCGCTCGACCGCTACGGTCGCAGGTTCGAATCCTGCCACGGGCATGGATGTGTGTGATGTCCGTGGGTTAGTTAAGTTTAAGTAGTTCTAAGTTCTAGGGGACTGATGACCTCAGATGTTAAGTCCCATAGTGCTCAGAGCCATTTGAACCATTTTAAACCATTGGTGGTGGTTACATTAACGTGACTGGACCGCAGTCCACAACTAGACTGACTGCAAACTATCCTATATAAATTGTTTTATGAAACAGTTATCATCTTTCCTACACATACTAAGACTAAAGGAAAACTAAATAGACAACTGCATTAATAATTATCACAGGGTTGCCTTCCTGGATGTTAGTTTGGAACAATGGCTGACAGAATTTTACGTTCGTGCTTTAGTGTATCTCATAACCAGATGGCCTGCTGCTTAATCACACACCATGTAATGTCCTTGCTGTGTGTTGGAGAGAGCTACATCCGCAAGCAGCAGTGTGGGTGTGGTGGCCACATCGGAATGGGCTGCTTACCTACTAGAATGACTCTAAGTGACAGTTATTGCTTATTCTGGCATCACATGGGACGTGAAAGCTATAAAGTGGATATGTAGCGCGACTAGCTTTGTGATGTTATTCTAATTAGGAGTGTTTAGCGAATGCGATGTCTATCCTGAAATGGAATAGGACGGTGTTCTACAACGTGTGTTCAAAGATATTCTGTAATACGGTACCGAGAGATGTGGCGAAGTGGTTAGCACACTGCACTCGCATTCGGGAGGACGACGGTTCAAACTCGCGTCCGGCCACATTGATTTAGGTTTTCCGTGATTTCCCTAAGTCGCTTCAGGCAAATGCCGGGATGGTTCCTTTGAAAGGACACGGCCGACTTCCTTCCCCATCCTTTCCTAATCCGATGGGACCGATGACTCGCTGTTTGGTCCCCTCCCCAAATCAATCAACTAAGAAATCAGTCCAATACAGTATATTGGGGATTTGTTCGATGTGGTTGTAATTCACAGCTCATTTGGTTTAACATTATGGTATTGGTGCATTCAGGTACTAACAATTCTCCGCCACAGTTCCGGATAACATTTTGTAACACGCACATATCTTGAATGATAAAAATCAACTTTGCAAGTATTGCAATACAGTGCCTTATTTAAAGCTCTGAATTTAGATGTTTACGTACAACCCGCGCCCTCCACTGATTTTCGTCTCCTTGCGGGCCTGCTATTAAATATTCTTCGCTCGTACCGGACTTTCTCGGTAAGAGTTTCGGCTAGCGACCGCCGGCCACAGCTTCTTTGTCAACAAGTGTTCACAATGCAGGCGATGCCACTCACTAACAGGCGAACCGAACCGAGCACTTTCGCATAGCAGAAAGCTTCCACTGCAATACACAGGCAGGAGAACAAACTTTTTGTTCTTTAAAAAGTGGATCAAAAGACAAGTTTGTGTTGGACACTCGTGGTTCTGTTTCCCTTATAAAGAAAGGCACTTATGCCAGATTCGGTAGCCCAACAATAAAGCAGCCTACTTCTATTTTGTCTGCCTACAATGCACAAGAAATTCCAGTCCATGACATGTATAGTTTGCCAGCAACTTTTCATGGGGTGACAAAGTTTGTTTCTTTTCATATACTCAATTCTGAAAACAGTGCAAACATATTTGGGTTAATGCAATTTTGTCATATGATGACATGATGGAGACCGTGGCTGTTGTTTGAAGACAAATGTTGATGGTGTTAGGACAGCAACCAGCCGCAAATTTATTTTCAGTTCCTTTATTCAAAGGGTACCGTTACCGGTTTCGAATCGTTGTGATTCATCCTCAGACGGTTTACACGCTTTCTTTATGACATGTGGTGTGTTTTTTACAGATTAATTGTCCTAAAATATAAATAATACATAATTATACACACGCCACCCACAAATGGTTGCGTTACAGATTTTCGTTGCATGTGACTTACGTGAAACGTCGGTTTGGAGTGTTTGTTTTCATAACATTCGTCCAACAGATGTAAATGCATTCCCACTGCAACAATAAGAATGCAGTGGGAATGCATTTACATCTGAGTTTCGACATGATGTTACGGCGTATCTCACGACTTTTGTAGTCTCAGTGTATGCTATAAAACGATCTGAGATACACACTAGCAGAAGTTCCTCGTTAACTTCATTGACTCTCTTATCATATTTTCTGTTTTGAAATTGAATATAGTTTTAGTATAGTGTCTAAGGTCAGTTGTCACATGCATGTTATCTACGAGGGCTATTCGAAAATTAAAGGGCCGGCCGGAGTGGCCGAGCGGTGCTAAGCACTACAGTCTGGAGCCGCGCGACAGCTACATCCTGCCTCGGGCATGGATGTGTGTGATGTCCTTAGGTTAGTTAGGTTTAAGTAGTTCTAAGTTCTAGGGGACTGTAGACCTCAGATGTTAAGTCCCATAGTGCTGCCGGCCGGAGTGGCCGTGCGGTTATAGGCGCTACAGTCTGGAGCCGATCGACCGCTACGGTCGCAGGTTCGAATCCTGCCTCGGGCATGGGTGTGTGTGATGTCCTTAGGTTAGTTAGGTTTAATTAGTTCTAAGGTCTAGGCGACTGATGACCTCAGAAGTTAAGTCGCATAGTGCTCAGAGCCATTTGAACCCATAGTGCTCAGAGCCATATGAACCATTTTTTTTACATTCTCAAAATTATAGTACCTTTGCGTAGGAGGTAAATTTTCGCACAAAACTAAATTCCAGGGTTTAAATTTGCACATAAACATTGGACAAAAAGAAAGTCTGTAGACCGGACATTCACTACTGGGATCTACATTTCCCTTTACCACCACTCAGAACATGTCTGATTTTAACTAGCACTTTAAGTATTTCATTAAAGAAAGAGGAAGGTGTCCAGCACAATTGTCCTGAAGTTCTTCCTGTGAATGATACTCTCGCTCGCTAGCAGAACTGTGGCCACTGGCTACTGAAAAATCGTCGTCCTTATCGTCTGTTTCTTGATATACAGGGTGATTAAAATTAAACTTCCAGACCGCTTTATAAATAACACCACTGGTCAGAATGACATTAAATAGCAACGGAATATTATCGGAGAAGGGGGAAAAAGAATGGCAGAAGAAAAATAAATAGTTACAAATGGTTCAAATGGCTCTGAGCACTATGGGACTTAACTTCTGAGGTCATCAGTCACCTATAACTTAGAACTACTTAAACCTAACTAACCTAAGGACAGCACACACATCCATGCCCAAGGCAGGATTCGAACCTGCGACCGCAGCGGTCGCGCGGTTCCAGACCGTAGCGCCTAGAACCGCTCGGCCACTAAATAGTTACAAAATGTAGCAATAGATGGCGCTGTAAGCATCATAATTTAATAATGGTCGACTACAAATGACAAATGAATCATACAACAATGCATAAGGTGTACGTTTGACGTTAAACAAACTGCACTATTCAGTGTGCATCGGTGTAGACGTGTGATACTGTTAGTTACGTAATTCCATCCACCACGGCAAGGTCATATCACATCAGATGAGAAAGATCGATTTTTCATTGTACTGATGCCAAAAACCGCATAAAAAGCATCACTCACATCGGTTTTTAATTGTCCTGAGGCCAAAAACCGCATAAAAAGCATCACTCACATCGGTTTTTAACTGTCCTGTGGCCAAAAACCGCATCAAAAGCGTCAATCAAAATCAAATCGGAGTATTAATTTCCGTGTGGCTGGCGCCAAACGTGTTCAATATGCTGTCCACCGTTTTGTGCAACAAGTTTAAAACGAAAAACGAAAAACTGATCGAAGTGTTTCCGAGGTCACGTTCAGAATGTGTTGCGCAATGCGTGCCTTCAATGCAGCTAAGTTTGCAATCGGAACACTGAACACATCTTTCAGAGAGCTCCACAGCCAGAAGTCACACGGATTAAGATCAGGTGATCGGGACGGCCAGGCTGTAGGGAAATGGCGGCTAATAATTGTAGCATTTCCGAAACGGCGCTTCAGCGGCTACTTAACTGGATTTCAATGTGCGGAGATGCGCCATCTTGCATGATCCCATTCATACGTCCACGCTGTTGGAGAGCCGCAATGACGTAGTTGCGCAAAAGACATTCATAGCGCTTACCAGTGACGATACAGGTAACAGGACCGGAAGCACCTGTCTCTTTGAAAAAATATGGCCTATGTTAAATGATGCCGTAAACCTGCATCACACAGTGACCTTTTCAGGATGAAGTGGTACTGGCTGATTTGCATGTGGATTTTTCGTTGTCCATATTCGACAATTCTGTGTATTGACATATCCTGCCAGATGGAAGTGGGCTTCCTCTGTCCACAAAATCTTCTACGGCCATTCATTGTCCACTTCCATGCTAGCAAGAAATTCTAAATCAAAGGTCTCTCTTGCTGGCAGGTCAACAGGAAGCAACTCGTGCAGATGGGCATTTTGAATGGATAGCAAAGAAGGATGTTTCGTAGGATTTTACGCACCTTGCTTACGGGTATGTCCAATGTTCGGGCAATTCTCCGTGCACTACACGTTTGCACACCACCACTCGTCCCCTCCTGCATTGCTGTGGCCACTGCTTTCACTGACGTCGAATGAATTCGTTTCTTCCCTCTCCTAGGCTGCGCACCAAAAGAACCCGTCTCTTCGAATTTCCGAATCATATTCTCCAGACCCACGGCAGTCATCGGACCAACGCCTTTCTTCAAACCCTTCAGTGTCCGAAACTTCCCCAGAGTGACGTGTGCACAGTCATCATTTTTGTAGTATAGCTTTACAAGCAGAGCGCGATCCTGCATTGAGACAGTCATGCCGAATGTCACAGACGCGAAACGAGGAAAAGCCGTGTACCCGGCACGTTTATACCGACTTTAATGGGTCGTGCGCATGATAGGTGTTTTCATTTACGTATACTGACACATAAAGAGCCATCTGTTAATCAATTTTCACACTATTTTTTTTTTCTTCTCCCATACATTTTCCACCTTCTCCGATAATATTCCGTCGTAATTTGACCTCATTCTGACCAGCAGTGTTATTTCTAAAGCGTTTTGAAAGTTTAATTATAATCACCCTGTATACCACTGACAGGTTCCTCTATTCACTGACTTCTATCTTCCTCAAACTTAGGATCGATAAAACTGACAAATTTCTGAGAATACATTTCGTGCTATACTAAGAAAACAGGTATATAGTTCACGAGGTGTGGTCTAGAAGACCCCAGAATGTGTCAACAACACGTGTTAGCAAGAAATAAAGAAGGCAATAATGCAACCGACTGTAAAACCTTATAGAATTGGCGATTTAACGAGATTAGGTGAAGTATGCGATTACTCTGCTACGCTATGTGATCCAAAGCATCCGGACACCTAGCTGAAAATGACTTACAAGTTCGTGGCACCCTCCATCGGTAATTCTGGAATTCAATATGGTGTTGGCATACCCTTACCCTTGATGACAACTTCCGATCTCGCAGGCATATGTTCAATCAGGTGCAGGAAGGTTTCTTGGGGAGTGGCAGCCCATTCTTTACGAAGTGCTGCACTGAGGGGAGGTATCGATATCGGTAGGTGAGGCCTGGCACGAAGTCGGCGTTCCAGAATATCCCAAAGGTGTTCCATAGGATTCAGTTCAGAACTCTGTGCATGCCAGTACATTACAGGGATGTTATTGTCGTGTAACCACTCCGCCACAGGCCCTACATTATAAACAGGTGCTCTATGGTGTTGAAAGATGCAATCGCCATCCCCGAATTGCTCTTCAACAGTGGGAAGGAAGAAGGTGCTTAAAACATCAATGTAGGCCTGTGCTGTATTAGTGCCACGCAAAACAACAACGGGTGCAAGCCCCCTCCATGGAAAACACGACCAGACCATAACACCACCATCTCCGAATTTTAGTGTTGGCACAACACAAGCTGGCAGATAACGTTCACCGGGCATTCTCCATACCCACACCGTGCCATAGGATCGCCACATTGTATACCGTGATTCGTCACTCGACACAATATTTTCCACTGTTCAATCGTCCAATGTTTACGCTCCCTACACCAAGCGAGGCGTCGTTTGGCATTTACCAGCGTAATGTGTGGCTTATGAGCAGCCGCTCGAACATGAAATCCAAGTTTTCTTACCTGCCGCCTAACTGTCATAGTACGAGGGCTATTCCGAAAGTAAGGTCCGATAGGTCGCGAAATGGAAACCACGGTAAAAATCAAAAATGTTTTATTTGCAACAGTTAGATACACCTTGCAGCTACTTATCTCCATAGTCGCCGACCCGACTTAGACGTGTATCGTAGCGTTGTACCAACTTTCCCATACCCTCGCTATAGAAGGCAGCCGCCAGTGCTCTCCGCCAATTCTCTACGCTGGCCTACGGCTCGTTGTCTTGTGCCGAAATGTTGTCTTCATAACCAGCGGTTCATGTGACCTGAGCTGAAACTCAGAGGGAGACAATTACGGGCTGTATTGTGGGTAATCTCACATTTCCATTTGAAAACGATGCAGGAGCATCTTCATTGCCCCTGCAGAATGCGGCTGAGAATTGTCTTGAAGACGAAACAGCACGACAGTTATGTAATGTTAGCTGCATAGCTTCAGGGGAAATTTCTCACCAGGCCCCCGTACTTGGCGGCAGACACTATTTTCTAGACATCTTTACGCACTCACTGCGAGCTCAGAAATGAGAAGAGCGACGTGATGCTAACTGGGGTTATACTAGAGACACTTCCCAACACATCTGTGCAAAGCTTTATCGGATTTTCATAGTCGTTTCCATTTCGTGACCGATCGGACCTTACTTTCGGAATAGCCCTCGTACTTGCAGGGGATCCTGATGCAGTTTGGAATTCCTGTGTTATGGTCTAAATAGCTGTCTGCCTATTACACATTACGACCCTCTTTAACTGTCGTTGGTCTCTGTCAGTCCACAGACGAGGTCGGCATGTACGCATTTGTGCTGTACGTGCCCTTCATGTTTCCACTTCATTATCACATCGAAAACAGTGGACGTAGGGGTGTTTAAGAGTGTGGAAATCTCGCGTACAGACGCATGACACAAGTGACACCCAATCACCTGACCGCGTTCGAAGTCCGTTAGTTCCGCGGAGCGCCCCATTCTGCTCTCTCGCGATGTCGAATGACTCCTGTGGTCGCTGATGTGGAGTACCTGGCAGTAGGTGGCAGCACAATAGACCTAATGTGAAAAACGCATGTTTTTGGTGCTGTCCGGATACTTTTGATCAAATAGTGTATAAATTACCTTGGAGATCGAGTTTGAAAATTCTCGCAAGGTCACAGAGACCACACCTCGTGAGTTACTGGTTAAATCCATGTTTCACTCTTCAAACTCATAACCGTTAAAAGTTTGTAAACCAACTCACTATCAGTGTTACAAACTCAAGGGTTTCGAGACAAGGTGGAGGTATACAGTGGTCAGCTCTTGGTTCCGTTATGTACCAAAGTGCATTCCTTACAAAATTACTACTACCTGGTAGTTGTCCTGTTCTGGGTGCAGGTGACGGGTATCAGGTGCTTGCGAAGACGGTTATATTTTGAGGAAAGCAAAGGTTTTTTGAGGAATAGCAAATGGAATCCTGAAGACGGTGTAATTATAATAATTCTTTACCTCAGCATTGGCAGATGCTGTCTGCCGCTAACGTCAACAGAAATGATAAATCAGTTTTTTCGGTTGTTTATTGGTCTCAGTTATAATCGCTTCTTAAAAAAGGACTGATAACTGGGACAAGAAAACAGACGAAAATTCGACTTGCCTGATCAGTGGTGCTAAAGTCTGAAGTTTCTAAATAATGGTGGTAAATTTTCCATTGGTTTCAAATACTGGATTATTAGAACAAAGTAAAGCAAGCAGTGCTCCTTTCATGACAATCCCAAGAAACAGTCACATGACAGTAGCAGTGCTACAGCATTATTGAGCTAACAATGTGGCTGTCGCCATGTGGCGTCCATGTACTTAGACCAGCACATTACAGGGCGCGATCGTTGAACAACAAACGTAAAAGTGAACTGCCACACGCAAGGTTATGTGGTGGTGTAACTGTAATTGTGCTGGCTTGAGAAATATGAACCGACGACTGATGCATGTTGCCATCTTTGGACTTTTTCTAAAACCCAATATGGCACAACATTTGCTTCACAGTAGCAATGTGATATTTGCGAACTGAGCCCTGCGAGATCCGTCGGACCAGGTGGCAACACTCACTTTCAGGGCTTTCATTGTTGCGCTAAAAGGCTCCTGAAAATTACTTCTGAGAACGAATTGCGTAAGTGGAACAACACTTGTGCATGTTTTAACCCTTAACTTACGAGGTGTGGTCTCTCAGACCACGCGAAAATTTTCTAACTCGCCCTCCAAGGCCAGTTGTGGCGGAATGCTTCTATACTCCCCCTACCCGCCTTAAATTGCCAAGCCTACGGTGTTTTGTTGTCGGTTGCGTTATCGCCTTCTGTGTATTTTTGACTCGTGTTAGTGATCGGTGTTGGAGTTTCCTAGACCGCGGCTCGTGAACTACGTGCCTGTTTTCTTCAGTACGGTACCACATAGCTCAAAATTTGTCGCCACGAATTTGGCATTTTTAACTTTGCGAGTTTGATGAAATTGTTAGTCGGTCTATGGAGGAAGGTGTCAGTGACATAGATCAAGAAATAAACAAAAAGACGACGACTTTACATTACCCAGTGATCACAGTTCTGCTATCGAACAAGAGTATCATTCAGAGGAAGAACTTAGGAAAGTTGTGATGGGGATCTGTGTGTTTCTTCAATGAAATTCTTGCACTGTCTGTTAAAATCGAATGTGTTCTGAGTGGTGATAAAAATGTAGTTCCCAGCAATGAATGTCAATTTGACAGACTTTCTTTTTGTACCTATCGATTGGAATTTTTATGCACGAATTTAAACCCCGAATTTAGTTTTATTTGAAAATTTATTTGCTACAGAGATTGTTAGAGTACTGAATTTTACATTCTCTATTTATGTGTACAATTTAAAAGAACCACACAAAATTATGTGTTTTTGTCTGATAAATACACACATCAAAAAAAGTTTTGCATCACCTCGGTTCCTGGAGTTCCGGAACCTGTACAGAAAATTGGGATAGAGATCAACATAAACATCATTTCCGCCTTTTTTATTGCTCATGAAAACTACACACTGCATGTTGTACCACCATACAGCGAGACCTTCAGAGGTGGTGGTCCAGATTGCTGTACACACCGGTACCTATAACACCCAGTAGCACGTTCTCTTGCATTGATGCATCCCTATATTCGTCGTGGCACACTATCCACAAGTTCACCAAGACACTGTCGGTCCAGATTGTCCCACTCCCCAAAGGCGATTCGGTGTAGATCCCTCAAAGTGGTTGGTGCGCCACGTCGTTCATAAACAGCTCTTTTCAATCTACCCCAGGCATGTTCGATAGGGTTCATGCCTGGAGAACATGCTGGCCACTCTAGTCGAGCGATGTTGTTATCCTGAAGGAAGTCATTCACAAGATGTACACGATGAGGGCGCGAATTGTCGTCCATGAAGACGAACGTCTCGCCAATATGCTGCCGATATGGTTGCACTATCAGTCGGAGGATGGCATTCACGTATTGTAGAGCCGTTACGGCGCCTTCCATGACCACCAGTCCGGTACGTCGGCCCCACATAACGCCACCCCAAAACAGTAGGGAACCTCCACCTTGCTGCACTCGCTGGACAATGTGTCTAAGGAGTTCAGCCTGACCAGGTTGCCTCGAAACACGTCTCCGACAATTGTATGGTTGAGGGCATATGCGACACTCATCGGTGAAGAGAACGTGATGCCAATCCTGAGCGGCCCATTTGGCATGTTGTTGGGCCCATCTGTACCGCGCTGCTTGTTGTCGTGGTTGCAAAGATGTACCTCTCCATGGACGTTGGGAGCGAAGTTGCGTATCATGCAGCCTATTGTGCACAGTTTGAGTCGTAACACGACGTCCTGTGGCTGCACTAAAAGCAGCAACATGGTGGCGTTGTTGTCAAGGTTCCTCCGAGCCTTAATCCGTAGGCAGCGGTCATCCACTGCAGTAGTAGCCCTTGGGCGGCCTGAGCGACGCATGTCATGGACAGTTCCTGTTTCTCTGTATCTCCTGCATCTCCGAACAACCTTGCTTCGGTTCACTCCGAGACACCTGGACACTTCCCTTGCTGAGAGCCCTTCCTGGCACATTGTAACAATGCGGAGGCAATCGAATCGCGTTATTGACCGTCTAGGCATGGTTGAACTACAGACAACACGAGCCGTGCACCTCCTTCCTGGTGGAATGACTGGAACTGATCGGTTGTCGGACTCCCTCCGTCTAATAGGCGCTGCTCATGCATGGTTGTTTACATTTTCGGGCGGGTTTAGTGACATCTATGAACAGGCAAAGGGACTGTGTCTGTGATGCAATATCCACATGTGTGTAGTAAAATGGTGCAGGCTTTGTTTAGTCCAATAAGAGAAACTAGAAGCATTTAAACAACATTTAAATAATTGTAAAAATAAATGCTATATAGCATTAATTAAAATTTTTAATGATTTTTTCCTTAAATCTCGGTTTAAACGTAGGGGTCCCAGAGACCACACCTCATGGTATACATTATAGAAAAGTCACCTCTCGAGTTCTGGGTTAAATTCAATCTTAGGCCACACTTCATGCTCACAATGACGCAATGACTCATCAAATCCAGGAATTTTCCACAGTCTCACAAATTTCACTGGTGAACTTGATATTGCATTGGCAATCACGTTTTGAAGGCTACTGTTTTCAAGGAAAACACTAAAGATATTAAAACTGATTTTGCTATAGCAAGAACAAACACGATTTATGGAACATAGTATTTTATAGAGCAATATGTAAATACAATGAAGTACAGGTCGTGCATAGCACTGGACACATTGACTGGACAACAGTTATACAGGTTACATGATAGCCCAAGCATTTGTGTGCAAGCACTTAAATAATACTGTTTCTTTGGCCAGTCACCAGAGCGCACCAGGAGGCCAACCCAGGTGGCCTCTATAAGCGCGCCTGTGCAATGTATGGACACATGATCTCTGCAATCACATGAATCGTGAGTGAAGGTACATCACTCCTCCCTTCTAGGGGGTGGGAAAACCACTTACATATATAAACTCTAGGCACAGAAAAAGATATATCACGAGTCACGGAAAACACCAATGACACCACTTATTTCAATTTCATTGCCCAATTATGGCGGCTGCTGCAGCATGTGGCGGGCCATCCACCCTCTTGTGAGAGGCCATAGGGCAGGACGGCAGATGGCGTCTCCATACCCACGTCCAAATCGAGGTCAGCAGTTGGTGCTGGAGGCATCAGCGGGGCATCAGAGACAACAGCCACACAGGATTTAGCAATGGAGGCAGCAGTGGTTGTGACTTTAGCTGAGTGGGAGCTGCACTAGCGACAGCTGTTGAGGAGTTGGGGCAGAGGCAGGAGCCCCAGACAGTGATATGCCAGGCAGTGCTGTGGTACGAACCAGACCATCTGCGACACAGACACAGGCATTGGGGGCGGCAGTAGAAAGGATGTGGTGGGCCCTCTGGAACAGACTCCGCAATCCACAGCCTCAGCTGGTCGAAGCGACACAACATCCGCTCATCAGGAGTGTGGACAGTGCACAAGCACCAACCCCAGCGATGCTTAGTGATGGCAGGAACCCAGTTCAGTCAGTGGCCGAAACCATGAGCCCAGACAGGCGCACATCGCCAGAACTGTCATGGAGGTGGCAGTGCCAGTGGAGGTGGCATAGGATGCAGCAGGTGAAGGGGTTACGTGGTTGGCGTCCGTGTAACAGCTCCACTGGGCTCTTGTTCCCCACCGGAATGAAACTATACGAACTCAAAAAATGGTCTAAAGCAGCTTCAGAGGACCTGTCAGATACAGACCTCCACATCTGAGTTTTAAATGTCAAAACCATGCATTCGGCACCACCATTAGATCAAGGATGAAATGGGGGAGCTGTGGGCGGTGTGCATACTGTAAGACCTTCGGTACACACACCATCAGATTATTTGACTTGTCGCTCTAACGAAGTAGGCGAGTGTCCGCAATATGTCTTGTGGTCTTATCGTGGCGTGTTTATCTTCTGCCGTTAGGTCAGACGATAGAAATGCCACTTGCACGCTTAGAGTAGCAGATTGACGGTGACCAACTTTAAACAGAACTTGATTAATTTTCACACACGTTTATTAAAATAATAACAAGCATAAAAATTACTTAACTTGGTTCAGGATGCTATTTACAATTGACAATCTGAAATTCCTTTGATATTGGTATGTTAATCTTATTCTCACATATATCTCTGATACTTGACAAAAGTGTCTATACATTTATCTTCATGGCTATGTACTGGAATATGGAAATCTTATTAGGCACAGACTGCAACTTGACTATAGACTGCTAGAGACAAATGTAGAACTCGTACAGACTGGTGCAGACAAATGCAGACTGACTAATCGGAGGTCTGTACACTCGTTATAATACCTCGTGCGTTCAGGTATTACTGCGCGAGCGTGATCCGCGAGGAGAAAAGGTTCTATGTTAGCAGCAATCTCATTGGCTGCGTTACATATTAATACGCGGATCGGCGGAAGCAGAATTTGGTCCGTCTCTAAGACAGCGCCATCTCGTAGTGCGGAGACGGACGAGCGCTGTGCCTGCGCTGTTGTGCTTAGCGGGGCGCGCTCTAGTGGGAAGGTTGCAAAAATCTTACACAGGGCTCATACAGGGGCCACCATGGATGTGGACTGACAATGCACCATGCAGGGAAACTTGGAACAGACGTCCACTACAGTGAGAGAATACTGATTTAGGAAGGTCCCAGCAAAATCGACATGTAGATGCTCCCGCAGGTGCTGCAGCGTTGTTCAAGGGAAAAAAGATGCCCGTAAGGCTACCTGTTGCTGAACACAGTGAGTGCGTGTAATGTTCCCATCTATGCCCGGCCCATACATATGCTGGTGAGCCGAAGATTTGGTTCCAAAAGTCCCCCAATGACTGACATGCGGAAGTTGCAGTACATTAGGGCGTAAGGAAGCAGGAATCACAACCCAGGGAGCACCATTCTCTGTATCTAACAAAAGAACGCTGTCAAACAGAAAGGTGGTGTTGGAGGGAGAAGCTTGATCTGAGGCATGACCTAGGGTTTTACCGCCAAACCATGCTGCACAAGAGAGGATCCGACTAAATACAGGATCGGCGGATGTGGCCGATGCTATCATGGCACTTAGTGATGGAAAAACCATCGACCGCATTCTGATTCTACATATCTAAATACGGTACAAACAGAGCAACCTGTCCAGACTGAACGCCGGGTCCGGCCCGATCAGAAGGCGAGATAAGGCGTTGGCATTGGCGGGTTGTGCTGTCGGCCAGTAATGGATCTAATAATGATAACGGGAGAGGAAGAGAACCCTCTGCTGCAAATGTCATGCTGCCTTGTCCGGCACAGAAACGAAAGGGTTAAAAAGAGCAACCAACGGCTTGTGATTCGTGATTAAATTTAAGTTGGCCGGGTGGTGTGGCCGAGCGGTTCTAGGCGCTTCAGTCTGGAACCGCGCGACCGCTACGGTCGTAGGTTTTGAATCATGCCTCGGGCATGGATGTGTGTGATGTCCTTAGGTTAGTTAGGTTTAAGTTGTTCTAAGTTCTAGGGGACTGATGACCTCAGATATTAAGTCCCATGGTGCTCAGAGCCATTTCAACCATTTTTGAAATTTAACTTAATAACATACAAGACGACATGAAATTTTTTTGAGGACGAACACAATCGCTAAAGCCACCTTTTCAATCTGAGAATACCGCTGCTGAGTGGGAGTTAAGGTCTTAGAAGCATAAGCAGTGGGTCATTCAGACCCGTCCATGTATTTGTGCGCCAACACCGCGCCAAGATCATGCTGAGAGGCACCTGTAGCCACATGAAATGCTGACCGGGCTAAAAAGTGGCCACACACGGGCCAGATTGAAGCTTAGATTTAAGCAAACCAAACGCTCTGTTACAAGATGGGGACGAGGAAAAAGGCAAAAGCGCGTGCAGGGGCTGAGCAACTGCGGACGCGTCAGGTAAAAACTTATGGAAGTACGCAAATTTTCCTCAACGGAGGTCGGCCACGGCAAAGCCGCAATCACCTGAACATGGTGACGCAATGGCTTGACTCCTGTGTGAGAAACCACGAAACCAGGGTACTCAATTGACAGCTGAAAAAATTGGGATTTGGCAAGGTTGCACTTGAGACCCACAGACTGCGAAACACAAAACAACGATCGGAGATTTCTAAGGTGGTCCTCGGTGAAAGTACGCGGAACAATGATATCGTCGAGATAATTAATGCAGCTAGGCGCAGAGGCTGTCCGCTGTTCTAAAAAAACGCTGAAAAATTGCGGGCACGCTAGCGATGCCAAAAGACAAGCACTGATATTGGCATAGGCCGAAGGGGGTATTGACAATGAGAAGGCACTTAGTGGCCTTATCCAAGGGCAGCTGGAGGTACGCTTCCAACAAATCAATCTTCGAAAAGTAGAGGCTGCCTGGTAAATTTGCGAGCAACTCGTCAGGGCAGCGCAAAGGGTATGTATCTGTCACAGACTGCATTAACACTTTCGCTGCGGCATCGCTGCAGGCGCGCAACTCTCCAGTGCGGCCCGTCAACGTGCGAGTGCGGGCCAGTAACACTCTGAAACGGCAGGTACCGCTCGGAGCCGACGCTCCTAAGCACACCTGAGCTATGTGCTGACGTCAAGACCTTGTAAGATCTATAGGATCATGTTCTGTACTGACTTAATGATGACACCTTAGATGCATTACTTCAAATAAGCTTCGACTGTACTGTGGTCATGTTTTAAAGTCTGTTTGCTCTCTGACACTTATAGGGGTCACAGGCGTCATTCAAATGTTCGTGATTTGTTGATAATGTAACAAAAAATACAATTCAAACAAGCAACAAATCCACTGTATTCAGGAAAAATTCGGATTGCAAAACGCAAATTCTTAAGAAGGAAAAAAAGGAAAAAGGAAACTGGATTCATTTGAAATTACATTTACTTCAAATGCGCATTTTTAATATTGACTCTGATAGAGGTCGATTTAGTAGCATGTTTGCTCCTGGTATGAGAGAATCAGCTGTCTACATTTATCACAGACGCCCAGGGGACGCCCGGATGTGTAGAAATTAGTAAGTGAAACACACCCTACGTGGAGGCTTCTCTCGTGTCCCCCATCACTTCAATTGCCGTGCTATTAAAACAAATTTAGCACAACAAATTCTTTCGCAAAAAACTGAAGTGAACGCTTTACAACGCAATAAGAAATAAGTCGATTTAACACAAAAGGAAACCTCATTTTCTGAGTACTCGTGAAAAAAACTTTCACGTCATAAAAAGAAACCATCCAATGTCAAAAGAAATAAAAGAAGTTGTCTTTGATAATCGGAATTTCCCCGATATTATCGCGTTTTTGCTACTTATGGGAAATTATACAGCAGTTCAAGCAGTATCCAGGTTTGTCTGGGCAGGTTGTACACTCGTATGGTGTATCAGTGCGCTTGCATATTATGTGGTTCTTTATGCCAGGCATCACCTGGATTATCTCCATGTGACAGGTCGGACTCTTTTTCGTCGTCGATTTCCACACTATCGTCGTGATACGTATCGTCAGATTCGGAACCGTCACGAAACAGATTCGAAAGCTGTGCTTCCACGCTATCATCACTCTGCAATTCTTCTGCAGCCTCTAAATGACAATCTCCGTGGTATGCCGCGTCCGCAGTACACAGAAAATCGCTGTCGTCTAGTACACTAAGTAACTGTTCCTCTGTCAATTTAACACTTTTCCTGCTCCGTTTCACATTGAAACGTCCAGGTGTCGTTTCATTAGCAATTACGAGCAATATACGTTCGATAACTGCCCACGCAAAATAAAAGTTTACACGCTTTGATGCTAGCTTAGACGCTGCAACTAGACTGAGTAATCTGACGGTGAGCGCGGACGCTTATAAGCGTCAGCCGCACTGGCTCGTGGCTTGTTGTGAGTCTTAACAGCGTCAGCTGCAGCGAAAGTGTTAATCGTGACACAGACGTCGTCACAGAGGCGAAGCTGACCTGTCGGCTTCTTAAAGGTGACCAGCGGTATAGCCCATTCACTGGAAGAAAGAGGCCGAACGACATCGAGCGACGTCAAACGGTCTAATTTGGCCTTGAGAGGGTCGTGCAATGCGCCCGAAAAGAAAACGAGAGCTCTTTGATGGTAATGTGCGCCTGAAAACTGGTAGCACATCCGAGCCCAGGGGAAAACAGGGACGAAAACTCAGAGCAGAGGGACTCCAGTTGCTGGTACAGAATTCATCTGACACTAATGTTATGTCATTAGCAAAGGAGAAATCGAAAGTTTTTAATGCATCTAACCCAAACAGGTCTGCGATATGGGAATGATCCACAACAAGAAAGGTGAGATGGTGAACAACAATTTTTGTCGGAGACAGGAGCGGAGAGTTGACCTAGAATTGAAATCGGCTGTTTATTGTAACTAACCAGCTTCCATGAATCCTGTGTGAAGGGAGGGGAGCCCAAATGCACGTACGTTGGTGTGTTTACTAAAGTCACTGCAGCTCACGTGGCCACTTGGATTTTTAGCGGTTTGTTAAACACACACGAGTCAATTTGTTCAGGGAAACAATCATTGTAGAAATACAGTGTATGTTCATTGGTACTACTGTATCCGCCACGTTTGAAACGGAGTTACACAGCAATGCAATCTGGTCATTCTTTTGGCACTTGTTGCAAACAGACCAACTTTCAGGGCACACAACACTATCGTGTTGGACGAAGCAGTACAGGCAAGATAGAAGGGGGGCATACGGCCATTGTTGTGACGTGACCTGCTGGAGAGGTGGCCGTATCCGTCACTGCTCCACAAGACACTGAGTCGAAGGTTGTACTGGTACTGCTGCAACGGCTTGTCATACCGAACACTTGCAGAGTGCCTAGCACTGGTTGACTGAGAAACTTCCAATACCTCCCCCCCCCCCCCCCCCCCCCCGGAGAAATCTGATCGCCTGTAGCCCGTGACACTTCAAAGGACTGTGCTATATTGAGCAAATCTGTAAACTTCGAATTCTCACATTTAAGTGACTTTTCGCAAACATCCCTGTCTGGGGCCAGATGAATTATAACATCAAATACCATGTGATCAGCATAGGATTCGTGATGGGTACTAGTGACAAATTTACACTACTGGCCATTAAAATTGCTACACCACGAAGATGACGTGCTACACACGCGAAATTTAACCGACAGGAAGAAAATGCTGTGATATGCAAATTATTAGCTTTTCAGAGCATTCAACAAGGTTGGCGCCGGTCGCGACACCTACAACGTGCTGACATCAGGAAAGTTTCCAACCGATTTCTCATACACAAACAGCAGTTGACCGGCGTTGCCTGGTAAAACGTTGTGATGCCTCGTGTAAAGAGGAAAAATGCGTACCATCACGTTTCCGACATTGATAAAGATCGGACTATAGCCTATCGCGATTGCGGTTTATCGTATCGCGACATTGCTGTTCGCGTTGGTCGAGATCCAATGACTGTTATCAGAATATGGAATCGGTGGGTTCAGGAGGGTAATACGGACCGCCGTGCTCGATCCCAACGGCACTAGCAGTCGAGATGACAGGCATCTTATCCACATGGCTGTAACGGATCGTGCAGCCACGTCTCGATCCCTGAGTCAACAGATGGGGACGTTTGCAAGACAACAACCATCTGCACGAACAGTTCGACGACGTTTGCAGCAGCATGGACTATCAGCTCAGAGACCATGGCTGCGATTACCCTTGACGCTGCATCACAGACAGGAGCGCCTGCGATGGTGTACTCAATGACGAACCTGGGTGCACGGATGGCAAAACGTCCTTTTATCGGATGAATCCAGGTTCTGTTTACAGCATCATGATGGTCGCATCCGTGTTTAGTGACATCGCGGTGAACGCACATTGGAAGCGTTTATTCGTCATCGCCATACTGGCGTATCACCTGGCGTGATTGTATGGGGTGCCATTGGTTACACGTCTCGGTCACCTCCTGTTCGCATTGACGACACTTTCGGCAGTGTACGTTACATTTCAGAAGTGTTACGACCCGTGGCTCTACCCTTCATTCGATCTCTGCGAAACCCTACATTTCAGCAGGATAATGTTGGAGGTGCTGTACGGGCCTTTCTGCATACAGAAAATGTTCGACTGCTGCCATGGCCAGCACATTCTCCAGATATCTCACCAACTAAAAACATCTGGTCAATGGTGGCCGAGCAACTGGTTCGTCACAATACGCGTCACTACTCTTGATGAACTGTGGTATCGTGTTGAAGCTGCATGGGCAGCTGTACATGTACACGCCATCCAAGCTCTGTTTGACTCAATACCCAGGCGTATCAAGGCCGTAATTACGGTCTGGATGTTCTGGGTACTGATTTCTCAGGATCTATGCACCCAAATTGCGTGAAAATGTAATCATGTGGCCGTGCGGTCCTAGGCACTTCAATCTGGAACTGCGTGACCGCTACGGTCGCAGGTTCGAATCCTGCCTCGGGCATGGATGTGTGTGATGTCCTTAGGTTAGTTCGGTTTAAGTAGTTCTAAGTTCTAGGGGACTGATGACCACAGATGTTAAGTCCCATAGTGCTCAGAGCCATTTGAACCACTTCTGAACCATGTAATCACGTGTCAGTTCTAGTATAATATATTTGTCGAATGAATACCCGTTTATCATCTGCATTTCTTCTTGGTGTAGCAATTTTAATAGCCAGTAGTGTAAAATGATGGTTCAACCTGTGCAATTCTGCAGCCCAGGATTTATAAGATTGGTCTGGGCATTTCTGACAACCGTAAAATTCTACACACGTTGCTAGAACCAGCGTTCTGTCACAGTAATAGGTTGCGAGAAGCTTGCACATTTCATCAAATGATAAGCTGGTCGGTTCTTGCAAAGGCGCAAGTTGACACAACAACTGATAAGTGTGCAGCGAAAGCCAGAAAAGAAAGAAAATCCCTACACAGGTTCGCATCGCCCATGTGAAAAACCTGAAAATGTTGGCGTAGTCGTGTCTTCTAGGAGTCTCAATCTGCAGCCAATTTATCATATGCTGGAAAGTATAAGATAAATGCTGATGGAAGAGTAACCTGCAGCGAACACACAGGTGCCAATTGATTTAGAGTGGTGGTGAGAGAGAGCCTGCTGTTGTTCAGCAGCAGCTTGCTGCTGGGCAGTGATACATTGGAGTATGTCTTCTATCGGGATGGCAACCACCTTGCCATGGTGTTCCTTTCAGATCACTGAAGTCCAGCGCTGTCGGGCATGGCCGGCACATGGATGGATGACCATGTGGACCACCATGTGCTGTTGCCATTTTTCGGAGTGCACTCAGGCTCGTGATGCCAATTGAGGAGCTACCTGATGGAATAGTAGCAGCTCCAGTCAAAGAAAACCATCATAATGACCGGGAGAGTGATGTGCTGACCACACGCCCCTCCTATCCGCATCCTCAGCTGAGGATGACATGGCGGTTGGATGGTCCCGATGGGCCACTTGTGGCCTGACGATGGAGTGAGTGCTTCCATCAAAATGTTTGTCAGCTGACTTAGCACTGACACTAACATGCAAAGAAAATGTAACCATTACTCATCGCCAACTTTCCTAGAACAAACACAATTTATGGTACATAGAACTTTACAGAGAAATACGTAAGATAGAATGAAGTACAGAACACATTGACTGGACAACAGTAATAGTAGTTACAGGATAGAGAGAATTTCTGTATGGTGCAAAAAGTGGCAATTGGCACTAAACAAAGGAAACTGCAAGATCATCCACATGGGTACTAAAAGAAATCTAATAAATTTTGGGTATACGGTAAATCGCACAAATCTAAGGCCTGTCAATTCGACTAAATACCTAGGAATTACAATTATGAGCAACTTAAATTGGAAAGACGACAGAGATAATATTGTGGGGAAGGCGAAACAAAGACTGTACTTTGTTGGCGGAACACTTAGAGGATGCGACAAACCCACTTGTCTCTCCTCTGCTGGAATATTGCTGCATGGTGTGGGATCCTTGCCAAGTAGGATTGATGGAGGACATCGAAAAAGTGTAAAGAAGGGCAGCTCGTTTCGTGTTATCTCGCCATGGGGGTGTGTGTGTCACTGATATGATACGCGAGTTGGGGTGACAGTCACTGAAACAAAGGCAGTATTCTTTGCGACGAGATCTATTTACAAATTTTCAATCATCAACTTTCTCTTCCTAATGTGAAAATATTTTGTTGACACCCACCTATGTAGGGAGAAATGATCATCATAATAAAATAAGAGAAATCAGAGCTTGAACAGAAAGATTTAGGTGTTCCTTTTTCCCATCCGCCATTCGAGAGTGGAATGGTAGAGAAGTAGTATGGTTCAAATGGCTCTGAGCACTATGGGACTGAACATCTGAGGTCATCAGTCCCCTACAACTTAGAACTACTTAAATCTAACTAACCTAAGGACATCACACACATCCATGCCCAAGGCAGGATTTGGACCTGCGACCATAGCGGTCGCACGGTCCCAGACTGAAGTGCCTAGAACCACTCTGCTACACCGGCCAGCGAAGTAGTATGAAAATGGTTCGATGAACCCTCTGCCAGGCACTTAAGTGTGAATTGCAGAGTAACCAAGTAGATGTAGATGTAGATGTAGATCTAGAATAGTGCAAGCACTCGTTTGTGATCATATAATACTGTTTCTTTGGTGGCTCTCCAGAACATGTCAGGGGGCCGACCTACAAGGACTTTAGAAGTTGGTCTGTCAACTGTATTTTTGCATGATCTTGGAAATCACGCATGTCATGAGTGAAAGTACATCAGATTTACTTTCTTGTATGACTGAGTAAGAAAGAAAATCACTGGCACTGCTATCGTATCATTTTTCACATATGACAAACTGGTATTTCAACAATTTCACAGTTTGTTGTGGTTATCAGATAGGTTTTGTCTTAGGGTAAACCAATAGAAAGGTTTTGGTCTTTCCTCACTCCTCATGAACAAGATGCAAACAGTTATCAGAATCACTTAAAGAAGGTTTACTGGATATTGTGGATAATTCAGATAAAGTTATTTCTCAGAGCTATGTTGGTGTAAGTATAGCCACTCAGGTGTACAGAGATGAAATTAGAGCACCTAGCATTTCAGTTTTGGTTGTCTGTATTCAGTCATGTTACGTCACATGTTGACATATTCTGAAGTCAATTATAAACGTGAGCAGTTTGCCCACTGACTGTACAACAAGGGATAGAATATTTCAAAAGAGTCATGTAGGATATCCGGCGTAGCATCATTGATACAATTCTAAGGCACAGAGAGCTACATCATCCTGCAAAGAGACAGAGACAAGGAAACAAAATTCTATAAGCTGTTGCAGCAAAAGAAGTGTGTGACACAATTATTGCTCAGGTTATGGAAAATTTTGATTTCTCAGGGCATTTTTCACTGCAACTTTATTTCATTGTGAAATTTTTATTTTGTATTCAAGTCAATTTCTGCAAACATTTCTGTCTAGCTGTTGTGAAGTATATCCCTTCCCTGGATGCAATCAACTGAGAGTAGCACTTCAGGTACCATACACGAGGAATGAGTTTAGAGCACACATGTGGTGTTGTATTTGTGCAATTCCTGCTCAGAAGTAATTGGCAGGGGCCTTTTAGGGAAAGAATGTAAGTCCTGAAAGTGATTGTTACCACATCAGTAACAAAGTTTGATACAGAATGGTCTTCCTCTGCCCTGTAGGGAAGAAAAACTCTTTTTGTGAAGCATTATGAGCCAAGAGTGGCTAGTAGCACTAGCTGCACTCTCCATTGAAAAAGACTTCCTATGCAGCATTGTGTACTTGAATGAATGTGTCACTGACAGACTCTTTGCTCTTAAGGAGAGGTGAATGGATTTTTCATACAAATATTTGTCATAAGGTAAGGTTATTTCTGTACAGAAATTATTTTATTTATTCAGTTTTAGACTTTTTATGTTAGTTATTTAGAACTTTGTGGTCCAGCTCCAGTGAAATCTCTAGACAAAACTCTGCAAACTGCCACTTCTTCTATTGGTCTATTTGACTGTCTCTTCCACTGTTCATCATGATGTATGTCAATCTGTTTTCATTTTATATCTATAAGTCACACTGGCTCTCAACTCTTCTCTCTTCCCTTACCCATTTACCCATTTTTCTGTCCCTGATCATTGTTGTCATTACATGACCATTGACTGTTCAGAAATTGTTGATTTTTGAATTACTTACACATTAAAGCTTCATTTTTAAATATTTCGATGTGATGTAACATATGCAGAGTATAAAGAAATATTCCAAAAAATTAACTGAGCCATTAAAGAGCAATATAAAAAAGAACATCAAAGAAAAGTGTTCAGATGAACACTTTACTGAGGTTATATGATGTTAGGGCTTTATCCAATTTATTGTATGAAACATGGAAGAATGCTTCATGGCAATACAAGACGTGAACCAAAGGGGAAAGGATCAGTAAATAACTAAATAAATAGAGTTTGATGTAAGTGACTACAACATACACAAACACTGATAGGAGAACATTGTGCCATAGATAGTACTGCAATCATAGTCTAAAGGAAAGGAATCTGAAGAACAAGGAGGAGCTGGTTTCAAACACTGCAGCTGCTAACTTGCACAGACTATCTAGAAATTTAATATAAATTGTTACAACTCATGTTAAAAAGTAAGATGAGTCTTATAACAGGCATATAAAGTTTAGACCTGCTGGATAGAGCAAATTTTCCTGACACATTCCATGGGATAATGCCATACCGTAAAATATAACAGCGCACCTCCTGGGAAAGACTCATCTACCTCAAACAATCCGTGATAGCTTATAGAAATGGTACACAAATATACTAAAAACCCATCACAAAAGCACCACTGAGTGATGTAGGTTATCACTTACATAAATTCAAAGAAATAGTTGAAATTTCCTGGCAGATTAAAACTGTATTTCAGACCAAGACCCAAAGCTGGAACCTTTTCCTTTTACAGACAAGTGTTCTACCATCTGAGCTACCCAAGCACATGCTAGAGAGCTCTTTTCCATGAAAGGTAAAGGTCCTGATTTCAAATCTCAGTCCAGTAAACTGTTTTAATCTACCAGGAAGTTTAATATCAGTGCACAATCTATTGTAGAGGGAAAATTCATTCTGGAAAGGAATAGTTGTCTGTTTTTGGGAGTATTCTGGTTAAATAACTGTTTCTTTTTCAATGGCCTAATTTAATAGGTGCAAGGTTCTGTAAAAAATGACTTTTAGGTTTGTTTTTTGTCAACAGTATGAAAGAAGCAATCTGTGTTGACAATATAGTACAGTGCAACTTCATATTAATATACAGCATATCAGAGTAGACTGGAACATCTATGAATAAAAAAAATTTTATGTTAATCTGTTGTACATTAAATTCAGTTTAATGGAGCACAATTACAAGCAATGTATTCTTCAAAATTCAAAAATACTCGCTATTTCATGTCAGTGATCTGTTATTTCCAGTGCCTTAAAAATAATGCCCAGTTGTGCAAACATAATCCTAAACAGTATCACTACTTTCAGTAAAAAAAACTGCTAATTGTTTGTTTTTCCCTGAAAAACTCAGAACTGCTTGTTCAGACCCTGACATCACAGAGCCTGTAGAATGTGTGATACATGTTATGTGAAAAAACTGCCTCTGAAAATGATGTGTGACATCAGCACAAACTGATTTCATCCTCATGTCAGTAGTGGGCTGTAAAGATTCATCTCATGTGGTATTGGTGCCATTGAGCATACAGATGATCTAAATTATGGAGCTTATTCAAGCTGTCAAATGATGACTCACTCATAACACACATCTATTTGCTAATACAAATGCATTCAGAACTCAGAAAAAACTCTGTGGAAATACCTTTGTCATGGATGTTCAGAGTTTCATTTAATGTAACAAAACATGGAGGTTTTTACTGCAGCCCTTTATGAATTCACTAAATGGATACACATAAGGGGCAGTCAAATGAAAACTGAACACCTGACACAATGGGACCAGACGATCAGTTCCTATTCTGTAGGATGCGGTCAGCTACCATCAGATCCACTACCACACCTACTCTTGCACTTACTTGTCTGACTGAAATTGACATTGATCTACATCTTTCTTCAGGTTGCTGAAGATGTCAAAATCACATGGTGGAAGATCTGGGCTGTACAGATGTTGCAGTGTTTCCCAACCACTGAAGCATAGCATTCATCCAATAAGCAATGTGGAGACAGGCAATATCATGCAACAGGATGATTCTGTCTGACAACCTTCTGACAGCCTGAATTCAAACAGCAGAACCAAAAGTGGAAACATCCCACATTTCTCCCCACCAAAAAAATCCAAAGCTGTTCGCATAAGTTCTGGTAAGGTCATAATGAACCTCTTCAACTGCAGGGGCCCTCTGCTTATCAAGTTCCTTGAGCACAGAACCACAATCAGTGTGCAGCACTATGAAGACTCTTTGCAGATGCTGTGATGTGCCATAAAGTCAGTACTCCCAAGATTGCTGTCAGATGAATCATCCTGTTGCACAGTAATGTCTGACACCACGATGACAATTGAAGGCTACACTTCTTCAATTTGATTGGAAATACTGCAACATCCTCCATACAGTCCAAATTTGTGATTTTCACATCTTTGGCAACATGAAGAAAGATGTGCATGGACATCAGTTTAAGTCAGATGAGGAAGTGTCGATCTGGCAGCAGCCGACCATGCTCTATGAAACAGGAACTGATCATCTCTTTCCCAGTGGGGTAAATTACTTAATGCATATGGTGAGTATCTTTGAATGGAACCATTCCATGGTCCCATTGTGGTGGGTGTTCAGATTTCATTTGACCGCCCCTCATGATATTAATTTACTATTCTGTGCATTTGACCATTGCTTTATATCACAGTAGGTAAAATATGAAATAAAACTCAATCATTTCTGATTAAACCTTCAAGTACAGTACTGTAGTTTGCACCAACTGTGGGCATGTTAAATGTATATTTCCACATGGCTGCAGTACATATAGCTGTTTTGTGTTCTCAGGTGTGGAGCTCTGCACGTAGGGGACAGGATATTGGCTGTCGCAGACACACGAATTGAAGGCAGCAGCATGACGGCAGCTGAAGTTTCAAATTTGCTGCATGGAAACACAATTGTCCTTGAGATACTGCCTGTGTCCCGGATAGGCTGTGGAGACTGGTACAACAAAACTGGTGAGTGTCTGCCTGTAGTCAACAAGATGCATGATGTCACCAATGAGAGATGATGGAAGATATATCTGTAGTAACTGAGTAATACACGAAACCAATCCAAGTAACTTGAATATGGCTTTACACATAACAAGACAAAAGAATCGTGCAGATGGTGCAACACAAGTAATGCACAGAACATAATGAGGGTGAGTCAGCACTGCTCCGTATGTATATATGTGTGAGTTGCCAGTATATGGAGCAGCAGAGACCTTGCTGTGTGCATGCTTCCTACAGGCAGCCTCTAGTGGCCAGCCAGCTGATCAAGTTGACAGTTGATTTAAGTACACACACACACACACACACACACACACACACACACACACACACACACACACACACACACCAGCAGCAGAGAGGTGTGCACCTCTCCCTTGTGCAAAGTGGCCCAATGAGAGACATCTCCATCAGATAAAAAGCACTGGTATCTGGTGCCAATGTTGGGGGTGGGAAAATGTGCTGGGCAGGCACCAGAGCATAGGGCTGGAATGTGCAGGGATGTGGGCATGCCCAAGTGTGTCGTGCCCTCGTGGTGCCCAACAACAGTACCTGGGAGGAGGGTGCCATCGCCATCTCTCCATCATCATCAGCAGGCGAGTCCCAGTGTGGAGAGGACGGGGCTGAACCCACTGGTGAAAATGGCTGAGCTGATGCTATTGAGGGGGCTGGTGGAGGTGGCGTGACTGGAACAGCAGGTTGCTTCAATGGGCTGGAGGCCAGAGACAGACCAGCACTCAGTGCCGGAAAGCTGGAACCCCAGGAGGAGGCAGCCAACAGGACAGGGGTGCCTCCACAGCAGGCAATGACAGGCTTGAGGTGGAGGGTGGTGGGGTGAGCTGCAGCCATGGGGGCCACACCCACAAATTGATAGCTTCTGGTGCTAAGTGGGGACATAACTGATCAAAGTGGTGCACCACCTGCCTGTTAGCTATATGAATATCACAAAGATAGCATCGACCAACCCCTCGAGCCCACACCAGCAATCTCAGCGTAAAGGGCCCAGATGAACCCAGTCGTAGCAGGTGCAGCACAGCCCACAGGAGATGGAGGACCATATGTGGCTGCTGGCTGTGAAGCAACTCAGCTGGGCCCTGTTCCCCATAGGCGTGAAGCAATATGTGCTCAGAAAACGGTGAAGGGCGTCATCTGGTGGAGAATTTACAACAGACTTTTTGATTTTGGCCTTGATTGTCATTCCACCTCGCCATTTGATTGGGGGTGGAATGGTGGGGCCATAACATGATGAATGCCATGACTGGAACAAAACAATTGGAAGGTGTGAGAAGTGAACTGGGGTCAATTATCAGAATCTAAGGTGCAAGGCAACCTCTCAATAGAAAAAACCCTCAAAATCTTATGAACTGTGACCTCAGCCAATGTTAACACACTCCAGAGAATGTAAGGAAAGCAGGAAAATGCATCCACAACCAAAAGTCTATAGTCAATCCCTAGCCCAATAACATGTTCCTAGCTAAGAGTGTAGTGCGCAAAATTCCCCAATGGCCCTGGTGAACCTCATGCCAGAATGTGGTGGGAATGACTACCCTGGGAGAAAGGTTTTCCATAGACAACAGCAAAACAGTGTCAAAAGCAGAGAGATGATATCACGAGGAAAGATAGCTGTACAGGGATCCGATGCCTGACCCGGCAGTTTATCTCGACAACCCTGTTGAAAAAAGCCAAACCACCTGGTGGAGAACTGGGCCAGTGGCAATGGCAGCTGCTATGCATCAGCTAGTAATTGGGAAACCCTCAACTGTGGCTTGCATTTCAGTATCAAGATGGAAGAAAATCAATTCTTCACGATCAAAGTCAGGACAAAGGTGGGACAAGGTATCTGCATTGGCATGTTTCGATGTGGGTTGAAAAAGGATTTCATAATTTGCAGTTAGACGAGAGAAGTGTCCACCATTGTGGGCAAAGTGGTGCCTTATCAGGCAAGGAAGTGTGAGGTTAAATGAGGAAATCAAGGGTTTATGATCAGTAATAAGTGAAACTTTGTGCAATACACAAACACGTGAAATATATATTGCAAGAGCCTTGTTTTCTACCTGAGAGTAACACCTCTGGGTTGGAGTGAGAGATTTAAAGACAAAAGCAATAGGTCATTCAGAGCCGTCAGCATATCGGTGTGTTAGGACCACACTGATGCCATGCTATGAGGTGTCAATCAACAAAACTATATGCTGGTCCAGAGAGAACATAGCTAAATGAGGGGCTGAGAGTAGTTTGGATTTCAATATTTGAAGAGCACGTTCACAGTTTGGGCTCCAGCAAAAGGTACATTTTTGTGTAACAAGGTATGCTATGAGTGGGCCAATGAGGCCACCCTGGCAGGAATTTTTGATAGCAACCTGTCTTCCCTAGGAAAACCTGAAACTTCTTTGTGGACAAGGAGCGAGGCACAGATGTAACAGTGGAGATGTGGTCTGGCAGAGGGCAAACCCCATCCCACAAGACCTTGAACCCTATATAAACAATAGAAGGTTGAGAAAACTGAGATTTCATGAGGTTCCACCATAAGCCTGCAGACTGTAAGACAGAAAACAAAGTTTGCAAATTTTTCAAGTGCTCAGCCATGGAGGAGGCCATGACAACAATATCACCCAGATAATTAATGTAACATGGGGCAGACATGATCAGTTGCTCTAAAAATTGTGGGAAAATAGTGGGGGTGCTAGCCACACCAAAATAAAGATGTCAGTATTCATATAGACAAAAAGAAGTATTAAAAACTAGCACTCTTTGAGGCTCTTCACCCACAAGAACCTGCAGATAAGCTTCAGACAAATCAGTTTTAGAAAAGTCCTGGCAACCCAATATTTTTGACAATAGTTCCTCCTGGTGTGGGAGAGAATACATATCCATAATTGACTATGTGTTGACAGCAGTACTGAAGCTGCCACAGAGGCAAAGTTTCTACAGCAGTTTCCAAACTACAACCAGCGGAGATGACCATTCACTAGCCATAACAGGTTGCACCACCTCTAGAGTCTGAAGTCTGTCCAATTCTGCTTTCACTTGATCCTTTGGGGCAACAGGAATTAGGATTTGCTCAAAAAAAACAAGGCCAAGCCATGGATTTCAAAGAAATATGGGCAGAAAAATTTGCAGCACATCATATAACTTCAGAAAACAAGTCTGAAAACCCCACACAGTGTTTTCAGTTGAGAATATGATACCTGACTGGATACAAGGTGACTGCATTGGTGATAGAAAATCCAAAAGCCTGAAATGCTTCCATCCCAAACAAGTTCTCAACATCGGTATCAACAACCATCAAACATGTAATGGAACAAATCACTGACCTGTAAGAGGCAGATACCGTAAATTGTCCCAACAGTGCAATGTTATGTTTGCTATAACTGACCAGCTTCTGCATGACTGGTGTCAAGGGCAGCGAGCCTAAAGTCACACAGGTTTTGTAATTCAGTAGCATCACTGCAGCACCTATGTCAATCTGTAACCGGAGCAGTTTTCGAAAAACACTTTACTCTGTAAACAACTTGGGAGAAGTCAGAAGCACTGGAGTCACACAGTTTACATCCACATCCATATCCTGAGCAACCTTCAGCAAACAATGCATGAAGACAATTTGGCCTTTCTTCTGGCAAGAATTAAAAGTAGCCCAACATTTATGGCATGCCAAACATTCATGCTATACAAAACACAAAGGACAACATGGAAACAGAGAACACTGTGGTTGTCGCAGCTGCTTGTGCTGGCCTTGGTCTGCTGGACACTGAGCCCACATGTTTACTGGTCACCACTGCCACTTCCTTGTGCAAGTTATCTGTCATCCTAGTGGGCACATCTTGTGATGCTACTGCCACATTGCCCCATGCTTCAGTGTGGTCACCTGCTGCCCAAGAAACCACAAAAAATTCTGCTATTTGCAAAACTTCTGCCAACAGGGCTTTTTCACACAATAAAGCCTTCTAGTGCACTTCCTTGTCCATAGCTATACAGATAATTGCATCAAAAACCATAGCATCTGCATAAGAGTCATTATGGGCATCAGTAACAAATTGGCAGTTACGGCTAAGGCTGTGAGGTTCAGCTGCCCAGGCCCTGTATGACTGGTTTGGTTTCTTGCAGCATTGGTGGAATTCAGCTTGCACCACTATGACATGCATTCATTTGCAATAGTAGTTGGACAATAAACTGCACATGTGATCAGAACTAAGAGCTGCCAGTTCTAGTAAAGGTGCAAGCTGACACAGTAAATGATACACATTGGGTAGAATCCACAAGAGGAATAATGGATTTGCACAAATTTGAGTTTGTCACACAGAAAGCCAAAAAATGCTGTATGTGACTTTTTTTGTAAGCTTCCCAATCCTTGGCTGAATCATTTTATGGAGGAAAAGTGGGTGGGCAGACCTGTCTGTTAATGGAAGTCAACAAAGTGGTCACTACCAAAATAAGCTGTTCAATCAGGGCCAGTACCATGGCATCCATAATCACTAAACCTGATGAAACTGCACTTAAGGACTGCACACACAGAAATCATTCCAGACTGTCAATCATGTAGTAACCAAATAATACACAGAACCAATTCAAGTAACACAAATATGGTTTTATTCATAAACCTCTGAATAATAATGTAAATTAGTCTCGTGACTCCATACATAACAAGATAAAAGAATCACGCAGAAGGTGCAACATAAGCAATACACAGAACAACTGGTGTGAGCAGTAAAAACTAAAAGAATGTAGTGAGGATGAGTCAGCACTGCTCTGCAGCTGTGTAGGTGTGAGTCACCATTACATGGAGCAGTTAAGACTGTGCCATGTGTGTGCTTCCTACAAGTGGCCACTAGCGGTAGGCCTGTGCTGACACAGTTGGCAGTACACACATGTGGAAACACTACACTCAGTGTGTTCACACTCACCCGCATTTACAGTTGGAGTCATGAACGATGGCATTTGAGTTTAGGCTTGTTATGGGTACCTACGTCATGCATACTCTCAACAGCTAATGAGCATTCAGCAGTGTTCTGCTCTGGAAGCCATAACTAACGTGAGCATTAAATATGCTTGTAGCGAATTGTTTAGTGAATTTCTATTTAATTTGTTGTGAGCTGTTGTCACTGATGGTGGTAAGTGATAAATGCTGCATACGCAAGTGAGAGACATAATGTGCAGGATATATGCTTCCTTCAAGCAGAAAGTACGCGCATACGTGTACCGCAACTTTCGCTTGGAATCATCAACAATGTCATTCCTGTCCATGCCTTGACATGCATGAACTGCCATCATTTGTGGATCGGACTATAATAGCAGGATACTGCAAGCAGTATCTGAGCACCATTTTATCCAGTGCAATAAATGACCCCCTGCCTGAAATGTTCTCTCTTGTCAAACAGTATCCATGATCTCATGTAGCTTTAAACATATCAGTAACATACCATCAGATGTACCAGTGTATACTATGAAACATCAATCCAAATCCTCTTTCCACCCTTTGAGTGTCCATTGATGGTGTTCACTTATCCCTGAAAATCTCTGTGCTCTGGGGTGGGGAGCAGATTTATAGAACTGGAGTGATGGTTTCTGTATGCCATAGTGAGAAAATGGTTCTGTATGATATGGCTGCTCATAGGTTGTCATAGGCCAGGATTTAATTTTGAAATGACTTGCTGCTCTGTGGCCCATCCATCTGCTGCTGTGATGTGTGATATTTGATGGTGAGCTTCATTACCAGGTTGTTGCCTGTGGCTATTGATTTTGATGGTGGTAGTTGTTTTGCAGTGGATATAATCATGATACATTCTTGACATGATGATGCAAGAAATTATCAGTGCCTGAGTGACCTCAAAGGTGGAGTTCCTTTGCAACAAGCACCCACCTTTTCTTCATCATCAGGTCCAAACTATTTGCCTTCACAAATGTCTGCTTGTGTCTGCGTATGTGCGGATGGATTGTGTGTGTGTGCGAGTGTATACCTGTCCTTTTTTCCCCCAAGGTAAGTCTTCCCACTCCCGGGATTGGAATGACTCCTTACCCTCTTCCTTAAAACCCACATCCTTTCGTCTTTCCCTCTCCTTCCCTCTTTCCTGATGAAGCAACAGTTTGTTGCGAAAGCTTGAATTTCGTGTGTATGTTTGTGTTTGTTTGTGTGTCTATCGACCTGCCAGCACTTTCGTTCGGTAAGTCACATCATCTTTGTTTTTAGATATATTTTTCCCATGTGGAATGTTTCCCTCTATTATATTCGGTCCACTGATATTGTTAGTTGACCCCATCCTGAACCCAATTTTCATGCGATACTATTGCATTTAGCATGGTTACTGGAGCAGTCTGCACAATATAAGCATTGTGATTTCTGTTCTACAGTTTTTTCATCTCTTAAATAACGGTATGGTCAATATATATTTCCTAGTACGTTATTAAACTTTCCAAAATGAATTAGTCATGTTGTATGTTTATTATTATTATCAGAGTGTAGTTCATTGTTTTATTATTCTTTTATTTAGCTTTTAAGTGCAAGATGTGTAATGATGCAGTCTATTGTAATGTTCCATTGTCAGAGAGGATCTGAGGGCATCAAATGCATAATGGAGTTAAGTACCTGAGACTAACTCATTCAACAGCTATAAACTGTATCTTAATTAAATAAGAGACTGTGTGTGCAAATGTGGTTACTCATACACCATTATTTTGGTGGCATCTCAATAAGAACTGACATGAAACTTTAGACTATTCTTTTTATTAATTAGAAAGTTTAGTGATGCAATAATTAACCTGAACACAAAACATAATATTTAACAAAGGATATCCATAATAAAACTTTTAAAATAGTAATGATTTCAAAATACTTTTAGATTAAAGGAGACCACTTACTGAAAAGCAGAAGCATTGAGTTGTCTATAGGTGCAAGCAAAAGGAACACAACTTGCAAGCTTTCGAAGTAATCCTTTTACACAAACACACACGCACACACACACAATAGATTGTGCTGCGGGTTGTGTCTGGTTGGGTGGGTAGAGGAGAGAGGCAGGAGGCAGGGAGAGGGATTGTGGTGAGTGGCTAGCACCTCACAGGGAGGCAGCCAGTTTTCTGGCTGCTAGGAATGTGGAAGAGAGGGGTGGCAGGTACATAGGCTAGGCTTGTGATGCATGATTGCTGAAGCCAGAAGGGAGCAGAGCATGCTGAACCTGATGTGGAGACATGAAATGGGAGAATGTGACAGCATGGGGGAAGGGGAAACTGTTAGGTGAAAGGTGTGAGGACAATGGTTTACTGGGGATCAGGCCCGGGCAATCACAGGAGTGGAGGATGCGTTGTAAGGGTAACTCCCATCTGTTAGGTTCAGAGAAGCTGGTGGTGGAGGAAGGACCAAGATGGTTTGGATCTTGAAGCAGCCATCAAAATTGAACATCTTATGCTCAACTACATGTTGTGACACCAGATGGTCAACCATGTTCTTCAGAACAGTTTGGCAGTGGCCATTCATCCTGTCAGACAGCTGGTTGGTACTCATCCCAACATTAAAAGCTGTGCATTGTTTGCAGCAGAGTTGTTATATGACATGGCTAGTTTCACAGGTAGTCCAGCATCTAATGGGATAGGAAAACCTGTGACAGGAAAGGAGTATGAAGTTTTGGTGAGTGAACTGGACAGATCTTGGACCTTGGTCCACTGCAGGTATATGATCCCTGTGGCAAGAGGTTTGGTGTATGAGTGACGTAGGTATGGACTAGGATGCTGTGTAGGTTGGGTGGGTGACAGAATACTACTGTAGGAGTGGTGGGCATGATCTTGGGTTGGATGCCTCTCACATCAAGGCATAATGAGAAATAATCCAAGCCCTGATGAAGGATATGGTTCTGTTCTTCCAGTCCAGGGTGACAGTTGGTGAAGATGGGGTGCTCCTTTTTAGCTGACTCCTGGGTGTGGCAAGAGGATTGGGGGTGTGTGAGGATATGGCACAGAAGATTTGTTTGTGGATTTGATTTGGGGTTAGTGACCAAAGCCTTTGTGAGACTTTCAGCATACTGGTTGAGGGATTTCTTGTCACCGTGGATTCACTGTCCACAGGTGGCTAGGATGCATAGAAGGGATTTTGTGGTATGGAAGGGATGGCAGCTGTCAAATGTCCCTACATCACCTTCAGCATTCATCGCCCTACACTGGCTCTGACAACCACACATCACATGCCAAGCCTATGTACCTGCCATCCCTCACTCCTGCATTCCTAGCTGGAAAACTGGCTGCTTCCCTCTAAGCCATTAGCCACCCACCACAGTCCATCTCTATCCATCTGCCTACCCTACCCAACAAAACCCCAAACACAGTCTAGACCATTTGCCAAAATGCAGCATTGGCACTGTATGTGCAGCCAGCACTACATAGAAGCATAGTCATGTGAACCTGTGTGTGTGTGTGTGTGTGTGTGTGTGTGTGTGTGTGTGTGTGTGTGTGTGTGTGTTTTACTCTAGCTCAAAAAAGGATTGAAAGCTAGCAAGTTTTCTTTCTTTTGTGTGTGCCTATCAATAGATCAATGCTTCTGCTTTACAGTGAGTGGTTTCCTTTAATCCAAAAGTATTTACTTTCTACCAGAAATTTTTTACAACAATAATTTCAGAAAGGTGCAGATCTATGGCAAAACAAAATACATGATAATACTGAAATAGAGGATATGTGTACATCTGATCTGAACTTTTATTAATAAGACATATAGTTTTCTTTGTTTGTTCCTACAGTGTAAGTCCTTTTATAATTTAAATAAATGATGAACTAATTTTATGGAAAAATGCTCCTTTTTAATACTGTATGATTATGGAGAATTAATTGCTCCAAATGAAAAGTAATTTTCTACTGTAATTTCCAAATAAATATAAATAAAGGCATTTTACTGAATAGATGTACTCCCTCAAGAAGATGAGCATAGTATAAAAAAATATTCAAGCAACATGAGTACAGGCAATTTTAACTCTCTTACAAAAGTGTGCTCAATTTTGGATATGGCAGTAAGGTTTCCCAATCTCAGATAACATTCTACATTATTTCACTAAAAGTAGTAAGAGAGGTTTCTACATTTACTTGTTGAAATATCTGCTTTACACATTGCAAAAGGAATGTCATAATAAAATATAATTTACTGAAATTTGAATTTAATATGATAATATGACAGAATGGAAAAGAAATGGAATTTGAATTTAACAAAATGGTGTATAACGGGCACATAAGTTTTTCATTATTATTGATTTTGTATAACACTTCACTTAATTTCATTGTGTAAATAACATTTACAGTTTCTCTATTGATTCTCTTGCAATTCAGCACATAGTTTGTGTAGCAATTCAAGAACCGAATACACCATGTCCATCATTGTCCAAAAAATCTGGAATGTAATGACTAATGAGAAATGGTCGTTTTTCCCTCACTGAATTTGCAAATGGAACTGGACAGGGTGTAACTAGTACCTTCCACTCTGCACTGCATAGTGAGCTACAGAGTAGGCCTATATGTAATATGGGCACATGATAAAAAATTGGGAAAAAATCTGCTCACAGTCTGCTTGATAAAATCAAGACACATTAGTTTAATTAAACACAAGAAAAGGTAGAAAAATAGAAAAGAAAAAAAACAGTAAATGTATTTTGGTACCACTACAAAAAAAGTTTTGTCAAGAAAGTAAATTAGTGATCAATGATACAGTCCACTATAGTTGTAAAAAATATGAAAAGAAAAGCACAACCCAGTTTCAGGACATGTATCCCATCTTCAGTTGCATCTGAAAAATTGTAAATCATTAATAATTCCTCTCAACATGGTTGAGATAATCAAAGCTAAACAGAACCAACAAAAATTCTTAGAGAAAACTTCCCCACATGTACATTAAAATGTGAGTCCACAAAGGATGCATAACTGAGATTAAAATAGGTTAAAACATGTTAAAATAGCCCATCCTTGGTACATGGCAAGCACAGGATATCCTTTTCAATCTTAGGCCTGTCAGAAACCCTCTACCAGAGGAGGACATACATGAAAGAATGAAGGTCCCCAACTAAAAAAGCAGAAATTACAGTTAAATTAAAAAAATGAAGTATTAATGACCCAAGATCCCAAAACCCCATTACAAACTTACAACATTCCAGGCATAGGGGCACACCACACATGAATTCACATGAAGGTAGAAAGGCAATCTTTCAACCACTGAAATGTCAAAAAAATGGATTATATAGATTGTGCACCTGCAGGTGTGGATCAAAATAATGTAACCTCCTGAGTAATGTTTACAGCTCACCAGTGCTGCAGAGACACACATCAAATCTGTATGAAGCACAATCCTAAGTTAAAATATTGGTGGTAGTGACCATGTACTCATAACATAACTTAGTAGACTGCTCACACCATCTGATGGTCAAAATTTGGATTAATATACCCACCAACAACATATCTAAGAAACCACAAACTATCATCTGCTGCAGTAAAAGCTAACTTCTCTCCAAAAGAAAAAAAAAGTGAGGCACTAATTACAGATTATTGCACATGCACGCATTTCAAACCAACCAATAGGGTCAAATCAAAGTAAATGCACATAATTCTTGTAATACCAGTCAAAAATTCATATAGCATGCTTAGAGAGCATAGTCCCAAATTGTCACTAATTTGTACATGTATAAAGTTGTGGAATAGCTAATGCAAATAGAAGGAAAAAAATAAAACGTTTATAGCCAATGAGCAATCATAGCAGAAGCAGCTAAGTTAGAGCAGTGCTGATCACATTAAGAATAACCATTACAATAAAAAATACAATGAAAGCTTTTTAAGGAATATTGCTCACAGCAGCACAGACCACATCAGTAAATCCAAAATAAAACCAAAATAATAAATCTTTGTCCCTTCTATGTAGATCCTCCCCTAGTGAGGCTTTTTGGCAGGCCTAAGAGGATATCCTGTGCATGCCACGCACCAGGGATTCACTGTTTTAACATATTTTAACCTGTTCCAGCCTCAGTTATGCATCATTTGTGGACTCACATTTTCATGTACATACGAGTGGAGGGGGAGGGTAGTTCCACCAAGAGGAAGTAAATTTGTGTTGTATAAAAATCAGTACAGCACAGCTCCTCAGATAAGTGACGTTTACAGTTACGAGAGTGCTTTTTCTGTTCAAAAAATTATAATATTGAAAGTACTTCTACACAAACAGTTGCAAGAGTGTATTCAGATCTGTCAACACAGTTCTTTACATTTACAATTTGATTTCACTTACTGCCCATCCCTGTGAACCTTGAGTAACATATTCAGATATTCTGTACTTAAGAAGCTGTGAAATCCATTTCAAATTTTTTATGCTCATGAAATAAACTATGAAAATTTTTGTCACACCAGTATACAGCAAAATTTATTCTTACTATTGCAAATATGATGATGATATTATTGTATTGAGCAATAATGATAACACCTTCAGCTGTATTTGCAAACAGTTTTCGAGATACGGTCAACCATCTTCAGGTCTCTAGATAAAGCAAATATATTATTTATCATACTGTACAATAGGCAACATCATAATATCAATATTTACTTTTTTAAATGATAAAATGTTAACTATATTAGACTGAACCAATTTTCATTATACAGGATGTCCTAGAAATGTAGCAAAAAACTTTGAGGTGTTGTAGAGGGTGTCTTGCAGAAGAAATTGAGGATAGGAACCCGTGTCCAAGAACATCATCCAATGACACTACAGAGCTCTGAAGTTGTAGGCACCAACAACTGCCACTAGGCCACCCCTAGGCAAATGTGACTTTTTATGCTGACAGACTGTATGTGGAACATTTCACAATGTTGTTTGTTATTGAGTAATCATGACTGACTGCCACAATTGCCACTGGAGAAGATGAGGCTAGCTTCTGTGTAGGCAGGCCTTGTATCTTATGAATGTGGCCCTTGCTGCCTTGGTGAATGATGGTGTCAGTTAGGGGTTTCCACCTGCAGTTTACTTTTCTCCTGTATAAAATTTTTGGGGTTTTAGAGAGTCCAGGAGAAAAATAAACTGTGAATGGAAACCCATGTGTGGAACCATCATCCACTAAGGCAACAGAGCATCACGTTCATAGGAGACAAGATCTTTCTATACAGATGTTGGCTCCATCTTTATCGCTGGTGATCATGGCAATCAGTTGCAATCACTGACTTTGTAAGACATTCTGCCTACAGTCCATCAGCATACAAAAGTCACATTTATGCTGAAGGGGTGGCCTAGTGGCAGGTTCTGGTGCCTATAACTTCAACACTCTATAGTGTCACTGGATGACATTTCTGGACACAGTTTCCTACTCTCGATTTGTTCCTCAGCTTGGTGCAGTTTCTGGGACACCCTGTATATGTGTAAATGACCAGTGTAGCATTAAAACTATAAAGACATGAATTAAGGATCGTGCCTCTACTGTAACAAATTAGCAGTAATTGTTGGAAGACCTAAAGCACTAAACTGTAGGTACCTAAGGTTGTTCAATAAGGTCTGAAACCTATTAGGCTATAATAACCTTAGTAAGAGGACTGTATTCCACTTGTGTCAGTCACATAAAACTGTCAAACGCTGTGGTGTGCAGTGCATCAAGAGGTGGGATGTAAATGAATAACAGAAATTTATATTTAAGTTGCATAAAACCGAAACACAGCTGTATCTAGGGGCCTAAAGATGTTTTATTGTACCACCAAAACTGGTTGCAAGTAAATAAAAACTCATGCATATGTCTGAAGGAATTATCATTATTGCACATAAATATAAAGCTGCTGTCCCAGTACCTATCAGAAGGTGAATGTACACAAACTATTATAATGTGTTTTGCTGTTTGGCAGTCTCTTAAGGTTTGCTGCCAGACCCAAAAATCAATGTGACTCAATATTTCAGTGATCCATCTTCAAGAGAATGCTGCTGCTGCTGAGTGCCACAGAAAAGTGATCCAAGGCTGCAAATTGTAGTCCTGTACAGGTATCCATACAGTACACAGTGCATGTTCCACCAATCACTGTTGCCGCCTCCAAGATTGGGCTGGTAGAGCACCAACACCAACAATATATCTCACTCAAGGATTACCTTAGAACACTCAGACTGGCTGCACCAAAGAACGCTATCTTTTGATTGAAATAGTATGGGTTCTAGATCCTGCTAAGAGGAAAACCCTTATCTTTATTAATCAAACTTTCCACCAACATAATTTCATTTGTCTCTTTATAAACACCATTCCAAAACCAGAAATACTGGTAACTATCAGAGTCTCATCAGATTTCATCCTGTGCCCCTAATTTAAACAGTGTTCTACAACTGCTGATTTTTCTGGCTGTTATAGCCTTGTGTAATGGTGATGTTCCAAGAACCTCACCTGATCTATGTGAATCAAACAGCCTTCCCACATTGACAGAATTTTTATATGCTAGGCTTCCTAAGCCCAAAATCATATTTGATAGAGCCAAGAAGTGCCCTAATCTTGCAAGGTGGACAGAATACACTCTTAATGTTAAAACTACTTAAAATTATTCTAATCTTGAAAGCACCCAACATAAGTAATAGAGGCCACGGATCTACGCTTGTCTTCATGCACCTCCGGGAATGGTTGAAACTTCATAACCTGACGAATCTGCTTCTCAGGTTCCCTTAAACCCAGCCATCATATGTACAAGTTCTTGGATTAAACTCTCCACATCAAAAATGGCATACGCTTTGCATACCAGAGTCTTAAAGATGTGATTGCTTTGGTACAGTGGATGGCAACTCTTAGCATGCAGGTACCAATCAGTATGTATTGGCTTCAGTGAATGCTATGTCTCAGTGTACCATCAGGTTTTTTGTAAATCATGACATACAAAAAAGGAAGCCTCCCATTATTTTCAAACTCTGTGGTAAAATTAATGCTGGGATGAGGACAGCTGAAGTGATCAAAGATCGGTCAAGTGCATTATGTCCATGAGGCCAAACAAAAAAGGTATCATCAGTGTATCTCCAGAAGTACACTGGGTGTGAACCTCAGGTCCTCAGTGCCCTATCCTCAAAGTCTTCCAGGAATAAGTTGGTGACTATGTATGATAAAGGGCCACCCATAGCTACTCTCTCATTCTGCTAAAAAATGTTGCCATTAAATGAAAAATACATTGATGTCACGCATGATGACAAATCTTCACTGGCTCTTCATCCAGTTTGTCTCTAATCAAACTGAACAATTCTTTCAGAGGGAATTGTGTGAATAGGGATATCACATCAAACTCACAAGTGAATCTCAAGGATCCAGCCTCAAAGATTTCAGCCCTCAAGTAATATCCACCATACAGGAAATATGGTGTTCACACTTGCTGACATATGGGATAAGGACAGATGTCTAGTTCTTCACCAGACTGTAAGTAGGTGCACCTAAATTACTAATTATATGGTGTAAAGCTACCATTTCCTTATATATCTTTGATAGACTTTATAACCTAGGAGAAACAGTAGCACGAGGATGGATGCTTCATATTTACTTGTGAGTTTTGATGTGTTATCCCTATTCACGTGAGTCTCTGTGGAAGAATCATTGAGTTTGATTAGCAAAAAACTGGATATAGATTTGGTGAAGCTTTGTCATCATGTGCTGACATCCATTTATTTTTCATTTAATGGCAACATTTTTGAGCAGAATGATGGAGTGGCAGTGGGTAGCCCTTTGACACACATAGTCGCCAATTTATTCAGGGAAGACTTTGAGGAAAGAGTTCTGAGGACTTTAGCTTTAAAATCAATGTGCTTCTGGAGATAAGCTGATGATAAATTTTTTATCTGGCCTCATGCTTATGACACTTAACTCACTTTTGGACTGCTTCAGCTGTTTTCATCCCAACATTAAATTTATTATAGAGGTGAAAATTGATGGGAAGCTTCCTTTTTTGGACATCATGTTTTACAAAAAAAACCTGATGGTACCCTGGGACACACCAATTGGTACCTACATGCCATCCACCAAGCCCACACAATGACGTCCTTAGAAATCTGGTATATAAAGCAAATGCTATTTCTGACATGGGTAGTTTAATACAGGAACTTGCACATTTTGCAACTGGGTTTAAGGAAAATGAATACTCTGAGAAGCAAATCCATCATGCTATGGAAACTGCACCATCCCCAGAAGTGCTTGAAAATAAATATAAAATGAAGAGCCAAAGAAATAGGTACACCTGCCTAATATCGTGTAGAGCCCCTGCGAGCATGCAGAAGTCCCGCAACATGATGTGGCATGGACTTGACTAATGTCTGAAGTAGTGCTGGAGGGAACTGACACCATGAATCTTGCAGGGCTGTCCATAAATCCATAAGACTATAAGGACGTGGAGATCTCTTCTGAACAGCACATCACAAGGTATCCCAGATATGCTCAATAATGTTAATGTCTGGGGAGTTTGGTGGCCAGCAAAAGTGTTTAAACTCAGAGGAGCATTCCTGGAGCCACTGTGTAGTAATAATGGATGTGTGGGGTGTTGCATTGTCCTGCTGGAATTGCGCAAGTCCATTGAAGTGCACAAGGGACAGGTATGGATGCAGGTGATCAGACAGGATGCTTACTTACATGTCACCTGTCAGAGTCATATCTAGACATATCACGAGTTCTATATCACTCCAACTGCACATGCCTCACACCATTACAGAGCCTCCACCAGCTTGAACAGTCTCCTGCTGACATGTAGGGTCCATGGATTCATGAGGTTGTCTCCATAACCATACACACCCAACCTCTCGATACAATTTTAAACGATACTCGTCTGACCAGGCAACATGTTTCCAATCATCAGCAGTACAATGACAGTGTTGATGGCCCCAAGTGAGGCATAAAGCTTTGTGCCATGCAGTCATCAAGGGTACATGAGTAGGCCTTTGGCTACGAAAGCACATATTGATGATGTTTTGTTGAATGGTTCACACACTAACTTGAAATCTGCAGCAATCTGCAAAAGGATTGCACCTCTGTCACATTGAATGTTTCTCTTCAGTCATTGTTGGTCCCATTCTTGCAGGATCTTTTTCCAGCCACAGCGATGTCAAAGATTTGATGTTTTACCAGATTTCCGATATTCACAGTACACTCATGTAACTGTCGTACAGGAAAATCCTCACTTCATCGCTACCTTGGAGATGTTGTATGCCATCACTCATGCACTGACTATAACACCACATTCAGACTCAGTTAAGTATTGATAACCTGCCATTGTAGGAGCAGTACCCAATCTGACAACTGGGCTAGACAGTCATCTTATAGAGGCATTGCCAACTGCTGCACCGTATCCTGCCTGTTTACATATCTCTGTATTTGAATATGCATGCCTAAACCAGTTTCTTTGATGCTTCAGTGTATTTCTGTGGGCTTTATCCTTAGGCTGGGGGCAAGTTGTTCAAGATTGGAAGAATTTCAAAGAGTCTTAAAATTAAGAGTTTATTCTGACCACCTTCTAAGATTCAGACACTACTCAGCTCTGTAAAAGATGATTTGGGACTTAGGAAGCCTGGAATAAACATAGTGTCATGTCAACATGGGAAGGCTTACATCAGCCATTTAATTCACAGAGTTTGGGACAGGGCATGGAACATCGTCGTCACATGAGGCTACAAAAACCAGAAAAATCGGTAATAGCAGAACATTGTTTAAATAAGGGACACAGGATGAAATTTAATGAGACTCTGATAGTTGCCAGTACATCTGGATTTTTGAACAGAGTTTATAAAAAGGCAATTGAAATTAGGTTGGCAGATAATTTGATTAATAAAGATAAGGATTTTCCTCTTAGTAAGACATAATGTAGAATCTTGCACTATCTCACATCAAAACACATTTTTATGGTGCAGTTGGCTTGAGTGTTTGAAGATAGTCCTTGACTGCTATACATCATTGATACTGGTGTTCCACCAGGTGCAGCACCATCAGCCCAGTCTTGGAGGCAGGAACTGTGGCGGGGACCATATAAGCTGCGTGCCTATGTAGCCATGGCTTGGCTTCATTTTTCAGTAGGTCTCAGCAACAGCAGCATTCTTCTCATGAGTACAGATTGTTTTTTTACAAAAATATTGAGTCATGTTGATTATTGGATCTGACAACAAACCCGAAGAGTTTACCAATAATTATTGTGTCATGTAAGTATATGAAATGTTTTGCTGTTTGTTTATCACTTTTGTGATGTTCATGCTTCATGGACATGCTTTCAGGGACCCCAGAGGCAAGAACTGCTTTAGTGCCAACAATTAGTCCCTGCTCCTCTTCTTTCAGTACTCTCGATTTCCGTCATCAAAGTAAACAGTATTCACGTGCACGTCGACAGCAAAATGAGGCAAGCAATCATGAATCAGGTGAATTTTTGTGGACTTTGGTGTGTAATACTTCACTGCTCTTACATATTTTCATATTATTATTTGGCATGTGTCATACACTTGACAATTTATTACTCAGATATTGTGTTTTTAAAGTACGACTTCCCATTTCAACAATTTTTTTGTCATTTGCACCTTTAATATTTCCTACTACTTTCAGTATGAATTGAAAAAGGAAGTAAGATGTTATCTGATCAGTTTGTTGAAAAACATCACTCATTGTATCAACAGTGGTTTCAACAGCAACATAATTATGTTGACTTTATTATCTCACTGAATTCATATGAAACATCAACACTACCTTGTTACTAAGTTTTTTGTAGGCAGTATGTTCCTATATTTGTGTCATATTAGTTTTATTTAAGTTTTTCTCCATATTGGCCCTGCAGTAGGGCCTATGTCTTTCTTATTTTCAGCTCAGAAAGAATGTAGGGGAAAATGATACAGGATCACTCTCAAAGACTATCCTGGCATTCCATTCAGTGTTTTTGGAAACTGACACAAAACTTAAACCACAATTTTTAAGCTGTGTATTTAACCTCTGTGTTGTCAAGTAGCGTTATTTTATGCAAATTCTGCACCACTTGACAGACTCTCATGATATTTTATATGAGAACATGCTAATTAATTTCAGTATCCATTGACAATGAGGCCATTAAAAGTGAATATTAGCTGTCATTTTTCTTAACATGTCTTCAGTACCTGTCATCTTTAATTTTTTGTGTGTGATTATTAACTGATAATTGGTCTTGCATTTCTGCTGATTAAATACACTCCTCACTTCTTTCACCTTAAGCATGTTTTTGTGTAAAAAATGTTAAGTTGTACCATGGTCTGGATTCCAGTGGCTGGAAAGGTCTGTAATCAGTTCCTATCAGCCTCATGAAGCCAGGCAAGAGTATGCTACCATAAATAAGTGGCAAAATATGCTTTGCAAGCTGCTAAAATACTTAAGCTTCAAAATGAGTAATATACTTTTAAAAGTGGTATCATATTAGCAAGCATGTGTGCCACAGATATAACTACTGCTGCTAAACTCATTGCTTTTATGTTGTGTAATTGATTAGTTGTGGGTTTTATATACCAAAGTAGCACTTCCTGCCAGTTTAGCACAACAAAACCATACTAAAAATGGTGCATTTTGGAAATATCTTTAATGTAGTGTATCACTGAAATTGCAGAAGTGAATGTTCATCAGTGGTGTCAGATGAAGATTAAATTAAAGAACACCAGTTCCACATGCCAAACTTTAATGGTAGCAAAGCAGTGAAGCTCTTACAATTTGGGGCAGCAGGTTGTTCAGCATGTGCAAGAGAAACACAATGAAGGCTTTGTGATTACTTGATAAATTATCTGAATGAAAGCACTGGAGATGAAGAAGCATTTACAACAGTATGCATTGTGAAATTCAGCGCAAGTTTTGGTTGGTGAATGAGGATGATAAAAAGGGTGGAGTTTAGATTACAGTGCAGAACTATGCCAGCCCAGCAGTTTCCCACAGTGTGTGACGAAAAACTATTTGCATATCAGCATCATACAATCGCTCCTAGGAAACAGCACAACTGTTTGCTAGGCCATATGGGCAAAATTGATCAGTTCTGTTTATTTGTATATGCTGTCAGATGTTACAGTTGATGTTAATGGCATTAAAAGTGTTCCTGTAAGGACTTCTATCAATGAAATGGCCAGAATAACAATAATACTGGGTGCCCAGCAGATGGAAGAAAGCTCCCGCCATATGTGATCCTTCACAGGAAATGATACTGAAAGAAAAACTGCTTGCAGGGCTTATCTCTAGATGCCAAGCAAATGGGTGGATGTCAGATGACCTGAAGCTAGATTGGTTGAAGGTTGTTTGAAACAGAATACCATGTTCTGTGCTTTACAGAAGGACAACGGTGGTGTCAGATTCTTTCAGGGGACACCTCACGGAGAAAATTAAGGATCTGATAGCAAAGAACAATGCAGGCCTGGTCATAATTCCTGGTGCCATGACTTCACAACTTCAAGTAATAGATGTTGTTGTGAGTAGACCTTTCAAGGTTCCCCTGCAACAGCTTTATAGTGAGTGGTTTCTTCAAGAAGACCATGCCCGTACTGAGGGGGGCAGAGTTAAAGAAACCCTCAGTACCCATGCTGGGCCAGTGGATCCTTAATGGTGGTGCAGAATCTCAAGTGATTCTCTTATAAAAATATTCAACAAGTGCTGTGTATCCAATGCTATTGATGTCTGAGAAGATCTACATCTACATAGATACTCTGCAACCCACCATAGTGTGTGTGACAGAGGGTACCCTGTACCACTGATTGTCATTTCCTTTCCTGTTCCACTTGGAAATAGAGCGAGCAAAAAAAGGCTATCTGTATGCCTCTGTATGAGCCCTAATTTCTCATATCTTATCTTCATGGTCCTTATGCGCAATGAATGTTGGCGACAGTAGAATCGTTCAGCAGTCAGCTTCAAATATGTTCTCTAAATTTTCTCGCTAGTGTTTCTCAAAAAGAACATTGCCTTCCTTCCAGGGCTTCCCATTTCAGTTCCTGAAGCATCTCTGTAACACTTACATGTTGTTCAAACCTACTGGTAACAAATCTAGCAGTTTGCCTCCGAATTGTTTTGATGTATTCCTTCAATACGACCAAGTAGGGATCCCAAACACTCAAGCAGTACTCAGGAATAGGTCTCATCAGCATCCTGTATGTGGTCTCCTCTTTCCTAAAATTCCCCTACAACAGTTCTCACAGTTCACATGCTCATTCCACCTCATATCGCTTTGCAATGTTATATCCAGAAATTTAAATTACTTGACTGTGTCAAGTAGAACACTAGTAATACTGTATCCAAACATTTCAGGTTTGATCTTTCTACTCCTCTCCATTAACTTACATTTCTCCACATTAGGGCTAGCTGCCATTCACCACACCAATGGGAAATTTTGTTTAAGTCATTTTGTATCCTCGTGCAGTCACTCAACTTCGACACCTTGCTGTACATCATGGCATCATCAGCAAACAACTGCAGACTGCTGCCCACCCTGTCAGCCAAATCATTTATGTATATAGAGAATAGAGAACAACAGTGGTGCAATCACACTTCGCTGGGGCACTCCTGACAATACCCCTGTCTATAATGAACACTCACCATCGGGAACAACATACTGGGTTCTATTATTTAAGAAGTCTTCGAGCCACTCACATATCTCTGAACTTATTCCATATGCTCCCACATACTGTGGGAGGAGTGTCACAAAGGAAGAAATGCCAGTATGCTTACAAGCAAAGATAGTGGTACCAGTGCTGAAGACAATTATGACAATGTGTACTTAACAGGATCATATGCAGTGGGCCAAAATGAAATGGATTCTGTACCTTCCATGGCAACAACAAGCTCAGAATGCATACCATTCTGTTCATTGCATATGAAAATGTTTGTGTATGGCAGGTTATATTCAGGGCCTGAAAATACCATGTGGTGTTGAAACTGGTAGCATGTACTAAGCATGTATTAAAAAGAATAAATGATGGTACATTCATATGCACTGGTTTTATCATTATTCAAGTACTATGTGTCTGGCTGTAATCCTACTTTCCTTCATAGATTACCAGAGAATGGTGATGATGGTGCCAATGATTAAAAGTATTGATAGCACAGATATAGTACACAAAAAAGAAAGAAAAATAAAAATTAAAGTAAATTGTTTCTTTTTGTTTATTTTATTTCAGAATGTAGAAACCAATAAATGGCGTAATTTTAGAATAGGTATAATGTTAACTATTTTAAGGAGATACCTTATATCCCCAAATAGTTTGTAATTTTGATTGGACAGATTATGTTAAAAATAAAAATTTTTCAATGAGATCTTAAAAACATGGGGGGAGGTGTTGTCTTACTCAGTATCATTTTGTACTTGGGTAAATATGGTCACACCCATCAACTGAGGACACAGTAGTCTCACACCAGTTCCCCTTCATTCATTATCCTTATTGCACTGTAACATACACAAGCCAAAACTCATAACAACCAGCCAAATGTCTTGATTTATAACTTCCTCTGCCACTAACCTATCAGACCTGTCGAACCTGCATCAAAGACGAACTTGTACATACAACAGTTTATTGTAATTGTTATCATAAAGGCCTATGTGTTGCAAATACCTGTATTTTAAAAGAGTGCAATGCAGCATAATTGTTCAAGGCTTCACTCATTTTAATTTATCATTTAAGAGCAACACAGACTGTCACACAAGTTCATGAACTCGTAATTTCTTTCCTACATTTATTCTGAATTTAGCTTCGGGTTTGTACAGTTCTCATCAATTTCATCTCTAAACAGTCTTCATCAATGGCATCTGAAGATTTCTATGCACTGTTTGTAAACAGTATAAAATACTATCTATGGACCTAATAGGACTGTTTGTGTTGTATCCTGTAGTGATTCGTGAGTTCTAAGGCAGAAAGCAGAGAATGAAAGATACAACAACAGTTAGATAAATATCATTTATTTAACTTCAATGGGTTTCAGTGGAACACAAGTTCAGGAAAATCCAGTGTACAATCCAGAATAATCCAAATCTGTTGGTGAGTCCATATTAACACTGTATTATTACTAGAGAGGCTGAGTATCTGCAAGAGTAGAACATGCAACTGTCCAGGCAAGGATTGCTTGCGGCAGACTTCTATACTCTTTGATAGTGGCACTGCCTGTGCCAGGCGAGGGGCATGTCTGTCATGCAGCCATCGGTTGGTGGCTCTGGGTGCTGTGTGGCTGCCTCTGGGGACAGTATTCTGAATGCCTGGTGTCAGCCTTTGAACTGTGAACTGACACATCGAGCATGGTGTATGTGGCAAACACCACTGTACATCACCCAATAAAATGCTTCTCTGTTGTGTTTCTTATTTGACTGACTCTTCTCTGGTAACAGTTGTTAATTACATGTCTATAAGTACACTGAAACATGAAACAAAAGTCAATAAGTCCACAATGCAATAAAATAATTGCCCTGAGTCACAAGTAAATTGTTGATGTTGACGTTAGGTACTTTGTGGCTGAATAAGTATACCAGTGCACTGGGTAGTGAGACAATTCCAAGTTTCAACAGTTTTTACTAATCTGAAATACAGCTGATGGTAGGGGGGTGGGTGTGTTCTACAAACCCATGTCATTGTTTGTTCAAAAGCACAGAGGAGAGGTAAACAAGCATCTAACGAGGGCTTGTTCATCTTCACTACACCATTTTTCAGGCTGAACCTGGAGGTAACCTGCTGAAGTGGAGCTATAATCAGAACTGTCTTTGCAACCAGAACTGCTGGCTTGGAGCCATGTGGCTTTCTAAAGACTGGCTAAGCAGGTTACATGCCCAATTCTGTTTTTGGACTCATGATTGGCATAGGGGAACAGCGTGGCAACTTTGGTGTTACCTGTGGTGACGTTGGCATCATCAGTCCAAACTGGAAGGCCTGGCTGTATTGCAGAAGGGCATACACCCCAGGATGCAGCATCCCTGTCCCCATGTGGTTCCATCATGCCTTGAGGTCCAATACCACAAGTAATCAGGCCAGTCATACTGCTTGTGGGTGATGGATTTGCAGGGGCTGATTAAATGTTGTGATTTCACTTGCACAGATCCGTCTTCCATAATCTTATATGTGGATACCTTGACTTGAGATGTGCTGGTCCAGTTGGCCCCCAGTCCAGAAGCACACATTTCAGCCCTCAAGCTGAACAAAACTTCCTCGGAGACATTTTAAAAATCACAGACTTTTTCAGGATTGTGCAGGCAGCAAATAAACACTTTGTGGCTTGTCCCCAGGTGGCAGTGGTTCAACCACCACCAAGAGGACAAAATTCTCATAAGTCCTTTTCCTGATGGTGGTGCTGTGCTTCATCACTTTTGGACATGTCAGTGACCTCTGAACAGCCAGTTACACTAAATCAGCATATGCAGTGGGGGTCTCCCATCTTGTCCTGACTGTTTCACAATGCACAACCATACAGATTGTACAGATCACTAGGCACACTGCACCCATTGTGGAAAGGATTGGCATCTCCAAAATGTTTGCCACTAAGCATCAGGACAGCCGAACCCCACTCCATACTTGCATTAAGAGACATTGCATGAACTCCAGGCCATTGTTCTCCAGGGCAATCCTCCTACCACAAGTTGTTTATTGATCTCATGATTGCACATCGGGACATTTGTTTCCAAGCAGGCACAGGAGCAATGGTTTCCCCGGTGAACTTCCCAACATACGCTTGTCTGTGTTTCCCAGCAATGGCCCGACCTTCTCAAGTTGGTTGCATATTGTGACAGCTCAATTCCCCTCAGAGGTCAGTTCACAAATACAGCAGTGTACAAGAAGGTTACATGGCCAATAAAGCAGTTTGTTGTCAATAGTCACTCGCCTGGAAACATTTTTGGCGTAGATTCTTTCTCACTGTTTTGATTCTCCATCACGGGTGAAGTTCAGTTCACCTTTGACATGGTTCCCTTCCAGGAATTTGATGACTATGAGCATCTTTCATGTCTATGTTCAAACTTGGCCAGGGATGTGCCACCAATTTTAAGGTGTATATTTCTCTACATCCTGATGCAGTGCCCCATTTCTTTTTGGCATGTTCATTTCCAGTCCCCCTACAGACAGCAGTTAAGCTTGAACTTGATTGCCTTTATGAAGCAGGGATAATTGAACATGTCAAAACTACTGCTTGGGCCATGCCCCTGGTGGAGGTTAAGAAACAGAATGCCTCCCTCTGGCTATGTAGAGATTTTGGATCAACAGTCAGTGCCAGACACATGAAACCTACCCCATACCATATCCAGAGGATCTTCTTACAAAACTTGTTAGAAGTGAATATTTTTCTGAGATAAACCTTGCCAATGCTTAATTACAGACCCCTGCATGAAGAATTTCAATGCGTTATGCTCATCAATACACCCTTTGGCTTGTACAAACATAAACGTTTGCCCTTTGGGATCACTTCCGCTCTGGCAATCTTCCAGAGATGCCTAGGACAGTTAACCGTGTCCATTTCCTCTTGTACCAATTACCTGTGTGACATAATAGTTACCACCAAGACCACCAGCATAACCTCTGCACCCTCTTTACTATGTTGCATGATACCATACACAAGTGCTGCCTACAAAAATGTCAGTTCCTTCAGGAGCAAGTGGAATACTTTGGACACTTATTCAACAAAAATGAGATTCTTCCCACTGATCACAACATCTCAGCTATTTACTCTCTCCTATGTCCTCAGAAACTAAAGAAACTGAAGGCCTTTTTGTGTAAAGTGAAGTTCCTTCCACAAGCAGCAAAAATTATGCACCCACTCAACCAGTTGCGGAAGAAGGGCATTAATTTTCAGTTGTGGGCTGTCTGTGAACATGCTTTCACCCAGCTGAAGGACATGTTACTCTCGGAACTCTGCCTTATGTCCTTTCCTCCATCACATCCCGTTGTTTTGGCATCTGACATTTCCCCTATAGCATAAGTGAAGTGCTTGTGTTCCATAACAATCATGGTACTTAGCAAATCATCACCAGTGCATCAAAGACCCTGACACATGCTCAAAGAAATTACTCACAGATCGAGAAAGAGGCTTTGGGAATCATCATTGCCATTAAGAAATTTCATGTGTACCTCTTTGCGACTGGGTTTACCCTCATTGCTGACTAAAAATCACTGGTAGCACTCTTTGGGCCATACTCTCAGCTTCTAGAGTGAATGACTCAAAGGCTCCAGCATTGGACTCTTTTCCTTAGTTTTTACAGTTACACCATTAAGTACAATCCTACCACATAACATGCAAATGCGGTTGCACTCCCTTGTCAACTCTCAGGACAAGACTTAGCATTTGACCAACAGGAGGTATCTTGAATAAAATGTTCTCGGGTTTCCAACCGCATCAATTGCTTAAAACTACACGAGCTTTCGGCCAAGCACTCCTTGGCCATTGTCAAGAGTTATGACTGCCAGTGGGCTGTTGGTGCACCCTTATATATACTAGCTGCCGGCTGTGGCATCACTGGTGCCCGTGACATTGCCATATATGGGCATGTTTTGAGTCAGCGTTCAATGTGCCCTCTTCAACCGCGCGATCGCCGGATCCCACACAGCACTGAGCTGCAAGCCACCGTCTCTATTCAGGGTGTTTGCGGTAATTTTTATTTCATTAGCTTCCTTTATGAAACTGTCCCAGAAGCCGTTAGTGTGAGCCATGACAGAGGTATCATCAAATTTTATGTGGTGACTGTTTTCTAACGCATGCTCAGCTAACGCAGATTTCTCTGGATAGCGTAGGCAATAATACCGCTCATGTTCTTTCCTGCATTGTTCCACAGTATGCACTGTTTGTGCAATGTACTTCTGGCCACACTCACAAGGTATTTCGTAGACTCCATGTGTTCTGAGACCTACTTCATCTTTAACTGGTCTCAGTAATTGATGGATTTTCGTTGGAGGCCTGAAGATTGATTTGATCTTGTGTCTTTCCAACAGGCAGCTTATCTTGCCTGATGCAGCGCCACAGAATGGCAGCAAAGAAAGTTTCTTTTCTTACCCTTCGTCAGTGGTCTTATTCTGATATTTCCCAGAAATCACTTCTTTCACTTGATGGGCGCTGTAGCCGTTATTCCTGTAAACCTTGCATAGGTGGCTCAGTTCATGGGGCAGGTTATTGTCATCTGATATTACTCTTGCACAATGCACCAATGTTTGTAATACTGTGTGATTCTGTGCTGGATGATGATGGCTGGTGGCGTGCAGGTACAGGTCTGTGTGGGTAGGTTTTCTGTAGACGCTGTGGCCAAGGCACCCATTTCATTTATGGTGGACAAGGACGTAAAGGAAGTGCAATGCATTATCTTTTACCACCTCCATGGTGAACTGGATATTACTGTTGATGCCATTGAGGTGTTCCAAAAACTTGTCTAGTTTCTCACGTCCGTGTGGCCAAATGACGAATGTGTCGTCAACATATCGAAAGAAACACTTCGGGTTCAATGGTGCAGTATCTATGGCAATACCCTCAAAATTCTACATGAAGAGGTTTACAACAGCTTGAGCCAATGGGCTACTCATTGCTACACTGTCTGTCTGATCGTAATACTGGCCATTGTTCACGAAATAGGAGGACGTAAGAGTGTGCCTAAATAGCTCAACCATGTCACTTACAAAGTACTGGGAAATTAGGTCAAAAGTGTCTTTGATAGGCACATTCGTAAACAGCACTACTACATCAAAACTGACCATAATATTGTCCTTAGTAAGGCGTAGATTGTTGATTCTGCTGATAAATTCTGCTGAGCTTTTTATTTGATGTTCACAGTGTCCCACATGTGGAGCGAGGAGCTTGGCCAAGTACTTCACCAGCGTGTATGTTGGAGAACCTATTGTGGACACAATAAGGTAGTTTTAAGCAATTGACATGGTTGGAAACCCGAGAACATTTTATTCAATGTTATCATCATGAGGCTCTGCATTCATACAGGAGGTATCTTGGTTCAACATTGACATAGAATGTAAACACGCCTTGGAAGGTGTTAAATGGCTTGCCCATTTATTTTTTCAAATCTACTGATTCAGAACTCCAGGCCTGCGCTCACCTTGCTCATCATTTGTCTGTTGTCTCTGATGTTCTCCTGCTGAATGCAGATGCAGATTCCCACCACATTGTCATCCTGACTACCTTATATTCTCATATCTTGGAACTCTCCCATTGTGAGCATTCTGGTATGTCACAGATGAAATTTCTTGCCAGACAACATGCTTACTGGTCAGGTCTGAACAAAGAGATGGAGGTCGTGTAGGGCAGCTGTTCTGCATGCACCCACCATCAGGCTGCTTCTCCTTTGTCTTTCACCCCCTGGTCCACTCCATATCATTCCTGCAACTGCAGTCATCTGGACTGGATTGGTCCCTTGTAGACTCTCATTCCAGCTACCCCATGTGGTTAGCATGGCATCTGCCACTACAACCACCACACTCAGTGCACTTACCCAGATTCTCATCATCCAAGGGCTTCCCTACACCCTCCTGTCTGACAACCGGCCCCAGTTCATGGCAACAGCCTTTGAACTGTTCTGCAATACCAGTGGAATTAAAATCTGTTTAGCCCACTGTCTGACCCATCCTCCAATGGTGAAGTGGAGCAGATGGTATGTAAATAATAACTACAAGTGTTGAAAGCAATGGCCAAATCCTCCTCCACATCAGTGCTCATGATGTTCCTGAGCACCTACAGGACCACCCCTGTCCATAACCACAGCCCGGCAGAGCTCCTTCATGGGCAACAGCCATGTACTCTCCTCCACTTCCTGGCATAACAGTCCTCAGAACCTGGATCCACGACATTGGATGATGCCCATCAGGTTCAGTCATCTGCGCATGTTCCTATGTAGAAAAACTTTCATGGATGCTGGGTACAGTGGTGAGCCACCATTGACGGTACCTTGTGCTGGTTGATTCTCCATGGGGTTTGGAGTGTCGGTACACCAACCAACTCCGTCACCACTTACTGACTGCGCCACCATCAGTGGGTCACTCAGACTGGGACCCAACTGCACAGGTACAATTTGCACTCCAGGGCACCCCATTGGTGGTTCCCATGGATATAGGTTTGGAGGTTGAGCACATACTGCAGCATACATAACCTCAATAGTCATCTCCCACATCGCCAGTCTCCAGTGCATTGTCTGACATCTCATGTTCCTTCTCCCAGCTGTCAGGCATCTCCACCAAATTGCCAATTGTGCAGCTGGTTCACCTTCTGAAATGACATACAGGGTGCTTCAGGCCCTATGCACCCATTTGGGAGGGAGGAATCTGGTATCCCAGTCTGACAAGTTCAAAAGCTCACCAGAATGCCTGGAACTAGATGACAGCTGCTAGGTGGTGCTCCTAATGTTTGCAAGTGCTGCTATCACTGCTTCAGCACTATACATAGGCCAGGACTCATGTGCCAGCCCGTTGGCTCCTGCAGCTGTGCTATAAAGTTAGCAGCATGGGGGCTGGGCCTCAGTTATGTTCCAACTGTGCTCTCATATCATCTCTTGTAAGCAATGTTGCTTGGTTTCAGATATTGCTACATATGAGCTCTCGATGTGGTTTACACTCCAGATTTGTCATTCTGTCATGTTGTCTTGTTGTTTGTCCATCACTGTTGTTGTCTTTTGTGGTTTTCAGTGACTCACCATCAACACCTTCAGTCTGTTAGCCAGTGTCTCCCAGCCATGTCAGATTCTGGGTACTATGCATGGAACAACTTAACCACATCCTTCACCAGGTCTTTAACTGCCTATTGTTGTTCCTGGAAATGAAAGATTATTCTACCCACAGCCCTTCCCACCCATCCCAAAGTGGTAATACACTGCATTCCCAATCTACAAAATATCTTGCTTGATCATTATTCCACATCTACTACTAAAGCCTTGCTACATGGGTCATGTTCCTGATGAAGAGCCAGGTGCCATACACACCCTGTTTCAGTTCTGTGTCAGGCATATCCTGCCCTATCAGAGTCCAGTCAGCTGGTGAAACAAGTCATGCCTTACAACTTTCACACAGCCTTTTATGTGTACATAAGTATTAACCAGCTGCCCACCTGAATGAATTATTACTGCCAAAATGTGTAAGATCAGTAAAAGTTGATCAACCAATGGCAAAACACATTACCGAGCACAACATTCACAAATGGCTGCTCCAGAATCCATGCCATCTGGACCTTGTCCCTCCCCCCCCCCTCCTGCCCTCCCCCCTCATCAAAAATGACTTACAGCTTCTCTGAAATTCATAAATGGGAATAAGACTTACAACATATTTTTTGATAACCAATTCCTCATAGACTCAATCGTCACTAAACCATACAGTAAACTGCATGTCTTTGACATATGTAACAACTATCATTTCCCCATGATTTTAGCCATTTACAGTACCAACATAGGAAGGCCATGTTGGCTTATGTTACAGGGCCAGATCAGCAAGGCATCCAGACTGTTGCCCCTACAGTCATTGAAAATACTGTCATTCCTTTTCAGGAACCATATTTTAGTTTGGTCTCTCCTCAGATATTCTTCCAATGTGGTTGCACCTATGGTCCAATGATTCATATCATTGAAACTCCCAAGCCAACCCATTGAGGAAAAGTTCCTGGTTCCATATCCATCCATGAACTGCCAACACTAATGCAATCATCATAATTAGTCGAGGGAAATTTGTATTTTTAAGTGATGTTATTCATTTGATTTTATATAAAAAAAATTTTGATCTTTCTACTTACTTTATTAGTTTTCCAATATCCTACACTCATGGGAGCTACCATATTTTACAAACTATGAGACACACTCTTTTCTTTGAAAAATTGTCTCCAAAATTCAGGTGTGTGTTACACTCGAAATTAATACAAAAATGCCCAGTGTTTGATTTAGGCTTAAAAATGGCAATATATTCCATGCTGCAGAAACCCTACCTCTGTCTGGTAACATTGGATTCAACTGGCAGCGGCAGTGCACTAATGTGATTAACATGAGTTGCAGGGATTCACGAGCTCGCTAACACTGTCTCCCACCTGCCCTGCCATCACAAATCCAGATTACTGTCTAATGCGTTATTGCAGTCTACACCAGAGAACTTGAACTGAAGCTGATTTGTGTTATTGGCAACAGTACAATATTTTTGTTAGTAGGTAGGTTTTTAAAGGGCAAAAAGTAAATGGTATTCATATGATGTGGCCTAGCACTAATTTATCAATAAGATTTATCAGGGTGTTTATATACAAATCTTTCTCCAAGACCTTTGTAACACACTGCAACTGGAAAGAGGAAATATACAAACTTGTCATTATTGATGGGTAGTTAATGCAACATTCAGAAGCAGTTTGTGATAGCTGCTTCAGTCCTCTCAAATATATATTTCTAATATATTCTCACATCCAAAACTCTCTCTCTCTCTCTCTCTCTCTCTCTCTCTCTCTGTGTGTGTGTGTGTGTGTGTGTGTGTGTGTGTTCCATAGGAAATGTTATCCTGGAAGTAGCTGCAGGAGTAAAAATAGTTTATACATAAATTTTCTCCTATTCCCACAAACAACAGGCTACAACACTTTAAAATGATCTTGGAATAAGCTACAAAGTAAAAATATTTTGTAAACCTCATTCATTTAAGTTTTTTCCAGTCTGTAGACAGATAGCTCTATGGGCAACTTGTACACCTGTCAAAAGGGAAACATATTAAACTTCCACAATATGTAATTTGAAAGTTATTTGGATAATAACTGCTGCATAAATTTTATAAAATTAATGTGTATTTTATTTTCTTATAGGTTCAGTGACTAGTGCTGGCTGTACTGGTGTATGCCACTCAGAGACAGTGTACCTAACTCTTCAGTCTGATTTGCATGGTTATGGAATAGCTGTACAAGGAACTTCTGCAGGGGAGGTTGTTGTCTCTGGTATTGATAAAGATAGTCCTGCTGACAGGTAAGCTGCTAAAAGGCTGATGAGAGGAATACTCTATCAACCTCATTTGCAAATAATTTTTTGTATAATAAATTACAGCATGTAAATTACCATCTGTTCTTGACAAAAAAACCATTAGCTTAAATTTAGCTGTTGTAGCCTTTGATTGTACAAATTGAAACTGAAAATATCAGACACTGCTGGAGCACATTACAGATAAAATCAGGAAAAGGGTACATTATTGATGAAAAGTAAAAAGCATAGGGATTTAAAGATGTTTAACAAGGGTTTTTCTGGCTTGAATTACAAATGTAGCATCTGTAGCTTCATAATGTTATTAACACTGGTAAAAATAATCATGTTAAATGTGTCATTGTCTTGAAACCAGATGATAGTAAGAATACCTAAGGAGTGAGCATTCAAATTCACAGGCCATGATTTTTGTCATCAACCTACATTACCTTTCCGATCATGTGATCTTGGTATGGAGTAGGGTTTGTCTGTGAGTGTTCTGCAGATTTGCAATGCCATTACTTCCTTATTACAGTCAGATCCTACACTGAAACACCAAAGAAACTGGTACAGGCATGCATATTCAATTACAGAGATATGTAAATAGGTAGAATATGGCGCTGCGGTCAGCAACGTCTATAAAGACAACAAGTGTGTGATGCAGTTGTTAGGTTGGTTACTGCTGTTGCAATGGCAGATTATCAAGATTTAAATGAGTTTGAACATGGTTTCATAATCAGCCCACAAGCAATGGGACACAGCATCTTCGAGGTAGCAATGAAGAGGGGATTTTCCTGTATGATCATTTCAGAGTGTAGTGTGAATATCAGGAATCTGGTAAAACATCAAGTCTCCAACATTGTTGTGCCTGCAAAAATATCCTGCAAGAACAGGACCAACGATGACTGAAGAGAATCATTCAATGTGACAGAAGTGCAACCCTTCTGCAAATTGCTGCAGATTTCAATGCTGGGTCATCAGCAGGTGTCAGCATGTGAACCATTCAATGAAACATCATTTATATGGGCTTTCGGAGCTGAAGGCCCACTCGTGTACCCTTTATGACTGCACGACACAAAGCTTTATGCCTTGTCTCAGCCCTTCAACACTGACATTGAATTGTTGATGACTGGAAACATGTTACCTGCTCGGATGAGTCTTGTTTCAAATTGTATCAAGCAGATGGACATGTACGGTTATGAAGACAACCTCATGAATCCATGGACCCTGCATGTCAGCAGGGGACTTTTCAAGCCAGTAGAGGTGCTGTAATGGTGTGAGGCATGTGCATTTGGAGTGATATGTGATCCCAATATGTCTAGATATGACTCTGACAGATGACACGTACATAAGCATCGTGTCTGATCACCTGCATCCATTCATGTCTGTTGTGCATTCCAACAGACTTGGGCAATTCCAGCCAAACAATGTGACACCCCACACATCCAGAATTGCTACAGAGTGGATCCAGGAAGACTCTTCTGAGTTTAAACACTTCCACTGGCCACCAAACTTCCCAGACATGAATGCCTTGCAATATGTCATTCAGAAGAGATCTCCACCCTCTCATACTTGTACAGATTTATTGACAGCCCTGCTGGATTCATGGTATCAATTCCCTCCAGCACTACTTCAGACATTAATTGACTCCATGCCATGTTGTGTTGCGGCATTTCTGCATGCTCGCATGGGCCCTACATGGTATTAGGCAGATGTAACAGTTTCTTTGGCTCTTCAATGTATTTGAAGGTAAGACTGATTTTACACACACATTTCATAGACATCCTCACTCTTTACATTGGATACCTGGAGTGAAGTTGGCTTAAAGCTTTAAAAACCTAATTCAAGTGCATTTTGCTCCATCTGTTTCCTTGATACATTGTTATCATTGTAATATGCAAGCCCACATTAATATTTGATATTCAACAATACTTATTTGATGCATTTTATGTACAAATTTCCACTGCACAACAGAAAACACACACACACACACACACAAGTACAAATTTGTACCTTTCAAAATATTTGTCAATAAAGTATTTTCAGTGCACTATTAAAATATTTTAGGGACGAAATTGTTCTGTTTTTATTTTATGGTAGCATATTTTTAATCTTTATTCATCATTAAGGAAACTAAGATATTAATCACATGTAATATTTCTACACATCATAGGTACAGAGTAGTATAGCTTCTAATTAGGACTATTTTAAAATCAAAAAGATTTGCAAATTTGTTTAGGATGGAGGAAATGTCTCAAACTGGCATATACAAATCTTCTCTGAAGATGCAATTTCCTCAATGTGTATACGTTTAGTAATTTACCTGGCAGCATATTTCACCACAGCTGAATTAATCTAGGATTGATCTCATTAATATAAGGACTACAGACACATAAATTTGTGTTTTGACACTAATTCTTTATTAGAAAATGTCCTAATATTTTTCAATACTTACAAGGGAACCTCCCCATCGCAACCCCCTCAGATTTAGTTATAAATTGACACAGTGAATAGGCCTTGAAAAACTGAACACAAATCAATCGAGAAAACAGAAAGAAGATGTGTGGAACTATGAAAAAATAAGCAAAATATACAAACTGAGTAGTCCATGTGCAAGATATGCAACATTAGGGACAATGTAAGCTGAGGAGTGCCGTGGTCCGTTGGTTAGAGTGAGCAACTGCGGAACAAGAGGTCTTTGGTTCGAGTCCTCCCTCAAGCGAAAATTTTACTTTCTTTATTTTCGCAAAGTTACGATCTGACTGTTCATTCATTGACGTCTCTGTTCACTGTAATAAGTTTAGTGTCTGTGTTTTGCGACCGCACCGCAAAACCGTGCGATTAGTAGACGAAAGGACGTGCCTCTCCAATGGGAACCGAAAACATTTGATCGCAAGTTCATATGTCAACCGATTCCTCCACAGGAAAACACGTCTGATATATTCTATATGACACTGGTGATGGCATGTGCATCACATGACAGGAATATTTTGTCGACCCACCTAACTTGCACACTAGGCGAATGGGTAAAAAGATTCTTCTACCTTGCCCGATTTAGGTTTTCTTGTAGATGTGATAATCACTCCCAAAAAAGTGATGAAAACACAAGAGTTTGTCACATAAACTGCAACAAATGAATGCAACAGTTTCACAGTCACACAGTTTTCCCTGTGCTCTGTCAAAACATATGTTTTTTCCTTTTTCAAATGTTTCCGTGTGTAGACCGTAAAATTGTGCATATGTCCAAGCAAATCGGAACATGCCCTGGAATTTTGGAGAGCGAAGTTGATTATGTGTGAGAGGCTGAACTTTGATAATTGTCTGAAAATAAAAAATCAAACTTTTCTCTCGAGAGGAGATTTGAACCGAGGACCTCCCGTTCCGCAGCTGCTCACGCTAACCACTGGACCACGGCGCTCGTAGGCTGGCACTCTCCTTGATGTTGCCTACGTTGCGCATGGACTACTCAGTTTGTATATTTTGCTTATTTTTTCATAGTTCCACACAACTTCTTCCTGTTTTCTCGATTGATCTGTGTTCAGTTCCTCATGGCCTATCCCTGTGCCACCTTATAACTAAATCTGAGGGGGGTGCGATGGGGAGGTTCCCTTGTTAGGGAACCTCTTCTAGTATAGAAACTATAATAAGAGATTTATGGTATTTTGCTATGAATATTAACTTCCCTCCTGTGATGTACTGAAACTTGCACTAGTAGTAACGAAAATTTTTCACCATTGCTGCTACTAATAAATAAGACTGTAAAAACAGAGACAATATATGTGATCTTAGCACAAAGTGTAAATGTGCTATGTTATATCAAAGTCATACAACAATCCCAGTTTGATATTGGCAAAATGTACAGTATGCTCGCATGACAGATGTTACTAGTCCATGGAACAGACAATGGAATTTACGGCCATAGTAATAGACAATAAGAAATATACAGGAAGACTGTATGTCTATCAAAGAGCAGGTACAGGGAGAAAAGATAAATTTAACTGAAATCCTACTCCTACTCCTACTCCTACTACTACTAATAATAATAATCAGACAGTGGTGCTTCACATTTAATCTTTTTACAGAATTGCTACCCAGTGTTTGAGCAAAAGTTATGAGTCTTTAGCAAAAGTAATAAGAACTAGTGAGAAAGCCGGCATGGAGTATTGCATTAGTAGCCAGAAGCAAGTAGCTCCTAATGTGGATACATCACACTAACAGATATGCAAGTGGACTGTGAGATGAGGATAGGCAAGTGCAGCTGTAAACTGCACTACATGGTGGTAATTGCTTAGCATGTGAGGCAATATCACACCAGGGCAAATCTCTTGTTATGGAAAACATGACTAGATGCCAGGTTTTAATGAAATAAATGTCTAAATTTTGAGGCAGCGATCACTTCTCATCACTGGAGACCAGTAATGCCACCATGATGCCAGAGCTGCACCAGATAGTGAGTTAACTGGGCACTGCCAGCAGCAGCCACGGTTTTGAGACCAGCCTACACCTGCTGTCAGCATCAAGTCCTTCACAGGACTCAGTGCCACAGTCCCACTGATCTGCTACCTGTGCATGCTGCCAGCAATGCTGAATTCTTCATGGGACTTGGCATCTCAGCACCAGCTGCCATTCAGTTCCTGCCAGAGGGCAGTGAGTTGTATCCCACACACACAGCCATCTCCAAGCTCGAACATAGTGATGCGTGCGAAGCGAGGGGCAGTCAGCGCTCCATGCTGTCAAGGGCAGTACCACATCACTTACATCAATGGCCATAACATCTAAAAGCTGCCAGCCTACCCTGGACCTGCAGTCAGCATCGCAAGGCACCCACTCAGCATACAGAAGCTGCCACCCATACACGAGCATCAGCTAGGTACAACAGAGGGAGGCATGATCACCTCATTCAGTCATGACACGTCATGTATTGGAGTTAAATAAAGTCATTTTTTACTATCAGCACTGTTGCCACTGGGTCCTTCAGCCCACAGCTCACCTCAAGGACTTTATAATGATTTGATTTGATTTGATTTATTTCGTGTTCCATAGGTCCAACTGTGTTGGATACACAAGGACGTGGAACGAGTCAGTTTTTTACAAATACAATCTGATAATCTTATAGCATATACAGAAATTTGAGTACATAATTATATAAAAATTAATACAGTAAATTCTTTGGGCAGCAATACAGAAAAAGAAAATACATATTTTCTTAGAATAATTAAAACACTACAGAAAACAGATACGGAGCACACACAGATACAGAGCTCAGGTTAAATAAAATTCTTAGTGGCATTATGTCAACATGTATTATATAATATTAAAATATTACAATTTATTTAGTTAAAAAGTCATCTAGACTGTAAAAAGCTTTTTTTAGCAGAAATATTTTTAGTGCTTTCTTAAACTCACTCTTGTTATGAATCTTTGTCTTTATTTCGGGAGGAAGAGCATTGAAGAGTTTTGCTCCAGTGTAGTGGACACCCTTTTGTGCCAAGCTCAAATTTCTGAGTTCACTGTGTATGTCATTCTTCCTTCATGTGTTATGCTCATGATAATTACTGTTTGGTTGAAATAAAATTGAACTGTTCTATCTATATCTACATCTTCATCTACATTACTACTTTATGCAAATCCTCCCATGTGATCTCTTATTCTCTAATTTTAGTATGATGGTCATTCCTCCCTTTGTGGAATTGTTACTGAAAATTCATAAAAATATCTCACCTCAGCAAAAAAATAAATAAATAAATAAATAAATAAATAAAAATAAAATAAACATTTGTTTTAATTAATTCCACCTCATCTTATGTATCATATGCATTACACTCTCTTCCCTACCTCATCATAATACACAAGAAATACCCTTGTTTGAACTTTTTCGATGTCCATCAAACCTGATAAAGATTAAATATTGTTCTGTAATACTCCAGATGACGACAGACAAGTGTAGTGTGGATAGTTTCTTCAGTAAATTTGTTACATCTTCTATATGTTCTGCCAATAAAACAAAGACTTTTCTATATGATGGTTCCAATTTTTAGTTGTTCCTAATTACAATCACCAAGTATTTAGTTGCATTGACACTCTTTAAATTTGTATGATTTATATGTAGCCAAAATTGAAATGATTTGTTAGTACTCATGTGGATGACCTCACACTTTTAATAGTATAGGGCGAATAGTAACTTCTTGCACCATGGAGATAACATGTCTAAATCATTTTGCAGTTGGTTTTGATCTTCTGATGACTTAATTAGGTGGTAAACAACAGCATCATCTGCAAAACAGTTTAAGAGGTGTGCTCATATTGTCTTCTAAATTAATTATATAGACTAAGAACATCAGAGAGCCCATAATACTTCCCTTGGAAACCCCAGATATCACTTCTGTTTCACTAGATGACTTCCTGTCAGTTAAAACAAACTAACTTTTGTGACAGGAAGTCACAGATCCAATCGCTCAACTGAGGTGATACTCTACATGCACACAATTTGATTAGAAACTGCTTGTGAGGAATGGTGTCAGAAGCCTTTTAGAAATCTATAAATGGGATAAACTTGAGATCCCTGTCAATAGCAGTCTTCAATTAATGTGAATCAAGAACCAGCTGAAAAAAAATCTGAACCTGTGCTCATTATGTGTCAGTAAATGGTTTTCTTTGGCATAATTCATAATGTCTGAACATAGTATATGCTCCAAAATCCTACTGCATATTGACATAAATGATAGAAGATTACTTCTATTCCCTTTTTTGTGTATTGGTGTGACTTGTACAACTTTCTAGTCATTAAGTATGGATCTATAATCGAATGAGTAGTTATATATGATTGCTAAAAGCAGAGCTATTTCATCAGCATACTCTGAAAGACCCCCCCCCCCCCCCCCCATGAACCATAGACCTTACCATTGGTGGGGAGGCTTGCGTGCCTCAGCGATACAGATAGCCGTACCATAGGTGCAACCACAATGGAGGGGTATCTGTTGAGAGGCCAGACAAATGTGTGGTTCCTGAAGAGGGGCAACAGCCTTTACAGTAGTTGCAGGGGCAACAGTCTGATTGATTGACTGATCTGGCCTTGTAATACTAACCAAAACGGCCTTGCTGTGCTGGTACTGCGAATGGCTGAAAGCAAGGGGAAACTACAGCCGTAATTTTTCCCGAGGGCATGCAGCTTTACTGTATGGTTAAATGATGATGGTGTCCTCTTGGGTAAAATAGTCCCTCATTTGGATCTCCGGGCGGGGACTACTCAGGAGGATGTCGTTATCAGGAGAAAGAAAACTGGCGTTTTACGGATCGGACTGTGGAATGTCAGATCCCTTAATCGGGCAGGTAGGTTAGAAAATTTAAAAAGGGAAATGGATAGGTTAAAGTTAGATATAGTGGGAATTAGCGAAGTTCGGTGGCAGGATGAAAAAGACTTTTGTTCAGGTGAATACAGGATTATAAATACAAAATCAAATATGGGTAATGCAGGAGTAGGTTTAATAATGAATAAAAATATAGGAGTCCGGGTAAGATACTACAAACAGCATAGTGAACGCATTATTGTGGCCAAGATAGACACGAAGCCCATACCTACTACAGTAGTACACATTTATATGCCAACTAGCTCTGCAGATGACAAAGAAATTGAAGAAATGTATGATGAGATAAAAGAAATTATTCAGATAGTGAAGGAAGACGTAAATTTAATAGTCATGGGTGACTGGAATTCGATAGTATGAAAAGGAAGAGAAGAGAACGTATTAGGTGAATATGGATTGGGGGGAAGAAATGAAAGAGGAAGCCGCCTGGTAGAATTTTGCACAGAGCATAACTTAATCATAGCTAACACTTGGTTCAAGAATCATAAAAGAAGGTTGTATACATGGAAGAAGCCTGGAGATACTGACAGATTTCAGATAGATTATATAATGGCAAGACAGAGATTTAGGAACCAGGTTTTAAATTGTATAACATTTCCAGTGGCAGATGTGGACTCTGACCACAATCTATTGGTTATGAACTGTAGATTAAAACTGAAGAACCTGCAAAAAGGTGGGAATTTAAGGTTATGGGTCCTGGATAAACTGACTAAACCAGAGGTTGTACAGAATTTCAGGGAGAACATAAGGGAACAATTGACAAGAATGGGGGAAAGAAATACAGTAGAAGAAGAATGGGTAGCTTTGAGGGATGAAGTACTGAAGGCAGCAAGTAGGTAAAGAGACGAGGGCTAGTAGAAATCCGTGGGTGACATAAGAAATATTGAATTTAATTGATGAAAGGAGAAAATATAAAAATGCAGTAAATGAAGCAGGCTAAAAGGAATACAAACGTCTCAAAACTGAGTTCAACAGGAAGTACAAAATGGCTAAGCAGGCATGGCTAGAGGACAAATGTAAGCATGTAGAGGCTTATCTCACTATGGGTAAGATAGATACTGCCTACAGGAAAATTAAAGAGGCCTTTGGAGAAAAGAGAACCACTTGTATGAATATCAGGAGCTCAAATGGAGACCCAGTTCTAAGCAAAGAAGGGAAAGCAGAAAGGTGGAAGGAATATATAGAGCGTCTATACAAGGGCGATGTACTTGAGGGCAATATTATGGAAATGGAAGAGGATGTAGATGAAGATGAAATGGGAGATATGATACTGACAGAGCACTGAAAGACCTAAATTGAAACAAGGCCCCGAGAGTAGACAACATTCCATTAGAACTACTGACAGCCTTGGAAGAGCCAGTCCTGACAAAACTCTGCCATCAGTTGAGCAAAATGTATGAGACAGGCGAAATACCCTCAGACTTCAAAAAGAATATAATAATTCCAATCCCAAAGAAAGCAGGTGTTGACAGATGTGAAAATTACCGAACTGTCAATTTAATAAGCCACAACTGCAAAATAATAACACGAATTATTTACAGACAAATGGAAAAACTGGTAGGAGCCAACCTCGGGGAAGATCAGTTTGGATTCCGTAAAAATGTTGGAACATGTTAGGCAATACTGACCCTACGACTTATCTTAGAAGCTAGATTAAGAAAAGGCAAACCTACATTAGTAGGATTTGTAGACTTAGAGAAAGCTTTTGATAATGTTGAATGGAATACTCTCTTTCAAATTCTGAAGGTGGTAGGGGTAAAATACAGGGAGCGAAAGGCTATTTAAAATTTGTACAGAAACCAGATGGCAGTTATAAGAGTCGAGGGGCATGAAAGAGAAGCAGTGGTTGGGAAGGGAGTGAGACAGGGTTGTAGCCTCTCCCCGATGTTATTCAATCTGTATATTGAGCAAGCAGTAAAGGAAACAAATTCGGAGTATGTATTAAAATCCATGGAGAAGAAATAAAAATTTGAGGTTCACTGATGACAGTGTAATTCTGTCAGAGACAGCAAAGGACTTGGAAGAACAGTTGAAGGGAATTGACAGTGTCTTGAAAGGACGATATAAGATGAACATCAACAAAAGCAAAACGATGATAATGGAATGTAGTCGAGTTAACTCGGGTGATGCTGAGGGAATTAGATTAGGAAATGAGACACTTAAAGTAGTAAATGAGTTTTGCTATTTGGGGAGCTAAATAACTGATGATGGTCGAAGTAGAGAGGATATAAAATGTAGACTGTCAATGGCAATGAAAGTGTTTCTGGAGAAGAGAAATTTGTTAACATCGAGTATAGATTTAAGTGTGAGGAAGTCGTTTTTGAAAGTATTTGTATGGAGTGTAGCCATGTATGGAAGTGAAACATTGATGATAAATAGTCTGGGCAAGAAGAGAATACAAGCTTTCGAAATGTGGTGGTACAGAAGAATGCTGAAGATTAGATGGGCAGATCACATTACTAATGAGGAGGTATTGAATAGAATTGGGGAAAAGAGGAGTTTGTGGCACAACTTGACTAAAAGAAGGGATTGATTGGTAGGACATGTTCTGAGGCATCGAGGGATCACCAATTTTCTATTGGAGGGCAGAGTGGAGGGTAAAAATCATAGAGGGAGACCAAGAGATGCATACACTAAGCAGATTCAGATGGATGTAGGCTGCAGTACGTACTGGGAGATGAAGCAGCTTGCACAGGATAGAGTAGCAAGGAGAGCTGCATCAAACCAGTCTCAGGACTGAAGACCACAACAACAACAACAACAACAACAACAACACTCTGAAAGGAACATAACTGGTATAGAATCTGGACTTTGCTATACAGAGAGTATCGAAAGCTAGGTCACTTTTGTTGTCAGCTATTCTTGATCTGAATTCTGGAATATTTACAGTATCTTCTTTAGTGAAAGAATTTTTGGAAACCATGTTCTGTAACTCTGCTTCTGTGGTTCTGTCATCATGGAGTGAAAGTGTTGATTGTGTCTCGGCACTTGTGCACTTTACTTACAATAAGAATTTCTGTGGATTCTCTGCCAGAGTTCACAGTTTAGTCATGGAAACTAGTAAAAGTATCTTGTATTCAAGTCTGATCTAAGTTTCATTCTTCTGTAAAACATTGCCAACCTTGCAGGTTTTGTATACATTTAAATCTGGCATGATTTTTCCATTGCTTCTGCAACAATGCCCTGATGTTTGTTGTGTACCATGGGGGATCTGTTTCATCTCTTGTTAATTCACTTGACATGAAACTCTTAGTTGCCACCAACACTACAAGTACTTCTTTGAATTTAAGCATTATCTGGTCATCACTTACATAGATAATTTGGAAGGAATGGAGACTCTGTTTTAGGAAGGTGTCAAGCAAAATTGTATCTGCTTTTTTAAACAGATCTATTTTGAATTTATTTTTGGTCAATTTGGGCATTATGGTACTGAGTCTCACTGCAGTGAGCTTATGTTATGGCAATCATCTATACTTTGCATGGGTTCCTGAACTACTTGTTCAAAAAACATTTTTGGAGTAAGCATGTAGTACAACTTTGGTTAAGTTTATTGCCTACTACTTTAAACATACAGTGAAAAAAAAATCACAACACCAAGAAGGAGTTGTGCAAAATAAACAAAAGTTATTAGGCACATTTCTACACCTGAAAGATGACGTTTATACCAATTTCACACTAGTGGTGGTAGTAGCATCACTATGGAGATGTAAATCAGATTTGCTTTAAATACGTGCAGTAAGAATTGTGAGATTAGTTACTTTTGAAACTGGGCATGGTGAGTTGGTGTTAGCCGAGAATGCTTGTAAGGTGACAAATACACAATTATCAACACCTCACTGAGTTTGAACAGGATTGTGTAATAGGGATACAAGAAGCTGGATGTCCCTTCTGTGACACTACAAAAAAATTTGGCAGGAATGTAGCCACTGTACATGATTCCTGATACTGGTGGTCATGAGAACGTATGACCACAAGAAGACAGGGCTCCAATAGCCACATGATACTACTGAGAGAGTAGACCATTGAGTTCAGTGTATGGCTCTGGTGTGTCATTCTGCATCTGGTGTTGTGATTTTTCTTCAGTCAGTGCATCTTTACCAGCATACTGAGGTCAGATTGAAGCAATCACTAACTGTACCTGTATGAGTCAGGTACCTATTCAAAATGAGATGGAAATATTTCTTGAACCTTTCAACTATATCATTATTCAGCTGATTTGGGTGGAATCTCTATCCATATTCACAGCAAATATCTAGTTCAGTTTCACTACAAGATAAACCACTTTCAAAAGCAACAAGCACATCACCATGAGCTTAATTCAATCTATCCTTTCTGAACACCTTTAGGTCCTTGGTAAGAACTTTAGCTGAACTTATCTCTGACTTAAGTCAGCTTTCAGTGCTTATAACAATTTCTGCTTGAGTGCTTTCTATGAGTGCTTGGAGCTCTGGTTCTTTCTCAGCACAGCTGTGACAATTTACAAATATAACACCAGTGTTTCATAGGTCTAACCTCATCCTGTGTTTGTTCTACAAGCTTTGAGACTGAATCCCTATTTGTACTTTTCTGAGACCCTATAACATAAAAAGCTGCCCAGTTCACTTCATACAGCCCCCACTACACATGTAGGTGCCTCTGTATGTAATGGGCCCCTGATCTATTAAGCAGATTCTCTTCACCATGTGGAACATATCAAGGAATCTGCAGCCTGCATAGTCATAGAATTGTTTGAGTCTCTGATTCAGAACCTCCAATTAGACCTGTAACAAACATCCACACTGAGTCCTGTCAACGATGCTCTCTTTCATTTTGCAGGCAAGACTGGCTGTCTTTATCTCTTTAAATAGCTGCTGTAAACCAGAGAGAATGTCTTCCAGGCCAAAGTAACACACATAATTTGCACTGACATGAACCACTGTCTTCAACTGGCTGCACCCTGTGCTCTTTGTGGCACCTGGAAGGACCTATTCCACATCTGGGATGGCTGCCCCTAACATTCACACACAGAGCACCCACTGGATTTCTTCTCTTCCTGAGCAGCCATGTCCTTAAGAGGCTTCAACACACATCTGACATACGAGCTCCCAGCTGCCAGTAATGCCACCCTCTGCATGTGCTTGGACCTTAGAGGCTGAGAATTCCTCTGAAATCATGGTTTCAACTGTCTCAGGTTCTTCATCAGCCACAGATAGAGCCTGAAACCTATTTGTCAGACAGACAGGGGAGGCCTATTGATTGGTTCCCCAAAAAGCCTTTCGTTGCCTGCCACACCTAGAAACAACCTCCCACTTGGTCACAGGTGTGGCTCAACCACAATGTGGGCAGTAAACTGCCAGACCACAGCAGTACACTGATTGGGGAGCACATGGACATCCCTTTGATCCCCACCTCCAGTTTCCCACAGTGATGTGATACTAACTGGCAACAGCCACAAGCTGCATGTCTGAAGTCAGCACTGTCTGGAGCTGTGAGCACAGGGATTCCAACTCACCTTACATCCAAACACAGCATTTGCATTTTCTAACCATAATAAGGCCTGTGGAAATCTACAGTACAGAAACATGCAATAAATTTAAGATTAAACTACAAAACCACAAATAGAAAACTAAATAAGCAACTAACTTCTACTTACAAGCTCACAATATTGCACAAACAAATGCTCTACACATCTTGTGGTGCTAGAAAAGAGGTGAGTGGCTTACTGAGCTGTCTACAATGGTCACCAGCTCACTGGTCTGTTCAAAACGAAAGACAGTGACAGTACTGGTGGCATAAATATACACTACACAGCTACTAAAATACAAGACTACACATGATAATAAATAACCATACAAGAAATTTAAGACTAAAGTACAAAAGCACGCAGGCAAAACTAAATAAGTAACTCACTTCTACTTAGAAGCTTGTAATGTAAGAGACAAACAAGTGATCCACACTCCTGGTGCTGCTTGAACAGAGGTCGGAGCCTGACTTCAGTTCAACTAACTCTTACTCAGAAACATTTAGTAATATAGTTTTAATTACTGTTAAAGGGTTATGAACTTCTTTAAGCTATAGTTCATTTGTTATATTATCAACATAGTTACAAACTGCAGTCAGTGTAATTAATGCAGAAGTGTTGTCCTTGCACTAAAAACAATAAAACTAACATATACACTGCAGGAAAAAAATTAGTACAACTGGAAAGCTGACATCAATTTTTATCCAATGATGGCATATGCCATGTAGGGGTAGTAGATGTACTGATAATGGTTTCAACATCATCTGCCAGTAGACGGCATAGTGGCATAGCTGCCAGAGCACCATGTGTGTCTACCCTTTAATAGGGAATGCTCACAGCCAGAAGGCTCAGTGTGGTGTAACACGTGAAGCAAGCAATCAGACAATCCTGCTGCTGGATGCATTTGTGCTTCCTACAGCCAACTGAGAGAGTTTGAAAGGAGTCAAGTTGTAGCCTTCTGAGTAATGGAATGGTCCTTTCAGAGAATTGCCACACAAGTTGGAAGTGATGTGTCAGTTGTGCAACGATGCTGGCATCAGCGGTCACATGAATATTCGCACACCTGTAGACAGGTTTCTGGACACCCACACAGCACAGACACCTGCCAGGATCATTATATTGTAAGGGCAGCAGTGGCAGATTGTACATCTACCACTCTACAGATAAGAGGGCTTGTGAACCAAAATGTGCCAACACAAACTGTTGTGAACCAGTTATTAGCAGTGGGACAATGGGCATGCACATATCTAGCCTGTCTTCCACTCACACCACAGTGTTGACCTGCACAGCCTGCACAGCTCAACTAGTGCCATCAGATGATCTCTTGGAGGATGGTCTGTGGTCTGTGGTCTTCATCAATGAAAGTAGATTCTGCCTGCATGCAAGTGATGATTGTTTCTGCATACGATATAGAACTGGTAAGCACTGACTCGTAGAGAGCAGTCATCCAAGGCACACTGGCCCCACTCCAGACTTAACTGTCTGGGGTATGAGAAGCTAAAACTCTTGTTCACCTTTGTTGTTTCGGGGAGGAGGGGGGGGGGGGGGGGAGGGGATGCTAACCAGCACACAGAACCTGCAGAAGGTTGTTAGACCTGTTCTTTTGCCATTCTTGCAACAGGAATGTGATGTGTTGTTCCAACAGGATAATGCACACTGACACACTGCCTGTGAAACTCAATGTGCTCTGCAAGACATGCAGCAACACCCCTGGCCATCATGATCCCTGGTCTTGTCTCCAGTTGAGCATGTGTGGGATGTGATGGAACAAGAAGTGACTTGTGTGACTCATCAAGCAACAAGTCTTACAGAACTACATGAACATGACAAGCAGTTATGTCACAACATAACACAGGACAGTATTCGCCATCTGTACAATCAACTGGATGCCAGCATCAGTGCCTGTATTGCCACCCCCGGAGGTCACACCACGTACTGTTTTGGCCTGGGTAGATACCTGGCACCTCAGAACAACTTGTGCTTTTGATCTGGATTTGTAATCATTTCATGTACTCTGTACGCACTGCTACAATCTTAAGTGAATTGTAGCCTCTAAAAGGGTGTACTACTATTTTTTTCTGGCTGTGTAAATGATGGTGAGGAGACAAGGTGTAAAATGTGAGATGAATACTTCTAATAGGTACTGTAATTGATATCATATTTACTAGCTACTGAAATTATAACTGTGTAAAATTCTTTGCCAACAGACTTCAGTATGTAGTCAAATGCTTTGACTGTGAATTTAATCATCTCATCATAATCATCATCATCACTATTATTTGTTGCTCAGTTTTGTTCAATTACAGGCTTCATTAGTACATTGGATAAGGTATAAATCAGTATGAAAGGGAAAACAATGAAAGCATCTAATCTAGTTTCAAATACATAAGGAAACTTACTGACAACAAAACTTCCCCTGTTATATGGCTACTGTGTGTTATAATTATCTTCAGTGGAGTGCAGAGGTCTAAAATTATGCCTATTTAATCTCATGAAACTAAAAAAGAAGGTATGTAAAGTAAGAGTTGGTGGTCATATTGATGTGTTGGCAGAAGAGCCAACACCGTGTTGCTAGAGGAGGCCGAAATGCACGCATTTAAGCTCACGCAGACTGGCGTGAGGTCTGGAACAGTTAAAGTAGTTGAGTCTAATAAATAAAGTACGAAGCTCTTGGAATACTTAACTTTAATCCACAATTGGAGAACATCGCTCTTGTTGATACATGAATTATAATCTCAATATAAACTGGTAATGGCGCCTTGCTAGGTCGTAGCAAATGACGTAGCTGAAGGCTATGCTAACTATCGTCTCAGCAAATGAGAGCGTATTTGTCATTGATCCATCTGTGGCAAAGTCTGCTGTACAACTGGGACGAGTGCTAGAAAGTCTCTCTAGACCTGCCGTGTGGCGGCTCTCGGTCTGCAATCACTGACAGTGGCGACACGCGGGTCCGACGTATACTAGCGGACCGCGGCCGATTTAAAGGCTACCACCTAGCAAGTGTGGTGTCTGGTGGTGACACCACATTCCTCTCCCGCAAATCAGTGTACGGTTGTGTTATAAGGCTTCCGCCCGCCGTGGGGAGGACCCCATGATGACGTATTCGACGAGGTGGGGAGCCTAACAACAGGCGAGGCTGTGCCACCCGCACCCTGCCATTCGGTCCGAGGGGAGCTAGGAAACGCCTGAAAACCTAGTCCAGGGTGCACGCCAACATGCGGTGTATGCGCCCTTAGAGAGACTGGAGGGGCCGAAGGGTCGACCTCCATCGGGTCAGGGCACCCGACGGGCGAAAACGACATCTGGTCCGGAGCGGGCAAGAATTCCATGTCGGAGGACAGCTGGTCACGGGAACCGATCGGCGGCGCGTGACCCAGGGGTGCACCTGGCGGTTGCAGCGACGCGTCCACATCGGGCGTCGCCGGCGGGAGAACAGGCGGCGGTAGCAGCTGCACGTCGCCACGGGGCAAAATGGAAGGCAGCGTCGGTAACACCTGGGGATGAGGTGAGCCAGTAGATGGGTCCCCAGGGCGCTGACCGGACGGCACCATCGCTGAAAGCAGACAGAGAGCGGCAGAACCCAGGCGACGACAGAGGCGCAGCTGATTGAGATGCCGACGCACCTCACCAGAGGCCCCCAAAACCAGATACATAGCGCGGCCGAGGCAGCGAAGAATGCGCCCTGCGAGCCAACGCCGTGAACCTCGATAGTTGCGATAGTAGACAACGTCGCCTGGAGCAACAGCAGGTGTCTGCCGCTGCACAGGAACCTGATGCGGCGGATGGAGCAAAGACGTCAAGGTTCGATGAGGACGACCGTGGAGCAACTCAGCCGGCGAGCAATCATCTCGTGGCTGAGAGTGATACGAGGACAAAAAGAGCAATAACGCGTCCACCCGAGAATGTGACTCCTTCAACTTCAACATATGTGACTTGAAAGTCCGGACCAATCGTTCAGCGGCACCGTTTGACTGAGGCGAAAATGGAGCGGATGTCTGATGTTGAATACCATTGGCCTTACAGAATGACTGACGTTCTGCGGACATGAATTGTGGGCCATTGTCGGAAACAATAGTCTGTGGAAGACCTTCAATGCAAAAGATAGCGGATAACGCTTGGATGGTGGCAGATGACGTCGTGGAAGACATCCTGACAACAAAAGGAAAATTACTAAATGAATCTACCACAACCAACCATCGAGCATTCCAGTATGGACCAGCAAAATCGATGTGTAAGCGTTGCCAAGGGGAAGTGGCTTTCGGCCATGCAAAGAATTTCCGCGGCGGTGCGTATTGTTGTGCAACACAAGCCATGCAAGAAGAGCACATATTCGTAATCGTAGCATCGATTCTGAACCAAGTACAGTGCTGACGAGTAAGTTGTTTCATTCGCACTATACCCCAATGTCCTTGGTGGAGAGGCCGTAAGACAGAGGACTGTAACGAACGTGGGACCACGACCCTGGACTGATCATTATCAGAACGCAACAGCAAAACACCACGTCGTACAAAAAGTCTCTCCTTGTGAACAAAAAATCGGCGAACCAACGGATCCTCGATCCGTGACTGTGACAAGGGCCATTGCGTAGCAACAAAACGTAAAACGGTAGCAAGGACAGGGTTAGCGGCTGTGGCTGTAGCCACACGACGAAAATCGATCGGAAACGATTCGACCACGTCATCGGTTTCCGCATCAATGAACATGCAAGCAAGTTCGGAGGAAACAAATGCTCTATCCTCAACAACAGGCCAACAGGACAACGCATCGGCGTTTCCGTGCTTAGCAGTGGACCGATACAAGATATCGTAGCGGTACTGCGAGAGGAAAATAGACCAGCGAATGAATTTCTGCGCTGTACGTGGAGGTACAGGCTTGTTCGGATGAAAAAGCGATGTCAAAGGTTTGCGGTCTGTGATGATGGTAAAGTGACGACCATACAAGAAATCATGAAACTTAGTAACACCAAATACGAGAGCCAAAGCTTCTTTCTCGATCTGTGAATAATTTCTTTGCGCAGACGAGAGCAATTTGGACGCAAAGGCAATAGGGCGATCATGAGATCCATCTTTGTGCGCAAGCACAGCACCGATCCCGAAATCCGATGCATCTACCATCAACAAAAGGGGTTTCAGGGGATCAAATGGCGTAAGGCAAGTATTGGAAAGCAACGCCGATTTCAACTGGCGAAAGGCGCGTTCGCATGCCGTCGTCCAGACGAACGGAACACCTTTACGGCGTAAGCGATGAAGCGGAGCTGAAATGGAAGAGTCGTGGCGCACATATTGATGGTAGTAATTGATTTTTCCCAGCACACTCTGTAGCTGCTTCAAATTCTGCGGCGAAGGCAAGTCCTGTATGGCACGGAGGTGCTCTGGACTGGGATGTATGCCTTGAGCATTGATTACATGTCCCAGATAGGGCGAGTCACGAGCAAAAAACACACATTTGTCCTTCCGCAAGCGAAGACCATTTTGTCGCAAGACCTGAAATAATGTTCTGAGATTGGCTAAATGTTCTTCTTCCGTCTTTCCAGAGATCACAATATCGTCCAGATAGTTTGCTGCAGTAGGGACCGACGCACAAACAGTTTGCAGATATTGCTGAAATAATGCAGGGGTGGATGCACACCTGAATGGTAGTCTTTTGAATCGGTACAAACCAAGATGCGTGTTAACCACAAAAACGCGCTGGGAGTCTTCGTCCACCGGTATTTGCAAGTACGCATCTGCGAGGTCCAACTTCGAAAAATATTTACCCGGGCACAGTTTGTCAAAAAGATCTTCCGGGCGGGGTAAAGGAAAAGATGCAATCACTAGTTGTGGATTCACTGTTGCTTTGAAGTCCACACAAAGTCTCAATTTTCCGGAAGGTTTTGGCAAAATTACTAAGGGTGATGCCCAGAGAGAAGCCTGCACACGTTCAATCACACCTTGTGATTCCAAATCGTGTAATGTTCTTGCGACCTCATCACGCAATGCGTGGGGAACATTGCGCGCTCCGAAAAATTTCGGTTGCGCGTTTACTTTCAGTGCCAAATGTGCTTTATAGTTCTTAGTGCAACCAAGGCCCGGTGCAAAAATGTCTGCAAATTCTTCACATAGACGAGAAACACTGTCGGAAGGCACAGTCTGGTTCACTGATAGGACCTGATTGACTATAGACAAGTTAAACAACTGAAATAAATCTAAACCAAACAAGTTCACTGCAGAAGAAGAACGAAAGACGTAAAATGACAGAAGTTTTGTTTGTCCCTTGTATGTTGCAAGAAGGCTGCACTGTCCTAACACAGGGATAGCTTGTCCTGAATAACTATTTAACTTAACATTTATGGGACGCAACGGAGGTGTGCCCAGTTGTTTGTACGTGTCGTTATTTATCAGTGAAACCGCAGCTCCGGTATCGAGCTGCAATGGGATCACGTTGCCATTAATGACCAAATCTACAAAAAGTTTATTGCCCTGCTGACGACAAGAGCGACTGTCTCGTGCAATGTGAACAGACACTGGTACAGAAGCACTTGCGGCTTGACGCGATTTCCGGCGATGTCGACGCACACTATTTGTGGGACGAACACAGTCACTGTTAGAAAGAGCGGCACTGGGCGGAGTGGAATTAACTACATGAATTTCCATGGGCGAAGGTTCACGGGCCGGAGTATTCTTGGTTCGATTCCAGCGTGAAGCAAAGGGCCTGGAACGGTTGTGAGTGGCCGTTCTGAGCTGTTTCTGGCAAACACTTTGAACATGTCCTTTTTTATTACAGAAAAAGCAAATAGCTTGGCGTGACGGGCAATTCTCACGCGAATGTCTAGTAGCACACCGCGGGCATGATTTTAGCACTGCATTTGCTTGCTTGCGCGGCACACGTAGCGGAGAGCGTGGCGGCAGCTGCGCGGACAGGCGCGAGGGCTGTTTACTATTCCGTGCAGCGGGTCCGGCGGGCCGGTTAACGTGACACACAGCTGGCGAAGTTTCAAATAATTCCTGAGCAAAGTCAAGTGTGTCCTGCCTATCCAAGATGTCCATCACTTGTTGAAGGGAGGGATTGACTAGTTTCAAAATCTGTTCCCTTATACGAACATCAGAAACGTTCTGTGCAATTGCATCACGTACCATAGTATCTGAATAAGGGAGTCCACATTCACACGCAAAAGCACAATCCCTAGTAAGGCCTTGCAAAGTTGCAACCCACTCCCTATTAGTTTGACCGGCCGTATGTTTTGTACGAAAGAACGTATACCTTTTTGCAACTACATTGACTGATTCTTTGAAATATGCATCTAATGGAGACAAAATTTCGTCGTAGGACAGAGTTGCTATGTCGTGTCGGGGAAATAATTTCACTATCACTCGGTACGTGGACACGCCGATGCACGAAAGCAAAAAAGGCTGCCGCTCATTACCTTGAATTCTGTAGGCGGCGAGATGGAATCCAAATTGGCGTGACCACTCCGTCCAGCTTTCCATTGCAGCATCAAAAGGACGAAAAGGTGGTGCAACAGCGTGTTGTGGCGGCGGTAGCAGTGGAACGGGGGCTGCCTCATCATTTTGCATTGCACGTTGACCCTGGACAAGCTGTCCAAGGGCATCCAATAAGGCCTGCGTCTGCTGATTCTGCAAGCGATAAAATTTGAACAGTACATCTGGAGATTGTGGCGAAGCCATGACACAAGTAATTTAAGCAAATATAAAGAAGAAGACCATTTTTACACTCGTCGCCATATGATGTGTTGGCAGAAGAGCCAACACCGTGTTGCTAGAGGAGGCTGAAATGCACCCGTTTAAGCTCATGCAGACTGGCGTGAGGTCTGGATCAGTTAAAGTAGTTGAGTCTAATAAATAAAGTACGAAGCTCTTGGAATACTTAGCTTTAATCCACAATTGGAGAACATCGCTCTTGTTGATACATGAATTATAATCTCAATATAAACTGGTAATGGCGCCTTGCTAGGTTGTAGCAAATGATGTAGCTGAAGGCTATGCTAACTATCGTCTCGGCAAATGAGAGCATATTTGTCATTGATCCATCTGTCCAAAGTCTGCTGTACAACTGGGACGAGTGCTAGGAAGTCTCTCTAGACCTGCCGTGTGGCGGCGCTCAGTCTGCAATCACTGACAGTGGCGACACGCGGGTCTGACATATACTAGCAGACTGTGGCCGATTTAAAGGCTACCACCTAGCAAGTGTGGTGTCTGGCGGTGACACCACACATATGACTCACATACTGGGAAAAATTAGTGAACTGCAATGTTGAGTTACAGTAAATATACAGCTGATCATGCACTGTTCCACGGGACCACCAGATTCATTTCTCTGACAGTGTTGTTTTGGTAATATCCAATCATTACTGTGCTATAATATACAGGGAGACCATAGAATTGCAAAAGCACAAAAACAACTTTAAAAGAAAAAAAGAATGACTGAAATTAGACAAGTTGTGGGCCTTACTGCTAAATAAAACAAACAGTGCCAACTCGTTTACACTGCAAGCACCATAATATAAAGGGTGTTCATTTTAACTGAAAAAAAAAGTATCTCAGGAGCTATAGATCGGATGAAAAAAAGTTATAATTCAAATTTGTTTGTCTTGGAGGTGGACATGCAATGATACCACACTCGACCCGTTATCCCACCCTGTGTATGGGTGGTGAGGGCACAATTTTGAAATCTTAAACTCCATTTTTTATTGCAGATTATGATTCTAGGGCAAAATATACATACTTTTGTCTGAAGCATTTTCTTTGTTTTGACACAAATGGTGCTGTAATTGGAGGAATAGAAATGGGTACAAAATCATAATTTTCCACATGCTACTCAATGGCCCTGGAATATCACGTGGCATGTGGGACCCCACCTCCATGCTGCGAGGGTAAGACAGGCCAGTATTCTATACCTTTTATTTGGAAACTCAATCTGCAGTGTTGTATTCCTCCAGTATATCAAACAGGGGACTACTTGATGTGTCACGGTGGCCATGGCTCATGGCAAATGCTGCTGTACTTTCCCAGTTAGAGTAAGCGTTCAAACATAGTACCACCAATTTCAATACACTTAGTAATCTGCTTTTCAAATGGCCATACACAGGACAGAAGCATATCTGCAGGAATGTCAGTAAAGGCATTTCTGGTGCATTCAACCATGTCTTCATGGCCTGTTGGCAATTTCTGGTAAACCTTATGTTTTAAATATCCCCACAGAAAGAAATTCGGCAAAGTCAGTTAAGATGAACATCCTGTATGTTGGCATGACTCCTCAATCTTAGGCTGCAGTATGATAACTTGCATATTGACTGTTGCATGGATACATATAAAGAGTTCAGCTTGCTGAGCTTGTTTGAGGCTGTAACTGCTTTCTGAGTCTTTAAAGCCTCTGGTGATGTCTCCAGAATGGGAAGACAAAATGTTAGCCAGAGAATTCTGCTTTGGGCCATGGGCCGATGCCCATAAAACAAATATCAACAATAACTTTACCACTGAGCCACCAAACCACACATACACTGTGTGAATCTGAAAACAAAAGGACTTTAATTAATTTTATCCCACAATTCCATCATTCATTTTTCTCTCTTGTTAATTTTCACATATGCAACATGCCATAGAATTTACATGGTTGAGAGCCCTACTTTATTAGAAGAAATTTCTTCTAAACCTGGAGTAAAGCAGCCAGTGCAACACTACTTCTAGCCATTCTCTGATTTCTTATAAATCCTTCCCTCTTAGATGCTGCTTGCTATGATGCTGTGTAGGAAATAGTCTATACTGCCAATTTCTCTCTTTGAAACTTCATATCAGACAAAGGTCTTTGGCGAGGAGGAATTTGCTGAAATGGTAATTGATAACATCAAAATGGATCTTGAGCAAGTAATTGATTCTGTTTGAACAGTGAGATATGGTGTAAGATTAGACGTTGAATTATAAAGCTTGGCCTACCCCTCCAGTTATTCAGCCATTTATAAAATGTCAGATCAGCTTAAAATGTAGCCTATCATTTGATATAACAATGAATGTCATAACACAGTCATATACTATCATTTACCACTTAAAATCAAAATAACCTCCCATCTCGAAGGTCATAAGTGTAATGTGAAGTTATATAATAAACAAAATCAAGAAGAAACAGTGCCAAAGGGTTTCTAACTCTGTAATTTGCCTTAAAAAATCTTCTGTTCTGTAGAGGCAATGAATATAACTTCAGGTAAAGGTGATGGGAAGGGAATGCAAAATGGTTGTGGTACAGCAGGAATGACATATCCAGGCTGTGCTGAGACACATTGACAACTAAAAAATAATTTGCATTGACAGTAACACTACCAGCAGAGTAAACTGTTTTGTCAACATTGACCAACTGAGAAGAGAGTTTTCTTGGACATTAGTCTTGTCACTACACTCACAATGCTTATGAGTGTTATGCAATAATATAGACAGAAAGAAATCAGACATATTGCTTCAGGGTTGGGTTATGTCCACAGTTTTGTTACTTAAAGGGTTCATGTAGTATCCAAATATAATATCTTATTAATGTAAATTTAAATTGAATGCTAAATTTTAACTCTTTAAGTCAATGCCCTCAATATTGATTAGGGTTAGTTAGTTCCCAATTCAAAAAAAGATCTCATTCTAAATAACAAGCAGGATTTTTTTGTTAAAATGTATTTGTTGTCTAATGTTTTTACGGCCCTTTAGCATTGTGGAAGGCATTGGAATCATGAAATAATCACTGCATATGACTACTACTGACAATATTGAAGTAGATAGACAGTGGATATAGGTGCTAAAATCCCAAGTATGCCTACGGTACAACTTGAATGGCCTACTCATTGTTACTGTCTAGTTTACTAATTATAAGTGGGCACTAATGCTGGATTTTAATTTTTGATGTACTTTATCAATTATTTTATTCTAAATTATTAAAAATTGAAAAACTTTCTTGCTATACAATGTTTATAGATGTGGATGCATCCAGATAGGTGACCGTTTGCTGTTTGTGAATGGGAGGATGGTTGACCAAGAACACCTGCCTGCTGAAGCTGTTACCCAGATACTACAGGATGCCTGTGAAGGTTCTCTTCTGTCTCTGCAACTAGAATTTGATGTTGCAGATTCAGTTGTACCATCAAGTGGTGTTTTTTCAATAAAACTGGCAAAGAGAGGCAATGGACTGGGAATTACCATCACAGGTATGATGTATGTCAAGTATTAAGCATAATTCTATATCAAGTCATAAAGAGTGTGAAGGAATTGATGATAAATGTTACTTAGTTAATTAACTATTCATCCACTCATCTTTCTACAGTTATATTAGACTTAAGTCACCTTAATACAACTATAAAGTGTTAAAGTTAACAATAAAACATAATTAAAATTTGACAGTTTCCTTATGCAAGCATCTAATTGTTCACAGATATATTTTCAAACTGATTTATGTATTATGTAAAATACTCTTGCATATAGATACATATTTTTATTATATGATACTAACCACAAGCTGAGTCAGTATTGCAGAAAGTTATACCTAGGGATGTGATCCAACAGCTACTTCACCTATTTAAATAAATAAAAAAAAGTCTGTTTACTGCTTTTAAAACACTCCTGTGTGACTCTTTGTTAAACTACTGAGTATGACAGATTCATTGCACTTTATTATATCATGGGAGTACAGATTCTTTGTCTCATGGCATACCTGCCATGCAATTGACATTTATTTCGCTCTTTGGGCCGGCCATGGTGGCCGAGCGGTTCTAGGCACTCCAGTCCGGACATGCGCGACTGCTACGCTCGCAGGTTCGAATCCTGCCTCGGGCATGGATGTATGTGATGCCCTTAGGTTAGTTAGGTTTAAGTAGTTCTACGTTCTAGGGGACTAATGACCTCAGATGTTAAGTCCCATAGTGCTCAGAGCCATATGAACCATCTCTCTTTTGGTCAACACATATTGTACTGAATTATGGAAATTACAAAATATGTGTGATTCAGTGTTTATTATGATGTTATTAGCATCTATAAAATGTATATTATTCAAACTTTCATTGGTGATGAGCCACAGAAAGAGCAAGCAACAAATTTTCAAAGCCAAGACCAGTTAATAGCTAAGCCTCTGATCTGGTAACTCAGTTAAACCAGACACTGCCTTGAAACTCATGATTTGTCAACCCATTTCCACTGAATGCTTCTCACATGCCCATGACCTGTTAACAACAATTAGCAAATAAACTTTTTCATAACATTCACTGCAACAATTGTGTAATGCACTACACCTTCTGCACAATGGTTTGGAAACAAGTGCACTTACTGAATGCTGCAAAAGTGTGCAATTGTTCAGTGAAAATATGTTTTTATGTGAAGCTACTATAATCAGTTCATTGATTGGTGTTCATGGGGATTGTTGTGGCATCTCTTGCTTTGTATATGCTGTGACATCAGTAGCATGTTAAATGCTCAAAGATGTAAAAGCTGCACAGAATAAACTGAGTGGAAAATGAATTATTAAATAAAATATACTAATCATTAGATTATTCATTAGATCCTTTTTGTACTCACGCATAGTGACTTTATATCTTCTCTTGTTTCTGTAGTTAAAGGAGATGCCATGATAAATAAAACTAAAGTTTAACACTCTCATGCAAGTAAATGAGGGGGTTCCACTTTAACTTTTATTCATACTCCTGTACTGCATTTTGAGTGCTCTACTGAGGACTGAAATATAAAAACCGATACATCAAATCAGAAAGAAATGGGATGTTTGAAGAATGTATGAAGAAACATCAGTTTGCTGATAGATATTTAGGAATCAATCCTTATTTTGTGAAGTAGATGCCAATAGTAGATCATTTATTGTTCTTTTTTAGAAAAAATTGTGGATGAAATGCCTTTAGACTTAAACACCTAGTGTACTTTTGTTACAAGACAATCAAAAGAGATATCCACTTCCAAGTATCCACATTACAGATGAATATTTTTAGGAAATATGGGAACAAACAAGCAACAAAGTAACTTCATATAATGAAATGGAAAGACATTGCTGCAAATATGTTTTACTATTTCTGGCAACCACAGTGATTATGGTACAGAATTCACACATATAGATCCATAAATTTTAGTCATTTGACATTCTGTTTCATTCAGAAATGTTTAGATTTATAATGGATAGAACATGAGCATATTATTAATATTCTGCACTTCTGTAACAATAAAATTACCTCACTATCAGTTTTATCCTAATAATTATTCTATTATATTTAAAGTAAGGGAAAGGCAACCACTCACCTATAGTGGATCAATGCTTGGAGCACAGTAACACATAACAGAGAATTGTGTTTCATTGTCAGTGACAATGGATTTCAGCAGTCCTTCAATAGAGAATACCTCTGACAGAGCCTGAATGGTATTGGTTGAAGATATCAATATCCTCTGTACCACAGATGGAAATTTGAAGAGAGCATAGATGAGGACAAGGCAGTAGCTTCTGATAAATAGTCCTACAAAATCACTACGCAGACATGACCAAGGTTCTGATGCCCATGGCCATGGAAAATATTGTAGAGGCAGAGTTAACTGGTACTTCTGACATAAGTGGGATTTAGCCAGTATCGTTTCAATGTTTTTCTCAGTATTTTTCTATTACCAGTGCTCTTTGCATACCTGCATCTATACACATACTCCACATACTTCAACCTGGTGCAGATCCCAAACAGTCAAACATTACTAAACAGTGAGTCACACTAATGTCCTATATGTGGTCTCCTTCCCAGATAAACCACACTTTCCTACAATTCTCCCAATAAACCAACATCAACCATTCACCTTACCTACTACAGTCTCTACATGCTCCTTCCATTTCGTATTGCTTTACAATGTTATGCCTATATATTTAATTGATTCACTGTGTCAAGCAGCACACTACTAATTCTGTACTCAAAGATTACAGGTTTGTTTTTCCTATGCTTTTGCATTAACTTAAATTTTTCTACATTTAGAGCCAGCTGTCATTCATTACACTCACTAGAAATTTTGTCTAAGTCATCTTATATCCTTCTACTGACACTCAATGACAACACCTTTCCATACACTACAACATCAGCAGCAAACAACTGTGGACTGCTGATTACCCTGTCCACTGGATCATGTATGTATATAGAAAATAGCAGCCTTTCTGTCACACTTCCCCGGGCCACTCCTGATACCCTTGTCTCTGATGGACACTAGCTGTCAGGGTCAGCATACTAAGTTCTGTTACTTGATAAGTCTTCAAGCCACACCCATACCTGGGAATCTATTCTGTATGCTTGTACCTTTGTTAACTCTCATGTGAGAAAAGGTCAATCTGAGTTTTGCACAAGCAATGCTTTCTAAAACTGTGCTCATTTGTGAAAAGAGGCTTTTCCCTCTTAAGAAAATTTATTATATTCAAACTGAGACCAGGTTCAAGAATTCTACAGCAAACTGATGGTAAAGATATTGGTCTGTTCTTTTACCTTTCTTGTATACAGGCACTGTCTGCACTATTTTCCACTCACTTGGGACTTCACGCTGAGTGAGAGATTTGTCAGGGGCCAACGCTGTAGAGTACTCTTTGTAAAACCAATTTGGGATTCCATCAGTGCCTGGTGATGTATTTGCTTTCAACTCTGTGTGATGGTCAGACAGTGGTATGTTTGTATGATTCCCCTGTGTGAACAATTTCTTAAATACAAAAATTAAAACTTTGGCTTTGGTTTTGCTATCTTCTACTGCCACACCAGATTGATCAATGAGTGACTAGATAGAAGCCCTAGACACACTTAGCAATTTTCTGCAGGACCAGAATTTTCTTGGGCAAGATCTGCTGCTAAGGTATGACAATGATAGGTGTTGTAAACTGCAAACATCATCTTTCTACAGACTCAAAAATTTCTATTAACTTTTGCCCATCATCATTTGCCTGTTCTCGTTTGAACTGAGAGTGCACACGATTTCGACATGGGCACCACCTCATGTCCCAGCAGCCATCTCTTCCCCTCTCCCTCTCTCAAGAGAGACTGGTCTTGCACCTGATTCAGAAATCACTGCAAAACTTGCAGCTGCAGTTGTGCCACCTTACGGTGTGCCAGAATGTTGAAGTCATGACAGTAGGCCGTGAAGCAGGTATAGATACAAGCCAGCATGGCTCAGTCACCTCCAACTAATATTGCAAGATCTAGTTATTTCTGCACTACTGACCATAGACTTTCTCTCAATGACCTTAAAACCATCACAGGGGACTCAAATGGTTGATAAAAACAGTCAACAATTAACTTGATTTAACCTAGACCTGTTATATGTGGCCAGATAGCTTCACTATCACACTCAAATTCAACCTCAGTAGAGACAATATTGTCACATAGAAGAAGGTTTATTCAGCACTTGCACATACAAGAGTGTGGAGCGAACTGCCTACAGCTAGAACACATACAGTATATATACAGCTACAGAACATTTCAGTACAATGATTCTTGACATTTGTAGATACTTCTAGAATATACTCGAACCGAATATAGAAATTAAAATTGTACAGTCCAGGTGAGTCTTGCACTCATGACCCTTCATGCATCAGTTTAGGATCATAACCACTACACCACGATGCTACTCGGTTTCTTCTCTGACATTGCTCCCTCCTTAAGAGAACAGTGTCTTGGTGTTACTCATCCTAGTCCAAGAATGAGTCATCGGTCCTGCATACTCTGACTCCTGATGACTGATTCTCTCCCTGGCGGTGATCTTCTTAGAACTTCTTTTGCTGCTATGCTCTTTGTCACATTTCGGCTTGTTGCCTGTCGCTGGAGCTTTGTATTTACCATGGGTTGCAGGATCCTTATAAGGCTTCATTCGAAGAATGTGGACCATATCTCTGATCTTTCGTCATGTTGTGTTGGGGTTGAAATCATCAACTTCATAAGTAACATCAGACAACTGTCTTACAACCTTATAATGTCCAAAGTAGCGCCTGAGGAGTTTCTCAGAGAGACCAACCTTCCGAACAGGAGTGAAGATCCAGACGAGGTTACCAGTCTGGTAGACAACAGGGTGGTGGCTCGCGTCATACCTTCAGCAATCGTTTTCTTGAGCCTGTAGCATGCAGAGTTGAGCTAACTGCCAAGATTCCTCAGCTCTGGTTAACACCTGGCCAATGTAGTCATCATCCATGTCATCAGGATGTAACAGAAACACAGTGTCCATCGTTGTAGTCACCTCACGCCCGTGCACCAGGAAAAATGGCATAAATCCTGTGGTGTCTTGTTTGGTGGTGTTGCAGGCAAACGTTATGAAAGGTAGCACTTCATCCCAGTTGCACTGCTCAACATTGATGAACATTGATAGCATGTCAGCTAAGGTCTTATTTAGGCATTCAGTAAGCCCGTTAGTTTGCAGATGGCACGCAGTTGTCATATGATGAGTAATGTTGCACCGATGGTTTATCTCTGTCACAAGATTCGATTGAAAAACATTCCCTTGATATGTAATGAATGACCTTGGGGCACTGTGTTTTAATAATTGTCTTCCACGATAAATTTTGCTACCTTGAATGCTGTGGCTGTTTTCGTGGCTTTTGTAATGGCATAGCATGTCAGAAAATTAGTGCAAACAATAATCCATCTATTGCCACTAGCAGACATTGGAAATCATCCAAGGAGGTCAATCCCAACATGCTGGAAAGATATTTCGGCTGGTGGAATTGGTATGAGTCAGTCAGGTGGTCTCTGAGGAACTGTCTTTGTCTCCTCTGGCACACTTGACAATGCGACACATAGTAACAGACACTCCTAAATAAACCTGGCCAGAAAAATCTCTTACAGGTCCTATCATATGTCTTAATAAATCCTAAATGTTCAGCCTCAGGTGTGTCATGGAATTTCTGTAGAACATCTAAGCACATGTGTTCAGGAAACACTGGTAGCCACCTCTTTCCAAATGGATCAAAGTTTTTCTTGCAAAGTAATCCATTAACTACCTTAAATTGTCCTTTCCCATCCTCTGACCAATTTAAGGCAAGCATAATTTGAAATACCTAGGTGCCCTGCTTCTGCTCAGCAGAGAGATCCTGGAGTGCAGCGAGACAGTCACTATCTTCATCAAAGTCGTGATGGTCTTGCACAGGGTTTCTTGAGAGACAGACAGCATCTTGGTGTTTTCTTTCACTTTTGTACACTATGGTAATGTCATACTCTTGAAGTCGTAGTGCCCACCTGGTGAGTCATCCTGTTGGATCATTAAGACCTGTCAACCATCAAAGTGAATGATGGTCTGTAACAACTGTGAATGGCCTTCCGCAGAGATACTATCGAAATTTGCACATGGCCCAGATCACAGCAATACTTTCTCTTTCTGTAGTTGAGCAGTTTCTCTTGGCTTTTGTAGGTGTCCTAGAAGCACAGGCTATAACCTTCTATTTTCCATCCAAAATTTGCATCAGAACAGCACTGATCTCATACCCACTGGCATCTGTGTGTATTTCTGTAGGTGCTCTCTCATACAGACCAAGTACAGGGTCAGTCGTTAGAGGTTTTTGCAGCACATCAAAAGAATCTTGTCCAGCACCACCCCAGATAAATTTAGCATTGGCTTTTAACAATTCTTGGAGTAGCCTGGCTTAGATACAAAAGTATTTGATAAAACGACAGTAATAAGAACATAATAGAGAAGGCACTGATTGTGTCTTGCCACTAACATACTTTACATGCAAACAGAATCTCTTTGGATTTTCTGCCAGGTTTCAAAACAAAGTTTCATTGTGGAAACTACTGTAAACATCTCACATTGAAGTCCGTGCTAAATTTTGAGTTCCTGTGATAGATCAGCAATCTTAGGGATGTAGCATTCATTTAAATTTGGCATGCTTTTGTTGTTGTTTCTGCAATAGTGTTCTGACTTGTTTTGTGTACCAAAGGGGATCAGCTCCATTGCTTGTTAATTTATTTGGTGTAAATCTCTCAATTGCTGTTGATACTATTTCTTTGAATCCAAGCCACATCTGGTCTACACTTACATTGTTAATTTGGAAGGAGTGGATATTTTCTCTCAGGAACACATCAAGCAAATTTTTATCTGCTGTTTTAAATAGATTTATTTTTCATTTATTTTGTCGGAAGAATGGTATAAGATTCCCTTGAAAACCGTACATGACCTGTATTTATCCGTGCTGAGACAACTGGAAGCTGTTTTGAATGCTGAAGGGTTTCCTACACCATATTAAGAATGGTAATGTGTTGTGATTTTGATGTTTCCATTTTTTGTCAAACTCCTGTATGTTGTGAGATGTTTGGCATCAAGCAAACACTGTTTTGAGTTGTTAAATGTGCATTAGCATTCACAGTTCCAGCTCCATGTAGTGTCTTTACATAACAATGTGTCCATTGTACATAACAATGTGTCCAGTGGTTCAATGATGGATGATGCACAAGGGAGAAACTTATTATAATAATTTATTTATCCTAATACTGCACTGAATTGCTTGAAGTCCTTTGGAACCAGAAAGTTTTTAATTTTGTTGGCATGTTGCGGCATAGGCTTAATGCACTGTGCAGACAATATGTATCCCAAGCATTGGACTTCATACTGAAAGGAGATCCACTTACTTTGTGGCATATCAAATTATGAAAACAGATTCCAAATTCTGTAAGACTTCCTGTGGAGTTTTGTCTGAGACAATTCTGTCCTCAAGGTACTACATAGCATTCTGAGAAACCTGAATTAATTGTTCTAAATACTGCTTGAACAAACTCTGTGCACTTGTTAAGCCAAAGAGTAACCTTTTGTAAAGGTAGAGATCAAATGGAGTATTTGGTGCCATAAATCTCTGTGTGTCTTCATCCAAAGGGATTTGCAAGTATGCTTCTTTAATATTCAGCTCAGTGAAGTACACGACACCAGCTAATTTTGACATCAGTTCTTCTGGCTTGGGAATTGGATATGAGTCAATGACTGAGTATTAACCAGTGCTTTGAAATCTCCGCAAGTGCATAATGAGAATTCAGTTTCTGTACAACTAGAATCAGCATCACTCACTGGCTACTGGTTATGTCTTCTACATCCTCATTCTGTAAGAATATCCTGATATTGTTGCAACAGCTGATTTCACTTTCCATTCAGAATTTCAGTTTATATTTGATTCACTCCCTCATGAATGATGAAGAACAAAACACTGAAAACATTCAGTCCTAGTAAACTTGTTGCTTTACTTGAATTTACTACTATGAACACAGCCTGTACCATAAATTGTTTCTAAGAAACATCTCTTGAAAATGGTCCTTTCACTGGACTCTTCAGATTGCTGTAACAGAACAGTGAACGTTCAAAATCTGTCAGCTCCAACAAACCTAATATTTAGTATGCCAGTAGATTAATGATTGAAGCTGACAACCCTACGTCAATTTGAAACTTGATTGCCACTGTATTAACTTGAAGAGTTACAGAGACAGACATATTATTGACAATAATAATGGCATTTACATGACATTTCATCAGTGAAAGTTTTTGAGTACCTCTGGTTGAAACTGAGAAGATGCCAGGGAAGTGGTTGTGTTTATGTGGTGGCAGCATATCATAGTATTGTACCTGTTGAGCTGGTACACAACACAACTTATCTGGAAAGATATGATGAATAGCATCATAAGAATTAAGTGTAGGAGCAAACCAATTAGCCAATAAGATTATTTGAAAGTTTCATTTTAAGACTGATTATTTTGGAAAGTATCTTCTTTGAATTACATATAAGTAAGATTTAAATGGCTGTTAAACTCTTCTTGTTATCTTAAATTTTCCTAATAAATATGTTTCCTTTTAGTTACCCATGGAGTATGATAGTTTTAAAACTGAAATTTCGATTTTACATGTTTTGTTCTTTATTAAAAATAGTAGTTCATAGTAATGTTAACAACACATGTCAAATACTTTAATGATTTGAATTACTTTCATTTTTAATCTTAACAGTTTACTTAAATCATAAATTGACTAGTAAAAGTTTATACTAGTAAATAATGAAACTGCTCTAAAATGCCAAGTTTATGGGATAGTTATCACAAAATTTTCCCTGACCACAGGTTCACCATAGGAGTGTACACATCCTAAATGTGGCCCTGCAATTAAGAGATTTAATATTGTATGCTATGACCTGTATAATGACAGATTTATTGCTGATAACAATATACTCCTGAGTATTCCTCATCTGAATATCCATAGACAGGCCAACTTACTTACAGAATAATTTCTGCACAAATGTGCCACTGTAATTAAACCATTTAATAGAGCTGCATGTCATCAGGAAACGTAATGGCTGTAGGTCATATGGTTTAGCTGTTTGTGTTGTTGAGACACATAAGCAATCCAGCTTCATGGGTCCACAATTCATGGACGGACTAGTCTCTTATTGCATTATATTCTAGGAAAATTCTTCATCGAAGAAGAAGTGTTTGTTTCCCAGAAATGTGTAATAAGGATAATGTGTGCTCTCCCCTCTAGAATCTCTGTTGATCATGACAGGATTAACTGGGCGTACAACACCAAGGGCTTGAATGAAGAAAGTTTCTTTTTAAAGAGTTGGGCATACTGGCAATAGCCTCATAGTGATTTCCCTTCCTTATGAAGTTTGTTGTCAACAATCAGTCACAGGTCAAAAACAACAGGAACATTTATAAATAGGATACCAGAAGGAGAAATAACTTACACTATCCATCAGTCAGCCTTAGTGTGGCACAGAAAGGCCAAGGTATTCAGCCATAAAAATCTTTGTTTGATTGCTTTCTCAGTGGTTTATTTATTTATTCCTTACATCATGTGAAGAATATAATAGATAATAAAATTGACTTCAAACAGAAACTGACATATTAACTGTTTCACAACTCTGTCTGCTTCATAGAATTGTTAATGACTGTGTAACATTATAATGCATGTGTGTGTGTGTGTGTGTGTGTGTGTGTGTGCGAGAGAGAGAGAGAGAGAGAGAGAGAGAGAGAGAGAGAGAGAGAGAGAGAGAGAGAGAGAATTGTATGCATGGTCAGAGCTATGCTTACATCATCATACGGCAAAAAAAAAAAAAAAAAAAAACCTGTAAGACAATCACACAAATAGTCAATATATTTATATTTTTTAATGAGGGAGTGTCATATAATTGGAAACTAACTGACATGTTTTACAATATAATGAGACATACCAAAAGACAGTCATGTAAATAGTCAACATGTTTATATATTTTTACTGAGGGAGTGTCTTATAATTAGAAACTAACTGAAATATTTTACAACATAATGAGACATTCCAATTATGATCCATGGAACATGCAAATTACTAATGTATTGACTAACACAAGCAAATAAAGTCTAATTTTACATATGTTGTTCTCAGTCATATGAAGTAAGGAATGTAAAAATAAAAAAAAAAAGAATTACAGGAAAACTATATGAAGAAATCTGAGAAACAGAAAGTGTATTGGTTGACACCTCCTCATAAAATAATCTTAACATGGGAATAGGGAAGCAGGCAAGCAGAACTATTAGGCCACAGGGATATGAGTGTACTGAAATTTCTGTTACAGTGACATGATCTTGAAGGCATGGAAGCCTTTGTCAGCTACAATATTTTAATATCTAACTTTAATATGTCTCACTGTTAATATTTTATAATGGTTTCTACTATCTAGCATTAAGTCTCCTTGCAGAAAAATAAGTACTCTATTTGTTTAAAAGTATATACAAAATCTTCCTGTAATCATACTGTTCTTTTGCAGCTTCAAAAAATCGCCTCCCAGGAGATTCTTTACTCATATCTGATATTCGAAGAGGTTCAGTTGCACACAGGACAGGCACGTTACAGCCTGGTGATCATCTTCTGGCAATAGATGGTGTTTCTTTGGAGCATTATACACTAGAGGAAACACAAAACATACTAAAAAATTCAGCTGACATAGTAACTTTACGTATCAAGAAATCTGACTGTGTAAAAGGTAATTAAAAGGAGTCACATACCTGATTACAGTGATCATAGCAAAACTGAAGAAGGAAATGCCTACTTATAGTGGTGGAGCCTTGTTTCTAATTACTGATAACTAACTACACTTGTATATTTTAGTGAGTGGAATGAACAATTCATACACAAGTTTCATTTATTAAGGAAATAACAATGCTCTTCAAACAAGAAGTACATGTTTTTAGTTATTGAGGTTTCCTTTTGACATGTTTCCTTTCTGAAATTATGGACTGATTTGGTTTTCCTACAAGACCTTCTCTTTCTCTCAGTGTGACACAATTATCATAATATGTCTGATATTTCCTCAAGAATATTGCTCTACATTTTCTGACCAGTTACAGATAACATTGGCAGATGCATTATATCCTGTTACTATGAAGCATATAAATTCTTACAGGTAAAATTAGATTTTTGTTTACTACAAAATATTAATAGCAACATCTTGCTTGAAGAGAAGGGCAGAATTTAAATAACAACTTTGAATAACTTCATTATATTCATAATTTATTTCCAGTCATGACCATGAAGTGGTTCACTAGACTTGTGTCAGTCTCATAAATATTGAAATAATATTAAAAATAATCTCTCAATCACCCTTCACAGTTTTAGTAAGCAGCTGAACACTGTAAATTACTGGAAGCCTTCTTATGTTCAACATCTCATAAAAATGCATTTAACTCCATGTTAAGATATTAATCACATCTTTAAATATGGTGCTGAGTCATTGACAGGCACACAAAAAAGAACAAAAACTTTGCTAGCTTTCAGACAAATTCTTTAATGTGCTAGAGTACACACACACATGCACACACACAATCACTGAGAAGCTGATCAGGCCTTTGCTTTAGTAACAGATATATTGTGAAGACTATAGATTTTCTTGAATTTTCACATTCATTATCTAATGTACTCATGTATGGAACAAATTAGACTACCTTTACACGCTTTGCTGGACTAATACGTAGGTTTATTAAGACAGAAAATATTCTGTGTGTTGCTGTTGTTGTTGTCTTCATTCTAAACACTGGTTTGTTGCAGTTCTTCATTCTAGTCTTTCCTGTGAAAGCATCTTCATCCCTTCATAACTATTGCAACCTACATCCACTTAAACTTCCTTATTGGAGTCAAGCTTTGGTTTTTCACTATGATTCTTACTCCCCTCCAACTCATTTTACTCTATTACAAAATAGACAATTCCATGAAGCCTCAGGGTGTGTCCTATTTGACAGCCAGTGATCCCTACAGTGCAAATGCACACGAAGCTTGAACTCTTACAGGAAATAGTGAGATGCTGTGGTAATGAGGTTCATGAGGAGGGACACTACATCAGTAGTGTGTAGTATAAGTTGAGAATTTGGGTCTGAGGGGAGGTAAGCTTGGATAGACCATGCAGCTGGATGCTGCCTGAGGAAAAAAACACCTGCACTGTTGGTTGTGATGTACAATAGCTATCACATTTGCATGAATGATGAATGTTCTCACTGTTTAAACTGGTCTGCTAAAATATGCATTTTCTCAGTTGTAGATGTATGGTATTATAATTTGTGGAATTTGATTATGTGCACTTTGAGGTAGGTCTTGAATGTAGAGTAGGTGATGGACTTTTCTGAGGCTAGTCAAAAATTCCCATTATTTGAATTAGATTGACTGGTTTGGGTATGGAGATTTTAGATGCACTCTGAAAAAAGAGCAAGTATAATAAATTCCAGTTATTTCTTCTGCTTGCACTACAGTGATCTGAAACTTTAATAATTCAGCACCACCTCTGTAAAATTCCATTTCTGAGTATTGTTTCGCACTAGTGAGAATACTTCTCATCTTGCCCACAATAAAGACAAGATGTACTGTTGATATTTGTCACATACCTTGTGCACTAATAACTTGTGGGACACGTGAGCAGTGTAGGGCTCTCAGTCAACTGTACACTGGGCAGAAGTCAGGGAAATTAAATGGAAGATGTAGTAACTGATTAATTGTTAACCTCTTAACATAAAATCCCAAGTTATCTTGTTTTTATTATTTTGGTGTATACTTAAAATCCCAAGTATACTCAAGCAGCTTAAAAACAGACCTTCAATAACTTAATAAAACCCTGTTTATGTCCATTTCAGCACTGATGGTTAAGTGTTTGACCACTAGAGAGCATCTTGTCCTACATTTGTAGCTTGGCTGTTGTGTTTTGGTTGACAAAACAATTCATGCTTTCAGCGTCTCTCCTGTATTGTTGTTTAGGTTGATCTTTCAAAAAAGGATGGCTGTAGTGATTGTTTAGTGAATTGAACAGCTCAGAAAGTGAAGAAGAATATGACATCACTTCATCAGAGACTGAAAGTGATGACAGTTCATCAGCTGAGTGACAAGTGCTCGCCAGTGGTACGAGACAAATACATCCACCGTGCATCAGTAAGCTCCTCCAAAATTTATGTTCACAGAAAACTGTTGTGAAACACATGGTTAGACTTCATAACTACACAGAAACTAAAAAATGGCTTCAAATTTCATGATATTTTAGACAAAGTCCAGTGTACGAGTATACTTGGGATTTTATTATTGGTGATCTTCAAAATTTTTTAACTCATTATTTTGCACTTTAAAGGCTATCTTTATACACCTAAATACATGCATTATAGGATGTTTGTCATTAATAAAAAATATTGTTTCTTGGGATATTATTTGAAAAAAAATCAATATGTTAAGGGGTTAATACTCTTTGGTGACAGAGGTGGTAACTGTTGGACTACCAACTGTTGAATTATTTGTTACTGCAACTGTTTCATTATTTGCTAGTAACATTATTGTAGGTGGTTGTTGTGTCACTTGCTTCATTACAGCAAGATGGATGATTTCATACTCTATAATAACACGTGAATTTATAAATTATTAATGATTTGGTAGTAGAGGGACTTTTGATATATGGAATCCCCTGAAAAATTTCAACAAATATCGATTTTCTTGAATTTTCAGCCTTTACACAATAAGAAGATTGACTAAAATGAAGATGAAGCTTGTTTGGTGTGGATTAGTTTTGAATCAGGTGGAGGGTTAAGTGGAGGCAGTGAAATACTGTGGGTTCAGGCTGCAGTGGCTGTGGCTGGTGAGACTCACTGATCTCATCAGTAATAGGTGAAACTGACTGGAATCCTTCTCAGACTGGCAGTCTGTGGGTGGGACAGGTAGTGAAATGATTTCACCAGACATGTACCTGAGGAAACACATGGAGTAGTGATATGATGATATCAGCTGACCAATAGGAAGATGGAAGTCTGCTGGTGGCCTAGAGACAATGTTGAACACATACCTGTGTAGGTTTGATGCATAACAGAGGTAGCTTTGGGATGCTGATCCACCATGAATGTTCTGAAATGAATTGCAGCTGGTTCTCAGTTTACTGCATGGTACTAGAGTTTGTATGGGTGGTGCTGGTTGCTCCTGTAGATAATATGGTCCAGTTCTAACATTTGCTGGGCAATAAGCCATCAGAAACTTGGCTTAGCAAATATTTACTAGCTGTAGAGGAAGTGTGGAACCACAAACCTGAGGCAATGCTACAAGAGCAGCTTCTAAACAATTTGGTCATTAACCTTAGTGCATAGCAACAGCCAGAACAGTCTTACTGAGACAGTAAAGGTGAAACAGCAACTGTGAAGAGTTTGGAAAGAATTTGAGTGCATAGTTCATAAATGACGTACAGGTGCAACCACAAAATCGCAGGGCATTGGTGGCAAGAGTGCTTCCTGTTTTTACATTCAGTTGCTTGTAACAGCAATGATGAACAGACAAATAGATGCCAGTGATGTTGCTTTACCACTGCTAATAGAAGCTGGTAATGTTCCATCAAATGAGCACTGAGAACTGTATGTGATATATTTGGCTGGGACTGAAAACTCCTTTCATTAATTCTTAGCATCTGGCTTAATTTGAGTGATGTGAGCTGTAACCTCCTTGCCAGTCTGTCAATCTTGTAACAGCACCTTTACCATAGTAAGAAATCTTCTAACCCTCTGTAATGGGGCAACAGTTTTTTAGAGATTCCTTAGTAAACTTCTGGAAATTCTTAATGTAGACAACATCACCCACTCAGTAAGAATTTGGCCAGTGCTGCTGGTTGTAACACATAACTTCCACCCTTTCGGAATCCTGGAAATTTCTCCTGGCCAATTTCCTCTGTACAGCAACCAGTTGAGGACTTTTCCCTTCAAGCAATGGATCCTCGATTGTCTACAAGTTGCATAGTGGAGTTGCCACCTGATAACCCAGAAGTAACTTGGATGGCATTGATCCAAGGGCCACGTGATATGTGGTATTAAATGCCATAGTCAATCAAGGTAGAGAACAGTCCCAGTTACTTTGATCTTTATGATGGTAGGTAGGTAGTGCAGATCTCAGATTGCAGTTAAGGTGCTCAGTGTAAGAGGGGTTAGGATAGTATGGGGTTATGGTTGTGTTGCACCCCTATCTGTAAACAAATTTGTCTAATTGCCTTGGCAGTAAAACAGCTCTTACTATCAGTAATGATGCATTTCAGCAGTCTGGGTGTCTGGCAGGTTGTCACCCCTCCAGTGGGTAACAACCATATGAATCTGATACAGGCATCAATACAAACGAAAATATACTTGTTCTCATCCCTAGATTTTGGCAGGGGACCCACAAAACCAATATAGATGCATTGAAATGTCTTATCAACGTGTTTTGAAGCCAAGTACCTGAGGTTGGTATTCTGAGCATGTTCACTCAGAGCACATACTTGACCATTGGCTACCATCTTGCAAATCTCTGTGTCTGTTTTCAGCTGTCATAAAAACTCCCAGATCTTCTCCTGTGTTTCGTACGTCCCAAAATTCTCACCCACACCTTACAACACAGCACCTGATCTTTCATTAAATAAGGGATGACATACTCATCATTCTCAGTCCTCTGTTTTATGACGCTCAAATGTTCATCCTGATCTTGAAATTCTCCAATATCTCTGAAGAGACTAGGGATCTGAATCAAGATGCAACTAATTTGATCTACATGTTCCTGTTCACCCTCTGGAGGATGATGCATTGGACTATCATCTTTCTGTTCATACATGTGGCTTAAACCATCAGCCAACACATCTCAGAGACCTTGACATTGCGGACCTCAAATCTAAATGTGAGAATCCTGGTAGCCCACCTCACAATTCATCCTGTCTCTGGGGTCTAGCGAGTACCCAGCTCAGTGCTTAACTGTCTGTTTCCAGGATAGATTTCTTGTGTTCCAAATAGTACTTAAATTTGAGAATCCCAAGCAAAACAGTGTGCACTTCTGGCTCATATATGGATTACTTCCTCTCTATCTCATTTAACCCCTGTGAGGCATAAGTAAAGCCCTCTGCTCCCCTTCTTTTTCTTGTAACAGAATCCCATTAAGTTCTTCTTCAAAGGTATCAGTTTGTAAAATAAATTCTTTATTAAAATCTGGTAGATCTAACACTGGCACAGACTGTAAAGCTTGTTTAAGCACTAAGAATGCAGCCTCCTGAGAAGACTGTCAAGTAAATTTACACTGCTGTGAGTATAGTTCATCCAGAGGAGCTGCTTTCTCGGCAAGCCTCTCAGTGAACTTACAGAAGAAATTTGCTATCCCAACAAACTGAGCAACCTGTTTAACAATCATGGACAAGGCACTTATTTTATAACCTCCACTCAGTCAGGATTGATGCAGATCCCCTCTCCTGACACAATATGTGCCACAAATGTCATTGAAGGAGAGGCAAAAACTATGTTCTCAGTATTTACAGCAAGCCCTGCTTTCTATAACTGCCTGAACACTTCCTCCAGATGTGCCAGGTGCTCCTGAATCAAGTTACTGTGTACCACTAAGTTGTCTAAATAGTGGTACACAAACTTGAATGTCACATCAGAAAATACAACATCCATCAATTGTGACAGGACAGCAGCCCCTGTTGCCAGCTCAAAGGGTAAACACAGTGACTGGCTTGGATTGTTCATCTAAAGGTATTTGGTTGCAAGCTTTGTGGTAAAAACCAGTGCCCTTCAGAACCACCCAGATTATCAGTGAAGGTCTGGTGAAGGTACCAACATTAATACCACCTTTTCATTTAATTCACAATCAGTAGTGGATTATTGCCTTAACTGGAATAACACCAAACATGAATAACACTAATGCACTGGAATGTGGTTCACTAAGTGAATGCCATACTTGAGCATGTGGGTGACCCCCAGTTTCTTTGTTAGCACATCTGGAAATAGGGAGCTTTGATTTTGTTCTTAACCATGGCATCACCCTCACCATGTTGGCAGAGCTTGAACAGAGTTCTCAGTTGAAATTTGAAATAAAATCTCTTCCCAATCTGGAGTTAAGCCCATGTGCACACCACTCAATCCACAGTCCTCCCACCTCTGACCTGGCTGTCACACCACACTCCAGCTGCTGCCACACTCTGTACCACATGCTGGCACCATATGACCTTGTCACACCATCGGGCAGCACAGACAATGAACTCCATCCTTATTGGAGGAGAAAGATATACCGTAAAATAGGCAGCACCAGTGCTGACACAGCACACACCATTAGTTTAAATGATTTGTTGATGTTCAGGAAATGCTTTAATAAAAGCATCTCTTTAAAATAACTGTAGGAGCATTGAGGAGCACAGGTGTTTTATTTGTGGGACTGCCTTCCTTACTGCCAATGTCATCATTGACAATTTCACAATCTTCTTTTACATTGTAGCTTTACTTCACAATTTCACAGAACTTATATGTGAGCCTTTTTTGTGTCTCATTGCTGCTCTTACAAGACCACAGATTATTTTTGCTTGACTGTGATTTGCATATTTCATTTGTACAGGTTTCACAATTACTGTCTCTAACTGCTTCCTAATAATTCTTGTTACAGTATTTGTAGCTGAACTTCTAGTTTTGATAGAGCTTACAGTTTTTGACATGATAGCCTGATTCATCCACAGTGACCCATTTGTTACAGATAATTTTTCACTGGCACAATTAACTATTAGATACTTTCTCCCACAAATATTATCACTGTTTAACCAGTGATAAAATTCAGATCATGCAGAATTGTCTCTAATTTCAAATGTTGCATCTGATTCGCGGAACTTCACTACATGTAGAAAGTTGTTGCGTACAGGTATACGAGAAATGTATTAATTCTCAGAAACTATTAAAAATAAATCATATGTCTTCAGGAACAACTGTCAATGTTTCTGTGCTTTGACAAACTTTGATCTTTGAGTTGTGTGTAAATGCAACCACTGTGCCAGCTATAGTGGCTGAACAACCGCACGATGGCTATGGTCGCAGGTTTGAATCCTGCCTCAGGCATGGACGTTTTTGATGTCCTTAGGATAGTTAGGTTTGCAACCACTGTTATTGGACCAGTATCATTTGTCATTGCTTGTAGAACAAAGAAAATAGATTTTTCAGAGTAATATAGAACCTAGTATTTCTTCATATGTATTCATTTCTTCTTCTATGGTGATCATGTATTTTTTAATAATCCATTGTATATATTACGGTAATTGGGTGGTTGTTAGGCTATATGTCCAATACCCCCCTTCCTGCTCCCACCTCCCACATCCTCCCCCATCCATAAACTATGAGCATTACTGAGGTGAGTGGCTTGGATGCTTTATGATATAGATAGCAATACTGTCATAGAGCTATCTGTGGGGAGGCCAGGAAAACATAAGGTCCCTGAAGAGAGACAGCAGCTTTTTCAATAGTTGTAGGGGCACCAATATGGATGATTGACTGGTCTAGTCTTGTAACATAGCCAAAACGGCCTTGCTATATTAGTACTGAAAGCAAGGAAAAATTACAGCCATTGTATTTCCAGAGGACATGCAGCTATACTAGATGGCTTCATGCTGATAGCACCCTCTTGGGAAAAATATTCCAGATATAAAATAGTCCCTTATTAGAATATCCAGATGGAGACTAATGAGGAGGATGTTGTCATCAGGAGAAAAAAAAGTGGCATTCTACATGTCAGACATGGGATGTTAGATCCTGTAACTGGGTAGGTAGGTTACAGAATTTAAAAAGAGAAATGGATAGGGTGAAATAAGATATAGGGGCATCAGTGAAGTGTGTCAGCTAGAACAACTAGACTTCTGGTCATGTGAATATAAGTTTATCAACACAAAATCAAGTAGGGGCAGTGCAGGATTGAAAATATGGGTAATCCATTACAAACAGCATAGTGAATGCATTATTATAGCCAAGATGTAAACAAAGACAACACCCACTATAGTAGTACAAGTTTATATGGTGAGTAGCTCCATGGATGATGAAGATATATTTGAGGAGATAAAAGAAATTATTCAAATTGTTAAGGGAAACAAAAGTTAAATGTAATGTGTGATTGGAATTTGATAGTAGAAAAAGGAGTAGAAGGAGAAATAGGAGAACATGGACTAGGGGAGAGGACTGATAGGGGAAACTGCCTGGTAGAATGTTGCACAGAGCATGATTTAATTCTTGCTAATAGTTGACTGAAGTATCATGGAAGAAGGTTATATAAGTGGAAGAGACCTAGAGACACTGGAAGCCTTCAGATAGATTATATAGTGGTAAACAGAAACTCTGAAACCAGATTTTAAACTGCAAAATGTTTCCAGGGATGCATGGGGACTCTGACTGTAATTTATTGCTTACGAATTGCAGATTAAAACTGGAGAAACTGTAGGAATGTAGGACCTGGATAAATTGAAAGGATCACTGATAGTGAAATATTTCAGAGAGCATTAGGTGAGGACTGTCTGAAACAGCAGAAAGAAATGCGGCAAAAGCAGACTGGGTATGTTTGAGTGATGAAATACTAAAGGTGACAGAAGGTCAAATAGGCAAAAATTATAAAGGACCATTGGAAATCTTTGGACAACACAAAATGCAGCAAATGAAGGGTACACAGGTGTCTAAAAAATTAGGTTGACCAGAAGTGCAAAATGGCAAAGCAGGATTGGCTAGAATAGAAATGAAAGGCTGTAGAAGCTTGCATGACTTACAGAAAGATAGTTGCCACCTATAGTAAAATTAAAGAAACCTTTGGTGAAAAGAGAGGCAACTGTGTGTATACTAAAAGCACAGATGGCAAGCCAGTACAAAACAAAGAAGGGAAGGCTGAAAGGTGGAATGGATACATAGAAAAGTTATAGAAAGAAAGGAAATGTGAAGACAATGTTATAGAAATAGAAGAGGAAGTAGATGAAGATGGTATGAGAAATATGATACAGTGAGAAGTGTTTGACAGAGGACTGAAACACCTAAATCAAAACCAGACCCCTTGTGTATACAACATTCCTTTAGAATTATTAAGATCGTTGAGAGAGCCATTTTGACACTGTTCTGTATCATATTCCAGATATATAGGGTGAACATTAATAAAACCTACTAACTGCAGGGACAGATTCCTGACTGGAAATGAAGGAAGAAAGGTCCTGTGAGCATGTGTCCAGAAGTGCATAGATGCCACGTTAGATGGCTCTGACGCTGGCCAGTGAAAGTTTCTCTGACTACATGCCATGTCTCCTTCTGTGTTGTAGCCTGTGGAACTGACACACTGTACTGTAGGCATCAGAAATGGTCCAATATTCATTTTGGGAACAAGCTGACATAGTCGTACTTTGACTTACATTATGTTGGTAGACCAGTTCCCTGGAGCTCGTACTAGGGTTTGTCTCAACATCCTGTTGAACCTGGTCCTCCAAATGTGCTGCATGCTCAGTCCAGCACCTCCCTGCACATTTGTCTGTCTGAAAGGACCCATGGTCACACAAATGCCCAGAAAGGGCTTGAAATGCTATGTGATGCAGTTGATGTCTGTCAGGGTACTTGTTTTGGTATAGCTGTGCTGCCTCTTGACCATTTCCATCTACTTGGTCATACACAAAGACAGTCTTGGTTTGTTCCTGACAGGAATACTGGATAATTCTGCTGATTACAGGATGATGCATCAATCATACAGCCTTCAATACATAAGGAACACAGAGCATGTCATCAGAGGAAGTTTAATTCATCAGTGTCATCTACCGTTGCAACAGTGCATTTCCATACACAAGTTCATAGGACCTTTTTGGCTCCATTTCCAGTCAGAAATCTGTCACTGCATTCTGTCAGTTCTATTAATGGTCACCCTGTATAGAACAAGCAAAATATCCTTTTACTTCAAGAAGAATGTAATAATGCATATTCCAAAGAAATCAGGTGCTGGCAGGTGCAAATATTATTGAAGCAGCAGTTTAATAAGTCGGGGTTGCAAATTACTGGCTATAATAATTTACAGAAGAATTGAAAAACTGGTAAAAGTGGACATCAGATAAGGAGAGAATTGAAGCTTTTGAAATGTGGTGATGCAGAAAAATGTTAGAGATGATATCAGTAGATCAAATGACTAATGAGGAGGTGCATAACTGATTGGTAAGGAATGAAATTTGTGGCACAACTTGAGAAAAAGAAGGGACCAATTGATCAGACACATCCTGAGGCATCAATGAACTGTCAACTTGGTAGTGTGAGAGAGTTATGGATGTGGGAGTTAAGACTGTAGAGGGCGACCACGATTTGAGTATAGTAATCAGGTTCAAATGTCTATAAGCTGCAGTAGTTATGCAGAGGTGAAGGGCCTTGCACAGAAAAGACTAGTTTAGAGAGATGCATGGAGCCAGTTTTTAGACTGATGACCATGACAACATGTACACCTAATTCTGGATTTACACATTACTAAATGTATTGGACTTTCCATTCTAAAGATAAAATAATATTTCAGGCACAGCTAAAGGTGTGAATGTTGACATCCCTTTACAGAGATATGAAGGATAAGATGTTTATAGCTTTTTTATTGTAAGGATTTCGATTGCCTACAGTTTTATATTGCTTGCCTAAAGTTTTATTTGCAGTAGCAGATTGTTGCTCTAGATTGAAATTTCTGTACTACCACTTTTTTAATAGTTTTGGTATATTTTTTGCTATGTTTCTGATTCAAATTAAAGTTTATTGTTGCTGCATTTTGTTGATTATTTTTTTATTGCATTGACAGTATGAGTACTTCAAAACTCTTTCTCACCTTCAGACTGCATTAGACAGAAAACATTGTAACTGTATATAAGGCCACCTGAAAAGAAAGCTGTTGCTCTTAAAATGTTGAAGCATCTGTTAATGCTGATTGTTCATAATAATTAGTGTTTAAGAACTCTAGTATTTTGTATTTGTTGCTTACAGGAATTTTTATTACGAATCAGATCTAGCATCAATTACATTAAATTATGTAAACACAGTAATTTTCTGTAATGACATTAAACTAATGGGATTCAGATCATGTTTCCTGTTAGATAAAATGTTTCCTGTTAGATAAAACAGTTTTTATTATTATGGATCTTATGTCTATTATGTGTGGTACAGTTCAGAAAGAGAATAATGATTGTTGTCAGATATTGCAGACATCAAGAGCGTTGTTTACACTGTTGAGTTAGTGAGACATGGAGGACCTCTTGGAATAACTATAGCTGGCAGTGAAGAGCCGCTTGATCCAATAACAATATCTGCCCTTAGTGCTGGTGAGTGAAAACACAGTTCCTGATTTCCTTACTGCATTAATTGTCTTATCAGTGAAACAATATGTCCCTCTTATCTGAACATGTGTCAAATATGATGTGTTGCAAGATTTGCATATCTTTTGATGTTCAGTAGTAGCTCAGATTAGAAATAATTTGGCTTACTCTATTACCTTACTTTATAATGCAGTTCTTGTCCAATGTGGCTTTGTCAGACTATGCGAAGATGCAAAGGCTTACTAACCTTGACATTACAAATCTTACTGAAGGTCTGTTTACTACTGATACTATGCTGATTGTTTGAAAATACAAATAACTTCATTATTGTTTAATGCTTTTTTATTGCCTTAGTCTGTTTAATTGATTACAGTATGCATGCTCATGCAAGCACATGTACGCTTTTGTGTACACCCACCCATTTACACACTGACAGATGTACACATGCTCTTCAAAATTCCCTACCTCTGTCATACATAAACTGCTCAAAAAGCTTTTGCACCACCCTCATGTTTACATAGTGGCCCCCACCCCCTCTCCTTCCTCACTGCAGATCAGTAGTTTGCTGTATCTCCAGCTATGACTGGGATGATACACTTTGGGTTTTCACTGTTCAGTGTGCCAACATTCCACAAAGGTTGATTTCAACCTTAAATCAAGTACATGTTGTCACTTTAGGGCTAGAAGTGTTGTCTGCCTGGGAAGCTGCCTGTGAGATTGGTATACACAACAGCAATATCATTCAAATACTCAACTGTTATTGTGAGACATAAAATACTGAAGTGCTTTCTCACAGTGGTCACCTATGGTTGACAACACCAGCACATTACCAATATCTGCAGATGAACTGCACACTAACTTTTCAGTGGTAGATGGGAGGGCTGTTTCAACCTTTATTGTATGTAGCTGGCTCCACACAATCAATTTATCCTACACACATCCATCACAAACAATGGTACAAACCTCCCACCACTGTGATGTATGAAGAAAGTGGGTAAGGGATCATCCAGGATTGAAATTCGATCAATGGCATTAATTTCTCTTCATTGATGAGTGCAAATGTCTATAATCATCATTGAAGAGTGGAGGTGGGCAGACCAATGTATATCTCAGATGTGCAGTCCCAAGCGTACAACAACAATGTAGATCAGTGATGTTTTGGGTCACTATTATCTATAGATGTTAGCTGCTTCTCATCACTATCAAGGATAATTTGAGGGTTATGCAGTATTGTATTAATTTTTCAGCCTTACAGCCAACGTTTAGCAGAGGAGTTTTTCTTTCAAGATGATAATACGTGAAAACAGAACACCCACTTCAAGAACACCTTACACCAAAGGCAGAATTCAACTTAATATGAAATGTACACTTTGTTATAAAAAGTATCTGGACACCCCCAAAAACATACAGTTTTCATATTAGGTGCATTGTGCTGCCACCTACTGGCATGTACTCCATATCAGCGACCTCAGTAGTCATTAGACATTGTGAGAGAGCAGAATGGGGTGCTCCGCGGAACTCGCGGACTTCAAACGTGGTCAGGTGACTGGGTGTCACATGTGTCATACATCTGTATCCAAGATTTCCACACTCATAAACATCCCTGGGTCCACTGTTTCTGATGTGATAGTGAAGTGGAAATGTGAAGGGACACATATAGTACAAAAGCGTACAGGCTGACCTTGTCTGTTGACTGACAGAGACTACCCACAGTTGAGGGGGTTCGTAATATGTAATAGGCAGACATCTATCCAGACCATCACACAGGAATTCCAAACTGCATCAGGATCCACTGCAAGTACTATGACAGTTAGGTGGGAGGTGAGAAAACTTGGATTTCATGGTCGAGGGACTGCTCATAAGCCATACATCGTGCCAGTAAATGGCAGATGACACCTTGCTTGGTGTAAGGAGTGTAAACATTGGATGATTGAGCAGTGGAAAATGGTTGTGTGGAGTGACAAATAAAGGTACACAATGTGGCGATCTGATGGCATGGTGTGGGTATGACAAATGCCCGGTGACTGTCATCTGCCTGTGTGTGTAGTGCCAACAGTAAAATTCGGAGGTGGTGGTGTTATGGTATGGTCATGTTTTTCATGGAGGGGGTTTGCACCCCATAAAGTTTTGCATGGCACTATCACAGAACAGGCCTACATTGATGTTTTAAGCACATTCTTGCTTCCCACTGTTGAAGAGCAATTCAGGGATGGCGATTGCATCTTTCAACATAATCAAGCATCTGTTAATAATGCACGGCCTGTGGCAGAGTCTTTACATGACAATAACATCCCTGTGATGGACTGGTCTGCACAGAGTCCTCACCTGAATCCGATAGAACACTTTTGGGATGTTTTGGAATGCCCACTTGGTGCCAGGCCTCACCAACTGACATTAATACCTCTCCTTAGTGCAGCACTCTGTTAAGAATGGGCTGCCATTCCCTGAGAAACCTTCCAGCAAGTGATTGAACATATGCCTGCAAGAGTGGAAGCTGTCATCAAGGCTAAGGGTGGGCCAACACCATATTGAATTCCAGCATTACCAATGGAGGGCGCCATGAATTTGTTAGTCATTTTCAGCCAGATGTCCAGATACTTTTGATCACATAGTGTGAGCATGCTTAATTCAACCATGGGCATGCCGTTGACACCTCTCACTAAGCCTTTATCATAACTACCAAAAATTGTCAACACAAAGGAATTAATGACATTTAGCTGCTAGAGGCCATTGATTTATATTAACGAGGAGGTTGAAAATTTGTGCCAGACCAGGATTCGAACCTTGGTCTCCTATTCACTAGGCAGATGCTCTGACCACTAAGCCATCCAGATACAATGGTCATCACAACTGCATGCACCAACTAAGTATGACTCCTGTCAGACCCAAATTCCATCTTATCCACAGAGTACTAATATAGTGCCCCTGCCCACTATACTCATTACTCGCAGCATTTCACTGATTCTCATAAGAGTTTGAGTCAAAACAGACACCAGACACATAATTAAGGTGAGGTTGGCTAGTGATTCCTTCTGTGCAAATGTACACCATGCATTAACTCTTACAGGAATTGGTGGGACACTGTGAGTAATGAGTATATTGGGCAGGGGTACTGCATCAGTAGTATGTGGATACGTTGAGAGTTTTGGTCTGATGGGAGGCATGCTAGGGTAGGCCGTGCAGTTGTGATGATCACTATGTGTGAATGGCTTAGTGAACAGAGCATCTGCATAGTGATCAGGTTCAAATCCCAGTCTGGCACAAATTTTCAACTTCCCCCACTGATATAAATCAATGCTCACTAGCATATAAATGTCATTAATTCCTCTGTGTCTTGATTTACAATGGCTGCAGGATCAGAATGGTGTCTGTTCTTTTGAACATGTCTGAAAAAGCAAGTACCACATATATAATAAAAGTAAGACTGGCTAATGATCCCTTCAGTGCAGATGCACACTATGCATGACCTCTTTCAGGAACTGATGAAAGACTGTGAGTAATCAGGATAATGGTTAGGGGCACTATGTCAGTAGTGTGTGCATTAGTTGAAAATTTGGGTGCAACAGAAGGCATGCTTGGGTAGTCTGTGTGTTGTGTTGGCAGAAGAGCCAACACCATGTTATGAGAGGAGGCCGAAATGCACACATTTTACCTCACGCAGGCTGGTGTGAGGAGGGACGGACTACACTGACGTGAGGTCTGGAACATGACACGGAATTAGAATTCAGAAAGCTGACGTAATTAGTTTGATACTTAACTTTAATACATCAATGATGAATGTCACTCTTGATGGTACATGCTTCACAATATTATCTGTTCAGAATACATTCTTGAAGTAATTATAGTTACTGAATATGGCGCCTTGCTTAGTCGTAGCAAATGATGTAGCTGAAGGCTATGCTAAACTGTCGTTTCTGCAAGTGAGAGTGTATGTAGGCAGTGAACCATCACTAGCAAAGTCGGCTGTATGACTGGGACAAGTGCTAGGGAGTCTCTCTAGACTAGACCTGCCGTGTGGCGGCACTCGGTCTGCAATCACTGATAGTAGCGACACTCGGGTCCGACATATACTAACGGACCGCGGCCGATTTAAAAGCTACCACCTAGCAAGTGTGGTGTCTGGCGGTGACACCACACTGTGCAGTTGTGTTGACCATGAGATATCATGATTTGAGGATACTGTCAGTTCATTGCTACGGAAAAGTACATGTGTCAAAATTGCAGTTTAAGCACCAACACCTAGTTACTTCTGAAAACTAACTGTTCCTGATTCAGTGTAATTAATTGGTTAATCTCAAAACTCCATACCTCAAAAGTTATTAATTAAGATCCAGTCTAAAGGAACCATCCATTTTTTAACCATCTCATGTTTCTAAAATCTATTTTGATAATATTACAGCCCAAACTTTTCTGATCACAGTGATGTTCATAGATTTCCCATTTCATTCAAAATTTAACCTTTTATTAAACATATACTTATATGGACCTGCAGCCATCTAGAATGAAATTAGAATTATATATTAATACCTTCTGTTGCTGATGGGCATTGACATATATCAACGGGGACAGGTGAAAATGTGTGCCCCGACTGGGACTCAAACCTGGGATCTCCTGCTTACATCTACATCTACATCTACATTTATACTCCGCAAGCCACCCAACGGTTTGTGGCGGAGGGCACTTTCATGCCACTGTCATTACCTCCCTTTCCTGTTCCAGTCGCGTATGGTTCGCGGGAAGAACGACTGTCTGAAAGCCTCCGTGCGCGCCCTAATCTCTCTAATTTTACATTCGTGATCTCCTTGGGAGGTATAAGTAGGGGGAAGCAATATATTCGATACCTCATACAGAAACGTACCCTCTCGAAACCTGGACAGCAAGCTACACCGCGATGCAGAGCGCCTCTCTTGCAGAGCCTGCCACTTGAGTTTATTAAACATCTCCGTAACGCTATCACGGTTACCAAATAACCCTGTGACAAAATGCGCCACTCTTCTTTTGATCTTCTCTATCTCCTCCATCAACCCGATCTGGTACGGATCCCACACTGATGAGCAATACTCAAGTATAGGTCGAACGAGTGTTTTGTAAGCCACCTCCTTTGTTGATGGACTACATTTTCTAAGCACTCTCCCAATGAATCTCAACCTGGTACCCGCCTTACCAACAATTAATTTTATATGATCATTCCACTTCAAATCGTTCCGCACGCATACTTCCAGATATTTTACAGAAGTAACTGCTTCCAGTGTTTGTTCCGCTATCATATAATCATACAATAAAGGATCCTTCTTTCTATGTATTCGCAATACATTACATTTGTCTATGTTAAGGGACAGTTGCCACTCCCTGCACCAAGTGCCTATCCACTGCAGCATCTGAGCCACAGAGGGCACAGAGGATAGTGTGACTGCAGGGACTATCTAGCACATGCCTCCCGCGAGACCCACATTCTCACCTTATATGTCCACACACTACATTCGTAGTGTCCCTACCCAACACACTCATTACTCGTGGAAGACATTCTTACCAAGTACTGTAAGAGTTCGGGTAATATGTGAGCATCCACACAGAAGAAGGGGGTCATGGTCAGTATTACCAGAACTATGCACTTATATGGATATGGTGTCTGTTCTTTTGGACATGTCTGAAAGAACAGACACCATTGATGACCTGCACCTGTCTAGAAGGAAATTAGAATTATACACTCCTGGAAATTGAAATAAGAACACCGTGAATTCATTGTCCCAGGAAGGGGAAACTTTATTGACACATTCCTGGGGTCAGATACATCACATGATCACACTGACAGAACCACAGGCACATAGACACAGGCAACAGAGCATGCACAATGTCGGCACTAGTACAGTGTATATCCACCTTTCGCAGCAATGCAGGCTGCTATTCTCCCATGGAGACGATCGTAGAGATGCTGGATGTAGTCCTGTGGAACGGCTTGCCATGCCATTTCCACCTGGCGCCTCAGTTGGACCAGCGTTCGTGCTGGACGTGCAGACCGCGTGAGACGACGCTTCATCCAGTCCCAAACATGCTCAATGGGGGACAGATCCAGAGATCTTGCTGGCCAGGGTAGTTGACTTACACCTTCTAGAGCACGTTGGGTGGCACGGGATACATGCGGACGTGCATTGTCCTGTTGGAACAGCAAGTTCCCTTGCCGGTCTAGGAATGGTAGAACGATGGGTTCGATGACGGTTTGGATGTACCGTGCACTATTCAGTGTCCCCTCGACGATCACCAGTGGTGTACGGCCAGTGTAGGAGATCGCTCCCCACACCATGATGCCGGGTGTTGGCCCTGTGTGCCTCGGTCGTATGCAGTCCTGATTGTGGCGCTCACCTGCACGGCGCCAAACACGCATACGACCATCATTGGCACCAAGGCAGAAGCGACTCTCATCGCTGAAGATGACACGTCTCCATTCGTCCCTCCATTCACGCCTGTTGCGACACCACTGGAGGCGGGCTGCACGATGTTGGGGCGTGAGCGGAAGACGGCCTAACGGTGTGCGGGACCGTAGCCCAGCTTCATGGAGACGGTTGCGAATGGTCCTCACCGATACCCCAGGAGCAACAGTGTCCCTAATTTGCTGGGAAGTGACGGTGCGGTCCCCTACGGCACTGCGTAGGATCCTACGGTCTTGGCGTGCATCCGTGCGTCGCTGCGGTCCGGTCCCAGGTCGATGGGCACGTGCACCTTCCGCCGACCACTGGCGACAACATCGATGTACTGTGGAGACCTCACGCCCCACGTGTTGAGCAATTCGGCGGTACGTCCACCCGGCCTCCCGCATGCCCACTATACGCCCTCGCTCAAAGTCCGTCAACTGCACATACGGTTCACGTTCACGCTGTCGCGGCATGCTACCAGTGTTAAAGACTGCGATGGAGCGCCGTATGCCACAGCAAACTGGCTGACACTGACGGCGGCGGTGCACAAATGCTGTGCAGCTAGCGCCATTCGATGGCCAACACCGCGGTTCCTGGTGTGTCCGCTGTGCCGTGCGTGTGATCATTGCTTGTACAGCCCTCTCGCAGTGTCCGGAGCAAGTATGGTGGGTCTGACACACCGGTGTCAATGTGTTCTTTTTTCCATTTCCAGGAGTGTATATTAATACCTTCAGCTGCTGACGGGCGTTAATATATATCAATGGGGACAGGTGAAAATGTGGCCCCGACCGGGACTCGAACCCAGGATCTCCTGCTTACATGACAGATGCTCTATCCATCTGAGCCACCAAGGGCACAGAGGATAGTGTGACTGCAGGGACTACCTCGCGCATGCCTCTCGTGAGGCCCACATTCTCACCTTATATGTCTACACACTTCATTCGTAATGTCCCTACCCAACACACTCATTACTTGTGGAAGACATTCTTACCAAGTCCCGTAAGAGTTCGGAGCAATATGTGTGCATCCGCACAGAAGATGAAGGTCATAGCCAGTATTGCCAGTAGTACATACTTATATTGATATGTCAGAAAGAACAAATGCCATATCCTTATAAGTATATAGTTCTGCCAATACTGGCCATGATATTCTCCTTCTGCGTGGATACACACATATTACCCAAACTCTTATGGGACGTGGTAAGAATGTCTTCCACGAGTAATGAGTGTGTTGGGTAGGAACACTACAAATGTAGTGTGTGGACATATAAGTTGAGAATGTGGTTCTTGCAGGAGGTGTGCACAAGATAGTCCCTGCAGTCGCACTATCCTCTGTGCCCTTGGTGGCTCAGATGGTTAGAGCATCTGCCATGTAGGCAGGAGATCGCGGGTTTGAGTCCCAGTCTGGACACACATTTCCACCTGTCCCAATTTGTATATATCAATGCCCATCAACAGCTGAAGGTATTAATATATAATTCTAATTTTACTAAACAGGCTATAAATGGCAGCTCTATTGAAAGCCAGAAAAGTTTTATTTCACATCAAATTACAATATCAAAAAGTAGTGCCTTGTCTTTCTGAAAAACACCAGGATACAAAAAATGTGATATATCATATAAAACAATGAAAAATCCTGGGTGGAATAACGCCAATATTATGACAAGGACAGATTGCTGGTCACCAGATAGAGGAGATACTGATTCACAGACAGGCATAACAAAGACTGCTATACACTTGAGCTTTTTGGCAAAAGGCCTTCTGAAGTTTCACACGAGCACAACTTGCACACATGCAGGCATGCCCACTGTCTCTATCTACTACTGAGGCTGGACAGCATACAACAACTGTGCCTGATAGGGGAAGCAATCTGTGGGTGGTCAGGGTAAGAGGCTGGCGGTGGTTGGGGGTGGGGTGGGGGGGGAGATAGCTGTTTTGGGAGGGGGTGAGTGGATGATAAGCTGCAGCGACAGTCAGTGCAGTCACGTAGCTTTGTGCTGTGCATCGGCGAGAAGGTTGACACAGTGTGGCTCATAAGTCAGGGTATGTACATTTTGGAAGGTGACAGGCAAAATACAGGAAAGTAGAGAAAGAAAAGGACAGACAGCCATTGAGTATAGTAATGTGTCAGAGAATAGAGAATAGCAACAAAGGAAAACAGCATTAGGTTTTGGGATGGAAGAAAAGCCTCCAGACAAAATTGAATGATGGAAAATCCATGATGGAATTACAACAATATTATGAAAAAGATAGATCGCTACTCACCATATAGAGGAGACACTGAGTTGTAGAGTGGCACAACAAAAGGGTAACTATACATTTGAGCTCTCAGCCAAAAGACCTTCTTCTAAATTAATGTCTCCTCTACATGATGAGTAGCAATTTCCATAATATTGTCATTAGTCCAACCTGGATTTTCCATTGTTTGATTTTGCCTAGAGATTTTTCTTCCATCCTACAACCCAGTGCTGTTTTTGAATTACTTTATTCAGAGTCCATCCTTTTCTTTCTCTTCGTTCCTGTTTATCTCTCATGTTCCAAACTGCACACACTCTTACTTATGAGCTGTGTGATCACACTGATCATTGGAGCAGTACCTTACATCCAACAGCTACCCCCTCCCTTCCCCCTACCCTGCTATCCCTCCCCTCCCCACCCCAGCCTCTTACACCCACCACCCACAGATGGCTTCTCCCATCAGGTGTAGTTGCTGTTTGCAATCCGACTTCAATGGTCAGAGAAGGTGGTCATGTGTGTGTGAGTTGTGCTTGTGTGAATGTGAGGGTGTTTTCTACTTTAGAATAAGGCCTATAAACTCAAATGTATATCAGACTTTTTGTTGTTCCTGTCTGTGACTCAACACCTACTCCACATGGTGAGTAGCAATTATCATTTTCATAATATTGTTATTGGTACATGAAATGATTAGTCACAAAAATACAGCATGGTTGACTCTATATTCACTCTTTATTATTATTCTTTACTTTCTCAGACGTTTTTAAGTCTGGTTAAAAATGAAAAGTGACGCGGACCTTGATCAGGCGTCACTTCCTTTTAACTGTATGGTATGTGTTATATTGCATTTAGGAACTTTCGGGTAATTGAACATGTATCAATAATTACTGATTTCTGTAGTTGTATATATACGTTTGGATGTAGCTCTATTGCATTGATGTACTGGTGGATATTGTGTGGTATGACTCCTGTAGTTGATAGTATAATTGGTATGATGTCAACTTTATCCTGATGCCACATGTCTTTGACTTCCTCAGCCAGTTGGATGTATTTTTCAATTTTTTCTCCTGTTTTCTTTTGTATATTTGTTGTATTGGGTATGGATATTTCGATTAGTTGTGTTAATTTCTTCTTTTTATTGGTGAGTATGATGTCAGGTTTGTTATGTGGCGTTGTTTTATCTGTTATAATGGTTCTGTTCCAGTATAATTTGTATTTATCATTCTCCAGTACATTTTGTGGTGCATACTTGTATGTGGGAACGTGTTGTTTTATAAGTTTATGTTGTAAGGCAAGCTGTTGATGTATTATTTTTGCGACATTGTCATGTCTTCTGGGGTATTCTGTATTTGCTAGTATTGTACATCCGCTTGTGATGTGATCTACTGTTTCTATTTGTTGTTTACAAAGTCTGCATTTATCTGTTGTGGTATTGGGATCTTTAATAATATGCTTGCTGTAATACCTGGTGTTTATTGTTTGATCCTGTATTGCAATCATGAATCCTTCTGTCTCACTGTATATATTGCCTTTTCTTAGCCATGTGTTGGATGCGTCTTGATCGATGTGTGGCTGTGTTAGATGATACGGGTGCTTGCCATGAAGTGTTTTCTTTTTCCAATTTACTTTCTTCGTATCTGTTGATGTTATGTGGTCTAACGGGTTGTAGAGGTGGTTATGAAATTGTAGTGGTGTAGCCGATGTATTTATATGAGTGATTGCTTTGTGTATTTTGCTAGTTTCTGCTCGTTCTATAAAGAATTTTCTTAAATTGTCTACCTGTCCATAATGTAGGTTTTTTATATCGATAAATCCCCTTCCTCCTTCCTTTCTGCTTAATGTGAATCTTTCTGTTGCTGAATGTATGTGATGTATTCTATATTTATGGCATTGTGATCGTGTAAGTGTATTGAGTGCTTCTAGGTCTGTGTTACTCCATTTCACTACTCCAAATGAGTAGGTCAATATTGGTATGGCATAAGTATTTATAGCTTTGGTCTTGTTTCTTGCTGTCAATTCTGTTTTCAGTATTTTTGTTAGTCTTTGTCTATATTTTTCTTTTAGTTCTTCTTTAATATTTGTATTATCTATTCCTATTTTTTGTCTGTATCCTAGATATTTATAGGCATCCGTTTTTTCCATCGCTTCTATGCAGTCGCTGTGGTTATCCAATATGTAATCTTCTTGTTTACTGTGTTTTCCCTTGACTATGCTATTTTTCTTACATTTGTCTGTTCCAAACGCCATACTTATATCATTGCTGAATACTTCTGTTATCTTTAGTAATTGGTTGAGTTGTTGATTTGTTGCTGCCAGTAGTTTTAGATCATCCATGTATAGCAAATGTGTGATTTTGTGTGGGTATGTTCCAGTAATATTGTATCCATAATTTGTATTATTTAGCATGTTGGATAGTGGGTTCAGAGCAAGGCAGAACCAGAAAGGACTTAATGAGTCTCCTTGGTATATTCCACGCTTAATCTGTATTGGCTGTGATGTGATATTATCTGAATTTGTTTGGATATTAAGTGTGGTTTTCCAGTTTTTCATTACTATGTTTAGGAACTGTATCAATTTAGGATCTACTTTGTATATTTCCAATATTTGTAGTAACCATGAGTGGGGTACACTATCAAAAGCTTTTTGGTAATCAATGTATGCGTAGTGTAGAGACCTTTGTTTAGTTTTAGCTTGATATGTCACCTCTGCATCTATTATCAGTTGCTCCTTACATCCTCGCGCTCCTTTGCAGCAGCCTTTTTGTTCTTCATTTATAATTTTGTTCTGTGTTGTATGTGTCATTAATTTCTGTGTAATGACTGAAGTTAATATTTTGTAGATTGTTGGTAGGCATGTTATGGGGCGATATTTAGCTGGGTTTGCTGTGTCTGCTTGATCTTTAGGTTTCAGATAAGTTATTCCATGTGTAAGTGTATCAGGGAATATGTATGGGTCTGCAATGTAACTGTTAAATAATTTAGTTAGATGTGAATGTGTTGAGGTGAACTTCTTTAGCCAGAAATTTGCTATTTTATCATTTCCAGGGGCTTTCCAATTGTGCGTAGAATTAATTGCTCGGGTGACTTCATGTTGCAAAATTATCACTTCAGGCATTTGTGGTATCATCTTGTATGTATCTGTTTCTGCTTGTATCCACCGTGCATGCCTGTTATGTTGTACCGGGTTTGACCATATGCTGCTCCAGAAGTGTTCCATGTCTCTTATGTTTGGTGGATTGTCTATTTTTATGTGTGTGTTATCTATTGTTTGGTAAAATTTCTTTTGGTTTGTGTTGAATGTTTGGTTTTGTTTCCTTCTATTTTCACTTTTTTTGTATCTTCTAAGTCGTTTCGCCAAAGCTTGTAATTTTTGCTTCTTATTATTATTATTATTATTATTATTATTCTGTTTATCCATTTCTTGTAACTGACAAAAGAAATGTGAAGTTGCAAGCTGCTGCAAAAAGGTGAGGGTGGACAGGGCAATCGGCCAGTGTATTCATGAGAGCACGGGTTATGTTACTCACAGTGGCAAAACACTATTTGAACATTGTAAAGTGTGTCATGTAGGAATACTATAGAAATAATCAGATACTGAACTAATATCACTGTACATGTATTTAAGCAAGTATTGAGTATTTATTCACATTTACACCAAGACTCATTTTTTGAATTGTAACTGGTATTATCAACATTATGTATGTTTTGTGGGAATAAACTGAACATACATAGTATTATCATGTGCCAGTGTTTTCATATTGCCACTAATACAGTTCCATATTCTGATGCACCACTACTATTAAAGTTTTAGACTTTGGTGGTGACAAAAGGAGAAGCTTGGCATGGTAAGATATGAGGAAAAGGCAAATATAAAAATGATTCAAATAGAGTAGCCTTCGATATCTGTTGACATATACACAACTGACTACAACTGGTACCAGTTGAAACCTGCAGTACATAGTTGCTGGAAATCCTCATCACACACTTGAAGACCTCAGATGACCCACCATTGAAGAGTGGACTTAGTTGGAGCAGCAACATCATGACAGTGTTCTAAGAATTGAGCAAGCACGTTACAGTGAATGGGGTGGAGCAACAAAGTATTCAATGCTACACACCACCAAATTTTTATGTCACAAATATGCAGAGACCTACACTTCCAAAGAGATTGTTTTTATTTTGGTTATTGATTTTATTGCATAGTAATATTATTTTTATGGCCCTTCATACCACAAGACTCATAAAGTATCCCTGAACAACCGCGAAAATTTTTTCAGTTGGGTTTGGGTTCTCTCCTTGTATAAATTTGTATATTGTTGTGCAGTAACTTTTATTACATGTTACTCCACATTACTGAAAGATATGTTCATCCCAGATTGACTTTTGCATTACTTCATTTATGTTGGTAGGTGGCCTAGCACAACAAACAGGAGCATTGCATGTTGGTGACCGTTTATTAGCCATCAATGGTCAGTCACTACAAGGGAAACCACTATCCGAAGGAATTGCCCTTCTTCAGAGTTCTGGAGATACTGTGACTCTGAAAGTGGAAAGGAGTATTACGCGTAAGTGAGCATGTTGAATCCAATGTCAAGCTATGAAGTTAAATAGACTATTTCTTTTATAAAAAAGACAAAATAGTTAGTTTGTGTTACAAATACTCTGTAACACATATTTAATTTAATCAAAGTATTGTTATTTACAGAGAAAAAAATGTCAGTGCTTGTGTAGTAAAGAAGCAGCAATCTGAAATAGAACCTGGTATAGCACATTAAATAGTATATTGGTATGCAATTAATAGTGAAATTTCAGTTTTAATGCTATAGTGCACTGAACTGGATTTCTTCTCTAAATTTTTATTGCTACAAGCTAACAAGTTGAAACATGGAGCCATCTACTGGAGAGCCTTGAATAAATACCATGTTAATCCTGATGAACTACATTTTTTAAGTGACTAGATGTCCCATTAATGACAAGATCACTACAGAATATAAACTCAGTTTGGACAAGAATGGGGTGGAATCACACTCATAGTCTTTCAAAGAAGTCATCCTGGCATACATGATCTAGGAAAATCACATAAAACTAAAAACAAGACAGCAGAACTCCTCTCAAACACAGCCTCACTTGTTAGCACTGGAACTGCTTTGAAGTCCTGTATTCACTTGGCAAGCTGGTAAACTATGTAGAAAATATTATTTATTTTCCCTAGGAATATAGGAGTTATTGACACCATTTGTCTGTGATATGATTTCTTATGTTGTCCAAACAATTTTTATCATCCCTAAAATACATTACTGCTTTACACTAATTTCATCAGGATTTCAGTTATTGGAGTTATTGCTATCATTCCATCAAATGTATAGCCATAACATAATGTAATGTTTTCTATGTTATCTTCACACAAATACAGTACTACTGTTTGCTTTCAATCAAATGGCATTAGTTACAAGTAACATTCCATGTTCACATGGTGTCACTATATGGTGTTTCAGACTTGATTCTGTTTGATAAAATGTTTTTTGTACAGAGCTGAAATGACTGTATGTGAGGTTCAGTAGTTTGATTCACAAGATAACGACTTTGTAAATAAGTTTTCTTACATTGTAAATAAGAACATGTTCTGCTGAATGATGGTGAGCAGTTAAAAGTGTATAGGCTAAGTCAAGGCTATTACACATAAATGTGACTTAAGTAGTCAGAACAATTCCAAATGAGCCATCACAAATCAACTCAAACTAATATTTGTCATTTTTATGAAAATCTTCATGGGCTATCCTATAATGCAGTAGGAATAAGACCTCTCAAATAAATCAGTGACAGAGAATCTGATGTAATCAGCGTCTCAGGATTGTAACCAAAATGAGATGTTGCACTTTTTACAAGAGTATTCACCACATTGGAATTGTAATAATTTAAAATAATGCACTGGATTCAGTCTTAAATCTAATTGGAACAATTTATTAATTTATATGTAGCCTGACAGGAGTGGAGAGAAACAAGTGACAAGTTACAGCTATGAGCTGATCTACTTTACATGCTGGAATAGGTCCATCAGAACAATATTAGTAAAAGAGTATATTAATTACTTTTGAATACATTATGGGAGTGACAGTGATCAATTTGTTACAAATATTTACTATTAAAAACAATCTTGATCACAATTTATTTATTACGGTGACTGGTTTCAATCGATTGTGATCAAGATTGTTTTTAATAGTAAAAAAGAGTAGATTGCTACTCACCATAGAGATAATCTATTGAGTTGCAGACAGGTACAACAAAAAGACTGTTACACTTTATGGCTTTGGCCATAGCCTTCTTCAGCAAAAAAAGGGCACACATTTTCTTGTGCCTGTCTGTAACTCAACAGCTCATGTATACACTGAGAAGTAATCTATCCTTTTCCTAATATTGTTGACCTTCCAACATGGAGTATCCATTGTTAGAAGAAATTCTCTTTGCATGTAGTTGCTCAGATACAAATCCCAGACTAGTGCAAAATTTTAATTTCTCATAGGTGTTAATAGTGATTTTTATTTTGATTATTTGGATTTATTTGTCTATTAGCCCACAGATGTAGAATCTACAGATGTAGTGAGTATCTATGTGTAAATATGCATTGTAAAATATTAAAGCAAATAAACAGAACTGCTTACTAATGATGATAAAATTTCAAGTCACATTTAACAGATGGTTCATTTCAAGCACCTAAACTTATACATAGAGCCAGATAATTTGTTTTTAAAAGTTTTCTACAACTATTTTAGGAGCATTATTTTTATCAATGTAATACAAAATAATATTTACCTGTTGGTTAAAATAGTAATATATAGAATACTTTTTCAGAAAGTCCTCTTATTGAAATTCAAGCAGAAGGTTTGATCCATGGAAGACAGTTTTGTTCAGCTTTGCCATCTGTTGATAGTGCAGTGGCATCATGGGAAAGTAGTATAAGAGGCAACACTCCTCCTCAGACTGCACACGATGACTACTGTGGAGGTAAATGGGAATGTTACGGTTTAACAAATTATTTCTATCATTTAAAAAGGTCAGTTTCTCCCTCTCCAATTTTAATGTTATATTACATTAATTATTACAGATAGGGATTGAGGTGGAGTTGAAAGGTGAGATGACTACAAAAAATCATTCTGTATGCTGAACAAACTGGGAAAAACTGGAATAATGTATTCTTATAGTTGAGTGCATCACTTATCACTTTTTGTTGGTTGTTGCTTGCTTGGAAAAGTCTCTATTAATCTTTACTTCTACCACATAAACTTCATTTCCTGCACATGCTAACTACTAAAAGATGAACTATTATCAGAATACCAGGTCAACAATTTTATTCAACTTGGTGTTGGTCTGTCTGAGGTGACAGAGGATATAGGATCACTCTGTAAGAGTTCACCAAAGAAAATGCCATGGTTGTAGTGGATGGGGTGGGTAATAGTACTGACAGAGATCCTGAGTACAGTATTGAGTGTGACCTGATAAAGATAGTATCAGTGTAAGGAGATACCAGTGTTTAATTTGTATCTGGTTTGAGATATCATGATCAACCACATTTGAACTCTTCTGCCAGAGGAGATAATTGTGAGTCGGAACAGCTGCTTATGTTGAGTGTAGGATTACACATTTGTGTGGTCCCTGTTAATTCAATCAGCAGATGCAATTATACTAGAAATAGCTTTTGCACCAACAGGAAAGGAAAGGGTAAACTGGCTTTGCTAACAGCAGAAAACCTAAGGAGGGTGGGAGGCAATGTCATGAGTAGTAAAATACCAGTTGTTACAGGGGTCAGAGTAGCATATTTTTAGGGTAGGGAGGACAAGAGGAAAACCATATTTTAAGAGAGATTTGAACTGAAACAAACATTCAGCTTGAGAAAGAAGTCAAACAGAATAATTCTAGCATACTCCATCAGTACAATCAGACATTATTTGAAACTTTTCAGCAATCATTGCAAATTTTATTTTGATCCACTTATGTCTCTGTTAGTGCTTGCATTAGAATATTCTATGACTGAGAATCAAAAAACAATGACATACTTACTTGCACTGATGATTTAGAATCTTCAAACTCAGTTTACATAAACTGCCATTCTGAACTTCATATGGCCACTGGTACAGATATGTCAAGTGTTGCAGGATTTAGTTTATCATCTCACTAATGTAAAGCACAAATGAAGAAGGAGTGGCACATTCATCAGGAATGTTCATATTCTTAAGAGTATAGAAATAAATAATTTTTACTTGGAACAGCATATGTAAGTATGTTCAACAGAAATTTAATTTCATAATAAATGCTTTATAGTAGTAAGTGTATCCTGAGCTCCTGCATATTATTTTAATCTTCTCTTAAATCACATTGAGGATATATTGGCCTATTTATCAGTAATAATTAAAAAAAAGAAAAAAATTGTGGTTGCAAGTGATTTTAATATACTGTTGTAGAAATTATTTCAGTAATAATTTATTACAGCCAGTAGCATTGTCAATCAGCTTCATTCCTACAGCGAACTTCCCAACTACAGTAGCTAATAGCTCAAAAACAGCCTTTGGTAATGTATTTATAGAAAGGTCTAATGAATACCAGTATAAAATGACTATTTATACCACGTAGTGTGGTCCCATATGTTAAATGTTGCTACTGATCTGGATAAAAATGTACTAAGATAAAAATTAATTAGTGTAGCAAACTCCTCAAAGACATGAACTGAAGTGACATATACATTGCTCATGAGATGAGTGAAAAATACAACACATTTATTAATGGTGGCATTATCTTCTCTGAAAACAATTTTCCTACAAAGGCAACACAGAGTAGACCAAAGTCTACAAAAAGCCTAGTCAGAAACAGCTCTGATACTGACACTATATCTTATTATAATGAGTATTGCAAAATATTGAAGATAGTAATCACAGCAAATGCATAATGAAATACAGATGCTCACATCAGATTGCAAAAGAGGGACAATATGGCATACAGTGAGGGAGGAGACTGGTAAAACCAGAGATGGGGAGTAGCAGCTAGCTCTAAGAGTAAATGATACACTGGAAATAGATGTGTGCAGTGGTGTGAATCTTTTTAACAAGCATTTCATAACTATTACTGAAACTATGGGATTGTTGGGTTCAGTATTCACTGCCATGGACTATTCAGACCATTCAGTAACATGAGTACACCATAACTAGTAAATTCCATCATAAAATCTTTAAAATCAAAGGTTGCTGGAGCTATGGTCACCATATTAAGCTATTTGTGTAATCAGTTGTCTATCACTGGAATGTTTCCCAATTGGCTTAAATATGCAGAAGAAGTTGAGCCCCAGAATAAGAAAGAAGATAAAGAGATATCATCAAATTTCTGTACAGTTCCACTTTTACCATATCCATTGAAATTTTAGAAAAGGTGATATACAACTAACCCTCAGACTACAAATAATATAATGTCACTGTTTAGATTTCTAAGGGGTTCCAATATTGAGAAAGCTATTTACATATACAGCAAGAATGTACATATGGACTAGACCATAAATTACAGGCTAGAGGTACCTCTTTTTATCTGTGAAAAGCATTTTAATGTGTAAACCACAATATCCATTTAAGCATATTAGAATATTATGGTGTAACAGGAAATGACACAAATTGGTGGGAAACATACCAGTAGTATGTCAGTAAGAAAGTTTCCTGTATTGAGCTATCCATCAGCATCCACTGGGTAACTAATTACATGTGGTGTTGTAAAGATTTGACATTTCACCAATAACATTACTAGATGCCAAGTCTGTTTTGTTTTTAGGGGATATAAACATTGCAATAATCATCAAAACAATAACAGTTTTTGAAAAATAAGTTAATGAAATTTAAATTGTCATTAACAAATGGTCCCTAACCAATATTTTGTCACTAAACTTTGGAAAGAGACATTAAATGCAGTTGAGGGCTTTTAGGAGGTTTCCTCTCACAGTGTACACAAATTCTGATGACAAGCAGATGGAAGAGCTTTAAACTGTTAAATTCTTTGGTCTGCAACTTGACAGTAAATTCAGTTTGGAGGAGCATACAACAGAACTACTAAAGTACCTAAGAAAATCTTTATTTTCACTGCACATGTAGTCAGATGTAAGTAATTTGAAAGTAAAACAAGCTAGCATTCCATTCCATAATTTCATGTGGGTTTATCTTTGGGGTAACTCATCGAGCCAAGTTAAAGTTTTCAGAGTCCAGATACATGTACAACACCAGACAAAGTTGTGAGGCTCCCAGAATACGTAGTCAGATGACAATGTAATTTTGTATATTTACACACCATTGGTGGGTATGTAAATTGTTAGAGCAGCAGTTCTCAGTGACAGGTAGATTGACCAGAAGAGTGCATTAGTGTTATTCATGTTTGGTGTTGTTACCAGGCCAGGCAGGGCATTTAATGGGTGTGAACAGTATCAGATTTTGAGTGGGTACAGTAAAGAACAAAGAGAAGCTGCATACACATGTGAGACAGCATTATCAGTGCCTGACAGTTTGGAATGAGCTTCATTGTGTGTCTCCATTTGGTCAACTGGTACAATCATGGAATATCCAGATTTGTGGGACATTTTGATGTGCCATCATCCCAATGTTGGATGGCATGAAAACTTGAGGGCAGGCATACTCATCATCAAGGTTTTTATAAATCACGTCACATCACCTTGAGAGAGGAAACCATACTGTGCACCAGGCATATAGTAACCCATTCACATCTGCATCTGCCATCTGAGAACAAGTAATGGACTCCCTGCAAATTTCTTTGTCATCCTGCATTATTGGTCAGAGACTACCAGCTGGACTAGGAAACTACCATTCAACCAAAATGTTTAGATATGTGCCATAAGGCACAGCAAAGCCTAAGCAGGCACAGCTCAGATGCATATAAATACCTAGCAATTTAACACTTAAGTCACTTCTGTTAGTAGCACAGCTCTATCACCATGACACTGTGATGCTTGGGCTCTACAGTTTAACTCTGCATCAGGGCAGACTAACCTGAAACCACAGCACCTGGAGCCATCACCACATTTGGCTTCAGATCTGGAAAGCACGTTGCCAGGCATTAGTGTACAGTAATGGGTCATTGCCATAATGTCACCTGCCTTCCATCTGCTGGAGAGCATAGGGTGTATGAGCCATGGCACAACACAAGCGGCCATTGCTGGCCATGAATGCATGGAGCAGTTGTGTCATGAGCCACTCCCTACCTGATGCTGCACTCTGTCAACGTTGTGAGGTGACAATATGCAGGAGGCTGCTGAATGTCTCAGTCATGCTGCCACTTCCTGTACTGAGCCATGGTGGAGGGTCGTAATAAAGTAATTGGAATTTCAGGCTGCTTGATTGGCACCGTGTGAAGTCTCCCTACACCCCAGATCCACCAGCTATTACATACAGAATATATATTGTTAGACTGATTAAGAATTGCATTCTTTTGTTAAACAAATTGTTTATTTTGAGAAATCAAGTGTGGATGGGCGTATCTGTATGCATATGTTTTATCTTCTCCTCCTCATTTCGCCCTTCTTCAAACAAACACAAGCACGTGAGGAAAGATGAGTAATTCTCATAACACTGGAGTTAGAACAGAAGGTTTAAATAAGTTTTAACAAGAAATACAATGTCAAAATACTTTATTAATTATTGCATTCATTACATAATCAACTAAATACTATTATTTGTAGTGAGAAAAATTTCATATGACACAATAGCTATTAATTCTTATAGCATAACACATTTCACAATTTATTTATTTATTTATTTCTAGAGAGCAGCTCAGTGAAGAGAAAACACAGAAGTACTGTTATACATAATTCTACCTCTCACTGGGATGGAACTTCACAGAGTTCACACAGTATAGACAGTGGGCAGTCTGGTAAGAATATTATCTGTTACTTCAGTGATGAGAAAACTTGATAGATGCAGCATTTCTGTAGTGCAGAGTTTCATAAATTTATATATGTGTGCAATGAATACCCTTTCCTATGTCAAAATTTATTGCACTCTGTAATATGCTCTTTCACTAATGAATATCTATCTCATGACATATTCACTGCATGGAAGTTTGTCAGTTTCAAATATAATTGAACAACATGCCCACTTTGTTAAATGTAGAATTTTGTTAATTATCTGGTTTTTATTTTGGATTCATTGTGTTCATCTCTGGGGTATGATGGTCTTGAATTTTCCTGTATGACTAAATCTGTAATTTTTATAGATGTTCTGATTTGTTGGGTCACCTCAGCTACAAAATAATAATAATTTGTTCCTTTACACCTCTGCATTTTAGAATGCTCAGACAACTGGATCACAAATATTACATAACTTGCACATTAATATGATATTTATCTGCTCAGACGGGTTACATAATTCTGAGTATTCATCATGTCCTCAGAGAAACCTGTTGTAGCTTTACAACTAACTTCACAAAACTCTCATTGATGATTACTCTTCCTACCAAATGCAAGAGAGGGAGATCAGTGATTATAGTTGAAGAACATCATTGGCAAAGACATTATTTAGATTTTTTGATACATATTGTTTACTTAAGCTTAACAAAATTGACATAAAATAAGATTTACATAGTTTCATGCCAAGTAACTTCAAAATTAATCTGATCATACAAAATGCAAACAGCAATGTATTCATATGAAATACATCATATTTTTACACATACTGTCATGTCGAAACCACAGTCAAGTCCAAAAACATCAAATACACAAACATTACAGATACATGATATTTCAAGAACTTTCCAGAAATGATAAATCCTAAATACAAATAACCAGTTGGGTTTGAACTAACTACCTACAGCACATCATCCAATGATGCTAATCTCTAGACCACATTACATACACCACAGCTCATAGCATTGCTCGCTCTCCTGAAGAAACAGTGAACTGTTGTTTCAGAAGTTCTCATTGGAGCTGATTGCAGCACATTGGATGTAAATCTTGACAATGGTCCTCTGTATGGCAGTGTTGGTGGGATTCTCAGATTCAGTTCATGTTGTTAAATCCTCTTCACTATGATGCATATCAAAGGTAGTCCCTCCATTAAAGCTTTGCAATCACCGAGTGGGTCTTCAATTTCCTTGAACCTCCCATTGTCAATTTGCACCTCTAGACTGTAGTTGGGCTTCATATGGAGAACATGTGTGAAATCTCTGTGCTTTTGCCTTCTTGATGAAGGGTCATAATTCTTGACTTCATATGTGACATCTATCAAGCAACAAAGGCTATGATACAGCCCAATCTAGCACTTTATTAACTTTTGCAGTAGCCCCATTTTCAGCACAGGTGTAAAAACACATACCAAGTCTCCAGGGCTGTGATTGACATTATAGTGCCCTCAGTCTTTCTCCAGGAGCATCCAGGTTCTGTATGTGAGCCAGCTGCCTTGCTTCTTCAGTTCTGGTGCTGAAATACCTCAACTAGTCATCCTGAGTGTCATCCATTTGAAACTGGAACAGTGTATCCACTGTCATTTTGGCCTCTTGACTGCAGAGCACAAAGAGTGGTTTGAAGCCTGTAGTGTCTTGCTTCACTGTATTGTATGTGAATGTCATGATGAATGGTATTGTATCCCAGTCTCTCTGTTCAACATCAACTTACATTGAGAGTATATCTGCTAAACTCCTATTAAAACATTATTGATACCATTCAGCTGTGAGCAAGGTGAAATTACACCTGATACTAGTCTTGATTGGAACACTTTTTCACAGCCAGAGATCATCACACAGGGTGCTCTGTGCTTCAAGTGATGCCTTTTACAAGGAACTTGGCATTTCTGGAACTTTGCTAGTCAGCACAGACTTGATGACAGCGTATCAGGTGAGATAGTTAGTGTGAAATATTGTCCATTGATTCCTGTTTTTCATCTGCAGCAGCATCCCCAAGAGGTTGATTCCAGTATGGTGGAATGGCAATGCTGCAGGCAGAATTGGTACCAGATGCTCCAGAGACAAGTGTGCCAATTGCTTCCATCATTGAAATTCCTTACAGTGGCTCACATACTATCTAATGGGTCACTGGAGACCTAACAGTGATTCTTGCATCTGTTTCAGCCTACAGTCTTCCCAAATCCTTGTTGACCAGACATTGCAGCATCGTGGAAATACATCAGAATCACTGCCTGCAGTTGAGATTGAATGACAAGCAACCATTTCCACCCCACTGGATCATATTTCCCCCTGTACAATGTTCCAATTGCTGGTTTCTCATTTTTCAAGGCTTCTATGGTTTCTAGCAATGCTGAATCTTCCCTCATTTCAGCAGCAATGTTATTTAATGCAGTGATAACAGAGATTTGGTCCACACTGCTGTGATCCATCAAAGGAGTCCTTGAAAGGCAGTGAGCATCCTTATGTTTTATCTGTTTTTTTATAAACCATTGTGACATTGTACTGCTGAAGCCTCAGTGCCCATCTCACTGGTCCACTTGATGGCTCATTCAGGCTAGTCAGCCACTATAGAGATTTATGATCCATCACAATAGTGAATTGTGCTAAGTAAATACTGCTGGAACATGCTGGTGGCCCAAACAAGTGCAAGGCCCTCGTTCTCAGTTGTAGAGTAGATATTCACAGATTTGGAAGTACTGTGAAAGCATAAGCTATCACCTTTCCAGCACCTACCTGAATTTTTACTGGAACAGACCCTGTCCTGAAGCTGCCAGCATTGGCATGAAGTTCTGTCTTTGCATTCTCATCATACAATGCTAAAAACAGAGATGTTAGCAACCCTTTAATAACACAGAAAGATCTTCCTTGCACTTTTTTTCGGTGGAATCTGATATCTTCCTGCAGTAGTTCTTGCAAGGAAGTATCTTTGTACAGAAGTTCTTTATGAATAACTGGTGCTATGAGTACACTGTAAGCAAACTTCTTACATCACAGATGTGCCAAGGTGTCAGAAAATCTGTGACTGCTCTTATTTTCTGTGCACCTGGATTGGCTCCACCACCATTCACTAGATGTCCCAAGACTATTATTTCTTGGGCAATGAAGAGGCACTTTTTTTTATTCATACAGAGACCTGCAGCTGAAACGAACTTCTACACAGTTGTTGGTCAACTTACATGTTTTTCAAATGGCTTTGACAAAAAGAATTCATTGAGCCATTAGCAGTTATGAAGGCAGGCTTTTGCTGGTCACCCTCTTCAACCTTGTTTTGTCAGTAACCTATCTACATGTCCATAGTTGAGAAATACTTTGCTCCTTTTAAATGCACTGGGGTGTTATGTGTGCGTGGCAAAGGATAGACATTTTTCTTCATGGTTTTGTTCAGTTGTCAGTAGTCAGTGCACCCTTCTGCTTCACACACTCTCTGAAGTTTCAGTGGTGTCATCTTGCAGTACCTTTTCTCTTTTCTCTCAGATAATCTGTCATTCATGTGGCAACACTCTTGATGAGTGCTGACTAATTGGTGGATGATCCTCAGTGTTGATGTGGTGCTTCATCATGGGCTGCTAGGTCTGTCTTTTCTCTACTCTGGTTCTGAAGGCACCCTAAAACTGATGAAGAATGGCTATCACTCACTAATGTTATTCTTGACCAGGCCAGATCCTTTTGCATTTTGGTAGTAGCTTCCTCCCCTGCATTGCCTGTACTGAGAATGGAGCTTGATTCTTTGTTGGTGACAGTAAGCTGTCTTTCTCAGACTGGTTCAACCGTCTCTACCCACATACCTTAAGAGGTGAGTTGTGGCTGCTTGTGACAATTACTGCTCCAAATTTCTCCTTGACTAGCTACAATTTTTATGAACATTGCTAGCATGTAGATTTGTTTTGTGTGCCTGAGTATCTTTCTGCCATCATGAAAAGGTTGACAGTTTAACAGAGCATCTTGATTGACAACTGGCACTTGTCTCATTTATGATGGTGGGAAACAATGTCTCCAGTGGCAAGCAACTGGCCAGAGCATTCTTTGTTTCGTGTACTTGTTATTTTCATTTTCAATCTTGAAGTCTGATCTTCCAAAATCTACAATTGCTTGTAATATCTCCAATAAGTCCCATCCAAAACTAACATTATGACTACATTCTGTTAAAATGACAAATTCAAAGGGCTGTGTTCTAACTTTGATAATTATTCTTGTAATGTACGTTCCTGTCAGATGGATGTATGTCCAATTTGCAACTTTCAGCACAGTTTCTTTTGTATCATAGAGCACAAAATTCTTTAGCTCGTGATGATAAGCATTCGACATTAAAGAAAAAGAAACCCCTGAAGTGGCTATTACATAGACTGTCTGGCCCTTCATGATGACATTTATGAGATTTACTGCCATCTTGATAACTGTCATCCATGGAGGTTTTTCATGTGTGATGGCCTCACCTCCGTATATGGTTGACTTTAGTTTTCTTGAATTGTAAGGGTGGTAAGCAGCTAGTACCTCTATATGGTAACATGGAATGACTGGCATATTGAGGAGTCATCTTGACCAAGATTAAGCAATGACTTTCAGCTGGAAAGTCAACTATAATATTTGCAGTTGACTGACATGAATATGACTTTTGTGATGGTTGATATCTTGCAGTGTAATAGTCATCAGACAGTTTTATTCTAGCACTGCAGTAGCACACAACATGTACACCAGTGAAAATAGACTGGCATATTGTCCTCCATCCTCCAAATGTCTGTTATTCTGTCAGACATTTTACTTGGTAGAAGAGTTGGTTGTAACTGCATTGGTCAAATGCTGTGTTATCATTTGATGGAGGCTGGATATATTTGAGTTGGATGAGTCCATTTTTCTTGGTGCACTTTGATGGTAGCAGAGATTCATTCTAAAGCCCAGTACACCTCTTCTTCAATATTCTCTATTACCTTTTGATGTATGTGATTGTCAGTCACTGCTGATATCTTTTGTTTACTTCATCTGACACCAGTGGGTGCCATAAACTGCTATATCTCTTCTATTACTACTTGGTATATGAGAGAAATGAGGTCATGGTGTTTTTCCACAGCTGTCATGGGGACCATATTCTAGAGTCAGTAATCCTTCTTTCAGCTGACTATTTTTCTGTTGCATTTCCTTGGTGCACTGGCACCACTTGATGAATTCCTCTGTGATGTGACATCCTTTATCAGAAGAGCTCAGTAAATTTCATCAAGCGTGAGATTTTGTTGGTCTCTGCTATGTTAGGATTCACAATGTGGTATAGGACCAATACATTTTGTATATATGACTGTGTCATTTCCTCATGATGTTGGGCTCTGTTCTTCAGTTGTTCCTCCATCAAGCTGTATTGCTCCTGATTGGCACCAAATTTCCTTCAGCTCATCTTGAAATTTGTCCCAGCCACTGAGCTTCTCTTCATTGTTCACAAGCCACTGCTGGGCTGTGCCATCCAAGTAAAAGTACACATTTCCTATGTACATCATGTCATTTCACTTTTTGTATTTGATGACACAATCAAATCCTTTCAGCCATTTCATCAAGTTCTGACTAGGATCCCCAGAAAACATTATGGAAGGCTGATATGCATCTGACTTACTACGATTTTGAAATCCATCTGTCTCCTCAGTATAGTGATCATAGGAACAGTGTGATGCTTGTATCTGGTTTCTGCCCATGTAGACAAGAGCTTTTATGTTGCATAATAAAAGTCATGATGATGCACATGTTTTGAAGTATCTGGCATTTCCACCACAGTATCACACCAAAACCACAATCAACTCCAAACCCAAAGGCAGGGTCATAAATGAAGCTCAACACTTAATCTGAAAACACGTTTATTGCTGACACCACCTTACAACCAGAGCAGAACTGACCTCCTGGATAGAGTATGCAGCAATTTATACAAACATCAAATATTCCAGAATGTTTGTATTCCAGAATGTATAAACATAAAAAATGTAAGATATTTCAAGAACCATCAGGACCGATGACCGTAGCAGTCTGGTCCCTTTAATCCCACAAACCAACCAACCAAGAACCATCCATAAATGGTAAATCCTAATAATTTCTGTTGATTGGTTTTGAACTGATGACCTGCAGTACACAAGTCAGTGACATTAACCAATATGCAACACTGCATGTGCTACAGCTGATGGTAATATTTTTGTATGAGGGTACTGTCTTTTTAAAACAGAGGTGGATCTCCTCCACACCCACATCAGCATGATGGCCAACTCAAAAGGTCTACTGCCATCTCTGCATAAGGGTTAGTTTTCACTAAAGTGAGGTGTCGCAGGATGTGGGTACTGCGATGTCTGGTTAAGGTTAACCATTGATACACGCTCATCTGGAAATAGATTGGGTTGAAAGTTGAATGAAATGTAGTGGTTTGGAGGGCAGAGGAAAAAAAGTGCCAAGGCAAGAGCCAAGGGAAAAAAAAGCATCTGCAATAGTTAGGTCAGGTGGTAAGAGCAGTAGTGGATGTCTTCCTGGCTGCGAAAGGTCATGCAAGAATACAAGGATAGGCTTTGTTAGTAGCGGGTATCACGCATGTCGATACCTTTGCCATTGTGCAGTGCTATCACTCAGTGGCTTCCACTAGGTGCCAGTGTTGATCTCTTGGTCAGCATCAGCAAAACTGTAACAGTTAGGTTCGTCATCAATTTGTGTCCATTAGGTCATATATCATATGCACAGTGTAGGGTGATGTTGGCAATTTCTTTGTGCATCAGTGGGTGAGCTTGTTGGTTTCCCTGCTGTAGCCTTTTGGTTCGCTTTAGTAGCAGCTGGTATTTCCAGTCAATGATGCTGATATGCATGGGCTTGCCGACGTTTGTCACTTGTTGGTGTGTGTCATCTTGCCATAGGTGGTTATGTCCTAGCTAGCAGTGTCTTTAGCCACTTATGCTTCCACCTATGGTTGTGATCATAGTTTCCCAGAGTAAGGATGAAAGGATTGTTCGAGTGTCTTGAGTTCCTGTATAGTCGTGTGGCGTGTTTTTTTAAGACTCCCTTGAGGGTTTCAAGGAAGTATTCATTGTGAAGATCCATGGTGTGTGTGAAGCATGGAGCATTGCTAATGATTCATAGCACTTTGTTCTGTATGATCTACAGGTGGCGCAGTCATGTAGGAGATGGATATCCCCAGACAGGAGCTGAGTATGTCATCAGAGGTCCAATCAGTGTCATGTATGTGGACCTCAACACCGTCCTATTCAGTGTGATTTCCCTGTTGAGCATTGGGTACAGTTGTTTGAGCCTCATGTGCACTCTGTTGGCCATGTATTGGATGTGGTTTCCCCATGTAAGTTTACAGTCCAGCCAGACACCGAAATATCTGACTTTCTCTCACAAATGTATTGGGCATGTATCTAGTGTTATCTGTCTACTGTGTTGATGTTTGCACAGTAGTTTCGGTCTGCATGTAAACAGAACTGCTTTGCACTTACTTTAATATGCCAGCATTCCAATCAAGGCTTGGCAGTTCTGAGTGCTGTCTGTATTTGTGAATTAATACTTGACGGTTTCCAATCTTACGCAAGGATGGTTGTGTCATCCGTGTAGATGGATAACATCATGTTTTGTGTTGCTGGGAAGTCGTTAATGTACAGGTTGAACAAGATGGGCCCTAGGATGCTTCCCTGGGGTACTCCAGCTTGGATACCATGTTGTGTTGATTATTTTCCCTGCACATCAGTGTTGAAACATCTGTTGTGATATATGAATGTATGAGACGTAACAGTCCATCCAGGAAACCAGCTTTGCTTAGTTTGCATATAAGGCCATTGTGCCAAAGATGGTTGAAAGCTTTTTCAATGTCCAGGAACACGGCCCCTGTAGCTTTGTTCACATTGTAGCCACGTGTTATACGTTTAACAACACGGAGGAGTTGTTGTGTTGTTGAGTGGTGATTCCTAAAGCTGAATTGCTCTGGTCATTGCCGATGCAGTGCCTAGTGATGCATTTTAATATTACCTTCTCAACAATCTTGTTGAGTGAGCACAGCAGATTGATGGGTTGGTAACTTTGTGGGAGGGAGTAGTCTTACCCTGGCTTCCTGAACATCAGGACCTTGGCCGCCTTCCAAAAGTCAGGGAAGTGTTGGTGTTTTAGGATGACATTTGTTATGTGTGTAAGGTATCCTATGGCTCTATCTGTGAACTCCTGGAGGACACGGTTTTGAACGCCATCAGGCCCAGGGGCTTTCCTAGTATTGGTATGCTTGATATCCCATGCAATTTCATTTGTGCTAGGGCAGCTAATTTCATCGCACATGGGCTGGGCTACAAGTTGTGTAACCTCCTGGCCCATTTTTAGTGTAAATACTGGATCTGAAGGAGCCAGATTCGGCATGAAAGACACTGCAAGTGTTGTGGCCATAATCTCTGCCTTCTCGGTCATGTAGTAAGCTGGGCTGTCTGGTCCTCGTAGAGTGGGAATGTAATGTTTCTCCCTGGTGAAGTGTCTGGCTAGCATCCTCACACCAGGATGTGTGGTATCTAGCCCAGCAAGTTTCTGTCCACATTGTTCATTTCTAAATGTTTGCATTTTGTCACGTATTAAACCCTGGTGTCTGTTGACGTGCAGTTTATAGAACAGGCGCCTGGTACAGTGCCAGTATCTCCTGAGGCAGTTCCTCATTGAGATAAGGCCCAGGATCTCCTGGGGCAGGGCCGTTGAGTGTTGCTTTGGTGTTGAATGTGGAATGGCATCAGTCAGAGCATCTTGGATGGCAGCAGTAAGAGAGTACCTATAGTGCTATGTTGAGAACTGTGCTGATATCGCGTGTCACTATGTCTCTAGGATGATTGTATAGCAATACCAGTGTGGTGTTGGCTCTGTTGAACTTGACTCTGATGGCCTTGGTCTCTGGTCTCTCAAGTGCAGGGAGCATGATGTTCGTTATGGGCGCCTGTGTGGTCTCTGTGGTGAGTGGGTGTGTTGTGTGAGTCATTGTGTTGGTGCCCAAATTGTGTTTGTGAGGATTGGTGTCCTGTTGTCTGTGTGCTTGTTGTGGTGTGGTCATGTTTCTCCTGTTCTGATTGTTTTTCCTTCTCCTTCTCTGGTGTTGTGGTCATCCCTGTGTTGGTGCATCTTCTGCAGCCTGTGGTGAGCTATGGTCCGTGATCTCAGGTGGTGGCGTGGTGTTGTTATTGGTGTTGTGTGGTGTATCTGATGAGGGTGTGGTGTTGGGTGTTGTGTGTATCGGTTGTGTATCTGTTGCTGGGGGTGTTTGGTGTATGTGTCCTGAGCTCTGAGCCTCCTCTGACCATCCTGTGCTGCTGGAGTTCCCAGCGACCACTCCAGCATAGGATATTCCACTTCTTACTGGGCTTGGGGGCGGTTTCATAGCTGTGATGGCAGTCGTTTTGGTGTGTTTTGCTATTTTGCACCTCAGAGCTTCTTTGTATGCAATGCACCCCCTGTAGTTGGCCGGATGGGCCGCACCACAGTTGGCGTATTTGGGTGGTGCTGTGATGGGGAGTTTGCACTCTTGTGTTGTGCACATTTGCGGCAGTGGGGATTGAGACCACATCAGATATCTGCATGCACAAAGTGCTGGCAGTTGTGGCGTTGTTGGGGAGTGGACAGCATGTTGTAGACTTCTACACTGACAACCATGTGAAGAAATAATTTTAACTTCAACAGGTTGCGGGATTTGGCCGCGTTGGCCACCTCCTCCATGTAGTTGTGAGATGGTCTCACTGTGCCGAACTCTGTCATTTGGGTTACATGAATGCATTCCCATCCAAGGGTGGTGTGTTCCTCGTGTACCATCTTGATTGGGGTTCGTAAACCTATCCCCTTGATCATGTACTGCTGTGTTTTTTCTAGGACTGTCTTGTACGTAAAATGTTCTACCTTTCTTTCTTTCAGAAAGTCCAGCACATTCAAGTAGTCTGTTTTGTTTGCCACATATAGTGCCGTGTGGTCCCCAGTGAGTTTTGAGTAGAATGTTGTGGGTTTGTGTTTTTTATTTAACTCTTTGTTTAGGATACTGAGGTCTCTAAAGTTGTGTATAATGACTGGTGGGAAGCCAGCCAAGGATTTGTTGGGGTTCTGCATAGCTGCTTGTATGTGTGCATATGGTGCAGTCACAGGGTTGTTTGTATTGTTCCCTGTATTGCTGGTGTGGCTAATTTACCATGTTGTCAGAGTCGGCAGCAGCACTCAGTGGTTGCCTCATGAGTTTGTGGGCTCACTTGTTTGTGTGTTTGTTGGCTGTTTGCATTGTGGACCAACATGCTGCCACGGTCTGTCTTCTGAGTTTTTAGTGTCTTCTGTTGGCTCTAGCTCTGATTCCATCGGTGCCTGAGCCACCAGATGTGAGAGTGAGGACATATCTCTCATGTTTCTGGCAGGTGCTTGTGTGTGTAGGATGTGTGTCTGTGTTTGTGAGTGTTCACTCCCCATCAGCAGTTTGATCAGCTGTTGCTGATCTGCAATCTGCTGGTCCTTTGAGGCAACTGCCTCTTGGAAGGTGGAGAGTGGGATGGAAATGCTGGCTGGAACAGCCGGCATCCCCACCTCTTGTGTTGCAGCTTTGCTGTAGGTTACTGGTGGGGATATGCAGGAAAGATCAGACATCTTTCCTGCATAGGGAAGTTTTATTTGGATAGGGAGGGGTGTGTGACAATTTTGCTCTTTTTGAAACGACAATAGTGGTACAGTTGAAATTATTTATACACATTGATATTTGAGAGTTACATTACAATATCCCTCTAGAATTCTGCACATAAACATTTGTTTTTGGGATTCTGCTAACAAGCAGATATTAATCACATCTTTTTTTATTTACAAATGGAAAAATAGGAAATTTTTTCAGAGGTGAAAATTAGAAAGATTATGATAGGTGTGATCTTCTCTTCTTGTCTTTACTCACAATATGTTCTGATTATTCCTTTACCAACATTCATGATCATTACCCTGTAGTATGTTGTCCTTCCCCTTCATTGTAACTACATCATAGTGTCCATCTGTTCAAGTATAATGGTGATGATATTTCTTCTTATTGAGTCACCAACAAATTGTCCTACAAAGTACAATCCTACAATTAGTACACAGAATCAGCTTTCCCTACACATGACAATAAAACACCCATTTTCTAAAAACTGAACAGCTGAAATGAAAGTGTTAAAATTCTCAGACAAATAAATAAAAGAATTTGAGGTGACATTTCTTAACAGTTAACTTAATCAACAGCAAGAGAAGCATTGTTATAAGCTATTATTACACTAAAACAAGTTTCAAGTTTGAAGTTAACTCTTCTATGAATTATAATTAACTTTCCTTAAAGTGCAATGTTAGGTTTATATTTCTGATAAATTGTTTATGATGCAACAGATAACTTCAGTCTTTGCAATACAGCATTCAAGAGTAATCATAATTTCAGTTGTAAACTCAAAATCCTCATGGTATAGCATATAGTTTCAATAAGAGTGCAGGTGTCAATGTCAGTCTGTGTCCATAAGTGCTTACATCTATCAGCCATAAGCTCTCATTTAACTACAATGCATAGCATGTTCAAATTATGACTGCACTATTATGAGTACACCTGAATTTCTATGTACAAAAAGCATAACATCATGAAATGTCATAAGTTGGTGTTTATATAAATGGATAAGTGGGAAGAGCCACAATAGCATATTGAAATAAGTAAGAAAATAAATACTAATCATTTAAGTGCATTTCTCAACACGTGGGTAATCTTTTCCTGTAAAATAAATTTAATGCAGCAGAGATTTTTGTTATTTTTTCAGTAATATTGACCCCCCCCTCCACACACACACACACACACACACACACACACACACACACACACACCTCTTATGCATTCTTCATTGTAATCATCATTTATATTTGCCAGGTTTAATTAATACAAGTCAGCAACTTATTGCATGGTAAGGTTTTATTTGAATAGTTGTCATCAACACAGTATCCCATATGTTTGCCATAGTGAAATTATCAAACTTTTCCATGCACTGCAATTCCATTACATTGCAGTATCATCAGGATCACTATTAAGATAGTATGCTTTCTCTATACTTACTTACAATCACCTCCATAATTGCATACCACATAATTGAATGGGTAAAGTATACTAAATTTCGTGACTTTGAATCCCTGTCCCTATCCTCATCATTTACTTCCCCATATTACAACCCTTCTCACAGGTCTCCTCCATATGAAATTATCAGTTTAAACATCACCATCATCCTCATCCTCATCATCTTACTCCCAGCTCTGATGATCTCATTGTCAATAGGATGTTAATCATTAATCTTCCCTCCTCCTTCACCTTCCTAGAGACCTAATACATAATAATTCATGAAATATCCCTACATTCCATTCATTCCATTATATTCCTGACATCTCACAGTTATGTGAGAACATCATGAAGGTATTAGATTAATATTTACTACATAACCACCAACCCTAGAAAACCATAAATATTACTGCTTCTGAATATTCTACTTTACAATCACCAATCATGACAAGAACAATCATAGCTTACTTCATTTAAAGATTACAATTTTCACACTATGTGATCTGAGTTGCAATGAAATTTTTCCCAATTTTGCAAATATTTTCTAAATATGAATGTGATACTTCTTAAAGAATATTACTATGACAAGTTCTCACAACAATTTTAACAGAACTTCTGTTCTTTCTCCAGAAGGTTTATCATTCATTAGTGACTTATTTGTACAAACTTACTCTAAAATCTATAATTCAGATTTCCTATCTTCCATCAAATAATTTAACATCAATATAGGTTTGAAGTGCACATCATAATGTAATTAGGTGAAAGGACCCAATGTATGTGAAAAAGAATTACCATGGTATGCACAACGTAATCACAATGCAAAAGATTTGTCAGTTGATACAAGAAACATAATAAGAATATTTTGTATTAATAATTGATATCTGAAACATTCAATAATGCAGATGATATTAATTTATCTTTATGATTAGTGTCTTCATTGTGGTAAATCCCCCCCCTCCTCCTCCCAGGAGGGGGGGGGGGGGGGGGGGCTCGCCACTCTTTGGCAGGTTCATGCTAGCTACCATGGGGACCCATCCTTTGCAGCATCTTTTCCCTTCTGTGCTGCACGTCTATCCTCTTGCTATTCTTTTTCCCCTCCCTTGGGGAACATGTCTAGATTTTTTTGAGAATGTTCCGCATTGTCTGTATCTGACATAAGAACAGTCTCACAACTGAAACTTCCTGGCAGATTAAAACTGTGTGCCCGACCGAGACTCATATCAGCGCACACTCCGCTGCAGAGTGAAAATCTCATTCTGGAGTCTCACAACTGTTTTTTGTTCCCTTTTCCTTTCATTGTTCACTTTCTCCTATCCTTCCTCTGCTTCGGTGTTTGAGGCTCCTCTTTTTCTGCTTCCTCCCTGTGTGCTCCTAAAGGCTGGCCCACATGCCTTACATGTAGCAGGTGACAGTAATGCATAATTCCCAGCCCTGGGTTGACAAGCAGGGTTCGCACATACTCGCTGGTACAGGCCAGGCCCATGGAGGTGTGATTGCCTGAGCTGCTACTTTCCTAACTTCCTCAGGTAATTCTTGTTTTTTTAGTGTGATTACTATACCTGTATTATCAGCAAAAAGAACTAGCCTTGCATCCTCGTAAATATAGAGTGGCTAGTCATTAGTATATCTAACTTTTTTGTAATGAATACATTTAACCTCTTTGAATTGGAACTACTGTTATGAATCTAAGTAAGCATCTTTAAACTTAAAATATGTTAATTCATTTGAACATTTCATGAGCAGTGGATAGAGATTTTTAACAGAACAAAAGTGACAATTCTGTCATTAAGTAAGAAAGTTGGAATAGATGCTCATATATTTGGAAAGTTTGTAGGGACTGAGTAAAGAATGTGATGCGGACTTTATGAGCAATGATGTATGCTGGGGGAAAGAACAAGAAAAATGTAGAAATGAAAGACACTGAACAGTTGATGGAGCTACATTGTACTTATGACAACTATTGAAGACTCCATATCAAGGGATTTCCAGGAATGAAAATTATAATCTTATCTAATTATATTTAATAAACTACCAATAAATAAAACAAATGAGAAAAATCTCTCTAAAATGTCTTCGAAAGTAAGTTACAGGATCTTCCCACTTGATAATCTTAATAGAGAAACCATAGTTCTCCATACTTTCCACAGCTTTCACATAAGACTAATTCATTTCTTAAAATCACAAATAGAGTACATAAAATTGCTATAGAATATGAAGCCTAGAATGAACTTCCAAAAAGTAGGAAGAGGGGCAGAGGAGCAATGGAAATGGGACAAAATGGGGCTTGTGATACATGAATAATAAACAGTTTACATCTAAGTGTGAGAATGTTTACCTGCTTTAATCTCAGTCACAAAAAGAAATATGTGGAATGATTCACACAAGGAAAAAAAATCTCTGTGGGGTAGAGAATTTGAAAAGTATTGATATTAAAATGAAATGAAAAATTGGGCTATAAATTAACATTCAATTACTTGAAGCATGTGACACAAAAGATATTTCAGATAGAGTTTAATTGTGTTATTATTTGTTGTGCAATTAAAAGAGCATTGTATCAGACTACCTGCAATTCCTGTCAGCATTGACTCCACACAGCAAACGGTGTGATACAACTTCACTTTTATGCATTCAAATGTTCATTCATAGTGTTTTGTAAACTTAGGAAGTACTTGTTTTCCATAGGAGCTTTATCAGAAGAAGAAGAAAAGCTGTTGTATAGCAAAAATCTGAAAGCAGAGCCTGAGCAAAGCATCCATTATTTAATGAACAGCTCCAATGATGAACTCTGCACTCCTGTAGGTAGGTGATAAATTTCACTGCATGGCAATCAATAAAATTCAGATACGAATGTAAACAACAGTAAACCAACATCATAATTACTGAAAGTACAACTTTTCTATTAAACCTATTATCATTTTCCCAGAGTGTGGACATTTTTAAACTTTATCAGCTGTTAAATTATTAAATGAAAGGCTAATTCCATAACAAAGTGTGAGGGAATATTTTCCAATAAGTGTAAGTCATACCTTAAAAACTTAACAGCAGCTGTCAGCTGATAAATATATTCCCAGTATATATTATCCATGGAACAATATATATGGCACATTACAAAAAGGACTTGCATGAAATATTCTTGCATATTGGTGTATATTACTTTTAATTGTGCACACTGATTTTAATAATTTATTTTCTGGATGCCTCAGTGGATGTCATCCTAACAGACAGGTTTAATGTGTTTACCCAGCTTTCAGTATCCAAAACTAAGTCCATGAGCTGCTTCAAGAATAACAGCACTTCTGGAAGCAGAGTGCTATAAGTAGCTGCCAATACTAATAAATACAGCACATTGTCATTATATTCAGAAAGCACTTGTCAACTGCTATGTTATTGGGCAAGTTACTATCAGATTGATACATCCTCATTTGCAATTAATGGGGTTTTAGCATTCTTTTCGTTATTCAGAATGAGAATTAATAATAAAAAGATAAAATGTACATTGATAAGTGCAAGAAAAGTAAGAATGAGTATAAAGTTAGAACAGGAAGATATAGAAGAAGTTAATGCTTTCAAATATCTGGGAAGCATTATTACGGACAACATGAGATGTAATAAGGAGGTGAAACATATAGCAATTGCCAAGAAAGCATTCAAAAAGAAGAAGGGGCTTCTACGTGAGTATATGGACAGTGATCTCAGGAAGAGACTGGCAAAGAGCTTCATATGGAGCACGGCGTTATACAGAGCTGAGACCTGGACACTGAGAGTAGAGGAAGAAAGAAGAATAGAATCATTTGAGCTGTGGAGCTGGAGGAGGATGGGAGGGATAAACTGGGAAGACAAAGTGAGAAATGAGGAGGTTCTGAGAAGAGTTGAGAAGAGCGGTGAAGAGAGAGAAATTTTAAGGGTAATCAGGAAGATGAAGTACAATTGGCTTGTACAATGGATGAGAAGAGATTGTTTACTGATGGGTACTATGAAAGGAGCAGTGAATGGAAGGAGAAGAAGAAGAAGAAGAAGAAGAAGAAGAAGAAGATACCAGATGGTGGTTAGTGCAGGGATAGAAAACAATTATGAGAAAACAAATAGGGTAGCAAATGACAGGACTGCATGGAAAACTACGTGTGGAGACCTGCCATATTGTAGAACACTGATGATGATGATGATTACACTGAAAATATGCCTCACCTTCCTTTCCACCCACTGTTACAAATGTGTTGTATATGACACCATAGCAGCTGCTAAGTTGAAGATGTGGTAGCTATAGGAAGCCTCTAAAAGGGTGCAGTTTTCAGATAAGGTCAACATTTTTTGTTCTCCAATTAATACAGATCCTGACATTTGACAGCATGATCATACACAAACATCAACATTTGTATCTCATGGTAAAACCACATGGTCAGGAAGGTTGTAGTCAGGAATTTTGAGTGGTGTGGGCTTGTAAATAAAATACCCATGTTTAATAAAAAGAAACCATACAGGTTTATTTTCTGACAATGTGGATTGCCAGGAGGTGAGAGAAGATAACTGAAGTAGATCCAGTCTCGCCTTGCAGGAGAGAAATGAAAGGGTAAAGTTTGAGGACTAAAGTCAGCTCTGGTCAGTGACTTGGAACTGAAGAGAAATCCATTCAGTGGGGGCCTCTCCAAGAGCTTCCCCCCCACTCTCACAAGTCTGATTTGTCTGTATCATTATGTGATTGGCATGGTGACTTTCCTGATGATGATCAGCATATTCTGGACTGAATTGGTCAATTCTTGTTACAACAATGGAAAGGCAACATTATTTTGTAAAATTGTGTACAGGATTTGAAAACGGCAAGGCAATTTCTGGATGTTTGCATCTGGGAGTGCATGAAAATGGGGGGAATTGTTCAAAAGAGAGAAAATGAATACAGTTCAAAACAACTAACTGGTGTTTAAATCTACCTCTAAAGGATTCAAGTGGCACCTGGGAGGCCATTAACAAACTAATGGGCATATTGGCCAAGGTGGATGTGAAAGTCTGATTGCCTGATTGGTTCGAAACCTGGCTGCCAAGAGGGCATCAGGTAGGCCCCAGCACACCCTTGCCCGCCTTCTCTGTGGTCCCCAGTGGACCATTCACAGTCCTCTGATCAGTTGGTAGAGTGTATGATGGAAGCACACCCTTCTCAGTGACGCTTCACCTGAGCATTACCTTATCAGTGAAAATAGTATGCAATTGAACAAGACCCATGTTGGCAATGATATCTAGTGGCAGCCTCTACTGAACCAGCCTCCATCTAGCCACTGCTCTGCAGTGAAACACAGTTTGGCTTTATAAGGAATGAAACTTTGAAAAATTAAAAAAAAATTATCTAAAATAAACTTTTCCCAGTCAATCTGTCAGTCCACTATGCACAAGTGAAACAATAAAAAAGAAAAAATCGAATATTACTCTGGAGGCACTTTATGCATCACTACGGAGTCTTATATATTATAAAAGAGGGCACAGTCACTGTCTCCAAGGACATGAAATGAAGACATAGTGCCACTGTTTGTCATTTATACTCTGCAGACAGAAATCTTGGACCAATTTTTTTTTCCACTCTTCTAGAAATCAACTGAGGCCATTCATATTGTGTGCCCTTGATGAAAGTGATTTCACTGGTTGGGAACAATAGTGAATTCTGTACCATTTTACAAATTTTCTCAATTGTCTTCTTACTACTTTTTTTGGTACAGTGCTGTCACCATCTTCATTGATGTTGGATTCATCAAATACCACCCATACCACCAGAAAACATTTAAACATGTTAGTTGTGTGTTTACTATAAACTGTATGTAGTTCCCATACATTTAATATTGCATGCTTATGTAAGACAACTGCCGGCCGCGGTGGTCTAGCGGTTCTGGCGCTGCAGTCCGGAACCGCGGGACTGCTACGGTCGCAGGTTCGAATCCTGCCTCGGGAATGGGTGTGTGTGATGTCCTTAGGTTAGTTAGGTTTAAGTAGTTCTAAGTTCTAGGGGACTTATGACCTAAGATGTTGAGTCCCATAGTGCTCAGAGCCATTTGAACCACTTTTTTTGTAAGACAACTAGAGTCCTATAACAAAAATGTAACATAAAGTACCTCAAGAAGTGGTTAAAATAAATCCAGAAATATTGAATAACACTGAACCTTCATACAACAATGGTTACATTCTAAAGTGTACATTAAAATGGTTGGTCCTCTTATGTTCTTCTGACTCCTCCAGTCATATTATAACTCATTCATAGTCCCCTGTCATAACACAGTTCAAATGCCCCTGATACCTTCCTTCTATGCAGTGAATGTCTTGGTGAAAATATTCACCATGTTCTTCACTTATAACTCTTAAATCTTGTTTTTCTTGTTGGTCATTCTTTCTTAGTGTAATGTTGATTATCTTATCTGCTGTCTCACAGGCAGAGAAAGCAAGAGTATTTGGTGTAGCCATCTTCAGCCCCAGAGGAAATCCCAAAATTTTAAAATCACCACAAACATCCCATTTTTAACATTCATATTTTAGTTTTTCCAGGAGCAGCTTTATATTTTCTTAAGTCTCCTTAAGTTGTGCAGAATGAGATACTGGTATTGAAAGAAACTAGTTCCCATTATTCAATAAGTCAGCTTTTAGGCTTATACTGGAAATATCTATAAATAGACACCATTGATCTGGTTCATGAGGCATCTTAATATGTTCAAAGAGACCATTGACATCACCATAAAAACAAAGATTCTTTACATCTGGTAGTAACATGCAAAATCTTCATGCCTTACCTTATATTTTGTTATTTTACAGGATTTATGAAGTACATCGCTTCATATGGGAGACAAGAAGTTCAGCCTTTGATTCATTTAGTTTCAAATCCCTAACAAGGTCATTCACTTTCAGCTAAGTAAAGAGCTGTGGTTCCAAATTGCAGTCACCAGTAAAACAAAAATCACTGTCATTACTTGAATTTGTCTCTATGTCCTTTTCACTAGTATTCTGTATTAGCAGTGATGGAATTGGCAGCTCTTCATTATGTGATACTGGAGCAATAGAGAATGGTATGCTAGGGTACAGCATATTTGCTCTGCTCTTGGTACTTTTGTAATGTGCAATCTCCACCATACAAAAATAGCAGTTTCCATGATGATTTGCAGGCTGTAGCTATATTCAGGGAATTGCAGGTGGCATTTATATTCTTGTTCTACATAGCCAACCCTCAAAAGTAGACCAGCAATGGCCACAAATAATGTGGTGAGTCAATGTTACATGTTTGTCTTCAACATGCACACCAAAATAAGTGTGGTATGCCTCGCAGAACTGTGTACTGGGAACAATTTTATGTTTCACTTATTTAGATACAGTCTAATGTCTGCAAGCATAACGAACTGTGTCTGCTGGCAGTTTACATCTGGATGTTGACATTTTATGTTTAAGGATCACCTTCAGTGTTACTTTTAACCACAGAAATGGCTCTACATTCACAAACTACAGAAGGACATATAGTGAAAAATATTCATATGCGGAGTGTTTGTTTTAACTTTAGACAACTAAATATCTCACAAATGATGCATCTAATGAAAAAAAATTCTAGGTGAAAAGTTGATATTAGTAAAAGGGACTGGACGGGGTCAACTTCGCATTTTCAAAGGGGAATCCCCCATTTCTATTGCATATTCAGATCGTATGACAAATAATACACATGATTTACCATACCATTGTTTTCCTTTCATGGTAGGTGGTGCTGTAATTGACAAATATTACCTGTGCCTGTTTTTGCAATTATAAACTGGTGCATTTGATTTTACATTTCATTTATGATGTAAATGTTGACCTTTATGTTTTAACAGTTGAGTGTTGCAAATGTGATTTTACATTACAAATACGAGGTGTGGCTAGAAAAAAACCGGACTAGTATTGGTGAAACAATAAAACGAATGCAATAAGGCTGAAAGCCGCGTGGCCTGTCACGTGACTCTCGCTCCGCCTACTGCTCAAGTTTCATCTGCCTCCTGCACTCAGTCTGCCCATGGCGTCTGTTTTAAGTAGTTGACGTTTTGTCTGTGCGTTGGAAAATGTTGAGTGTACAGAAAGAACAGCGTGTTAACATCAAATTTTGTTTCAAACTAGGAAAATCTGCAAGTGAAACGTTTGTAATGTTACAACAAGTGTACGGCGATGATTGTTTATCATGAACACAAGTGTTTGAGTGGTTTAAACGATTTAAAGATGGCCGCAAAGACACCAGTGATGACACTCGCACTGGTAGACCATTGTCAGCAAAAACTGATGCAAACATTGAAAAAATCGGTAAACTTGTTCGACACTTTCCTTGTCAACTCCTGTTAACTCAGACACTGCTCTGATTGTTAAACGGCGATCTTGTCGAACAAGTTTACCGATTTTTTCAATGTTTGCATCAGTTTTTGCTGACAATGGTCTGGCAGTGCGAGTGTCATCACTGGTGTCTTCGCGGCCATCTTTAAATCGTTTAAACCACTCAAACACTTGTGTTCGCGATAAACAATCATCGCCGTACACTTGTTGTAACATTACAAACGTTTCACTTGCAGATTTTCCTAGTTTGAAACAAAATTTGATGTTAACACGCTGTTCTTTCTGTACACTCAACATTTTCCAACGCACAGACAAAACGTCAACTACTTAAAACAGACGCCACGGGCAGACTGAGTGCAGGAGGCAGATGAAACTCGAGCAGTAGGCGGAGCGAGAGTCACGTGACAGGCCACGCGACTTTCAGCCTTATTGCATTCGTTTTATTGTTTCACCAGTACTAGTCCAGTTTTTTTCTAGCCACACCTCGTAATATGGCTAGACATTGACATTTCTGGCAAATAAGCTACTTGTATGGTAACTTAGTTTTCTGTTCACTATGGGGTTGGTTGTAGTAAGTTTGCAAGCTGTCTGAATGCTTGATTTTTAATGTTTCCCTGAAATCCTGCTATCAGGGTGACTGATTTTGTTGTGTGCCAGCCACCTTAGCTCTTGTACTGGTCACTGTGTAAGTATCGGGAGAATAAAAATCACAACCACTGTAATAAGATAACATGTCCATGAAATGATAGTCAGGTGCACCTGCCACAGATACTCACAGAAATCAAGCACCTCAAAGGTGAGAGGCAAGAGGACTTGCCAAAATCAAAGCATTCGTAGATCACGATAAATGCAGAAATGTTGATGCATGCAGATGGCTTTTTAAAGAACTTTTTTTAAAGAATATTGAACCCATCCACATATATTGCAATAAAGTTGGAACATCACATTAGAGTGATCTGGTGGTGATCACCTCGAACAACTATGATTGCCAGAAAAAGTGGTGAATTCACATTTTTTTCAAAAATCATTGAAATATCAAAGAGTATCAACATTAAAAAAATAATATTGGGATACACATGTTTAGTACATTTTTTTTTATTTGATAAACATACATAAATAATATAACCAATTTTTAGTTATATAGTGTAACGTGCAGCTAATTGCATCAGCAAAAAGTACTTTAAAACATCAAGCTTATGATTAGGCATATTGTATGTTGCACCTCAGAGAATCAAACACTCAATCTAAAGCTCTTTTGCTAAACTATAATTATTCATCAAAGTCAAAAGTCAAAAGCTATGTGGGTAATGTGAAAAGCAAAAAAGGGAAGAGATGTAAAGAAGAGGAAACCATTCTCAAAAATGCAGAAAATCTTAATATTAAAAAAGAAGATTTACCAAACTAGATATGCACTTACTTCATAAATGAAACAATGTCATTAAGCTCTAAATCCACAAATCAAGAAAAACCATAATGTCTGAAAGTAACTTGTGGCATGACAGTGGATCCAACCAATGAACATAACGTACACACTTCAGATACTGTGGCCAAAGTCATGCTGTTTGCAGATGATACTAATCTGATAATAAGTGCACCAAAGCAATTGTTGCATAAGCTGGAGGTAAAATCAAGCATGTCCACCATTAGTTCAGCACAACCAGGCTAATATCAAACATAAGAGAAACAAATGACATGCAATTTGGGAAAATGAATCAAAACGTAAATCTAGATCTGGTGTTGGGCAACAAAGCCTTGGACAAAGCAGTAGCTACAAAATTGCCATTGATCCATGTTGATGAAAAATTTAGTTTTAGTTACCATGTAATAAAACTGACATAGATATTTAATTAAGCCATTTCTGGTCTAAGAATTATTGCAAACATTTGTACCACAGAAGGTATCACAATGGCATACTTTTGCTATTTTCGCTCTCTTGCAACATATAAAATAATATTCTCAGGTATTACTGCTTGCCATGAACTTCAGAGTTTAACATTACAGAACAGGGCCACCCAAATAATAACACACTGTTCACTACAGACACATTGTAAACCCATACTCTTAAAGATTGAAATACTGTCAACACAAATGCTAATTTTCCTAGTTACATCTGAAGTAGCCCAGCACTCCATACACAGCATACAAAAGGAACTAACACACAGAGGAAACATGAGCCATATTGGTATCAAATTTTATGACAGACTGAAAGTCTGTATCAGAAAGTTACAAGATGAAAATAAATTTATGGCAGAACTTAAAATATTTCTGCTCAAAAAATGGTTTTACTCTTTAAGTGACTATGTTGGCCACTAACATTTTGTCAACATGTTTACACTAAGCCAAAACTAAAAATACTGCCATTCACCCCTTAACATTAGTATAATATTTACATATCTAATGGACAGCTGCTTTCTGACTGAATCATTGTTGTGTGTGAAAGGATTTACAGCTGAGGAAATATAAGAGTACAGACTTACAAAGAACAGGCCAAGAATTTATAATAACAGAAGCATTTATGTATAAATTTGATGTATGGATCATTCTGTATTATCTTGTGTGTATTTTTTCTGTATCTATTTGTATGTCACATTTTTCTTGTAATGAATTGACGTAACATTTATATACACACTTGAAGAACAGCTATATAGTATTTATTGCCTACAGATCAACAGGGAAATAAATAAATCATTTGCAGAATACCTAATATTAAAAAGGCGGGAAGAATAAAGATTAAAATTGTTATAATAATGGATGACATATTGTCCAAGAGATTCCACAACTGTTGATATATTCTAAAAATATGTATTATCACAGTCTCAATTGCACATGTTGACACTGGATTACTAGTTTTGATTTTCAGCACTGATCATCCTCAGATCTAGAAATAAAATGAAAGGAAACATTAGTGGGTAACTATTTCTCTAGATGAGATATACAGAAAAATATTTGAAATTGAAGACATTATAATTGTAGGTGTATACTGAAATTACATATAATGAAATTGTTTAAAGTATAATACACATAAAATAGTACCTGATTCATCATGAATTATGAACTCTCACCATCTTCAAAACGAAAAACACAGCCAGAGTTATAGAATAAGGGTGACAGTACAAAAGTGTGCATTTGAGCACATTCCATGACATCTAGCTTTATACTGAACTCACTATGCAGAATGAAAATCCATACATCATAAATGATGGCTATGGGAGGGAGGAAGGCAGAAGGCAAGATAAAATACTGAATATGCATTCTTAAACTATTACACACAACTGTCTAAAAGGGCAGTACAAATAATTTGATCTTAAGAAGCAAAATAGACAATCCACATGATGTTTATACATTACATCTTGTTGAAATTTGTGAATAAAACATTGAACTAAAACACAGGGTACATGCTGTTTCCAGCAGAGGGCATCTGGGGCATTTTGTGCTCTTGTACACAGGGCTCAATCTGTTTGCAACCTAGCTGCCAATCACCCACACTGTCTGCAAATGTGGCGAGCTGCAAGCGTCCACACTGGGAGGCTGATGTGGAACTCCTCTAGGTGGTGTGGGTGGACGAGGCATCAGCCCACGTGTGAGGATGGAGCAGTGTGGGGAGGGACTGTGTCCACCGTGTGATTGGCTGGCAGCATCCAAAGTGTAACCCTCCCTAGGTGGGTCACCATAGCTTGAATTAGAATGTGGTCAACCCCTCATGGGAGTGGGCCGGAGCCAGTGATCGACTGATGAACCGGGTCCCCTGTCGGGTGGGGCAAGTTGTCTTGCAGCGGGATGAAGATGTGGTTGTTGTTGATGAGGATGGTGACATCCCCCACACATTCGGGGGGGACATTGGTTTTCAGAACCACTAGAGGGGGTAGCGGGGAGGGAGTAGAGAGAGAGGGCGAGAACCCGAGGAATGATGTTGATGGTGATGCATGCGCATGTTTGGGTGAGGGCTGCAGCAGCAGCTCTGAGGCATCATAGCTTGTGCACAAGTCCTCAGGGCTAGGAGGCTGCATAACATTTACTGGCACGAAAGATGCTGGGTCAAGGTGTGCTGGTTTCATTCAGTGGAGAGAAACAGTGAGTGGCAAACCTTTAACCCAGACGTCCATCATCTTAGCATTGCGGTTTATGATCTCATAGGGGCCTGAATATGGTGGGGGGGGGGGAGTGGGGCCTGGACAGTGTTGTCATGGAGAAAAACAAATTTGTACGAAAGGAGATCAGAGGGCATTTAGGAGATGGTGAAAGTATGCACATTGCAAAATGTGTTTGGATCTGGCTTACTAAGTTAGGAAGGGTAGTGGGAGTGTCAGGGGCATCAGGGGTGGGGGGGAGGGGGGGTAGGCTGGAACAGCTCCACAGGGAGGACAGGGGTTTCACTATAGGCAAACACACTCGTGGTGCCCTGTATGATGACTGTAGGCCAAGGAGTACTCAGGGAGGGTCTCGGTCCAAAGATTGTTTTGACACTGCAGTGTTGTCTTGAAAGTGCGATGCTGCCATTCTACCAGTCCGTATTCCTTATGGGATCACCACTGTGGGATTTCAGTTGGGTTGTAGCCCAAAGGAAAACACACTTAATACTGTAAAACTTGATATATTTCACATTGGTAAATACAAACATCCACATTACAGCAAGTCATACAGTGAACTGAATAAGCAAGATGGTGCAGGCCGTTAGGTGAAAGAGTTAAAGATCTTGTGATGATGGAGATATGTTGTTCGTACTTGTTGACACCACTTATTTCTTGAGAAAAAGTCCACAGGTGTACTGCTAGTTCATAATGTCCAACAGGCACATTACTTGAGTGGATAAACATGTTGCCATCATCAGGTGCACTGACAAACTGACCTCCTGGGGGTGCACAGCTTCCCCCCACCAGCCATTTTCTATGTTGTACATGCCCGAGCCAATGCTGCAGAGGCAGTGGCAGCAGCATTTGTGGTACCAGAGGTGTAGTTACTCTGTCCACCCTTGCCATCAGATCACTGTGGTTGCTGAGTGTGTTCTTAATTAGTCCCAGTGCTGGTTCCCAACGTTCTCTGAGATTATAGCTGCAGTCCCAGTTGATGTGATTGTCCCTGATGCAGATTTTGATACCCTCTCTAATGGCACTGTCCCAGTGTACATTCATACTCCATTGCATCATTTTTAGACATACAGCACTCTGTGACTGCTGAGTTGTTGAGATACTTTAGTAGAGTGTGTTACTGGTGTTCTCAACATGTATCTTCCATGGCTCCCACTGTTTGTTGAATATATGTCTTATCACATTAGCACAGGGTCTGATATATCCAGCCTCTTGCAAACTGAGGTCACCTTCCACACTCCCCAATAGTGCCCATGTTTTATTGGGAAGGAAAAAGACAGTTCTTACTTCATGCTTTTCCAGTCAGCATCTGATTTTTCCCAACTGTGTCCCCATGTGTGGCATAAGGGCGGTGGCGGCCTCTTCCCCAGTGATACCTTCCATCTCCGCAGGTATATTATAGTGCTTGGAGAGAGAGCACACCAAATCTGCCATTCTGAATATCCATTTTTTCAGAACACGTTTCTGAGGTGTCTGAGTTCCTGGGTAGACACTCTGTATCTGATATGGTGCACACTCTGTGTGCTAGTGGTTTTAGTATCCCATTACTCTACACAGAGTGGTGGTAGATGGCTTCATGCATATACAGTTCCATGGTGATTTTCATCAAATACACAGCTGGCCCAGTGTGCCATCAAGTCTTTCCTTGACCATTATGTCCGTAAATGGTAGTCTTCCTTCTGCTTCAGTCTCCATAATGAATCTGGTGCTGGGATGTATGGAGTTCAGATGTGCAAGGAAGCCAAGGAGTTTGTCCATCCCAGAAGGTCAAATGACAAATGTGTTAGCCACATAACGGAAACAGTAAGTGGGTTTCAATTTAAATGATGTCTGGGTTTCTTCCTTTAAGTGCTCCATGTACAAATTTGCAACCAAGGCAAGAGTAAGCTGCCCGTTGGAACTTCCTCTGTTTAGTCATACTATTCTCCATTAAATGGAAAATATGTGGAAGTCAGTATGTGGCTGAAAAGTTCAGTGGTATTCCCATCAAACGTCTGACCAATGAGTCCTGGTGACTCTTGTAGACACTCCCTGGTGAATAACAAGGTGATGTCAAAGCTGAAAAAGATATCTGCATCTTTCAGTCAGCAGTTATTGTGACATGCCACAAAATCCATGGAACTGTATATGTGATGTGGGCACTTAACTACAAAAGGGCTTGGTATTTCTGTCACATATTTTGCCAGCAAATATGTAGGAGCCATTGTGTTGCTGACAATTGGGCATAACGGCAACCCACTTTTTTGGAGCTTAGGGAGTCCATAAAGTCTTGACAGTCACATTTGTGTGGTAAAATATTATCTAAATTGAAGGGGAGGGGGGTGACAGGAAAGAAAAGGAAAGGAACTAATGATACCAGCCACATTAGGACGTTGTATGGAGTAAGTGGTAATGAGTGAAAATGTGTGCTGGACTGGGATTCGAACTTGGGATCTCCTGCTTACTAGGCAGTTGTGTTAATCACTGCACCACCCAGACACGGTGTTTATCACAAATGCACAGACTATCTTGGTACTCTCCCCAGAAAACCCACATTCCCACCTAGCTCCACCTATCTGCAGTCCCCATCCATGTCCTCTATGCTCACTAATTTTAGATTCCCACTGGAGATTGAATGTAAATGTGCATCCACACTGGAGGTTGTAGATTCATTGCCCATCAAGGTGAATCATTTATAAGAACATGTGGTGTCTGTTCTTGTGGCATGACACCATGCATTCAAACACTTGTGATAACACTTTCTAGATGACCCCATCTTGTAAATCTGGCTCCTTGAGAAACATCCTGGTCTTGTTCTCCACCTTCCTGGAGGTGTCAGTGTTGATCTTCCTGTAGGAGTCATCATTAAACAGGTTCTCCAGCTCTTCAGTGTAGTCCTTGTGGGAGAGATCCCCAGTGTAGTCCTTGTGGGAGGGAACAACAGTGGAATTATCTTTGTCAATGGGTAAAACAACAGTTTCAAGGCATTCTCTCAAGTATTCAATGGCCATCCTATCTCTGCTGGTAACGTTTGATTTCATAGGCTTAGTACTTGTCATAGGATGACAAGATACACAACATACTTCTTCAGCTGCTTCAGATGGTAGTTACACTGCAAACTGTTCAATTGCACTGACAATGTCCAGGACCAGTGTGAACTTAAGGACATGGGCAAAGTTCAGTCCCCTCTCCAGAACTGAAACCACATTGGCACTCAGCTGCATGTAGGTCAGATAGATGGCAGTATTTCACGGGGCCTCCAGTGATGATTTGTCAACAAGATGTAAAATTTTTATGTTTTACAACTTGTAGCTTTCCTATGTGCAGAATCAACTGCCACCCAGGTAACAACACCAATCCTGTCCCACATCCAGAGGTTAAAATGGTTGGCCAGAGGTAAATCTGGTTTAAATAGTTCATGAAAGTTGTACTCAATTCTCTGGCAAGTAAAGTGTTCCCTCTCACTTACCAAGGCAGGAAGAAGCCCTGATGTCACCCAAATGGAAACACACTTGCTTTTTGCATTATTTGGATGCCACGTTTGTCATCTGGCCCCATGGAAAGGACAGACTCCTTGACTTTCTTGCACATCTGAACTCCATACATCCCAGCATCAAATTCACTGTGGAGACTGAAGCAGAAGGATGACAACCATTCCTGGATGCCATCTTCAAGAGAAGAGCTAGTGGTACCCTTGGGCACTGTGCATATTGGAAGAAAACCCACACTGACCTGTATTTGCATGCATGCAGCCACTGCTACCCTGCACACAGGAATGGGCTATTAAAAACACGTGCACAGGGCACAAACCATCTCAGATATAGAGAGTGCACCCTAAGAACTAGACCACCTGAAAACTGTGTTTAAAAAAATGAGTACTCAGAATTACTCAGATTACTCTGCCCCGCCACTACAGTACAATCTGTGGAGATGGAAAAAGTCACAGAGGAAGACGTGCTCCTGCCTTTATACCATACACTGTCTGGAAGAATCAGATACACACTGAAAAGCACTGAGTAAAATCTGGCTTTTGCCCATTCAGTAAACACGGACATCATTGAGGAGTGTGAAAGATGACCTCAGCTTATAGAAGACCAGGGTAAATCAGATTCCACGCCAATGAAGCAAGACACACATTGGAGAAACAGTGTGATCTATTGAAGATCAATGCTGAGAACACCTGTGGTACACTCTACTATTGCAGCCCAACAAGTCAATAGTCACAGAGCACTGTTTGTCTTGAAAACATACACTGGAATATGAATGTATCAGAATTGTAGTGCAGCCTTCAAACTACTGGGACCATATCATTTGAGAGGCCATTGACATTCACACCAGGGACCATCTCATCAACAAAGACTGCTGCTACAATCTCAGCAAGACTTGGGAACCAGCACTGGGTCTAATTAAGATGACACAGCAAACACAATGATCCAGTTGCCAGGGTTGACAAAATAACTACACCTATGCTACCACAGATACTGACGCCATTGCCCACAGGCACAGATTGCATAGAGAATGGCTGGTGGGAAACAGGATATAAATCAGCAACGTGCTCCCAGGAGCTCAGTTTGTCAGCACATCTGAAGATGGCAATATGTCTGATCGCCAAAATACTGAGCTTGTTGCACATTATGAACTGGCAATGCACTCATGGACTGTTCAGTCACAATTTTACTGAGTACAAGTCAGGATGGCTCTGCAAATAATACAAACAAGTCAGCTGAGTAATTTTTGATGTGCTTGGTAAAAAATATTACCTAAATTTTAAGGAAAACAAAGCTGATGTGGAATGTGGAATGAGACCATAGAATATGCAGAAGAAGACAAAAAGATAGCACTTAAGAAGTTATTGGGAACTAAACTGGATAAAGATCTTAAGAAAAATGAGAAAAAATATATGAGTGGCCATAATCTCCTGAACACTATGAGAACACAAAATGTAGATACTACATTTTTTAGTGTAATAAGTCTGAATGAGTATAATACAAACATGGATTAAGAGCCTAAGGATGAAGATAGGGATATCTCACCAATAACTGCTAAATAAATCTAGAAAAGCAATGACTATTTCAGTTCCAATAAAGACAAAAGGATGGATAACAAAAATTGTGAAACTAGATTTGATTATTGACTGTAGTATCTATGACACTGGTATTGACAAAGCAAATTAGATTTACAGCTGTTAGCCATTTGTCTTAAAGACTGAAGTGGTAAATGAAACTTTGATCCATTTATTAATTATACACAGTGTAAACAGCTTTATTTCACATCAAGGAAACACAGGGTAAAATGTATGCCTACTTGACTTTATGATGACAGTGGGAAATAAATTGCTTGAAAAAGGAAGGGAATTTACATTTCATTTTCTAAAGAAGATAATACCCTTAAAAACACAAAAATGCAGCTTGTTACTGAAAAATGTGTTCTCAATGTGATAAGAAAGTCACTAGCAAGCATGTAAAAAGAAGAAAACTGATGGAGAGGTAAGGAGTGAATTGCCATCTTTTGTTTTTCAATGTTTTTGTAGATTTTCCCACAAAAATAAATTATGTTTTAATCATAAAAATTATTGTTAAAATCACAGCACTTAAGCCTGTGCTTTTATAACTCAGGTCCATAGTTTCATGAAACAACAACCTAAACTCAAAAATGCTGACCCTTCAGCCTATTCAGACTCTGCAGCTTTAAAGTCTGCTGTCAAAGAATCCAAACAATCTTACATGTACCCTTTAATGTTGATAGACTGCTCTTCTATAGCCCTTTGATATAAATACACAACTCAGTGGCTCCAAAGTTACTCTTCAGCCTATGCAAATGATCTCTTTCTGCACTTCTAATCATTTTCACACAAGACTGTGTTTTTGATGGCCTTTAAGTTTGATTGTTTTGTAGGCTTCATTATCCATGATATAATTTCACTATCAGTTGTGCAATTACAGCCGGCTGGTGTGGCAGAGCGCTTCTAGGTGCTTCAGTCTGGAACCGCGCGACCACTACGGTCACAGGTTCGAATCCTGCCTTGGGCATGGATGTGTGTGATGTCCTTAGGTTAGTTTGGGTTAAATAGTTCTAAGTTCTAGGGGACTGATGACCTCAGATGTTAAGTCCCATAGTGCTCAGAGCCATTTGAACCATTTTTTGTGCAATTACAAATGAAGTAAATTAGGACCTCTGCTACAGTCTCAGAAGATAATTAATCTCCTAAAATGATTGTTGTTTGACAATATATCTATTTCATTTCATACTTGGTGCATCAGCTGGCAAACAAGATGCACCTCACCTCTTTCCCATCCCCCCAAACAGAAATGTTTAGGTATTGAAATAGGTGATCACACTGACCATACTACAAACAATGCTGTACCTACCAAATACTTACCATTGTTCAGACATACTCACAAAATCAAGCTGAACTGCGGTACATTCCCATTATCCTAATACCATATGTTTCCTCGCAGCACAAGGAGAACATATAGTCAGTAGCTACAAATTATGAAGTAAATACATCAAAAGCATATCAAAGTAAGATTCTCCATTGAAATGAGATGTCACAATGACTTCTCCAAGTCTGTTATAATCAATGTTTCCAACCCTGATGATTGACAAAAACATTTGTAGCTGGAGATGGTTGTCATTAACCCAGTTGTAACTATCTGTGTTCTTGAAGTGTCTATCCAACATGAGTAATCACTAAAAAAGGAAAGATTACTGATCCTTCTTTGGAGAACCTACTGAAAAAATAGAACAAAAGCTAAAATTTCATTTCACCTTAGTCCCTGAAACTTCTGCAGAGAGTTATGGAGATTTTATGTTCTAGATTTGGCTCCAAAGTACTTCCTACCACTGAGAGTTGACTTTTACAATCATGAGCAATCTGCCAAGCACTTTTTCTTTAAATTCAGATGTTCTTACATTTCTCTATCAAATAACTCAAAAGGATTATATTAAATTTCCTAAAGGCATAGTGTCATGTGAACATTTCCTAGAATACTGCTCTTAGTAGAGAGGGAAAGCTTATTATTCATTTAGTGTGCTTCACCTTCCCTATGACAGATTATCGTGTCTGTGATTTCAGACAAATCATAAACATTTACACTCAGGGAATAATTTCTATCAGTTGTTTCCTAAACCAGTTACTTAAACGAATTGTTGACCAGTGTTATGAAAATTACACCATCACATACTTTGAAGAGGTCATGACTCATTTTGTGCTTCTCAGTGAGTGGTATGCAGAAGTTGACAAGTTAAATAAGAAAATGTTATCTGCATGTCACATAATTAATTATTATTATTATTAAACTAATTTTTAGCTCAAGGAGAAGCTAACTTGTAATCTGTGATGAACTGATTGCATAACTGTATGCTGAAGAGAATTAAACCCAAAAGGTAGCATTTATTACTTCATTAGAAAACGTTTAGTTTATATTACTGTGGTTTCAATATCTTAATTCATCATGTACCTTTATGTATACTCATGATTATCTGAAGCCAATGAGTCTGGATTCTGGATTTATTCTCACAAGAATTTTTGTTCCCAGATCCTACACTTTCTGGACGGGAGACAGTTTTCTCTTGTGTTGGTAGCCCTCTGAGAACAACTTTACACAGACCTCAGGATTCTCCTTTACCCCTACCACATTATTTATGTGGTAATGAAAATCTTGTTGAAAGCAGCAACTTGAAAAATGAGTGTGGTTTATCAGATTCTCTCTGGCATGACTCTCCACAGCTAGTTGAAATCTATCAGGTATGTTGACTATGTATGGTACTTAACCAATATTCTGAATATATGTATTTTAAAATTATAAAAAAATGAAATAAGTACACTTGTATGCTAACCACAGATCACCACCATGTAAAATACTATATAAAATTGAAATAAATGCTATTAATAAGTGGCAAATATTGTCTCCACAACTCTTGCAGCAACTTTCTTTTCTCAAATCTACCACATCATTTTCATCAGTTGATCACATTGCCTCAGCTAGATAATTATGATTTTATCAAAAATAAAATTTTAATTTCCAGTGTTACTGTTTTAGAGTGTGCACAAAAATCTTGCTCCCTACATGTATGAACAGTGTGGCATGGGAGGTAACAGCTGTAATGGTGGGGCCACTGCACAGTAGGGCAAGTGCAGTGTGGTTGCTGAAACTTTCACACATATGCTGATCTCACACAACTTCTAAGATACAGCTAATAAGTCTGAAACTGATTGTAAGAACAAGTTATGTCAGTGTAACTAATTGACTATTAATTTGACAAATACAGATGTTTGACAAAACTGGAATCCATTAGAACCCTTTGTGTGCAGTGGCCATTAGAATTTCAGTATTAAGAAAAAGATAACAATCTGTCACAAAATCTATCATTTCTTGGAGCAGATCTAGATTTTGACTATTACTTATTCATCATTGGTGCAGTTGCCAACAGGTGAAATAGGTCCCAATGTGTTGGAATATAAACACTAATAAATGACATGCATGACCCTGTCATTTGTCAGTGTTTATACTCTGACACTTTGGGACCTATGTCACCTGTTGGTAACTGCACTGTTGATGACTATGTAATAACCTAAATCTAGATCTCCTTCAATAACAATGGATTTTGTGACTGATTGCTGTCCTTTTCTAAATATTGAAATACAGATGTACAAGATCAGTAGTATGTGTCTGTACTATCAAGAAACAGAAAAAATAAGAAAGAGTTGAGGTTGCTGCTACTAATGGGCAAAGCACACAGTACAGCAGGTGTCAGGCAGCCAGGGCATCAATCCCTTCAGCACAAAAGGATATACTCACACAGTGCTCAGGATGAGAATGTGTGTCTGCCCATGGACCAAGTTATTTGGCACATGCTCTACAAATTAGAGTTGTTTAATTATGGTCCAGCTATGCAACATCACAAAAGTGTTTTATCTGGGTGATCAAACGACTCAGTTATGTTGATACTTGTGGAAAGGACCCAGGTGAGGGTACTCCACATAAGATGCCTGAGACCACATGTGTTGTTTGGCAACAGTACACAGAATGTGTGAACATATTACCAAGTTCCAGAATGAACTGACTCCAGAGGTAGTCCTATGGAACCACTGTGCCACTAACCAGAGAGTTTTCCCTATGTTAGCTGATGCCGTTGCTGCTGAATCACTAGAGAGCCCCCACCCCTGGTTATATGGAGCACTGGAGAGTGTGTGACCATTGACCTCCTCTTTGTATAGGCATGCATGTCCAGCCGTATTGTCGCAGGCTGCTTATGTCAGGCACAGCTGGACCGTTTTATAGCACGACAAGTGGATGAAGCTAGATGTGATTGCTACTAGTCAGTAGAGTGCATGAAGTGAAGGGGAAATTGATGTGGTCATCTGTAGCAGGATTGCTGATCAATAATGGAGGGGGGGGGGGGGGGGGGGGGCAGGGCAGCCATGATTGATAGAGGTGGGCAAATTGTGGCTATAGGTGTATCCTGTTTGATTTGCAAGGTATCAGGCGGTGGTTGTTTCTTAGCTGTTGTGACCATGAGTGTTCTGTCAACTAACAACAGAGAAAAGATGGTGTCAGGGTCAACATCCTGTGGAAGTTTGTAATGGCAAGGGTATATTCCCAGACGTGTCACTTCATTGCTCTGTTGTTTGCAGTGCTGTCCTTCCACTACGAGAAGGCCATCAGTGAGTCAACCAGAGTTCTCCTCAGGTTGACACTGTTGGATGTCTACTTGTACTATAACTATCTTGCCATCATGACCAGTGTGACTAATGTCGTTCCTGGAGGTGGTGCTATTTACTGTCACGTATCCTGTAGGTTCCATGCAGGCTTGATTCTATTGATGGTAATAGTTATCAGTTTCCCCTTCAGTTTGATGTCAAATATGTTACTGTCCCATCTAATCACTCTGTGCAGGCCTGAGTACAGTGGTTTGCAATGCTGGGGGATAGTATCATCTCTCGGCATTATGTAGATGCAGTCCTTTAGGGCTTGATGTGAGCCATGTGCATAGGGAGGGAGATATCTTGAGATGAGCAGAAATAGTTCTTTCTCTGTTGGTAGTAGGGATGACTCTGTGAAGTCTGCCAGTAAAGGATTTCCACTATAGACACGTGGCGGTCTTTTTTATACTCCATGTGTGCATAAAGCACACATGGTAGGGCTTCCACCCACTTCCTCCACGACACATGAGGGCTGTTTTTAGTGTACAATGACAGAACTCCACTGGTCCATTACTTTGAGGGTGGTAAGCTGTGACTTGGAAGCACTGAACACCACACAAGTGGTAGAGTTTGGTGAAAGTGCTGATTCCGATTGTTCCCCTTGATTGGTCATAACTGGGGAGGAACAACCAAAAGTGCAAACCCATGAATTGATAGATGCTTTTGCCATACATTCTGCAGTGATATCACATGTTGATATGACCTAAATCCAGCAGATTACCAAGTTAATTGCTGAAAGCATATAATGAATACAACCTGGGTGGGCGAGGGACCCAACAAGGCCTAGGTGGATAAGCTGACAACTACTCTTAGAAACTGTATATAACCATATTGTGGTTGCACATGCCATCCTATTTTAGATCATTGGCAGGCAGCAGATGCCTGCATCCAAGTTCTACAATGTTTTGTGACATTTGGCCACACGAAGCAGTGTGTTACAAGTTTTATTATTGGAAATACCCTTGGATAGGATGGTCTATGTAGTTTATTGAAGATGAGTCTTTGCATGTTGAGAGGTACTAGTGGCTGAAGATGATCCTATGAAACATCACACAGTACTTGTTTTGTGGGAATGGGAACAGTGTGGCATACCGTGTGCAAACTGGTTATGGTGTCACGTAAGAATTCACATAATTGAATGTCCTGTACTTGTTCTTCTACTAGTTTGTCATAATCAGTATCTACTGAGAGTGCATTGGTCCTAAAGAGATAATCTGCTATGACAGTGTCAGCACCATGAATATGTTGAGCACAAATTGTGAATTGCACAATATAATTTAAATGGTGAAAGCCCCAAAGGCAAAAAGTTTTTGCTGGACAGCAAATAGAATCTAAATCTACTTCAATACTCCAGAATTCACTGTATGGCACATGGCAGAGTGTACCCCATATCACTACTTGTCATCTTCTTTCCTGTTCTCCTCACAAACAGAACAATGGAAAAACAACTCTCTGTATGCCTCCGTATGAGCCCTAATTTCTCATATCTTATCTTCATGGTCCTTATGTGCAATGTATGTTGGAGGCAGCAGAATCATTTTGCAGTCAGCTCCAAATGCTGGTTTTGTAAGTTTTCTCAGTGGTGTTCCTCAAAAAGAATGTCACCTTCCCTCCAGGGATTCCCATTTGAGTTCTCAAAGCATCTCCGTAACACTTGCATATTGTTCAAACCTACCTGTAACAAACCTAGCAACCCACCTCTGAACTGCTTGCATGTCTTCCTTCAACCCAACCTGGTACGGATCCGAAACACTTGAGCAGTACTCAAGAATAGGTCACTCTCGCAATCTATATGTGATCTCCTTTATGGATTAACTGTACTTTCTCAGAATTCCACCAATAAACCAAAGTTGACCATTCATCTTTCCTATCACAGTCCTCACATGCTCTTTCCATTTCATATCACTTAGCAGCATTACGACCACATACTTAAATGCTGTGACTGTACTGAGCAGAACACTACCAACGCTGTATCTGAACGTTACAGGTTTTTTTTCCCTACCCATGCATTTTAACTTGCATTTTTCTACATTTAAAGCTAGCTGCCATCCATATCACCAACTAGAAATTTTGTCTATGTTATCTTGTACCTCCTACAGTCAACAACTTCGACATCATCTTACTGTACACCACAGCATCATCACCAAACAATCACAGATTGCTGCCCACACTGTCTGCCAAATCATTAATGTATGTAGAGAATGATGCAAGCCATATCACACTTCCCTGGGGCATTCCTGATGATAACCTTGGCATGTTTCCAGGGTCTTCTGCAATGCAGCCAACGTGCAACGTAGCACCTGTAATCTTACCCTCCCACACATCACCATTAAAATTCTCATTCTTTGCACAAATTTTGAAAACTTTGAGAGGAGTAAGATTACAAAAGAACTTTTTTACTTACCTTTTTGTTGTTGTTACTGTCTCAAAATCTTGTTGTGTCTAGGAATACATTCTTGCTGCTGAAAATTTTGATTTATCTGGTTCCTGCAGATGGAATTACAGATAAAGATTTGCCTGTTTCTATGATTTTCTTTTATTTTCATCCCATTCTTCTAAATCACACCAACTTCACAATTTTCACTTTTATCACACCAAAAATTACATTGTTGTTGACTAGTTTAGAAAAATGTCTACTTCCATCAGAGGCATGCCCACCACTACTTATATTCTGTGGTACTCACAATTTCCAAAGAGTTTACAAGCTTTCTTGACAGGAGAAGAATCTTTACCAAATTATATGATTACTTCATAAATAAATCCAGAAACAAATTTAATAATTAGCATTACATTGTGCAATTAATAATATGAATTTTAAGTATGCCAGAAATTTTGTAATTTCAATTATTTTTAAAAGAAGAGTAATTTTAACTGTTAGTACATATCAATTGTAACACATTAATTTTTTTTTATACATTTTAGCCTGAAATATAATACATCATATACAAAATCGTATGCATTCTTTTAGTGAAACAGCTGAGATAATTTTAACCTATGCAAGAATCGGTAGTATACATGGTACCAGTTATCTCTATATAAAAAAAGATAATGTTAGGGGAGGGTGACTCATTATATGCCACTTTGTAGGTCATCACTCCAACTCCACAGGCACACCATCCAAAGTCAGGTGAACTTTGCCTGATCTGCAGGAAGCAGCCTAGTTTAGAGGACATGTGCAAGGACAGTAGAGGCTGCCACATCTACAGACCTTTTGCTGTATCTGCCACACCATTTTCCTCTGCCAATCCTAGCTCACATCACTAGACCCAGACGGGTAGTCATCCATCATCCTGATATAACTGCCCTTGTCCAGCGAGCAGCAGGGAGTTCTGTCTCCACCAGTAGAATCAGAAGATTGCCAGTACCATGCCGCTCGATGTTGCCCTTGCCACCCAGGATCAAAACGCGTCATGAACCGTTGGTCTGGCCATGGACTCTAATGCTGGAACTCCTTGCACTGCTCATGAGATGGGATTTAATTTTCTGCCTACTGTTGACATCTAAGGAGATAGTCTGTTTTGTTTACATGAGAACTTTGCAGAAGATAGTCTCACACACAGATTTACTTGTGTTGTTTTTCATGAATTTTAAGTTGTCAAAGAAGTCATTCCATTATTTTTAAGAAGGGCTCTTCTTATTTGTTTTGAACTGCTAACAGATTGCAGAACTTATATTTGTGAACATAAACTGACTGTCTCAATAAATTGATTTTTTAGTGTAATCAGCTGACTTACTGTGAAAGTGCCCCAAGCCGGGACACTTCAACCCTGGTTTCTTATGAACGCTCTTCGTCTAGGACAACATACTGGGTTCTATAACTTAAGAATTCTTTAAGCGACTAACATATCTGTGAACCTACTCCATATGCTTCTATCTTCTTTAACAGCTTGCAGTGGAGCATCGTGTCAAATGCTTTCCGGAAATCTAGAAATATGGTATATGTCTGTTGCCCTTCATCTGTAATTTTCAGTATATTCTGTGAGAAAAGAGCAAGCTGAGTTTTGCATGAGTGACACTTTCTAAAACCACACTGATTCATGGACATATGTGATTGGCCTCAAGAAAATTTATTATATTTGAACTGAGAATATATACAAGGATTCTGTATCAAATCTGTCAAAGGCCAATTTTCAGTGTAGATGGTCAGAGGCCTACTGTTCACATCATCTTTAAAATTCTGTACTGTTTCATACACCTCCCTAACATAAGCCAACCACTTACTCTGGGAGTCAGCCAACGTTTTGGAGAAGAAGCATAGTTGTTGTCGTGTTTATGCTACCAATGGTCTGAGAACCATTCCAATTTCTGAATCACTCACATATTAGGTGATGGAAAATTTGCAGGGGGCAGTGGGTGTGCCAGTGTCATAGCCTGAGAAAGGCACTCTTTTGTTTGTTAGTTAGTTTCATGTTCCATTGATCATTTTGCACAATAGATCGTAGTGATGTAGAATGAGTTATTTTATATTCACATCAGAAATTAATTTGTACATATGGTTATATTCTCAAGAGTTTGAAATTGCTTTCTTTTCCAAAAAGAAGAAAGATATACAAGATGTCAGTTGGTAATTCCTGCCCACCATATTTTACACATTACAGTAATTCTTCTACAGATTAGATGATGTTGTCACTGTGACACTTTCTCAGTTTGTATTTAAATTTTTCTTTGCTGTCTGTCAGACACTTTAAATGGCTGGTAAGTGATCAAAAATTTTTGTTGCACCATTATGCACCCCTTTTTGTGCTAATCACAAACTTAATTTGAAATAATGAATGTCATTTTTTTTTCCTGTGTTGTAAATATGTACATCAGTGTTACTTTTGATCTGTTGTGGATTATTTATAACAGACTTCATGACAGAATAAATGTATAGTAAAGCACTAGTCAGAACGCCCAAGTCCTTAAATAGATACCTACAAGATGATCATGGATGAGCATCACATATTACTTGTACAGCATGTTTTTGCACAATGAAGACTGTCTTTCTTAAAGATGAATTGCCCCAGAACATTATGCCACATGGTGTTACTGAATGAAAATGCACAAATTATGTCAACTTACTGATTTGTCTCTCCTCAAGATTTGCAATGATTCTAAGTGCAAATGTGCCTTTACTAAGTTGTTTTAGGAGTTCCAAAATGTGTTTTTTCCCATTTAAATTCTAATCAAAATGAACACCCAAGAATTCAGAAATTTCCACCCTATTTATTATTCCCTTGCCATGTATCATTGGTGTAGTACCCCTAGATGCGCAGAACTGAATATGTTGTATCCTTTTAAAATTGAAGGTGAGACCATTTGCAAAACAGCCAATCAATGATAATTTTAAGAACTTTGTTTACTATTTCTTGTGTTTCTGTATTTATGCTATGATTTATTACAATACTAGTGTAATCTGCAATAAGAACTAGTTCTGCTTGTTGTACAGTAGATGGAAGAGTGTTTACATATCTGAGGAAGAATAGTGGACCTTAGATTGAGCCTTGGAGAACCTCATACATGAGTTCTCCCCAGTCAGATTTATGTACTCAGACTATGTTATTTAAGTATGTTCAACTTTCTTCATTTCTTTGGTTAGATAAGACATTATCTATTGGTTGTACTGTCAATCCCATAAAATTTCAATTGACCTGTAAGAATTCTGTGTTTCACACATCAAATGCCTTAGATAGGTCACAGAAGATACCAACCAGCACTATTTAATTATTTAATGCTTGTAAAATTTGACCATGTAAATGGCATTCTCAGGGGAGTAACACTTCTGAAAGCCAAACTGTGATTTGCTGAGGATATTATTGTTGCTAAAGTGAGATACTATTCTGTAATACACCACCTCCTCAAAATTTTGGAAAGTGATATCAGTAGTGGAACAGATTAATAGTTATTTACATCTCTCTTATCACTTTTCTTAAAGAGTGTTTTAACAATGACATATTTCAGTCTCTGGAAAAATGCCTTGTGTTAATGATGAATTTCAGTTTTGGCACAAATCTTTAATACTCTACTGGAAACACCATCAAAGCCAGATGAGCTTTTATTTTTGAGAGGATTTATAATTTTCTTAATTTCAAAAGGAGAATTTTGTGATACATTCATATGATTGACTTTTATGAGAGTTACTTTTTCATCATACTGTTGTGAATTTTCTCTTGAGCTGCTTGTCACTGTGTTTTATATTATACTTAAGAAATAATTACTAAATACATTTACTAACTGTGATTCATCATTTATAGCCTTCCACTCAGTTCAATAGTGATGTTATCATGTTCTGTGGCTGGTTGCCTGTCTCTCATTTCACTACATTGCATATAGCCTTAAGTCTGTTGTTGGAGTTACTGATTTCTGATATGTGCATCTTTCTTCATTTTTTAATAATCTTTCTTAGTAATTCTAATTAGTTTTTGTAGTGTGCAACTACTGGTTCTTGCTAAGAGATACATTTCCATTTCTCTTTTACAAGATACTTTAACCCCTCTACTGATACATGTTTTTTACATGGCTGTTTAGTGTCCCTTCTGATTAGCTTACACAGAAAGTTATTTTTAAATATTAATATGAATATATCATGGAATAGATTAAATTTTATGTTAGCATTTGGTTCATTATAAATTTCATCCTAGGTCATCTCCTGTAAACTATTGTTAAAAACATTTCTCCTGGAGTCATTAATTCATCATCATCATCAGTTTTCTGCTATATTAGGAAGTCCTCTACCTCTCCATTTTTTGTGAGCCACTGCTTCCTTCTTAAGACTGCTGTATTTTGTACTGTCCATCACATCATCCAGTATCTGAAATCTCTTCCTTCCTCACTTCCTTTTCCCTTCTACATAACCTTCTAAAATGTTTTTACCAGTCCATCATTCTTTCTTGATATATGCCCAATCCAGTTTCTTTATCTTCTTTTTATTACATCTGGTAACTGTCTTTTCTCTCTTCTCAGTACCTCTTCATTTTTTACTCTGTCCATCCAACTTATTCTTCCCATCCTCCATCATGTCCACATCTCAAAAGCCTCCAGCCTTTCTCTGTCTGTCTTCCTCAAAGTCCATGTTTCAGCACCATACAGAAGAACACTCCATACAAAACATAAATTAAACAAAAATTAATTATTCTGCCTGATTTCCACTGAGGAGCACCCATACTGTGAGGCTCTATGTTATTTATCCTAAGTGGGCATCATGATCAGAGCGATAATTTGTTACTGGTAAACAGTTATTTTCTTGCTTTGAGATTTATAAAAGAAAATATTATAAATTAGAATCCAACTGTCTTTATCCACCCATTTTGGAATGTTAATTGATGATATCAAATTGTAGGATCCAAATAAGGGTTCCAGATCATTTTTCCTATCAGAATCGTTCAGAAAATCCACTTTAAAGTCACCACTGACTATTAACTGCTTAATGCTGTCTGACAGATAGAACATTAAGGAATTCTGATTCCTCATAAAGAGTTCCAAATTTCCTGGTTGGAATCTATATACAGTTACAATTAAAAGTGAACTATTTTTCAGTGTTAATTCACAAGCACATACTTCTGTGTCCTGATCACTACAAAATCTACTTGTCTCAATGTTTTTGAACTTTTGTACCATCTTAGTATATGTAACAACTCCTCCTTTTCCCTCATTAGTTCTCATGAGTAAGCTGCTATAGGGTAATCTTTCATGTGTACCTTACATAACTTATTCAATTTTCTCAAATGCCTGTTGCATCTGTGGACTCCATTGAATGACTCTTTTTCCCATTATCAGTCTCACAGTGAAAAATAAGGAAATAGGGGTCATTGGTGATTTTAATGTGGATTTATTGAAAAGCTCCATCATTGACAATTACTGTAATCAGTAACACTGTCATTCAATTTCCTTCCTACTGTGAACTTTGCCATGAGGGTATGTAAATGCTCTGAGACTGCTATTGATAATATCTTTGTAGACAAATCTAGGGATAAAAGTCATATCACAAAACCAATAGTAAATGTACTATCTGATCATGACATGCAGCATCTTACATTAAATGTTGAAACTTGTTAGGGTATAAAAACTATTACATCTGAGTACAGGAGGGTAATAAAGCAGGGAAAAAAAGATAATTTTAGGAGATTGTTTGAAGACGGGAACTGCATAGAGTTTTACAATACTTCTACAAAACCAATAGTAAATGGGCTATCTGATCATGACATGCAGCATCTTACATTAAATGTTGAAACTTGCCAGGGTATAAAAACTATTAAATCTGAGTATAGGAGGGTAATAAAGCAGGCAAAAATTGATAATTTTAGCAGAGTGTTTGAAGACATGAACTGTATAGAGTTCAAATCTAAAATAGAAAGCATTCATTAATAAAGTTACTTTCTCATTTGAAAATTGTCTTCCCCTAAAGATAACTCATATCAAACAGAAGTTTGAAAACAAATTGTGGATTACACAAGGAATAAAGGATCATGGGTGATGAAAAGGAAACTGTATCTACTATTTAGGAACAGCTCTGATGTTAGGATTGTAATGTATTACAAAGAATACTGCAAAATATTGAAGCAAGTAATTTAGGAATCTAAGCAGTTTTATTAGGAGTAAAAAATTATTACATCAGGCAACAAAATAAAAACTACATGAGATATATTGAAGACAGTGACAAGTGGGGTCAGATAGTAAAATGAACAAATATCTCTAAAAATAAATGTGACATTGGTAGTAAGTGCATGTATTGTTGCAAACCTTTTAGACAAGTAAACTTTGATTCTTTTACTGACAGCTTGGGATTATCAGGTTCACTAAACAGCGCAGTGGAATATCTGAGAGCAGTCTCTACAGATAACTCCAGTAAAATGGAAATGTCAGTCATTCTTCCCAGACAAGTAGCAGCCAACAAAAAATCGTTAATATCAGTGTTCTAATGGTTATGATAACATTTCAATGAAGTTAATCAAAGAGTCTTTATGTAAGTTGAGATCTACCTTACGTTATTTGTGTAATCAACCTCTTATCAGCAGATCAATTCAAGACTGGAAAAAGTACGTTGAAGTCAAATCTCTTAACAAGAAGGGGGATAACATGATACCATAAAACTATTGACCAATTTTAGTTTTGCTGTTTTTTTCATAAACATTTGAAAAGCTTGTGTTCAAACATCTTCGTAAGCATTTGAGTGGAAATAATATGTTGTCCAAGTCACAATTTTGGTTCCCTAAAAGCTTTGGTATAGAGAAGGCTATTTATATAATCAGAGAGAATGTACTCCATTCATTAGACAACAAATTAGAGGCTACTGGTATTTTCTGTGAACTGTCAACAGCCTATGACTGTGTGAACCATAGCATTCTCTTAAGTAAATTAGCAAAAAGATGAACATGGAACCACTCAGCATAAGACATGATGGTAACATTATAAAGAACCCAGATACTATATGTAATATTTTTAGTAACTGCTACATTTCTGGCAACCATATTCAGATTCACAGGTAGAGACCTGATGCCATCTCACCCAGTGTACCGTATATGAATTTGGGGCAGTGAATGAGCAGAAGGTTCTCAGGGCAATATGCATGCTAAAGAAAAAATTTTCATCTGGATGGGATGCTATTACTAAAGTGTGCTTAAAAGAAATCTCTAAACCTCTTACTCACCTGATTAATTGCAACATTAGAGAAAACATGTATCCAACGGTTCTAAAAATGAGTGTAGTGAAACCAGTGTATAAAAAGGGATGTAAGGAAGATGTCTCCAACTATAGACCAATATCATTAATTCCCACTTTTAGTAAGACATTCGAAAGCATTATCATTTCTCAGCTAAGTGCCTTTTTCACAAAACATAAACTGCTTGTAGATTCACAGCATGGCTTCAGAAAAGAGCTAAGTACAACCATAGCAGTTACACAGTTCATCCATGAAGTTTACTGTCTGTTGGACCAGAAGATGCAGACTGCAGGTATATTTTTGGACCTGACAAGATCATTTGATATGGTAAACCATAGGGTACTTCTTAAAAAGCTAAAATCTTATAGTGTTGGGGATCAAGCCATGAATCTTCTTACCAAATACCTGCTGAATCATAAGCAAAGCGCTAAATTGTCATACAAACTAGATAATAAAATCATGAACTCCCAATCCATTAGTGAACCAATATTACAAGGTGTACCACAGGGCTCAATCCTTGGACCTTTTCTCTTCCTTACATATATTAACAACATTGCACAATCCATTAACTCCCATATTGTAAGCTATGCAGATGACATATCAATCTTATTCTATGGAAGTGAACCAAAAGAGCTAGAATCTCTTGCTACTAGTGGTGTAACACAAGTTATAAAATACTTAAATGATCAGGGACTCAAGGCGAATGTCACCAAATCTCAACTACTGGCATTTAAAACAGGCAATTCTCACCACAACAATATGAATAGTGTGTGTAATATCTCTGCAACAGAAAATGTTAACTGTAAGTTCCTGGGTGTGTATGTTGATGAAAATTTGTGGTGGACATACTACATTAATTTCGTATGCAGAAAAGTCAGTTGTGCCATATATCTCCTCAGCCAGCTCACAAAGATAGTTCCTAGCAAAGCACTGAAATTAGTATATTATGGAACACTTCACCCCTTTCTCAACTACGGAACTGAGCTATGGGGCTGTGCAGCTGATGTACATTTAAAAAGAATACTATTACTACCACAGGAAAGAGTAATAAGACATATACATGGGATGGGACATAGAGATTCATGTCATGAAGTGTTTGTGCAGCACAAATATCTGACAATATATTCTCTGTAAATCTTCAAAATAGTTGTATTTTTTGTAACTCAAACAACAGAAGCTATCAAGGGCAGTGATGTACATGATCACAACACTATTTCCATAACAAAACAGCATTAAAAATGACTGATAGAAGTCCATATATCAGTGGTTTGATTTGGTATAACAAGCTACCAAATGCTCTAAGAACTTACTCGGGAAATGAAAATCTTTTCTAATAGAAAAATGTTTATATTCTTTCAATGAATCTTAAGATAGTGATTTAACATGAGGCATTAGTATATTAGTCGTAATGTGATAAATGTAAAAAATAAACATAAGAAGCAACAGCTACAGAATATAGGGTACTTTCTATGTGTAAATATAACCACACTATTAAGTCTGACATTTGCAAAAGCCATCATTATCATGGCTCCACACAAATAAAATGTAAATAAATAAATAAAAAGAATGTTATGGTGTCATTAGTAATGCTGCAAAATGGTTCAAGAATTACCTAACTGACAGAGTGACATAGCAAAATACCTCTAGACTAAGCAACCAGTCTTCATCAGATTGGGAATTAATTACATGTGGTGTTCTTCAAAGCTCCATCTTGGGTCCATTGCTTTTTCTTGTGTACATTAATGACATATTGTCTGTTACATTGTCAGGTGCTAAGTTTCTTTGTTTACAGATGATAAAAACATTGCAATATATAGCAAGTCAAATACATATTTAGAAATGGCTGACATTAATAAATGGTTTAAAGCTAATCCACTGTCATTTAAACTTTGAAAAGATCCACTGTATGCAGTTCAGAACCTGTAAGAGATTTTCTTCCAGCATGTGTACTACACATGAAGACATGTGGACAGTGGAGGTTGACAGTGTTAATTTTCTAGGAGTACAACTCAATAATAAATTCAGTTGCGAAAGACATACCACAGAATTGCTGATGCAGTTAAACAAGTCTGTATTTACAGTGTGAATGATGTCAGACGTAGGAGATAAAATATAAAAAAACTTGTATACTTTGCTTACTTTCATTCTATTATGTCATATGGGATCACATTCTGGAGTAACTCGTAAAACCAAGTAAAAGCTGTTAGTGTGCAAATGCACCTAATAAGAATTGTTTGTGGTGTAAATTCAAGAACATCATGTAGAAACCTGTTCAAGGAACTGGGTATTCTAAACACTGGTTCTCAGTATATTAATCCCTTAATGAAATTTGTTGCAAATAATGCTTCTTTATTTCCAGCCAATAGGCCAATACATTGTATCAATACTAGGAATAAGAACAATCTACATAAAGACCAAAAATCACTGGCCATCGTCCAAAAAGGGTTCCAATATTCAAGAACACACATTTTCAATAAGTTTCCAGCAACCATTAAAAGCTTGGTTTCAGATAATGCATAGTTTATTAACAGGGACTGCTTAAGCAAAAATGTCTGTTATATTGCACTTTCGACAACACTTGGTCACAACAAACAAGATTAGGTATTTTGTCTATGGTAAATTTTTAAAAGTACACAACTGTGTTTCATTCTGACAAAGTATGAATTCCGTAAATATTAACAGTTCCGGGTTACTTTAATGTATTCACATACCTTGACAATCTCCTGACAAATGACCAGAGAACTGAGTACTACATTGTAATTTTCTACATTTTTTACGTTAGACTTTCTGACATTTTCCACACCCATGAGTTTCATCCCATTTTTGGGTCTATGGAACAAAAACTGAATTTAATCTAATCTAATCATGTGATTGCCTGTGAACACATTCATCAATGGTGCATGGATGGTGGCTGCATGAGGTGAATGTTTGCAATAATAATTTACCATGCCACCAAAACAGCATGATCTCAATCCATTGTATTGTAGGTTGTATGCCTTCAACTGACTGAATAGACAAGGAAGGTAATTACTGACTGTGACAGTTGACATTTATCATCATGGACTATGATGCCAAGTTTATGCAAGACACTGCAAACTAGTTTGAGATGCCCATCGTGATTGTGTTGAGAAGTATAGAAGACTAACACTGAAGAGCCAAAGAAACTGGTACACCTGTATAATATTGTTTAGGGACACTGTGAGCATGCAGAAGTGCCACAATATGACATGAAATGGACTTGACTAATGCCTGAAGTAGTGCTGGAGGGAACTGACACCATGAATCCTGCAGGGTATCGATAAATCCGTGAGAGTATGAGGGGGTGGAGATCTCTTCTGAACAACACGTTGCAAGCCATCCAAGGTATGCTCAATAATGTTCATGTCTGGGGAGATTGGTGGCCAGCAGAAGTGTTTAAAGTCAGAAGAGTGTTTCTGAAGCCACTCTGTAGCAATTCTGGATATGTGATTTGTCTCATTGTCCTGCTGGAGTTGCCCAAGTCTGTCAGAATGCACAATGGACATGAATGGATGCAGGTGATCAGACAGGATGCTTACGTATGTGTCACCTGTCATAATCATATCTAGACATTTCAGGGGTCCCATATCACTCCAACTGCACACCCCTCACACCATTACAGATCCTCCACCAGCTTGAACAGTCCCTTGCTGACATGTTGGGTCCATGGATTCATGAGGTTGTCTTCATAACCATACACATGAAAACAACATATAACTTGACTAGTTCACATGTTGTGTAGATAAGTGACTTGTAATAGTACAATGATCTGGAGTGCCTGCAGGTCATTCTTCCCATTCGAATGATTGCAGTGTGCTGTATAGTTGCATGCTTTATCACCAAAACTTGATGAAACCAACAAAAGCACAGCTGAGACTTGTTGTTGGTTTGTGGGGTACTTTTGCGAGCTGCCTGTTTGTTTTGACTGCTGGAAGTTACTGCCCGTGAGAGTGCAAGTGATGTAATCCTCAGCAGCATCCATGCATACTCGATCCCACTTTTCTGCATGCGGTTACATGTCATGGCATGATCCCTGACTGAGGTGTAGCTAGTCATTGTTGTCTGCTAAATTAATTCATTTTTGGTGTTGCAATGCAGCTAGAAGTCTGTCTGCTAACATTAGTTTCCATTCTAATTACTGACGCTCCTGTGATATCATTGCTAGTTGTAACTGGGAGAATAACTTCACTATCCACAGTGTCCACAAGTTGTGATCTGGAATGTGTGTGATGTCCGATAATGCTCAAAATTGTCTCCACAATTGTGAGGGCATTTTGGTGCCTAAATATTCATCATAAATAACTTTGCATTACTGCTGATCTGGTGTTCTGCCATGGCATTGGAGCAATTCTGTCTTTACTCTGCTGTACTTTCTGGTAGCTCGGTGTGACAAAAAAATTTCACTAATAATGTTGGTGTTCTTGCACAGGTGGCTCAGTAACATGACAAACTTGGAACCGTCATCAGAAATTTAGAGGATGCACTCAGTGAGTGGTATCTCAGTTGGTCAGTGAACAATGAAATATGAACTCTCATGAGATGGTCATGACACAGAAGGAAATCCTGAACAAATTTTTTATGTGGCCTGACTGGATAGACTCAACATGTTGCTAAAAATAGTTTGGTTGGAACTACACACTGTGTGGTAGATGTAGCAGAATGGAGCAAAATTCCACTGCGCTTGACTGTGACAGTATCTTCTACGCATGCATATTAATCACATTCATTACCGAAGTCAACCAAAAGACTGGTAGTGAGCGCACATTGTTCAGATACATGGGGGGGGGGGCATAGTTGACACCATTGGCACTGGACAAGAAAGTGTCAATTTTATGTTCTGTGAAGGGTGAAAGTTATTCCTGTTGATGCAAAGCACTAAACAGAATACTATATAAGTCACTGTCATGTGTTAATACTTTTCCAGCACTAAAGCTGTGAAACAGTTCCATTGTTTTGCAATATCAGATGAGATGAAGAATGCAGAATAATCCATAGTAGGTATTGATATTCATAGTGAGGGTCACCAACTGTGGAGAGGATCAAGGTGAGGATACTGTAGGTAAGATGACTGAGATCCCAAGTGCATAATAGAGACCTTTATTGGTTTGCAGCAGTATACAAAATGGTGGTCATTTAAGGAGATGGGACCGGGATAAGAGTTGTACAGAGTTTCAGGGAGAGCATAAGGGAACAGTTGACAGGAATTAGGGAAAGAAATACAGTAGAAGAAGAATGGGTAGCTTTGAGGGATGAAGTAGTGAAGGCAGCAGAGGATCAAGTAGGTAAAAAGACAAGGGCTAGTAGAAATCCTTGGATAACAGAAGAAATATTGAATTTAATTGATGAAAGGAGAAAATATAAAAATGCAGTAAATGAAGCAGGCTAAAAGGAATACAAAAGTCTCAAAAATGAGGTCGACAGGAAGTGCAAAATGGCTAAGCAGGGGTGGCTAGAGGACAAATGTAAGGATGTAGAGGCTTATCTCACTAGGGGTCAGATAGATACTGCCTACAGGAAAATTAAAGGGACCTTTGGAGAAAAGAGAACCACTTGTATGAATATCAAGAGCTCAGATGGAAACCCAGTTCTAAGCAAAGAAGGGAAAGCAGAAAGGTAGAAGGAGTATATAGAGGGCCTATACATGGGTGATGTACCTGAGGACAATATTATGGAAATGGAAGAGGATGTAGATGTAGATGAAGATGAAATGTGAGATACGATACTGCGTGAAGAGTTTGACAGAGCACTGAAAGACCTGAGTCGAAACAAGGCCCCGGGAGTAGACAACATTCCATTAGAACTACTGACAGCATTGGGAGAACCAGTCCTGACAAAACTCTACCATCTGGTGAGCAAGATGTATGAGACAGGTGAAATACCCTCAGACTTCAAGAAGAATATAGTAAGTCCAATCCCAAAGAAAGCTGGTGTTGACAGATGTGAAAATTGACAAACTATCAGTTTAATGAGTCACAGCTGCAAAATACTAACGTGAATTCTTTACAGACAGATGGAAAAACTGGTAGAAGCTGACCTCTGGGAAGATCAGTTTGGATTCCGCAGAAATATTGGAACACATGAGGCAATACTAACCCTATGACATATCTTAGAAGAAAGATTAAGGAAAGGCAAACCTACGTTTCTAGCATTTGTAGACTTAGAGAAAGCTTTTGACAATGTTGACTGGAATACACTCTTTCTAATTCTGAAGGTGGCAGGGGTCAAATACAGGGAGTGAAAGACTATTTACAATTTGCACAGAAACCAGATGGCAGTTATAAGAGTCGAGGGACATGAAAGGGAAGCATTGGTTGGGAAGGGAGTGAGACAGGGTTGTAGTGTCTCCCAGATGTTATTCAATCTGTATATTGGGCAAGCAGTAAAGTAAACAAAACAAATATTTGGAGTAGGTATTAAAATCCATGGAGAAGAAATAAAAGCTTTGAGGTTTGCCGATGACATTGAAATTCTGTCAGAGACAGCAAAGGACTTGGAAGAGCAGTTGAATGGAATGGACAGTGTCTTTAAAGGAGGACATAAGATGAACATCAACAAAAGCAAAACGAGGATAATGGAATGTAGTCAAATTAAGTCAGGTGATGCTGAGGGAATTAGATTAGGAAATGAGACACTTAAAGTAGTAAAGGAGTTTTGCTATTTGTGGAGCAAAATAACTAATGATAGTTGAAGTAGAGAGGATATAAAATGTAGACTGGCAATGGCAAGGAAAGCATTTCTGAAGAAGAAAAATTTGTTAACATCAAGTATATATTTAAGTGTCAGGCAGTCATTCCTGAAAGTATTTGTATGGAGTGTAGCCATGTATGGAAGTGAAACATGGACAATAAATAGTGTAGACAAGAAGAGAATAGAAGCTTTTGAAATGTGGTGCTACAGAAGAATGCTGAAGATAAGGTGGGTAGATCACGTAACTAATGAGGAGGTATTGAATAGGATTGGGGAGAAGAGAAGTTTGTGGCACAACTTGACTAGAAGAAGGGATCGGTTGGTAGGACATGTTTTGAGGCATCAAGGGATCACAAATTTAGCATTGGAGGGCAGCGTGGAGGGTAAAAATCGTAGAGGGAGACCAAGAGATGAATACAATAAGCAGATTCAGAAGGATGTAGGTTGCAGTAAGTACTGGGAGATGAAAGTAGCATGGAGAGCTGCATCAAACAGTCTCAGGACTGAAGTGAAGACCACAACAACAACAAAATACATGTGCGTATTACAAAGGCTTGGAGTGAACTGACTCCAAGAAAGTCCTGTGGAGCAGCAGTGCCACTGACCAGAGCATTTTCTTTATGTTAGCTGATGCAGTTGCTGCTGAGTCACTACTAACTTTTAAAATTTCAGCGTAATTTATCAGTTACAAGAAATTCTAATGTCATCAGTACCTGTTTATTGGAATCAGTCAGCAAGCAAACCATTGCCTGAGATCAGTAATGGTAAAGTAGTATTGTTTACAATAATTCTAGGTTGATAGTTTCCTGCAGGGACACACGCACTCATGCATGCTTGCATCAGTATCTGAAGAAATCAATTTACAATACAAGACCACTCCAACAAGAATGAAGCACTTGTCATATAAGAAATAAAGAAATATAGCTATCAAAATGTTGCTGCTTATTTTGATTAAAAGAGCTGAACTGTTATATATATATATATATATATATATATATATATATATATATATATATATATATATATATTAATAGAGGGAAACATTCCACGTGGGAAAAATACTCCACGTGGGAAAAACCCGGAAGGTGTACACGATCAAAGGCAGAGCCACGTGTGAAAGCACCCACGTGATCTACCAACTGACCTGCCTGCACTGTGATGCATTCTATGTGGGAATGACCAGCAACAAACTGTCCATTCGCATGAATGGACACAGGCAGACAGTGTTTGTTGGTAATGAGGATCACCCTGTGGCTAAACATGCCTTGGTGCACGGCCAGCACATCTTGGCACAGTGTTACACCATCCGGGTTATCTGGATACTTCCCACCAACACCAACCTATCCGAACTCCGGAGATGGGAACTTGCTCTTCAATATATCCTCTCTTCCCGTTACCCACCAGGCCTCAATCTCCGCTAATTTCAAGTTGCCGCCACTCATACCTCACCTGTCATTCAACATCATCTTTGCCTCTTCACTTCCGCCTCGACTGACATCTCTGCCCAAACTTTAAATATGTCTGCTTGTGTCTGTAATATGTGGATGGATATGCGTGTGTGTGCGAGTGTGTACCTGTCCTTTTTTCCCCTTAAGGTAAGTCTTTCCGCTCCCGGGATTGGAATGACTCCTTACCCTCTCCCTTAAAACCCACATCCTTTCGTCTTTCCCTCTCCTTCCCTCTTTCCTGATGAGGCAACAGTTTGTTGCGAAAGCTTGAATTTTGTGTGTATGTTTGTGTGTCTATCGACGTGCCAGCGCTTTCGTTTGGTAAGTCACATCATCTATGTTTTTAGATATATATATATATATATATATATATATATATATATATATATATATATATATATATATATATATATATATATATATATATATATATATCCATTAATTTGTTTTTTTGTTCTTCAGCTAATGGTTGATAAATAATTTCTAACATTTTGTCAGAATTAGTTTGTCAGAATTAGTAACCCTTCCATTTCTGTTGTCAGAGGTAATATGGGCTGTACTGGCAGGAAATTATATAAAGGCCCAGACTTTGACAGAGATCCTTTCCTTGTTGTTTATTAATGCAATACTAGATAGTACTGTGTAATGAAACACAAATTCTAACTATAGTGAAGAATTACTATTCATGTCTATTTAGAGAAGCAATATAAATTTAGGAGCAAAACAGCTACTGAAGTGGGAAAGGTGAGAGCCTTATGATAAACTGAGTCCAAATTTCCATCTTATGTCATATACCACTTGCAAGTTATTACCAGTATCTGAATTCCATATGTGGCTGACTGCATTCTACAAAACAGGAATTGATCATCTCGTCTGCCAGTGGGATAAATGTCTTATGCATGTGGTGATTACTTTTGAATGGAATCATTCTGTGGTCCTGTTGTTGTGGGTGGGTGGATGGTTGGTTTTCATTTGACTGTGCCTTATGTCCTTAATGAGACAGAGTCTTTTTAGTCATCTTGGGTGGATGGAAAATACAGTAGATCTGCTCTAGGCCTTACTATTTTACTAATCAGAGCACCACAAAAAGGGAGCAGCACTATGGACAGATCATCACATGCTATGTGATAGTTTGTTCAAGAAACATGCAGGTGACACCTTAGAAATTCCTGTCAAACATTGAGGGAGTGTGTATCTCTAAATATTATGGTGACAACAGAGCATTAAGTTCTGAAAATATTATAAATAAATACTATAAACCAAACAAAATCCTTCATTGGTTTGTTTCACAACTCTTTATTTTTGTATTTGGGTAGTAATTCCATTATTCAGTACACAGATGATTCCAACAATGGCATCCAAGCAAGGTCATCATGGCCTTATGTGGTGCCACTATTTCGAGCTGGAGGGCAAAGCCAACAGTGGAAACACCCCACATTTTCCCTCACCTCAACCCCCAAAGAATTCCAAAGCTGTTCACACAAGTTCTGGTAACATCATGAAGATCTCCTTCTTTGACTGCAGAGGCCCACTGCTTGCTGAGTTACTCAAGTGTGGAGCCACAATCAGTGTGCTGCACTATGAATACTTTTGATTGGTTGCTAAAGTCACTTATGTAAGGCTCCATTACAATGAAAATTAAAGTCATAAAATACAGAACACCTTTTTGAAGGTATGTCCATGAGCTATTTGTATTATTACTTTTTTGTTTGGTGATTAGATGTTTCATTTGCCTTTAGTCAAGAAAACTTTGTGTGTTTGTAAATTTCTAAGGGACCAAACTGCTGAGATCATTGGTCCCTAGACTTACACACTACTTAAACTAACTGATGCTAAGAACAACACACACACTTGTGCCTGAAGGAGGACTCAAACTTCCAGTGGGAGGGGCCACACAATCGATGACATGGCACCTCAAAACGCGTTGCCACTCCATGTGGCAGAAACATTCATTCAAAACAAGTCATCTGTGTTAATGTATTTATTACCATATCAATGCCATAGTATCTTTATTTTTGAGTAGCCTTCATATTATACTGATAGATAATTTTGCCTATAAGAAGAATGTCATCTATTGGACTTGATTGGACTTATGTACAGTACTCCTAGACATTACGGTAAAGATCCAAACAGTTTACAATAGAATCTACACATGGCTGTAATTTTCAGCTGATGGCTGAAATTTATCCTGAAAAAAAAAAAAAAAAAAAGAATCAATACACGATTATCACAATACTTATATGGCCTACCAGTCCCCAAGAAATTTAACTTGGGTTCAGGAGAAGTAGGGTCAAGCTTTCAACATGTGATTCTAATATAAACCTTATGATTTCTTTTATCATTTCAGGAACTTTCAGAACAATTCTCTAAAAAATGTCATAGACATGCCTGTCCCCCATCTTTGCCTAAACAATGTTGTGTATTGATAGTTATGTTGGTGAGATGTGAACTCTAACCATCCTTCTTCTATTTCCATAGGTCTGATCATAAGATGCTTCACTTTGTATGTTGATGACTTTCTTGGATTTTTGCTATGTCATAGAGTAAATTGATAAATTATAATATCAACCAAATTAGTTTTTATGTAATATAGCAGTAACAATATGTAGAAGTTTTAACATCAAATCAGAAGTGAAACTAAATGCCTTATTTCTAATCTATATGTATAAGATTAAGAAAGCAGGACAGTTAAATTCCTTATTTCATACTGATCATTATTTACATTGTGTTTCACCCACAGATAAATTATACACCAAACCTACTTGTGTGACTGCCTTTCAGTTCAGTTCAATTCAGTTGAGTTCGCTTCATTTCAGTTGATTTATTCACCCATTAACAATGTTTCCCTTTTACATTCACACATTCAGGTATTCTTCACTATTATAGATTCTTTATGTTGTTGGAAAGTGTTTTGTTCTACTTTGAGTGTATGGATTGCTTTAATTTTCTTTAGCGATCTATGAAGGACTCCTTTCATAATCATAATAACCCTTTTTGAAGTATGAAAGTATGTTTTTTCCATACTTGGGCTTCCCCAGATCACACCATATCTAAGAAAACTGTTCATACTTGCATAATAGGCATATTATGATGATTTAATGCCACAAAATTGCTGAAACATAACAACTTTTACTTTGTTTTTTATTTTAAAAATTCCTGATGTTTTCACATCTCAAGTTTTCATCCACCCATAGGCCCTATTCCCAGCAGTTTTGTATATGGTGCTTGACAATAGTATAATTCCCTAACTTAACTCTCTTGCTGTTTCTGACTTCTATATTACTGAAATTCTCTTTTTTATCCATATATAACTCATGAAATTCTTCTGTTGGCTTGTTTCCATTATTAACAACCTGTATTCAACTTACAAGGAAAGACACCCAGAAATAATATTGAACTATATACAATAGAAACATTAAGAAGTACAACCAGTAACGTTATAATATGAGAGTTATTATTTATTAAATCAGAACCTGCATTATAAATGTGAGAGAAAATGATAGGCTTGACATCCAGTCTACATCCTCCAATCCAGTCAAGCATTAGCTTACAGTATTCTCAAATACTTGGACTTCATCTGCTTTAGTAAATAACTTTAAGCAACTTAAGAAAATACCAGTTAATAAATTCAAATCTACATCCAATGGACAAATAAAAATTAAGACATTTTATGTTGTTCAAGGATTTCAGAAATAACTTTTATGCAATCTGCCTTACAATACATGTAGCAATATATATTGACTGATAGGCATAAAACTCAGTATTATTTAGTGCAATATTCATATGGAACATAAGATGACATTTTGTATTGTGCTTCAATAATAATTATTTTATTTGCTATTGCCTGTTACCAGAAATTTCCCAGAAATATTTGTTTTTTTGGATACCATATTTCTCTTAAATAAAGGATACCATCAAGAAACACAATTCCAATGGCATATTTTTATCTGAAATGTTGTTTGCAAAAATCACTCAAGTTAAATAAAAGCATTCTGCACTACTAAGACACAAAATCTAACCAAACTACTTATAAATTAAACCAGTTATTTGAGGTCTCAAAAAAATTCTTTTCTGTTCTGTAAATCTTGTATAGTCCACTATCAAATATTCATTGCAATATTGTCTCTTGTAACCAAACTGTCTGATAGAATTTAAATTTGTTCTGTTTGTCTCTAGTTGAGCACTAATTGTGTACTGAGTGTATCTGCTGCATTGTTCAGTGCAATGTTCACACTGAAACTCTCAAACTTACTTCCTGACCTACCATCACTGATTGTGTAGGTAATAAAAAGTCATGAAACTTTCCATAGTTCTGCTTTCTACTGTTTCCTATGAAGAGCACAAAATGCAAGGACAGAGATACTTTTTTGGAAATATACCTTTTTTTAAAATTTGTCTAAACATTTTTACGTTTTCATTGCGTGTGAACATATCACTAACACAATGCACCAAAGATGAGACTATTGTGTAATATAATATATTAAGTCTCTTAACACTCTTAAATGGAAGCTAAATGACTTGTTTCAGGTCACACTGATAAAGGACCCTGTATATGAGGATTTCGGCTTCAGTGTGTCAGACGGATTATATGAGCGTGGTGTTTATATTAACAGAATGAGAAAGAGAGGCCCAGCAGATTTGTGTGGTGTTTTGAAACCATATGATAGGATACTTCAGGTACAATGTTGCTGAATGATATTAGATCAATAAAAATGTTTGTGTTACCAATATAAGTGATAATAACTGCTAACATAAGAAACAAATATGAGTAATTATGATCAGTAATACCTTCTTTTACCTTCCATATAGGAATCACACAACATGTTTGTGTTTTATTAAATGTCACTTATGGTTTTGTTGTATGATCAACCACAAATCATAGTCTTTCTTGTCAATGTGGAGCCGGGTGATATTTTAGTGACCATTTATGTCTTACCCACAAGTGCCACAATTTTTCAATAGGATTGACATGTAATAAATTGTGGAATGACTAAGTAAGACACAGCTTCATACTGAGTTCTTTGAAACTTTTGTGCACATGACACATGTTGTTTAGGTGTACTGCATTTTTAAAAATGACTCTTTTGACTGAAGGAAGTGAAATCTGGTTGGATCTACAGCAAAACTAGATTTTCGTTCCTCTGTACATACATAGGCACTAAGTTACTGATTCTTGGTAGGTAAACATGGTTCACACCATAAAAACACAACTGTGTTCATCTGATTACCACACACAGCCGGTTTATAGCCTCATGTAAATTATATTGTGACGTCATAACCACAATCAACTCCAAGTATGAAAATAATGTCATCAGCAAAGTACAACACTTAGCACACAAAGCACATTTATTACATACATCAACACAGAGACAGGTTAGAACTGAACACCTGGGTGGAGAGTGCTGTTGTTTATATAAACGTCAAATATTCTAGAAATGGTAAATACTAAATAACAAATAATTGCTGGTGATCAGATCTGAAATGGCAACCCATAGCATGCCAGCCAGTCATAGGAACTCCTGCGTGCAGTACACCTTACGACATAGCTCACTCTCTTGGAGAAACAATGATGCACTGTTTTAGAAGAACTGGTTGGAGCTGACTACAGCATCCTACACCTAGATCTCACCAGTGCTGCTCTGTAAGGCAGCATTGGCACTTCCTCATGTTCTAGTATGTTATCACTTCCTCTTCACTATGATGCACATGAAATGTGTCATAACTTCAGGATGGTCAACAGCAGGTCTTTCAGTCTCCTAGAACAAGAAGCCTCCACCATTTATCTGAACTTGAGGTCTGTAGTAGGGCTTCATATGTAGGACTTGGATGACACAGTGCTCTTTTTTCTTTTTGGTGAATCGTCATAATCCTCAACTTCGTATGTGACATCCAACAAATGATGAACAATACAATATGGCTCCAAACAGGGCTTTAATAACCTTTCCAATAGTCCCACTTTCTGCACTGGCACGGAAATTCATAACAAGTCTCCCAATTTGTATCTCAGTGGCTGATGTTTTGCATTATAGCACTCTCTGTCCTTCTCCTGGTCATCCAACATCTGTATGCAAGCCAGCTGTCTTCCTTCTTTAATCCTGGTAATGAGGTGTATATCATTTGTCATTTTGGCATCACAATTGTGGATCCAAAAGAATAGTGTGAAGCCTGTAGTCTCTTGCTTCACTGTGTTACATGTGAATCTCATGACAAGCAGTACTGTGTCCCAGTTTCTGTGTTCTAATTCAAGGTACAATGAGTGCATATATGCCAACATCTTATTAAGGGGTTCTGTGAGGCCATTCATCTGTGGATAGTAAGCAGTTAGTACGTTCAAAACAGGGTACTAGCACAAACAGGCAGCCTGGGTGGCTGACTAAAGGGATAAGAATATCTTGTAGAACAAAGTGGCAATTATATCAAAACGTTAGAAACAGTCACAATCTAAATGCAGCAGCCCATTACAAACAGTATTGTAAGGTGCTTAAAAAAGTTATTAGGAAGGCAAAAAGTATGTGGTATGCAGATAGAATAGCTAAGTCTCAGGATAAAATTAAAACCATATGGTCAGTCGTAAAGGAAGTGGCTGGTCTGCAGAGACAGGTCGAGAATATAGAATCAGTGCGTAGTGGGGATGTCCGTGTTACTGATAAGTCGCATATATGTACAGTACTTAATAATCACTTTCTGAATATAGCAGGTGAACTAAATAGAAACCTAGTCCCAACAGGGAATCATATAGCGCTCTTAGAAAAAAGTGTTCCGAGACTGTTACCTGAAATGCTCCTCCATGATACTGACAAGAGGGAGATTGAGTTAATAATTAAATCACTAAAGACCAAGAACTCTCATGGATATGACGGGGTATCTAGCAGAATACTGAAGTATTGTTCCACGTATGTTAGCTCAGTACTTAGCCATATCTGTAACTTTTCCTTTAGGAGTGGTCGGTTTCCTGACCGATTAAAGTACTCGGTAGTGAAGCCACTTTATAAAAAGGGAGACAGGGATAATGTTGACAATTATAGACCTATTTCTATGCCATCGGTGTTTGCTAAAGTTATCGAGAGGGTTGTATATACAAGGTTACTGCAGCATTTAAATTCACATAATTTGCTGTCAAATGTACAGTTTGGTTTTAGAAATGGCTTAACAACTGAAAATGCTATAGTCTCTTTTCTCTGTGAGGTTTTGGACGGATTAAATAAAAGGTTGTGAACGTTAGGTGTTTTCTTTGATTTAACGAAGGCTTTTGACTGTGTTGACCACAAAATATTACTGCAGAAGTTGGAACATTATGGGTAAGGGGAGTAGCTTACAATTGGTTCGCCTCCTACTTTAAGAACAGAAAGCAGGAGGTAATCCTCCGCAATATTGAGAGTGGTAATGATGTTCAGTCCCAATGGGGCACTGTTAAATGGGGCGTTCCCCAAGGGTCGGTGCTGGGGCCACTGCTGTTTCTTATTTATATAAATGATATGCCTTCTAGTATTACAGGTGATTCAAAAATATTTCTGTTTGCTGATGACACCACATTGGTAGTGAAGGATCTTGTGTGTAACATTGAAACATTATCAAATAATGTAGTTCATAATATAAGTTCGTGGCTTGTGGAAAATAATTTGATGCTAAATCACAGTAAGACTCAGTTTTTACAGTTTCTAACTCACAATTCAACAAGAACTGACATTTTAATCAGACGGAATGGGCATGTTATAAGCGAGACGGAACAGTTCAAGTTGCTAGGCGTACGGATAGATAGTAAGCTGTTGTGGAAAGCCCATGTTCAGGATCTTGTTCAGAAACTAAATGCCGCTTTATTTACCATTAGAACAGTATCTGAAATAAGTGACATTTCAACACGAAAAGTAGTATACTTCACATATTTTCATACGCTTATGTCATATGGTATTATTTTTTGGGGTAATTCTTCTGATTCAAAAAGGGTATTTTTGGCTCAAAAACGGGCTGTTCGAGCTATGTATGGTGTAAGTTCGAAAACCTCTTGTCGACCCCTATTCAATAGTCTGGGAATTTTGACATTGCCCTCACAGTATGTATTTTCTTTAATGTCGTTTGTTGTTAGCAATATTAGCTTACTCCCAAGAGTTAGCAGCTTTCACTCAGTTAATACTAGGCAGAAATCAAATCTGCATGTGGAATGCACTTCCTTGACTCTTGTGCAGAAAGGAGTGCAGTATTCTGCTGCATCCATTTTCGGTAAGCTACCACAAGAACTCAAAAATCTTAGCAGTAGCCCAAACGCTTTTAAGTCTAAACTGAAGAGTTTCCTCATGGCTCACTCCTTCTATTCTGTCGAGGAGCTCCTGGAAGAGCTAAAAAATTAAGCAAATTCCAGTGTTACATTCTTGATCTTCTTTATTTAAACTAGCGACTTGTCGCCTGAATATGTTTCTTATATTTCATTTCATCTGTTTCTACAATCGTGTTATAATTTCATGTCTTGACTCATTCCATGACCATGGAGACTTCTCCTAAATGTGGTCCCACGGAACAATAAATAAATAAATAAATAAACATAGTCATTCTGAGTATCATCCAGTTGCAATGGGAACAGTATATCATTTGTCATTTTGGCATCACAATTGTGGATCCAAAAGAATAGTGTGAAGCCTGTAGTCTCTTGCTTCACTGTGTTACATGTGAATCTCATGACAAGCAGTACTGTATCCCAGTTTCTGTGTTCTAATTCAAGGTACAATGAGTGCATATATGCCAACATCTTATTAAGGGGTTCTGTGAGGCCATTCATCTGTGGATAGTAAGCAGTTGTCATCCTTCATGTGATGTCACATAGTGAAATTACCTGTGATATTAGTATCAACTGGAAAACTTTTCCACAATCAGAGGTCATCATACAGGGTGCTCCATGCTTCAGAATGACATATGGTACAAGTAACCTTGCAGCTTCCAGAGCTTTGGTAGCCAGCACAGCTTTGGCGACAGTATAGTGGGTGTGGTAGTAAGGGCAGACTATTATCCATCAATTCCCATTTGTTAATTTCAGGAACATTCCCAAGAGACTGATTCCAGTTTGGTGGAATGGTTTTGCTGCTGCAGGCAGAATTGGTACCAGATACTCCCAGAAGTAGAGGATATAAGATGAACATCAACAAAAGCAAAACGAGGATAATGGAATGTAGTCGAATTAAGTCGGGTGATGCTGATGGAATTAGATTAGGAAATGAGACACTTAAAGTAGTAAAGGAGTTTTGCTATTTGGGGAGCAAAATAACTGATGATGGTCAAAGTAGAGAGGATATAAAATGTAGACTGGCAATGGCAAGGAAAGCGTTTCTGAAGAAGAGAAATTTGTTAACATCGAGTATAGATTTAAGTGTCAGGAAGTCATTTCTGAAAGTATTTGTATGGAGTGTAGCCATGTATGGAAGTGAAACATGGATGATAAATAGTTTAATAGAAGCTTTCGAAATGTGGTGCTACAGAAGAATGCAGAAGATTAGATGGGTAGATCACATAACTAATGAGGAAGTACTGAATAGGATTGGGGAGAAGAGAAGTTTGGGGCACAACTTGACCAGAAGATGGGATCGGTTGGTAGGACATGTTCTGAGGCATCAAGGGATCACCAATTTAGTATTGGAGGGCAGCGTGGAGGGTAAAAATCGTAGAGGGAGACCAAGAGATGAATACACTAAGCAGATTCAGAAGGATGTAGGTTGTAGTAGGTACTGGGAAATGAAGAACTTGCACAGGATAGAGTAGCATGGAGAGCTGCATCAAACCAGTCTCAGGACTGAAGACCACAACAACAACAGCAACTCCCAGAAGTAATTGTGGCACATGTTTCCATCACTGGCAGTACTTGTGGTGGCTCACATAGTGTCTAACAGGTCAGTAGAGACCTAACCAGTGATATTTGTTTGTGATTCTGTCTAGAGTCTTCATGAATCCCAGGTGACTAGACATTGGTGTGTAATGGTAAAACTTCAGGATAGCTGGTTGAAAATGAGCTGGGATGACAAGCAGCTATTCCCACCATAATGTATTATAGTTCCTCTTGTACAATGTTGTGTTCATTAATTGGAATTCTCATTTTGTTGGTTCCTCGTTCAACAATTCTTTGGTTTTTAGCAATGCTAAATCTTGCCTCTCTTCAGCAGCAATGTCATTTAATGAAATGATGATTGAGATTTCATCTACACTACTATGTTCCAACAAAGGATTCTTTGAAAAGCAGTGTCCTTCTGTTTGTGTCCATATTAGTATACCACTGTGATGTGACACTCCTGAAATATCAGTGCCCATCTCACCAATCAATCCAATGCATCCTTTAGGCTACTCAGCCATCATAGAGAATAGTGATCTGTTACAACAGTGAATGGTTTGCCAAATACATACTGCTCCAACTTGTTGATAACCCAGACAACTGGAACGCATTCTTTCTCAGTTGTTGAGTAGTTCATCTCACATTTCAGCCCTCAATTGAAAACTGAATCTTATCTCATTGATGATGGTGAGATAACATCTTCAATGGCAAACCACCACCAGGAGAAATCTTTATAATGTGTGCTTGTTGGAATAACTTCATGAATGTGAAGCTCTGATGTTCCACAGTCTATGACTGCTTGATGTCTACAAGAAGTCCGAGCCAAGAATAATATTCTATTAAAATGACTTATTTAAAAGACTGTGTTCTGTCATTGATTGTTATTCTACACACATGACCACTATCATGTTATCATCTGCATGTGTGTGAGTTGCAATTTTTGTGTTTGTGTGTTTGTGTGTGCCCGCAGCTCGTGGTCGTGCGGTAGCGTTCTCGCTTCCCACGCCCGGGTTCCCGGGTTCGATTCCCGGCGGGGTCAGGGATTTTCTATGCCTCGTTATGGCTGGGTGTTGTGTGATGTCCTTAGGTTAGTTAGGTTTAAGTAGTTCTAAGTTCTAGGGGACTGATGACCATAGAAGTTAAGTCCCATAGTGCTCAGAGCCATTTTTTTGTGTGTTTGTGTGTGTGTGTGTGTGTGTGTGTGTGTGTGTGTGTGTGTGACTCCTCACCATGTCCACCATATGGTGAATAGCAGTCTCACCATTTCATAATAAATAACGTGAGTATTCCATAGCTGGTATTGATAAGCATTTGACGTAATTGAAAAGGAAGCCCCTGAGTTGACTACGCCTGAATATGGAGGCTGCTGAGGATGACATCAATGATGTTTCCTGACATCTTTGTGGTTGTTGCTCATGGAGGATTCTCATCTGTGGTGGCCTTACTTCCGCGTTGGTCCCAATGGCACTTACTTTCCCTAAATGTGATAGCTAGGCAAGTGGCTGGTACATCTGTATGGGGTTGGGAACAGCTAAAGCACATTGGGGAGTGACCTTGTCCAGGATTCAGTGATGGGCTTTGTCCCACAGGTCAACTATAATCATCTGCAGTTGTCTGGAATCAATAACACTGTTGTGATGATTGATATCTTGCAATGTAATAGTCATTGCACACTCATCTTCTTCCTTTGCAACAGCATATGTGTTCAGGGCAACCGTAGTGAAAACATATTGGCATGTTGTCCTCTAAATGTCTGTCCTTCTGTGGGGCATTATAACTGGTGGAGCAGTTAATTGTAGCTTCATTGATAGGGTGCTGGGTTGTCTTTTGATGGCTGAGATCAACATTCATGGCTGATAGGTTTTGCTTATTTGGTATGACACTTGATGTTCCCATAAACTGCTGTATCTCTTCTATTACTAGCTGGTATTTGAGAGAGGTGAGGTTATGGTGTTCTTCCAGAGCTGCCATTGGGACCATATTCAGGAGTCAGTCATGTTTCTTTTAGCCAGCTCTTTCCTATTCCATTTCCTTGATACTTGATTAATGCTTTGGTTTTTATGACAGCATTTATCAAAAGAACTTTTACATGTCTTCTGTGACTCATTTCATAGGGTGTGTGATTTGTCAGCTTCTGTCATGTTTGAATTCACAATGTGACATAGGACCAAAACTTTCAGTATGTGTGACAGTGTTATTTCCCCATGTCATGTTCTTCAGTTGTTCTTCTGCTAAACGGACTTGCTGCTGATTGTCACCAAATGTGTTCTTCAGTTTGACTTAGAATGTATCCTAGCTATCGAGCTTCTCTTTGTTGATCTCAGACCACTGCTGGGCTGTGCCATCCAAGTAAAAGTACACATTTGCAGGACAGGTCACAGTATCCCACTTGCTGCATTTAGCAAAATGTGCCATTTCACTGATTGTGGGAAACACTGATCGATACCTGATATGTAGCTGAAGTGTTTTCTGTTTCAGAATCTATTGGTTTCTTGAATATAAGGACTTTGGAAATAATGTATTGCTTGTATTCTGGTTCTTGCTGCAAGCGCCAGTGTTTACATTGCCTGATGGAGCCATGGTGATGAGGGTGTTTTGAGTATACCCAGCATATCCTTCAAACAATGTCATGTTGTAACCACTGTCAAGTCCAAATCCAAAAGCAAGTTGTCAATGGAGTACAACAGTTAGCACTGAAAGCACATTTATTATGAATTCCAATGTACAAACAGGTCAGAACTGCACTCCTGGATGGAGAGTTCTGCTATTTATACAATCATTTGGTATTCCAGGCATCAATATGAAACACACTCATACCCATTAATGGAGGTGACTGAAAACTATAATTTGCCAGACCAACAGACTTTTTCTAATCCTTATTACAAGTGAGTCACTTTCTTTTGTGAGGTGCATATTATGCATTAGGAGTTAGCAGGAATAAAATAATGTACAAATTTACAACATATAGTCTTCACAGACATGTTATCAGATTGATCGCTGTTGTATTAAATGTTTAGATTCTCATAGAGACAGACACATGCAAGCAGCATTACATTGTCCTGGCGCAGATGATGTTATTGCTATGTTACATACTATATGATCCATAGTGAGGAGATCATCAGTGATGTAAATTTGTCACAAAACATGAACACACATAATTAATATTTACAACAAAAAAGGAGAGATGCTAATACCCTTCCCACAGCTTCTGACTCCAATGGTCTTTAAGGATGTGGAATAAATAAAATAATCTTAAATTTGTTTCCATTCAAGTGGTAATGGCAAACTTGTCACAAAACACACAGTTGTACAATACTATGTGGTACCTATGGTTGTCATTAGGTTATTGTGCCATACATCATCAAATAGAAAGCTGTATGTAATACTCATTTACATTAAATACATTACTTCACCAAAGATATGCAGAAGTCAGAATTTATTAAAAACACACACTATTAACATTCCACAACAGTTGTGGAACCTTAATACAGTGTGTTTCTGTTTTTAATATGTATGTATTCCTGTACAGATGGAATATTCCAATAATGTTCCTCATATTTTATGTGACACTCTTGTTATATGATATTATTGATGATTTACACTTCATTGCTTTCTACTAACAGATTTATGGAAGGAGTTGAGAACAAATAATTTTTCAGGCTCCACTTACACTGAATTTTGTTATTAGTTTAACTTTTTATGGCTGCTGGTAAGTTACTGCAATTGTGTTCCTTTATAATAGATGCCTTTCTGGACTACAGTGCCTGAATTTAAACATTTATGAACATAATTCTTATTTCTATTATTGATTCATTGTTCTGAGCTGTTGGTTTTGAAAGGAGATATATCACTTATGAGAAATGTCATTTAGGAATACATATGTGGAGAATCAGTAGTTAATAACCCCATTTCATTGACCAGAAATCTGCTGGATCTTCTTGAGTTCATACCACAAATAATTCATATTACATGCTTTTCAACTCTCAAAACTTTAGCTGGGCTTAATGAGTTTCTCCAAACATGATCCAATTATATGGAATGGTAGTAAGCCAAGTATGTAACCTTCTTTATTTTAAAATCGCTTATGTCTGGCAGTGTTCATATGGTAAATGTATATTTGTTTAGGAACTTCAGCAGTTCTCCAAACTGAATTTTTTATCAGTTTGTAATCCCAAGATGTTAACACTGTCAACCACTTCCATGTGCTTGTCGTCATATTTTATAGATATACTGGGAGGAAACTTCATATGTTCTGAGCAGCATATAATGTCTCTTTCCAAAGTTTAGTGACAAAATAGTGACTAGAAATCATTTATTCCACAGAAATTTTATTAATCAATTTTGGTAAAATTATGCTTGATTTGATATTTATGGAAACTTTTGTATCATCTGCAAACAAAATAAATTTGGCATCTGGTAATGTTAATGAAAGGTCATTAATAAACACAAGAAAACATATGGGCTCTGAGATGGAACATCATGTGATATCACATGAAATTAGTTTTGATATAGTGAAAACTGATAGTTTAATACAAAATGCTTTCCTGTTGACAGCCTTTGTTTCCTGTCAAAAGTATATTATCTAAACTATTTTGCAGCATTTCTTGTTACACCGTAATATTCTAATTACTTAAAAGGATATAGTGATTTACACAGAAATGCCTTATACAAATCACAAAAAATAAATACAGCCTTTAATTTATGATCTAATTAATTAAGTGTGATACATTTTTGCTGCATATGTAAATAGCCTTAACAGTACTGGAACCCTTTAGAAACCCAGACTGTGACTTTGACAAAACATTATTTGTCGTCAGACATTTAAAAAGCCCCTTGTATATTATCTTTTCTAAAATTTAGAGAATATTAGTACAAGTAAAACTGAATGGAAGTTTTTTGGCATTTCTTCATCTCCTTTCTTATATAGAGGATTAACTTTAACATATTTCAGCTAATTGAGAAATGTTCAAGTGATATATGACTGACAAGATACTCTTTAATTAAATTTGCTGATATTTCATCACAACTAGTAAAACTTTTATTTTATTTTTCATATATGACACAAGGATTCTATATGTCATTCCAATTTGTGTCTTTGAGGAGTTCCCTAAAATCAATTTTTGGCTTACTGACTACCATCCTGAACTCAGATTTAGTAGATTTTGTATCCTAGTCAGTAGTAACATTTAGCATTGGGAACTGTATTCCATGGTCTGAGAGTCCATTAACTGTTGGTTTTATAATATAATCATGTTCACTAGACCTTTCTATAAGATATTACCAAAACCTGTTTTTGATTAGTTGTCTACCCTAGTAGGGAAGTTTACAGTTGAAATTAAGTTCATCATCGGTACTAAGTTCATCAATGCAGGTAAGTAATTCATTAATTTTATTACACAGCCCCTGGATATTAACCACAAAGAAAATAAAGAGAATTTTATGCTATTCATGTATCAATTGAAATACTGCTCATGAACTCCACAGTATATGGGACACCACAGTATAAGGTAATAACAATATATAACAAGTTAATGGGCAAAAACATATTTAATATGAAGCCAGAGATTCTAAAACCAAGGCTACAGCAGATACTGCAGGAGAAATGTTACTATACAGTACTGGAGGATAAATGATAATTTGATCAAGGGGTAATGAAGTACAACAAAATTATTATGATCGTGAAATCTTGCTACAATTTTGACAAGTATCCTGTACCAGGATCAAATGATTTAGATTATATATGTTATGCAGTTCATAAACTACAATTTATAATTGTGATGCAATAATGGTAGCTCAAATTTCACACCAATTGTGATAAAATTGGATGAAAATAAATTTGTGGTGATTGCTGAGAATTTTCAAATAAAGCCTATTTGTACTGATGAAGTTGCTAGAGTTATGCAGTTTACTTTCTTTATTAAACTGAATGTTTGTTTAAATTCTAACCTCACTTAAAATTTGGTTTCCTTCTGTTCTCCCAACCCTAAAACTGATGCTGCTCTGTCACAAGTAACCAATGGTATTTTACCACTCAAGAGAATGCCTTCCCCATGCTCTTAGGTTTTCTGCTGTCAGTCCACTCAGTTTATCCTTTCCTACTCTGTTGATAGAAATGCTATTTCCAGCATAATTCCATCCCCTGGTAGAATCAACAGGAACCACACCAATGTGTGACACTTAATTCAACATAAGCAACTGTTCCAAAACTAAATTAACTCTCTTGATAGAAGAGTTCAAATGGCATCTTAGAACAGATACAAATTCATCACTAGTATGTATAGATATTGATGCCTATTTTGGGTAACACTTTACATTGTACTCAGGTTCTCTGTCAATACTATTGCCTGGCCCACCGGCTGTAACCATGATATCCTCTTTAGTGAAATCCTTAAAAACTGATCCTAAATTCTCTGTCATCCTGCCCAGACAAGTACTAGGGTTAGAAAAATTGTGACTCGATATTCTGATCCTATTTCTGATTGTCCTGCAATAGTTGGCCTACATCTCTAGCATGAGAACTAGCTAGCAAAATTTTCTGCATCTTTACTAACTTTCCCAAATTCTTCCTTTTCAGTTGCTTCATGAAAGTTTGTTGAGTCCTGTCTACACCTATATCTTCTTGAGGAACATCCATTCTTAGCTGAAGAAACAGCTCAAACTTATTTTCACATTTACCACAAAGCTGTCAGAGGCCTGTCACCACTGCACACCTATAATTAACTGTCTCCATCATTAACCTGTCTAGATATTTCCTACTCTCACTTAATTCAGCCTAAAAGGCAGCAGTTTTGTCTTTCTGTTTCATCAACATATTATCATATTGCATATTCTGCATCCACTGAAGAACCCCATTTACTTCTCAAATACATGTGTCACTACAGTTGACCTAATGGGAAAAAAGCTACAGCATCCATCACATAATACCCCAGAATAAAACATTCTGTGTGCCGGCCAGGGTGGCCGAGCAGTTCTAGGCGCTACAGTCCGGAACCGCGTGACCACTGTGGTCGCAGGTTCAAATCCTGCCTCTGGCATGGATGTGTGTGATGTCCTTAGGTTAGCTAGGTTTAAGTAGTTCTAAGTTCTAGGGGACTGATGACCTCAGAAGTTAAGTCCCATAGTGCTCAGAGCCATTTGAACTAGTTTTGAAAACATTCTGTGGCAAAACAACCCCATTTTACTCATGGTGAACAATTATTCAGCAAGAATAACAAATTAAATTATCAAGAAATAGGGAAACACATTTACAAAAATTTTGTCATTACACTGCTATATGTACACAAACTTCCTTTCTTTCTTGTGGCCTTTATCCAGATAATGCTGAGTTGTGACTGGTATGGTACTTCTTCACTTTCCTGGAGAACCAACCATACCCATATGTAGGTTACTATTTCTTTATTGCTTATTTAGCCTGACCAGATTAGGGCCATAAGGTACTCTCATACATCTGACTGGGAACAATACATACCAAAAAATCACAAAAACATTCACAGCAATAATAATAATAATAATAATAATAATAACATTAATAGACTGATGACCTCAGCAGTTAAGTCCCATAGTGCTCAGAGCCATTTGAACATTAATAAAACAGTGAAGTACCAAAGAAACTGGTATAGGCATATGTATTCAAATACAGAGAAATGTAAACAGGCAGAATATGATGCTGTGGTTGGCATTGTCAATGTAAGACAACAAGGGTCCAACGCAGTTGTTATATCAGTTACTGCTGCTACAATGGCAGGTTATCAAGGTTTAAATGAGTTTGAATGTGGTGTTATAGTCGGTTTACGAGCAATGAGATGCACCATTTCCAAGGTAACAATGAAGTAGCAATTTTCCCATACGACCATTTCATAAGCATACCATGAATACCAGGAATCTGGTAAAACATCAAATATCTGACATTCCTGTGGCCTGAAAATATCCTGCAAGAACGTGACCAAAGATGACAGAAGGGAATCATTCAGTGTGACAGAAATGCAACCCTTCTGCAAGTTGCTGCAGATTTCAATGTTGGGTAATCAACAAATGTCAGCATGTGAACCATTGAATGAAACATCATCAATATGGGCTTTTGAAGTCGAAGACCCAGTCATCTACTCTTGTGATTGCAGGTCAAAAAGCATTACACCTCACCTGGGCCCATCAACACTGACACTGGACTGTTGATGACTGGAAACATGTTGCCTGGTCAGACGAATCTTGTTTCAAATTGTATCGAGTGGATGGATGTGTACAGGTATGGAGACTACCTCATGAATCCATGGACCCTGCATGTCAGCGGAGGACTGTTCAAGCTGGTGGAGGCTCTGTAATTGTGTTGGGCATATGCAGCTGGAGTGATATGGGACCCCTGATATGTCTAGATACAACTCTGACAGGTGACGTGTATGTAAGCATCCTGTCTGATCACCTGCATCCATTCATGTCCATTGTGCATTCTGACAGACTTGGGCAATTCCAGCAGGACAACGGGACACCCCACACTTCCAGAATTGCTACAGAGTGCCTCCAGGAACACTCTTCTGACTTCAAATATTTCCCGCTGGCTACCAGACTCCCCAGACATGGACATTACTGAGTATATCTGGGATGGCTTGCAGTGTGCTGTTCAGAAGAGATCTCCACCCCCTCATACTCTTATGAACTTACGAAAAGCCCTGCAGGATTCATGGTGTCAATTCCTCCAGCACTACTTCAGACATTAGTCCAGTCCATTTCATGTCATATTGTGGCACTTCTGCATGCTCACAGTATTCCTGCATGATATTAGGCAGGTGTACCAGTTTCTTTCACTTTTCAGTGTAATTTACATTAATAATCATAACAATAATTGACAATAATAATAATAATAATAATGACAATAGTACTTGATACTAATAATAATAAAGATAATAAGAGTAAAGGGCTTGAAGAATGATTTAGATTAGTTTAGCACATTTGAATACATGTTAAGTATTATATAAGTGGAAGAGGTAAAGAAAGATGAGAAGATTAAAATGACAGTGACAGTGGCTGCTAGAAAGAACAGAATTTAAATAAAGGACTCTGCCAACATGGTGGAGGGAAAAGTTGTGGGGAGGAGGAGACTCATGTGAGTGAGCTGCAGACATGTATATGAGAGTGACGGTTATTGTGGTAAAACGTGGGCAATGAACTGTCTTTTAAAGTTTTGAAGGATTTTAATTGCTCTGATTTTTTTGAGGAAGATTGTTCCAAAGTTGGGTTCCTGAGACAGAAAATGATTCAGAGAACATGACATAGTTATGTGATGGTACAGAGAGGATTTTACTTTGTTGAGAATTAGTATTTCTGCTATGCTGTTCAGACAATAGTGTCAGTAGTTATGTATCCAATGTAAAATGCCTCTGTTTTAAATACTTGAATATGGTGTAAGGCCAAAACTGTACAATCTTACATGAAATAAAGAGAATGTCAGCTGAAGGCATCACAAAATCTTTCAAAAAATTCATTGCAGTTGCATACTACTCTATTGCATTGAAAAAATGTAGTGTCAGAGCTGAAGTTAAATAAGAGTGAGTGCAATGATTGAGAAGAAAATAGAACAGATACAGAGTATGACATCTCTATGCTTATTGGCACACAGCCATGATAATTATTCACAGGCAGAAGTGACATGATCAAAATAGCATACATTACCGATGTATTGAACACAAGCATTCATCCCCTGCATGAGCTTTCGTATTAAAGTCCTTTGAGAATACCATCACCATAGTCAAGTATAGAGAGTATTTGTGAGTCTATGAGCTTCTTCTTAAACTTGAAAGGAAACGCTTTTCTATATTTCTGTAGTGAATGAAATGACACTGACACCTTCTTACAGACTGCAGTTACACTACATGATCAAAAGTATCCGGACACCCACTAAAACATACATTTTTCATATTGGGTGCACTGTGCTGACACCTATTGCCAGGTACTCCATATCAGCAACCTCAGTAGTCATGAGACATCGTGAGGGAGCAGAATGGGGTGCTCCACGGAACTCATGGACATTGAACGTGGTCAGGTGATTGGATGTCACTTGTGTCATGCGTCTGCACTTGAGATTTCCACACTCCTAAACATTCCAATGTCCACTGTTTCCAATGTGATAGTGAAGTGGAAATGGGAAGGGACATGTACAGCACAAAAGTGTACAAGCCGAATTCATCTGTTGACTGACAGAGACCGCCGACAGTTGAAGAGGGTCGTAATGTGTAATAGGCAGACATCCATCCGGACTGTCACACAGGAATTCCAAACTGCTTCAGGATCCACTGCAAGTACTATGACTGTTAGGTGGAAGGTGAGAAAACTTGGATTTCATGGTTGAGTGGCTGCTCATAAGCCACACATCACGTGGGTAAATGCCAAACTATGCCTCGGCTGATGTAAGGAGTGTAAACATTGGACAAAGGAACAGTTGAAAAATGTTGTGTGGATAGATGAACCATGACACACAATATGGCAATCCAATGGCAGGGTGCAGATATGGGGAATGCCTGGTGACTGTCATCTGCCAGCATGTGTAGTGCAAACAGTAAAATTCAGAGGCGGTGGTGTTATGGTGTGGTCATGTTTTTCATGGAGGGGGTTTGCACCCCTTGTTGTTTTGTGTGGCACTATCACAGTACAGGCCTACATTGATGTTTAAGCACCTTCTTGCAGCCCACTGTTGAAGACAAATTTGGGGCTGGTGACTGCATCTTTCAACATGACTGAGCACCTGTTCATAATGCATGGTCCGTGGTGGAGTGGTTACACGAGAATAACATCCCTGTAATGGACTGGTCTGTGCAGATTCCTGACCTGAATCCTATAGAACACCTTTGGGATGTTTTGGAATGCTGACTTTGCACCAGGCCTCACTGACCGACATCCATACCTCTCCTCAGTGCAGCACTCCGTGAAGAATGGGCTGCCATTCCCCAAGAAACCTTCCAGCACCTGATTGAACATATGCCTGTGAGTGGAAGCTATCATCAAGGCTGAGGGTGGACCTACACCATATTGAATTCCAGCATTACCAATGGAGGGTGCCTTGAACTTCTTAGTCATTTTTAGCCATGTGTCCAGATACTTTTGATCACATAGTGTATGTTATTAGTCCAGTCTACATGATTGTCTAGAATTAAGTCCAAGTTCTTTGCAAGAAAAAGAAAAGGTTACTTCTGTGCCATTTAGGATTAAGGGTGGAAGAGATACTCTGAACTGTTTGATAATAAGTCTTTTGTGAGTGACTAATATTTCTGGCAATTTAGATGGGTTAAGTTTCAAACATATGCTCTGTACCCACTCAGATAAGGCAAGTAGACCAGCATGTACATGCTGGATGGCTGTGCACAAGTGTTTTGGACTTGCACGTAGGTATAACTGAAGGCTGCCAGCATATAAGTGATAGTCATGTGGTGGATTCCTTCTTGGGTAATGGCTGTATGAATTCCTGCTTCCAGGACACTGGGAGGTTGCTGGAGGTCACAGAATAATTGAAAATGTCCATTATTTTGGACAGTAGAGGATCAAAAAGAATACTGATCATTTCCACTGTTATAGTATAATTTTCTCTGGCTGCCAAACAAATACACACAATGAACTTCCAGTCTATGTCAGGACTTATTGGCTGCAGAAAAAAAAATTTCATTCATAGCAACCACTGATAGCTGAAGGGAGTCTATGATTTGCAACCTTATGCATTTGTAAAGTAAAGATTTTGCCATGGCAAAACAGTTATTTAGATCCTCAAAAGGAAACAGTTGTTCAGTTGCAGATTTGGATTTGCCTCTTTGTAGACCTCAGTGATTTTTTCACAAGATGGTGGGTCTGTGAAAATCTTCAGTTTGCAAGAGAGTATTCCTGAATTTTGTATTCCTCACAGACTGACTAGCTCAGTTAAGTAATTGATTGTAGGTGTGATGGTTATCAGAGGTTGGGTGGCATTTGTGTGGCCTGTGTGCTGCATCACTGACAGTCATAAGGTGTCTGGGTGCTCTGTATGCCACGGTGCAGGCTTTCTTCTTACTCTTACTGTTTTTAGAAAAGCGTGTTTATCATATAAATTATTAAAGCTCTCAGTGAAGGTATCATAGGCATCGGATGTGAGTTCTGATATATTCATACAATTAAAATCTGTAAAAAGTTGCCACTTGCAGTTTTTTCTTTGGGCATTGTAGTGAAACTGTCATGAATATTACATCATGAGCAGACAAGCCAGAAGTAGATATCCAAACTGTGTGAACTCTATTTGGAGATTCAGTTTCAAAAATATCGATAAACATATGAGATTCAGCTGTATGAGTGGACCCAAGTGGAATCAGTATAAAGTGTGAGCAGAAGGATTATTGGTTAGAAAATTGATGTTCATATATCTGGCTACAATTGTGTGTTCATATTAAGATTCAAGACATGAAAGTGCATTATAATGGGGTTGTCACCCTCCCAAAGGCTTTTAAAGTTACTGGCAGGCCCCAGATTTTTCAGTAGACTTCCAAAAGCTACCCATTCCATTCCCTACAGTATATTTATAATTGTTTTTGATGAGTGGTCTAAGAAGAAGGCATACTACTCCATAAAAGAGTATGAGGGCTCACTTAAATGACATAAAGTTCTGTTATACTAAGTTGTGACAAATGATTAGTCAAAAGGTTCCTGCACATATAATCTTCAGATTATATGTAACAATTTGTCACTGATGTAAATATCATGAAATTTTATGTACCTCATGTCTCTTGGCTTTATATGTAAATGTTTACACCAAAACCATGTAACATGTTTGAAGGTGAATAAACTCATTGTAAACTCTCTGTTACACTGGCAAAGCTCCTTCACATTTGGGTTTCATATATGAGTTGATTACCTTCTTCTTCTTCTTGCCTCAGTTTCTTTCTCCACTCTCAGATGTAATTTTGTAAAGGACAGTGGAAAAGTTCATGACCTTGTATGACACCAGTCTTGATCTCAAATGCTTCTGAGATGTCATTCATGAATTTTAATTTTGACAGTCCGCAGCTCGTGGTCGTGCGGTAGCGTTCTCGCTTCCCACGCCCGGGTTCCCGGGTTCGATTCCCGGCGGGGTCAGGGATTTTCTCTGCCTCGTGATGACTGGGTGTTGTGTGCTGTCCTTAGGTTAGTTAGGTTTAAGTAGTTCTAAGTTCTAGGGGACTGATGACCATAGCTGTTAAGTCCCATAGTGCTCAGAGCCATTTTAATTTTGACAGAGTGTTTGTGAAAGTCAGTTGTATCAGTTTTCTTGACATATCATCCACTCCAAACTCTTCCTCATACTGTTTATCTTCCAGAAAATCACTATATTGAGCCATATTCTGTCTTAAAATCAACAAATATGACCACACAACTATTCCACTCAACTTCTTGTATCTTATGATGTTTATCAGATTGAAAATCTGTTCTGGACAGTCATAACCTTTTCTGAATCCAGCCTGGTAATCACCATTATATCTATTAAGATAATCTTCAGTTGATTTTGAGATTTCTTTGCAATCTAAATTTTATAATGACATGAGACACAACATTGAGATTGCTCCTCATGCTAGTGTGATGATTGTGCCACAATTTGAGTGATATGATAAAATCTGCATGAAGTGCTCTGTGGGCAAGCTTAAAGCAGAGCTTGGAGAATCACTCAAGAGACAGTAGCATTTACATGTAGATGGGTGATACTACTTGCGTGAACAGTTAACAAAAATATCAAGTCTGATCAAAGCAGTATTCATGTTATCTCAGTTATTTCCAGTGTATGTGGCTGTAATTCCTTATGTATCTCCTAAGGTCTTTTTTGGGATACATTTATCTGAAAGACAAACAAAAAACTTGGGTTTGGAAACAATCAGGGCTCTTATAGAACACACATTTAGTATTTTCCATAAAAACATAAGAAGTCACACTAATAAAAAAAGATGAACAACTAAATTGTAATAACAACACATGGAAAAAAATGGACAGATGGAATGTCAGCAGATTTGGTGAGCTAATTGGAACATCAGATTGAAATTACTGATATTGAACAGCTACATTTTTTGATAGGTATAAGTTAAGATCAGACTACTGTAGAACCAATAAGAGGAAATGGGGAGGGGCTCTGCATAGTAACTAAGTGAATGAAAAAATGAAGTAAATTCTAGGATATTTAGGATAAATGGAATCACCTGAATGCTGCTGTCAGCGATGTCTCCAGCTGCAGCCATGATGACAGCATGGCGGCATAGGTGGCAATGGCTGTGACCTCCCTCCAGTGAGCAGGTGGCACCCTGCTCTGGTGGTGGCTCATGACTCGGGGCAGGCTGCTCTGTCTCGTGGTTGAACAGAGAACCCCGTACTACATTCCAAGCTGTCACTCTGGGTGTCACAGGCTTGTGGTGTCAGTTATTACACTGAGCCAAGAATAATTCATTACACGAATGTCTGAGTACTTATACGGTCCAGACAATGTTTGTTTAGGGTTTAAGGCACGTGATCTAAACACTTCTGTGGTGGCAAGTGAGAAAAGGCTTCTGTCCTTCCATACTGCATCATTAGTTGTTACTATACCGCAGCCCACAGCCTCTGCTTCGAAACGTCTGCTGGCCGTGTTTTGCTTTGCAGTGCATAACACTCTGCAGCTGACTCTGTTGCAATTCACTTCCACTCTGGCATATTTTTTGACCAAATATGGTCAATACACTGCAATGCCCTCCTTTCTATTAAGTCCCAGTCCCTCGAGTTGACCAAACTATGAGTGCCATTGTTTTTTCAACCTCTGATAGGCTATAAATAAAAGACAAGTTCATAGAAAAGAATTATTTTACTACCAAAAGTTTTGTACACTTACGGTTACATTTCAACATAATCACCAAAAAGACTGAGATATTTATTGCACCTGTGGACAAGCTTCGCAATACCTTCTTCAAAAAATGTTGCTGCCAATGATTGCAAATGAGTATTGGCGTTGTTTTGAAGATCTTTGTTGGTTTGAAAGTGCTGCCCTCCTAGCCACATCTTCAGTCAGCATTCCTCCTCATTTGTTTTGAATGACTAATTTGCATTTGACTTCAGGAATTGTGTTGATTCATGACAATGCTCATGGACACACTGATGGCACAACCCAATGGCTCCCTGAACAATTTCAATGGGACATTTCCGATCATCCGCCATACAGTACTGACCTGGCACCCAGCGACTTTCACCTTTTCCCTGAACTGAAAACATGGCTAGGAGGACACCACTTTCAGACCAACGAAGATCTTCAAAACAACGTCAATGCTCATTTGCAATCATTAGCAGCTACATTCTTTGAAGAGGGTACTGCAAAGCTTGTCCACAGGTATGATAAATGTCTAAATCTTTTCAGTGATTATGTTTAAAAGTAACTATAAGTGTACAACACTTTTGGTAATAAAATAATTGTTTTCTATGAACTTGTCTTTTGTTTATAGCCTATCGGAGGTTGGGGGAAAAAAAAAAAGAAAAAAAAAGGCCCTCATAGGTTATCCTTTACATTAGAGTCACTGCTGACCAGCCCTTCTGGCCCTTTTTTGCTTCTTAATAATTATTCTAATAATTATTTCATTAACCCTGTCATTTAATATTACACATTTCTACAGGGTCCCATGCCCTGCTTCTTAACCCAAATGCCATGGAACTTACTTTGTTACTAGTTTCTTGGACAATAACTTCTAACTTTCTGTTCCCAACATACAGGGTGTTTCAAAAATGACCGGTATATTTGAAACAGCAATAAAAACTAAACGAGCAGCGATAGAAATACACCGTTTGTTGCAATATGCTTGGGACAACAGTACATTTTCAGGCAGACAAACTTTCGAAATTACAGTAGTTACAATTTTCAACAACAGATGGCGCTGCGGTCTGGGAAACTCTATAGTACGATATTTTCCACATATCCACCATGCGTAGCAATAATATGGCGTAGTCTCTGAATGAAATTACCCAAAACCTTTGACAACGTGTCTGGCGGAATGGCTTCACATGCAGATGAGATGTACTGCTTCAGCTGTTCAATTGTTTCTGGATTCTGGCGGTACACCTGGTCTTTCAAGTGTCCCCACAGAAAGAAGTCACAGGGGTTCATGTCTGGTGAATAGGGAGGCCAATCCACGCCGCCTCCTGTATGTTTCGGATAGCCCAAAGCAATCACATGATCATCGAAATATTCATTCAGGAAATTAAAGACGTCGGCCATGCGATGTGGCCGGGCACCATCTTGCATAAACCACGAGGTGTTCGCAGTGTCGTCTAAGGCAGTTTGTACCACCACAAATTCATGAAGAATGTCCAGATAGCGTGATGCAGTAATCGTTTCGGATCTGAAAAATGGGCCAATGATTCCTTTGGAAGAAATGGCGGCCCAGACCAGTACTTTTTGAGGATGCAGGGACGATGGGACTGCAACATGGGGCTTTTCGGTTCCCCATATGCGCCAGTTCTGTTTATTGATGAAGCCGTCCAGGTAAAAATAAGCTTCGTCAGTAAACCAAATGCTGCCCACATGCATATCGCCGTCATCAATCCTGTGCACTATATCGTTAGTGAATGTCTCTCGTGCAGCAATGGTAGCGGCGCTGAGGGGTTGCCGCGTTTGAATTTTGTATGGATAGAGGTGTAAACTCTGGCGCATGAGACGATACGTGGACATTGGCGTCATTTGGACCGCAGCTGCAACACGGCGAACGGAAACCCGAGGCCGCTGTTGGATCACCTGCTGCACTAGCTGCGCGTTGCCCTCTGTGGTTGCCGTACGCGGTCGCCCTACCTTTCCAGCACGTTCATCTGTCACGTTCCCAGTCCGTTGAAATTTTTCAAACAGATCCTTTATTGTATCGCTTTTCGGTCCTTTGGTTACATTAAACCTCCGTTGAAAACTTCGTCTTGTTGCAACAACACTGTGTTCTAGGCGGTGGAATTCCAACACCAGAAAAATCCTCTGTTCTAAGGAATAAACCATGTTGTCTACAGCACACGTGCACGTTGTGAACAGCACACGCTTACAGCAGAAAGACGACGTACAGAATGGCGCACCCACAGACTGCGTTGTCTTCTATATCTTTCACATCACTTGCAGCGCCATCTGTTGTTGAAAATTGTAACTACTGTAATTTCGAAAGTTTGTCCGCCTGAAAATGTACTGTTGTCCCAAGCATATTGCAACAAACGGTGTATTTCTATCACTGCTCGTTTAGGTTTTATTGCCGTTTCAAATATACCGGTCATTTTTGAAACACCCTGTACAAGCTTTAACGCTTGAGGTATCCACTCTAATGGAATCTGAATGACAGCTGGATCCGAACTCAGTCTTGTACTTTGTCTTCTGCATACCAAAACAAGGACTACACTCAGCAGAACAAGAGCTGCTGGGGTGGTTGGTATGACAATAGTCAATGTTGTCTCTTTCTGGCACTGATTTTCCCAATATAAATTCACATCCTGCATTAAGGTTTCAGGGAGACTCATCCCTCCTGCTGATTCTTAAATATATTTATAGATTCCATTAATTCTGACCCAAGAGTTTCATTTAAGCTGGTTAGATCTGTAGCAAGTAGCACTTCCACGGACTCCTCTGGCCAATATAAATGAGGCTGCAAAATATTCAGGTGAGTTATTCCTGAAATCATGGTGGGCAAATAGAAAGTAGGCCACATTCTCTCACACACAGTTCCATTTAATAACAAACCACTCCCATTTAATTCTAGCCTCCATACTGATGTAAACTTCCCCTGCTTGAAACAACAAGCCATTACTACTGTCCCATCAAAGGTACAGTATAACCAATGTGCCTTGAACTGCTGAAAGTACAATTCTGGCTTGATCACTTCTTTATTGCATTCTCTAACCTCCTTTTGTCCCAGTGGAAATTTCACTGTGTAGCAATCCTGCCCCTCTCTTATTACCATAGTTGGACAGACTGTGATTTCCCTTACATGGCATTTTTGTAACTTTGCATCCTCCATTTCTACATATCTTCTCATGTCTTTTGCAACTTATAATAGATGCTGCATTTTTACTCTTACCAATTTCTTCAGGACCCCAACTTCACAGTATACAAATGAACTATGTAGCACTTATAATGTGCTTTTTCTCCTGCTACTGCTATAAAAACGGAAATGTAAACTTTATCTCCATCAGGTCTCTTTGATACTGCCTTGACATAAAAAGGCAAGTTTTTATTCTTGGTCCCTAATACCAAAACCAATTCCAGTGTTAGTTACTTCTGTACTGCTCTGGTGGCAATGAGTTTACCCTTAGCTGGCCTCTTACAGCCTGCTGCATATCCTCCTGTAGTTCTGTTACTTTTCCTTATGCTTCCCAAACACTATCTCTTACATATCACAATCATTTTGTCATTACTGTTTCCCTATCTAAGACTTCTACTTGAGTTTTTAGTTCACTGATATTCTGATTAACTGCCCTTCTCAGCTCTGGTATACCACATTACTTCTCCAGCCAGTTGTCAAAGAAGTCATTTGTTATTCAATATGTCCATCTCTAAATTTGCAATCTGTGTAGTGTGCCAGTCACTCACAGCTTTGTTCCCTTTTGCCTACTGCTTAACCTCTGCCATTGTGTTTGACACTCTTCAGATGTCTTCCTCATCAGCAGTGCTGAATATTGTTTTGATAAGCTGACCTTCAGCTTCAATCCCACCCCTCTTCCATTGTGTATCTGAAGTAACCCCCAGTACTGGGATCAACTCACTCTTTAATTTTTCATACTCCTCCTGTATTGTCTCACATAACCTGGCACTTCCTTTGAGTATCCTGTGCCTTTTTGTTCCCTGACAGAATTTGTCGAATACTTCTTCCAGTCTTCTCACCTTGTTATGCATCTTCTGTGCCTTGAATACCACCTGCATCACGCAGCAACGACTGGTGATCATTATGTCTTCCTTATTCCTGAACAGTACTCCCCCTTCCAAGTTTTGGTTGTGTAAAGCTTCCACCCCGAGGAATATCAATACTCCTGCTATGGACCACATCATCTCAGCTTCTCTGCACCTGACCTACAGGCAGGAATATCTGTTACTTTCCTCTTCCTTAAACTCATTGCTGCTCTGCAGCTGTGTGTAATAATTACACTAGATCTATAACTAACCTAAAAAATATTAAATGACTATCCCCTAGACCTTAATTCATACAGGTTCCTCATTACTGTCTCATTCACAATCTCTTATTTATGTTCCAATAGCTTTCTCCTCACTCTCCCTTTCTGCTATGCGTCTCTTATCCCTGGAATAACTTCCAGACTCCCTTAAAAATGTTTCAGCTGACCTACATGCCCAATTGTCATTCTCATCAGCAACTGAATCTTGAAATTTACTGGCAACAAAGTCTCTGCTACTTGGTATGGCCCTTCCCTTCAGCATACATGAATCTGATAGCATCACCCACTGACGAACCTTATACTGTGGCATTCTTGCCATATGGCCCACTGCTTCTTATTGTTTCTCCAATACTCATGTATTTGGCCTCTGTACTTTATTTCAAATTCCCCTAATCACTCTGGCAAATTCCTTAGCAGATTCTCCAGTTCTCCCTTACTTCATTTTCAATAGGTCAAATGATGATGGCATTTTATGAACATATACTACTTCATGTGGTGAATATCCTGTATTTGTATGCTGGTTTGAGTTATAGGCAGAGATGACGTACATTATATAGACATCCCAGTTGGTGTGATGTGAGTTAACATAGTACCCAAGCATCTTCCTGATTTTCGTGTGCACTCTTTCAGTTCTTCCATTGGCTTGTGGATGGAGAGGACTCTACCTTAACTTCTTCACATTCAATAACTTGTGCAATTCCTTGAATGGATATGACACAAAGTTTGTTCCCTGATCTGTTACTATTGTGTCAGGTACTCCAAATTTCAGTATCCAATTATTCACAAGTGCTTGTGCCATTATTGCTGCCTGTTGGTTTGTCATCACAACGATTTCTATATATCTTGAAAAATGATCTATGTTTATGAATATGTACTTATTCCTTGCAAGTTTTTTTTTAATGCACCCAAAGGTGTTTTTTTTTTTTTTTTTTTTTTTTTTTTTTTTTTTTTTTTTTTGAATGGACCCAAAACATCACTCACCAGATATTTTAATGGCTTCAGGTAGCATTTGCAATAGTACTCTTGTTCAACACAAATCCTCTCTCCGTGTGCACTGTATGCAATTCCGCTCATACTGGTTCATGTCTGTCTGCCTATTACTCCACCAGTACCTTTCTGCAACTCTTCTGTTGGTACACCTGCAACCTCTAAGACTCACTCATATGTGATCATGAGCGTCTTGCAGCACTCTACTCCTTAGCTTTGCTGGTACCACTACCCACAGTTCCAACTTAGTTTCCCTCCATAGCAACCCATCCCACATACAAAACTGTGACTGCTTAAAATACTGCTTACATTTACCATCTACTTGGTGTGCATTATGCCATTCCTTATGCTCATTACCCCCAGTATGTAATACTGCTGCTTTTCTACTTAAGCCATCTGCATTTCTGTGCTTGTGCCCAGGTTTATGCGTGACTTCAAAATCAAATTTACTTAGTCTTAGTGCCCATCATGCCAACCCACTAGAAGGATCCCTTAACTCTGACAATCATTTTAATGCCTCATGGTCTGTTATTACTCTAAACTTTTTACCATACAGATAACATTTCAAGGAGGAGGAGATTAGTGTTTAACGTCCCGTTGACAACGAGGTCATTAGAGACGGAGCACAAGCTCGGGTGAGGGAAGGATGGGGAAGGAAATTGGCCGTGCCCTTTCAAAGGAACCATCCCGGCATTTGCCTGAAGCGATTTAGGGAAATCATGGAAAGCCTAAATCAGGATGGCTGGAGACGGGATTGAACCGTCGTCCTCCTGAATGCGAGTCCAGTGTGCTAACTACTGCGCCACCTCGCTCGGTATAACATTTCAAATATGTGATTCCATAAATAAGACTTAACATTTCTTTCTCCATTGTGGTCTAATTTCTTTCCGCAGAATTTAGTTGTCTTGATGGGTAAGCAGCTCATTGTGTCAATCTACTAGAAGGATTCTTTAACACCAACAACCATTTTAATGCTGTGTGATCTGTTGTTACTCTAAACATTCTACCATATGGATAACATTTCAGATCTGTGATTCAATATATAATCAGTTGCTCAGCCAGCCTTGTGCCCAGTCAGATGTTTACTTCAGCCGATGTGACTAGGACTAGTAAGGGTAGCCGCTCTGTGCCAAGTGTTTTTCCTCTGTCAAATCTTTGACAGAGGAATATTTTTAGTTAGACCACAGTAGTGATGAGTAGTGTTATTTTTCATGTGTTACATTGTGCAGTTGATTTTTGCCATCAGTTGTGACATTTTCCTTGTTATGACATGGAAGCTCTGCTTCAAACATTGGTGCAACAGCAGACAGAACTTCTTACTGTCCTGCACCAGGCTCTGGCGATGTTTCTCTCTCCCCCTTCAGCTCCAGCTATGTTTCCTCCTCCACTGCCATCACTTTTTGAGGCAGTGGAAGATTGGAAAGCATACAAACGCTACCTATGGCAATATTTCTACATGATAGACACAGATATATGTCATACACTGTTTTTGTCCTTGATTTCTCCTCTCTGTTGTGGCAGTTTGCCCATTACAGAAACCTTCGTTGTTGTCTTTTGACAGTTTATTCTTATTGATGTCTTCCTATTATCACCACCGCACTCAGGTTTTGGTCGCTCTGCCAATGCAAGAAACAGATCTATCAGTCTTATCATGCTTGCAATGGGCCCTCCAATTATAAAACCCTTCAATCAATGAGGTGTTGTCCATTGTCCAGTTTTATGAGGCCTCACATGCCACTGGTTGGCAGGTGGAAGCATGGTGCAATTTCACTGCAGTGCAGGGTGGCACAGCTGTGTCCACTGTGTCTGAGGAGGACAATATAGTGGTGGTGCAAGCCAGCAGATCCAGCAGCTTCCATGCAACATGTAAAGAGCATTCCAAGTGTCACTCCCTGTTGTGTTGTGTGCATCATGATAGATCTGTGTGTCCCTAGCATTGAGCCATCTGTCATAAGTGTCAGAATAAAGACCACATTGTGGGAGTCTGCCAATCAATGGCACAGAATGCACAAGCAGAGGACATGGATATGGATATCTAGGAAGTGTTGTTATCAGGACGGGTTCCTGTTCAGATGTCCAACAAGTTTTTATTTTATCAAGGTCTTGGTTCTCTCATGACAGCTGCACCTGCAGGTGGGCACCAGCATGGCAGTTTCCCTGTTTAATTCCCAAACATATTGAGACCTTGGTTCTCCACTGCTGTCACCTCTAAACAAGTGTTTATGGGGATATGATAGACAGAAAATCCCCTTGCTTTGCTTGGTCAATTTACAGCTGATGGTACCTATAGGTCAGTAACTCAGCCTATTACCTTTATTGTTGTTCACAATGCTAGTTGAGTAAACCTTTCTATGTTTGATGCCTTTCAGGCCTTCGGCATTTCAGTCATGGACTCCATACAGGTGGCATCAGCCAATATCCCCTATCAATCACTGGAATTTCTGTGCTCTGTATTTCAGGATATTTTTGTGGAAGGCCTAGGATGCACAACATATTTTAAAGTCCACATAACCTTGAGGCAGTCAGCTTTTCCTAGATTTTTTCATGCTCGGCAGATTACGGTAGCCCTCTGCACCCAAGACAAGGCAGAGTTGGACCAGCTCATGTCTCTCAGGATTGTGGTTCCCATTTCCTATAGTGAGTGGGCCATTCCCCTTGTTATTGTGATGAAACTGCAGCTTTGTGGTAAATTTAAGATCACCATGAATTCACAGCCCATGGTTTATACATACCCATTTCCGTGTGCAGAAGAGCTGTTTACATGTGTAGCAGGGGTCAATTCTTCTCCAAGCTTGATATTTATGAAGCATATGGCAGACTGCCCAACCCCTGGCATGTCTGGCTACAGGCATCACTGACCTGCCGCATCACTCGTTGTTGTATAAATTGCAGGATTTCATAGCAAAAATTGCTTATTACCATCAGATCGTTCTCAGGGCATCCACCATTGTTCACCCTCTCCACCTTCTATTCCATGAGGGTGCTTCATTTGTATGGTCTCCAGTTTGTGACCACACTTTTTCCATGCTGAAAGCCTACCTCAGGTCAAAGTTGTGTCTGAATACTTTTGATCCTAGCAAACCATTGGTTTTTGCTACCGACAACTTGCAGTATGGCATGGGGGCTGTCTTTGCTCATTGTAATGCAGGCGCTCAGAGCAGCCAGTGGCATTTGGATCCAAAGCTCTCAATCCAGTACAGGACCATTACTCTCGGGTCAAGAAGGAAGCTTTCGTTATTGTTTATGCAGTCACATATTCTTATATTGCACTAAATTCCAACTCATTATGGACCATAAGCCATTAGTTTCATTATTCAGTCTGTCTGCTCGGGTCCCTGATAAGGTGGCCCACAAGTTGCAGTGGTGGGCATTGTTCCTCTCCAAATACCACTATGACATCCATTTTTGCCCCACAAGGGCACTAGTCAACAGGTGGCTCTCAAGGCACCGTTTTCCCCCTGGCCTCATGTGTTTCCACTTAGACGTTGTCTCCTGCCATGTGGTAGATGGCTTTCCAGTCACTAGTACCCAGGACACCAGAACCACAGAGTCTGATCCTGTCCTCAAGCAGCATGTCCACCTCATCCTACAGGGTTGATTATCTCATCCCCTGGGTTGTGCTTCTAATCTGCTTTGTAACTATTTTGTCTCTTGGTCTTGGACAGGGTCCTCCTCCTCTCCACAGATGATGCAACCCCTAAGGTTGTCATTCCCAGGAGTTTGCAGTGGGAGATCTTACAACTGTTGCATAAGGGTCACTGAGGTGTTTCCCACACCAGAGCCTTGACTGGCAGATACGTGTAATGGCCTAGCATTGAACAGGATCTGGAGAATTTGTTGGCTGCTGTCCCCAGTGCACTAGTCAGCATGCGGCTCTCAAGGCACTGTTTTCCCCATGGACTCCAGTGACCCAGCCCTGGGAACGCCTCCATACGCATTTTGCAGGTCTGTTTCTTTCTGTGTTTTGGCTGATTGTCATTGATGCATTTTTGCATTTTCCATACATGGTCTGGTGCTCCTCAGCCACAGCCGAGCTTACTAATCAGGCTCTTTCAAAAACTTTTTCTTTGGAAGGTCTCCTAGTTACTCTTGTTTCTGAAAATGGACCTCACTTTCTTTTCCTGGCATTTTGCGATTTCTGTGTGTGGTCAGGCATTTTCCATGTTCACTCAATCTAAGAAGAAGGCTGAGCACATGGTTCACAACAGATGAAGAAATATCTGCAGACTTTCCCACCAAAGAGGTATTCCTGTTTTCTCTGAAGGCCTACTGGACAACTCCTATTGATTCCAGTAGCCCTGCTGAGCTCCTCCACAGCCACCACCCATGCTGCTCCACCTCCTCCATCCAGGTTTTCACCCGCCATCATGTTCCACTGAACTGCACTTACCAACAGGGATCACAGTTTTGGTTGGTGCCCCTGCTAGCTACTGGCAACCACCATGTGACAGAACAGCCACCGTGTCCACACTCTGTGAATGGGTACCCGGAGGTCTGGAGCCATCAAAATCAGCTCCAAGTCTCGGTGAGCATCCACCCACCCATCCAGGCCATGCCAATGCCTTCATTGATGCCCTGGTCACTAGGTGCCTCCTATACACTGGAATTCCTGCCTCAGTTTCCACCCTTATCAGTGCTGCCTGATGAACCTTCAACATCACAGATTCCAGCTGCTGCTCTGATGCCAGTGTACATACCTCTTGCTGGTTCGATATCTCCTGCATGGCCTCAACCTATGGCAGAGTCACTTCCACCTTCCACAATGCTGCTGGAATTCACCATAGATCCCAGCTCGGATTTTACATTGCTGGTCCTGTCATCTCATGCTCCCACAGGGGAGGTGTTGGGGCATCTTCTTGCTGTTCACATTTGCCCATATTCCAAAGGCTCCACCAACCCGGAGTTGCTCTTCCTTCATGCCTTCAAGGCCTCCATGGTCATGGGCACCATTTCCACATTGTGGCCATTCACTCCTGGCCCAGGCAATCAGTGATGCTTTGCCTCCAAAGGGGAAGGGCTGTAGTGACCCAGCTAAATTTCCACAGCTGTGATCTGGGCATGCAGCTGTATGGTGCAATACAGAAGTCCCAAGATGCCAGCACCAGCAGAGGCCCCTTGCTCTCAGATATGCACACAGCCTTTTCATACTGTACTGGTTGGTCAATGGCTTATAGAGTCAGGCCTGACCATCCTCAAGCACAGTCTGATATTTACTTTAGTCAATGTGACTTGGCCTAGTACAGCAGTCACATTGTGGCAAGTGTTTTTAGAGTACTAAATACTTGAAGTAATAAAGTATTGTGTTCATTATTAAGTTTCTTGTAGTCAGAAAAGTCATAAAAATTTAACAAAGCAAAGTTAAAAACATAAATATCAAATGGAGACTGGTTGATGCAATTCATGTGTGTGTGTAACTTCATGAGTATTAACAAAGAACATTGGTTCCAACACAAAATATAACTGCACATTATGACTTGTAGTGACTGTCATATGTTAATATTTGCACATACTTATTTGCATAAGTGTAACTGGATGAGTACTTTTACACAGAGATGTTCACATACTAACTCTTGGGCACTCACTTTTACATAGAGATGTCACTGGACTGATCTGTGTGTTAGGTAACTGTAAAATTAAAAAAATCAGATGAAATTTTTATTAACAGCATATATACCTTCTATTCATGGAAATTTCTCTGGTTCATAATTTTTATAATTTGCTTAATTTCTTAACTAACACATTATTATGATAACTAAATATATTTCCCGGCACAGAAAGATTAGGGTCACAAAATCATGACACCAGTTCTTCAACATGCTTAAAGGTAAAAATAACTCAAGTCTTTTCTGGTGGATGGAAACTTTGATTATAAATAATTTTTCCGTTCTTCTCAGAAAAAGTAAACTGTCTACTTTAAATAGTGAAATTAGAGCTTTCAAATGAGCTGTGTCTTATTGGAAATAAACAATCATTAGCTCATGAGTGCATGGTTTCTGAACATTATAAATTACAGATTTCTCTTAAAAGAAGTTTTTTATGATTAACTAAATCAGCACAGTTCAAATGATATAGTGAACAAATAATTTTAATGAAACATCACCTAGATAAGGATTTTGATATCCTAAGTAAATGTGGTATATCTACACCTCTACAAGAGGAAAAAAATTAGGTATCTAATGAGTACAATTATAGTAAACGGAGTTATTCCACTTTTCTACATCTACATTATTCAGTTGTGTACATCTCTGTGTCACCCCCCCCCCCCCCCCCCCATGAACCATGAACCTTGGCATTGGTGGGGAGGCTTGTGTGCCTCAATGATACAGATAGCCATACCGTAGATGAAACCACAACGGAGGGGTATCTGTTGAGAGGCCAGACAAACGTGTGGTTCCTGAAGAGAGGCAGCACCCTTTTCAGTAGTTGCAGGGGCAACAGTCTGGATGATTGTCTGATCTGGCCTTGTAACACTAACCAAAATAGCCTTGCTGTTCTGGTGCTGCGAACGGCTGAAAGCAAGGGGAAGCTACAGCCGTAATTTTTCCCGAGGGCATCCAGCTTTACTGTATGATTAAATGATGATGGCGTCCTCTTGGGTAAAATATTCCGGAAGTAAAATAGTCCCCCATTCGGATCTCCGGGCGGGGACTAATCAGGAGTATGTTGTTATCAGGAGAAAGAAAACTGGTGTTCTATGGATCGGAGCGTGGAATGTCAGATCCCTTAATCGGGCAGGTAGGTTAGAAAATTTAAAAAGGGAAATGGATAGGTTAAAGTTAGATATAGTGGGAATTAGTGAAGTTTGGTGGCAGGAGGAACAAGACTTTTGGTCAGGTGAATAGAGGCTTATAAATACAAAATCAAATAGGGGTAATGCAGGAGTAGGTTTAATAATGAATAAAAAAAAATAGGAGTACGGGTAAGCTACTACAAACAGCATAGTGAACGCATTATTGTGGCCAAGATAGACACAAAGCCCATGCCTACTACAGTAGTACAAGTTTATATGCCAACTAGCTCTGCAGATAATGAAGAAATTGATGAAATGTATGATGAGATAAAAGAAATTATTCAGATAGTGCAGGGAGACGAAAATTTAATAGTCATGGGTGACTGCAATTCGAGAGTAGGAAAAGGGAGAGAAGGAAACATAGTAGGTGAATATGGATCGGGGAAAAGAAATGAAAGAGGAAGCCGTCTGGTAGAATTTTGCACAGAGCATAACTTAATCATAGCTAACACTTGGTTCAAGAATCATAAGAGAAGGTTGTCCACATGGAAGAATCCTGGAAATACTAGAAGGTATCAGATAGAGTATATAATGGTAAGACAGAGATTTAGGAACCAGGTTTTAAATTGTAAGATATTTCCAGGGGCAGATGTGGACTCTGACCACAATCTATTGGTTATGAACTGTAGATTAAAACTGAAGAAACTGCAAGAAGGTGGAAATTTAAGGAGATGGGACCTGAATAAACTGAAAGAACCAGAGGTTGTACAGAGTTTCAGGGAGAGCATAAGGGAACAACTGACAGGAATGGGGGAAAGAAATACAGTAGAAGAAGAATGGTTAACTTTGAGGGATGAAATAGTGAAGGCAGCAGAGGATCAAATAGGTAAAAAGACGAGGGCTAGTAGAACCCCTTGGGTAACAGAAGAAATATTGAATTTAATTGATGTAAGGAGAAAATATAAAAACGCAGTAAATGAAGCAGGCAAAAAGGAATACAAACGTCTCAAAAATGAGATCAACAGGAAGTGCAAAATGGCTAAGCAGGGATGGCTAGAGGACAAATGTAAGGATGTAGAGGCTTATCTCACTAGGGGTAAGATAGATACTGCGTATAGGAAAATTAAAGAGACCTTTGGAGAAAGGAGAACCACTTGCATGAATATCAAGAGCTTTGATGGAAACGCAGTTCTAAGCAAAGAAGGGAAAGCAGAAAGGTGGAAGGAGTATGTAGTGGGTCTCTACAAGGGCATTGTACTTGAGGACAATATTATGGAAATGGAAGAGGATGTAGATGAAGATGAAATGGGAAATATGATACTGCGTGAAGAGTTTGACAGAGCACTGAAAGACCTGAGTCGAAACAAGGCCCCGGGAGAAGACAACATTCCTTTAGAACTACTGACAGCCTTGGTAGAGCCAGTCCTGACAAAACTCTACCATCTGGTGAGCAAGATGTATGAGACAGGCGAAATACCCTCAGACTTCAAGAAGAATATAATAATTCCAATCCCAAAGAAAGCAGGTGTTGACACATGTGAAAATTACCGAACTATGAGTTTAATAAGTCACAGCTACAAAATACTAACGCGAATTCTTTATAGACGAATGGAAAAACTGATTGAAGCCGACCTCGAGGAAGATCAGTTTGGATTCCGTAGAAATGTTGGAACACAGTAGGCAATACTGACCCTACAACTTATCTTAGAAGAAAGTTTCTAGCATTTGTAGACTTAGAGAAAGCTTTTGACAATGTTGATTGGAATACTCTCTTTCAAATTCTGAAGGTGGCAGGGGTAAAATACAGGGAGCGAAAGGCTATTTACAATTTGTACAGAAACCAGGTGGCAGTTATAAGAGTCGAGGGACATGAAAGGGAAGCAGTGGATGGGAAGGGAGTGAGACAGGGTTGTAGCCTATCCCCGATGTTATTCAATCTGCATATTGAGCAAGCAATAAAGTAAACAAAAGAAAAGTTCAGAGTAGGCATTAAAATCCACGGAGAAGAAATAAAAACTTTGAGGTTCGCCAATGACATTATAAATCTGTCAGAGACAGCAAAGGACTTGGAAGAGCAGTTGAACGGAATGGACAGTGTCTTGAAAGGGGAGTATAAGATGAACATCAACAAAAGCAAAACTAGGATAATGGAATGTAGTCGAATTAAATCAGGTGATGCTGAGGGAATTAGATTAGGAAATGAGACACTTAAAGTAGTAAAGGAGTTTTGCTATTTGGGGAGCAAAATAACTGACGATGGTTGAAGTAGAGAGGCAATGGCAAGGAAAGCGTTTCTGAAGAAGAAAAATTTGTTAACATCGAGTGTAGATTTAAGTGTCAGGAAGTCGCTTCTGAAAGTATTTGTATGGAGTGTAGCCATGTATGGAAGTGAAATGTGGACGATAAATAGTTTAGACAAGAAGAGAATAGAAGCTTTTGAAATGTGGTGCTACAGAAGAATGCTGAAGATTAGATGGGTAGATCACATAACTAATGAGGAGGTATTGAATAGAATTGGGGAGAAGAGGAGCTTGTGGCACAACTTGACTAGAAGAAGGGATCGGTTGGTGGGACATGTTCTGAGACATCGTATTGGAGGGCAGCGTGGAGGGTAAAAATCGTAGAGGAAGACCAAGAGATGAATACACTAAGCAGATTCAGAAGGATGTAGGCTGCAGTAGGTACTGGGAGATGAAGAAGCTTGCACAGGATAGAGTAGCATGGAGAGCTGCATCAAACCAGTCTCAGGACTGAAGACCACAACAACAACACATCTCTGTGAAAAATTACTCATTACATTGACTTTAAGAGATGGTTCAAACATTGATGCAAGTGTTCTAGACAAGGGTCCAAATTCAACCTTAGTAGACACAGCTAGAAGATAACTGGGAATGTCTACAGTTAGTCCACAGCAAACAATTTAACTATTAATTCACAAAGATATATTATGGAATTTCATACAAGCAAAAGTGATCTACAGGTATCACAAGTAGACAGTAATGTTTAAACATTAAATGAAACACTGAGAGTAGGTCCTCCTGCTTGACAGTATCTAAAGAAGATGTGCATGAATGCATGATTTACATTTTTCATATCTCTTTCCTTGTGTAGTGTACAGATCAGTACTGACTGGCATTTAGATGCTATCTTACCAGACCTTCAAACACCTTAAAGAGTTAACTGTCATGTGTATATGACCTTTGTTCACAATATTTAGATTTTCTGTAACTATCAGGTCTTCCGTATCTGCTTTATTACTTTTTAGGCTGCTAACAATCTGTTAATTATTTTGATGTATGTGAATTTGTAGTTTCTGAGATGGTTGGCTTAAGGGTGCATCATAGTTAAGTAATCTATCAAAACACTAAGCCAACTTGGTACAGTTCTTTTTACTATCTAGACCTAGGTTCTCATTTTCCTCTGTAAAATACATGCTGTGGACCTGACACCCTTTCAGGTTGGTCTTGAAAGTCTGGTAAAAAATCTCACACACAGTTTTATGGAAGTCACCGTCAGTCTGTTTCATATGCTGTTTCACATACAATCATTCAGTTTGCTGAAATGCATTGGCGGTATCCTTTATAGTTTTATGAAACATGCCAAAGTATCCCTGTTTCATCATAAAGTTCCACTTTTCCCGGGCATTTATTCTGCAAGTGAATGCTTGTTTACATTCATCACTCCACCATCAGTGTTTACATTTTGTAGTGGGTAAGATTCTAGTACTAGCTACTTCTGGATTGTCTGATGTAACATCCGTTTATTTCTTGGCTACAAGTAGCACTTGTTATTGATATAATTTCGAAATATCGTCATTTATCTTCAGTTTTGACATTTCGCACCTGCAGAAATTATTGTTGCTTACCTGAGCCACCTTGAGAAGGATGAAATTCACCTTGATCTTAGAGAGGTAGTAGTCAGAGTTAAACACCTCTTAGCACTTTTCCTTTCATTACCTCTCTTATTGATCTTCAGAAGACTACTAGACAGTTAATCATTTTCTTTCCATGTGAACTGAAATCTCACCCTCTCAGATTGAGGGGAGAATGAGACCTCTGCCCATGTCACGGTCATACCCACCGACAAATCATCTAGGGTAGTGACATTCATCAGCAGTCCTTGGTTCCTAGTCATCTGTATCTACACCTACATCTACATACATACTCCATGAGCCACCATGTAGAGTATGGTGGAGGGTACCACATACCACTACTAATCACTTCCTCTCCTGTTCCACTTGCAAACAAACTGAGGGAAAAAACATTTGTCTGTAGGCCTGCTGTAAGACCTCATTTCTCTCACATTATCTTCATGGTCCTCACGTGAAATGTACAGTGGCAGGAGTAGAATCATTCTGCAGTCAGCCTCAAATGGTGCTTCTCTAGATTTCCTGAGCAGTGCCTCATGAAAAGAACATCATCTTCTCACCAAAGATTCCCATTTGTATTCACAAAGGATGATTGAACCTACTGATAAGAAATCTGTTGATACTTATACAATTAATGCAACTTTGACTCGAAGAATACTTAATGATTTCAAACTCTGTTGCAGGTAAATAATACACAGACCAATGACTTTGACTGCTGTTTAACTGTACCTCTTATTGCATCAGCAGGAGAAAAACTTGAACTAACAGTTGCTAGAGCTGTCAGCACTCCACAAACAGAGAACAAGGTAAGTGTCTGGAACACCATTGCTCAAACAGTTAAGAATAAAAGAGTCTTAAGCCAGTTTCGTGCTTTCCATTAATTTTTTGTTCTAGCTTCAAGTAAGTTAAATGCATGTCACAGAAAGACCCAGTCAGTTTTTAATAACTATTTTAATGACTATAAAATTTTGTAAACCCTCATCATCAGTTTTGTAAACTGCTGTGGAGGCTCAGTTTGTGAGATCATGAAATGGCTCCTGGTGCAGTACACCGCTAATACAATTTCTCCCTCCCACTATTACATAGCTATGCCCCAGGGCCAGGTAACAGGATAGGAGAACAAAGGTTTAATAGCACTCCAACAGATTAGTAACCAAGTCACACAAATGAGTTAAAAGGTTTACTTATCTTTGTGTCTTGACAAATAAGAAGTCTGCAACACTACTTGTAATATAACACATAAAAGGCCCTCAATGGCTAAGTGCAAATAATCATAGGGAAATTGTACAGTTAATAGCAAATGCAATTTACAGCAATTGTCTGTACAGTTCTATGAGTTCACTAAGCGACGTTCCCTGTCTATGTCAGCCCTGGATGATGATCTATTACCAAGTGGGCGAGAGCTGCTCTTATATCTTCCGAGTACATTTCTGTCTGCTGTTGATGGGTCATTGACAGATTGTACTCGGCTGGCAACTGGCCAAGGCGAGGTCGATATCTTCACCCTCAGTGCTGCCCATGGTGCAGCTGGAAGTCGCACAAGTGGCGAATCTCTCTGGCACTGGCACCATCTCATATCTTTGTGCATGTGGTGCTTTTGCCCTGGTTGTGTTGTGTTTGGATGAGATGGCATTAAACATGTTCTTAACAGATCTTATGTCTGGTTGTTTTCAAAATACTAGTTCATTTTGCTTTAATGTTTTTTTCAGTTACTTCAGGGAGCCAATTTTTTATGTTGTTTTTACACTGGATGTAATATGCTGTTACAGGTGCTGCAGTGGGCACAACAAGATGCTGAAGCAATGAAATCCCTTGAGACAATAACCAAAACACTTTGAAGCAGTGCAAAACCATTAAGAACAGTGATTATGAGAAATTTTGTGAATGACCGCCAATCATAAAAGCCTAAGAAGAGTTATAAGACATTGTCACCACTATCTATCGTACATGCAGCAGTTATGATAAACTAAAACAGTGAATTAAAGTAATGTGTCAATTGGCTTTACAACAAATGGCATTAATAACTTTCTACATGTTATTCATTCTTGTTGATATAGGAAATGGTTAAAGGACAGGAACCTAATGCAGTGTTGATAAACTAAATGGATGTCAAAGCTGGCTTCACAGAAGACAAACACATACTAGTAAGATGTGGATGTCTTAGTTACCAGACTTTCTGCTGTTTCTTAAATTAGTTGATGCAGATAGTTTTGGTTCTTGCCTAGGAACATCCATGACTCTAATCAGCTGAACTGAAGGACAGTCAGTTGAATGTTAATCACAAGCTAAGATTGCAAAATTCACAAATAGTTCCTCCTGACAGTGTATTCTTGACGAAAACATCTATTGCTCTCATGACAACATTCCACACCAATATAGGCAATAGTAATACATACTCTCTATACAGTTGACATTGTAAGAAGATAATAAAAAATTTTACTTAATCTTTAGTTTCATTAAATAGTTTTCAGTTTGAAATTCAACAATGAATATTACTATAAGTTGTTCATTGTTTCACACGTGCTAAATTTTTGTTACCTCTGGATATCTTACTGACAGCTCCATTGTTTTAAATGCAGTTTTTTCTTGGATTTGTCAGATTCACAAAAAATATGATAACGATCTTTCATGGAAGTTAACCCATCATTGATTTAAATTCTGTTTTAGAGGACACAAAACTGAAAGGAAAAAATTTTGTAAACTGCTGTTGCTCTCCACAAATATAAACATAGTAAAATGTGCACACATTTCTGTTGTGATGTAGGGCTGACTCCCATTTTTAAGTAAATGGACACAGTTGATCCTCTGACCAAAATGGCGTGAATGATAAACTTGATGAGATGATTGAACTGTATGTATCAATAAGTATGGTACTATTCAGAACTGCATTTGATATGAGTCTATATTCTTATCAAACATAATTCTTAATTTCCCATTTATACACTTTAATTAGTTGCTAGAAGCTTCTTTGCATCATCAGAATTGTGTAATTAAACAATAGTATAATGCAAGTTCTTCACATCTAATTAATTTGATATTTAGTAACAGCTCCTGTCTTCTTTTAGTGAAACATACATGCGAGTTATATATTACTGGCAAACAGGAACTTTTGTGATTTATAATTGCTTTTAAATATTATCACCTTTCTAATTGTGTAATCTCAATTGAGGTACTCGTTCTTGAACACTAAGATTTCTTTCTCTGTCCATAAAGGAAAAGCTGATATTATCAAACATGTCACTATTTACAGGTGCTTTGGAAGTTCCTAATGGCTCTTCAGTGGCTGGTGCTGAGTTTGCGCATGATGATTGACTAGTATCAAAATTCAAATAGCCATCGTACTTTGTCTTGTACCCATAGCCACAACTGTTACAGATTTCTCACAGTTACAGTTTTCTCACCATAGTGGCTTCTAGAACCACCTTCCATGCATACTACGGTTCTCCCATTCAGTTTGGTTAGTGAGGTTTACCTATATTCTGATTTCAGTTGTCTTCTTAATAACATTAACACAGAAACCATGAAAGAATGTGAAATGGACAGTTACTTGAACTGAAGTTCGACTCCTCACTTAACTGTGTCTACAAGAACATCCTCCTTGTGCTTCTGCCTGAGAAGAGCAGTATTCAGATGTTCTTCAGATGTGTAGGAGGTATTTTCCTACAGCTGACAAGTAAATTATCTTGCATTCACAAAACTAATATAAAATTACCAGAGTTCCATGGTATTCTTAGTAATGACCAGAATAAGTCTTATTTTTTACTATGAAGAGTTGAAACATGATCATCAAACTTGGATAGAAAATTTAGAAATATGAATATTCTTGAAAAAGTCACTTTAACTTAGTGTCAATACCAGCAAGATGCTCATACACTTCCTTCAGTAAGCTAGTGTGACCAAACTATGTCGGTAGTATAGTGACAGGCTGCCCACCAATCCCACATCAGTTGTGAATTGCTACTCATTGACGTCTAAAAATGTATTCCATCTATCAGGCATCTACAGGAGAAGGTGGTACTTTGGGCTCTGGTTTCATTCACATCAACATGTCTTTCATAAGAAACTTCCTGGAAGTTTAAAACTGTGTACCAGACCAAGACTCAAACTTGGACCTTTGCCTTATGTGGGCAAGTGTTATACTTGCACACAAAAGGTGAAGGTCTTGAGTTTGAGTATTGGACTAGCACACAGTTTTAATCTGCCAGAAAGTTTCATATCTGTTCACACCCTGCTGCAGAATGAAAATTCATTCTATACCTTTCATATGCTGTAGAAACTGGAACATAATGACTTCACTTGTGATGATAGATATTTGATACTTATCAGTGGTTTCATAAGATGGATCATGTAAACAACTATAACCTTCAAGTAATATTCCAAGCTGTTCACATCCTGTTACACTGCCTAAGTGTAACAAGACCTTTGCGAAAGGCAAAGGTCCTGAGTTCAAGTCTCGGTCCAGCACACAGTTTTAATCTGCCAGGAAGTTTCAGCCATAGCTAAACTTTATGGACATCTTCTAATTACCTGTTACACAGCACTGAGAATCTCCCTCTCTGGGAGTCTCCTGCACAGGAATGAAATCAAGACCTCAGTAAGAGCATGAACTTAAATAACAAGTAAGAACAACCAGTGCCAGATGAAAACTATACTTGTATATAGATATTTTCAGCTTCTTCATAGATTCACTCATTTTATCACTTATGTAGTAGCTTGCCTTGTTTGTAGTCCCCCTCCCCTCCCCACCGTCCTCTCTCTCTCTCTCTCTCTCTCTCTCTCTCTCTCTCTTTCTCTCTCACTCTCTCTCTGTGATATAATAACTGGTGATAGGAATTTGCAGTAAACGAAGTTACACTTTGAAAGTTTAAATGACAGTCAATATTAATTTACTTTAACAATCTCTTTGAAATGAAGCTCAGCTTGCAGTTCACATTATCCACAAACCTTACAAAAGGAATCAGTAGCTTACATAGACTCACACCAAGTCGAACCTAGCTCTATGAGTGGCAGTATTGATGCAAACTATTTAACAGAAACTAACAGTGAATATTCATGATAGAATGCTTAGTGAAGACTAACTGATCTCAACTAATTGAACATGAGTGCAATTTGGTGGAAACTGCTGTAGCATTGTCCATAATACTTGTTTAGGGAATCTTGTAGGAAATTTTCTACAAATGATTTACATAATGTCACTGAACAGATTAATTGCATATTTGATAAGAACCTTAAAGACTGGAATTATAGGCGATACTTACACACATTTAGATATGAAGTTAGTTCATATTACTATTGACTAAGCATTCTTTAAATAGACTTAAAATTTGGTTCTACTTTTATGAGCAGAGTTTTTAGAGCACAAATTTCTCCCATGGCTTCAGTTAACACTTACCAACATTACTCTAGAAACAAAATCTTAAACTTCAAATATTTTATTAACTGACAATTTTTTTCCAATAATCATATACAATTTTATTGATGAGAACTCCCTAGCCCAGTATTCTGAAAGTCTCAGATAGGCACAGAGACACTACCCCCCACCCAAATGTAGCCCGTAAACAGATTTCCCATGGTATTTCACACAAAGCCTTAATCCTCTCACCACCCCAAAGAATCAGTTACAAAGGAACACGTCTCGCTCACCTCTTGTCACCCAGTATCACCCTGGACAGGAACAACTAAACCATATCCTTCACCAGGGCTTCAATTATCTATCATCATGCCTGGGGTGAGGAACATCCGACTCAAAATCCTTCTCAGCCCTCCTAGAGTGGTATTCCATCACCCACCCAACTACACAGTATCCTGATCCATCTTTATGCCACTCCTACTCCCGGGGCTCATATCCCTGTGGAACACCCAGGTTTAAGATTAGTCAGATCCACCCATTCAGCACTTCCTACTCCAGATCTGTCACAGGCTTTTGATTTGATTTGATTTTTTATTGGTCCAGTTTTATCATATAGCACAAATTGTACAATTGATATAGGACAGGTCAAAGATAAGTTACAATAATACATAGTATTAGCAATTAAAATTAGGTACCTACTACAATTAATTTTGTTACTTATTCAGAAATTCTCTGATAGAATAGAAACAGAGCTTCATTAGAAATGCCTTTAGTTTAGCTTTAAATATTGGATGAGTAGTATTTTTTATTTCCTCTGGTATCTTGTTGTGTAGTATTACACCAATGTTAATTATGCTCCTCTGATAGGTGGTTGTTCTGTGATATTTTTGATGTATATTTGATTCCCTTCTGGTACTATAGTTGTGTATACTTTTGTTCTGTAGCAGTTTGCCTGTTTTCAGGAGGTAGTCCCTAGTGAACAAGATAGTTTCATAAATGAATAAACTTGGAACATTTAGAACACCAAGCTCTTAGAAGATACAGGGCCACCTGTGAAAGCAGCCGTATCATATACCAACCCTGATGCAATCACTGCACAGATTTTTATCTTTGCATGACTAGCAACCAGCTGTCCACCAGAATGAATGGCCACTCCCAAACTGTGTCCAAGAACAAAGTTGACCACCCAGTGGCACAACATGCAGCTAACCACAACATACTCACAAAGTACTTTATGAATAATTTTGAGAATTATTTTTGAGCATGTGACAAGTCTACAATAAATAGTCAAACCAAATAGAAAATATGTGACACTACAGCCTTATAGTCCATTTTCCACAATAGCCTATTGTAGCTAACAAGGGAAGTCAAAAAGAGGCTACACTCATCACAGTGGATTCTGTTCTCTAATAACATTCATAATCTCAGTGACAGAATAGTATAACTACAAACTTTGAATAGTGTTCACTCTTTGAAGCATTTTAGACACAAATGTTTCTCATACTGAGCACTTTCCTCAATTTTTTTTTAAATTATCTGCTAAAACATATTAATGTATTTTGAACACATCATAATCATGAGACACACAACAGTCTGTACATTTATTTCTCTATAGTTTCTCTTTAGTGGCAATGTTTAACCTTTAGGTGACCAGAAAGGAGCAAGCACTGACAATTTGAATGTGCAGTGAATAATGGTACCCTATAGAGAAATAATAATAAGGAATGGGAAGGATCACCCTATGTATTTGTATGCCTGACGGTCTCATTCATCATGCTGAAGAAGCTTTTTTGGTAGCCATTGACAGAACAGAGTACAACAAGCTGTAGATTGTGGCACACATTAGAACAAATCATGCCAGTCATCTGGACTCTGAGGTTACTCTTTGATCTTTCAAAATGTTGAGAAAAGAGCCTCACTCATAGAATTTTAGTGAAACTCACAATAAACAGCACTGCTCCACCATTTATCACAGCCCTTGTGTCTCTGAGTCAAATGGAAGGCTTGAATCAGAAACTTCAAATGTTCTGTGATAAGCTAGGCTGTGACATCTTAGAATTGCATCAGGGATTTGAGAACTCTTAGGTCCTTCTAAGTGGGTCAAAGGTACACTAGAAATCAGTGTCTGCTGCCAAGATAGCTGCATGTGCGTGTGTGGTGCACACACATTTTTCTGTATTAGGTGACCCTTTGTCCAGTCCAGAAATAATAGTTATAGAGGACACCAAGATCAAAGGGTAGAAGATCTAAAGAAGGGGCCCAAGAGGTGAGAAAATTAAAGTACTAGTGATAAACTGACAGAGCATTCACAACAAAGTCCCATATCCCTAAAAAGCAGCAGAACTCACTTAATACTACATACAGCAAACTGGCTAAATCCAGTAATTAGCACCAGTTAAATTTTTGTAGTAAATCTAAACACATATTGAAAGGAGAGGATAATGATAAATGGAGATGGTTTTATTCATTGCAGTAGGCAAGAAACTCAAATCCTAGGAGATAAAAATTCGAGCTGCATGTGAGATTATTCAGTCAGGACTCACTACCAAGGGTGGCCACAAATTTAGAGTTGGATCCTTCTATTTTCCACCACATTCACCCAAAGATATAACTGAAAATTTTCAGGGAAACCTCAACTCGCTCATACATCTGTTCCTCAATCATTACTGAAGGACACTTAGATCATACATGTCACTGAGAAAATTACAATTTTGTAAGTGATGGATGGCAAGATAACATGCAAAACAATACTACATGCCTTCTCTGAAACTTACCTAGAATAGATAGTTCAGAATCCCACTCATGATGAAAATATATTGGCTCTAATGGCTCAAATGGCTCTGACCACTATGGGACTTAACATCTGAGGTCATCAGTCCCCTAGAACTTAGAACTACTTAAACCTAACTAACCTAAGGACAGCACACACATCCATACCCGAGGCAGGATTCGAACCTGCGACCATAGCGGTCGCGTGGTTCCAGACTGAAGTGCCTAGAACTGCTTGGCCACACTTTCAGGCTGGCTCTAATGGCAAATAATACACTAACCTCTTTGAAGATTTCAATGTTGAAACTGGTATCAGTAACCATGAGTTAGCTGGGAAAACAATAATTGACATGCAAGGAGACAACTAAACCAAGCAGTATGATTTCTGTGTTCAGTAAACTAGATTAAAAAAGCGGTAGTGTCATACATCAAGGAGGAATTTGAAAATTTAACTCTGAGCAGGAGCATTTAGAGGCACTGTGAATCACATTTAGAAAAATAATTGACAAAGCATTGGACAGATATATATACAGGGCTATTACAAATGATTGAAGCGATTTCATAAATTCACTGTAGCTCCATTCATTGACATATGGCCACAACACACTACAGACACGTAGAAAAACTCATAATGTTTTGTTCGGCTGAAGCCGCACTTCAGGTTTCTGCCGCCAGAGCGCTCGAGAGCGCAGTGAGACAAAATGGCGACAGGAGCCGAGAAAGCGTATGTCGTGCTTGAAATGCACTCACATCAGTCAGTCATAACAGTGTAACGACACTTCAGGACGACGTTCAACAAAGATCCACCAACTGCTAATTCCATTCGGCAATGGTATGTGCAGTTTAAAGCTTCTGGATGCCTCTGTAAGGGGAAATCAACGGGTCGGCCTGCAGTGAGCAAAGAAACGGTTGAACATGTGCGGGCAAGTTTCACGCATAGCCCGCGGAAGTCGACGAATAAAGCAAGCAGGGAGCTAAACGTACCACAGCCGACGGTTTGGAAAATCTTACGGAAAAGGCTAAAGCAGAAGCCTTACCGTTTACAATTGCTACAAGCCCTGACACCCGATGACAAAGTCAGATGCTTTGAATTTTCGGCGCGGTTGCAACAGCTCATGGAAGAGGATGCGTTCAGTGTGAAACTTGTTTTCAGTGATGAAGCAACATTTTTTCTTAATGGTGAAGTGAACAGACACAATGTGCGAATCTGGACGGTAGAGAATCCTCACGCATTCGTGCAGCAAATTCGCAATTCACCAAAAATTAATGTGTTTTGTGCAATCTCACGGTTTAAAGTTTATGGCCCCTTTTTCTTCTGCGAAAAAAACGTTACAGGACACGTGTATCTGGATATGCTGGAAAATTGGCTCATGCCACAACTGGAGACCGACAGCACCGACTTCATCTTTCAACAGGATGGTGCTCCTCCGCACTTCCATTATGATGTTCAGCATTTCTTAAACAGGAGATTGGAAAACCGATGGATCGGTCGTGGTGGAGATCATGATCAGCAATTCATGTCATGGCCTCCACGCTCTCCCGACTTAATCCCATGTGATTTCTTTCTGTGGGGTTATGTGAAAGATTCAGTGTTTAAACCTCCTCTACCAAGAAACGTGCCAGAACTGCGAGCTCGCATCAACGATGCTTTCGAACTTATTGATGGGGACATGCTGCGCCGAGTGTGGGAGGAACTTGATTATCGGCTTGATGTCTGCCGAATCACTAAAGGGGCGCATATCGAACATTTGTGAATGCCTAAAAAAAACTTTTTGAGTTTTTGTATGTGTGTGCAAAGCATTGTGAAAATATCTCAAATAATAAAGTTATTGTAGAGCTGTGAAATTGCTTCAATCATTTGCAATAACCCTGTACTTAGGAAATATGTTCATGTTGGGAGGGACCCTCCACAGTATATACTCTTTGCAAAGAAACTTTTAAACTGCACAATACATTTAAAACAAAGCATAGGTCTATAGATAGAGATGGCTAAAGAAATTACATTTGGCTATTGGAAAGGCAATGCGCAAAGGCTTCTGTAACCACCATACTAGAATCTTACTGAAAGACCCATCACAAAACCCAAAGAAATTCTGGTTGTATGTAAAGGCTCTCAGTGGTACTAAACTTGTTAAAAACTCTTGGATGATACAGGAACTTAAGTTGATGGTAGTAAAGCAAAAGCAGAAATGCTGAACTCCATTTTCAAATGTTACTTTACAAGCAAAATCCAGAACTACATCCTCAGTTTAATTCTCACACTGCTGCAAAGATGAGTGATGTAGACATTGGTGTCCACATGAATTTATCCAAAAGGAGAGGAGATACTATAACTGGTCTTTTTAATATATATGATTGAGTGAGTTTGAGAATGTGTCATGCCTAAAGAACTAAATTTCACAGGCCATATACCAAACTTATTACATCTTAATATTTTTAAGATACTGGGATATTAATTTAATACCTAAACAGTAAGCAGATTTTGATAGTGTTTGCAAAGTACATCATTGTATACAATTTTGAGCACAGTGCCAGTTGTCAGTAACTTGCTGACATAGTATATCAGTGCAGAGTCTTCTGGCCATCTTCAGGTGAACACTAGTTACAGTAGACTGAGATCCCCTATTTGAAAAAAAAACATTGCAAATACATGTGTGGTGCACATAGTTGTAAATGTGCATGCATTCTTTGAGTGCATACACTTCTGTTGCATGTCTGTGTGCTGCTTAGAGCACACTTCATGACAGAAACTTGTCTCATTCATGTCAGATCAATCATCTTCACATGGTAAAGTCACAGAATGGCACCAGCTAAGCAAAGCACAACGTTTTTCTATGACAGGATTCCTGCAGAATTCAACTGGAAACCACAATACCAATTGACTACAGTCTCAGACAATGTATTCCTACTGATTAACTGAAATGGAGGTAAAGTAATTTGAAGTATGGGCCACAATGTTCATTGCATTGTATTTCATCAAATGACCAGCAAAAATACCATGTTTTATGATAGCAAATTTTGTGGCTTTGACAAGGTTGGCGTGGTGATGTTCCACAATGTGCTTCTGAACAGTGCATGTTATTTGTCCTGTATGTAATTTGCTGCACCCACACAGAATCTTATTAAAACTTGTTTGCCCAACTCTAAGTTGCCTTTAACTAATCCCAGAGCTCTGAAATTATTCATGGAGGACAAAATATCACTTTAGCTTTATGTTTTTTAAGTACTCTGCCTATTTTTGCAGAAACATTTTCAATATATGGTACAGAGGCTGTCATTTTGAAGGTCTTCCTTATTCTGCCAACTATATGTCTTAGTGCTCTCCATATCTGCTGAGATGAGCATTCATTTTCCAGGAACACCATTTGGAGATGTTCCAATTCCATTTGCTTGTTATAGGGATAGTATGAGCTTGATTAGTCACATCTTCAGAATACCCATTGTTTGTGTCGAATGGTGGCATCTAGTTGCCTGTAACTACAGATCTGTATGACTGGGCTTTTGAAATACTGAATGTCCAAGTGTAGCATTGCACGAAGATGACCAAAAATGGCAAACAACCTCTTTTCTCCATCTTCATAGTATATTTCATGTTTTCAAGTATGGAGTTTAGAAATTGCAAGATCTCTCTGTCAGCACACAGCAAGACTCCTGACACTTTTCCTGTGCTCCATCTCTTGCAAGAGGTGACACAGCCTCTTTGATGAAGCTAACAAAATCCACTAGTGATGGTGAAACTGGTGTAAGAGCAAAGTTAAAACTTATGCTTATCACAGACACATCACATCATACAAAGGTTTCCATTATTGCAAGGTGATAACAGTTTTATGAGTAAAAACTTCCTGCAGCATGTATGCCTCAAGTTCATTAATCTATAGTCTACACACTGGGATAATTTTAAGTCTACATCATTCTATATTATTCATATGCCAATTTTTGATTCAGTGATTTGAAGTTATATCCACATAAGATTAAATTCAGGGCATACAGTGAGCTATAAAACATAGCTTGAAAATAATCACAAAACTTTATTAATATTCCAATAATGTTAGGTTGCTATTGTAAATTCAAACTCTGAATATATATAAAAAATTAGAACAATTGAGAAAATACTATAGGATATCAACCAAATTAACTAACAAATGAAAAAATGTAACTGTTAATCAAGTTCAAACTAAGAGTTAGTAACTGCTACTTCACTGATAAATTTCTTAGTGGGACCAATAAATGCACACATTATTAATAATATCAAATAATGTACGTGATGCACAAAATATGACTTTTGCACATCTTCAGTACAGTAATGTGATTACTGTTAATAAGTATTTCTAATTGATTTCTTGGTGTTGATGCATTGTCACAATCGCTTAATAGTGATCATATGCTTGTCAATATAGTGTACAGTTAAATGTTTTATGAAATTTGCCACTGTCTCTTAAATGAAAACACATTCAAGACTTTTTTATGTATTCTACATCCACAAAGACCATTTATGGTCTGTGGAAGGTGCATTAGCATATCTCTTTCTTTTCATTATAAATATGTGTTATGTATTCTTTTTTATGGCATATACTACAACCTTGGGGATCTCCTCACTATGAGCTCACACAAAACTTAGATGAAACACAATGCATGCAATTTGATACTACACAAGGGCCAACCACACTATTAGAAGTAATTTTTGAGGGGTGAACAATAAGTAAAACAAAGTATTCCAAATCCTTATGTGTTTATATTGATAAGAACCTAAACTGGGAGTCACATGTGGCTCTTGTTAATCCTCTAATCTCTGCAACTTTTGCCTTAAAAATAATAGTAGATTTTACAGATAAAAATGTCAGAAAGTTGACAACATTTTCCCATTTTTATTCACTAATGCCTTTCGACATTATATTCAGAGGTAACTCATCACTGAGGAAGGAAGTGTTTATTGCAAGAAACATGTAGGAAGGACAAGTCCTAACATGTGATGTCCTTTCTAAAACCTCTTGGAGATAACTCTTTAAATGATTGGCCATACTGACAAATGCCTCACTATATTTATAATTTTGTTGTCAAAACTCAATTGCAATTTGAAAACAAAACTAACACTCATAAACATTATACTTGAAAGAGAAATGACAGTCACTCAGCCTCTTTGTAATAGAGAAAGAATTGACTGAGGCATTCAGTCACAAAAATTTATGTTTTGTGTTAGCAGAAGAGCCAACACCGTGTTATGAGTGGAGGCCAAAATGCACACATTTTAGCTCACGCAGGCTGGTGTGAGGAGGGACGAACTATACTGACGTGAGGTCTGGAACATGACAAGGAACGAGAATTCAGAAAGTGGACGTAATTAGATTGATACTTAATTTTAATCCATTAATGATGAACGTCGCTCTTGATGGTACATGATTCACAATATTATCTGTTCAGAATACATTCTTGAAGATAGTAGTTATAGTAACTGAATATGGTGCCTTGCTAGGTCGTAGCAAATGACGTAGCTGAAGGCTATGCTAAACTGTCGTCTCTGCAAATGAGAGCGTATGTAGACAGTGAACCATCGCTAGCAAAGTCAGCTGTACAACTGGGGCAAGTGCTAGGGAGTCTCTCTAGACTAGACCTGCCGTGTGGCAGCACTCGGTCTGCAATCACTGATAGTGGCGACACGCGGGTCCGACGTATACTAACGGACCACGGCCGCTTTAAAGGCTACCACCTAGCAAGTGTGGTGTCTGGCGGTGACACCACACTATGACCACTTACCTAGTGATGCAGAGAATTTAATAGTTATTAAAATTAACTTCAACCGCAAAAGACACTCATCTAAATGGTTACCAAGTTGCCACATTTTCATTGAGAAACTGCTGTATAAATGTAAATCTGACTTATTCTGTGCCATGACAAGAAATCACAATTATGATATTATGATCTATAGAATATGCAGATTAGTAACAATGTAGTAGTTAAATATTTTAATGTTCCTACTTTTATTTGACATTCAGAAATTTGAAACTTAAATTATGGTTTGATGAATGGTGGCTCAACAAGTACAAACAGTGAGGTGCATAATGCGATAAGTTACATTATTTTAAAATGTAGATAATACAGCACACACACACTTTTTCCAAAACTTAAACTACAACAATGAGAGTCTGCAGAAACGTTTCGGAGGGCGGAGGGGGGGGGGGGGGTAAGGTAGTGATGATGCTTTAAAATTGCCATTTTAAGTTATAATTGAGTTGCTCCGCTTTGAGACATGTCATGCCATAAGAACTAAAAACTTATTATACCCCAGAGAAGTGGTGATTAACTGCTCAGTACACAAATAAAAACCCTGTACTCCAGATTCCATGTGGAAGGGGACAAATGTCCCTACTCGCCCCTACCTTCCCTCCCTCGAGGACGCCTACATTATCAGCACAAATTTTTGGCTCTATATCCTAATAACATAATGCTAACAGTTAAAAATTCTTTGGTGAATAATAGCATTCCTGCACAAGGATCAATACTACAGCAAATCTGTGCTGTGGAAGTCTCTCTCTTTTAATTTTTTTATGGGTTTTCATTAACATATATTGTGTAGTTTGCATATATAAGTCTAATGTGTTTGAAAAAAAAATATGAAATTCTCTTTGTTTCTTGTGTCATACACATGGTAAATATTGTTTCCTAAAAATAAGTAGCAAGACACAAGATGCAGCAAGACAAAACAGCACAGTTTATCCATGGGCTGGGCCATTTTGTTTCACTCTTCTGGTGGCATCCTATGGTACTGTGGCATGGGGATTTCAGCGTGTACCAGAACTGCAGACATGTACGTACAGAAAAATAAAATTAAATTAAATTAAAATGAAAAATTAATTAATTAATTAAAAAAATTAAAATATGTAAATAAAATAAAAAATCCTATGCGACCTCTTTTTTACATGACCAATAAAGTTTTATGGCTACTCCTTGTTTGTCTAGATTTAATCATTTCAACATCCTGTTCTGAAGAAAGACAAGACTTAAAAAGTTGAAACAACTTGCCATGACTAATTTTTAGTGCCTGTTTACTATACAGCACTTTTTTAACAGAGAATGCTGTACTCTCCTGCTCATTATTGTATTTTGAGGTTTCTATGAGAGAAAGCTTTTAATAGACTAAGATTTATGAAATAAACTGCAATCTTGTTAAATGTCAAGTGTCTACTAATTCACTGTGTTACCTAATAGGGAATGTTATTTAAAAATAACATTTTTCCTTGGCAGGCCACTAAAAATGTTGAAAAGTACACTCAGACTAAACAATAATGGGCTCATGTAAAATTACTAAAAAGAAAGATAGAGAGAACCTAACTCTTTTTTCAAATGGTGTCAGGGGAATTGCCGAGCTTAATGTCTGTATCAAATAGACGAAGTACCATTGAAAATGTCACAAGCTCTCACTCTGTGAGAAACAACAGATACAAAGGAAGGTTGGGGTTTAATATGATGTTTAGTTATTTATTAAGATTTTTGTGTGGATTCATCAATGTGATGACTTTTGTAAATGTCCAATACATTCAGGTCTTAGTATTACATTATTATACATTGGCCAAGAGGTCAGTGTCAGTACAGATGGAGAAGGAAATAGCTGATGACCTTTCTGAAGGGGCTGTCCTTGCCCTCTCCTTGAGTGGTTTAAGTAAACTATGGAAAACCTACATAGAATATAATGTACACAAGATCCTATATAGTCATTACAGCAGTAACTTCTTAGTTCACTAAACAACATTTTGACTTACTGAATGCTGTAATAACCTCACACATTAATATAGAAAATTGCATCTGCATGGTGGTGCACATGTATGAGCATCTTACAACCGTAACTCATTCCAAATGAGAAAAATAAAAACAATAGTTAACGTACAAGATAAATTAATTTGTAAAGAAAGGCTGAGTGTGTAAACAGTTCCCTGAAATCAGTAGCAAGAGAATAAAGTCACAGCACAAGTATGAGTAAGACATACATAAGTAATACTGCTACTAATATAGCAAAGTTCATGAAAACTTGCTGAAGGCATATCTTATTGAAAACCACAAAGAACAAACGTCATAGAACAGTAGACAGCACCATATTGCTATGGCAATTGCCACTCAATTACACTCAGCAGACACCATCAAAGTTGGCTGATAATGTCTTCAGCATCCCTACCACCTTCAGAATTTGAAAGAGAGTATTCCAGTCAACATTGTCAAATGCTTTCTCTAAGTCTACAAATGCTAGAAACGTAGGTTTGCCTTTCCTTAATCTTTCTTCTAAGATAAGTCATAGGGTCAGTATTGCATCACGTGTTCAAATATTTCTACGGAATCCAAACTGATCTTCCCCAAGGTTGGCTTCTATTAGTTTTCCATTTGTCTGTAAAGAATTTGCATTAGTATTTTGCAGCTGTGGCTCATTAAACTGATTGTTTGGTAATTTTCACATCTGTCAACACCTGCTTTCTTTGGGATTGGAATTATTATATTCTTCTTGAAGTCTGAGGGTATTTCGCCTGTCTCATACATCTTGCTCACCAGATGGTAGAGTTTTGTCAGGACTGGCTCTACCAAGGCCGTCAATAGTTCTAAAAGAATGTTGTCTACTCCCAGGGCCTTGTTTCGACTCAGGTCTTTCAGTGCTCTGTCAAACTCTTCACGCAGTATTGTATCTCCCATTTCATCTTCATCTACATTCTCTTCCATTTCCAGAATATTGTCCTCAAGTACGTCGCCCTAGTATATACCCTCTATATACTGTTGTGACTTGGCAAGACAGCCAAGCCACTGTGAGGTAGCCGAAAGGCATGCGTTTAAGCTCACGCAGGCTGGCGTGAGTTCTGGAACAGGACACGGAATGAATACTAGCAAATGAAGTATGTAGCTTCTGGAATACTTAACTTTAATCCATAATTGGTGAACATCGGTCTGACGGTACATGCATCACAAGATAAATAGCAAATGATAATGGCGCCTTGCTAGGTCATAGCTAATGACGTAGCTGAAACCTATGCTAACTATCGTCTCGGCAAATGAGAGCGTAATTTGTCAGTGAACCATCGCTAGCAAAGTCAGCTATACAACTGGGGAGAGTGCTAGGAAGTCTCTCTAGACCTGCCGTGTGGCGGCGCTCGGTCTGCAATCACTGATAGTGGCGACACGCGGGTCCGACGTATACTAGCGGACCGCGGCCGATTTAAAGGCTACCACCTAGCAAGTGTGGTGTCTGGCGGTGACACCACATATACTCCTTCCACCTTTCTGCTTTCCCTTCTTTGCTTAGAACTGCGTTTCCATCAAAGCTCTTGATATTCATGCAAGTGGTTCTCCTTTCTCCAAAGGTCTCTTTAATTTTCCTATACGCAGTATCTATCTTACCCCTAGTGAGATAAGCCTCTACATCCTTACATTTGTCCTCTAGCCATCCCTGCTTAGCCATTTTGCACTTCCTGTTGATCTCATTTTTGAGACGTTTGTATTCCTTTTTGCCTGCTTCATTTACTGCATTTTTATATTTTCTCCTTTCATCAATTAAATTCAATATTTCTTCTGTTACCCAAGGATTTCTACTAGCCCTTGTCTTTTTACCTACTTTATCCTCTGCTGCCTTCACTATTTCATCCCTCAGAGCTACCCATTCTTCTTCTACTGTATTTTTCCCCCCATTTCTGTCAATTGTTCCATTATGCTCTCCCTGAAACTCTGTACAACCTCTGGTTTTATCAGTTTGTCCAGGTCCCATCTCCTTAAATTCCCACCTTTTTGCAGTTTCTTCAGTTTTAATCTACAGCTCCTAACCAATAGATTCTGGTCAGAGTCCACATCTGCCCCTGGAAATATCTTACAATTTAAAACCTGGTTCCTAAATCTCTGTCTTACCATTATATACTTTATCTGATACCTTCTAGTATTTCCAGGATTCTTCCATGTGTACGACCTTCTTTTATGATTCTTGAATCAAGTGTTAGCTATGATTAAGTTATGCTCTGTGCAAAATTCTACCAGACGGCTTCCTCTTTCATTTCTTTCCCCCAATCCATATTCACCTACTATGTTTCCTTCTCTCCCTTTTCCTACTCTCGAATTGCAGTCACCCATGACTATTAAATTTTCGTCTCCCTTCACTACCTGAATAATTTCTTTTATCTCATGATACATTTCATCAATTTCTTCATCATCTGCAGAGCTAGTTGGCATATAAACTTGTACTACTGTAGTAGGCATGGGCTTCATGTCTATCTTGGCCACAGTAATGCGTTTACTATGCTGTTTGTAGTAGCTTACCCTCACTCCTATTTTTTTTATTCATTATTAAACCTACTCCTGCATTACCCCTATTTGATTTTGTATTTATAACCCTGTATTCACCTGACCAAAAGTCTTGTTCCTCCTGCCACCGAACTTCACTAATTCCCACTATATCTAACTTTAACCTATCCATTTCCCTTTTTAAGTTTTCTAACCTACCTGCCCGATTAAGGTATCTGACATTCCACACTCCAATCCACAGAATGCCAGTTTTCTTACTCCTGATAACGCCGTCCTCTTGAGTAGTCCCCGTCCGGAGATCCGAATGGGGGACTATTTTACCTCCGGAATATTTTACCCAAGAGGACGCCATCATCATCAAATAACCATATAGTAAAGCTGCATGCCCTCGGGAAAAATTAGACTTAGTTAACATAAATGAAGAAGTTTAAAGTTTATGATGTAACTAAGGTGAACTGCCATGCAATGTAGGTCAGACCTCAGCTAAGCCCCTATGCATTCTCTTCCACACAATGGTCTGCCACTCACACTTCTAACTTTTGTGACTTCTGCAATGTCAGTCAAGCAATTTTATCATTAATTTTGTTAGCAAAACTGTAGTGTCCTTAATCAGTTCCTCCAGTGGAAACTCTTCTGGAACACTATGAGAAATAATTCTCACTTAATTCTTACTCTTATGAAATGTGTTTTTAGATGAACTATTTTTCTTTCCTTGGTCATCCATTCCACCTTCTTGTTACCAATGGGTGTCTGCCCTCAGGAATTGCATCTAACTTTTGACTTGTGCCCTTCATATTCTTACATTAGCCTTCCAAAAAATTGCCATCAATGAATTCTAAACAATGCATTCTTGAGTGCTCTGTCACCCCAACTCACGACTGTGGTTGCCTTTGGCTTTTACATGCTGCCGTGAATTCTGATTTCAGTATTTAATTAAAACTGAACCATCTCATGATCCATAACTCTGATCACTATGCAGTTTTCATCAAACTCTTAAAAAAATGACTGCACCCATACATCTTCCAATCCAGCCTTCTTCTCCTGTTACTCAATTCTTATGCTCATGGAAACGCCGTCATTGGCAATGAGTTATGTCAGTGATTGTATGCATGACTGCCACATACAGATCATCAGAATGTTTTTTTTACACATAAATATTGTTACTGAAACACAGTTCTCAATAAACAGGAAAAAAACATAAAGGTACAGTTCCATGTTCTGGTCCTAGACATGCCAATTGCGCCCAACCAACTGCCATGTCATAATCTGTCAGTGACATATCAGTCAAGTAGCTCCTCAGTTGGTCTCGTGAGGCTGAGTGCACCTTGTACCAGTCCTCCCACTGAGGAAAAATCTGTGGCAGTATGAGGAATCAAACCCAAGTCCAGCACATGGCAGTCAGCTGTGCCAACCATTCAGCTATGAAGGTGGACAATAAATAAGAAAACTGTTAAACTGTTGCTGAATTTAATAATAAGCATATTTGCAGAGGTGATACTCCTGCAACGTATGTAGGAGAGCTACTGTGAAGTTCAGAAACTGAGAGAGAATTGAACTGGCAGAACTGAAGCTGAGGAGGCAAGTCATCAGAATATATTAGTTGTAATCTATGGATCCCATGGAAAGGAGTCTCTGTTATGTGGTGTAAAAGTGCAAACCTAACAACATGATTCATTACTGCAGGCAGCCAGTTGCTCCAATGTTCTGGCATGGCATTGTGCCATGGCACACACTTAGGCACCACAGCCTACCTTCAGGTGATGACCAGATGGTTACCAAAACCAGAAACACTTCAGCAGACAGTGTATATGATATCTGCAGCAGTCACACCAAAACAAACCCACCTATGGTGAAGCACAGCCATGCCACCTTGCACCATAGCTGAGCCAGCACTACTGGCAGCCTTAGTGTGCAGACACTGCAAGGTCCCTGCACTGCCATACTGAACTAGACATAGCAAAAGCCAGGCTGTGTCATCACTATGCTTCGTGCACCGATGACTGAGAGCGTGCCGCCCACTGCCCTAGCACCAGCTTGACATGAGCAAGAGCCTCCTGTAAACACTATGGACATAAGGGTTACTGCTGACAACAAGCTGCTTATGACACACTGACCCACCATCCTCTATTAGAGAACACCTACCACAACATTTATAAATGATGTCAGAAGTGGGATTGGTGGAGGTGCTGTCTTCATCATCATCATCATCATCATCATCATCATCATCAGTGCATTCGAGAGTAAATAGCATTGTGTGTATACTGTAATTCCCCATGGGCTCATCATGTCTGCTGTTCCTTAGTTTTTAAACATCATCTTCCTGATGTCCTTTTGACATGTCTTGATTATGTGAGGAATGTATTTGATTGTGTTATCTGGGGAGGGTCCAAGTGGCAAATCGATGACACCTGTTACATGCATGTCATGTGTCTCCATTTACCAGCTCTCATGGTGGGATATGTTAGACATGATGGCAAAGAGGTCATAATGCCAGAAAAGTGCATGGCTGATATATGGTAGACTGTGGGTATCAGGAAAGTTAGGGGAATGTAAATAGTGGTGAGTGAAGGCTTAATTTATTGTAAATATTGTTGTCATGTGAGTTATGTCCAAGGGTCTATACTAGTAGATATGTAGTTTGATGTCCATAGAGTACTAGTAGAATCATGTACAGAGCTTGTTCTCTTTATTTATGTTTCTGTGCAGTACTCCTTCTCCTTCAATTCTTTCTCTAGTAAGGTTGGTTGGTTGGTTTGGGGAAGGAGACCAGACTGCGTGGTCATCGGTCTCATCGGATTAGGGAAGGATGGGGAAGGAAGTTGGCCATGCCCTTTCAGAGGAACCATCCTGGCATTTGCCTGGACTGATTTAGGGAAATCACGGAAAACCTAAATCAGGATGGCCGGACGCGGGATTGAACCGTCGTCCTCCCGAATGCGAGTCCAGTGTCTAACCACTGCGCCACCTCGCTCGGTCTCTAGTAAGGTAAGGGGTGATACACTCTAGTGAGGTAGTTGTAAGCCACGATACAGTGCTAAAACTAGATCAGTGTCACAACAGTGTCTTATGGTTCATGTTTTTTTGCCTTCTCATCATGCAACTATGACTCAATGTTTTGTAGCAAGGTAATGAGATACCACAAATGCAAGATGAGTCACTGGCCATGATATCACCATTATACCACTCCTGGTCCTTCAAAGACTAGGTGTCATGGTAGCAGGGAATCTACCTAAGATAACTGTCAGAATCAGTGTGAGAAGTAATGGAAGAATGTATCAGGTTCCAGCAAAATATGATCAGAAGGTGTTAGTTGAGTAATAGGAGTTGAGATAAGGTTGTACACGGTGTAGCTGGTAGAGTGCTAGAGTGTTATCACAGAGCTCATGAAGCACGATACACTGAAAGAGTCTCTTTGACATAAAGGAATGAGTTTTGAAGATTTAAGCAATAATCTACAGACATTTTCAGAAATGTGACAGCAGTGACTTTACCACGGACTCCTTTTTATGTAAAATTTTATGTTAAATTATTCTTGTCAAATTTTTGTGCTTTTTTTGTGATGTGATAATATGTAATAGGCTCTTAGGATAATATATAATATGAGGAACAGGATGACTATGTTGATGATGATGAGTCATAGGTTGATGATGCTAGGTGTAGATTTAAGGAGGATAATTCACAGGGAATAGCAAGTAGATAATTCAGTAATGTTAGACAAGTCAAGCAATGACACCTCCAAGAATTCGCAACCCTATCCCTATGAGATGATTTGACCCTACTTCCAAAGGGAAAAGTCAAAGTCATAGATGGTAAGTAGCTTATGGACACCTCAGTGTGACAGCATGGAGACTGCTCCAGTAAGCAAGGAGTGAGTGTGTTGTGTCTAGACCATACAGCCTAGACACAATGCTGTAGCCGATAGGGCACGCAATGCTAACGCAGATGGGCGTGAAGTCTGGAACATGAGACTTATAAATGAATAAGAAGAAAAGTACGTAGATGCTTGTTACTTAACTTTTAATTAGTCCTTGGAATACATCTCTCTTGAATATTAGTAAGCTATAGGTACTGATACAAATGGCGCCTTGCTAGGTGGTCGCCAGTTAACTTAGCAGAGGGCTATTCTACTGTCTATCTCTCGGCAAATGAGAGCAAGGCTTAGCACGTCCAATCGCTAGCTATGTTGTCCGTACAACTGGGGCGAGGTCTCCTCAGTCTCTCGAGACCTGCCTTGTGGTGGCGCTAGGTTTGCGATCCCACAGTGGCGACACGCGGGTCCGACATGTACTACAGGACCGCGGCCGATTTAAGTTACCACCTAGCAAGTGTGGTGTCTAGCGGTGACACCACAGAGTGAATTACCTAAAAGTGGACATAAGTGTGTATTGTGTACACAAAATTCAAAGTGTGATATTACATATGAGCTATCCTGCCTGATATTTGTTCACAAGACTAGTGCTAGTTCTCAGGGCCAGCTAGTAACTTGAGCTATACAAACCATAGACAGGTTTTAAAAGTATCTGGCTGGGTTGCAAAAATGGCTTCTAAAAATAAAGTGAGCCAAAGAAGATGAACGGTGAAAAATAAACTACATCCATGTACAGCAGCAGAGACAATTCAGAAGTCCAAATCAATGGCATGAGCCTAATGCAAGAGGATTCATTGCCGCAGGCAGCCACTCACTGTAAGATGATGGTGCAGCATTGCACCATGGTACCAGCTTAGGTACTATAGTCCGCCTGTCGACTGTTGACTAGTTGGTTACAGAAAACAGTGACGCTTTGGCATGTTGCATACATGACATTTGTGACAGTCACACCACAACAAACCCACTTTGGTGCATATAAATACCAGTCATCTGGCCAGGCTGGTCATCGAGTCAGCATCTGCAGTAGTATTGGTTTCAGCTTTGAGGACACTAACGCTCTGACGATATGTTGACAGGACCACATGCCAGGGGTATCAGTTGCAGCATTGATGGGCTGAGGCAGCATCAATGGGCCAAGGGGCATATGAAACCATCTAAACTACCAAGTCACTGGGCACCTGCCAGCACCTGACATCACCAGGCAGCCTCCTTTGCCTACAGCTGACACCAGAAGAGTCACCTTGCATCACAGCTGAGACAGCACTGCCAGCAGTAGACATTGCAAGGTCACTATACCTCTGTGCTGAGCATGATGAAGATGTAGCAACAGCCAGGCTGTCACTACTACACTTCATGTATGGGCAACAGAGAACATGACGCCTGCCATCCCAGCATCCACCTGATGTGGAAACAGGCCTCTTGTTTGGACAGAAACAAGGATTACTACTGACCATGAACTGCTTATCACTCACCTTGACCCACCATCCTCCACCAGAGAACACCTGCCACACCCTTTACATAGGAAAGAATTCCAGGGTATACATTACACAAGGAGAAGAAATATGTGGTCTGCCCTTTTGGCCACACATCCCCATGGTGATGGGACAGAACTAACCACATATTATGCAGACACAGTGTAAAGACTATTTACAAACTGACCAAGAGGATCAAAAGAGTGTCTCATATCAGCAAAGGATGAAAGGGGCCTACTTGCAATGTCGGAAGTATGCCACATGCCCTGTACCTGTTGAAAAGTCTATGTGGGAATGACTAGATGATTCATCAACACCAGGATCACTGAACATAAATGGTATTGCAGCATGGGACAAATGGAGAAATCAGCCACAACACAGAATGCAGTGTGTGTGACTGACCCCATAGTAAAATTTGCCAAGATGGAAATTATTTCAGTGTGGCTGCTCGTTCTGGAGAGCTGTAGAAATCCACAAACATGACAATAGCTTCCACAAGAAAGAGGAAAGCCTCACAGTAAAAGGGTCCTGGATTCCAGTGCGGCAGCGAATGACAATTACAGGTAGAAAGGGGAGAAAAACATTGGTAATGACCAGTAAAAAGCTCTGAGACGTTGGCTTAACAGGTACATGTAAATTATAGTTATGAGCTTGATCCAGTCCACCACCAGCAGCAGAGGGCAAAGCTTTGACAACATGAGCCATTTGTGCTGGTGAAACAGCAGAAAGATCATCAAACATTAGCTAAAGAAACTGATACAAGCCAACAGGTAAGCTTTGGCCACAAAAGCCTCAAAAATGTTTGTTTTCTACTCCAATGAAGAACATCTTTATAATATTAAAATTAATGTTTAGTCTATTTTGTAATCATTATCATCACCAGCACAAATGGCTCATGTTGTCAAAGCTTTGCCCTCTGCTGCTGGTGGTGGACTGGATCAAGCTCATAACTATAATTTACATGTACCTGTTAAGCCAACGTCTCAGAGCTTTTTACTGGTCATTACCAATGTTTTTCTCCCCTTTCTACCTGTAATTGTCATTCGCTGCCGCACTGGAATCCAGGACCCTTTTACTGTGAGGCTTTCCTCTTTCTTGTGGAAGCTATTGTCATGTTTGTGGATTTCTACAGCTCTCCAGAACGAGCAGCCACACTGAAATAATTTCCATCTTGGCAAATTTTACTATGGGGTCAGTCACACACACTGCATTCTGTGTTGTGGCTGATTTCTCCATTTGTCCCATGCTGCAATACCATTTATGTTCAGTGATCCTGGTGTTGATGAATCATCTAGTCATTCCCACATAGACTTTTCAACAGGTACAGGGCATGTGGCATACTTCCGACATTGCAAGTAGGCCCCTTTCATCCTTTGCTGATATGAGACACTCTTTTGATCCTCTTGGTCAGTTTGTAAATAGTCTTTACACTGTGTCTGCATAATATGTGGTTAGTTCTGTCCCATCACCATGGGGATGTGTGGCAAAAAGGGCAGACCACATGTTTCTTCTCCTAACATGACACTTTGCTGATTGTCAGATTTTGTGAAACTTCTTATACAGCCCGTTGAACCTCAGAATGCTTTCCAGATGTTGCATCTCATGTCTGAGGTGCTGCAGCTCACATATTCATCTCATGTGCATGATGAGCATATTTATCATTACTTTTTTCAGGTTTGGTGATGTTTGAGAGCTTGTGGAGTTATCAGTCTGTGAGTGTTGGTTTTTGATAAATGCTGTGTCCCAGTTTCTCACCACTCATCATAACAAGCATGCCTAGAACTTCCATAGTAAATTTTATGTTGGCATTGAGACAGTTCAGATGTCTTAGGAAGTCACTGAGCTGTTCATCACCATGGCTCCATATGACAAAGGTGTCATTGGTATACCTGTACAACACCCTAGGTCTTCAAGGTGCCAAGTCCAGCACCTGTCTTCCAAAATGCTCCATGAAGAAATTGGGCACCACTGAACGAAGTGGCAATGATTTCCAGCTGTTTATACAAATCGCCATTTCACATGGAGTAGCTCATGTTAAGACATGTATGAAAGAGCTTGGTGATATCATTTGGGAAAATGTAACCGTATGGTCCAGAAAATCACTGAGTGACACTCTGGTAAGCAAAGAAACAACATCAAAGCTGACCAGAGGACATCATCTGGCCCAAGATTTAGTTTCTTGAACTTCTCAATGAAATTTCCTGAGACCTTTAAGTTTGTGCTGATCTTTCCCACATGTGGTTGAAGCAGAGAAGTCAAATGTTCTTCCAGTTTATATGTCAATGAACTAGAGGTGCTTACAATCAGTCTTAGTGTTACATCATGCTTATAGATTTTTGGTAATCAATACAGATGAGGCAATAGAACTTTTGTGTTGCACAGGTTCCTCTGTATGTCTACTGATGTAGAAGACAAAAGGGACTCACTTGCAATGCTTGGAATATATTGCATATACAGTACATGCGGGAAGGTCTATGTGAGAATGACTGGACAATCCATCACTACCAAGATCACCAAACATAAACAGTATTGCAGGTTGGTACAGGTAGAGAAATCAGCTGTGGCAGAACACATGCAATCTGAGACCAACCACATAATAAAACTTGCCGACACGGAAGTTATTTCTGTGGAGGAGAGCAACCACACCTGCTTGTTCAGAGAAGGCATAGAAATCTACAAATCTGACAATAGCTTCAACAATAAAAAGGAAAGCCTTAAGCTACATGGATCCAGACTGCCCATGCTACAGCAAATGACTATTACATGTAGCAAGGGGATACCCACAGCCCCAATGACCAGGGAAAAGCCCACAGACGTTGACACAATAGGTATATATAATCTCCAGTCATGAGCTCAACTACAGTCTGCCACCAGCAATGGAAAGTGAAGCTTTAACAATGGCAGCCAATCATGCTTGTGGAACCTCAGAAAGATCGTCAAACAAACATCAGCCATAGAAGCCAACTCAGAAGCCAACAGGCAATATGTCAACAAGTGGCAGCAAAAGCCTCAATAATTTTGTACTATGCCTCTGTGGGAAGGACAACATAAGCTTGCACAAAAGCTTTGATAAATGATGGAAGAAGAAATCCCATTTGCTGTCCCCTCTCACCTTTCTTTCATGGTGAAGGATAAAGGGGACACCCCAAAGTTTCTGAAATGTAAACACCTAATCACCATCTTCCAGGCACATCGTATCTATGACAGAATGGAATGGGATTTTCTTCATGAGCAAATTCATGCAACACGTAGAGACTTGGTAAGATCTGATGAGCAACTTTGGAACATTTTATATCAGTAAAGTGGCAGCATGCACAGAGACAGTTGGTATTAGATATACAACATCACTCACAAGTGCATGCAGAATGAACTCAACTGCTGCACAGAGTGACAGAAGAAAAAGTTTGGAAGATGTAGAGAGCAGATCGACAAGTCGATTCCCAACACACCATGCATAGTGGTCAACCTCAGTGAATGAACATTGACCTCAGAGGAACGGTCTGTCATTCAAACATGAGGGAATTTTGCAATCATTCCTAAAACTTTGCCTATAGAGGATATCATTGCTAACACCAAAACAGCAATCTGAACCATTCCTTGTGAAAAAGTTTTAAAACTGTCACAATACTGCACTTAGTAAAACCACCAGCTTGCAACCTGAAAAGAGAGTGTGTTACAAGCTATCAAGTACCTCAGTGCCGAAAAGAGTATATTGGTTTCTGCCTGCTGACAAGGGAAATATGGCTGTTGTAATGAAGACTGAAGATTATGAGCAGAAGATCTGAGACTATTAGATCCAAAAGCTAAGCACACATCCAACACAGCATTTAATATGGAATATGAATTGAGTAATCAAAGCGTCTTTTCTTTTGTGGTCATACAGAGGAACCTGCACAACACAGAAGCCCTTACTTCCCGGCTGGTGTGGATTACCAAAAATCTGTAAACATGATGTACCACCAAGGCTGATCATAACTGCTACTGGCTCACTAACACATAAACTGGCAAAAAACTTGGTGTGTCTGCTTCAGCTTTATGTGGAAAAGACTGCCACATACATAAAGGACTTGAGTCATTTCATTGGGAAGCTAAAGAAACTAAAACTTGGACCAAACAACATGCTGGTCAGCTTCAATATTGTTTCTTTGATCACCAAAGTGCCACTCAATGATTCTCTGGAATAAATCTGTTCCATATTCTCATGTGATATCACCAAGCTCTTTCATACATTTCTCACAATAAGCTACTTCATGTGAAATGGCAATTTCTACAAAGAGCTGGAAGGCATCACCATAAGTTGTCCACTTAGAGGCCAATTTCTTCATGGAACACTTTGAAAGACACACACTGGACTTAGCACCTTATTGACCTAACATGTGGTACTGGTACATCAGTGACACTTTTGTCACCTGGAGCCACTGTGAGGAACAGCTCAGTGACTTTGTAAGACATCTGAACTGTCTCCATCCCAACATAAAATGTACTGTGGAAGTAGAAAAGGACCAACCTGCATAAACTGTCAAATCATCACCCGAGCCAGAAAATAAGAATGATTAATATGCTCGTAATATGTGCAACACAAATATATGAGCCACAGAACTCAGATATGAGAGGCAACATCTGTAAAGCATTCTGAGGAGCAGTGTATACTCCACCAGTTGTATAAGAATTGTCAGAAATCTAACACTTGGCGAAGTGACAAGTCGGAGGAAGAAATATTGGGTTTGGCCCTTTTGCCGTACATCCCCAGGATGATGGACAGAGTTGTCCATTTATTGTGCAAACACAAGATAAAGACTATTTACAAACTGACTGAGAAGATTACAGAGTGTCTCTGATCAGCAAAGGACAAAAGGGATGCACTTGCAAAGTCGGAAATATACTGTACACCCTGTACCTGTGAAAATGTCTATGTGGCAATAACTGGATGATTAATGAACACAAGGACCACTGAACATAAATGGTATGGCAGGTCAGGATAGATGAAGAAATCAGCCACAGTGGAGCATTACAATTCTGTTAGATAGAGCAGAAACACAGTGGTGATGATCGGGGAATAGGCCTCAGGTATTAGTGTGATATGTACATATAATCAATGGCTGCAAGTTCAACTCCAGTCAGTCACTTGTGCTAGCAAACTGTCAGAAAAATCACCAAACAAACACTGGCTGAAGAATACAAGACAGAAGCCAACAGGCAACATGTCAAAGAAATACAAAGTTCATTAATTCAGTCTTAAAACTTCACATGTTTATCCACAAGATATTTAATATTCTCTGGCTTGTTGTTCAGTACTTGTATACCCATGTATCTGACTGTATCTGATTTCTTTCTGTAACACTGTTCAGCCCTTTAAGTCTTTGAAGGGATATTGTACTGATACTTTGCATTAGGTTTTGAAAAAAGAGAAATATGGGTAATAACTAAGTTTTAATCTGTAAGGAAATTTCATGAACATTTGATTCCAGGCTCTGTTGCTATGGTGTATGATGAACTGGCCTATCTCAAGGACAGACAGTGGATTGTATTCTGGACTTATTGTTACTCAAACTAAGGAAAGGAATATCACTTAAACATTGCCTGTAAATCTCATTATTTTTGCTCTCTGTCTCAGAATACAGCAACTCCTTGGCATCCACCACTGAGATGACCTAACACCAGATTTATTGAATGCTGAAAAAATCAAAAACAAAAAACAACTTCTAGCAATTTATTGACAGATTGAGAAAGAATACAACTGATTTTGTGAACTAGTTTGTAACTGGCACCATCTGACTTCACATATGTCTGTGTTTAAAGAATCTTTAGCTGGAAAACATTTGGGGGAGTTTATGTATGGCAGAACCACACTTCACTGATAGAATCTATTCACAGAGAAGGAAGGAAGTCTCAGTTTTAAGTTCCATTGATGACAATTTCATCTGAGACTGAGCATAAGCTTGCATTGCAGGGAGGAAATTGGCTGTGCCCTTTTGAAAGAAACAATATCACCAAATGCCTTCAGTGAGTTAGAGAAATTGTGGGAAATCTAAATCTGTATGGCCAGATGGGGATTTGATCTGTCTTAACCCCTGCACCATATTGCTTGGTCTGCTTAAACAGCAGTCATCAGTGCCAGTAACTACCCATACTGGACACAGTTTTCTTTCCAGAATGAGTTCCACCAGCAAAATTTGGAAGCTGAAATGACAGGTATTCATTGCTGCAGAGCTGGCTGGGATCATTATTGCAGCTTTTCATTCATAGACACAAGCCAATCTTGTCACATGGTCTAAGTAATGCGAAAGTCACATAACATGGAAATCTGTTTATGAAATTCTGCTTTGCGGAAAACTGTTGCTAAACTAACATCATACAAATCTGAAACTGAAGTATTCTGCTATTGCATCAGAATAGCTCAAGAGAAAGAGATGTTCCATCAATCATTGCTGAAAGTTTTCATTTACTCTGGCCTCTACATAAATAATTTGAACATATGTATGTACGTTCAAACAACTTATGGAAATGTAGTTGGGTGACATCTCTGAAAACACCAATGTTTCACACACACACACACACAATAAACAACTAATGTCACCACAGAAGTGAAGACAACTAACATCAGAAGTTATCAATAGTCAATATTAATTACCAACACAGCAACTACCATAAAAATTAAATACCTAGGAATAACCACCTGGAGAACTGAAAGTGGAATAACCACATACAAGTAACTGAAGGAAAAGCAGATTCAAGGATGAGGTTCATTGGAAATATATTAAGGAAATGTAATTCATCGACAAAAGAAGTGGCTAATGAAACACTTAACTATTACTCAACAGTGTGGGACCCTCATCATTTTGGATTAGTAGAAGGGACTGAGGAGATGCAAAGAAGAGCAGTGCATTTCATCATGGAGTCATTGAGTTAGCACAAGATCATCATGGAGACATTTAATAAACTCCAGTCACAGGTGTGAAAGACAGAACAAATGTGTGTTGCACTATCAGCCAAGGTGGCACTTAAGTCTATAACGTTTTGCATCATGGAGATGTTTACTGTTGAAATTTCCAAGAGAGCATGTTCTGGGAAGCATTGGGCAGCATATTGCTTCCTCCTACATATGCCTTGTGAAATGACCACAATGAAAAAATCAGATAAATTAGAGCTGATACAGAGGTTTAGCAACAGTCATTTTTCTCATTTCCAATTTGTGAATGGAACAGGTAACAGGAAGATAGTGGCACCAAAAGTACCCTCTGCTATGCACTGTGGCTTGCAGCGTATAGATATAAATACCAATGAGTGAGCAAGTAGCATTAACTCTGTACCTCTGTTGTCTGACCACAAGAGAACAGGATTTCAAGCAGAATTTAAGTGGAAACTTCCATTTCTATTATTAAGGTCATTTGCTAATTTAATCTCAACTGCTTCCTTGATAACAAATTCCCAATAGCAGGAAGTGCATGCCAGAATCACTTATGCTGTTATATTCCATGCAATGTTCTGGAATAGCACATTTGCTTGGCTCCTGTAAGTGTGTTTGGTTCTAATGCTCTACACACTGGTCCTCCATGATCTGACTAATGTAAGACATGTCACAACTGCATTGGATGTGGTGTATGGTAGACACCATTTGACACAAACCAAGGTCCTCAATTAAAGACCTTAAAAGGTCTCTATTATGGTCAAAAAACACAGTTCTTATAGTGTTTCCCCAGCATATGATCAAATCTGTAGGAAATGCTAGTTGTGTAAGGCAAAAAGGTTATAGACTTAAGTGCCACCTTGGCTGATAGTGCAACACACATTTGTTCTGTCTTTCACTATAACCATTCTGGTAAAAGAGGACTTTGATGTGGGCTAACTCACCTGAGAAACTTTCAGAGTCTTCAATGACATGACCCCTATGAACCAAGATACATATTATCCCTTCACACTGAATTGGATGGTCAAAACTATTAACTTGAAGATACAAAATTGATGCGGATTGGCTTCCTATAAATTATATGTCCCAAGGTACCATCAACCTTCTTCTTGATCAACACATCAAGGAAGTGAAGGCAAATATCTTTTTCCATCTCCACAGTGAAGTGAATGTTCGGGTGGATTCAATTATGTGTTCTGCACTGTCCAGTCACATAAATGTGACCATCTGCCAAAAGCCTGAATTATCACCTATTGCAGTATGAACCGCTGCAAGACATGCAGGAAGAGTGTCAGTGATGTTCTGAAAGTACTGACAGCACTTTGGAGCCATGCTGACTCCTGTGTTGCGGCCAGCTGCACCAGGTTTGTAGACTGAGAATCTGTGGTGCGAACAGCTGGTCCCACAGATTCTTAATTGGATTTATATCCAAGGAGTTTGGTGGCCAGGGCAGTACAGTAACCTCATCCAGGTGCTCTTCAAAGCAAGCTGTGTAACACATTGCATTGTCCTGCTGGTAGAAGCCATCGTGCTGAGGAAAAACTAACTGCATGTAGAGGTGGACATGGTCGCCAAGGATAGATGTATACTTGTGTTGATCCACTGCGCCTTCCAGAATGATGAGATCACCCAGGGAATGCCATGAAAACATTCCTCAGATCATGACACTCCCTCCTCCAGCCTGGACACTTCTGACGATTGTTGCAGGATGTTATCTTTCACACATTTCATGCTGTACATGCCAACAACCATGTGTCATATGAAAAGGCCTATTGATGTCTTGTTATGGTACTGGCATGCAAATTCCAGCCTTTGTTGCGATCAGGCAGCACAGGTGCATGAATCAGGTGCCTGTTGCAGTGGCCCATATGCAGCAATGTTCACTGAACAGTCATTGAAAGGACATTGTTGGTAGCCCCTTGGTTCATCTGGGTGGTCAGTTGCTCAATAGCTGCACATCTCTGCAGCCACCCAACATCTATGGCCCATGGCGTACCACACTTGGTTGGTTCAAATGGCTCTGAGCACTATGGGACTCAACTGCTGTGGTCATTAGTCCCCTAGAACTTAGAACTACTTAAACCTAACTAACCTAAGGACATCACACACATCCATGCCCGAGGCAGGATTCAAACCTGCGACCGTAGCAGTCGCACGGTTCCGGACTGCGCGCCTAGAACCGCGAGACCACCGCGGCCGGCTACCACACTTGCCTCAACACTGGTTTTGGATAGCAGCTTATCAGTACGCAAAGTATGTTTCAACCATGATGGCATGTGAACAGTTTAAAAACTTGGCCATTTCAGAAATGCTTCCACCCTTGTCCCAAAAGCCAATGATTGTGCCCTTTTGGGTGTCAAATAAATGACTCCGTTTCCACATTACGGCAATGAGTGCACTGTTTTCCACATCCACTTACATGCTAGTGCTGTCACCTGCTGTCTGCGAGTGGTAAATGCATGTTGATATCACACATAGGTGATGATCAAATTAATGTGATTGGCCCTGTAAAACACTGTGCAAATTCTCACTGCCATGGGACCAAGGAATAACAGATTCATCAACATATCTAAGAAAACATGGAGGTTGCAATACCATCAACTCCGGGGCACATTCCTCAAAATTTTCCCTAAAGGGATTAGCAATAATAGAAGAAAAAGAGCTCTATATCACTACTACATCTGCCTGCTCATAGAACTTGTCATTGCATAAAATGCAAGTGGAAGTCAACATATGCCAAAATATGTTAGTTAATTCAACACCAAATCTAATTCAGTTAACCACAATGAATCTTATAAACAAACACAGAGGTTTTTTATTGGAATCCTGCTCTCTCCTTGGTCAAACAACGGAGGGACCAAGCTAATGCTATTTGCACAACTACTGTTAATTAATATTCATTACTGATAACTGCTGGCATTGCTCATCTTTGGTTCTGTGGTGGTGCTAGTTGTTTAACTTGTGTGTTTTGTCTTACTGTATATACCATATTATGGTTCTCAGTCATCATAGCCCGGCATCCAGAAGGTTTTAACTTCTTGCCAGTGCTCTCTCATTGCATTTGTGTCTTGAAAATGATAGGGTGTTAACCTGCTGAAATACTAGCATTTGTCAAAGACATCACATAGCTGCATCCCCATTTGTTTGAACATTTTATATTCTGGAAGAGACTCAAATTTCACATAGTTATGTATATTAATGAAATTGTTATTGATATTTATATTTAATAAATGAACTTGTGACAATATTATTGCTTGTGTTATTTCTCTGTCTTCTTGAACATAGTCACTAAATCATATTTTCACAGGTGCACTCATTTGGTAGATAGCCAGTTACAATCTTTTCTGTGGAAGGAATTTTATCATCACTGTATATAGATAGCAAGACAGGAAAATGGCATCACATAGCTCTCAATCATTAACTGCATACCAACCCTAGAATCAATCTGCTTTTTTGCCTTCATTTTTGTTTCAGCATACAAGGACATTAAAGTAGTATGATATTTGGTCAAAGAACCCATTACAAGTATGTTAATCTGCAACATATCCAACTGATCTAGAGATTAAGTAGCAGTCCTTACTGCATTATTTTCTGATTTCATCAGACTATTTGTGCCTGGATTCCTTTCACTGCCTTTCTTACAATGTCAAAAAAAGTGTGTGGTTCTATTGTTCTACCTTGCTCCACACCTTCCATTTTGAGTAATACTGTGTACTGGTTATTTTGGATCATCTGGTATTTGAACATAACATGTAGATCCTGTGGAATGGACCCAACTATAGCTTTTCTCATATATTTGTTCCACACAAGTTTCTGCTCACTTGCAGCATGTCAACCTCTAATAACATCTCTCAGAGCTGCATTCTTGGAATAAAATATTCTTGCTTTCCTTGTTTCAAAAAGATCGTGTCAGGTTAATAGTTGACATTCTTTTCTAAAAGATGTACTCCACTTGATGAGAAAATCTGTTTAGAATTTATGTTAGGTGGTTGTTACTCAATAAATAAATACACCCCAGACAAAGAAAATGAAGTATACAAAAGAAATTATCAGATATTAACATAACTTCATAAATGTACAAAACATTAGCATGTATGTAAATAATTAGAGTTGTGATTCTCTGTGACAGAATGGCCACTAGGGTGCATTAGGTTTTTCATATTTAGTGTTGTTACCAGGCATGGAAGTGTATATAAGGGGTATGAACAGAATCAAATGCTGAGTGATCACTGTGAAGGATAAAGAGATGCCATATACTTGGGTGAGGCTGTGTTATCAGCACCTGACATACTTCGAAATGGGTCTCATTGTGGGTTTCCATTTGGGCAACTGGTTGAGTGGTGCGATATTGAGATATACACTCCTGGAAATTGAAATAAGAACACCGTGAATTCATTGTCCCAGGAAGGGGAAACTTTATTGACACATTCCTGGGGTCAGATACATCACATGATCACACTGACAGAACCACAGGCACATAGACACAGGCAACAGAGCATGCACAATGTCGGCACTAGTACAGTGTATATCCACCTTTCGCAGCAATGCAGGCTGCTATTCTCCCATGGAGACGATCGTAGAGATGCTGGATGTAGTCCTGTGGAACGGCTTGCCATGCCATTTCCACCTGGCGCCTCAGTTGGACCAGCGTTCGTGCTGGACGTGCAGACCGCGTGAGACGACGCTTCATCCAGTCCCAAACATGCTCAATGGGGGACAGATCCGGAGATCTTGCTGGCCAGGGTAGTTGACTTACACCTTCTAGAGCACGTTGGGTGGCACGGGATACATGCGGACGTGCATTGTCCTGTTGGAACAGCAAGTTCCCTTGCCGGTCTAGGAATGGTAGAACGATGGGTTCGATGACGGTTTGGATGTACCGTGCACTATTCAGTGTCCCCTCGACGATCACCAGTGGTGTACGGCCAGTGTAGGAGATCGCTCCCCACACCATGATGCCGGGTGTTGGCCCTGTGTGCCTCGGTCGTATGCAGTCCTGATTGTGGCGCTCACCTGCACGGCGCCAAACACGCATACGACCATCATTGGCACCAAGGCAGAAGCGACTCTCATCGCTGAAGACGACACATCTCCATTCGTCCCTCCATTCACGCCTGTCGCGACACCACTGGAGGCAGGCTGCACGATGTTGGGGCATGAGCGGAAGACGGCCTAACGGTGTGCGGGACCGTAGCCCAGCTTCATGGAGACGGTTGCGAATGGTCCTCGCCGATACCCCAGGAGCAACAGTGTCCCTAATTTGCTGGGAAGTGGCGGTGCGGTCCCCTACGGCACTGCGTAGGATCCTACGGTCTTGGCGTGCATCCATGCGTCGCTGCGGTCCGGTCCCAGGTCGACGGGCACGTGCACCTTCCGCCGACCACTGGCGACAACATCGATGTACTGTCGAGACCTCACGCCCCACGTGTTGAGCAATTCAGCGGTACGTCCACCCGGCCTCCCGCATGCCCACTATACGCCCTCGCTCAAAGTCCGTCAACTGCGCATACGGTTCACGTCCACGCTGTCGCGGCATGCTACCAGTGTTAAAGACTGCGATGGAGCTCCGTATGCCACGGCAAACTGGCTGACACTGACGGTGGCGGTGCACAAATGCTGCGCAGCTAGCGCCATTCGACGGCCAACACCGCGGTTCCTGGTGTGTCCTCTGTGCCGTGCGTGTGATCATTGCTTGTACAGCCCTCTCGTAGTGTCCGGAGCAAGTATGGTGGGTCTGACACACCGGTGTCAATGTGTTCTTTTTTCCATTTCCAGGAGTGTATATATATAGGGCATTCTGATCTAACAGTAGCCCATTGCTGGACTGCATGGAAACATGGCAGCAGGCATACCCATCATTCTGGTTCTGGTCGACCACACCACGTTTGACTATCAGATGAAAGGCTCACTGCATTGTGTGCCAAGTAACTCATAACCCCTTCATGCCTGCACCTGTCATCTGAGAACACGTAATGGATACCCTGCAACATTCTGTGCCATCCCATACCATTGGTTGGATTAGGCCAGATTAGGAAATCACCTTTCCACACATAGGCTTCTGTTAACATCACAACACAAATGACTGTGTTTGGAGTGGTGTCATGACTGGGAAGCATGGATTGCTGATGGACAGTCTTGCACTGTGTTCACTGATGAACTGTGATTCTGCACTACCCTGGATGGCCACTGTTGGCAAGTATGGTGGCAGAGAGGTTCCATTCTTCCAATGTTCTGAAGAGACACAGTGGTGTTACTCATGGTGTCATGCTGTGGGGGGACTATGGGGTGTGAATTCAGGTCACAGCTGTTAGTGATTCACGTTGGCACAACTGTATGTCAAGAACATCCTGTGTCCTCATGTGTTAATTCTTATGTGACAGTATCTTTGTCCTATTTTGCAACAGGACAATGCTTGTACATACATGGCATGTGTCTCTATGAACTAATTGTGTGACGCTGAGGCACTCCGAGGCCAGAGAGATCACCATATCCATCCCGGACAGAACATGTTGGACCAACTCATACGTCAGCTCTACCTAAATGTCAATATCCGGGATATCAAGGACCAGTTATAACTCTTGTAGGACATCTTGCCTCAGGAGAGGATAAAACAGTTTTACAACTCTCTTTTCAACCGAATCAGTGCATGCATCCTGGTCAGATGGGGATGCAACATCACACTGGTAAATGGGCTTACACTGCAAAATTTTTTGTAAATTTAACTCAAGTTTGTAATCACTGAAATAACATCTCACACCCTCTCAACCCATGACATTTCATTTTGTTTCCTCCTCCACTGTTGGGTGCTTCATTTCTTTCCCATGCAGTGTATTAATACCTCTTGGACTTGAAAGTAATATGTACCTCATAATACTAGCACTCTTTCCATTAAGAGTTCCAGTGAAATACTTCTCTTCAGCTGCCCTGTCAATTCTGAAACACTGCCATAAAAACAGAGTGGTTCTTCATTACAATATCACTGGTAATAAAGTATGAATTTATCATATCACACAGCAGAACAAGATACTGCAGTGTTTACAACTCTGAATTCTTATTTGGGAGTAACATGAAAAACTTACATAAAAAGTATGCTGTTGATGTTATCTCTGAAAAATAAAACAGATATCAGTATTTCATAACAAGTGTTCATTGCACAATGTATCATATAAGGTTATTACATGCTAAAGAAACTGGAAGTACTGTGAATGTACAATATAGAAAATTAATTATTGGTGTTCTACATACATTATATTTCTCAGCTTGATAACTAATTCATTGTAGTGTCACAGATAAGGATGTAAACTTCCATGTCGATGGCTGACATACTCTACAGCACTGGCCCCTTACTTAGCTTACATTTATTGCCTATCTCTTGCTCAGCGCAAAGTCCCAAGTGAATGGTAAAAAGTACAGGTAATTCCTGTATATGAGAGGGGTAAACGAATGGACCTGCAAAATTACAGACCAATATCCTTAACATCGGTTTGCTGCATAATTTTGGAATGTATTCTCAGTTCAAATATAATACATAGGTTTCAGAGAAGCATTTGACACGGTGCCCTGTACACTGATAATGAAGGTTCCCAGACATGCAAGTGGATCGAAGACTTCCTAAGTAATAGAACCCTGTATGTTGTTCTCGACAGCACATCTCCATCAGAGACAAGATACCATGAGTGCTACAGGGAAGTGTGATAGGACTGCTCTTATTCTCTATATACATGATCTGACAGGCAAGGTGAGCAGCAATCTGTGGCTGTTTGCTGATGATGTGACATACAGAAAGGTCTTGTAGTTGAGTGACTGTAGGAGAATACAAGATGACAAAATTTCTAGTCGGTGTGATGAATGGCAGCTAGCTGTAAATGTACAAAAATTATGTTAATGTAGATGAGTAAGAAAAACAATCCCATAATGTTCAAATACACCATTAGTAGTATATTACTCGACACAGTCATGTCGATTAAATATCTAGGCAAAACACTGAAACTTAATATGAAATGGGGCAAGCACATATGAATGATAGTAAGGAAGGTGAATAGTTGACTTTGGTTTATTGGGAGAGTTTTAGGAAACTGTGGTTCATCTGTAAAGGAGATGGTGTATAAAATGCTAGTGTGACTCATTCTTGAGTATTGCTCAAGTGCTGGGGATTTCAACCAGATCAGATTAAAGGAAGACATCAAAGCAATTCAGAGGTGGGCTGGTACATTTGTTACCGGTAGGTCTGATAAACATGCGAATATTATGGAGGTTTCCCTGCAGGGAAGGCAACAGTCTTCTTGCAGGACACAGTTGAGAAATTTTAGAGACTCAGCATTTGGAGCCGACTGCAGAACACTTTTTCTGCTACCAATGTACACTTCATATATGGGCCACAGACATAAGCTATGAGAAATTAAGGCTTGCATGGGGGCAGTAGACAGTTGTTTTCCTATCACTCTATTTGCAAGTCGAACAGGAAAGGAAATGATTAGAAGTGGTACAAGGTACCCTCCACCTTGCACCATATGGTGGCTAGTGGATTATGTATGTGGATGTAGATGTAGACAAGCTGTCATATCAAAATGACTCTATTATTATTATTATTATTATTATTATTATTATTATTATTACTATTACTACTGCTACTACTACTACCACTCACAATAAGGGGGTTATTAAGAAAGCAAGGTGTAATTTCTTATAAGACATAAACAATCACCGATTTTTTCGAAGAACCGTTCATATTTAATTCCTTACATGTTTCTCTATTTTTCTACATAGGTTCCATATTTGTCATAACATTATACAAGCTTTTGTATCCCTAAGTCATAGATGTCTGCCATTTGTGAGGATAAGCTGTCTCGTTTCACCTTTTTGTCTGTTGTGAAGCACTTGCCATCAAGAAACTCCTTTAGGTAGTGGAACAAGTGAAATTGCTCAGTGCTAAGTCTAGACTGTGCAGTCGGTGGACAATCTGTTTGCATCCAAAAGGCCTCATCATATTTTGTTTCTGAATAACAGAATGGGGTCTGGCATTATCATGCAGCAACAAAGCTACAGACATCAGAATGCCACGTCACTTATTCTGTATTGCATGTTGAAGTTTTGTCAGGGAAGTGCAATAAGCATCTGCATTTATTGTTGTCTCTTGCTGCATAAATTCAATTAACAAGACTCCATATCCATCCTGAAGCACAGATGCCATAACCCTGGGTGTTGGGATTGTTTGCTTAACCTTCACTTTGACTGGTGATATTGTGCGACACCATTCCACTAACTGACGTTTAAACTCTGGGGCCATATGAGAAACGTACATCTCACTCCATGTGACAATTTTCTCTAGAAACGGATTACCTCCCTTATGACATTGCTCCAGAAACATCAGGAGCACAAGCCATTCTTTCCATTTTGTGTTTCTCAGTAAGCAGCCTGGGAACTGAACATGCACACAATTTGTGGAATTGCAAATTGATAGAGACAATTTTGTGCAGAGTTTTTCTGCCCATGTTCAGAAATTCCAATGCTTAAGCTGAAATTGTGAAAAATGCTATTTTTCATGAATCTCTTCTTTCATGCCTATGAACAAATCTTCCCAGATCACTGATGGTCAGTCTGGTCGCGGTTCATCATGGACATTTTCCCATTCGTTCTTGAAAGCTCTCGCCTACTTACGCACTTTGCTGTCGCTTGTCACAATGGGGCATACCCCTAACTTACCTGCTGATGAATTTCCACTGCTGCAATGTTCCTTGTTGTCAAAAAACAAATCACTGACCTTATGTCACAGTCGGCAGGCTGGTCAGTTGTTTAAAACATTTTGAACTAACACTATAAATAGCACACTGTGACAATATTAATGCAAATGGCATCGTTTGACGAGGGAGGCACATGTGTTTCAATGTTCGTGTGACACTTGATTAGCCACGGCAATTCAGACCTTACTTTCTGAATAACCCTTGTGGAAATGCAGAACCTTCTAGCTTTATTTTAGAGGGGGGATTCATGTAATTTTGAGATGATTCATTGGGCAATTAAGAACCACTATTAAGTAACAAATTTCCTTGTTTTATTCTTCCTTCTATGTTAGTATTTAATGCCTTATATTTGTATGATGATGATGATGATGATGATGATGATGATCACAGCAGGAGAATTTTCTATTTATGCACCAGAGATGCACACATCATTTGTAGTATTCATCAGTGGAACAGTGCAGGAAGAAAATTTTTCAAGATTTTGGAGTCAAACACCCTTTTAGTTCAGAGATCTTTTGAGTTGTTTATTCGATATGATAACAAACAACACATTGTGCAAATGAATGTCAAAATATCTGTTCACCAGTGTGTTTGAAAATTCTGTCTTCTACAGAAATACTGCTAGTAACAGGATTAAAAATTGTGAACAATGTGTACTAAATGCTTAGATAAAGTATATGCTGTATAATATTACAATAATATCAACTGTAACTGCTATCTTCAGGTGACTGCATTGTACACAAACAGAAAAAAAAATTTCACAACAAGGAGTTGTGCGAGGTAAATGAAAGTTGGTAGGCATGTTTCTACATCTTGAGGTTGATGTCTATTCAAATTTTGCACCAGCTGCATCAGAGTGGTACTTTAGCAAATCTATGAGCATGCAAGTCAACTTTGCTTTAAAAATGTGCTGTACAGGTCATAAGCATTACTTACCTTTGAGATTGGACAGAGGGTTGATGTTAGTCAAAAATGCCTTTAAAACGATGAAGATGCCATTATTAACAGCTCACTGAGTTTGAACGAGGTTGTGTAATATGGTTATGAGAAGCTGGATGTTCCTCCCACAGTATTGCAGAGAGACTTGATAGGAATGTAGCAACTACACATGACTGCTGGCAACCATAGCAGTTTTCAACTTCCGTGGTGTCATGCGGCACCTCACTGAAGGGCAGAGTGGAGGTCTGTTGTGTTTTCTGATGAAAACCAGTTCTGCATTGGTGCCAATAATGGCCATGTGTTGGTTAAGAGGAGGCAAGTTGAGTGCCTGCAAGCAGCAACTTGTCTACAGCCTAGACACACTAGACATACACCTGGGGTTAGTGTCTGGGGCACAATTTCATAAAACAAAAGGAGCGACTCCATGCATCCAGACTGAAAAATGTGGTCGTCAGTCTGGTCATTGAACCTGTTGTGCCAGGGTCAGGTGACCTCGCAGTTTGGTCCCTTACCCCCTCCCCCCTCCCCCTCCCCCTTTCAAACCAATCAGCCACACTCATCCACACACTGCTGTTGTAACCCAACACACACTACAGACTGTCGTCATGTTGCCTTGGCCTGCTTGATCACCAAATCTGTCTGCAATCAATATCGTATGGGACAACATTGGATGACAACTCTAGTGTCATGCACAAACAGCAGTAGCTGTCCCTGGATTGACCGAGTGGAACAGGCATGGAATTCCAGCCACAAACTGGTATTTGGCACCTGTATTACAATACATGCATGTTTGCATGCCTGCATTCAACATTCTCACAATTACACTGGTTATTTATGTACCAGCATTTCAAATTTGCAGTGGCTTTTCTCACACTTACATAATCCTGTGGTCTTGCAACATTAATCACTTAAGTACGTAACCTAGTCAAATGTATTCCTGAAATTTCATTACTCTAAATTAATTGTTTCTTGGTGTGAAGAATTCTTTACCATCAAAGTATGTCAACTTGTCTCCACAAAGACTTGGTGTGAAATGCGTAAATTGTAACTACTTTATTACATTCTAGAGAGATAAAGGAAAGAACCAAATAGAAAAAGACATGTACAAATCAGTCAGTAACTGGCTAAGGGTTATTAGACCACTCCTAAAATTAGATTCAGAACTGTACTGCATCTCTCTGTAATGTTCATCATGTAGAAGTATGTCAGCAAGTAACCAATGAACAATAACAACTATGATAGACTTCATTTTGTTAAAAGAATGTGGGTCCTTTCCATGTTCAGTACTCTCTCTCTCTCTCTTGAACACCACATTCGTTGTATATGAGCCTAAGGCAAGGTGCCTGTGGATGTGGTGTAACACGTGATGTGACACATACATGGTAGTGGTGTGGTATGCATGTGACTCAACACCAATAGAAGTGATTCACTGTTAATAACATGGCACAATGTTTTCTTCTGACAATGTTCTGGCTTTAATCAACTTAATATTAATCAGTGAAAGTCTAAAAGAAGATGTTTCGTACATCCTTACTAGGATACTAATGTGACTGAACAAGGTGCTAATAGTATTTACAGAGTTGAATATGCTTCACACTTTTCTTTAATTCTTTCTAAGGACACACTACAATTTGAATAACTGAGGGTGAAATGTGCAAAGCAATATGAGAACATCAGTAGATTGAATATTTAACAACACCAGCTCAAGGAATCTGAAAGAAGACTTCTAATTGTTATTGGAAACTATGGAATTTACCGAACTGTATTGGTATCTTAGACAGAAAGCACATCAGAGTTAAAGCTCCTGCTAAATCTGGGTCAACATTGTATAATGACACAGGTTTTACTTTCACAGTCTTATCAGCTGTTTCAGATGTAGATGGACTACTTTTATCAAATACTGGGGAATACAGCTGTATCAGTGACAGAAATTATTACAGTCATGTCAGTAGTATATTATTTGGGGATGAGCTCTCACTTCTATAACCTGCACCACTGCCACAATAAGACTGCAAACTTCCTTATTATTTTGCTGTGGATGTTGCTCTTCCCCACACAAAACAAATATTGAGTCCATGTGATTGTAAACAATCACCTAATGAATGATGCATATTTAATAACAGATTATCTAGGGGTGCATGGCAGAGTGTACCCCTGAACCACTATTAGTCATTTCCTTTCCTGTTACACTCATGAGCACAGCAAGGGAAAAATTACTATCTCTATGCCCCCATACAAGCCATAATTTCTCTTATCTCCATGGTCCTTGTACGAAATGTGAATTGGTGGCAGGAGAACCATTCTGCAATTACCTTCAATTGCTGGTTTTCTAAATTTTCTCAACAGTGTTCCTCGAAAAGACCATCACCTTCCCTCCAGGGATTTCCTTTGAATTCCCAAAGCATCTCTGTAATATATGTGTGTTGTTTGGACCTACCAGTAACCCATTTAGCAGCCCACCTCTGAATTGCTTCAAAGTCTTCCTTTAATCCAACCTGGTGTGGATTCCAAACACTCAAACAGTACTCAAGAATGGTACACACTAATGTCTTGTGCGCGATCTCCTATGACAGATGAATCACACTATCCCAGAATTCTCCCAATAAACCAAAGTCTACCATTTGCCTTCCTTACTACAATCCTTACATACTTGTACCACTTCATATTACTTTGCAATGTTAGACCTAGAAATTTGGTCAATGTGACAAGCAGCACACTACAAATGCTGTATTCGAACATTACAGGTTTATTTTTCCTACTCATTTGCATTAATTTCGATTTTTCTACATCTAGAGCTAGATGCCATTCATCACACCAACTAGAAATTTTGTCAAGTCATCTTGCCTCCTCCTACAGTCACTTGACGACACCTTCCCATACACCACAGCAAGATCAGCAAACAGCCACAGATTGCTGCTCGCCCTGTCTGGCAATTCATTTATGTATATAGAAAATAACTGTGGCTCTATCACACATATCCTTGGAGCACTCCTGACAATATCCTTGTCTCTGATGAACATTCACGATTGATGACAACGCATTAGGTTCTATTACTTAAGAAGTCTTCAAGCCACTCACATGTATGTTTTCTTTTGTTTGTTTTGTCTTAGGGTGCAAAAACAAGTAAAGTCATATGCACCTATGTCAGGACCATAAAACATGAAGACAAAAAAGAAGTTAAAAGCAACGACACATATAGCCCAATTGACAGAAGGAAAGACAGCTAAAAACAGGGACTTGGAGAAACACCCATAAAATACGCCATGGAGATAATGGAAGTCCTGAACTAAAGATTAAATTTCCTTGGCTATATTGCTATGGCAGATAAAAAATAAAACGTGGTCAACAACCAGTGCATCATTCGCTAAAATGGCTGATAACTCAGATGGTAAACATATATTAGAACGTAAATGGTTAAAAAAAGGGCATTCCATCAGGAAATGGCAAACTGTCAAAGGTTGACGACAATGAGCATAAAGTGGTGGCGGATCACCACTTAACAAATGGCTATGGCTAAGAAGACAGTGCCCAATATGCAACCAAGCTAAAATGATCTCCACAGCGAGATGGCAGAAAGGAGGTTGGCCAAGCCACTCGGAGAGGTTTAATTTCCCATAGCTTGTTCCCATGAAGGGAAAACCAGTGGTGATGCCAAACTGATACCACTTGCTGACAGATGGTAAGACAGAGATTATTGGAGGCAATGGAAGAACTAGCAGGCCGAGATAGGAGGACTACAGCCTAAGCAGCCGGTCAGTGGCCTTGTTTCCCGTCAGACGGACATGACCAGCGACCCACATAAACATCACAGAGGCTCCATCAAGAGAGAGCCAGCAAAAGCTTTTCTGGATCCATTGCACTAAGGGATGATTGGTGCAGAGCACACACAGGCTCTGAAGGGCTCTGAGAGAGCTGGAGCAAATGACACAATTGAAAGTCTGTGTCACCAGATGTACTGCATGCCCAGGTACGTGGCAAAGAGCCCTGCTGTAAATACTGAGCAGAGTTCCAGAAGCTGATATCAAAAATTGTTGGTGCCAATGATGAAGGCACATCCAACATCATGGTCAGTCCGAGAGCCACCAGTGAACACAAAGGTACTGTAGAGAAGTTCCAAGTGAAAGTCAAACTTACAGCAATAGAGCAAGTCTGGGGTAGTTTCCTTAGGAAGCGAATGAAGTCCAAGGTGAACACAGTCTGCCACACAAAGCCAAGGTGGTGAAGGGTTCACACCCATCGGAAAAGTGGCAAGTAGCATGAAGGTAAGCTGCAGCAGCAATGGGCAGAAGTGAACTCCAGGAGGTAACAGAGAAGAGGGACATGCCCCATACTGGAAGTTAAAGGAGTCATTGAAGAAGGCGGTACAAGTATCTGTTGAGGAGAACATCACATAGGTATGACAGTGGTAGTTCGGCAGCTTCTGCATACAGACTCTCAAAACGGCTAGTGTAAAAGGGAGCAATGGCCAAACGGATGCCATGATAGTGGATTGTATTGAGATGGTATAAGATAGACGGACATGCAGATGCATAAACGAAACACCCATAGTCTAGTTTTGAACGGACAAGAGATCCGTACAAACTGAGGAGGGTGATTCGATCTGCTCCCCAGGAAGTACTGCTAAGGACATGTAGGACACTGAGGAACCAGTTACAGCGGGTGTGGAGAACTGCATTATTTTGCAAAATCATTGACAAAAAGGGAGCCGGAGATGCCCAGCAGGAAACAGGCCATAACAGGGTTAATGGCGATAGCAAAGAGAAAAATGCTCAGGACGGAATCCTGAGGCACACCGTTTTCCTGGGTGAAGGTGTCTAAAAAGGCAGAACCCATGTGTACCTTGAAAACTCTGTCTTTTAAAAACTGCTGAAGGTAACAAGGTAGGTGGCCTTGTAAGCCCCACATGTAGACAGCACAGAGGATACCAGTTCTCCAGCAGATGATGTAGGCTTTGTCCAAATCAGAAAACACGGCCACAGTCTGGTATTTCCACAGAAAACCATTCATGACATGGGTTGACAAAGTGACAAGATGGTCAACTGCAGAACTACATGCTCGAAATCCACATTGTGCAGTGGTTAGTAAATTGTGAGACTCAAGCCACCACATCATCCGGGCATGAATCACATGTTCCATCACCTTGCAAACTCAGCTATTGAGAGAAATGGGGTGGTAGCTAGATTAGAAGGAAGGTGTTTGTCCTTACCTGGCTTAGGTATGGGTATGACAGTGGCTTCATGTCAGCATCTGGGAAATATACCCTCTGCCAAGATGTGATTGTATGTGTGAAGGAGGAAGCACCTGCCCACAAGAGAAAGGTCCTGCAACACCTGAATGTGAACATTGTGCAGCCCAGGGGCATAGGACTGGGATTAAGTGAGAGCATGATCTAGCTCACTCGTAGTAAAAGTGGCATTGTAGCACTCATGATTCTGAGAAGAGAAGGGCATAACCTGAGCCTCCTCCAATCATTTCCGATGGAGGAAGACAGAATGATAGTGGGTGGAGTTTGAAATCTCCGCAAAATAGCAGCCCAAGGTGTTGGAGATAGCAACAAGGACCACTATGACATCATCTGCTATGGTCAGGCCAGAAACTGGAGAATGGACCTTGGTCCCAAAGAGCCGTCAAAGGTTGGTCCACACGACGTAAGAGGGAGTGGAACTTTTAAAAGAACTAGTGAATGAAATCCAGCTAGCTTGTTTTCTATACTGAAGAAATATATAGCAAATACAGCTCGTCATAGTAGAATGACAATTAAAAACATGTAGAGCATGTCTCTGCACGCAAATTGCGTTGCAGCATGCCTCAGTCCACCAAGGAACCAGGACACTGCATGGTAATTATGAAGTGCGAGGAACGGAACATCCTGTGACAATAAGGATAACATTTGTAAGGTCAAAGCGAATCAAAAAGAAATGTGAGACGTAAAAGTAGTTGTGAGGACACAATCTTGTTCCCTGGGGGCAGAGAACAAGTGGATTCTGCAATTCCAAGAGCAGCCGTAATTTCTCCTTGTTGGATCTAAGGCCGCAAACATTCCAGTGGAGGAGAGTCATGACAGGGAAAGGGGAGTCCCCAACAAAAAAATGGTTGGTGGTGAGCACCGACAAGATGAAGGTCGGCCGAGTGAGAGTATCACATGGCGACACCATTAAAGAGGATCTCGGAGTCAGCGAAGGAGAAGACCATTTGCCTCTGCTTGATTTCTTGGAGCCTTTCCAGTTGGCAGAGGAAGAATCAGACATTTTTTAGCTGGAGGGATGTGAAAAGTCTTCACGGAAGTAATATTTTTGTCCTTTCTGGCCTGCCAGTTGTGTAGCAGGAGACTTCATTCCAAGAGTTGAAAGTTTGGTGGCTTGTTGCACAACTGGAGGAGGAGGAGGAGGAGGAGGAGGAGGAGGAGGACGACGACGACGACGACGACGAGAAGAGAGGGATGTTACCATGACACTGGGCAATTTTACATCTGCTGTTCTGAATTTGAGGTTGCATGTCTGCATGGCCCTGTCCTTCGTGGAGCGAGATGCAGCAAGAACAGTACTATAAGTGCAGGTTGGTAGAACACAGGTTTTCCAACTAGCCAACAACTTGCAAGCGACAGGGTAAGGTACGTTTTCCTTCACCCAGATCTCCTGGACAATCTCAGGAGGAGGCTGCATGGTCACCATTGCAATTGATACAGGGGAGAGGAGGAGCTGGACAATCACCCTTGTGAGCATCCCTACCACAGGTTACACATTTGGGTGAGTGTCAACAGGCTGTTCGAGTGTGGTTGTAATGATGACAATGGTAGCAGCACATTGGGTTCGGAATGTACAGTCTGACTGTGATAACTACACAGCCCGCTCTGAACTCTGAGGGAAGCACTACTCTATCAAACATAAGAAAAAAAGAGTGTGTGTGGGCACTTAGAATACATCTACCTTTTTCATCACCCCATGGACTGCAATACTTCCGTGATGAGGGAGTTAAGTTTGGATTTCTGCCTCGGTCAGAGCATTGAGCAGTCTAGTGTAAAAGACACCACATGAACAAATCAGTGTTCAATGGGCCTCAACACGAACAGAATAGCCATTGAGGAGTGAAACTGCAAGCATTTATTGTGCTTGAGAATCAGACGTAGTCTCAAAAAGCAAAGTCCCATTCCATAAACGAGAGCAGGATTTCACACGGCCAGCAATTTCATCAACACCTTTCTTAATAATAAATAGATTTACTGTAGTAAAGCACTGAGTGTCTTCGTTACGTGAAACCATTAGGAACCATAATGCAGCTGAGAGGTTCTTCTAATCGTTAGCCTCATTCTGTTCATGTTTAGTAGACATAGACAATGAAGAGATGATTGGCTGATACCGAGAAAATCCTGCACAATTGCCAGTGTCTCTGATGTTGCACTCCTCCCAACTGGGGATGCCCCTCAAAGGGGGTGCACCACCTTAAGTGTGTATCACACCTCCCGAACACCTGACAGGAGGTCTAATTGGCAATTTGAGGATGTAACAGCTCAGGCGATGACCCTTTCCTGGGCCTGGCCTGTACCAGGGGGTATGAGCAAACCCTACCTGTCGACCAGGGGCTGGGAATTACACATTACCCAGTCCCCTGTTACATGTCAGATGTGTGGACTGGCCTTCAGGAGCGAACAGGGAAGAAGAAGAAAAAGAAGAACCTCAAATGCCAAAGCGAAGGAAGGATAGGAGAATGGGAAAGGAGGAAGAAAAAAAAAAGACTGAAAAAAACAGTGGAGAGACTGTTCTTATGCCAGGCCACTGAAAATGCAGAACACATTCCCTAAAACATCCCAGACATGTTGCCGAAAGGAGGGAAAAAGAATAGCAAGAGGATAGACATGCAGCACAGAAGGGAAAAGATGCTGCGAAGGCTACAGCCCCATGGTAGCGAAGCACGAACTTGCCAATGATTGGTAAGTCCCCTATGGTGGCCACTCACATATATGGGAACCAATTCCATACGCTTGTCCCTTCGCTAATGTGTGTAGAATGCGCTGTTGGTATGTTAGTGAAGAGGTTTCAGGTGTTGGATACTTCAGTAAAATGTAAAGTGAATAAAACTGATATGATATTTCAAGTTATTTGTATGTTACGTAACTTTACGCAGATTCATCATGGTGTATTTTCTGCCACTTATGCAGGACAGTACAGAATGAGAACTCACATCAAAACCCGGGAAACCAACAGAGACCTATAAAAATGCTATGGACTTCAGAAAATGGCTCTGAAATTCCTTTCATAGTCCAAGTGGAGACTTGTCTTGACATGAAGTATATATGTAGCTACATACCAAAAGGATCTGATATTATGTTACATCCGGCAAAACAGTAAAAATGTTTGTAGGTCTATTTTATAGAAAAGCACATTATGTATCTCCGTTTTACCAAAAGGATCTAATATTATGTTACACCCAGCACAACTAAAAATGTTTGTAGATCTGTTTTATAGAACAGCACATTATGCATTTCTGTTTAGTTCCACATCTTTTTCCTCTTCCACAAATAAATTAAATGAGTTTCAATTACAATACCAGTTGCTCATATTTCACTTGCAATCCTTTCCCACATTTTATCTCAGATATTCCTGTGATAGTAAATACTGCAGTGATAGTAAATACATAGATATTTTTCCACAAAACTAACAAAACAAATGGTGAGTGCTGGAGTATCTCATTTTTCTGGGTAGAGAGACAATCACACTATCAAAGCAGAAATGTTGATAAACTGTCACCACTCACAAATGTGTGTGGTAAAAGTGGAGCATGCCACATTCATCTGCAGTGATGTGACACGACATGTCTCAGTTACATTGCACGAGTTCAGTACGCATTGCTTCGTTAGACTGTGTTTGTTCCTTATGCCACACCACACACCAGATCACTTGCTATGTCACTTTGGTGAGTTTGTAAACCATCTGTATCTCATGTGTGGGCACACTGTAGTACTCATGGACATACGTTTCAGCATATGAACAAATCGGGAGAAACTCAATTTAAAACAAGACCACTGCAATTAAAATTAGTCATTTGACTGCAAAGTAATTTGAATGTATTGAGAAGAAGATGCACACAGAGTGCAAATATTGCATTAATGACAATTTTACTAACATGTAGTGACTATTCACATTTCATATGTATGTATGAAAGTGGATGGGAAAAGAATGTTTGTAGATGTCACAAGTGTTTTCCTTTCATTAGAAGTACCGTATGACTTAAAACATACTGAAAATGGTACTTAGTGATATTTTAGAACACACTACATAGTTGCATATAATCAAGCTGTTTACAAAATAATACCCACTTTTCAGATAAAAATCTTTTATTTAACTCAGAAATATTCTCAGATCAAAAAGATACACAGTAACAATATATTCAGTTCACTACACATCCATCAAATGCTTTATAAAACTGCAATTGCACTATCAATGACACATCTCAAAATGCTTAATGTCAATGGCAGTTACCACATTTGATATTTTTCCCCTTACCTCTCAACAGAAACATAAAAAGACAGCTGGTAGTAAAAAAGTTAACTTGGTACAGAAATTCATTTTAAAACAGCATCCAGCATACCATTTTAAAATATCTGCACATCTACATGTAAGGACGAAAGGAATTTGCAAATGAAATCTACATACTTATCTGAGTACATTAATAATACTGTATAATACTTATTCCAGATATAAGTCCAGAAAAAATATCACATTTTCTTTGATTGTGTTTTCAGTTTGAGTAAAGAAACATTACTGCAGTTAATGCATGTTGAAAAGATAGAACTGACAATGTTAACATCTGTAACAAAACAATATTTGTGGTACCCTTATGAATTCAGGGTCTTACAATTTACAGCTGAAAAATGTAAATTATTTCCAAACTGAAATACTTTTTAATGTACTGCAATACATAGTCAAAACATTAAAAAAACTGTACAGTACCAACTTTCTGAGGAAAGTAGAATGAGTTTTCTTACACTTATGAATAACATATAGACAGTTCTCTTTATGACATATTTAGTATTCTAATCACTCAAAAATATGCTTCAGCATGTGTAACAGATCCTAATAACTGGCAAGAGTCAAGCAACAACTATAAAACAATGATAAAATGCAATACTGATCTGCATTTAGTAAATAATATGCACAAAATACTTTAACAGAGATAATGGCATCTCAGAAATTTGGACAGAGCAGATGTCCGGTCAAAAAGTATTAGCCCATAAATAAAGTTAAACTTTATTATATGTTCATAAACTTAACAAATTCTCAGAAGCAGTACAACCTTCAGAAATCACTAACATATGGTGTAAACTTTCTAACTATTGATATAATCATGAAATATTGGCTGTACATACTGCCCACATTCGCATTATCTTTGGACATTTGAGATATATATTCATTACATTATAAAATATACTTTTCAATCTTGTCTGTTCTCATCAAGTACATTTCCGCAGTTGGATTTTGATCTTTATTTTACAGCAAACAAAATTCTGCATTCAAAAAGTTCAACTTCATACTCATTCCAAAAGCCAAAGCAGTGACTTTAGTCACCACACTCCAGTTTATTTCAAAACTTGTATTTCACAGTTTGGAGTTTATCAGAAAACTAACAAGAATTTAAGCTACCTTCATAGCATTCAAGTATAATAATGCAAATAATACACCACTACAAAGTGAACACAAAACAAGAAGTGAATGAAAAATCAGCAGGACCTGTTTGCAATTACAGTGTTACTTGGTAATGATTTATTTGAGTGTATAAATAACTCCTACAACCAACAAAAAGCACAGCCAAAGCTTTAAACTTTCACCTGCAGATTACAAGTGTGGCTCTTTCATGAAAGATTAGTTTTACGATTCAAATGAGATTGCTGCTTTGACAACTACAGCAACAAATTACACTGGTTTCACCTTTAATATTAATAAAATTTTCACATTTATACGGGAAGGCAAAACTTTAAGACCATTAGGAGGCCGTTATGTCACAAATCCATTCTGCCAATGTGGACACAAGTGTTGAAAATGTAGGAAGTGGTTCTGAAAAGTAATTAGTACATGTAGCACACAAGCTTTGCTAGAGTATAATGTATGCCACTTATGATGACCAAAAGGACAGATACTATCTGAGACTAACATAATATTGAAGAAATTTGGGGAAAAAATACAGTATTACAAAATTATATTCAGAGGGCACACTTCATATCATTACGATCACCACTGGTAAATGATTGAAGACTGTCAATAATGAGTAAAGGCCAAAGGAAAAATTGAATGAAAAGCTTTCACTCAAAACACATCACTTGGTGAAACGCACCTGTACCTTATTCCAGTTGTGATGAACTAACTTGAAAAAGGGGACAGGGAGCCCTCAATTACATAAATAAAATACACAAAGATTTTGACAAAATGTTTCACCAGAACACAAAAGGTTGTGTGTGAAAATCTGAAAATTACATAGCTTCTCCTAGGTCAAGTGTTCCTATACTAAAATTTTATTATATTTTCATAAACTTGAATTCTTACAAGCAGTACAGCCATCAGGAATCACTAACACGTGGTGTACATTTTCTAACTATTGATATAATCATCACATTATGGCCGCATATACTGCTCACATTAATATTACTTTGGGACATTTGAGATATATATGTTACATTATAAAATATACTATTCAGTCTGGTCTGTTCTCATCAAGTTATGAAAGTAGCCTATACAAACTCTGTGTATAGTGAATGACAGCACCCATTTTTTGCAAAGACAAAAATTATGGAGGGAAATCTATCAAGCCACCACATTTAACAAAACAGTACTTCTGAACCAATTAGTCCTCTAAAAGCAAATTCCTAAGCTTAATCATGAACAAAATCCTATCTGCACATCCCAGTGGTGGAGAACAGTAATGTCATACAGTGACTAACATAAGGATGAACTGAGTAAATGCAAGGATAAGCATTTGTTAAAACTTCTATTTGTCACTGGGGTGAGAAATTGCCCTAAAAAATAAAAGAACTACTGTTATACGGAATGGAATGGCAACGAAAATAGCAACAAAGAACTACATAGATCCACTGAGTTTTTTGAGACAAAACGTTCCACAAATAGTTTTTGAGTCACGCCTTTGAGGAATAGGTGGGGGTGGGCAGACTTGCTCAAATGGAACCACTTCATAGATGAAAAGAAGAAGATTAACATTGGTATGATCAACATAAATATTTCATTTGAGGCAGAAAAAGCTCAAATTTTATGTAAGAAATTGACAAGCTTCAAGTGGATAAATTGGGTGCTGAAGAAACTTGATGGTTTGGGTGTGAAAAATGTTGTGTCCCAGTTAGGGTTATCACGGTAGAATTTATAGGTATTCCACCCCAAAAATCTAACAAAACTTGATTAATTTTATGAAGATGTCAAAGCACCATTAAAACTGGCAAGAAAGAATTGAATGCAATCATGGACAGTTTTAAGACTAATGCAGAGATTACGAAGATATAATAGACCTATTTGGCCCAGGACTTCATAATGAGAGAGGAAACCATTTCATTGAAATTTGTCAAGTGGAAAATACGAAAATCAAAAGCACTTGGTATCAATGACCACCTTAGAGACTCTGGACATGGAAATTCCCGCAGGCACACCACTGGACATATAAACAAAACAGACCATATAAATACATCAGAAAAGTTAAAACCAAAATAACATCCTAAAATTAAAATAATGTACTACTTACTCTGGAACAAGGGGTCAAAATGATCCCTAGCCTACATATTTTTGTTATAATCTGTTCAGTTTTAGTTATTTAAAGCACATTATCTGACTTTTCATGATGTTCTACACTCGTTACGATAATGTATTGCAACTTAAAAAATACAAAATTCGATGTTTTCATTGAAACTTTGAACAGCAAAAAGGGTCAATTAGACTTCCCATCATTTCTACTATCTGTGCCACAGTATAAATATTATTTAGTGGTAAACATTCTAACAATAAATTGGCAAGTGCAGTAAATAATGCAACAATGAGGTAACAGTAGTTGATATCCACAGCCAGTAAAAAAACCTTCATTGTTGCTACCCTTGGTATGTAGATTACAGACGACACCAGAAAGACTCTTGAATCCTATATTGCCAGCACAAACTTTCTGACAAGAAATCTTTCATATTTCAGAGAATTCAGGTGCTGTATCCAAAACCAATTGCTTCCTTAATGGATGTAGTTTTGTACCAGAGACAAATGCAGGGCCAGTTCAAGAACATTTTTCCACACAAGCGAATTAGCATTTGGTGCCACTTTTTCCTCCCCTTTTCCCACATACACTTTCACCCATGTCAGTTTCCATTACAAATTGGCCACCACTGGTGCCCCTCTCAGCTTGGCACCCCAAGCAGCCACTACTAATTGTTCTATGTCCTATATCGAAATCTTGCAATTGTGGTGCCTCTGGCACCCATCATAGCTTGGTGCCCCAAGTAGCAGTTTATGTTGCTTGGGCCTCAAACCGGGCCTGAAGTAATAATCACAGACTGGATGAACAAATTATGGTGGAGGAGAATGCAGGTGCAAGTCCAATTCATGACATACTCCAGTAATTTGAATAGGTTCACTTAATTGATTTAGCAATGACGGTACCTACAGATGGGACAACAAAAGTGTCAGACTTGCCATAGTCATCAACTGGAAAACAGTCTGATATGAACATCCTAAATGTGTGACGTGGAAAAATTAGTTACACCTAACAACTTGGTCATTCTGTTACCAGTGCTCTTTGAATTCTTGTCAATGAATCAGTGCTTCAGCTTATGAAAAAATGTAAAGTCAAATATTCAAAGAAAGACTAAAGAACAAAAGTTGAACTGTGTCATTTGGCAAATAGAATAAATTACTGCCATGATGTATGTTCAGGGTGCCACCTGCACAGGAGGAACATAAGCAGATGATCTGTAGTCGTATGCTTTGGAGACTACAGTTAGGGAGGACATGAGGGGAAGAACTAGAGTTCAGATTCCTCTTTAAAAAAAAAAAAAAAAAAAAAAAAAAAAAAACCACCCAGTCAGTAACCTGGTAAGATCATTGTTCTGTCTGAAATTTAGAAGACTGTTGTAAATTGCCTTGCTTGATATCACCCATAAATAATACAGCAAAACAGGGTGCACATTCACATGTGCCCAATAAAACAGACAACTATGACATAAAACACCTGATTGCTGCTGACAGAGAGATGAAGAATGCATGCAATTCATTTCTATACATTGGTAAGAAAAATGCAAATTGAGCAAACCAGCTGTTGGAAGAGTAACTCATCTTGCATCTCACAGAGTCATCTATAAGTCAAGAAAGAAAAGTGACTATAGACAATTCTTCACTTCTGTTCATCTATCTAAGAAGCTACAACACAAGGAAGCATTAGTGGGCATAATAAACAAGGCTCACTGTGAAATTCTGGATGAGGTAAGAGGCCTGAAGCTGAAGTATGTCCCACTACAATCCAGTGACTGAATGGATACAGGGAATGCACCATGACTGTATTTATGTGTCTGACCATGTGAAACATAAATATACTATGAAGTATATGTGGGAGATGATCACTGTCTTCTGCAATACCTGGTTGTGATGGCAATCAGTGCAATAGATAAGCTACAAAACAGGAACAAAGCAACACATGAAAAGGAAGAAGTTAACTCCGCAGCCAGCAGATGAACTAAAGCGAAGATAAGTTCAGAGAGGAAAGCACTAGGGCGCACAACAGCATAACAGCCAGTCACAGTCAGTGTGGCCCGTTCTCCTGGTACATTATGACAGGTCATCTGCAAGAGTCTACTTTGTGTTCAGTCACATTTTGTGTAGCACTTTTTGTTGGGTACATGGAGAAGTGCAAAATCTGGCCTGTTCGTGTATGGGTTTTGTTTTCCCACCTGTATTTCATTTAGACGTCCAAAAATTGTTACTGGTGACACACTTTGGTTATGCACGTATGTGAATAGCATTAATTATTCACCTTACCACAACTGATAGTGAAAGGTAGCCTTTTGAAACAAGTAAAAGTGATGAATAAATTCAACATGGCACAAGTATAACATTCATTTTACACATATTTCTTCCAAAGGTCATGTGAAGATCATAGGCTTATTAGCATCATGGGGTGTGCTACAAAAAACATATTTCAGACCTATTCACTTTGGATTGTATAAGGAAGGTGAAAATTTATTAAGTGATTCACTATTTGGCTTCAGAATACAATTTCAATACAAGATATGCAAGAGCCAAAACAAATCTTGGGGTAAATTTAATATGATCAAATGGTAAGTGCCTCTCTATTTTGTTAATTATGAAAATGCCATTGTAAGAACATTACTGGTGTAGGTGTGTACCTAGTTATTTGGAAATCTAAAATATATTTCATCCTTCACCTGAAAGAACTACAATACATCAGATTGAATTAAGTGACGACACAAATGTGTGCACAGCAGTTGGTGGTAAGAAGGAAGGAAGACTAACTGAGGTTCAACAATCCATCTATGATTAGGTCTTTACAGATGGAGCACATGCTTGGATTAGAGAAGGAAGTTGGCTGTACCCTTTCAAAGGACCTATCCTGGCATTCACCATACACAATTTATGGAAAGCATGTGAAAATTCAATCTGGAATCACTGACCACCTGAATACGAGTCAAGTGTGTTACCACTCTCACTCAGTGCATACTAATCCAACTGTCAATTTTTGACTGTGTGGTCTTTACAGTGTAATAATACATGATATTCATACCGAGTCTGCCAAACCAACTAATAACAACCCAATAACGCACCTGTATAATTGTTTCCATGCAGAGTACGATGAAATGCACCAATTCTTGAAATATTACATGAAAGAGAACATATGGAATACTGGCCATATATAGGCAAGGAGATAGAAGCAAGAACTCCAAAACGTCCTAAAACATGTCATTAGAAGTTTAATGAAATACTTTAGAAAATGATTGATGATGAGTGCACAGATGGAGATCACAATCTATTGTGAATGTGAGTTATATAAGACTGAGACACAAATGTTACATCAATAATCTTACTAATTTAAAGGCCATATTGTGACATAACTGCACACAAAATATTGGCTTTATTATTTAATTTTATTAGTTCAGAGCTAAAATATATGTAACAGCAAAATTTCTTCAGTGCTCTTGCATTGAAAGGCAATAACGGATTAAGGATAGAATCATGTATCACAAGAATAAAAATAAAAGAAGTATCTAGAGATACTATCAGTTTTGTGCTGTAATACAGGGTGATTCAAAAAGAATATCACAACTTTAGGAATTTAAAACTCTGCAACGACAAAAGGCAGAGCTAAGCACTATCTGTCGGCGAATTAAGGGAGCTATAAAGTTTCATTTAGTTGTACATTTGTTCGCTTGAGGCGCTGTTGACTAGGCGTCAGCGTCAGTTGATGCTAAGATGGCGACCGCTCAACAGAAAGCTTTTTGTGTTATTGAGTACGGCAGAAGTGAATCGACGACAGTTGTTCAGCGTGCATTTCCAACGAAGTATGGTGTTAAACCTCCTGATAGGTGGTGTATTAAACGTTGGTATAAACAGTTTACAGAGAATGGGTGTTTGTGCAAAGGGAAAAGTTCTGGACGGCCGAGAACGAGTGATGAAAATGTAGCACGCATCCAGCAAGCATTTGTTCGCAGCCCAGGAAAATCGACTCTCAGAGCTAGCAGAGAGCTGCAAATTCCACAATCAACTGTATGGAGAGTCCTACGAAAAAGGTTAGTTATGAAACCTGAACGTCAACTACCCGAGGCGATGGATCGGCCGCCAGGCAGCCCGTGACAGAGCACTTCATCACTGGCCTCCAAGAAGCCCTGATCTTACCCCCTGCGATTTTTTCTTATGGGGGTATGTTAAGGATATGGTGTTTCGGCCACCTCTCCCAGCCACCATTGATGATTTGAAACGAGAAATAACAGCAGCTATCCAAACTGTTACGCCTGATATGCTACAGAGAGTGTGGAACGAGTTGGAGTATCGGGTTGATATTGCTCGTGTGTCTGGAGGGGGCCATATTGAACATCTCTGAACTTGTTTTTGAGTGAAAAAAAACCTTTTTAAAAACTCTTTGTAAGGATGTATAACAGAAGGTTATATTATGTTTCTTTCATTAAATACACATTTTTAAAGTTGTGGTATTCTTTTTGAATCACCCTGTACTACCAGGAATTGAATATCCAAAAACTGATTAGTTTGACAGATACAAAAAAATTTCATAACTGAACAAAACCAGTTACTGTAATGGAGAAAGTGCAACAGCAGACTGTAATGAAAGACATGTTAACAGTTATGTTTCTTTCCAACAATTGTGTGAATGCCATTGTTTTACAACTTCCCTGTGTTTCAAATAGACAGACCACACAGCTGCTAGGAATACAGTGATTAATATCTCAATAATGTCGTTAGCTTTGCTGTACACAGCAAATATTAGCAAAATGTCATTGCCACCAGACAAGAGAAGAGACAGATCAAGAAACTGAACTTCCGTATCAGTCATTTCTACAGTTAATGCATTATACACACTGTACATGAAAACAAACCAAATGATACTTTAGGTAACATTTCACAATCATTTAGTATGGCTGCTGATATCAGTTTATAACAAGAAATGTTAGGCAGTTAGCATACACCAATTCTACAGTGCATTATCACGTCATTTGAATACACAGGAGCATATTAGCCTTTGTACAACACACATATATTTCCAAAGTTAGTGTTGTGATAACATGACTAACTATTATGTCCTAGAAAGTATTGACAAAATGCGGCGGGAGGAAAATGTGTGTACAACAGCTACTGGTAAAAAGAAGGAAAGAATAGTGTGGTTCAACAATCCTTAGATGATGAGGTGGCCGTGCGGTTAAAGGCGCTGCAGTCTGGAACCGCAAGATCGCTACGGTCGCAGGTTCGAATCCTGCCTCGGGCATGGATGTTTGTGATGTCCTTAGGTTAGTTAGGTTTAACTAGTTCTAAGTTCTAGGGGACTAATGACCTCAGCAGTTGAGTCCCATAGTACTCAGAGCCATTTGAACCATTTTTAGATGATGAGGTCATTAGAGGTGGAGCACAAGCTCAGATTGAGGAAGGAAACTGGCCATGTCCTTTCAAAGGAACCATCCTGATATTCATCATTAACAATTTAGGAAAAGCACAGAAAACCTAAATCTGGATGATTGTACAAGGATTTGAATTGCTGTCCTACTAAATACGAGTCCAGTGTCTTACCAATGCGCAACTGCATCTGTTCTTAGTGATAAAATGGTATTGAAAAACACGAAAACCAGTATTAATGCACAGTCATTTGACTCTCTACTACTGACTGTGTGGTCTCATAGTGTAAAAGCACACTGTAGTCCACGATGAGGCTGCAAACCAAACTAGAATCCCATAACAGTCCAGTTGTGTAAATGGAGCCATCTGTTTTGGTGCAGGGTGCTGTGAAATGCACCTATTCTTGAAAAATAAATGAGACAAAACATAGGAAACATTGATAGTACATGCAAATTTAGTATAGGCACATAGATGGAAACATAAGTAAAACCTCTTAAAATGCGCCTTTTAAAATTTTAAGAAAAACTTGACAACATGATTGATGAAGAGAGCAACAGTGGAGATTTTTTAAATGTACTTTAGAGAACTTGGGAAGAAGAAGAAATTCCATATGGAAATTCATTTATTAAATTGCTAAGAAAATGGAAAATTATATGTTTCACGAATACTACTAGTTCATATTTCAAATGATTTTTAGAAGTTTTCAAGTCAGTGCAAGTTGTTGTGGGACTGTCACAGCAAAGAAAACTGATTGTGGGGCGCTGATAACCTTGTTGTTGAATGCTTGCAAACTCCAAACGCACAGAACTGACTGATGTTTTAATTGCTAGTAAAAAAATCAAATATGTGCTTTTCAACAGTTTTGGTGAGATGATTTTAGCAATGATAGCTCTCAATGTTGAGAGCCTTGAATTTCAAATGTTTAACTGGGTTATACAAACATTGCTGTAAAGTGTGTTAAATACTAGTGAGCTATAATGAACATTTCATGAATACATTTGATGAAATGCATTGCACATTCAAAAACACTCCATTGCCAATAGGTACGGTAATATCACTGATGATTGCTATGGTGATTTCTCCACCAAGAAACAAGGAATCTCCCAAACAGTTTTAGATACACCCCGACAATATTTTATTGTTTCATCATAACAAGTTAAAAAACATGACCCAAAAAAGTTTCAGACTGAACCTGTCATAATTTATAAGCTCAAATATAAAGTTTTAAGTTCAGACAATAGTACCTGATAGTTCAGTCCCTAAAGGAACATAAGAACACTATTTTCATAAAACAAATATAGCTTTTGAAAAGCTAAGGATTAATAAATGCCAAAAATGTGATATTTTATTGCTACAAGGGTAATCCCAAAACTAAGGTCTCCTATTTTTTTATAAGTACACAGACCTGTTTATTTATACAATGGCTTACATCAGTTTACAGCTTGAACATTTAGCTATTTTTCGGCATAATCACCATTTCTGTCGATGCATTTTTGTAGACACTGTGGCAGTTTTTGTACGCCCATGTCATACCAGCTCGCCGTCATGCTGCTCAGAAAGTTATGAACCTCTTCTTTCACCTCGTCATCAGAGCTGAATCGCTGGGACCACAATTAACGCTGACAGGTACTGTGAGACTCTGAAAAAACTCAAATGGGCAATTCAGAATCGGAGAAGAGGAATGTTGAGCAAGGGCGTACACATTCTCCATGACAATCAGTGATCATAAGGCCATTGCAGCATCCCTGAATATGGAAGTAAATAGGAATATAAGAAAAGGGAGAAGGTTTATCTGTTTAGCAAGAGTAATAAGAGGCAGATTTCATACTACCTAACAGATCAAAATGAAAATTTTTGTTCCGACACTGACAATGTTGAGTGTTTATGGAAAAAGTTCAAGGCAATCGTAAAATGCGTTTTAGACACGTTAGTGCCGAGTAAAACTGTGAGGGATGGGAGAAATACACCATGGTTCGACAACAAAGTTGGGAAACTACTGCGAAAGCAAAGAGAGCTTCACTGCAAATTTAAACGCAGCCAAAACCTCTCAGACAAACAGAAGCTAAACGATGTTAAAGTTAGCGTAAGGAGGGATATGCGTGAAGCGTTCAGTGATTTCGAAAGTAAAATTCTATGTACCGACTTGACAGAAAAACCGTGGAAGTTCTGGTCTTACGTTAAATCAGTAAGTGGATCGAAACAGCATATCCAGACACTCTGGGATGATGATGGCATTGTAACAGAGGATGACATGCACAAAGCTGAAATACTAAACACCTTTTTCCAAAGCTGTTTCACAGAGGAAGACCGCACTGCAATTCCTTCTCAAAGTCATCACACGAACGAAAAAAATGGCTGACATTGAAGTAAGTGTCCAAGGAATAGAAAAGCAACTGAAATCACTCAACATTGGAAAGTCCACTGGACCTGACGGAATACCAATTCGATTCTACACAGAGTATGCCAAAGAACTTGCCCCCCTTCTAACAGCCGTGTACAAGTCTCTAGAGAAATGGAAGGTTCCAAATGATTGGGAAAGAGCTCAGGTAGTTCCAGTTTTCAAGAAGGGTCATCGAGCAGATGCGCAAAACTATAGGCCTATTATGTCTGGCGTCAATCCGTTGTAGAATTTTAGAACATGTTTTTTGCTCGCGTATCATGTCATTTCTGGAAACCCAAAATCTACTCTGTAGGAATCAACATGGATTCCAGAAACAGTGATTGTGTGAGACCCAACTCGCTTTATTTGTTCATGAGACCCAGAAAATATTAGATACAGGCTCCCAGGTAGATGCCATTTTCCTTGACTTCCGGAAGGTGTTCAATACAGTTCCGCACTGTCGTCTGATAAACAAAGTAAGGGCCTACGGAATATCAGACTAGCTGTGTGGCTGGATTGAAGAGTTTTTAGCAAACAGAACACAGCATGTTGTTCTCAATGGAGAGACGTTTACAAATGTTACAGTAACCTCTGCTTTTCACAATATATAAAAATGACCTAGTAGATAATGTCGGAAGTTCAATGTGGCTTTTCGCGGATGATGCTGTAGTATACAGAGAAGTTGCAGCATTAGAAAATTGCAGCGAAATGCAGGAAGATCTGAAGCAGATAGGCATTTGGTGCAGGGAGTGGCAACTGACCCTTAGCACAGACAAATGTAATGTATTTCGAATACATAGAAAGAAGGATCCTTTATTGTATGATTATATGATAGCAGAACAAACACTGGTAGCACTTACTTCTGTAAAACATCTGGGAGTATGCACACGGAACGATTTGAAGTGGAATGATCATATAAAATTAATTGTTGGTAAGGCGGGTGCCAGGTTGAGATTCATTGGGAGAGTCCTTAGAAAATGTAGTCCATCAACAAAAGAGGTGGCTTACAAAACACTCGTTCGACCTATACTTGAGTATTACTCATGAGTGTGGGATCCATACGAGGTTGGGTTGACAAAGGAGATAGAGAAGATCCAAAGAAGAGCAGCGTGTTTCGTCACAGGGTTTTTTGGTAAGCGTGATAGCGTTATGGAGATGTTTAGCAAACTCAAGTGGCAGACTCTGCAAGAGAGGCACTCTGCATCGCGGTGTAGCTTGCTGTCCAGGTTTCTAGAGGGTGTGTTTGTGGATGAGATATCGAATTTATTGCTTCCCCTTACTTATACCTCCTGAGGAGATCACAAATGTAAAATTATAGAGATTCGAGTGCGCACGGAGGCTTTCCGGTAGTCATTCTTTCTGAGAACCATACGCGACTGGAACAGGAAAGGTAGGTAATGACAGTGGCACATAAAGTGCCCTCCGCCACACACCTTTGGGTGGCTTGCGGAGTATAAATGTAGATATAGATAACGCTTGCCCACACATTGCTCAGCAAACCGTTGCTCTCCTGCAACAGTTTCAGTGAAACATAATCACCTACCCACTCTATAGTCCTGACTTGGCTCCCAGTGACTATCACCTGTTCCCTAGGCTAAAAGAAAATTTGGCTGGAAAGCGATTCAGCTCTGACGACGAGGTAAAAGAAGAGGTTCACAACTTTCTGAACAGCATGGTTGTGAGCTGGTATGACATGGGCATACAAAAACTGTCACAGCATCTACAAAAATGCATCAACAGAAATGGGTATTATGTTGAAAAATAGCTAAATGTTCAAGCTGTAAACTGATGTAAACCATTGTAGAAATAAACAGGTCTATGTACTTATAAAAAAACAGGAGGCCTTACTTTTGCGATTACCCTCGTAGTAAAATTTTATTCAGATTTGAGTGAAGTAACTAAAATGAAAATTGCTCATATATAAAATAATTCATCAGTGACTGAACTGAATCAAAAAGTACCTAATAATCACACAATGCCAGATTTTCGTACATTTTATCCTCCTCCCTTTGTTGTTTCTATGAGTCTAGAATGATAAACACACTGGTATTACTGTAGTTGCCATACTACATACATCACTTACCGCTTTTTCACAATAGTGTAAGTCAGGTTTGTTAAAAAATGTTGCACGATGTGTGCAGAGCTTATATGGGCAGGTCCATAAAAACTATTAATCCAGTTGGGATACTCCTCAAACGTTACAGCCGGATCTTCAAGACGACACAATATTTTGATGGCCTAGCTAGTTATCTTCAGGTGAGATGTTGCGGTTGCCGAGTCTTATCACTGATTTTACAGCCTCAGCATAGCATCAGTTCAATGAGGCTCAGCAACAACAGCAGAGGTTATCCCCTTTGAAAGCTCAGACATTTACCCAATCATGTAAAGATACTAATAACCATGCTGTCATGCAACCCCAAAAGTAACTCAAACTATTCTGGATTAACTGCTTCATCAGGTTTTAAAGAGATACTGTGAGCGAAAACTTCCCTACAATTAATAAAATATATATGATACGCAAGACAAGACTGTTGTGAAAATCAAAATCAACAAGGCTGATCAAAAGTTCACATTCATGCTACATAATGATGGTACGGCTACCACATAATTTTTACTGGCTGCAACATATGAATTATTACACCCACACAAAAGGATCTGCAATTACGACAATAGTTTTAGGTAGATGGATGTGTCTATCAAATAAAAACTCCAAAGAACTAAGTTATTTTACTAGCTAGATATCAGTCAGCTGTCTCACATTTTGTATAGCTGAAAAAACACTGGGAGAATATATAGATATAAATCAAGATATCATTAGTTGTTCTATACAGTTTTAGTACGATCTTTATTACTCAAAAGACAAACCCCTTTCAAAAAAAGGCATAAACAATTTTATTAAGTACATACTGCCAAAAAGTGTACTGCATAATTACAAATTTCAGAATACTTTCTAAAATTAATATGGAATTTAAAATAGTAAAGAACGCATGCTGCCCACTATCCAAGCTAAAGCCAAGAAAACATGAATTATGACTCATCTGGCACCTACGGAAAAAAATAACAACTTAACAATGATACATATTTCTCTTATGTTTATATAAAATGTCACAAACACCCAAGTGGTTTAGTTGCATCTTCCTGATAGCAACTGCATATAGGACAAGGAATAACCAGTTTAGTTTAAAAACAATGTGGGCTTCACCTGAAATAAAAGTATACCAGAAAAAGCTGAAATGAAGACAATAAAAACAAGATTAACAGAATTAAAAGAAACTTGAAACCCACATACAATGATAAAACATTTTCAGTATCATAAAATACATAATGAAATGAATGTAAGCAATGAGTGGTTATATTATAAATGTCATTAAAGAAGTATATTTTAATAAGGTTTCATATTTTAATAACAACATACAAGTAAGTACAATATTACTTTTGTATATGAGACAGTTAAAAAGGACTTGTGCACAACATCTTGGACTCGACAATTTATAGTTACTTTAAGAGCTCCAAAGCAAACTGAAGAGATAAAGACACCAAAACCACTCACAAACTGGAAAAATTTCTTACTGAAGGAATATTTAATTTTTATTAGAGATAGCGTAGTTAACTAAAGGGTCATGAATTAGAGCATCAGGCTTTGTATCTATTACAAGATTTGTGGAGAATTGTGTCTTTGCCGATCTTTTTCCCAGCAACTTCACCAATAATAAATACTCTGCAAATAAATCTGGCACTGCAGCCAATTTTACACAGAACAGCTTCCAAATTGATTGTAGCTGTGGAATCATACTCCACACTGGTGATATGATAGTATGAAACTGTGTAGTTTTCACATTTACCACATGAAAAAAGAAACTATGGTGAGATGTAAGGTGACCAACTCTGCTGTATTTCCCAGGGTCTCACATATGATTTCATTTCAGTCCTCCCAGCTCCCTTATTGATTACCTGTTTCTCCAGTATGTTTCATCAATGATCACTATTATAAATATTAATCCCACAAAGTACTGTTGACAGTTCAGATTACCTGACTGACAGATCTTGAAAAGTTTTGTATAATAATCAATACTACTGTCAACACACAGTCTGTTTTTCTGTTCCCACTTCTGCAGAAAGAAGACAGTTTGGCTCAAGGGAATATGAGAAGTGGAATCACAATGACACAGCCTACACGTCTATAGGATTAACAAGAGGGGTTATGTTTACTTGTTTCTCGGTCAGTACTGGCAACCCACGGACAAGCATCTATGGTACAAATAATACAAGGAAGTAACACGGGCTTTGGAAAGCAGATTATACAACCCACAGACCAGCATCTATGGTACAAATAATACAAGGAAGTAACACGGGCTTTGGAAAGCAGATTATACAAAGCCCTTCATATTTAAACACACTTGTTACATTATCTCTCAACTGACTCACACAACACAACAACATTTTACAACACAAAATATGATACCGTACAATATAACAGACTAAAAGTAAGTGAAGTATGTCAGTTTTCTTATATTTATATCTCCACTGTCATCCATGCCAATAAAATGTAATGCTGTTATGCAGATTAAATTATAGCAACTAAATCTCCCTTAAAATCGTGGTCAGATGTTGGTCATCTCACTTAAAATCACAATCAAATGTTGGTCACCCTAGTGAGATACAGTGCAGATACATGGCTCAGAAATACTGCAAAGTCTTGAACTGCTCTTACGAAGTTGACGACTGGTAATTCTTAAGCAAAGTGTAATGTCAAACACACAAATTGAGGCACATAGAAAACCAAGAAAATGTCCACTATGTTTAAAAACAGGCTGCAAGTAATCACAAAAATGGAGGGTAGATTTATAAATGTTCTAGTCATAAACAACTAAGCTTCTCTACATATTTTAAAAAACATACACAAAAACTTTTAAATCCTAATGCAAATAATAGTGCACAGCTTCACCGACTCCGAGAATTCTTTGCCATAGAATTGTTGTTATTGAATTTGTAATGCTTGCACTTCCGTTTTAATCCTGCCACACATCATCATATCGTCTGTCACAGCCAAAATACATTAAGGGGATTTCAGTTACATGGAATGGTGGGAGCAAGCACCAGAAAACAAACATGCATCAAATGGCGCTGAGAGCACAGTGTCAAAGTCTACTATGAATAGCAGTGCAACATCAACAATGTATCACTTTGGTTTGCGTTCAGGCATGTAGCATGCATAACAGTTAGGTGATGTATTAAAAAGCTGTGCAGAAAGATGGAATTTTTCACCCAGCTGAACATCTAATACCATATTGCACCTTATTACTTACTCCATTAGAAATATACTGCAATAAAAATATTGAGTTAAAATAATGGGGGCAATAAAAGTTGTTGATTTTTTGCAGTGAAAAAAATTACCATTTTAACAAACATAATGAGCAACAGAAATATCTACCACAAAAGTATTAACCTATATTTTGCACAATGTATTACAAGTTTTTAACTCACATGTTGAGTCTCCACAAATGGGAAGTAAGCCCACTCATATTTGTTGACAACGATAGCACATGGCAGTTTGAAGAAGAGGGGAGGAGGGGTGTTAAAGCAGGTACACACTGTTTCAAAATATTGACTCCAGCTGAAATATCATAATATATACTGTGTGCTTGCATATCACCACAACAAATGTATTATTCACAAGTAATTCAAATGAACTCAACACACAGTCTTAAACACTGCAGTAACTGTTATGTAATAATCATACTGGTGTACTATGATGATAACTGCAGTCCGTATGGAAAAAACGCACAACTCAAGGCAAGCCTTCCCCTTTCCTCTAGCTGCTCCCAGAGCGTTAATTCCAGTTTCTGCAAACCAATAATAAAGGTGCACCATACAAATTATAAATATAAAATTAATTTAAAATAAATGAATAACTTGACATATGTACATAACATCCTAGGGCTGCCCAATGATGAAACATTTTTTCTTCTTACTTATGGTGAAGGTTTTAGCAGCTGTCACAAATATTAATTATACACATAAAGACAATATTATGAAAAGGATAGATTGATACTCACCATATAGAGCAGATGCTGAGCTGTAAACAGGCACAACAAAAAGACTACTAAATACATAGCCTTCAGCCACAAGACATTCTTCTGAAATATATCACACACATTATATAGACACACACACAGCTCTCACTCATGGCCACTGTCTCTGGCTGTCAGGGCCACAGTCTTTTTGTTGCTCATGTCTGCGACTCAACATTTCCGCTATATGGTGAGTAGCACTCTATCCTTTCCATAATACTGTCACTATTCCATCCTGGATTTTACATTATACAAATAAAGAGTTTACTTATATAGTAGTTTCAGGTACACTAGCAGATTTGATTGCAAACTTCACATCATCATGTTTTAGAGCACCAGATCTTTGTCGCAAATGTAACACAAAATGTCACCATTAAGAAACCATAGTAAACTTATACAATCCACAACACCAAACATCTACGGAAAAACACCAAATAAATTCATTTAATGTCTTTAATAAACAAATTACTTTCACATTTGGAATTTAAATATCATTTGCATACATCCGCCTCTTATTCACTACTTATAATTACATGGTATCACCACTCAGAATGGGGTAACAGCTCAGTCAAACTATTTCTGAATATCCACAAAATATTGTCAATGAAGTTAATGTAATTTTTAAATGACTATTCCAGTGTAAAATTCTTGAAAAGCTAATCCCAAAATATTTTGTTTTACTCTTCTGCAGTGAAGTGTTATTTAGCAAGAGAGAGGAAGGTGGAGGGGTGGAGGGGTGGAGATGAGGTGAGGGAAAGGAACACACAAAGATAGCTTTTATATTTCAGTAAGATGGGGCAGTGGTTGCTATAAAAAAGAACAACTAGAAATATTATAAATAATGGAAGGCTCCACAAGTGGCTATTAATTTCCAATAAAATGTAATAATAAATGAACAAAATTAAATTATTATAAAATACTGCACCACACATACTGTAAAAGTCACAGATCTCATAAGCAGTAAAACCTTTGAAAATGCAGATTTTAACCTGCGTACATTGGCAGATCATAAAATACTCATGGGAATAAATAAATCAATAAATAAATAAATAATAAATAGATTAAGTCTTCAAAACAGATCAAAAATAATTTAACCAATATATGCTACTATACAGTAGCATCCTCATTTAACTTTTACAGATTCACAAAGAAAGTGCACTGCTCCTCCTTCAAACCTAATAACATGTACAAAAATATAGTATTTTAAATATAAATAATTATCTTTTAGTTTATGTTCTGGCATGTGGCATACAATTGTATTTCACACAATAAAATTTCAGTATCTAATCGCCACTTCATTTGTACACACCAACTGTTTCATCAACGTCATAAATGCTCAGATATACTCCATTTTCTTTGTGCCACCAAAGTTATAATGATAATGCCCATTAGCAACACCATTTGACTTGAAAGGAACATTGTATGCCTGATACTCAGGCACTGGGAGCACTGCATAGCCAGTCTGATTGTGCCACGATTGCTGTGAGAATGGCAGCAGTGTCTGTTTCTGGTGAGTTCTCTTTGCATCATATTTTGCCTGCAAGAAAGTTAATGAAAATTGACATTACACAGCAATTTAAATACACATAAAATATAACTAGTGAGATTTAGTTTCATTCAAATGTTTGAATACCCCCCTCCCCTGCCCCGGAGGGACGGAGGAGGGGGAGAGGGACAGACAGACAGACAGACAGACAGACACAGAGAGAGAGAGAGAGAGAGAGAGAGAGAGAGAGAGAGAGAGAGAGAGAGAGCAGCGGGTGGAGGAGGCATATTTTGGCTTTCTGTGTGATCTTATTACTACTGCAGTAAGCATTGATGAACTGACTGCTAATTTTACTTCCAAATTAATCTTCTTTTCACAACTTATATTAAAAGAATAAGGATAGTTTTTGAAGAAAGGCAAAAACATTACAAGAGAGCGCAGTCCAAAAATTTAGAGAGTGGATTAATAAAGAAATTGAGAAAAGTTAAGGTGGTGGTTTTAATGCTTCAGGTATTCTACATAGCCTCCCTCTCCCCTAACCCCTCCAGCTCGGCTACAAAAATCTTCTAACATGTTTATATAATCCTGTGAAACTCTCAGGAAAATTCCTTCTTGGGAATACTGTTCAACTCATGTGACACATTGGCTTGAATGTTGGTTATGTCATCAAAGTGTTGACCATTCTTGTGAATTTCTGTACTTTCTTGTTTTATGGTAGCCTCACGATGATTTTTTCCAGTAAGGAGTTTTCCACATTTTACATTTTGCATTTCAGTCAAGTAACAGCATATGTCTATGTGGCATTTTTGTTTGGGGTGCAGGATGACAAACTTTGCACACACTTTTCTCTTCTTCAGAACATTGTGGAAAATGTGTTGAATATTTGTTTTAGAGATGTTCAGTTCATTGCTCCATTCCAATTTGTGACACAGCAACACTGACACACCACGCCTCCACATCCACTACTTAACGCAACCTGCTCACAACTGACTGGGTGAATGGACATTTGTTTTTTACAAATGTTAGTTCAAGCTGCTACCACAGTTACTGTGCTGATGTTGCTTAAACACCAGGAATAAAAGCAGTCTCTGGACTTTTTGGACAGACAATGGATAAGCAGACTTCTGAATTTTCCTTTGTGACCACGTGTGCCATATACGTCAGATTCAAAATTCTAGGTTCTAATGTTTACTGTTCATCTCGTTTTCGCAAATCTTATAATGATTGTATAAATACTCTTGTGTATCATGACATATTGTGTATTTTCAAGCATCTGCAAGTGACATGAAAAACTTTTACTATATTGTCGATGTAAACTTGATTTGTACTTTTTAGAAACTTTTCACAACAGTATCGTCATTCAAATATAATCATTCCCTAATTTCATTGTAAATTTACATGAAATAAGATACAGTATATTTTTGAGAATTTTTGAATAATTGCTTGAGAAATTTTGTGCTTAGGAATGTTGTGCACAACTTATTTCATAGTAAGTTAGCTTTTGTTATTTACAGTTACTGTAAATAACTAACATGCTGTGTCATACTAGTTTTCTCTTTTAATACAAGTGTATATTGTCTGCATTTATTATAAATTAATGCAGTTGTTGAATTTCTTGGTAATCGTAATCTCAAAAACAATTAAGAGAAACAATAAATTTTACAGCAATTTTCTGTTGTCATAATACATCTCTCATTTTGGCTGTTAATAGCTTTAGTTCTAGTTGTAGCATACCAGACCCGTAAATCAGGAGACACACTCATCGAACTTAGTTTATAGTTATTTGTTTATGGTGTGTCTGTGCTATCAGAGACAAAACACAAATGATATTCCTTAATCTGTTTTTATTGGGAAAAACCAATAAACAAAAACACTGCTGATGTCAACAAAGTAGTAAATACAACACACAATTTAAGCATGAAACAAAGTATGGATTCCACTTCAGATCTTATAATAGAATAACAATAAAATAAAATGTTTACCTTGCAAGTCTCTCTTTTGAGAAAGTACACCAAAGAGAAGGCGGAAACAAAACTACTAGATAGGGGTGAGCACAGCATGCCAAAAAACTGTCCAGGGAGGCTAGACCACTGTTACACAACACTCCTGAGTCACAGACCAAAGCTACCATTCCTGACAATCCAGGACTACCAGACAATTAAGCATGTAGATGTTGTGGCTAGGATGGCTGTTACCTACAAGTCTGGGCAGCATGTCAAACTGCATTCTCACTGACTGTGTGCCAGCTTATAAGGCCAGTTGGTCGATGGATCTTCTGGGACAGTTTTCAATCATGCGTGTGGTGTTGGAAAATAGTCCGCTTATATATGAAGTCTTCACGGGTTGTCAGCCGAGTAGCATCGTTGTCTCGTAGCAACGTTTCAGTGGAATGCGTCTCCATCATCTTCAGGCTGGTGGCGGTGGTGGTGGTGGTGGTGGTGGTGGTGGTGGTGGTGCTGGTGGTGGTGGTGGTGGGGGGGGGGGGGGCGGCACGTGCGCCGGGTTCGAGTCCCGGCGTCCGTCTCTGTCTGCTCCATCCGCAGCCCTTGGTGCCTTGGTGGAACAGAACGTTCTTCTCTGATTTTCCTGACTGCAGGCTCCCAGGCTGTGCTGAGATGGTAGCCACTGTCGCGGTTGATTAGGTTGTCGTGTAACCGTATTTCTATGGACGCTTTGATTACTGAGTCCCAAAAACCGTTTGTACTGCATATTTTCTTTGTCCCCTCGAAATCGAAGGTGTGCTTCTCGTCAATACTACGTTCCACCACAGCAGATTTGTTGGTCTGACCCAAGCGTACATGCCTAACGTGTTCACTGCGGCGCTGTGAGATGCAACACAGTGTCTGTCCTATATACTGCATCCCACATTAGCATCCGACCTTGTACACACCTGGTGCCGTTAGACCTAGTGGATCCTTGGTTGATTTTTCCTGCTGCGCGGAAAACGGTCTTCACTTTATGTTTCTTGAGAATTCTCGCGATCTTGGACGTCAGAGGCGTATGGCAAGAACGCACAGCCCATTGCTTCGTCTTCATCCGGTCTTCAGAGTTCTCCTTATTTGTGTCTGTATCCATTTTTCTTGAAGGTGTCCTTTAGGTGTTGCAACTTTCCTGGCAAACTTTCCTTATCACAGATGGACCTGGCCCTGTGCACTAAGGTGTGGAGTACAGCATTGTGTTGCGCAGGGTGGTGGCAGCTATTGGCATTAAGATAAGAGGCCCGTGTGTGTTTTCTTTCTATACACTGCGTGTCCCAGCGTGCCATCCATGTTTCTTGTGATCAGGATATCCAGAGGGGGTAAGCTTCTGTTCTTTTCTATCTTCATGGCAAATTTGATATTTCCATGTACGCTGTTGAGGTGTTGATGGAACTCTAGCAGTTTGTCCCTGCCATGTGGCCAAACTACAAAGGTATCGTCAACGTACCTGTAGAAGGCTTTTGGCTTGTGTTTAGCAGTGTCCAGTGCTAGCTTTTCGAAGTGCTCCATGTATGGGTCAGCTATGCCTGGTGCTAGGGGGGAGCCCATAACTACACCACCTATCTGCTCGTAGAACAGCCTGGGAGCCTGCAATCAGGAAAATCAGAGAAGAACGTTCCGTTCCACCAAGGACTGTGGGCGAAGCAGACAGAGACGGACGCCGATCCAGGCATATCGGGCGATTCCGCGGACGCGTAATTGGCCGGCCGTAGGAAGCGGAGAACAGTCCAGCAGAGATATAAGCCCGCGACCGACGATATCCCGACACTTCGCCTGAAGATGATGGAGACGCATTCCCTAGAAACGTTGCTACGAGGCGACGATGCTACTCGGCTGACAACCCGTGAAGATTTCATATATGAAATTTGCCAAGAAAGCCAGCACTCGCATATAATAGTCTGCTTGTTGACCACGACCTCTGGTGCTGCTGTCAATCCATGGGCTCAGGTAGCACACCCTGGCAGCTATTGGCCGAGCCATGGGACTGTGTTTTCGTCTCTGGCAAGGGCCTCAGTCATACCGTAAACATCTGCTTTGGTTTCACTCGCTGTGATGAAGGCATCTTGCACCTCTGTTCTGTCATGTGGGATGTGGATATTGCAGGCAGATTGGACACATGCTACAAAATCTTGCCCCAGCCACAATGCAGCCCCACTGTGTATGCTGCTCTCAGGCATGGGATTGAGTTAGTCGCTGTTCGTAAGCAGCTGGAAACTGCCCTGACTGTCAAGCCAATGGACCTTTTGCAAATGGCAGTGTTGTGAGGGCTACTGAGATTCATGTACCATAAATACCGGAGGTCCCACAGGCATTACCCTCTCCTGTGGATACTGTCTCTGCTACAGGACGTGCAGGATCTATCACTAGTTGTCCACTTGATTGTGAGGGACGAGTTAATGGTAGATCTAAGTGCCCTATACTCGGGAGACAGGGTCCAGGGAGAGCTCAGGATGTTAAACTCAGCCCATTAACTAACAAATATGAGGTGCTAAAAGTGAATCATCTGCTGTTGGGAAAGGTACTGTGTCCCATGTCACGGGGGAAGCCCACGCAAACGGGTAGCAGTCTCTTAATCATCAGCAGTTCAAACTTGCACTGAATAATGGTACCCAGTATGGAAATGGCAGCAAGGTATGGGATGGAACACCATGTGCACTTAGTATGACAGAGAAGTATGAGAATAGCAGCCTCGCTCGGAGTTTCAACGAAGCTCACAATCTGCAGCATTGTAACCAGAACAGTTCATAACTCCCTGGTTCCACGCTAAGTGGAAGGCTTGAACAAGAGGCTGCGAAGGTTCTTTGAATGCAACTTCCAGTAGTTGAGTCATAGGGTTGAGAACTGTAAGGTTCCGCTAAATGGGTCAGTTGTGTACTTCACATCAGAGGCTATGTGTGGGGTAAACACAAGTTTGTTTGTTTTTCGATTAGGCAAATCAACAAATCTCCATTCAATCCAGATAATGATAGCTGTAGGAGAACAGTGAGTATCAGTGTAAGATCCAAATAGATGCCACCCCGACGAGATAGTATTAAAATCTGGGTGATTAACTATTGAAGCATTCACAACAAAGTGCCAGAGTTAGAAGTGATCCTAAAATGCAGTGAAGCTGCCATAGTACTATGTACAGAAAGCTGCTTAAGACTTGAAATCAACAGAAGTGTGATTTCTGGGAAAAACTTAAGCATGAACAGAAAGGATAGGCCAGTGAGAAATTGAGGTGTTGTATTTGTTGCAGTGAAACTTAAATCTGTCAACGTCAGAAACTGAAGCTGTGTGTGAGAATGTTTGGGCAAAACTCAATACCAGCGTTGGACATAAGATTATAATTGGCTCTTTCTAACAACAACTAAACTCACTTCCAAATGTAACCAGAAACTTAAGAGGAAACCTCAGTTCATTAGTACGAAAGTTCCTCAGTTATACTGTAGTCATTGGAGAAGACTTTAATCATTCAACTATCAATTGATCAATTGGGATAATTACAGTTTTGTTAGTGGTGGATGTGACAAGACATTCCGTGAAACATTACTAAATGCTTTCTCTGAAAACTACCTAGAACACAACCACTCACGATGAACATATATTAGGATCTAATGGCAACAAATAGATTTCATGGTGGTTTTTTTTTTACCATACTGAAATTGAATTGGTACCAGTGGCCATGAAGGAGTTGTGCTGTCAATGAGTACCCAAGGCCGAATAAAGCAAGTAGAAACATTTACATGTTCATTTTTATTCATTTATTTATTTTTTAGGGCATAACAACAACCTGAAGTCATAAGCACCCCTATCATAACCTTACTACAGCAAGTAAAAGAAGTTTAAAGTGACTATACATCAATCCCAACGAACGGAAGGAAAGGGAGCTTAAAACATGGACTTCCCCTTGGAGAAAGGTCCACAAAATACACCGCAGAGACAGTGGAGATACTGAACCAAAGATTAAATGTCCTTCACCATATTGCTACGATACATAAAAAGTAAAATGTGGTCGACAGCTCTCATGTTATCGCTAACATGGCCAATAGCTCAGACGACAAACATACACTGGAATGTAAGAGATTAGAAAAAGAGCACTGGGTCAGGAAATGGTGAACCATCAGAGGCTGATGACAGTGAGCACAAAGTGGTGGAAGATAACCATGTAACAAACGGCAATGGCTCAAATGACAGTCCCCAACGTGCAACCTAGATAAAATGATTCCGCGCGACGAGAAGGCAGAGAGGAGGTTGGCCAAGCTGTTGGGAGAGGTTCAATTCCCCGGAGTTTGTTTCTGTGAAGAGACCATTGGTGATGCTGAAGTGACACCATCTGCCAACAGACAGCAACACAGAGAACATCTGAGGGAATGGAAGAGCTAGCAGGTCATGATAGGAGGATTGCGGCCTTGGTAGCAGCATCGACAGACTTGTTTCCCGTCAGACCCAGGTGACAAGAACCCACATAAACATCACCATGGCTCTCTCAACAGTGAGCTAGTGGGAGCTTTCTTCGATTCTTTGCACTAAGGGATGGACTGTGTACAGCACACAGAGGCTCTGAAGGGAACTAAGAGAATTGGAGCATATAACACAATTGAAAAGTCTGTGTCACCAGGTGTACTGGGTGGTCAGATAGAAGGTGAAGAGCTCTGTGGTAAAAATCAAGCAGTGTTCAGCAATCCAGTACCAAAAATTGTCGGTGCCAATGACAAAGGCACACCCGACACCACACCACAGTTGGTCTCCGAGCCATCAGTGTACACGAAGGTGCTATCACTAAGTTGTGTGCCAAGGTTGGGAAACTTATAGCAATAGATTTAATCTGGAGTAGTGTCCTTGGGAAGCAAATGAAGTCTTAGATTAATATGGTTCGTCACACAAAGCCAAGGCGGTGAAGGGTTCACACCCATCAGGAATGCAGCAGGTAGCACGAAGTTAAGCTCCCGAAGCAGTATCCAAAAGTGAACTCCAGTAGGTAACAGAGAGGAAGGACATGCCCCATACTGGTGAACAAGTGAGTCATTGAAAAAGTGAGCATAGGACGGGTGGCTGGGCATGGCAGACAAATGGAATGTGTATCCACTGAGGAGGATATCCAGACGGTATGACAGTGCTGATATGGCAGCTTCTGCTTAGAGACTCTCAACTGCGCTAGTGAAAAGGAGCAAGTGGCCAAACTTATTCCATGATGGTGGACTGTTTAAGATGACATAATACAGATGGATGGGCAGAGGAATAAACAGAACACCCATAGCCTAGTTGTGAACAAACATGGGATCAGTACAAATGGAGGAGAGAGAACCGATCTGCTACCCAGGACGCACTGCTTTGGACACAAAGGGCATTGAGGGACCAGGTACAGTGTGCAGCCAGGTAAAGACACATGGGTGGATCAAGAAAGTTTCCTATCAAGCATGAGCCCCAGGAATTTCACAGTTTCAGTGAACAGAAGAGCAACAAGCCCAAGCTGTAAAGACAGTGGAAGAAACCCATTGCTCTGCCAGAAATTCATACATACGAGTTTGTCAGTGGAAATGTGAAAGCCATTGTCAATGCTTCACCAGCAAACGCAATGGAGACATCGCTGAAGATGCCGCTCAAGAAGACAAGTCCATATAGAACTGCAACAGAGCGTAAAGTAGTCGATGAAAACGGAGCTAGAGATGTCTGGTGGGACAGTTGTTAATAGGGTTAATGGTTACAGCAAAGAGGGTGACGCTCAGGATGGAGCCTTGAGGCACCCCATTCTGCTGGAAAAAGGTGTCCGACAAGGCCGAACCCATACATTACTTGAAAACTCAGCCTTAAAAATTTGTGAATGAAATGGGGGCAGGTGCACTTGGAAGCAACACGTGTATAGAGTACGGGGGATACCAGTCCTGCAGCACGGGTCGTAGGCTTCCTCCAAATCAAAAAACATGTCCACAAGCTGGTATTTCCACAGAAAACCATTCATGACATGGGTTGACTAAGTGTCAAATGGTCAACTGCAGAACAGCGCACATGAAAGCCACACTGTGCAGAGGTTTGTAGATTGTGAGACTCGAGCCATCATACCAGCCAGCCATGAATCATACATTCCAGCACCTTGCAAACACAGCTGCTGAGGGAAATGGAGCATCAACTAGAAAGAAGCTGTTTGCCCTTACTGGGCTTAGGTATGGGTAGAACACTGGTGTCGTGCTAGCATCTGGGAAACATGCCATCTGCCCAAATATGATTATACAAATGAAGGAGAAAGTGCTTGCCTACAAGATAAAGGCGCTGCAACATATGAATGTGAACATCGTCCTGTTATGGGTTGGAAGATTGGGATGAGGTAAGAGTATGGCCAAGCTCCCTCATAGCACAGGCAGCATTGTAGCATTCATGATTCTGAGAGGAAAAGGGTAAGACCTGAGCCTCTTCCACTCATTTTTGAGAGAGGATAGCAGGGTGAGCTTGAAATCTCCGAAAAATAATGGCCCAAGGCATTGGAGATGGCAATAGGGTCCACAATGTCATCACCTGTTACAGTGAGGCTGGAAACTGGGGGAATGAATCCTTGAACTCTAGTTACAGAGAGCCAATGGAGCCTGCCCCACATGATGGAAGAGGGAGTGAAACTGTTGACAGAACCAGTAAAGGAAATCCAGCTAGTTTTTTGCTACCCTGAAGACTGTGATGACACTGCACACAACTGTTTATAATACAGGGTGTATACGTGGACGACGAAAAAAAATTCCCGGATTTTTCCCAGATTTCCCGGTTAAAAATATACTTTCTCCTGGATGAAAACACATTTTTTCTGTGTTAAGTAACAGTATACTTTTCCTCGAAACTGTAAAACTTATCAATCCTTTAAACGGTTGTGGTTTTATACACCGGCGTAGTATTTCCCAGCACTTTAGACAACTAAACTCAGGGGAAAAAACACGTTTTAGAAAGATGTCTGAAGTGCAGCAACATGTACACCGCATATTTTCGTATTACGAAAGTATAAATTCGAATTCCACCAAACACCCCATGTTACTTTCCGAAGGATTGAAATCGAGATTGCGATGTGCTTTTGTGAGCCAGTTGTAGCTCATGTCAAGCGATCTCGCCAGCTGATAACAGCGGATATTCAGATCATAGGACACGTGACGTAGTCAGCCAATAACAGTAGCGTGAACACACAAATAGGAAAAGGTAATGGTTTAAATCAATATACATATATACATAGTGCTGCTACAAGAAAAGAAAAGCTTTTACGTTTAATATTGGTCCCTAAGATTAATAAGCTGCAGGAGAAGCTAAGCTTTAACACATAATGATCATTTTTGCACCTGTTACACTTTAAAGATACATCACAAAAATGTGCCAGTAAATTTTTTAGCAACGACATCTGACCACCTGGGCTCGAAAATATTCTAAATGGTCGCCCTCAAAGATTTGATATTTGAATGAGAGTCAAATGCTCTGTGATTTAAAAAATTCATCGGACATTTGCGCGCACAGAGTTCATCTTGCGTAAAAGGAAATTTACTTTGAAGTAACGCTTTCCAAACAACCATTTGCAATATTTTCCCGCGACCTGTTAGAAATAGAATCGTTTCAGCAGTTGCCAGAGTGCGCCAAATAACAGGTGTTGCAGCGCTTGCGCAGCTATGACGATGCAGGAAGCCCGTATGTTTGTACGTGTAAAACATTAAAAGATCTTACATTATGTCATAAAAGAAACAAGACATTAGAAGACACTCCAAGAGCATGGGAATTTTGTGAACTATACTAAAATGCATCATTCGGCTTAAAGTGCACATTCGTATGTCCAGATTCAGATGTAAATTTTCTTGGAGTACTGCATTATCTCATGTTTGGTTCTTTATTGAGACATAATGCCATACGTGCTAGAAGATGAAAACATGAACTTGAAATGCAGTGAACAGTTGAAACTAGCCAATAGTGTGAAATTAAACACTTAGTTTCAAATAAATTGACTGCCTCAGCAGAAAAGATTAGATAAAGTCAAATATATTTAATAAAACCGACAAAAATAACTTCATTGTTCTGCAAGGCGATTAACGCTTGACTGTCAGAAAGGTGGAAACAAAATAAAATCTGTAACTAATGACATATTTTAGCCTTCCGTAACTATGTGAATGTATTTTAATTCACTTGATAGGTCCCGGCCACAGAAATCCGTTTTGTTTTCATTTTAAGTGAGAGCAATAAACGAAGAGGAAACAGCCAAATCACTTAACGTAAACACGGGTCACGTGGAGACTACCACCTCCCACTACAACTCAGACTGCTCTGTAAATCAGGTCCGGATATAGGATATTTCCGAACCGGGGTGATATTAGATAGTGGCGCTCCCCCCTCCCTTGAGCATTTGAGGTAAGAAGCCAAAAATTTAAAAATCGACTTTTCAAAAATACCTTCATTTTGTAGGACACATCTTCCTGAAGAGTCTGAGACATAAAACACATATATTCGAGGGAACATAAGACATGTTATTTGGTCTTAAGTGTGGCAAAGTGCAGTGCCACGCCTCTCCACACAGCATTCTTCCATCGCACGTCTCCTGTATTTCGCTCTGTGGAATTCAAACATGTAATATTTTGTAATGGAATGGGTGCCATCAAACTATATTCACACCAGTGGAAATTAAAATGTCCTGTGGTGCCTCTCCTGCTCCCAGTTGGCCGGTTTGACATCCTGCTCCTCTTTATTGACATCTTTTAAAAAAATCTCAGAATTAATACTGGTTGGGATTATTTGTAACAGGCAGAACAAGAACTCTTCAGAAAATTTGCAGTCTTTATTGCGTACTATGTAATAACTTGCTGATTTGTGTGACATAAAATTAAATAAAGGATATGTAAAATGAGTTAAGACAAGAGACAAGCAAGACAGTACACGGTTCTTCAATCTTTAAGTCCTAGCTTCTTTTCTCTCTAATCTTGCCACAGCTTTATATGGCGTACTTTCCTTTCTGGGAAAGAATCTACTACCTCAACAAAGTTTGTCAACGTTTTGCTACATGAAAAAATGAAATGTCGTTGTCTAATACTAGAAAAGCATTGTACCCAAGACTGGTGTTGTTTCTCGATCTGATTACGTGTATTTTGTCACTGCTATATACCTAAAACGAAACAGGCCTGCTGAATATTGGAGCAGTTGTTACACACACCAAATAAACGAGTGTTTTGGCACAAATGGTCATTTTTATAACATGACGGAATATAATTCACGAAGTACCAATATCAAATGCCTATTAGGCCTACTACAAGCAAAACGTTTTGAGTTAGGAAATAGTTTCACATTTCATTCATACACTCTAGCTTCTGAAGCACGAGATCGAAAAGTAGTAGTACTAAATTTTTAAATAAATTTCAAATCGTCATATTCTCCCATAATTTGTGAGAGTCCCCGTTTCTTCTCCTTCCTCGTTCTAACAAACAATCTTATCACTAATTCTGTAACTATTCCTATCAGTGTCAAAACTTATTCTCTGGTTAATTTTGTCACCGGTTTAGTTATCCGGTTGGGCGTTATTACATGTTCGTACAACGCATTTTCCACGCTACTCCCAGAATAGAACTTTAGCGGCTGCTAGCCGGGGACTGTATAACTGGCCCTTAGCAGTGTAGCGGTCTGGCCAAAAATTTTCTTCAAAATTTCATTTTCTTGGACACATGGAGGAAACAATATGCAATCTTTGTTGCCTGTTATTCCTGTTAGTCATTTTTTTCCACTCTGATAGTCTGAATCTATGGAATTCGCTAGTTGTTATAACAACGCTGATCATTTGCAAACCCAGTCAACCACATAAACAGCAGATGGCATTCATCCGTTCGGCTTTATTCCGCTCAGCTCGCATGGACCCGTTCCTATTTGTCTGCAGGAAAGTTTATTTCTACATGTGACGGGGATTCCCCTGGCAGAAACATCACGTACACTATGCACGCATTCAAAAATCAACTTACGATTCTTTCAGAAATCAACTTAGAATTTGTACAAAAATGTTCAAAAACCAACAGGGATGCATTCAAAATCATATGAGAAATCGATAGACCAACGTGTGCTGGGTGCTAGGGGCTTTGTGAAACAAGGTCTTTTTCCAGGGTGTATACAAGGACGAGAAAAAAAAATTCCCGGATTTTTCCCGGATTTCCCGGTTAAAAATACACTTTCTCCCACATGAAAACACTTTTTCCGCATTATTAAGGAACAGTATATTTTCCCTCGGAATTGTAAAATTTATCAATCCTTAGAATGGCTATGTTTTTATACACGGGCGTAGAATTTCCCGGGACTTTAGAAGACGAAACTCAGGGAAGAAAACCCCTTTTGGAAAGATTTTTGATTTGCAGCAACATGTACGTTGCTTATTTTTGTATTGTGAAAGTATAAATTCAAATTCCACCAAACACCGCATGTTACTTTCTGAACCATTGTAATCGAGATCACGATGTGCTTTTGTAAGCCTGTCATAGCTCATGTCATGTGATGTCGTCAGCTAATAGTAACATCACTGTTAAGTAGCATGGATACACAAATTGGAAAGGTAATGTTTTTAATTAATATAAGTTGTGCTGCTACAAGAAAAGCACAGCTTACACATATAATATTGGTCTCCAAGGTTAATAAGCTGCAAGAGAAGCTAAGCTTTCACATGTAATGTTGCTCTTTTTTGCGCGTGTTACACTTTAAGATATATCACACAAATGTGCCAGTAAAATTTTTAGCTGAGTCCAGTAACTTGTCCTCAAAGTTTCCCCACATGTAAATTAGCTACCGCAGAAGAGAGAGAGCTTCCCGTAGCACTACATCAATTTGCTCATGATAACGACATGAATGTCTGGGCAAAAAATATTTCTAAATGGCTCATCCTCATACACTCTGTGAAAAAAATGGCTCGTCCTCAAACACTCTTGTGATTTAAGAAGTTCATCGTACAGTGTTGCACATAGTTCAACTTGCGTAAAAGGAAATTTACTTTGAAAGTAACGCTTTTCAAACCACCATTCTCAATATTTTCCCATGACCTGTTAGAAATAGGTTCATTTCAGTAGTCATCAGAGAGCCAGATGACAGGTGCCGCCACATTTTGGCAGCTACTGTGACGCAGGAAGCCCATATGTTCGCATGTTTAAAACATTAAAAGATCTTACATTATGTCATAAAAGAAAAAAGACATAAGAGGATACTCCAAGAGCATCGGAATTTCATGAATCATACTAAAATGGCACATTTAAAGCGCATACTTAAAGAGCACATTCGTAGGTCCAGATTCCCAATGAAGTAGGCCTCGACCTGATATTCAGCTTTTCAGTGTGGGTTCCGGGATGTGAATTTTCTTGGAGTACCAGTGCTGTATTAACTCATTTTTGATTCTATATTATGGCATAATGCCATACGTGCTAGAAGGTGAAAACGTGCACTTGAAATGCAGCAAGCTGTTGAAATTAGCCAAGAGTGTGGAACTAAACACTTTGAAATACATTGACTGCCTCAGCGTAAAAGATTAATAAAAACCAAATTTTTTAGCAAACCAACAAAAATAACTTCATTGTTCCACAATTGCATGACTGTCAGAAAAGTGGAAATAAAATAAAATCTGAAACTAATAACATATATTAGCCTTCCATGATTATGTGAATGTCTTTTAATTCACTTGTTTTCATTTCACGTGAGAGCAGTAAATGAAGAGGAAACAGCAAACTTACTAAAGTGTAAACACGGGTCACATGGAGACTACACATCCCCACTACAACTCAGACTGCTCTGCGCATCAGCTCCGGATCTACGATAATTCCGAACCGGGGCAATACTGCGATAATAGCGCCCCGCCCCTCCCTCGAGCGTTTGAGATACCAAGTCAAAAATTTGTTCATTTTGTACATCTTTCTGAAGAGCCTGATACATAAAACATGTATGTTCGAGGAAATGTAAGAAATGTTATTTGGTCTTAAATGTGCCAGAGTGCAGTGCCACCCGTCTTCACACAGCATTCTTCTATTGCACGTCACTGTATTTCGCTCCGTGGAATTGTAAAGTGTATATTTTGTACTGGATGCCATCAAACTATATTCAGGACAGTGGAAATTAAAATTTTCTGTGGTGCCTCTCCTGCTCCCAGTTGCTCGGTTTGACATCATCCCCCCCCCCCCCCTCTCTCTCTCTCTCTCTCTTTTTAACTTTGCAATTAATACTGGATGGGATTATTTGTAATCGGGAGAACAAGAACTCTTCAGAAAATTTGCAGTCTCTATTGCCTATTATGTAATAACTAATAATTTTCTGTTTTGGGTGACATAAAATTAAATATAGGATACATAAAACCAGTAAAGACAAGAGACAAACAAGATAGTACACATTTCTTCGGTCTTTAGCTCCTAGCATTATTTTTTCTCTAATCTTGCTACAGCTTTACATGGCGTGCTTTCCTTTCTGCGAAAGAATCTATTACCTCATCGAAGTTCGTCAAACGTTTTGCTATATGAAAAATCGAATTGTTGCTGTCTAATACTGCGCAAGTTATTAATACAAATAGTACCGAAGACTGGTGTGGTTTCTCGATCTGATTACATCTATTTTGTCACTGTCTGCTACGTAAAACAAAATAGGTCTTTCTCACACTGCAGAAGTTGTAACACACACCAAATAAACGAGACTGTTTTAGTACAAAACACGACAGAATATAGTTCACGAAGACCAACATAAAATGCCTAATCGGCCTACTATAAGCAAAAAGCTTTATGTTAGAAAATAGTTTCACATTTCACACATACGCTCCTGTTTCTTGAGCTTGATATCGAAAAGTAGTAGCACAGGATTTTTATATAAATTTGGAATCTTCATATTCTTCCCTCATTTGTGTGATCCCCGTTCTTCTCCTTCCTCGTTCTAACAATCAATCTCGTCATGACTAATTCTGGAACTATTCCAGCCTTTGTCAAAACTTATTCGCCGGTTAACTTCACTAACCCCACCAGAATCACCGGTTTAGTTATCTCTGATTATTCTCTGGTTCGGTGTTGTTATTTTCGTACAAATCATTTTCCGTGGTACATCCAGAATAGAACTTAAGCGGCTGCTAGACGGGGACTGTACAACTGGCCTTTACTAGTGTAGCGATCTGGCCAAAAATTTTCTAACATTTTCCTGAATACACTGAGAAGATAACACGTAATCTTTCTTACCTGTTATTCCTGTTAGTCGTTTATTTCCACTCTGGAAGTCTGAATCTATGGATTTCCCTACTAAGTATAACAATGCTGATTATTCGCAATCCCAATCAAGAACATAAAAGACAGTGATTGGCGTTCACCCGTTCGGCTTTACTCCGCTCAGCTCGTATAGCTCGGTCTCCTTCTTCCTGCAGGAAAGTTTATTTCTAGATGCAACGAGCATTCCCCTGACAGAGACATCACGTACACTATGCACGTATTCAAAAATCAACTTATGATTCTTTCCGAAATCAACTTACAGAGTGTGTTCAAAACCTAACAGGGATGCGTTTCAAAATCATACGAGTAATCGATAGACCAACGTGCGCTGAATGCTAGGCACTTTGTGACACAAGGTTTTTCCTCCTCAAGAATATGAATTTGGGACCCCTCTCCCTCCCTGATAGATCCGGGCCTGCTGCGCATGCGTGAATCCAGCAGCTTGGGTGCAACAATAAAATTTTTCCCAGTTGCAGCTAGCAGTTTGCTGCGACTGTTTACACAGCCAACAGCCACATTTCTGTAGCCAGAAGCGGAAGAAGGTACTACTCATACACCACTCAACTGCGCATGCTCATGAGCCCGCTCGTAACTCCTAAAATGAATCTAATGTACACAGTTGTGATGTCATGCTCATCGGAGGCAATCTGTTGTCATGAAGCATTTCATACTCTACCTAAACCATTTGACACAATTTGCCATTGGCAAAAGCTTGTATGAGCTCTGTGTTTTGTTGTACATGGCACATTTCCTTTGCAATTAATGTTTTATTTTCATTTTTTTTCTTGTTCACATTTTATTGTTGCAGTAGTATTCTGCAATAGCGCGATACAGTAATATCCTTTGTTAGAGTATCGATTCTTACCAGCCAAATTACAAAAATTTAACTGAAAACTAACAACAAAAAATTCCCGAAATTGTAAAAAATTTCTGGGTTTTTTCCAGTTTTTCCCGATTGTCCCGTGTCGTATACACCCTGTTTTCCTCAATAATACGAATTTGGCACCCCCCCCCCCTCCCGAAACTATCACCAGGGGCAGATAACCCAGTTTGCCCCTGCCCCCTAGTTTCGGGCCTGTTGCGCATACGTGAATCTGGCAGCTTAGGCGCACCTGTAAAATTCTTCCGGATAGCATCTGGCTGCTTGCTGCTATTGCTTATACAGCTAACTGCCACACTTCTGTAGCCAGAAGCAGGAGAAGGTACTACTCATACAAGACTCAACTGCACATGCGGATAAGCTCGCTCGTAACCGCTCATACGAATACAATGTAAAGTCGTGACATCACGCCCATCGGAGGCAATTTGTTGTTATGAAACATTGCATAGCCTTCCTAAAGCCTTTGACACATTTTGCTGTTGGCAGACGCTTGTAAGAGCACTGTGTTTTGTTGCTGTTGTACATAGTGAATTTCTGTTGCAACTTAAATTTTATTTTAGTTTCTTTTTTTCTCGTCTTTTTTATTGCGGCAGTATTATTCTGCAGTAGCGAGATACAGTAATATTCTTTATTAGAGTATTGGTTCTTACCAGTCAAAGTTACAAAAATTTAACTGAAAACTAAAGCAATGAAAAATTCCCAGGTTTTTCCCAGTTTTCTCCCGGATGAAAAAATTCCTGGGTTTTTCCCAGATCTCCCAGTTGTCCCGGTTCGTATACACCCTGTAATAAATACCCCTTGTCATCATAGGATAATGGTTAAAAATGTGGAGAGCATGTCTTGGCACACAAACTGCATTGCAACATGCATCAGTCCACCAGTAAAACAGTAAAACAGAGGTGCAATGTATGGAACATTCTGCAGTGGTAAGAGTAACACTCTTAAGGTTCTCATCCTGATCATCACAACGGGGGCCATGGTGCAGTAAAGCCTCCAGTCAGCCTTAGATAGCTGCCACTCAGTTGGGTTTACATGTAGGTGGGGTAGGAGTCAGCAAGTGGATAGTACACGGGAAATGGTCATTTGAACACACATCACAGAGAACAGACCACTCAAGACCAGAGGTAAATGAGAGGTCCAAATGGGAATAGGTGGGCGTGCAGTCAGAAAGGAACATGGGTGCTCCAGTGTTAATGCAGATGAGGTTAAGTTGACTGAGAAGGTCAGCCAAGAGGGAACCTCGCGGACAGGTTGTTGAAGAGTCCGAAAGGGGATGATGGGCGTTAAAGTCACCAAGCAGCAAAATGTTCAATGAAATCTATGGAGGAATCGCCATTCTCCCTGGGTCAGACTGGGGGCTACAGGGCAGGAAAACAGTAGATGGTGTACACTGGCGAAATGGAGATCGGCCAGGTGTGGGTCTCACGCAGCAAGACCGTTGAAGAGGATGTCCGAGTCAGGGAAGGAGGAGACAGTTTGTGTTTGTTTGACTTCTTAGAGACTTTACAAGACAATGACTCGGACATTTGTTGGCTGGAGGGACGTAAAAAGTCTTGCAGAAGTGTTCCTTTTGTCCTTTCCAACCTGCCGGTTGTGTAGCAGGTGATTTTGCTGCTTGCAGGGAATGAAGATTTGGTGGCTTGATGTGCAGCTCTTAGAGAAGAAGATGTGGATGCTACCATGATAATGGGCGATTTCTCAAATGCAGTACTGATCTTGAGGTCACAAGTTTGTGGGGCCACGTCCTTTGTGGAGCGAGGCATTGGTACTGTAAGTGCCAGATGGTAAAATACAGGGCTTTTGACTAGCCAACGACTGTGAGCGACAGGGTAGAGTACATTTTCCTTCATTTGGATCTCCCGGATGGCCCACTCATCAAAATACATGGGACACTCACAGGATGAGTGTGGTATGGTCACCATTATAACTGACCCAGCAGGGAGGAGGAGGAGGAGGAGGAGGAATGCTATTGCCCTCATATGCATCTCCACCACAAGTGACCCACCTGGCTGTAAAATATCGACCATGTGAAATTCAACTTGTGCTATTCTCACAAGACATCCTGAAAGCCATGGATTAAGGCAGTCAGGTGCAGTGTTTCTTGACTTTCAAAACACATTTGACTTAATGCCAAACTTATGCTTATTATCAAAAGTACTAGTTTAGACAAGAAGAGAACAGAAGCTTCGAAATGTGGTGCTACAGAAGAATGCTGAAGATTAGATGGGTAGATCACATAACTAATGAGGAGGTACAGAATAGAATTGGGGAGAAGAGGAGTTTGTGGCATAACTTGACTAGAAGAAGGGATTGGTTGGTAGGACATGTTCTGAGGCATCAAGGGATCACCAATTTGGTACTGGAGGGCAGCGTGGAGGGTAAAAATCGTAGAGGGAGACCAAGAGATGAATACACTAAGCAGATTCAGAAGGATGTAGGTTGCAGTAGGTACTGGGAGATGAAGAAGCTTGCACAGGATAGAGTAGCATGGAGAGCTGCATCAAATCAGTCTCAGGACTGAAGACCACAACAACAACAACAACAACAACAAACAACTATCATTTGGGGAATTAAGCAAGCTTTGTAAATGGATTGATGATTTCTTGGTATGCAGAACATAGAATGTTATCTCGGATGGATAGTCATCAACAGATGTAGAATTAATTTCAGGTGTGCCCCCAAGAATGAGAGTTGGGACTTTTTGCTGTTCTTGTTGTGTATTAATGACCTTCCAGACAATATTAATAATAATGTTGGACCTTTCACTGATTATGCAGGTATCTATAATTAAGTACTGTCTGGAAGAAGCTGCATAAATATTCAGCCAGATCTTGATAAGATTTCAAAGTGGTGTAAGTACTGGAAACCTAGCTTAAACGTTCAGAAATGTAAAATTGCACATGTCACAAAATGAAAAAAAATGAAGTATCCTATGAATACAACATTAATGTGAATAGAGGATATTGAACAAATACAAGGAAGGGCAGCACAAATGGTTACATGCTTGTTTGACACATGGCAGAGTGTCACGAAGATGTTAAAAGAGCTTAACCGGCATACTTGATTAGGATAGGCACTATCTATTCCACGAAAGCCTAAGTAGAAAGTTTCAAGAACAAACTTGAAGTGGTGAATCTAAGAATGTAGAACAATCCCCTATGCATCGCTCTCATAGGGGTCATGAAGACAAAGTTAGAAACATTACTGTTTGTACAGAGCCATTCAAGCAATAATTCTTCCGACGCTCCATACATAAATGGAATGGGAAAGGTCGTAATGACTGGTTCAATGGGATGTACTCTCTACTGTCCACTTCATAGTGGTTTGCAGAGTAAGCTCACATGATGAGGGAGGGAACAGCTTGTGATCTTACAAAATGAACAAGTTCAGAATGATTATACATGAATTTGAACATCACTACTTTAAATGCAACAGCACTGTGTTAACCACTGTGGCACCTTACTGTCTTCTGCAAACAACAAAATTTTTTTCAGGTAGACCAGTAAAGATATCCATTTACAGTGCTCAATTAACTGACGAACACAGTCAGAAAAATATGTTACTTTCGTAGATTTGTAAAAGCTTTCGACACAGTTGACAAGAGTATTCTAATACAACACATTAAAACTGTCTGGATAACCTCAACATCTCAAAGTAACACAAAGTCTGAACAATAATACAGTTGTGATGATAAACACTAGCTATTGATTTTTACCTTCTATCTAGATTAACAGAGGAGTGAGACAGGATTGTAGTTTGTCACTAACATCATTTAACAAGTAGATGATATGAAAGGAGAAGCTATACTCTTCTGGAGATTACTTTGAACCAAAGGTGCCATAATAACTGCTTTTTCTTTGTTGATGACATGAGAGTCACCCCACGCGATGAAACTAATCTGCAAAAGTTAGTATTTATTTTTGATAAATTTTGTGGAAGGCACAATATTAACACTGAAGACAAAAGTCAGCTTCCAGATGTGAAATTATAATAAATGGCCAGATTCTTGAGCAAGCCTCACATTTAAGATATCTTGACTGTGATTGCAGCTAAGAATGTGAAGATAACAACTTAAGGCAAGTATTTAAGTATCAACACACATGGCAAATCCACCATAATTTCCCAGAGAGATGAGAATTAAATTTTACAGGAGAATGGCATTGCCTGTGCTACTTAATGGAAATGAGAACTGTACTCTTTCAGCGGATGTTAGAGCAGCGAGATTCCTGATAAATATTTTGGAGGTGTCCATACTGCAACACATCATAAATGGTGAATTCATGCAGGAATTGAATGTTTTATATAAATATGGTCATCTCCTATTACAGAGCACAAAGAAAACACCACACTGACAGAACAGAAGATGGTGAGATACTACAGGCAAATCTTGCTACATAAGCCTGTGGGGGGGAAAAGATCAGTGATGCCCATAGAAATAGAATATCAAATGCAGCTGGGACAGACATTAAAGAAAATAAATATGCGCAGAAAACATCTGAGAAAAATGAATAATGGAAAGTTTCAGCTTAAAATCCCATAATTCATTTTGTTTTATATAAACTGTCCATCGAAACTTTCTTCACATAGAAAAATGAAAATGATTTTTCAGTTAGTATAATTGAAAGCATCCATGAACTTCTCATTTTTCCTGTAAAACAAAATTTGAACTCTTACAAATGATACATTTCTGTGTGTGTGTGTGTGTGTGTGTGTGTGTGTGTGTGTGTGTGTGTTTTCCCTTTTAAATAATTATTACATACAAAATTGTTAATGCTTTCATGGCCACTTGTTGACACACTGCCAGTTGACTTCTGTCTCGGGAATAACTTCAACAAGAAAGAAGAAAGTCTCAAGATAAACAGATCCTGGCTTCCTGTGCTGCAGCAAAAGACGTACCAAATAAAGAAAAATATTTAAAATGTCAAAATACAAAAAATATTCAGGACAAGACAGAATTGAGAGTGTAAAAACCAAAAAGTAGAAGAATTGTGACAGCAGCAAATAATATGGCTTGGGAAAAGACTTGTAATAAAGCTGATAATGTTATTGGGGGGGGGGGGGGGGGGCGCTCTCATTCTGCTCTGGCTCTGTGTGCAATTCACTTTGTTACTGAACTGTTTGCAAATGTCAAGCCACATGGCACCCCAAACGTTGTACTTCTTGTTAAACCTGGTAGTTGTGATCAGAAAATATACCTGTTCTAGAAGTGACAATGTGTTCTTATGTTGTGTGTTATGCAATAGTTGTGGGCATTTTTCATGTTCGTTTCACAACCGTGGACCATGCACCCAAGGCTACCTCACTGGATGTGCCAAGGGAAGTTGTGCTCCACCATTCTCTCCAACAGGAGTTAAGAGGGACACAAATGTCAGCAGGCCTTGATGTCCGCATTGCTCTCCCAGCAGTTTACAATGAATCCGCTGCCGTTTTCATTATAAGAGTCAGTGGAGGAGATGGAGGCATACGAGAAATACATCCTAAAGCATTCCAGGAAACAGATCCAGCTGTGACCGAATACCTTTTCCTGTCGTGGATCTTGCCTATTATGTACCTGTATCAGCTTTTATGCAAATGGCTCCTCTCACAGAATGCACATCTGACCTCTGATGAAATGTGTGCTTTGTTATATGCCTACTTTAACTGTCACTGCCATTTCATTTCATAGCATCCTGTGTTGTGTTTTATCAGTGTTGTAAACAACCTAACCAATCACCCTGTGCGTGGGTGACTGAACTGCACAGACTCAGTCGGAAATGCTGTTTTGTGACTTATGTACATAAGGGATCTTATGCCGAAGTGATGATTTGGGACACTATTATTCAGGGAGCTCTGGATAAGGAAGTGCATCAGAAATCTCTACAATTTGAAGACCCTTCTTTGGAGGACTTTTTAAAATGAGTCAAATCCTTCAAAGTTTCCCAGCCCCTGGGCAGCTGGTTAAATTTTGAGGGCAGGGTGGCAGCCATCACTTTAGAACTGTAAGAGGAATCTTGCCTAGTTGAAGCAGCAAATGCGGCAACCACAGAGAGCAAACACCGTTGCCCTACAGCTCAGTCCCGTAAACAAGGAAAGCGATCTTGCCCCTCCAAGCAGCACTTGTTTCTGTTGTGCCTTGAATGTTTTTGAAAACATGTCTGAGACAACTGCCCCAATAGGTAGGCACAGTGTGAGGCCTACCAGAAGCAAGGAACCTTGCATCAGCCTGTCGTGCTTAAGATAAACGGATATTAATATGATTTTGTCCTAATCCTCAAACCTGGGAGTGTTCCAACAGATACTGTCCATCACACTCACTTTGTGTGACAAACAAGTTCAGCTAAAGATCAATACAGTCACCTCTGCATCCCTGTTAAACTATGAAATATATCTCCAGCTCGGAGCACCTCCCCTGGAATCCACAGCTCACTGCTTGGTGACATATAAAATGCAAAATATTACACTTAAAGGACAAATCATGATTGTGGCAGTATACAAACAGGTTGTATGCCACCTCACCTGGAGGAGCACAGATACAGATAATATTTTCAGCTTCAATACCTTTCAGATTCCGACTTCATCATCGAGGACTCCACCCACCTGGTGTCGGAACTAATACCATTTCAATAATTGGATGTCATCAATATGGAGTTCTTGGAGACCTTCTCTCAGGGGTCTTGGCAAAGCGAGGAACTCTATCACACATATCATCTTAAAAAAGTCAGTGCGCCCCCACTTTTTCTGTGAGCAACCCATGTCCCATGCATTGTGAGATACCATCAAAAATGAACTACACTGGTTGATAGCTTTGGATTCATTGAACCTGTGTTTGCCAGGGAGTGGGCGACACCATTAGTTATCACAAAAAAGCCACTGGGAAAAACTGTGCCTGTGTGGAGATTTTAAAGTTACAATCAATTCCCAGTCAAGACAGCAAATATATATCATTCTCAAACACAACAAACTTTCCTCTGCACTCATGGTAGGACAGCATTTTTCAAAAACCAGTCTCTCTGAAGCTTGCTTACAACTACTTCTGGATCAATAATCACAGAAAGTCCTCTTAGTAAACACACCACATGGGTTGTACAGGGTCAAAAATTTAGTTTTCACCATGGCCAGTGCCCCTGCTATTTTTCAAAGATTCCTTGAACAACTGCTGCAGGATATCCCTGGATGCATAAATTACCTAGACTACATTATAGTGATGGGTCCACAAGGGTAGAACACTTACCAAACTTGCAGTGGCTGTTTCACAATCTCCAGTCTGCTAGCCTCAAATGCAACCTTGAGGAATCAGTTTTTTTCCAACCGTCAGTGGAATACCTAGGGTACTTTATATCCTGCAACAGTTTTCAACCCACACAGCCCACACAGACACTTGTCGAATCCACCATCACGCTTCCTTACCCTGAGAATGTCAAGGAGCTCCCATCTTTCTTGAGGAAGATCACATATTAAGCAAATTCAGCCCCGATGTTGCATCGACTACGCACCTGCTATACAAACTGCAGTTGTATCTTCTTGTTTGTCCAGCCAGAAGCTTGTGAATAGGCTTTCAAGACTCTGAAGCAGCCCCATGTCTTGCCACACTTGAACCAGATAAACAACTGGTGGTGGTGACTGATGCCTCTAAAAGGGGCCTGAGGGCTATCCTGGCTCATAGACACACAGAGCTCGGAACATCCGATCACTTCCATGTCAATGCTGGGCACATTTTCTCAGAAGATACCATTACAATATCCAGTTCTGAAATAGCACACAACACTCCAACATGGATGCACTTTTACATCTCCCAACGGGACCTGACTCGAAGTTTGATGAAGTTCAGATCTTGTGTTTCCATTTGGATGAAGAGGATTGACAGGCAGTGGACACTTTCCCTATCACAGTGACCTGTGTGGCTGCAGTGATGATGAAGGACACTATCTTTCAACAGCTGCAGTGGTACATCCAACATGGCTTTCCTGACCACATTCCTGGTCAGGACTCCTATCTGTTGCGCCATTTTTTTTCACCTTTGCCATCAGCTCATCCTAGTGGACAGTGTTATCCTCTTCACTACAGATGAGTGGTCTCCCCAGGAGGTTCTGCCAGAAACTTTGTGCCTCATGATACTACAGCTTCTGCATGGAGGTCACTGGGGAGTCCTCATAACTAAACTGCTTACCTGGCACAAAATGTACTGGTCAGGCATAGACCAGCGGGTTGAGCATCTTGTTCATTGCTGTTCTCAGTCTGAACAGCAGCAGGGGGCACCCTGCCAGATGCTCTCTTCCTGGCCGACACCCTCCTGCTCGTGGGAGTGATTTCATGTCGAATTTGTGGGTTCCTTCTTGGTTACTATCTAGCTGATTTTCATCAATGTGTACCTGCGCAATTGTCATGCACTGTCACTCAGCCACCATGTCTCATCCTAGCAGCTGCTGTTGGAGATGTGAGCTGGTTCCCAATGCCTAGTTGATAGTCTGGTGGGTTACCACACACCTTTGTCCATGGGGGAGTGAAGAGCTACTTCTTGGCACTGCAACCCATGTCTGGCCAGTGATCCTGGCAGTGCCCCGAACCAGGCTGATAGCGTTGGTCATGTCGAATAGTCTCTCTGCCTTCACCAGCTCCCGGTCGGCACAAATAGCACCATAAGGCCAGAAGGGAAAATTGGTTGCAGTGACAGCACCAGCGAGGCCAGTACCGCAGCCTGGCTCTCTGCTGACATTTGGGCCTTTGTGGGTGGCCTATGAAGAGGGGAAGTTGGAGGTGTGGGAGTCATGGGTGTGTCACAGGGTGAAGACTCTGAAGGCAGAGGGTGTGACTGGAGAAACTAAGATTGGCAGTGATGTTGGAGGGGTCCGGAGGAGGGGATAGCAGGTTCCCCCGTTGCAGGTGCAGCTGATTTTTGATGGTGCATCACTGTCCAGTCCCCATGTTCAGAGTGAATACACAGCAGCCCAGTTGCCGCTGGATGACTGCCGAAATCCACCTATCCTGGCAGCCAAACTTGTGCACCCACATGGGGGTGTGCTGCTGGAAACAGGGAGATAGTTCAGGAGATGGCCCCACAGGCAATGGCAGAATGAAGTGGAGAGGCAGCGTGCAGGGCTGACACCCATAGAGGAGTTCCACTGCACTCTTTTCCCCTGTCGGAGTTTACCTGTATGAAATTAATTAAAAAAAAAAAGTGTGGGACTCATCTGGAGAAGCTTCGGCCACGTGTTCATGCATGTGTGTCTTGAACGTGTACATGAACCTGTAGGCCTCACCATTTGACTGGGGGTGGAAAGAAGGTGACAGCAGCTGGTGAAGGCCACTGCAGTGGCATAACTCACTGAAAACCTGGAAATGGTAGTGCGGTCCATTGTCAGACATCAGCATCAGAGGATAACCTTCAGTAGTGCAGATTCTATTGAGTGTGGCAACTGTAAGTTTTTAAAGACAGAATTTAAGGAATAAGAGGCCGAAGAACAACCTGGCTTCAGTGCAGGATGATCAATCATTTATTTTGTTTGTAACAAATACTTGAAAAAATCCAAAATAGCCCCTACATTTGTAGACACAGACAAAGCCTATGATAATACCTTTCTGCAGTTTGTGGAAGTCATCAGATATTAATTATGAAAGGAATTAAGAACCTATACCAAAACTCTAAAGCAAGAGCAAAAATACAAAACTTTTTCTCACCTGGATTTAAGATGACATCAGGAATGTAGCCTGTCACTAACAGATTCAAAGCCCAGTTCACGGACTTTCGGCTTTGTTAGCACTGATCTGTGGGATAGTGCACTATCCTGGTGAAAGAGCACTTTCTTGTGTGACAACCTTGGTCTTTTTTCAGCCAACTCAAGTTTCATACAATCCAACAATGAATTGTAACTGGATTCGGTTATGGTTATGCCTTTTTCCAAATAATCTATGAGGATTGTACCTTGGGAATCCCAAAAACAGTGGCCATTACATTAGCAGCTGAGAAAATGGTCCTTGTCTTCTTCGGTTCATATTCACCAGCCCTTATCCGTTGTTTTGACTGCCATTTTGATTGTCGTGTGTAATGATGGATCCAGGTTTCATCACCAGTCACACATCGGCACAAAAAGTCTTGCAGATTGCGATTAAACATAGTTGAAATGTTGTGCCAGAGGTGCTTCTGATCAATTGTAAGCAATCGTGGCATCCACCTTGCACACATCTTCTTCACAATTTTTCATGCAGTATGTTACACACTCACTCAGCTGGGATTTCTAGAGTCCCAGCAGTCTCACAAACTCCTATTTGGCGGTTTTGCATTACCATATCATGGACTTTGTTAGCTGGATCACCAGAATGCACATTATCTTCAGTGCTTGTCTGACCACATTTAAAGTCATTAATACAAAAGTAAATGGTCTTCACTGATGGTGCAGAGTCTGCATGAACTTCATCCAGTTCTGTTTTGATATGTAACTCTTCAAACTGTATATTGTCCATTGTTGATATTCTTTATATGATCCTTGGAATATCAGCTTACCAAACATGAAAGTGCAACAAAAATGTTCTATTCTTTCAAGGATATTTATCAGACTTATGAAATGAACCCCCCCCCCCCCCATGAACAATGGACCTTGCCACTGGTGGGGAGGCTTGCGTGCCTCAGCAATACAGATAGCCGTACCATGGGTGCAATCGCAATGGAGGGGTATCTGTTGAGAGGCCAGACAAACATGTGGTTCCTAAAGAGGGGCCAGCAGCCTTTTCAGTAGCTGCAGAGGCAGCAGTCTGGATGATTGACTGATCTGGCCTTGTAACATTACCCTAAACGGCCTTTCTGTGCTGGTACTGCGAATGGCTGAAAGCAAGGGGAAACTACAGCCATAATTCTTCTAGGGGGCATGCATCTTTACGGCATGGTTAAATGATGATGGTGTCCTCTTGGGTAAAACATTCCGGAGGTAAAATAGTCCCCCATTCGGATCTCTGGGTGGGGACTACTCAGGAGGCCATCATTATCAAGAGAAAGAAAACTGGTGTTCTATGGATCGGAGCATGGAATGTCAGATCCCTTTATCGGGTAGGAAGGTTAGAAAATTTAAAAAGGGAAATGGATAGATTAAAATTAGATATAGTGAGAATTAGTGAAGCTCGGTGGCAGGAGGAACAAGACTTCTGGTCAGGTAAATAGAGGGTTATAAATACAAAATCAAATGGGGGTAATGCAGGAGTAGGTTTAGTAATGAATAAAAAAAATAGGAGTGCAGGTAAGCTACAATAAACAGTATAGTGAACGCATTATTGTAGCCAAGATAAACACGAAGCCCACGCCTACCACAGCAGTACAAGTTTATATGCCAACTAGCTCCGCAGACAAAGAGATTGAAGAAAAGTATGATGAGATAAAAGAAATTATTCAGATAGTGAAGGGAGATGAAAATTTAATAGCCATGGGGGACTGGAATTCGACTGTAGGAAAAGGAAGAGAAGGAAAAGTTGTAGGCGAATATGGAATGGGGGTAAGGAATGAAAGAGGAAGCCGCCTGGTAGAATTTTGCACAGAGCATAACTTAATCATAGCTAACACTTGGTTTAAAAATCATGAAAGAAGTCATACATGTGGAAGAGGCCTGGAGACACTGGAAGGTTTCAGATAGAGATTTAGGAACCAGCTTTGAAATTGTAGGACATTTCCAGGGGCAGATGTGGACTCTGACCATAGTCTACTGGTTATGAACTGTAGATTAAAACTGAAGAAACTGAAAGAAGGTGAGAATTTAAGGAGATGGGGGCGTGGATAAACTGACAGAACCGGAGGTTGTAGAGCGTTTCGGGGAGAACATTACGGAACGATTGACAAGAATGAGGGAAAGAAATACAGTAGAAGAAGAATGGGTAGCTTTGAGAGATGAAATTGTAAAGGCAGCACAGGATCAAGTAGGTAAAATGATGAGGGCTACTGAAAACCCTTGGGTAACAGAAGAGATATCTAACTTAATTGGTGAAAGGAGAACATACAAAAATGCAGTAAATGAAGTAGGAAGAAAGGCATACAAATGTCTCAAAAATGAGATCCACAGGAAGTGCAAAATGGCTAAACATGGATGGCTAGAGGACAAATGTAAGGATGTAGAAGCATATATCACAACCGGTAAGATAGATACTGCCTACAGGAAAATTAAAGAGACCTCTGGAAAAAGAGAACTACCTGTACAAATATCAAGAGCTCAGATAGAGAACCAGTTCTAAGTGAAGAAGGGAAAAGGGAAAGCAGAAAGGTGGAAGCAGTATATAAGGAGTCTATACAAGGGTGATGTACTTGAGGGTGTTGATATGGAAATGAAAGAGGATGTAGATGAAGGTGGGAAGGGAGATATGATACTGCATGAAGAATTTGACAGAGCACTGTCAAAACAAGGCCCAGGAGTAGACAACATTCCTTTAGAGCTACTGACAGCCTTGGGAGAGCCAGCCCTGACAAAACTACCATCTGGCGAGCAAGATGTATGAGACAGGCGAAATACCCTCAGGCTTCAGGAAGGCTATCATAATTCCAGTCCCACAGAAAGCAGGTGTTGACAGGTGTGAAAATTACCAAACCAACAGTTTAATAAGTCACAGCTGCAAAATAATAACACGGATTCTTTACAGACGAATGGAAAAACTGGCAGAAGCAGACCTCGGGGAGGATCAGTTTGGATTCTGTAGAAATGTTGGAACAAGTGAGGCAATACTGACCCAATGACTTATCTTATAAGATAGATTAAGGAAAGGCAAACCTACATTTCTAGCATTTGTAGATTTAGAGAAGACTTTTGACAATGTTGATTGGAATACTCTCTTTCAAATTCTGAAGGTGGCAGGGATCAAATACAGGGAGCGAAAGGCTATTTACAATTTGTACAGAAACCAGATGGCAGTTACAAGAGTCGAGGGGCATGAAAGAGAAGCAGTGGTTGGGAAGGGAATGAGACAGGGTTGTAGCCTACCTCGATGTTATTCAATCTCTATGCTGAGCAAGAAATAAAAACTTTGAGCTTCGTCGATGACATTGTAATTCTGTCAGAGACAGCAAAGGATTTGGAAGAGCAGTTGAACAGAATGGACAGTGTCTTGAAAGGAGGATATAAGATAAACATCAACAAAAGCAAAACGAGAATAATGGAATGTAGTCGTATTAAGTCAGATGATGCTGAGGGAATTAGATCAGGAAATGAGACACTTAAAGTAGTAAAGGAGTTTTGCTATTTGGGGAGCAAAATAACTGATGATGGTCGAAGTAGAGAGAAAATAAAATGTAGACTGGCAATGGTCAGAAAAGTGTTTCTGAAGATGAGAAATTTGTTAACATCGAGTATAGATTTAATTGTCAGGAAGTCTTTTCTGAAAGTATTTTTATGGAGTGTAGCCCTGTATGGAAGTGAAATATGGATGATAACTGGTTTGGACAAGAAGAGAATAGCAGATTTTGAAATGTGGTGCAACAGAGGAATGCTGGGTAGATCACGTATCTAATGAGATGATACTGAATAGAATTGGGGATAAGAGGAATTTGTGGCACAAATTGACTAGAAGAAGGGATCTGTTGGCATGACATGTTCTGAGGCATCAAGAGATCACCAATTTAGTATTGGAAGGCAATGTGGAGGGTAAAAATCTTAGAGGGAGACCAAGAGATGAATACACTAAGCAGATTGAGAAGGATGTAGGTTGCAATAGTTACTTGGAGATGATGAAGCTTGGGCAGGATAGAGTAGCATGAAGGGCTGCATCAAACCAACACACATGAAACCACTCTCATGTAAACATGATATGAACTCACTATCAGGGCGATTTCATGGATGTACAAAGTTGCTCAACTTCTTTTGGAGTAAACACTATTGAAAGTTTAACAGTAAATTGCTCTGTGATGCAGAATGAACCCGTAATGAAACACAATGTTTACCATGTATAGTGTTAAAATGGTGTGTGTATTTGTATAGCTAAACACTAGCACTTTCACTGTATTTCTATTGCCCTTGCCAGTGTGAAAAATTAAGGCTATAGAAATACACAATACATGAGTTATTATCTTTTACTCTTGGATCCAGCTGTCCTCTATAAAGGAAGATCATCTCCTACTCCACATAACTTGATGGCTTGAATAATTAATATAAACCCTTAAGACTGAAGACACAGTTTCAGTGAAGTTGCAAGAATTTCCTCCTTTGATCCCATGGTGCTATGTTTATGCTGCAATAGGCCAAGGACCTGTCTCTATTGAGATACATAATGAAACTTCCTGGAAGTTTAATACTGTGTGCCTGAGTGAGACTCACACTTGGAACCTTTGCCTTTTGAGGGCAAGTGCTTTACTAACTGAGCTACCCAAGCATGACTCATGAGTCTTCCTCACACCTTTACTTCTGCCAGTATCCCATCTCCTGTGAGGACACATTGTGAGTCATGTCTGGGTAGCTCAGTTGGTAGAGCACTTGCCCACGAAAGGCAAGGGTCTCGAGTTTGAGACTCAGTTCAGTCTGGTGCACAGTTTCAATCTGTCAGGATGTTTCACATCAGTGCACATTCCACTGCAGAGTGAAAATTTCGTTCTGGAGGTACTTAATGTCTGCCTTAATCAACTGAGGCAACATGTGAACCTTTATCGACTGAGGCAACATAAGTGAATAAACGATAAGTATAAATTTTTTGTCTTCTTCCCCAATGATTCTTCATAATATTTTCAGTGTCAGATTTAGTAACTCCACCACAAACGCAAATGAAAGATATGGTCATGTCAATATGTACAACACTGTCCATGTATGGCAAGGTCACCTACACAGATATCACATGCTGGTTATGTGAGCTTGTGTAGTGGGAAAAGATAAGGATGCCCCAAAATAGACTCACTTCAGCTGTACAAGTGAATTATAACTACTGATGCAGTTTACTTGGATCTATTCAGACTTGCACAGTGCTTTGACTGATGGGTGTGTGTTTTGCACCATCACTGGACTTAATACAACTTTGCTTGATATTATACGAAATAGTAGTGCTTAGATTTACACCAGTTTAAATCAGGAACTACTGGATATTAAATCCTATCTGGAAATACGACTTATATTAATTTCCATCAAGATCTATTATTGTTTGGTGTTTTTTTTTTTTTTGTGGGGTTTAAGGGCGCTCAACTACTGAGGTCATTAGCGCCCAGTCACTGTTGTTAGAGCACAGGGAATCAAGTAAAACTCAAGGGGAGGGGGGGGACACCAGAAAGACCTAACAAAGATGTAGATAAAATAAGTAAAAAGGTTAGATATCTTTGGACAAGCCAGTCAAAGTTATAAAACGCAGAACACGAGCAGCTGCTCGAGCGTCATCAGCTAAAATATCCGGTAAAGTAGATGGCAGGGACAGGACAACACGAGATTGACTAAAGCGGGGACACGACAATAAAACATGGCGCACTGTTAATGCCCGACCACAAGGGCACTGCGGGGCTGGGTCACCGGAGAGCAGGTAGCGGTGGCTAAACCGGCAATGCCCAATCCGCAACCTGGTCAGAAGGACCTCCTCTCGCCGAGATGGTCGGGAGGAGGTTGTCCAAGCAGTTGGGAGCGGTTTTACTGCCCGGAGCTTGTTTCCTTGGAGGGATGACCAAGCATCCCACCACAACGACACAAGCCTCTTGCAAACATCCCCACGAACGTCAGATGACGGGACACAATGGGAGGCTGGACGAGGCAGGAGGACTGCAGCCTTGGCTGCAGCATCCGCAGCCTCATTCCCAGGCACTCCTACATGTCCGGGAACCCACAGAAAGCTGACAGGAGAACCATTATCAGCGAAAGAATGGAGGGACTGCTGTATCCGTTGAGCCAAGGGATGGGCCGGATAGGGAGCTCCAAGGCTCTGAAGAGCACTGAGTGAGTCAGAGCAGAGTACATACGATGAATGGCGGTGGCGGCGGGCATACTGAATGGCCTGATGGAGAGCAAAAAGCTCGGCCGTAAAGCTCGAACATTTGTCGAGGAGCAGGTATTTAAAGGTGGCGGCCCCGACGACAAAGGCACAGCAGACACCATCGACAGTTTTGGAGCCATCGGTATAAATAAAGGTGTGACCGGCAAGTCGAGCACGAAGTTCGACAAACCGTGAGCAATACACTGCAGCCGGAGTACCCTCCTTCGGGAGTGAGCTGAGGTCGAGATAAATATCAACCGGAGCCTGGAGCCAAGGTGGTGTCGGGCTCTCACCCTCTCTGAAGGTGGTAGGGAGGGCAAAATCCAATTGTCGAAGCAGGCGACGGAAGCGGACTCCGGGGGGCAGCAGGGCAGACACATACAACCCGTACTGACGGTCAAGAGAATCGGCGAAGAAGGACTCTTAAGAGGGGTGGTCGGGCATAGACAACAGCCGGCAGGCATACCGACACAGCAGTACGTCGCGCCGACAGGTCAATGGTAATTCAGCAGCTTCAGCATAAAGACTCTCGACAGCATAAAGACTCTCGACAGGACTAGTGTAGAAGGCTCCGGTCACAAGATGTAACCCCCGATGGTGGATGGAGTTGAGACGGCGTAAGAGGGATGGCCGAGCAGACGAGTAGACGAAGCTCCCATAATCCAGCTTCGATCGGACTATGGACCGATACAAGCGAAGCAGGACAGTGTGATCCGCTCCCCAAGACGAACCACTAAGAATTCTGAGGACATTAAGGGAACGTGTACAACGGGCTGCCAAATAAGAGACATGCGGAGACCAACACAGTTTCCTGTCCAACGTGAGCCCTAGAAACTTAGTTGTTTCCACGAATGGGAGAACAACGGGACCAAGATGTAAGGATGGCGGAAGGAACGCTTTATATCGCCAAAAGTTGATACAAACCGTCTTCTCTTCAGAGAACTGGAAGCCATTTGCCACGCTCCATTAGTAGAGGCTGTCTAGACAACGCTGAAGGCAGCGCTCCAGGAGGCATGTTCTCTGGGCACTGCAGTAGATCGCGAAGTCATCGACAAAGAGAGAGCCTGAGACATTAGGTGGAATGCAATCCATAATTGGATTGATCGCGATGGCAAAAAGGGCTACACTCAAGACGGAGCCCTGAGGCACTCCATTCTCCTGGAGGAAGACGTCGGACCATACGGAACCCACACGTACCCTAAACTTTCGATCCGTTAAAAAGGAATCAATAAAAAGGGGCAGGCGACCGCGTAGGCCCCACTTGTGCATAGTGCGGAGGATACCTCCTCTCCAACAGGTATCATAAGCCTTCTCCAAATCGAAGAACACGGCTACCGTTTGGCGCCTTCGCAAAAAGTTGTTCATGATGAATGTCGACAAGGTCACAAGGTGGTCAACAGTGGAGCGGCGGGGACGAAAGCCGCATTGGACATTAGTAAGTAGCCGTCGAGATTCAAGAATCCAAACTAACCGAGCATGAACCATGCGCTCCATCACCTTACAGACACAGCTTGTAAGAGAAATGGGGCGGTAACTAGAAGGAAGGTGTCTATCCTTCCCGGGTTTGGGTATAGGAACGACGACGGCGTCACGCCAACGCATGGGGACCTGACCTTCGGTCCAGACGCGATTGCAGGTACAAAGAAGGAAGCTTTTGCCCGCCGGAGAAAGGTGTGCCAGCATCTGAACGTGAATGGCATCTGGCCCCGGAGCAGAGGACCGGGACAGTGCAAGCGCACGTTCGAGTTCCCGCATAGTAAAGGGGGCATTATAAGTTTCCCGATTCAGCGAGTGGAAGGAAGGTCGCCGAGCCTCCTCTGCCTCTTTCCTGGGAAGGAAGGGAGGGTGGTAATGGGCGGAGCTTGAAACCTCCGCGAAAAACCGGCCGAAGGTGTTGGAGACAGCCACAGGATCAACGAGGACCGCATTACCTGAGGTCAGGCCAGGTACCGAGGAGTGGGCCTTAATGCCCGACAGCCGGCGCAGGCCACCCCGTACGACAGAAGAGGGAGTAAAACTGTTAAAGGAGCTGGTGAAAGAAGCCCAACAAGCTTTTTTGCTGTCTTTGATGACTCTACGGCATTGCACTCGGAGTCGTTTGTATCCAATACAATTCGCCAACGTAGGATGGCGGCGAAAGGTGCGTAAAGCATGTCGTCGAGCACAGATAGCATCCCTACAAGCCTCGTTCCACCAGGGGACGGAAACGCAACGTGAAGAAGAGGTAGTACGAGGAATGGAACGTTCGGCAGCATTGATGGTAACAGCCGTGAGGTATTCGACCTGACTGTCACAACTGAGAAAATCGTGGTCCGGAAAGGTCGCCAGGGAGGAGTAAAGTCCCCAGTCAGCTTTCGGTATGTTCCAGCTCGAAGGACGTGGGGATGGGGTGTGGTGCAGGAGACTAACGACACACGGGAAGTGGTCGCTCGAATAGGTGTCAGAAAGGACATACCACTCGAACCGACGGGCAAGAGTGGTAGAACAGATCGAGAGGTCCAAGTGGGAGTAGGTATGAGTAGAGCCCGAGAGGCAGACAAGATTGAGATGGTTGAAGACATCCGCCAAGAGTGAGCCTCTTTGACAGGATGCATGAGAGCCCCAAAGGGGATGATGGGCATTGAAGTCGCCAAACAATAAAAACGGCGGGGGAAGGTTCATCATGTCAGCCCGACTAACAGCAGATGACGATGGAGTGTAGATGGTACAAACTGAAAAAGTAAAAGCAGAAAGAGTAATACGGACAGCTATTGCTTGGAGTGGGGTGGTCAATGGGATAGGATGGTAATAGACATCGTCCCGAACGAGCAACACGACCCCACCATGAGCTGGGATACCGTCCACAGGGGTGAGGTCATACCGCTCCGAGGTATAGTGGGTAAAGGCAATACGGTCAGTCGGGCGCAACTTGGTTTCCTGGAGACCAAGGACGAGCGGACAGTGCAGGCGGAGGAGCAGTTGTAATTCCTCCCGATTAGATCGAATACTTCTTATGTTCCAATGTAACAAGGCTATCGCTAGTCAAAAAGGGGGGGAACGAGCCGGGGGAAGAGCTGGTCACCTCGACGGCCGCGGAAGGCCAGGTTGCGAGGGAACAACGCTACAACCGGCGGGAGGCGGATCCGGTTCCATCGAGTCGTCGCCAGCTGCAGCCGCTGTCCCTGGTTGTGTAGGAGGGGCAGCATCATTTGCCGACGAGAGGCCAGCTGAGCGCCTGGTAGCAGAGCGTCCCGGCGAAACTGAGGACGGCCGGGAGCAGCGACTCACGGATGGAGCGTCAGACGAAACGCGCCGGGGTGGAGAGGGGGATAGAGACTTCTTCTTGGAGGCCTCCTTGGAAGGCCGAGGAGGCACAGGGATGGTGGGCTGGACCCGAAGAAGGTCCTCACGCGCGGGGTCAGTTTTGGAACGCCAGATCTCGGAAGCTGGGGTCCGGAACGTTTCCCCGATGGACGCCTGAGAAGAGGATCGCTTCTCAGGCGGCGGCGGTGGGGGGGGGGGGGGGGGGGAGGAGGAAGGGTGGCCCCTGGGGCAGAGGGTGCGGGGGCCACGGGGGAGGAGGATTTGGAAGGGAGGGATTTGGGAGGCGGAGGCAGAGACCCCGGATGGGGGGAGGAGGCAGAGGGGGGACAGGATAGGGGTGAGGATACCGCGGAAGGAGTGGACACAACTGAGGCAAACGAAGTGGTCAACGGCACAGGATGGAGGCGGTCATACTTCTTCCTGGCCTCAGAATAAGAGAGCCGATCCAAAGTTTTGAGTTCTTGTATCTTCTTCTCCTTCTGATATGCGGGGCAGTCTGAGGATCTAGGCGAGTGGATGCCAGGACAATTAACGCACCGAGGTGGTGGGGTGCATGTATGTTCCTCACGAAGAGGACGTCCACAATCGCCACAAAGGGGCTCAGCCTCACACCGTGACGACATGTGCCCAAAGCGCAAACACCGAAAACAGCGCATAGGAGGCGGGACGTAAGGTCGCACGTCGCACCGGTAGCACATCACCTTCACCTTCTCCGGGAGAACGTCCCCCTCGAAGGCGAGGATAAAGTCCCCGGTGTCGATGCGATGGTCTTTGGGGCCGCGCTGGACTCGCCGGACGAAATGCACGCCTTGGCGCTCCAGGTTGGCCCTGAGCTCCTCATCAGACTGCAGCAGGAGGTCCCAATGAAAAATAACCCCCTGCGTCCTATTTAGTGCCAGATGCGGGACAATGGACACTGGGATGTCCCCTAGACGGTCGCACGCCTGGAGCGCCGCCGACTGTGTGGCGGAGGTGGTCTTTATAAGAACGGACCCCGAACGCATCTTACTGAGAGCCTCGATTTCCCCGAAGATGTCCTCAATGTGCTGAACAAAGAACATGGGCTTGGAGGTGGCGAACGTCCCCCCATGGTTCGAGAACAGACCAAATAGCGGGGGAAGTACTTCGCCCCAAGCCGGCGGGCCTGTCCCTCCTCCCAGGGAGTGGCCAAGGGGGAAAGGGCAGGAGAACCAGAACTAGAAACAGTACCTTTCCATTTGAAAGACTCAGCTGCAGAACGACCTGATACATGTTGACGTTTCATCTGCGAAACGTCCGCCCCGATACCACCCACTCCGACCAAGGGCTCTCCCCACGGGCGCCACCCAGCCTCAGCAAGGGCCACCTGGCAGGATGACCGTTGCCGGGAGTCCTGATGCCCCAAGGAGACGGGCATCTACTCCTTGGCCGACGTGGGGAGGGTGCAGCTCAGGTATCGGCAGTACGATCCCTGTGTTGCCAGGGGGCTACAACCTAGAGGGTACATGACGACCCCACCACAACGGGCTGGCTACCGTGCTGGATTTCTGGTGCCATGGAAAGTCCATCATGATCGTAGGTGCAGATGGGGACGCACTATGGGCGTAACTTGTACAACCCATCAGGCGTTTAGGCCCAATTTGAGGAATAGTGGGTATGGTTACAACGCCGGTACAATGCTGAGTGCCAAGGTCTTAGTGCACTGAGGACCAGTGGTACACCACGTAAGGCGTCCTTCCCCAAAAGGCTCGTACTTCTGTAGAATTTTGAAAAATGGAGGTCAAACCCCAAGGGGGACCATCACATGGAAGGCCGAAACGGTTGAAACTCCTTTTAGTCGCCTCTTACGACAGGCAGGAATACCTCGGGCCTATTCTTACCCCGGACCCGCAGGGGGGATTGTTTGGTTTCATAGACTAAGAGACAATTTTAATCTGTTGTTACAGTGGGTTATTTGTGTCCAATAAATGTTTTTAGCCCTAAAGTGGGGATCAAATCATGAGGAAATTGTCAGCTTCCCATTCTTTCTTCAGTGTGAGGATATCTATATGCATTACATAGAAATGTTATGTAACATACTGCAACTGTAGAGTGCTATGAAATTCTGATGTTATGGAGTATTAACCTAAATTTTTTTAAGAACATGGTTGTATGATATGTTCACTTCAAAAAACAGCACACTTAATACAGATTTCACGAATCCCTGTAAGCCAGTATCACTCTGCAAGCTGGGTTATTAACTCTGCTTCAAACATATTTTTAACCATAGGTAGTATGAAACAAGTATTACATGAAAAGCAAAAATTAAGTGTGGTCACATATTTTAACCCTATGGCGCACTTGTCCACTACAGTGGACACCTATTAATGTTGCTTCTTTGGCTTTGCAGTGGACAGCTGCACCACATGGTTAAAACAGAAAATCAAGCAGTATAAAACATCAAATCAAGTGACCACAGCTTTGGAAACAATTGTCTACTGTTTTCATTCCATGAATTACATAAAAAAAACTTTTAATCAATGCACACAACAACATAATAGCCCTTAAGCAGTATCTCACATATACAACAAATACTTTTTCATTGATATACAAAAAGTTCCAGCGTCATAGTTGAATTTGAGCCTTTATCTAGAAAACAGCATGCAATCAACTTACCTTATTGTAAAACAAAACACCAAATATAGCCATCATCATGCCAAAAACATTTGTCAGTGTCACTGGGTTGCCCAACACAAACAGAGATGATGCAATGACAAAAATGCGCTTGGAGGCACTCGCTACAGCGTATGTCAGAGGAGTAACAAGTGATAAAACACTGAAAGCTATGATGTTCTGTAACCAGTTTAGAACTCCATCGATGAACAACAGAGAGAGGACAGTTGTGTTATCTCCATTGATCTGTAACAAAGTACAAATACCTGTATCATTTTTTCATTTGTATACTTACTCTCACGGCGACATTCACCTCCTTTAAATGTATCAGAATCAGAATTAACTCTCCCTTTAACAGCCTTAAAAGACCAAAGAGGTTACGACTCATTACACTGACTTTATTGTGTGACTGCTTCCAGTTGTGTCAAGAACTACAGTCAAATATTACTGCAAAGCTAATATCTAAACACAATACATTAAATAATTTCATAATACCTAAACACATTTACATCTGAACCCCCATTCTGAGCCATCTGACAGTAACTGTGGAAAATCTATGTATAAGCTCAAATTTCTCTGATTGGATATTCGTTATTATTTTGTGAAATAACTCTTACTGAAATATGTATTAATGCCATTTTAGCAATATTCCTCTGTGATGTAGATCAGATCTATTGCTAAATCTGCAATTTTGCTGTAACTAGTTTTATGTCATTAGTCCTGTTAACTACTCGGGATGCAAATTTCATATATACAGTATTATGGAATCTACTGATTCAGTAATGGGTCTAGCCATCAATTTACACACAATATGTTACATTTGCTTGTGATGAGAGTCAACTGACAGCCATTAAATCAAATGTTGATGCTCAGTAGGCCTTCCTGCATTTTGCTACAATTCCTGATATAGTAACATCTGTAAACAGTAACAGCACTATATAGTGATATAACTCTTCCTCAGCATACACCAAAACTTCTTTCACATCATCTGCAAGCAATGTAACAAGTTATATTTGGAAAAGCTTTTTTCTTAAATCCAGTCATTGTGTTAACATATGTTTTACTCATCATCATGTGGTTTGTATGATGTGAAAAAGTTTTTCAGGGAGCACTACAAATCACGAATGTTTCTTAACTTCCTTATTTAATAAAGCAACATGTTTCAAGGTACAATCCTCATATTCAGGCTATAATAATGGCAATACAAACAACATTAGACAAAGTATACATTGATATTAAACTTGTTCATTACAGTATTGGCATGTACTGCAGCCATTGTGGGGAGAAAGAGTGGGATCACCTAACATGATGAAATATTCACTTCATTTGTCGGTCTGCTGTTTATATAAAAACAATATGATATGCCTGCTTTCAAAATTTAAAAACCGTGTCTTCAGATGTTGTATGATACCTCTCTAGAAAGCAAATTCTACATTCTTCATTTACAAATATACTTATGCTAGCTCTACTATGCATCACAAAATACCCCAGTCCTCTCAGAAGGTTTCAATTTTTTCAGCTGATGACTCCAGACAAAATACTAATCCTCAAGTATCGGTAGCCAAAGTATTTTTAAGAAGTTACTCAAAACAGAGAACCTTCAACCAATCGGGCTTTATGCAATGAAATACAGTCTGATGTTTTGCTTCTCTCACTACTGATGCAGAAAGTTGTTCCATTTCATATCATTCCCAAGGAAGGAAGATTAGGACTTAACCTCCCATCAAAGGCAAGGTAATTAGAGATGGTGAACATGTTACATTTGAGAAGGGAATTAGCTGTGTCCCTTCCAAAGGAAACATCTCGACATTTTCCTCAAGTTGTTTAGAAAAGTTGCAGAAAAACTAAATCTGGATGGTCAGAAGGGGATTTGAACCACCATTCTCTCAAATGTGAGTCCAGTGTTTTACGAATCTGCCACAGTGATTGGTTGAATCAAAGTAATAGGTCTTGTACAGGGTGAGAAAGTGTCCAATTTTGAAACATAAGTAACTTAGTTTATGTGCAATGTACAGCATACGAAGAAAGAATATTACACCATTACAGGTGGAAACAGGAATCACAAGAGCTATCATGGGGACCTGGAAGAATGGCTGTGTAACTGAGGTACTTAGGTTTTTCTATGGTAACCTTCCTAATGTATAAGTGCTATCACTCTGAAGAACGAGTTCCTCTGCACCACTCTAGGTAGAGAATCAAATGATTTATATTTGATTGTATATTCAAAGAAGACAAGTTACTTCCATCTGTTTATTCATGTTGGTATTATTTCTCATCAGTCAATGTTTCAAGAAAGCTGAACTAAAATCTGATCCTGTCTGAAGTCAGACCAAACAAATACTTTTAATTATTTTCAGTTTCTTTAACACATGAAACTTCTTAACCCTCTTTCCTAAAAACATGATTAACCAGGAGAAAGTCATATGAATAATGAATGTAACATGTACTGAGTCAAAAAAAGCTTTTCCTAGAAAAGACCATCCTACTCTGTCATTCTCTTTTATGTTCATCTCAGAAAATGACAGCAAGAATATTCCTTACTGTAACGATAAGTAAGGTGAATGGAGAAAGTATCTTCACATTTGATAGTGTTTAGAAGGAATCTGCCATGTGCTTGTTGGAAAACTGAATTCAGGATGGCTAAAACTTAATGTGAGTGATGATTGTTCATGTATCATACCTAACATTCTATCACTGCACTATCTTGCCTTTAAGCTACCAAGCTCCATAACAGTTCAACAGCACTGAACATTAGTAAGCTTCCTTGTATGACTCAGTGCCTTTGTTGCTGTGCTACCCAGTATGGTGGCATAGAGGTTCAGACATGGACAGACTCATTTGGGAGGACTGAAGTTTAGTTCACCATACAACCATTGAATTGAGTGTTTCTTTTATTTTTTTATTTCCTTGTTTGTGTACATCTCTTTAACTGTAAGGGGGTCTTCACTAGTCACAGAGACTACAGGCTACATCTTAAGCAAAGGAGGAATAACTGATCAGAATTTAGCAACCACTGACACCTTGGAGGTGTACAAAAATTTAAAGAACTTCAATCCTTTTCAGGAAAAGGAAATCATTATGGCAGGTTTCTGTCACACAAAACAACAATCACTCACCCCATTTTATTGAACATTAACATGTGACCAGACAGATGCAAAACTAAAACAGAACCTTCACTTGGAGGCACTGTTAGTAAACTATAAGCTTGGGAGACCCTTTGTATTGGCAGCTAGTTTCCCATTGGGGAGTTGGTCTAACTACGACAAATTCATATGGCTCCAAATAATAACATAAACATTCTAGACCTTAACCTCAGCCAATTAAAATTCACCTAGTAATGGAATGTAAGTCTTTCACGGCCATTTTAGGCCACACTTCAACATACTCAACATAACTGTAAAAACCTTTCACCCACAAACATTGTGTCTTAGCATTTATAGCTACAAGATTCACTTCAAACTAATCAGCAAACACACAAACATTGATGCACTGTCATGTCTCCTCATGGGCACTCCCCTGTTCTTCACCCAGCATGAAGAGGTCTGTTATCATATTGACACCACCCTACAAAACACCATTGACCCTTTTCCTGCATCGAGGCAACGGTGGTACTGGAAAGCAAGCAGGACCCAACCGTACAGCAAGTCTTGCACTTCTAATATGAATACCCTGCGAAACTCTACATGGCACCACAGGTTTCCTTTGCCACTTCTGTTTAAAAATAATTTGTATCAATATGCTCAGCACAAGTGATCAAGGCCCTACAAGGTAAAAGTTGGAGGGGGGGGGGGGGGGGGGGGAGGAATCTCCTACCATAGCCACTGGATATCTGCATAAAGAACTTGATGCTTGATCACAGATCACAGATTAGTAGCACACTGAACTCACTGTTCATGCTGGTGGGAGGTGGCAGAAAATTAGACATCACAATCTTTTGTTGCTGCCCAATGCCCTGCAAACTGCAGAGCTGGATTCACACTGACTTTGTGGGCACATTCTTTTTACCAGTTTGGGTTATAGTGGTGGACGCACTGCCCAACTACCCACGCATTATACATATGTCATCCAAAACTGAGGCTACCCTCTGGACAAACCATCACTGAGGGGTTGACATAAGCTACCATGACAAACAATGGTTCTCAATACTGATCACTAATGTTCAGACAATTCTTCACACAACACCTAACAACAGTGGCAGTACACACACAATATAACGACAAAGTTGAGTGCCTGGTCTAGACTTTTAAGCAAGACATTCAAAAGGCTGAGGGAGATGCCCCTGAGGCAAGGCTGACATTCCTCTTGAGCAGATAATATTTGCCACTGTCCTGCTGAGCTCATTCATGGTAGGTAACTCGATGTACTGTCGCATCAAACAATGCCAGTCATCATCACCCTCCAGGCAGCACAATACATGGATAAAGTTCAAATCTGGGTTTGTAACTTTGGCCTCCCACTGACATCTCATACAAGAAAAATGACTAAGTCACAATTTTACTGAAATTCCAATCTGGAGTTTTTAGTCTTTATCCAGTGGGAAAAAAGGAACAAAGGTGCAAAACAGTGTCAACTACGAAGTCATCAGAAACTGAGCACAAGCTTTGGACAGAAAAAGGTGGTGGTGGTTAGTGTTTAACGTCCCGTCGACAACGAGGTCATTAGAGACGGAGCACAAGCTCGGGTTAGGGAAGGATTGGGAAGGAAATCGGCCGTGCCCTTTCAAAGGAACCATCCCGGCATTTGCCTGAAACGATTTAGGGAAATCACAGAAAACCTAAATCAGGATGGCCGGAGACGGGATTGAACCGTCGTCCTCCCGAATGCGAGTCCAGTGTGACAGAAAAAGGATTGTGAGGGAAACATACTATGTCCACTTGATTTAGGGCAGGGCTTAACAACTGGCCCGTTTTGAGCGCGAGTACTCGCGTCTGCTCAGGTACGTGCTCGCGAGCAGGTGCAAGGTCGCGGAGTAGGGAGGGAGGGGAGGGAGGGGAAATGCGCGCGCACGTTTGAATGTGATCTCGCGTTCATAGCAGATTTAACTAGCCATCTGAATGCTACAAGGTAAAGATCTGCTAATTACTCATTTCACAGATCGAACACGAGCTTTTAAAATGAAATTGACACTTTGGGTGAGTCAGCTGGAAACAGGAAACCTAGCTCACTTTCCTAAATTATCATCCATGCAAGATGTTCACAAAGACTGTGAACGTTATTCACATAGTTTAGTTGATCAGCGCTTTCAAGATCTGACAGCACTAGACAGTGATTTTGATCTGTTCTCTCCATATTCAGCGAATATTTAAGAGATTCGTCCTGAGCTGCAGCAAGAAATTATTGACCTGCAGTGTGACAGACAATACAGAGACAAATTTCAGAACAAGAAAAACATTTTGGAAGTCTACAGACACTTCCCTCAGGATACATTTCCTCGTTTGCACAAACTGGCGGCTACAATAATATCAATGTTCGGTTCCACGTATGTCTGTGAACAACTGTTCTCTGCAATGAAATGTAACAAGACGCGCCTGAGAAACGCATTGTCTGATCGAAATTTAAACTGCACTCTGCGCCTAAAATGCACAAGAACAATTACTCCGAACATAGACGCAATTGTAAAGGGCAAAAAGTACAAGATAACCGAGAATCCCACACTTCAGTGACACCTTTTATTGTGAAACAGTTCACAAATTAATGCGAAAGTAGAGGTATACACTAAGCTAATAAAATTATGTGGCACGTGTACATTCTCCTTTATTTGTTTCATTTGTTGCAGTAATAATTCGTGAGTGATATCCCTGCAGGTGGCCGCGGATTTACATTGACTGGCGGCAGCTGTTGTGTGCCCCACGTGACTCTCCCCACTCTCTGCTCTGGTCCGGTAGTGGGGGTAGAGTGCTCGCGCTGCTCCGTGCTTGCGCCTTGATGCTCACAACTTGCTCCGCGAGCACGTATGTTGTGAAGCCCTGATTTAGGGGATGGTCAGACAGGGATGTGAAACACACCCTTCATGTGCATGAGTTCTGTGTAAACAATGTATTACATCAAGTTCCGAACTGGTCTCTCATTTTTTCCCCTCAAGGACAGATTGTCAACAATAATGAATGCTGGACCACTACACTATCATGAGTTACAGAACATATCCAGTGTTGTGTCAACAAATTCTGCTTACGTCTGAAAGGCAATGGCAATGGAGCCACCACCTGCAGAGGCTTATCACAGCCACTGGTTATGAACAACACATTATTTCTTCTCATCACAGGTGAGTCATAATCAGATTTTGCCAATCTATCAGCAGCAGCAACACTCCACACGAGGTCTATAATTCCACGTTGTATTGCAAGTGACTGTAGATCTATTATCTTTGACCTCTCTGGACAACTACACATTGCTGACCAAGGAAGTTGACCACACTATATAGACCAAAATTATGTAATTTATTCTTTCCTCTATGTAAACGTTAAGACAGTACTTGCCACCCTTGATCCAGTTCCCACTGAGCAGTAGAAAAACTCCAGTTTTACATCACATAGCATCTCCTAGCAATCAAGATCTTTAAACTTTGCCACTGGCGCCACTGGTCATCTTGGGAATGCACCCCTGTCACCGTCTGACTTACACAAACTCAATGCACAATATAACTTCACCATTGGATACCTTGTCCACTTTCAGTATTTTCTATTAAATCAGACACGATGCTGTAGGCTATATTATTCATTTAGTTATTCTACAGTCTTCATTTTAAATCCAAAATAATACCGAGCAGTCCAGACTGCCAAATGTGTCAGTTTTCGGATTATGATAAATGCATTAATGCTTAATAACAAAAAAATTATGAAATGTAAACCATTACCACTCCCATTCTACTTTTCATTTATGATGGAATAATACACATTTCATTTATAGCAATAACAGTATGTTATCTCATTATGAAGAAATATTAAGTACACTTTTTCTTGCAGAGAAATAAGTAATAAAACATCACAAGTACTTAAAATATGGCAAGATATTAAATTAATATTCCTATAAGTCACAAATTTTATAGCTATCTTGCTACTTACAATAACTTGATCCTGTAGCAGCACCTGCAGGTCTGTGAAGACCCATACGGGAAGAAACATAAAAAGAGCAAGGCGACCAAGTATATGCAACAACCGTAAGTGATGGACACCAGTATCATGTAACACCTGCAAATGAAGAGAGAGAGAGTTGAGAAGTGTATACATACTTTGCATTTTCTATGAATAAATAACTTGATGAACTGAATGTGTTACAAGAATAAAAACTTTCCTCTTTCACTTATTTCACCTATTACTGATGCAAATATTTGTGTACAAATGTGGAAGCAACTGCTCACTGTTAAAAATGACAATATCAACAATATCTTTTTTGAGATGGAGAACGTCCTCAACACTGGGAAGTTATCCGACAATGCAGCTATATTATGAAAAGGATAGATTGCTACTCACCGTAAAGATGACATGTTGAGTTGCAGGCAGGCATGAAAAAAGGACTGTTGCATATAAGCTTCCAGTCAAAGCCTTACTCAGAAAGGAAAAACGCACACACAGTCACAAAAGCATGCACACCTCACCTGCACACGACCGCTAACTCCATGTAGAATATATCTGTAAGACAGTTTATGCAAGAAGAGGTACTACCCAAAACATCCAAGAATTTCATTGTACTGATCAAACCAGTAGCAGAACAACTGTCTGCCACTAGATGGCTCGAGGTACACTGCGGCACAAAGTTGTGTCATCTTTGGCGCATGCAATTGTGAGTTGGAGTGGTGTGTGACAGGAGATGTTTCAGTGCTGCTGCGAAATGTGAAATGGAAAATTTGATGGAGCAATGGACCTGAATGAAATTCTGTTTTAAGTTGAAGGAAGTTGCAGCTGAAACCCACTGCATGCTGACAGAGGCATTTGGTGAGAGTGCACCAAGACAAGCAAGAACATCTGTGTGGTTCAAGTGCTTCAAGGAAGGCTGAGAATCTGTGGAAGATGGTAAACATTCTGATCGACTGTCAACATATGCTACACCAGAAATGATCACGAAGGCGCGTGACGTGATTTACGAAGACCGAAGGTACACAATTCACAATGTTTGTAACAGACTTGGGCTGTTGTACAGTACATGTCAACATATTCCAGCCAAAGAACTAAACACGAGATAAATTGCAGCGAAGATTGTCCCTTGTCTTCTCAGCTCTGACCAAAGAAATCTCAGGATTCACATGTGCACTGAGATACAACAAAGAGTTCAAGAGTGTCCAAAATTCTTATCCAAAGTCATAACAAGTGAGAAACAAAGCAGTAATTACTACAATGCAAAATGTCATCTTCCCCAAGGCTGAAAAAAAGGTTGACAAATTCGCTGCAACATGAAATCAATGCTGATCATTTTTTTCGACATTTGAGGAATTATGCATAAGGAGTTTGTTCTGCCTGGTCAGACTGTCAATGGGCAGTTTTACTGCGATGTTCTGATGTGACTGAGGGAAAACGTTCGGCACAAACGGCCAGAGATGTGGAAAAAGGAAGACTGCTTGTGCAACATGACACCACACACACACACACACACACACACACACACACACACACTGCTCATTGTGAAGGAATTCCTGGCCGAAAACAACATGGTAATGGTCCACCACCTATTAATCAGACCTAGCCTTGTGAGACTTCTACCTGAAGATGAAAATCACATTGAAAGGGTGACGTTTTGACCCAACTGAAGACAGCCAAGTGGAATTGCAATGGGTCCTGAAATTCCAGGTATTATTCCAAAAATGGGAACAATGCTGGAATCATTGCATACGTGCAATCACAATTGCTATTGGAACATGACTGTGGTATGAGCCCCTGCATTGCAGGCTTTATAGGAGCACTGCAAGCACAGATAGGCCAGCACGGCAGGCATTGTCCACACATAGTACTGTGGCGGCGACAACAGTGCACACACATTATAGGGGCTGTTGTCTACGTCAAAGCCTTCTGGCGGGCTATCAAATCTGTCAGACTGGGATACCAGAATATTGGTTCATAATTTTCAAGGTGTGTTCTTTTACCATTCCTGTATACAGGAGTCACCTGTGCTTTTTTTCAATTGCTTGTGACTTTGCGCTGGGCAAGAATTCACGATAAATGCAAGCTAGTGAGGAGCCAATGCCATAGAGTACTCTTTGTAAAACTGGGCTGGGATTCCATCCCGACCTGGCAACTTCTCTGTTCTCAACTCTCTCAGCTTTTTATCTATGCCAAGGATGCCTATTAATACATCATCCATACAGGACTCTGTGGGATAGTAAAATGACAGTATGTTTGTATGATTCTCCTGCATGAACGATTTCTAAAATGCAGAATTTAAAACTTCAGATTTAGTTCTTCTATATTCAACTGCCAAACCAGACTGGTCAATGTGTGACTGGATGTAAGCCTTAGATCCGCTTAGCACTGAGCGAGTTGGCGCGGTGGCTAGCACACTGGTCTCTCATTCTGGAGGACAACGGTTCCATCCTGCATCCAGCCATCCTGACTTAGGTTTTCCATGATTTCCCTAAACCGGTTTAGGCAAATGCCAGGATGATTCCTTTGAAAGGTCACAGCAGACTTCCTTCCCTGTTCTTCCCTAATCCGACGAGACTGATGACCTCGCTGTTTGATCTCCTCCCCCAACCCAACCCAACCCAACCCAACCCAAAACAACCCTCCACCTAGTGATTTTACATAGGACCAGAATTTTCTTGGGTTCCCAGCCAGATCTTTCGCTAAGGTATTTTGATGATGACGATGATTGTAGTTATGTGCTTCACACAGAGACCTTTTCACAGATGCATGTTCATAGTGCACCAACCCCATCTTTGATAAACAACTTCAAACTACAGAGTTCAAACCATCATCAAGGTTCTGGGCTTCATAAAACCCCACACATTACAACACTTATTTGTGACAGAATTCATTCCGCACTGAGAGGCTGAAGCAAGAGCATGTCATGGATGTGAGAGGAGTTTTGCAGCTTGCTTAACAAGAAGACACATATGGCAGATGGCTGTATGGCTGAGCAGGCGCAGGCAACTGCTCCTGCTCGGACAGCTGCCTCATCTGGTCCCCCAAGTAAGTCAACTTCTGCCAAGACAATGGAACAAGCCATGGATATGGAAGCATGTGCCACTGCGTCCACACCTCCTGCTGCCAACAACACCACTGCGCCAGAGGGCGCACCAAGACTTTGCCTGAAGCTTGAGTGATATTTAAATAGCTATTTGGAAGATGTGCTCTTTCTATGATAAAATTTTAAGGCAATACAAAAATGTATCAGAATTCCCATGCCACAAAGGAAAATTGAGCGGAAGTTTGCTATAGCGCTCTCAAAAAGCAATTCATATGGTAAGTGCAAGGGTGCTGTTATCAATATCAGCAGCATAGAAATTTTACAGAACTGACTCTTGCACAAACTACTGCAGAACTAATTATCATCAGTGATGAGGATACATTGGTTTTATCTGGAAAATTCAACAGAAATATGTATAAATATGAGAACCTGACAAACCAAACATTATTAATGAGAGTGAACAATGTTCCACACAAATACGACTAATGCTGCTTCCAAAAAATGTGAGTTTTTCTCAGTTTTCAGTGCTCAAGAAACTATCAAAAAGACAAGTTTACATGAATGAGTGGGGAATTTGGCTAATATGACAACTTTTGCTAGAGAAGGAAAACAGAATGTTCATATCAGATCACAGTTTTAGGATGGCTACCGTAAAAGGTTCATTCTATCACAGGTTTACTTTTCAATTGATAAAATAAACAGCCAACCAGTTGCCACAAGCTTATTTATTTCAACTACTCTGTCTAAGTAAGCTTCTGGCTACTGGTTGTGTTTATTTTATCAATTCAAGGTACTCCCAGTTACTGCAAACAGCCAAGTTCAAGACCGTGTTTACTTCTTATGAGCATCTCTTTAGAGTCTCTATACAACTGTCATACCATTCTATGCCTAACAGCATTTAGTCCCAGTGCTCTATCTTTTAGTCCCAGTGCTCTATCTCTAATAGCAGATAATGCATTTTCCAGTTTCCACACACCGAAGGGGCAGGTGTACTCCTATCAGTTGTCTTAACTGAAGTCCAACTGTACACACTCTGCAGCATCTTTACAAAGTAAGATTGTGGGATCTCTGCTGCTGATAGATGTTACATTTTGGAAGTACGTAAAAATTACCTATGTTATGTCAGGTGCACAAGTTAAAATGATCTTATCATTCATTATGGCAACAACAGGCATCGCTCTGCCTTTACCAAAGAAGACTCTTCTGATTGAGTCCCATACTCTTGTGGTTGGTGTAGAACAATAAAATTATTACCACAATCTTTTTCTGTTCTCTTTAATTGTTTTATGTGCTTTTTTCCTTGTGACCAACAGGGCTGCTGGGTTCTCTCCTAATGGCATGGCCTTGAACCATTGCAGTTATGCCTACCTGTCCCTGCAGTGCAGCATCTATGCTTCCACCAGGCAACAAGGGTGTTCTCGAGATATTTGATGTTGATTTCTTGGCATGGTGGATCACACTTTTAACATGACCCACCTAGTCCAGGGCACTATCTGTGTTCAAACCTAGTTAATTAGCTACATAGCATCCAGTTCAAACACAATTTTCCGAAATTCCTTTACCAAAGACGACGAAGTAAATGTTCCAGAAACCAAATCAAGAACAGCTGCCAATTTGAGTGACTTAAAAGCTTATATCCCCGCTGTAGCGAAGCAGCTTAAATCGCTTAATAAAAGTAAGTCCTCCAGCCCATGCTGTATACCAGTTAAATTCCTTTCAGAGTATGCTGACACAAAGACTCCATACTTAGCAATCATAAAACCACGTACTCAGCGAAAGATCTACCTAAAACTGGAAAGTTGCACACGCCACAGCAGTACACAGAGAAGGAAACAGAATTAATCGGCTGAATTATAGACCCACATCACTGACATCGATTTACAGTATGATTTTGGAACATATACGTTGCTTGAACATTATGAAATAACCCCAAGAAAACGAGCTATTGGTACATAACCAGCATGCATCTACAAAATATCATTCTTGTGAAACACAACTGGTTCTCCTTACAGCGCTACTGACAGGAAAGGGGGGATCTTAAGTAAATTCCATATTCCTAGATATCCAGAAGGCTTCTGACACCACTCCTCACAAGTGGCTTCTAACCAAATTATGTGCCTACGGAGTGTCATCTCACTTGAGGCACATCTATTCATGATTTCTTATCAAGGAGGTCACAGTTTTTAGTAATAGATGGGAAGTCATCGAGTGAAACAGAATTAATATGTAGCGTTCCCCAAGAAAGTGTTATAGGTCCTCTGCTGTTTCATGACAGTTTGCATATGGCACTGTCATTAACTGCTTAGTAAAGTTGCCAGATCAAAACAAATTGCAAATTATTTAGAAAAAATCACGTGTATGGTTCAAAAAGTGGCAACTGACACTGAACAGTAAGAAGTGTGTGGTCCTCCACTTGAGAATGAAAGAATACCATGAAATTTCAGTTACATGATACATCATACAAACTAAAAGGATACTGATTCAACTGAATACCTAGGGATTACAATTATGAACAACTGAAACCACCACATATAAAACATTGTGGGGAAGGTGAACCAAAGCTGGCATTTTATTGGCTGAACACTTTGAAGACATAACAAACCTACTAAAGGACTATGTAAATACACTTGTTTATATTCTTCTTAAGTATTGCTGCACAGTAAGGGATCCTTATCAATAGGATTGAAAGAGGACACTGTGGTGAGTGTGTGTGTGTCACAAAATTCCTATCATCATCGTTCTCCTCCGACTGTGATAATATTTTGTTAGCTGCCACCTACATAGGTTGAAATGACCATCATAATAAAAAAGGCAAACCGGTGCTTGCATGGAAAGATTTAAATGTTCATTTTTCCTATGTGCTGTATGAGAGTGGCACAGCCAAGAAATATTCAAAGCAGTTGAATGAACCTTCTGCTATGTGAATTCCAGAGTATGTAGGTGGTGTCATGCAGTGTATCCGGTTGTGTGTCAGTTTCCCAGTCTGTCATGTCTCTGAGGCAGACGGAAAGACAGAAAGATAGTTTCATGTCCCACGGATCATTTGTGTGATTAAGCGTAATGTTTTGGAATGAATCATTTTACATTCATATTACACATTCACATGTGAACATGGCTGCATGTTGGGCACTTACAACTGTTTTTCTTTCACATGTGAATTAGAAATTCCTACCCACCACCTCTTATACATTACAACAATAAAAATTCTTTGACAGAATAGAAAAAGCTGTCTAGAGGAAACAGTCTCAGTTGGTTTTTAAATTTAACTTTGCTGTCTGTCAGATATTTGATATCATTGAATAGGTTTTTTAATTTAACTTTGCTGTCTGTCAGACATTTGATATCATTGGATAGGTGATAAGAAATTTTGATAGTAGCATTGCCGTACTAATGACAAATCTTAAGGTGGAATAATGTATGTTAACAATGCAGGAAAAGATAGATTGCTACTTACTGTAAAGAAGACATGTTAAGTTGAAGACAGGCACAAATAAAAGATACTTACACAAAGCTTTCGGCCACAGCCTTCATCAGCAATGAGACTTTCACAAATTCAACCCTGCAGCAAGTGTTGTTGGCATCCCAAAACACAGTGTGTGCATTTAAATGGCTGACAAGAAGGATTTCTGTCATTGGAGCTATGAAAGCCTCTGCAGCAAATATGTCAAGACGCAAAAAATAAGTTTTACATTTAGTGATTTTCAGTGACATGTGGCTGACAACAGTTGCTGCCTGCAAGATGGTGGTGAGTGGAAAAGGTGATGTGTTACTGTTGAATACCACCACCACACTCTGTGCCCTGTCACCACTAAGGAGGCTGGACTCGCATTCGGAAGGATGACGGTTCAATCCCGCGTCCGGCCATCCTGATTTAGGTTTTCCGTGATTTCCCTAAATCACTCCAGGCAAATGCCGGGATGGTTCCTCTGAAAGGGCACGGCTGCCTTCCTTCCCCATCCTTCGCTAATCCGATGAGACCGATGACCACGCTGTCTGGTCTTCCCCAAACCAACCAACCAACCAACTAAGGAGGCATATGCCACAGCTTGAATGGCTAAAAGCAAATACAGTGTTTATGGACATTTGTTTGTTCTAGCAGCCATCAAAGTTATTTAACTGTAAAACTTGGTATTTGTGTAATTGATATTTGAAGGTTAATAAGCGGAGTACAAGATTACAAGTCACTGCAGAAAAAATGTGTGTTACAGATTCACAAGCCATAAACATGAAATTTTTTGGCAAAAAGCTAGCCATTCTCTTGGAAATAAGATATGTGACCACACCAAGTACTTGCAGAGTCATTTTCTCAAAATAGAAGTTGCTGTGTTGCTGTTATTTCCTTATTCACCACTGAGGTGCAAATGTGGAACCAGTATTTTCGAACTGCTGTAATCCCTTCCAGTACCAACAATTTCATCATAGTTACCTTCCTGTGCTATCCAAAATCTGTAATTGCCATTGTTAGAGATGTCTATTCTTCCTCACCAGAACTACCTACCAGGTATTCATTTTCACACTGTCTACAACCTCTCAGAATTTTGAATGCATATCACCATTTCTCAATAATTCCATATCTCACTTGCTGAATGATGACTCTTCTTGACAATTTTATTTAACTTCTATTTACTCTTAATCATCACTTAATTGTGATTGTACCATATGTCACTTCCACAAAAAAATGGCTCCAGAGTCCTGACTTTCCTGCAGGAAGTACTGGCAGAATTCCTGAAAGATCTGCCACTGAACGCATATGAAGAAATATGTTTTCAATATGCTGCTCACATTTGATTTCCTGTTTCTGACCAGCTAAAAAACATAATTTGAGGAAACAGGGGTAGGTTGAAGTGAACCACTTTCTTCGTCACCACAGTCCCCTAATTAATAGTTTATTAGACTTTTTGCTTTGGGAGTACAAGAGAAGTCTTGTTAAAAAGACATGTGTACAATCTGGGGAAGATATGGTGGCACAGATTATGTATGTGGCACAAGTGATTCACTATATGCCCGGTATTTGAAGTGATGTATATCAAAATGTACTGCAGAGATGTCAGTTGTGTCACAAACAATATGGTCAACATATAAAGGAGTTTCTGTAGTGTACTCCATTAGAGGCAATAATAGTATAAGGATTAAAATCGAGTCAATTTTGTTTTCTTTGCAACATCAAAAACTGACCATCCCCTGCAACATGTTCCGCGTACAAGCATACAGTGCCCGCAATATACTAAAATATTATTATTTTCCATATTCTCATGCATTAATTTCAAATGTGAGAATATTTTGGGCAACTAAGTTTAGGTCAAAGAACTAAGTGAACTATGTGGTGTAAACTCATTGACCACACATAGTCATTTAATCAATGAACAATGGATTTCAATACTGGCATCACAGTACTTCTAACAAAAGTTGTGGTTGACAAAAAACAGTAATATCAATCCAGTGATTGCAAGACACATGAAACATTTTTATGTTTCAACTGTATCTTACACAGTGGAGAAAAAAGATGGGGTGGGGACATTGTACACTGTGACAATATTTCCAATGTATTTCCATACAAATTGAAGACCACACAAGGTTCACTTAACTGTGTTTTGTCTTCTGCATTCATATTTGTTTGGCAGTGATTCCAGATCGTGCAACCAATTGTGAATCTCATCAATCTTTTGGGAAGCTCCTGACATTATATCGGGGATGACTTTCAGTCAAAGTAGTTTACTAAAGCGGCCTTCATTGATCTGACACCTACATACGAAGTACGACTTACCATAAAGATGAGGCCTGGCATAAGCACTCTCAAATGTACATGCAAAGAACAAACCAGTGCCAAATCACACCGGACAATTCATATATACTAATGGTAAAGCAGTGAAAGCTCAAGGCTTGAGCTTTAAAGAGGTACAAAAGAAACTGTCTTTGAATGTACTATAGCACTAATAACTTTGAACTCAGTTCCAGCACAACAGGTTTGTGTTTACCATCTCAATAATAGAGAACAGGGCAACATCATATAGCACAGATGGATGAACATGAACAACAACAACAACAACAACAACAACAACAACAACAACACTGTGCACAGTGCAAATACATTTGTGTCCTTCTGGCTAAAACATTGACATTCAAAAAACAATGTACCGACACTAAAGCTAAAGTCTGTGCCAGAAACATTGTTGGTGCTGATGATCAGGTTGTGAGGCAAGAAATCAGGACAGCTATGAATGGCTCAAAGCATTGTATGTGTCTGCTGCTAAAAGTATGGAGGACCTCTGAGCATGCTATGCCCACCAATCAAAGCTACTGGCTGGATATGTGGAAGACAGAACTAGAAAGCCTTGACGTCCTTCCAAAGAATGGATGGCTGGCTGTGACTTCCCTGTCCTGTGTAATGGATGGGGAACAAGCTGAAGGTTGGTGTGGTGCACCGCAAGATCAACATGGGAGAAACAGGATTCACATCCCATGTGAAATGAATGTTTTCTGCAAATGCAACAAAGTGTAACATTGACCATTTGCTGAAATTCCACCTTGCACCCAACGAGTCTGTTCAAAGATAATGGAAATTTTTTGGAGACAACTTGTTTAAATGAACTTACTTTGTGTTATGGTAAATAAAACTCACCAAAGCAAATGGAAAACCAGAAAAATCCTCTATGTATGAACATTGGGTGAATTTGAAGATACACATCGAGTATAGATTTAAGTGTCAGGAAGTCGTTTCTGAAAGTATTTGTATGGAGTGTAGTCCTGTATGGAAGTGAAACGTGGACGATAAATAGTTTCGACAAGAAGAGAATAGACGCTTTCGAAATGTGGTGATACAGAAGAATGCTGAAGATTAGATGGGTACATCACATAACTAATGAGGAGGTATTGAATAGAATTGGGGAGAAGAGGAGTTTGTGGCACAAATTGACAAGAAGAAGGGATCAGTTGGTAGGACATGTTCTGAGGCATCAAGGGATCACCAATTTAGTATTGGAGGGCAGCGTGAAGGGTAAAAATAGTAGAGGGAGACCAAGAGATGAATACACTAAGCAGATTCAGAAAGGTGTAGGTCGCAGTAGGTACTGGGAGATGAAGCTTGCACAGTATAGAGCAGCATGGAGAGCTGCATCAAACCAGTCTCGGGACTGAAGACCGGAACAACAACAACTTTCTTGTAGCTGTCAATTTCAACAAAATTATTTCAGGTATTCTATCATTTCATGACCTTACTGAGTTCTGATCCACCTGGGTGTCAATTGACTGACATTCAAAATGTTGACTCCACAACAGATTGAAGGAGATGGTAAAAAAAGTACTCACTGTGCCTGCAGCATACTACTGTTGGTTACTACTACCATACTCAATCCATAGTGATGAAAATACACAGCTGCAAGTTGTCACATATAGTGACAAGGGCAATGGGGTATCTTAAGGCATATCTATAAGATAAGTAACACCCGGGTTCCATCTATAACACAGTGAATGGAAAAACAAAAATAAAACTAGTTCTAACAATAAACTTTATACTCATGGGAGCCAATCAATTATGTACTGTTGTTAGTTTATAAACATTTTCAGTACATCATGTCTTGCATCTCTAAAATATTGAAGGAAAGACATTTTAACACCAAAGCTGCTGTTTAATTATTGGTTGAGTAGTTTCCAGCTTTGCCCATTTTCACAAGCTGCCTATTACAGAGAACAAAATTTTGTTATGAGTGGAGACGTAGAACATGGATGACAATAATAATAATAATAATAATAATAATAATATCATCAATGATAAAATTGTTCGTATGGTAACTACTTACGTATTTGCATTTATGATGTGGTTGGTGTGGACAGTTCTATTTATGTCATCACGCTTAGATGTACTGTATCTCGTATTTGCGGTAAAAGATGTCACTGCTGTTGTTGTACCTTACACTATTATGTTAACGTATGTACATAATATACATTTTTTTTAAAAATTGTGGTACCTTCATTATCCAGCACGGTGTGCATAATATGTCAACAACATTGTACATGCAATGGATAATTTGTTCTTACTGAAAAAAGGAAGGAAGGAAGATTGGGTTTAACATCTTGTTGACATTGACATCATTAGAGATGGAGCACAAACTCTGATTGTGTCAAGGATGGGGAAGGAAATCAGACATACCCATTAAAAAGAACCATTCCTGCATTTGCCTGGACTAACTTAGGGAAATCATGGAAAACCTAAACCTGGTGGCCAGATGTGGGTTTGAACTGTCGTCCTCCTGAGTGAGAGTCCAGCGTGGTACCCACTGCGCCACCTCGCTCGGTGTTGTTTTTACTTGACTACACTGTGTGTTGCACTTACTCATTTATCATACGTGTTATTGCAATTTTGACAGATGTTGATGCAAAGAATTCTAAGGTCTTATATAATTTCCAATACTTTCAATTTGCTTCACTCAGTATGTTCAGTGTGAGGCACAGTGTTCCATCACATCACAGTGCTCCAATAAATTTTCATTTCTTTTTCAGCACACTTTAAGAGGAAACAGTGTTTCATTCGTATTTCGAAGGAAGCAACATACAACAGTATTGTCATGCTGATAAAATTTTCAGTGTATTGTTTGTAGTTTCATGCTAGATGAGCAATTGAGGTAGGATTCAGTGCAATAGCATCTTAATCAGCATATGAATTGACCTCCATCCTACCTTAATCATTCACTAAAAAACTAAAAATGAGACTGCAAACTATACACCAAAAATTTTAACCAGATAGTAATTCTGTTGTATGTGGATTCCACTAAAATATGAATGGAACAATACATTTACACTTAAAAAGTGCTGAAAAAGAAATGAAAATTTAATGTACTACTGTGATGTGACAGAGCACAGTCAGTGATAAACTACTGTGATGTGACGGAATACTGTCCCTCTCACTGAACATAGTCAGTGATGTTAATAAATCTGTGAAATAAATTGTAATATCTGAGATTACATAAGACCCCATAGTAAAATTCCTTGCATAACATCTGTCAATATTACGATAACCCCTGCGTGACACACAGTGTAATCCAGTGCAAACACATTCTCTATTGTGTATACAATATTGATGCCACATGGAGCACATCGTGCTGGATAATGAAGGTACCACAATAATGAAATATATACATCACATATGTTAACATAATACTGTAAGATGTAGCTACGTCTGTACTATCTTTTAATGCAGTTATGAGATACATGAGGACAAACAGAACCATCCACACCAACCATATCCTAAATATAACCATTTTATCACTGATACTTTTATTACCCACATTCTACACCTCCACTGACAAATTTTGTTCTCTATAATAGGCACCTTGTGAAAATGGACTAAGTCAAACTAGTTAGCCAATAAATAAACAGCAGCTTTGGTATTGAAATGTCATGTCTTCAATTATTGTTTAACTTTCAATGTTACATTTCTTTTCAAGATAATGTTAACCATCTGCATACTTCACTTCAATCTTGGGTGTACTCATTCTCAGAAAAATTAAATGTGTAAGACTACAGGTTGGAAGAAATGCAGAAAACTGCCCACATATAACAAGAAGCAAGTGAGTAAAGAACTGCTGCTAATTCACTCATTTAATATAACAAATATAGTTCATCATAGACAGGTTTGTGTTGACATATGCGGTTTTCACGTCATTTCTATTAAAACACGTTTTATATACTGGCATTTAGTATGTGGGAATTCGAATGAAAGCCGGCACCAAACAACATAACACACACTAATATGTTTGTACAATGTTGGAAAATAATTTGCAGTGAGGTTTAATAACCTAAACTGTTACGAAACTGGATGCTTAAGTTGTTTAAGACGTACTAACCTTTTTTGAAAATATATTCTGGAGTGAAAATCCCATTGTCGCCACTAAGGCGCTGATCAGGCCAATAAGATCAAATGACATTTCCGTTACTGTCGCAATGGCAACACCCAAAATAATTGGCACAAGTGAAATGTACACCTGTGGAAAGAAGCAGGTGTTAAAAATGGAAAAGCATAACGCAATATAGTTATTCCGAAAATCATTTCCTTTTACATACTTTCAGTGTTTGTTTCTCCCCAATTATTAGTCTCGAAAAAATGACTGTGAAGAGCGGCATCGTAGCTTTCACTGGAAAGTAGTAAAACAATTACATGCGATAGAACAGCTGCAACAATAACCTGCCAACAATATTGTTAAATAGCTCCACGGCAATCACCTGTGTGTGCGTAGGAAACTGGTACTTTCCATATACTGATGTGTGAAGATACAGAGGCGAAAAACTTTCCTAATGCGAGGGGAATTATGATTTTTAGGTAGTAACTTCTGCTGATGTCAACAAATTTCCTGACGCCCGACATATTGAAGAAAGGTCCGGAATATAACGTAATAGATAATAACTGCACCATCGTTACAGTCATTGGATATGGAAAATCATTCAACAACATCTTACCGATCACATTATTACTCGAACTCACAAGATACCACAACAAACACAGCACCACAACACGAACAGCAGACTTCACCTGCCTCCCATCAGCCATGCTACCACCACGCTTCACTCAAACTGCTGCCATATGATCTCTGTTCACCCGAGTCAAAGATATTAAATATTTTCGAATTAATTAGCTTCTTTGTAACATTGTTGCAGCCTATGTTCTAGTTGCAACAGAAAATTATTTCTGTTATTTGTTTCATGCAGTAACGTTGCTTCATGGTATAATCGTTTCACACGGAACAAATGTGCGTGGGTCTGTTTTCTACAACTGTCAAAGCAAGGCATAACGCAATGAAGCCTCCGTTAGTTAGATTGCGGTATAACATTTATCGATACAACGCTAAGCCCGGGTACAGCGATAATTTTATGTGGTCCCGGTTGATATACTATACGTACTGTGTTAATTAACCCTCATTACAACGATGAAGTAATTTCAGCAGCGCCTTGTTGGAACGAAGACAAAGTTTCGGAGATCTTATTATTTCTACTTCTAAAAGGCTCTGATCATGGCGCTTAGCAGGAAAAGTGCCGCTCCCTCGGTTTTCGGGATTTTTTTTTAATAACGGTAGTTGTTGTGCTCTCCAACAGACTGCGCAGCGGTCGCTTGTGGTTGGCTGAAGTACGCTTCTAGCAGGGCGGCTCGTAGGACACATTCAGAATTATAGTCGTGTTTGGTTGTGTTTCGTGATGTTAAAGAAATTTTTATCAAAAAATAACAGCGGAGTAATATTTACGTGTGTGTTGGTAGACGTTCTACGCATTTACTGAGAATCTGTGTGATGTATTTAATTATTGGCATCCGACAAAGGATATTGCGTTCCCGGGTGTCGATCAGGATACAAGTCATGAGCAACAGATAGGCACTTTTTTAAACCTCCAAAGACCGCCAGTGATTTTGCTAAATGGACTAAAGCTATTCTGAGGAAGGATATTCAATTAAAAAGTAAATAATACATATGTGACAAACATTTTGCTGTTAATTTGCTTGTTAAAATCCACTCAATCGGTATAGAAGGAAAAAAGATCGAAAACTGAGAACAAGATAGAATTTAAAGCCAGGGTCGGTACCTCACATTTTTTCCAAATTTGCCAGACTATTTAACAACCCACTTGAAAGCACGCCATTCTCCTCCAAAATGAATAATGAAAAAGCAGTCCCATTATGTATCAAAAGTTCAGCGATTTGTACACCAGTCACAGTACATAGTGCTTCCCATGTAGCAGATAGTAAGGCTAATGCCAGAAAAATTATCGACAGTCTCAAGTGCAACGACAAAAGTCTTAAAAGAATGTTACAGAGAACACAGAATCAGGTATTGAAAGAGAGGGAGAGAGTAATTTTGTTAGAAAAGAAAGTTTCTGCTGTAACACGAACCAAGAGTCCTGTGCATGTAGTACATCGAATTTCCTGAGAAAAAAACAGAAATTAGTCATAGACACTATGCTTAAGAAGTGCTAAATGACCCCAACTGGTATTTGATATAGTGATGAGTTTATTCCGTGAAGCTTGCTTCTCAAAATTAAATCAAAGGCACGACTTACTTCCTCTGCATTCTGAGGATCTTTTAAGAAAGCTCTGAAAGGGATTTAAATGCTCTTACAGTGTCAACACACATGCCATTAATGCTATTAGAGAAGTATTTAAAAACGAGAAGGGCGAAAATAAACGTTTAGGCGCTAGAATTTTCGATGAAATTAAATTAGGGGAAGAAATTCGGTTTAATTTCTCTTCACTCAAAGTGGATGGTGTAGTAGAATTAGGTGATTTAACTCAAGAGGAAATAAAAGACACTTTGGCTAACCATGCTTTGGTACACACGTTTATTCCTCTCCTTTATAGCTGGATCCAACTGGTTGCTGTTTATGGGGGAAAATGCAATTTGTGGTGATATCCTAGCTAAAATATTGATAAGATAATCTTATAGCTGGAACAAGCTGGAGCAAGAGTGATAGGTTTCACAAGAGATGGAAGTCACCAAATAAAAAGGCTTAGATTAATCCAGGAATTACCAGCAAACAAGGAAATGTGAAATGTAGTACCTAAATCCACTTAACCAGTACAGAATACTTCGGGCCTATTCAGAATATGGGCATGTATTAAAATGTACAAGGAACTATTTTCCGATAAAAGTACGTTGCTGTACAAAAATCAAGAAATAGATTTTAATTCAGTAGACAGGTGTATGCTTTGGATTCGTTCTATGAATTTGCATGCCTTATAGAGCTTGTCCAAAATAGACCCTACATCTTTCCAAAGAATGAATGCAAAGCCGGTTTTTCAATTATTCAGCAATTCACCTGCAACTCCAATTAAAATTTTCCGCAAAACTAGTCCTGAGAATATCAGCTGCAGTGAAAACATGGAAATACTAATGAGAGATGTGAATAATGTGCCAGATGTGTTCAACTCTAGGATTCCAAGTAACTCACTTTACAAGGATTCCCCTTCACACAAAATATTAATTGACTTTTACAAAACCGTTTGCTCAGAAAACAACATATTTTACTGAGACAGAACAATGGAATCTCTCAGAGTCACACTAAAGAGTACATTGGAAGTTTCTTAATATTTATGGTTCACAGGTTTTAAATAAGTACTGATGGGATAAACCAGTCAAGACCCTCTGGAATATCATTTTGAAATTCTGAAGTCCATAAGGTGTGACAACCATCCATCAGCTGTAGATTTTCTGCAAATTCATATGTTACAGTGCATGTATGTCCCTGTTAAGATGGCTATATCTGCATCCCAGCACAGTGAACCGAATTCAGAGCCACTTCTTACATCATTTATTAATCAGATGCGTTTATGTGCTAAGGAAATAGATGTACAAAACAAATGGATTGACTTATTTGATGAGAATAAATTAAGGACAAAATAATGGTGATAGGGGACTGGGAGAATGATCTTCCTATATAAAGACAACATTCCAAAATAATGTTGAGTTTATTACATACTGGGTTACATTGTCAAAAAGCTTAATAAACAGAGCAGCTGTGTGGAGTCAGTAAAATGCTGTCTGACACAATAGCTGCAACATTCACTGCTATAAAGGACTTCGGCTCATTAATGGCCTTTCTTATTTGACTTACACATCCTAAAGTGTTTTCAACATTCTTTTATTGGTTGAAGTGGTTCTAGAAAAGAAACTGTCTTCAGTCTAAAGTCTATGGGGTGATATATGTTATGAGTGTTTAGACAGCTCTGAAGAATTTTTTTTAGAAACAGATGATTTATAATGCTGTGAGGAAGATAAACTTGACATTGTAATATATTAATTTTCCATTTCATGAAGTGCCGCTTTTTCTTTTGCACGAAAGAAATCGGCAAAGAGCTCTTGTCAGAGAAGACTGCAGAATCACCATGCAAGCTTTCCAATGTTTCCAACAGCTAACACCTACAAATTAAATGAGTGAGTTTATATTATCTTTCATCTTCTATGTTTTAATTTGTATTATTCATTAGTATGTGCCTCCTTTGATGATTATTTGTGTGTTAAGCTGCATTTAAATCTTCATCAGTATATTTTATTTGTTTATTATATATGATGAAATGTTTCATAATTGCCTTAAAGGGCGTCAACGTTTTATATTTTCTACACTCCTGGAAATGGAAAAAAGAACACATTGACACCGGTGTGTCAGACCCACCATACTTGCTCCGGACACTGCGAGAGGGCTGTACAAGCAATGATCACACGCACGGCACAGCGGACACACCAGGAACCGCGGTGTTGGCCGTCGAATGGCGCTAGCTGCGCAGCATTTGTGCACCGCCGCCGTCAGTGTCAGCCAGTTTGCCGTGGCATACGGAGCTCCATCGCAGTCTTTAATACTGGTAGCATGCCGCGACAGTGTGGACGTGAACCGTATGTGCAGTTGACGGACTTTGAGCGAGGGCGTATAGTGGGCATGCGGGAGGCCGGGTGGACGTACCGCCGAATTGCTCAACACGGTGGGGCGTGAGGTCCCCACAGTACATCGATGTTGTCGCCAGTGGTCGGCGGAAGGTGCACGTGCCCGTCGACCTGGGACTGGACCGCAGCGACGCACGGATGCACGCCAAGACCGTAGGATCCTACGCAGTGCCGTAGGGGACCGCACCGCCACTTCCCAGCAAATTAGGGACACTGTTGCTCCTGGGGTATCGGCGAGGACCATTCGCAACCGTCTCCATGAAGCTGGGCTACGGTCCCGCACACCGTTAGGCCGTCTTCCGCTCACGCCCCAACATCGTGCAGCCCGCCTCCAGTGGTGTCGCGACAGGCGTGAATGGAGGGACGAATGGAGACGTGTCGTCTTCAGCGATGAGAGTCGCTTCTGCCTTGGTGCCAATGATGGTCGTATGCGTGTTTGGCGCCGTGCAGGTGAGCGCCACAATCAGGACTGCATACGACCGAGGCACACAGGGCCAACACCCGGCATCATGGTGTGGGGAGCGATCTCCTACACTGGCCGTACACCACGGGTGATCGTCGAGGGGACACTGAATAGTGCACGGTACATCCAAACCGTCATCGAACCCATCGTTCTACCATTCCTAGACCGGCAAGGGAACTTGCTGTTCCAACAGGACAATGCACGTCCGCATGTATCCCGTGCCACCCAACGTGCTCTAGAAGGTGTAAGTCAACTACCCTGGCCAGCAAGATCTCCGGATCTGTCCCCCATTGAGCATGTTTGGGACTGGATGAAGCGTCGTCTCACGCGGTCTGCACGTCCAGCACGAATGCTGGTCCAACTGAGGCGCCAGGTGGAAATGGCATGGCAAGCCGTTCCACAGGACTACATCCAGCATCTCTACGATCGTCTCCATGGGAGAATAGCAGCCTGCATTGCTGCGAAAGGTGGATATACACTGTACTAGTGCCGACATTGTGCATGCTCTGTTGCCTGTGTCTATGTGCCTGTGGTTCTGTCAGTGTGATCATGTGATGTATCTGACCCCAGGAATGTGTCAATAAAGTTTCCCCTTCCTGGGACAATGAATTCACGGTGTTCTTATTTCCATTTCCAGGAGTGTATATAAATTGCATAGTTCACTTAAGTTGTCTTAGTCTTTTCAAATGCAGTGTTTCAATATTTTGTAAGATCCGACCAGTACACATATCATGTACTGAAACATTCCTCGTGCAGCACTAAGCCACGGTAGAGCCGCCTAATGACAGGCCCATGGAAACTTGTTGAGTGCCTACACTTCTGCTTCTAGACACTATGCTCTGACCACAATTGTACATATAGTTTCTTAAACCTCTCGACCTTCAGCGCCATATTACTAATTGTGCCGCTGGTAAGCAGATGGCGTAATAGTGTATAGCCGCTGTTGAGCTGTGCTGAGTGACAAATAGAAAGAGTCATAGAGCTCCTGAGTTTGAACCAGTGGTCACTGTTGTAGTCTGTACATTGTTCAGCTTGAGTTGCAGTCAGAAGTATTGTGTTGGACTCATACACTGTTTATTTCTGTGCTTTTTGCAATGCTGCATCGTCTATCACTTGGCTAAGACATGCACTGAACTTGAAAAATCTTGTGACCTGGTACCTATCACCTAATTTTCCCTGTAAGATCTGGCCCACACTTCTTTTATGGCTACTACCAAACAGCAAAACTTTCCTTCTACTTCCTACTCTTATTGAAGCAGTTGGTAGTCTGTTCAGTATTAACTATACTTACATCTACCAAGGTCTCTTTCTTTGTTAACTGAGGTAGCAAGGCAAATCTGTTGTTTCTGCCAATGATAAAACTGTCAGATATTGCTCTCTTTCTGTGGCCCCTGTTCCTTGTTACCATTTCCCACATATGTTTACCCTTCTCTCCTTCTCTACCGTTAACCTCATGAGATCCTCCCTAGCTCTGTTAGTTTAGCCTTAAGGGCTCTAATCTTCCCTTCCTGTTCAGCTGTTTTCCTACTCCTTGAACATACTGGGAAGTACCTGTGAAGACATCGTTATTTGCAATAGATATATATTTATCTTGTTTTTTTTTCCTTTTTTCCGTCTGTTCATATATTCTTGATGTTGTAGCGTATTTTTCGTTTGTCCTGTAATATAGAGATAAAAGTTGTTTTCTAGATGTAATATGTAACTGGAAATTATTTCTTTTTTGTAAGTAGATAAATATGTTTAGAGTTTATTGATTGTAGAAAGCTTTAATTTTTTTTGGTGATACTTAGTGACAGGGTAGAATTGCAGTCGTCACATACCACAGCTTCTCCAATTCTCATGGCACTACATTCGCCCCAATGTAACCATCTATCACAACATCTGCGTAGAATCCCAGAACTAATGTTCCTATGGCAGCTCAAACACTCCTTGCTCATGGTTGTTTACAACATTTTTACGAAATTTATCTACACAATAGCAGTAATATTCTGTTAACTACAAATCACAAGAGTCACTAAAGTTACATGGAATGCTAGTATATGTGTTACTATTAATATAGCAACGGAATACAGTTAAAATAACGTTGAATTCCAAAACCTGTATACCTGAAAAGTTAGGCCTAAGATCGCATATGCGCGATATGGACTTTAAGCCCTTCGAAAAGAAATAAAAGGTAGAACTTCAAGTCTTTAATTCCCCAAGTAGATATGGCACTGCTAAATATATGTGTAACGAAAACAACCTAAATTCTTCACTTAACCCGTTAATACCCAGTGGCAACTTAAGTTGCTAATGAATTTAAAAATTAATGTTGACAGCAACGATAATGTTGCACGCAATTTAACTGTTGGAAGCAGTTATACACACTTTTCTTTCTTGTTTAAAATGTGAAGTAGCAGTATTCAGTCCACTGTTGTTGCTCCCAACTGTTAGATCTGTGTGTGTGTGTGTGTGTGTGTGTGTGTGTGTGTGTGTGTGTGTGTGTGTGTGTGTGTATGTTAAAAACCGCTTTGATGAAAAATGTAAGTACACAACAATATATGATTATTTGAAGTAAATTTTCGTTGCTGTCTTGTAATAAATAGTCTAAATTATACATGGGATTTTGTTCGAATTTGTAAATTTGCTTTTAGCATGTTTTATGTTAGAGAAAATATGTTTTCCATCTTTAGTTGCCACTGTGTATTTGTGCTGTTTGTTACATGTGACGATAATTTATGGACTGTGTTCGAAATAATAAATTTTCTTGAAGCAGATCGAAACAGAACAATACGATCAATTGGTATCATCCCTACTTATGAAGTACAAGGTGGAGATACTGATCAAGATTCCGATTTATCAGATGAAATCCAAGGAAAATCATGTCATCTTCCTGCAAGTATACTAAGGATATAGACACAAGTTTAGTGTGATGAAAATGAACATGTTGCAAATACAGAGGGAAAGAAGGACATGTCAAGGCAAAATTATGCAGTGAGTGACAGAAGTGAACGAGAGGAAGAAATTGAGAACTCCACAGACATTCAAGCTACTCTTCCTGCTGCAAATACTGAAGGAAGTCCGCAACCGTAGCTGAGTGGACAGTACACTGGCTCGTCATGTCAGGCGGACCCGGATTTGATTCTGGCTGGGTCGAAGATTTTGTCCACTCAGGGACTGGTTGTTTGTGTTGTCTTCCTCATCATCATTTCATCCTCATCGACACACAAGTAGCCAAAGTGACGTCACCTCAAAAGACTTGCACCAGGCAACTGGGTCTACCTGCCCTGAGGGCCTCACTACACGACGTTTCATTTCATTTCACTGAAGGAAGTCGGAAGTGACTGTCAAGTCAGAATTTTTCAGTGAGTGGAGAAAGTCAAGGGCTAAAAGTGGTAGAAGCTGATATTCATGCAGAGATTCCAGCCACACCAGCTGTTATAAATACGAAGGGAAAGAAGAATGGGAGACTAAGTAAAAATTTTACAGTGAGGGGGGTAAGCCAAGAACAAGAACCAGTTAAGATATCGACGATTTTGCAACAGAAAGGGAATCGTAATCTAAATGTTTCCTACGATGAGCTATGCACCATACTGGGAATATTGATTCTTTCAGGTTATCATAAAATGCTAACTAAAAGAATGTATCTGTGGTATACACCACTTCTAACAAACACCGAACAATGCGCTCCAGTACGGGGCCGCCAAATACATCGCTGGCCGCACTTCTCTGGTGTCTTGAATGTCTGTGGAGTTCTCAATTTCTTCATCTCGTTCACTTCTGTCACTCACTGCATAATTTTGCCTTGACATGTCCTTCTTTCCCTGCTTCCATCGCTGGCCGTTTGGGGGACTGCTGACCTTCGCTGTTTAGTCCCCCTTAAACATCCCAACAACCACCACCACCGCCGCTGGCCGTCTTCACACGCACGCTCCCTTACGTAGCCGAGAAATACATCGCTGGCCGCACTTCTCCGGGCGGCTCGCGGCTACCATCGCTGGACGCCTTCGCGCGCGCGCGTTTGTCAGCACACAGCAATTGGCTACGCCAGGAAACATTGCGATTGGTTTTCCCTGGAAAACAGCGACCCCAGCCGACGGCTCCATTAACTAGCAAGCCTTATATAAACCCGGCCGCCGCCGCAAACGACAATTCTCATCGGGAAGTGCAGTACGCCGTGTTCCAGCTGCTTGTGGATGACTCGCCGCACCACTCGAGGTTACCTGGCTGCTCGGCGGAAAATCTTGCGACTTCACTTGGAGAGACTGAATTTCACTGGACTTGGGAATAATTACGGGACGTGCACCCCACCATGCACAATCGGACATTGGTATAACCAAACTTTAGTTCTGCATTACTTCTGAGTGTGAGCCTGGGTAGACGCTTGGCTAATATAATTGTTAAAAAGTGATTTGTGATTTAATAAACCAGACTGAAGAGGTTATTGTGTTATTCCTGGTTTTTACAGTATCGACAGGACGAACCTGACTGCAAAGTAGCTTTAGTTTCGAATCAAAAAGTCTTGCAATATAGACACTTAAATGACAACACAAACATAAATGAAGATGCCAGATACCGCTTGATCCAGACTGTTTTGATGGGTCTCATAAATTTTGAAATAGCTCTAAACTAAGATTTAAATGAGAAATTTTTAATGATTGACTGTTTAAAGACCTGTTTAAAAAATAAAGTAATAATGTGTATTAAAACAGTTCAAAAAATAAAAATTGTAAAAAATTGGAAAATTGGTTTCATTTGTTACCTTGAGTGCCCATTGGCAACTTTAGTTGCCATCAGTATTTATGGCTGCATAAGTTAAATTTAAACTGAAATTGCGTTTTTCATGTAAACCTGCTATAAAATAATAAACTACAAATATTTTAAGAAGAAAAACCGAACTTAATAATTCTGGACACTAATGGGTTGATACTTACTCAAAGGTCTTAAATTTGTATGAAAACCTACATCTAACATACGCAAAAACTGGGCATTAGGAATTTTTTTTTCGAGAAATACATTGACACAAAGGAAATCTTCAATTGATATATAAAGTTAATCATCTTTGAGTTCATAGTTACAAAACCACATCTGAAAGCTGGCCATCATACTAAAATCTTGCAGTAGTAACACAAGGGAATGTCAAAGTGATTAATACAAACCATCAAAAATTATTAAAATGGCATAAAGCTCAATCTGTTCGAAATCTTTGAAACAGTAGTTAGGAACCACATGAAAATTTTATATACACACTTACTGATAACAAACTGAATAAACTGCAGGAAAGGTATATTCAGAAATTTCAATGCCAGATTTCTGCAAATTTTTTGAGGAATCGATTTCCTCTAGACAGACAATATTACTGTCCCATAGGAAGAGAAAGTATTCAGTACTGATAAACAATTAACTTGTGGAAGAGAAAATGTATACCTGTATAACATAATGAGAGTAACATAAAGAAAAATCATTTTCTATTAGTACAGTATTTGAACACATCTCAAAAAGCTTTACTAAGGAGATGATTCCATATGCAGAAGACACACCCTCATCGTTAACAGTGAATTAGCATTGAGATTAGAAGTTGTTTGAATATATAAGAAACTAATAAATACTTCGAGAAAACTACTTACACTCAGAAAAATAAAACGATATACATGAGAGTTCATAAAATGTGGAATTAATCAAAATTCTGTAGAAATGTCTTCAAAATAATGCCAAAATATGCAATGCAACATGACAAGAGGAAAAACTGAAATAATAAGTGTTTGAAGAAAAAAACAGAAACTTATGTTGTGTAGACATTGAATTCTATTAGTTAAGGTGGCAGGTGTATTAGTAATTAATAACTGAGAGAAATATTGCTGATAACATCTGTTTCGGTTCTTCAGCTGACATGTGACTGATAATTTGACATTTGAGCAACTCTAGTGAGTGGCATTTTCAAATAATTAGTCCTCATTGCTTGTGATATGCTGAAATTTAGCTCATGCACTGATGTCATAATTATCTATAATTGGGAGCATTGCATGAGGATTTTTCCATGGCCATTACCAGTATGCCCTCTCTGTTGCTACCTGCAGTTGTCTGCCTCTGTAACATGGGAATTAAACATTCACTTAGCCTGAAGCGTTCTTTCATGTTGTGATCATGCTCATACAATATGGTGACTTTACAGAGCAAACAAATAGGACTTCAGTTTCAGTTAATTTTATTGAATGTATTACATCATTCAATGAATGTTCAGCCATTGTCTATTTCTCTAGCTGTCCCAGATTGCAGTTTCGTTTATGTTCCATGACCATAGAGGTAGCAGACCGTCCCATGATTCCAATACTCCCTTTGCCTAATGCTTGGTATTTGGTGAACCTATGGAGCAATGAGTAGGTACCATTTATCTTTTGCTGATCTGAGGTACACACTGATTTTCTTGATTGGTCTGTATACTATTTTTCTGCCATGTTTTTGGAATATAAAGCTGATTCCATCTGTTATCATGGACATGTATTGAAGAAAGGCCACACTTGAGTGAGAAGTGGCCACAAAAGTCTCAATGCTTATATAACAGATTTAAAACTGAATAATCATTTCAAGATTTGTTTAAAAGTTTGCGTAATTTAAAGAATTAATTACAAATATAGATAGTTAATAATGGCATTAAAGAAGTAATACCAAGTTGTATACATAAAACTATTTGAGAGATATGAGCAAAACGAAAAGTGGCTGAGAAAGGAAGTGTCTCCTTACCAAATTATTTATAGAGAGGCTGCACAGGAAGAGAATTCAAGTACACAGGAACAACTGTAACTGATTTACTTTACATGTATGGAGATAGATAACATAACAACTAATAACTTATCAGTTTCCTCCCAGCAGTGTAGAAGAAATTCAAAGAAATTATCATTAACTGTATGGAAATGAGCATTCCATTTTATTCAACCAAAGAATGAAGGTGGCTTTATTGGTGAATATGTGGGTTGGATCCGAACTAATGGAATACGTCTGGGACACGATCAGGCGCCAGCTCTGCACCACTGGCAAATAATTTACTGGAACTGCGTGACTTGTGCGTAGACCTTTAGTGCCAAATACCTCCAGAAACCCACCAAGGACTTGTCGAATCCATTCCACAGAGGATCGCTGCTGTACTGTGTTCCAAAGATGGACCAACATGCTATTAAGTAATATGAGCAATTGATATTGGAATCGTCTAATTTATCATCATGTTAGATCCATTCAGTCTTTTCTGCTGTCTAAAGTTGAAAGGGTTCGGAAAGAAGTCAGTATCAATCTTCGGCATTCAATTTCAGTTGACACAGCTACTCCCATCAGTCACTTTGTCGGGTGGTAGAGGATGTGTATACTACTGTTATACTTAAATGGCATGCTGTGTAACAAAACAGAACTCCTTTCATGTAAATTATTGTTTTAAATCCACTTACACTATGTGATCAAAAGTATCCGGACACCTGGCTGAAACTGACTTACAAGTTTGTGGCGCCCTCTATCGGTAGTGCTGGAATTCAATATGGCGTTAGCCCACCCATAAACGTGATGACAGCTTCCACTCTCTCAGGCACACATTCAGTCAGGTGCTGGAAGGTTTCTTGGGGAATGGCAGCCCATTCTTCATGGAATGCTGCACTGAGGAGAGGTATCGGTGTCGGTCTGTGAGGTCTGGCACGAAGCTGGCGTTCCAAAATATCCCAAAGGTGTTCTGTAGGGTTCAGGTCAGGACTCGGTGCAAGCCAGTCCATTACAGGGATGTTATCGTCGTGTAACCACTACGCCATTGGCATTATGAACAGGTGCTCAATGGTGTTGAAAGATGCAATCGCCATCCCTGAATTGCTCTTCAACAATGGGAAGCAAGAAGGTACTTAAAACAGCAATGTAGGCCTGTGCTGTGATAGTACCACGCAAAACAACAAGGGGTGCAAGCCTCCTCCATGAAAAACCCGACCACACCATAACACCACCGCCTCCGAATTTTACTGTTGGCATTACACACGCTGGCAGACGACGTTCACCTGGCATTCGCCATACCCACACCCTACCATCGGATCGCCACATTGTGTACTGTGGTTTGTCACTCCATACAACGGTTTCCCACCACTCAGTCGTCCAGTGTTTACACTCCTTACACCAAGTGAGGCGTCGCTTTGCATTTACCGGCGTGATGTGTGGCTTATGGGCAGCCGCTCGACCATGAAATACAAGTTTTCTCACCTCTACCCCTAACTGTCATAGTACTTGCAGTGGATCCTAATGCAGTTTGGAATTCCTGTGTGATGGTATGGATGGACGTCTGATTATTACACATTACAACCCTCTTCAACCAGCGATCTCTGTCAGTCAACAGACAAGGTTGGACTGTACGTTTCTGTGTTGTACGTGTCCCTTCACGTATCCACTTCACTATCACATCAGAAACAGTGGACCTAGGGATGTTTAGGAGTGTGGAAATCTCATGTACAGATGTACAACACAAGTGACACCCAATCACCTGACCACATTCGAAGTCCATGAATTCTGTGGCGCGTCCCATTCTGCTCTCACGATGTATAATGACTACTGAAGTCGTTGATATGGAGTACCTGGCAGTAGGTGGCAGCACAATGCACCAAATATGAAAAACGTATGTTTTTGAGGGTGTTCAGATACTTTTGATCACATAGTGCACATGTCTTTCAAAAAATTAATGAAGGTATGGAGTTCATTTTGTATTCAAATCAGAGGACACAATGAGATCTGCCCCTGGCACTGCCCTGGCTGCTCCCAGTTTGTATAATTGGTTACATAAAGCGTAATAAACAGCTGATTATGCTTTAAAAAAAACGAAAAGCTACTAGAAAACTGTAATAAACAATTTACAGCAAGTTTTAAAAGACGAAAACAGAAAAATTAAAGCTTTTGTAAAAATTTGACAGTGTCGGGACTTTATGATATGTGAGCTAGATCAGATGTGTATTTCAGATACATATCTTATCGTTCAGATGACTGACCATTTTGCACAAAGGCCTTACTGCGACTGGAACAAGCGCTTATTCTGTATAACACTATGGCATTCTCCATTGGCCAGTCCAACAATCTGTGCGTAAAACTAACGAATATCCAAGCCACTGGGTCTCTGTCCAACAATAGCGGACACAGGAAATCGCCAGAAAAAATATTGGGGTACTATTTCAATACTGTTGTGCAAAAGTTTGCAAAGTTCTTGAATTCAGGTTAGTTAGTTAGTTAGCGCAAAAGGGGCAGCTGCGCCGAAGGAAACGGCGTAATTTATCGTGAAGAGTGTGACAATCAAATAAACGTAGCTTATGTAAGTTGCGCTTGCTAAAACCCTAGTACCGGTCATTGAGGGGTCCACGTTATGCTAGAATTACACAAATGTGTGGGGTAGCGGAATATAAGCTGTCATTCCTAGAAGTGTTCATGAGAATTTTCCAATGAATAAAAAGTCTGGACTCCAGACTCCGGAGGAAATGGGAGACTTGCATAAAATACAGTATTATACACTGCTAACCATTCAAATGGGGACATCATGGAGGCGGTATGCAACAGATGTCAAAATCAGATGAAGTGTTCTACTACTGCGCAAAGTACGTTGGGGTAAAGCCATCTACTTTTTGTATGGTGGGAAAGATTGCAGAACAGGTTTCTCACTCAGAAATCGCTTTTGAACGTAGATGCTGGCTGAGCTGCCTGCACAAACGACAATACACTTTCATTACTCTGCTGGTACTTCTTCAGCCTTCAGCAGACTAAAGGTCCGTCCACGTGCAACGATCTGCCAGCGCACCTGGCGAATGCCTGTGCATGAATCAGTTCGCAGCAAATGTGATATGGTCCCATAACACAGGTTCCAATCTAATGCACGCCTGCTATCCGTTGGTGTAGAAAAGAAATTTCATTGACAAGCGACTGCACTTTCATACAGTAACCTCAAATTATATTTCATTTATTCAGAAACTGAGAAATCCTATTATGGTCTGTGTTCACAATTTGTGCTACCGGTACAAAAAAAAAAAAAAAAACAAAAAGCAAACAATATACTAGAAACATAAAGGCAAGTTAAAATGGTCTACACAATGGTACCTTAAGCAAAGGTAGTTTTCGCACTGAAATTTACTTCACTATAATCCGCTCATCATAAAATTAAACCTGACGTAAACATTGTACTATGTATTCTTCTGCGATTGCTGGAACATCATTGGATTTCCGTTTCACGTGGGACTGCAGCCAAGCTGTCTCAACTACTGTGAAGTACGACAATAAGGGTACGTTTTGTGCTGTGCGTTACGCACAGTACTTAGCTATAGTACAGGACAACAGCTTTAACGGCGCATTTAACTTGGACAGCACTGGCCGGTCAGCTGGTACAGGTAGCCTGCAGTGACGTGGGCTAAACTGCGATTTTCCGATATCAGTGATTTCAGTGAATGCTACTTTTCAGTATCTGTTACTCTTAACTGCGATTTGTCGCAGTTAAGAGTCGCAGTTAAGGAACATAGGTCGTGTATCCCTCCGCCACTGCTATTTCTGCGATTTCTGCTACTTCCGCGATTTCTGCGACTTCTGCTACTTCTGTGACTTCTGCTACTTCTGTGACTTCTGCGATTTCTGCTACTTCTGCGATTTCTGTGACTTCTGCTACTTCTGCGATTTCTGTGACTCCTGCGATTTCTGCGACTTACCACCATATAAAAAAGTTACATCTGTCAACACAGAAAATTGCATCGCAACAAACCTGTCATTGGCAAGTATGTTTTACGTTTTTTCTTCCGTTGGCTTTAATTTTGTATTAAAGAAACAACTGTGAAAATATTGATAGTGTAATTAATATGTAAGTAGCCGTACAGTACCGTAATAGTTCGTGTTTAGAAAATGAATTCTAACATATTGTTATGTTCACAGGTACCTGAACTACATTTCAGTTACTCAGTAAAGTGATCACTCAAAATATCATTGTCAGCAGATCTGAAGAAATTTGCCACTGCGTCTTTAGACCGTTTTCGTCAGACGAGAGGTTAGTTTCTAAGCGTTTCGATGGACTTAATTACTTCAGTGAGATCGTTCTTGCAAATGTAACATTCATTATAGCAAATATTAGCAATCTACTCTGTCAATTATATTGCTAGTAATTAGTGACAGAAAAAATTGTTTAATAATCCTTGTGTTTTTGCAGACGCAGTTCTGACTCAGATTACTGGTTGCTGTACGTATCTATCCACATCAAGGCTGTTGAGAGAGATTCGTGAAGATTCAAGACAGCTCTTAGAGGATTTGCTGTTTAAAAGTGAAATAATTGTGAAATAAGTGTGTGAAAGATTAAACTGTGTTTTATTGAAGTTGTTGTGCGATTTTAAAGGCATAATAAATGTTAAATACAGTGAGTGAATAATAAAAATCTCATTTTCCACATGTTAAGCCGTCAAATACCCGTAATTTTCCGCCACTTACTTATTGGTAAACACTTGTTGGAGAGTGACATGCCGCCCCCCCCCCCTTTCTCCACAATCTTGGTGTGACACTGACCTGTAACATATCCCGAAGTCTACAATATGCATTTTGAGGCTTTTGATGTGAAAGTGGGAAGTACAGATCTTCCAGTTAAATCGGGAATAGCTTAAGTGCATTACTTGAAAGTAACACAGGAAAAGGTTACTTATGTAGGTGGTAGTAGTGTCGGCAAAAAGTTCTTGTGTGTGAAGTTGCCATGTAGAACACCAGGTGTAAAACTTTTCTCCCGAGTCTTGAACTGTGTCGGAACAAAAGTGAGGCATTCATATGACTGTTTTCATTTCACTACACTTATACAGATGTCTGAGTTCTGCTGTGTTAACATTGCAAAGTCCTGTAGGCATGTGGAGTATTAACCAAAACTGTCATATTGGAAGCAGAATCAAACACATTTGTTACGTTACTTGATATTTTCAGGAGAAAAAGGCAATGTTGCTTCTTATTAATATAATACATTTAGAGTCACAGCAGTATTTGACCAACCATAACTGATGCTGAATGTGCATGTCGTCGTATAATATGAAAGGCTTATTTCAATAGTGGTACAAGTCCATTACCTCCACTTTTCTGTCTATAATGCTTCTGAAATTAATGATCCAAGCAAATATAAATAAAGGTTCATCTCTAGCAAGAAGCCATATGCTTGAATATTTCTGGTATCTCAACTGCAGATTTTTCAGCGCTCATTTAACTTTACGACTCTGTATCTCAAAATGAATAAAAATGGACTTGTACCACTATTGAAAAAGCCCTTCATATGCACACATAGCACATCGATCTCGTGAGGCACAAGGCTCTCATTAGTAAGTACGTCCGTCGGTCAAAAGATGGCACTAGGAAAAGTGTGTTAACTGCGCTTTTCAGTTGCTACTTGCGACTCTTAGTTGCGATTTGTCACAGAAATCGCAGTTTGACTCGGTAGCGAATAGCATAGTATGAACTTTGCTCAACAGATGGCAGTGCTAACTGCGCTTTTTAGTTGCTACTTTCGACTCTTAGTTGCGACTTGCCACGGAATCGCAGTTAGACTCGATACCGTATCGCAGAGATGGACGTAGTACGAACTTTGACCCACAGATGGCACTGTTAACCGCGCTTTCTAGTTGCTACTTGCGACTCTTAGTTGCGACTTGTCACGGAAATCGCAGTTAGACTCGATACCGTATCGCAGAGATGGACGTAGTACGAACTTCGGCCAACAGATGGCACTGTTAACTGCGCTTTTTAGTTGCTACTTGTGACTCTTAGTTGCGACTTGTCACGGAAATCGCAGTTGGACTCAATAGTGTATCGCTGAGATGGGCGTAGTACGAACTTCGGCCAACAGATGGTACTGTTAACTGCGCTTTTTAGTTGCTACTTGCGACTCTTAGTTGCGACTTGTCACGGAAATCGCAGTTGGACTCCATAGCGTACCGCAGAAATGGACGTAGTACGAACTTTGGCGAACAGATGCCACTGTTAACCGCACTTTTTAGATGCTACTTGCAACTCTTAGTTGCGACTTGTCACTGAAATCGCAGAAAGCAGTGTTAAATTCGACCAATAGATGGCTCACGTCTTTGAATGTGAAATACTACTTGCGACTGCTAACTGTGACTGAAATCGCAGTTAGATTCTGTAAAGTTGCTACTGTGATATCTGTGACTTCTCAGTCACTGTGATTTCTAACAGATACGCGATTTCCTGCCCACCACTAATTCTTATGATGAACGAATTATAGTTGCAGGGCGAACTCGACGACAGGCGTTATTATTTGAGTAGAAATGTATAATTATCTTTTGACGCTCACAGCTCCTAGTGAAATATGGAAAGAAACTTGTACGAGGAGAGCAGTTACTCCTCATGAGTGGCTTAAGGTGACGTTAACATTCCTGGCAATAGGAGCTACAAGGATCTACAATTTGCTACTGCAGTTACGAATAAGCATCGAGTGAAAGCATACCCAACACATGTGAGCAATTTACATTGTCTTAAAGGAAGATTTCATGAAGGCAAGGAAAGTACTGTCCCTCAGATCTGAGAAGTTACAGATCACATTTTTATAGTTTTAAATATGTCTGAGCCTCAGTAAATAGTTATATATATGACCAAGAGCTATAGTTCACTTTGTTTCTTTGAGATTTTCAGTTCCCCACCTGAAGTCTACAGCAACTTTTGCACAAGAATATAAAATTCCACCCTGAACTCTAGACAGTGATTCGTAGTATATCTGAAAAGCTCTACTTGTATGTGGTAGTGAATTCTACAGTTCACCTCTGAATCACTCTTGTTATGAACCATATATTATATTAGGAAGTAAAAGAAATGTAATAATAAGTCCCTGAAGGCTCTGTTCTAAGATCTTCCATTATCAGCTTAACGCAATATTCTAACTGCACTCTTCTTTAGAAGTAATATGGCTTACATTTTTTTCTACACTCCCGTAACCCCCATTAGATTATGGGGTAGGACAGTTCTGAAAACATGCTACCAATCCCCCAGCACCAGGTCGAATAGATTTCGTTACTTTGTTTAGCTCTTTACGGTAAACAGTGCGCAGCGAATTTTTCTATTATGTACCGTCTCCCTGTTCGCTGTAGGGTCAATCGCTCGTAATTTCTCGTTTAAGAATTATAAGCAGCTGCCTTCTAATCCCTAACGCCCTATTCCGTGTTTTTAATTTTCCGCAAACATGTATGAATCCTATACATTTCGATAAACTCGGCAATGAACTATCTAGAACACTGACGTGTATCTGCCATTTTAAAACTCACTCAGTACACACAGACGAGAAACAGCTGCCTGAACGAACAGCTTACACAAACTCGTCTTAGTGCGAGATTTTCAGGGAACTCCTGTCCACACGCTCCAACTTGGTTGCACAGATGTGTTTTGAACCCAGAGATTTGAGCAATTTCGCTCACATTTCCAAATCCAACTTCCAGGTTTGGACACATCTCACATTTTCGCAGGTCTCCTGTTCACACGCAACGATCTTTTTGCGCAGATGTGATGTGCTCAGACGTTTGTGTAGACATGTCGTTGCGTATAGACGAGCCTTATAGAGAGCTGTAACAGACATACTCAATGTGCTATCGATATATGCGAAGCAAGAAAGTCTGGGCGCAGTGACATCCGCCGTTACCGGAAAGAGCAGGTAAACGTTTTGTGCGAGCATGAGTTAAAATTTCGTACAGTGGCTGACACACGAGTTAAAGTGTTCCTACTAAACCGCCATTTCCATAGTGGTCAGAACATTAAGAGGAAGCCAACTAGTGTAAAATAAGGCTCGTCAATACACGGTATGGAGTAAGTGTGGAGTCTAGTACAACTGTTTATGATCTTCCAAGTCCAAAAAAGCTGAGCTGTGTACATTACATATGCAGATACGTAAATGTGTCTGCTTTTAGTGCATGAGGTAAGTATGTCGCTGTAAAAGTCCACAAGATGCTGGACAGACAGAGGACAGAGAATATCTGTTACATATAATTACAAGTCATACTCAAAAATCTCAGATCCTGGGCATATTTCATTCAATAAATTCATACTAAGGTTAAAGTTAAATCTCATCAAGAAATAGGCGTACATCTGCGCATTCAGATGCCCTTATTTCAAGTCATACTTGGGTCAAAAATACATACATTTAAATGATTTCCGTGTAAGAGTCAAATTAATTTCAGTACAATTCACTGAGCAGTAGCTTACAAGCATTTTCATAAGCGAAGTTGACAGCAGCTAAACAAGCTTTCAGATTTTAGTTGGTTGTGGAAAAGATCGTCTTAGCGTTATGTAAGAAAGATAAATGTTACATGTCAGAATTCAACAGTGTTAGAATTCTGCAATATTGCTGCTCATGATGGCTAGGACCATATAACTGTCATGTGAATAAGGAATTAATGAGTTCAAGGGGTAATACTCAATGCCATGCAGTATCTGAATGCTGCCATATCACAAGCTCCCGACAGGCCAAACATAATGATCACTTAGTTGTGCGAGATTATACAGCCATGTCTCATACCATGAATCAGGAAACTGGCTCCTTTGCAGCAAAAGAAGTACCTGCACAGACAGGACGACAACGTCTGGAGCACCATAGACTATCAGCAAGGCGACCATTGTTATGGCTTCCTGTAATGCAGTAGCAGAGAGGCGCATGAGCAGTGGCCTGCCCAAAGACGTAATTCCATGCAATCATTATATATATTTTGTTATCTTCCATCTTAAGCTTCACCTCCTTAATAGTACTTATCTTCAGCACAACTAATGTCATTTTACACCGCGCTCCCACAACGGCAGCAGCCGCAGTTTGACGGGTAAATTCAGTAACGATCGCTAGGAAGAATGCACCCTGTGCTATTCTGGAAAGCATTGCAACATCTCTCGGCACCGGACCCACATCGCAGCTATGCGTCATCGCTCCAGCAACGTTAGCTAGGTGAACACGTATTTCGATACGAATTTCTGAGATATCAAGTACATTCATACTTGCTTGCGGTACCCGAAAGGTCACGTCGTAGCTTTGCGGGGACCATCGGTGCACCCCAACTCCGGCGTCGGGCGGCGGGATGTGTTTTTTATTAGCGATCTTTTGTTTAAACTGTATTCAATCGATTTCACTGATCAATAGGATGCTGCGAATTAAAAAAAAAACTACCCCATACATGTGAAGAATATCGATTTAATTAATTTGCATACATTTTTTATATCAATGTGGTTTTAGCGGTACAATAGTTAAGGGGAGGGGGGTGTGAGTGGGTGACATGGAGCAGAGCAGCGGGTTAAGTGCAGAACACTAAGTTAATTTGAATAATTTTTATGTAAAACGCATTACAATAGTTTAAGGGGGTGGGTGACAAAGAAAAATGCGCCAGAAATAGCGTTCAGAAGCACGTGAAATTCGAAAAGTGTACCAGAAAATGGTGGGAGGACATAACTAATTACTTAATTTGGTATCAAAGGTGGTGCAATAGTTTAAGGAAATGGGGGTGACATCGAATACCACTTAACAGAACACTAGGTTAAGTAAGACTTACATCAGGCAGCCCGGTTGGCCGTGTGGTTTAACACATGGCGGGAAGGAGCGCCGGTCCCCGGTACGAATCCGACCGGCGGATTTGTGTCGAGGTCTGGTGAGCCAGCCAGTCTGTGGATGGTTTTTAGGCGGTTTTCCATCTGCCTCGGCAAATGCGGGCTGGTTCCCCTTATTCTGCTTCACCTACACTATGTCAGCAATTGCTGCACAAACAAGTTCTCCACGTACGCGTACACCATTACTCTACCATGCAAACATAGGGGTTACACTAGTCTGGTGTGAGACGTTCCCTGGGGGGGGGGGGGGTCCACTGGGGGGCCGAACCGCACAATAACCCTGGGTTCGGTGTGGGGCGGCGGAGGAGTGAAGTGGACTGCGGTAGTCGTCATGGGGGTTGTGGACCACTGCGGTTGTGGCAAGGATGGAGCCTCTCCGTCGCTCCTAGGTCCCTGGTTAACATAACATAACATAAGACTTATGTCCATCCTATCCAGCCCTGGCTGAGTCCTTTTCCAGCCCATCCCTAGGAAGAGGTGGCAGTATTCAAACTTGGAGCCAGTTCCTAGGAAGAGTTGGCGGTCAGATGACTTAGATTAGTGGAGGTAGCCCAACTGACCTATCTTCCCGCGATTTTCTTAGGTTAGTAGAGATAACCGTGGTGTGATGCATTATCCTGTTGGAATTTGAACTTCCTGCCATTTTTTGTGGGGGACGGGAGGGGGAGTGGCACCTTCCCACCAGAGAGGTTAATTAATTGATCAATTTAATTAAGTAGTCAATAAAACTGATAAGAGTGAGAGGGGCTATTCCAATAACTCAGACTTGAAAGTGTACCTGTAGCAGCGAGAGGGGAGGGGGGTGGGGGAGGGGGAGTGGGTGGGTGGGGGGACAGTAGGTTAAGTACATGTCAATCAAAAGGAAATGGGGGTGACATGGAAAAGCATTTAGCAGAACAATAGGTTAACTCAGACCTGAAAGTGTACCTGTAGGAGCAGCGAAGGGTGGGGAGTTTCCTGAGGGGGGAGGGGAGTGGGAGGGGGTGGGGGAACAATAGGTTAAGTGCAGTGACATGTAAAACCACTTAAGGGGAGCCGGAGGTGCCTATGCTGCCCATGTTAAAATCACTAAGTTTGAGGAACATTTATGAATAAACTACCAAATAGAAAAATTTGAATTTTTTTTACATATATTGTGGTTTAGTATTGCAGTTATGACAGAGGGATTTTGGAGTATTTTTTCTAGTTTCCTTCCAATTATTTTTTTTATTAATGACCCAATTTTCTTTACAAATAATTGCTTTATAATTAAACTGAAATGAAACTACTGAACATATTGCAAAATGGCTGTGTTACAATGTAATTTTGACCACTAGGAGTGCTGTATAAAAATTTCATCTCTCTAGCTTGAGTGGATTTTGAGAAAATGTTCCTTATATTCGAAAAATTCTAATTTACGGGAAATGGCTATCAAAGTTTCTCAATACATTCCTGCACTATAGGATGGATTATCAGGGTCTTCTTCTTCATGCTCCAAAAGCTTCCTCTTCTGTCTTCTTTTCTGGCCTGTTGTTCCATCATACTTCATATGCCTTTCTCTTCTTTCTGCTCCTCTTATCCTTTCTCTGTCAATATTCCTTAGTGCTCGTACAGTGTTCACCCCAGCTGTAAATCATACTGCCTTCAGAACTTCACACATCACACTTTTCCCTTGGTTGTAGGTTGCTATTGCATCATAAATGCCAAAGTGCAGTGTTTTTATGCTTACAAACACCCTTTTAGGAATCACTTTCCGAATCAAATTGTTTACGCTCTCATTAGGATTCTGCGTCTTTCCATGTAGACATTTGTGTAACAATTCTGGCTGTGCTAAGTCATGAAAAATTGGTTTTATTGCATTTATCACAGCTGCTGGCAAACCATGTTTGTGATCATAGTCCTTTTTTGCATTATATTTGCATCTTTTGGGCACAGGTTGTGTTGAGGGTATTCATTGGAAGAGGCAGTATGAAGGAACAATGCCCACACTGCTTTTCGCATGTCACTAACATTACTAGTATTTTGCCTTATAGCATACCCATAGTATCTCTGTAGACATTCAATCACCTCATCAGTAAGCCTGCCTCTCCCTCCTGTTGTCTTTCCATCACTGAGCTTACTTGAACCCAAAGTTTGTTTGAGCCTTCGAAGCCATGCACCCATACGCTTTTGCACATGCCCAATGCATACCATCTTTTCAACTACAAATTCATTTCCATATGGTTTCAGTTCCTCTATAGTCTTGAAACCTTTGGAGTCACCATCAACAAGGTAGTATTTGTACCTAACGTTGTATCTGGGAACTGAACGTTCAAAAATTTGTTTCACTCCATCCACTTCCATTGCTCCACTTGATCCACAAAAATTTGCCTCACAGGTTCCACTGTGCTCTCCTTTGATTTTATTTTTGCACCTACAATGTTTTGATAATATTGCAACATCTATCACTTTTGCACTATCACCACAAGTAGCAGTTACAACCCCATTCAGGGATTTATGACCCCTCTTTTGCCAGGAACCATCTAATGCCACTACCAAATCCCTAGAACCACCGTTCATTTCTACAGATTCCTCTACTGCTTCCTTCATGGTTTTCGAAGCCACATCTTCAACAGAGGATCCTACCATTTCACAGTAGTACCCAAATTTGCTTGGAGGCGATGGCAAGTTCATAATACCACAAAACAGTTTACCAGCAGCAGACCCTTTTCCAATGGATCGAAGACCATACACAAGTCGAACATTCATATCAAACACTCTAGATCGTCCATTTTCACCAAAGAGACTGGCATGTGAATTGTAGAAAGTCACTTGATACTTGCAACATGCACAGATTATCTTCATCTCACAAGCTAAACCAAAGTGCTTTGTTATCTCTAGTCCCACTCCTACACTTGAACACATTTTGCACAGAACACTTTCTTTCAGCACAGAAGATAATAATCCAATATTCAGTACTTCGTTAATATCATCACTGTCACTAACATATTCACGAAATCTGTCACTTCCACCAGTCAGCTTCTTGCTAGAAGATGTCACAGGGCTATGGTCGGCCATGTGTTGCTTAGCAGAAGAACGCACTGTTTCAGTAATTGTAGTATCGCAACTTGGAATTAGTGTTAATTTTCTTTTCCCTACGTTCTTCCTCTTCTTATATACACGGTTACTAAAACGTGGCATCGTAACCAGAACAACGCTTTACACAAGAAGTATAATAGTACCAACAACAGGCGCAACACTGAACTAATTCGAAATGGTAAACAGCAAAGAGACGATGTCCCGCGCTCTTAGCGCTTCATTTGTCACAGAAAACAATGTAGCCAACCTTTGCGCACTCGCTGTATGCTTAACATAAGGCGCTGTATGCGTAACAGGCAGAGAAAATCCCAAGCAGTTCGCCAGGAAGTCACGGGAGGGTGTTAGATGCATTCAGCGACCGCCCATTTCCTCTGCAGGCGTGGGGGAAAATGGTAATAACTCCACTTCTGGGGCGAGTAGAACAATAATTCAAAGTTTACATTAAAGAGGAATGTTCCAATTAATTTTCGGTAGCAAAAAAAAATCGTAATTTTTTGGATTTGACCACCTCCGGCTCCCCCTTAACAGTACAATAGGTTAAGTACCTGTCAATCAAAGGAGAACAATAGGTTAACTTCCTGTCAATCAAAGGAGAACAATAGGTTTGCCCCTGAGTGCATACCTGCCCCTGATGTAGGCAACCTGCACTAACAAAATGAACCATAACGAACCTTGTCCCACTACTATCGTGCAACTTACAAACAGTTAGGCTCCAAATCTAGTAAGCACTTCACTGTTTACAATGTACAGAAAATTCAAGTGCTTGGACAGTGTAGTTTGCCTGCTACTTACAGATCTCACACTAGGACAGTGAATTTTACTGTGCAGAAATCAATAGACAATGAGAACATATTCGGATTACATGCCTTTGATTTGTTTGAACTTAGCATCCAAGACAATGTACTTTCAGTGACTGCTTTTAATCCAAAAGACAGTGTAGCTAGCTTGCTTAACGAATTTCCTGAACTATTTTCAGATGGAATGGCAAAAGCTAATAACTTTGTAGCACATGTTGCATTGAAAAACAATTCACAGCCTAAGTTTTTCCCGGCCCGCCCTGTTCCAATTGCTTTAAGAGACAAAGTAGCCAGAGAGTTGAAAGAACTGCAAGATAATGGTGTAATTGTTCCCATTCAAGCTACTCAATGGGCAAGTCCTCTCGTTTTGTTGCCTAAGCCTTCTGATCACATTCACATTTTTGTCTACAGCCCACCCACAGACAGTTGTTAACATTTATCCATTACCACGCCCCGAGAATCTCATGGACAGGCTTGGTGTAGGACGTTACTTTTCTAACATGGATTTGCGTGTTGCCTCCTTGCAAATTCCATTGGATGAGGAATCCCAGAAAGTGTTTGTTGTAAATACACACTTAGGAGTGTTCAAGTATTTGCGTTTGGCCTTCGACAGTGTTTCCACACCCGCCATTTTTCAACGTTACTTGGAACAGCTGACTGATAAAGTGCCATTTTGTTCCAACTACCTTGACGATATTGTCGTCTCAGTTCGTACACCAGAGGAAGACATTGCCAATTTGCTTACTCTTTTTCAAGTGTTGTCAGAAGCAGGACACAAGTATCTCTCGAAAAGTGTGACTTTTGTCAAACTGAACTACAGTGCTTAGGTCATGTGATAAACAGTCAGAGTGTGCACCCCCTCCAGTCTCATTTGCTTGCCGTCCGTGACATGCCTCTTTCTCGCAATGACTCTGAACTCCAGTCAGCACTAGGCAAGATGACATAGTACATTCAGTTCATACCGAATGCCACTCAGATCGCGGCTCCAATGCATCGCTTGCGTCGCAAAAATGCACATTTTGTGTGGTCTAACGACTGTCAAGACGCATTTCAGGAACTCAAAAATGCTTCCTAGACCCCCATGAACCATGGACCTCGCCATTGGTGCGGAGGCTTGTGTGCCTCAGCGATACCGTAGGTGCAACCACAATGGAGGGGTATCTGTTGAGAATGGTTCCTAAAGAGGGGCAGCAGCCTTTTCAGTAGTTTCAGGGGCAACAGTCTGGATGATTGACTGATCTGGCCTTGTAACACTAACCAAAACGGCCTTGCTTTGCTGGTACTGCAAACGGCTAAAAGCAAGGGGAAACTACAGCCGTAATTTTTCCCGAGGGTATGCAGCTTTACTGTATGGTTAAATGATGATGGCATCCTCTTGAGTAAAATATTCCGGAGGTAAAATAGTCCCCCATTCGGATCTCTGGGCGGGGACTACTCAGGAGGATGGCATTATCAGGAGGAAGGAAACTGGCGTTCTACGGGCCAGAGCGTGGAATGTCAGATCCCTTAATCGGGCAAGTAGGTTAGAAAATTTAAAAAGGGAAATGGATAGTTTAAAATTATATATGGTGGGAATTTGTGAAATTCGGTGGCAGGAGGAACAAGACTTTTGGTCAGGTGAATACAGGGTTATAAATACAAAATCAAATAGAGGTAATGCAGGAGTAGGTTTAATAATATACAAAAAAATAGGAATGCGGGTAAGCTACTACAAACAGCATAGTGAGCGCATTATTGTGGCCAAGATAGATACGAAGCTCACACCTACCACAGAAGTACAAGCTTATATGCCAACTAGCTCCAGATTAGATGGTTAGATCATATAACTAATGAGGAGGTATTGAATAGAATTGAGCAGAAGAGAAATTTGTGGCACAACATGACTAGAAGAAGGGGTCGGTTGCTAGGACATATTCTGAGGCATCAAGGGATCACTAATTTAGTATTGGGGGGCAGCGTGGAGGGTAAAAATCGTAGAGGGCGACCAAGAGATGAATACACTAAACAGATTCAGAAGGGTGTTGGCTGCAGTAGGTACTGGGAGATGAAGAAGCTTTCACAGAATAGAGTAGCATGGAGAATTGCATCAAACCAGTCTCTGGACTGAAGACAACAACAACAACGTTTCCCTACGGAATCGGCTCTGTGCTTTCGCACAAAATTGGTGCACAAGGCAGATATATTGCTTTTGCCTCGAAGTTGTTAACTCAGATTCAGTGTAATTATTCTCAAATAGAAAATGAGTCTCTCGTTATTGTGTATGGTGTAAACAGATTCCACCACTACTTGTATGGTCGCATGTTCTATTTAGTGACAGATCCCAAGCCTTGGTATTCCTTGTTTCATCCGTTAAAGACGGTTCCTACTCGCTCAAGAAATGCAACGGTGGACTTTGTTGCTCTAGCAGTATCAGTATGAAATTGTGTACAGACTTACGGCAGAGCATGGCGACGCAGACGCCCTATCTCGCCTTCTGATTGGCCCAGACTCTGATTTTGATGTATCTGCCGCATCTTGTTTCCAAATCGATGCGCAGGACTGAATTTATGGAATCTTTTTCCCTTGCACTACAGAAAAATTGCACAGACCACGGAACCAGACCCATGTCTCTCAAGATTTTGTCGCAATACGTTTGCACGTCTTGGCCTTGTTCACTGAACAGCATCCAGAATTCAATAATTCAATTGGGCGCCGATATTTTGCACATCGGCATAACCTTTCAATTCAACAGGGTTTGATTTAGCTCAAAATGACAATGGACAATCGCATGTCTATTCCCAGAGTGTTTCAAAAGGATGTGTTGCTATTGCTCTACTACGGACATTGGGGAATTATTCGCACTAAACAGTTAGCGGGACGGCACTGTACTTGGCAGGGCATGGACGCCCATATTGAGCAGACCGCGACACAGTGTCGCCCATGCGCGGAAAGCCAATTCCCTTCGCCACAGATATTCTGAGCTTGGCCTACGATTCAATCTCCATGGCAACGAGTGCACATTGACTTTGCAAGATCATTTTGGAACGCTCGTTGGCTCATAGTGGTAGACTCTTTTAGCAACTTCCCATTTGCAGTGCCTATGGCTTCTAATATATCAAGTAACACCATTCAAGCGTTGTCCTCTTATTTTGAGTAGAAGGTTTGCCAGAAGTACTTGTGTCGGACAACGGACCACCGTTCACTTCGCGTGATTCTGAAGATTTGTGAATGAAATTGCATTCGTCATCTAACAAGTGCACCGTTTCATCCCCAGTCCAAGGAAGAAGCAGAGCACTACGTACGCGTTTTCAAACAACAGATGGACAAGCTCCGCACCACCCACACATGGGTACAGGCGCTGCAACTCTTTCTCGCCTACTATCGCTCCCACCCACGCACGAGACGGACCATTACTGGCGGAACATCTGTATGGCCACCGCCATCGGACGCTGCTACACTTACTACACCGACTGCAGTATCTGGCGCCGCCAATGGTCCGCAAGTATCGCTTTGCGTCGCACGATCTTGTCCTTTTCAGGGTTTGTGGCAACCGTAGGCGCTGGGAAAGAGGCGTGATGCAGGAACGCATTGGCTCTTATATGTACTTGATTGCAGGTGCTGATGGTTTGCTGCCCCGCCACCAGAACCAAATTAGTGCATGTCATTTGCTCCATCATTCTGCTGTTTTCTTCCTCTAGATTCATAGCCTCACAAGACTGTGCATTCTTCGCACTTGCCCACAGAGGCTACCAGGGCATCCCAGGAGGGGCAAATGGACGATGCGCCCTCCCCCTATCCATTCCCATTTGCCAACCGAATGGATGAGGACCCGACATCGCTGTCATCATCCCAGGACACGCCTTCAGGACTGGACGTGTGCCCTGGCAGCTGTTTTCCCGAGGATGTTTCTGTTGCCTCGTAAACCAGATGGCAGGATACAGTCTGGAGTACGCCATCCTCCACAGTAACGGCTCCCGGCTCTTCTCTATATCCAGCATCCTGCATACCCCCTCCCCCCCCCCATTGTTGTTCGCATCCTCCCTATATGTCAATGGTCCGGCATTTGGTTGGGGGGGCGGGGCGAGGGGGGGTGGGGGTGGAATGAGGAATGCACTGGCGTAAGCTATCACCAGCACACCAGTCAGCAAAGATGAAGTGTGAAGATAGACTGGATCAGGCACAGCCATCACGAGAGAGGCCAGAGACACACTGACAAGTAATGCGCTGCCAACTCCCTCTCAACAGCTGCGGCTGCCGCTGACTGGCGGGCCTCATTCGATTCACTCTTCCAGTTTGGCATCTGCCAGTACATTTACGGAGCAGGCTCAGTTCATGTCACACGCTACGACACTACATAGCGACCAGATTTGTGACCATAGTACCGACATTACCGATATTGTCTGCAATAAGACTATTACTGATGAGCTTAAAGAGGATACTAGCCACCAATAACAATATCCTCTCCCTGGCTTTCTTGGGACAAGACTCTACAGTGGCGATGAGGATACTACACCTTCCAAAGTCCTGTGTGTAATATTGGAATTCATGGCATGATCTACACCTGTGTAGAAGAATGAAACCGGAATTTCCCTATAGATAGCGCTAGCCTTCAGTGTAGGACCCGTGAGAAGGCATCTGCAGCGCCATCTGCTTCATGTAACAGCTGATGACGAATGTCAACACACAGTAACCCAAGGTATATACATCGGTATGTGTGTCAAACCCATAAACATATCGAGTTTTGTGCCTAGATACTACGATTTGTGGACAAAATTGATTTTCTGTTATCATACTTTGAGAAGCTTAAGCGTCGTAAGTCATGGGCGAATCCACGCAAACCATTGACATCCACTGCAAGACCAAACTACTTTGCAAAGAAGACAATGCTCTCTGTTTGGTGGGATCAGAAGGGTGTCATCTATTACGAGCTGCTAAACTTGATGAAACCGTAAACATTGATCGTACCAACAGCAAATGATCGATTTCAATCGAGCATTACGTGAAAAACGACCGAAATATGGAAAAACAACACAAAGTCATATTGTTCCATGATAACTCCCCATCACACACAGCAAAATGGGTCATGGGAACGATCGAGGCGTTCAGTTGGGAAATACAAGGGCCTGTGGCTTATTCTCCAGACTTGGCTCCGTTCAGTTATCATTTATCTGCATCATTGGGTTCAAATGGTTCAAATGGCTCTGAGCACTATGGGACTTAACTTCTAAGGTCATCAGTCCCCTAGAACTTAGAACTACTTAAACCTAACTAACCTAAGGACATCACACACATCCATGCCCGCCGGCCGAAGTGGCCGTGCGGTTAAAGGCGCTGCAGTCTGGAACCGCGAGACCACTACGGTCGCAGGTTCGAATCCTGCCTCGGGCATGGATGTTTGTGATGTCCTTAGGTTAGTTAGGTTTAACTAGTTCTAAGTTCTAGGGGACTAATGACCTCAGCAGTTGAGTCCCATAGTGCTCAGAGCCATTTGAACCATTTTTTGAACATCCATGCCCGAGGCAGGATTCGAACCTGCGACCGTAGCGGCCACGCGGTTCCAGACTGTAGCGCCTTTAACCGCTTGGCCACACTGGCCGGCTGCATCATTGGGACACGCTCTGTACGAAAACGGCTCGCTGACTGGTTTGCTTCAAAAGAAGAACTGATTTTCGGCGTGGCATTCATAACGTGCTGGGGAGGTGCGAGAAATATATAAATAGCAATGGACATTAGTTTGACTAAAATATTGTTTGTCAGTTTAAAACAACAGACATGTAATTATTGCAACCAAATTCCGGTTTCATACCTCTACACCTGGTATTCTATATGATCAAAAGTATCCGGACACCTGGTTGAAAATGACTTACAAGTTCATGACGCCCTCCATTGGTAATGCTGGAATTCAGTACGGTGTTGGCCCACCCTTAGCCTTAATGACAGCTTCCACTCTCGCAGGCACATATTCAATCAGGTGCTGGAAGGTTTCTTGGGAAATGGCAGCCATTCTTTACGGAGTGCTGCACTGAGGAGAGCTATCGATGTCGGTCGGTGAGGCCTAGGCCACCAGCGGCCGGCTCAGAGCCTCTATGTGATGCTACACAGACGCCGTCTAGTCACAGCCCCCACTCCGTCGTACGTGGTCACTTCAGAGAGCCTCTTCCCTGTTGATACTGATAACTGGTCTGTTTTTCAAATGGATCAAATGGCTCTGAGCACTATGGGACTTAACATCTGAGGTCATCAGTCCCCTAGAACTTAGAACTACTTAAACCTAACTAACCTAAGGACATAACACACATCCATGCCCGAGGCAGGATTCGAACCTGCGACCGTAGCGATCGCGCGGTTCCAGACTGAAGCGCCTAGAACCGCTCGGTTACAACGGCCGGCGGTCTCTATTCTTGTTGCACTATTTGTAACGAGTCTTCGTGCACTTAGAGAAATATAAGTTACGCAATTCTTGAGCGTGTCATGTTATCTTATTCGCTAATCACTTATGCTCGTGCCGGCCGCGGTGGCCGTGCGGTTCTGGCGCTGCAGTCCGGAACCGCGGGACTGCTACGGTCGCAGTTTCGAATCCTGCCTCGGGCATGGGTGTGTGTGATGTCCTTAGGTTAGTTAGGTTTAGGTAGTTCTAAGTTCTAGGGGACTTATGACCTAAGATGTTGAGTCCCATAGTGCTCAGAGCCATTTGAACCATTTGAACTTATGCTCGTGTCCAGCTTTCTTACCATGACAGTTGGCGCACCACACTGCAGCACACCTCTCCTTACCGTTGCGAACAAAGTCGTACACAACATACCTGGAGATGAGCAATCGTACCTATGTGTGCTCATCTTCAAGTCTTCTACTGTTCTAACGTCTTTTTGATTGGTTTTTGTTGTTATTGTCTTCTTTGTCCCTGCTGTTTGCCTTGCTTGTGCTTTTCATGTTCTGTGTTCTGAGGTTGCTGCTTTTGCACCTCCTCTTTTTTCTCTCCGTGCTATTTTTGCTTTTCACTATTCGTATTTGTGCATTGATAATGGCTATAATGCCACAATCGCCTGCTGCGCTGCCTGCAGTTGATCTAATTCAGTTTATTTAGTTTCAGAGTCAACAAATGCTACTCGGGCCGTGCGGTTCTAGGCGCTTCAGTCCGGAACCGCGGGACTGCTACGGTCGCAGGTTCGAATCCTGTCTCGGGCATGGATGTATGTGATGTCCTTAGGTTAGTTAGGTTTAAGTAGTTCTAAGTTCTAGGGGACTGATGACCTGAGATGTTAAGTCCCATAGTGCTCAGAGCCATTTGAACCAAATGCTACTCGAAGCAATGAATCGCTTCATAACGGCGCATAGAGCTTCACACAAGATGCTGGACCCAACGGCAGTGTCACAGCCCGCACTGCCAGCACCGCCTATTTATGTGCCTTCTTTTTGTGAGTTTGATGAGGCGAAGGAAGACTGGATAGAGTACCTTGTACAGTTCAACATACACATCGCAGCACTTCAAATACAATTACTGACAAACATTCTTATGCTTGGTAACGGCGGAAGTGACTATTTATCGCCTGTGCACTAAACTTTTTCCTACGTTCCGCCCTGTAATAGTACAATGAGGACCTATTGGAGGCGCTTACAAAATATTATGAGGACAGGGCACACTTGGCGGCTGCCTGTTACAAATTCCTTAGGCTGCTTAAGCAACAAGGACAGACATACCGTCAGTGGGCGACAGGTTTGCAAGACCTTACTAGACAGTATAGATCCATATGTGACTGTGGCAAATTTTACAGTGATACGATGGTTCATGATGCCATCACGTACAATGTAGCTGACTATCGAATACGGTAACACCTCCTTAATTATCAGGATCCATCCTTGCAACAGGTTCTGCAGATTCTAGATTATCAAGAGTCCTGCAAAATCGAAGCCGACAGTTTTGAGGAAGCGCCTGTTGGTTCTGTAGATAGCCGCGACAAACAAGCCTCGCAGCCTGATCGCAAACAGCTACCAAAGCGCTCACGTAAATACGTGTTGCCCCTGGCAAAAGGTGTGAATTCTTGCCCTCGCTGTAGTACGGCACATGATTACCGATCTTGCCCCTCGCTTGAAGGGACTTGCTTCTTTTGCGGCAAACAGAGACATATACAGTCTGCGTGTTTATAGAAGCGTAAGGCACCTGCTTCTGCTGCTTCTTCACGAAAATCTAAGTCTCAAACAGTGTGGAGTGTGTTTTCCAAGCCCACAGTGTTGTTAGTGCAAAACAACAGCGTCATAGCCGCTGAGGAAAGGCTTTCAACTCATCTGCAGTGCTACGTGAAGACAACAAACTTTTAGTGGCTCTTACTATTGCTGAATAATCAGTTCTTTTGCAGCTTAACACTGGAGTTTCAGTGATTTTGGGCAACCGTAGCATCTACGAATTTCTCGGCCAACCTAAGTTGTGCACCTCGCGCCGTACGCTGACGTGTATAACGGCCAAGACATTCCTGTCTTAGGCACTTGTAGCGCTTCTGTAACTTTCCGAAATTTTACGAGACAGTGACATTCACAGTGCTTTCCTATCAAGAAAGGGCTAATATTTATGGTCTCGACTTCTTGATTTGTTTGGATTTCTTCCTTTGATCCTCAGGATAGTGTTGCTAAGTTATGCGCAGAATTTCAGGATTTGTTTTCTGAGGGTTTAAGCAAGGCCAATAATTTTGTTGCCCGTGTCGCAGTGAAGGACAATGCACAGCTGCGTTTTGTTAGAGCTCGTCCTGTCCCTCAGGCCCTTCGACAACATGTGGCTCAGAAACTTACTGCTTTGCAAGACAGTGGGATCGTAGTACCAATTACTGCCAGTCAGTGAGCGTCCCCTCTTGTTATTCTAAGTGTGGTGTCGTAAGCGCAACACGCACTACCAGGTAGCACCACAGACGTCGACTGACAACCCACGGCGAATAGACCAGCTATTACCACAACAGAGCCGACCGCTGGGGTCGAGCGGTTCTAGACGCTTCAGTCCGGAACCACGCGGCTGCTACGGTCGCAGGTTCGAATCCTGCCTCGGGCATGGATGTGTGTGATGTCGTTAGATTGGTTAAGTTTAAGTAGTTTTAAGTCTACGGGACTGATGACCTGAGATGTTAAGTCCCATAGTGTTTAGAGCCATTTGAACCATTACCACAAGAAGTCGCAGAGATGACGCCGCCAGAGAATAGGTATGCGCCGGCGCCACAGCAGAGCAGGGAGTTGCAAGTCTTCTCAACTACCGAGACGATAGCCTTCTACTTGTGTACTTCGTGCCACATCGTCTGCTTCTAGCGAGTCCACACCAGCCCGCCTTCAGTGAGCATTCTAGTGGGGGAAGGACTGTTTCCTAGCCAGTCTTAGCTTCTGGAATTGTAATTGAACTTTAGGAACTGCTGCCTGAGCCGATCTGTAGAAAGTTGATTATTCGTCAATAAATGTGTATGTTCTTGTCACTAATCGTAATCAGTGCTTCAGTGTTCTCCATGTTCTCCACTCACAGTATTTCCCTCAGCGCACTGTGAATAGATGAGGGTGGCAACGAGTAAAATCTCCTTCTGCGATTGTATCGCAAGTACAATACAACAGGTGGCGATGAGATTGGGACAGGATCTGTGCAAGTAACAGGATTTGTTTTTGTCCACACACACACCCTTGGTACTTGTTTATTTCTTGCTATTTCTTTTTATATGGCTAGTGTGTGGACTTTTGATTCAGGACGGACACTACTACTGAGACGATTGTGTTATTTTGTGTGCGGCGTCTAATCCAAATTCCTTACAGTCATGGTTTCTGCCTCAACCCACCACGGTAGCCGAGAGCGCTACCGCGCTGCTTCTTGGACTCGGGTAGGCGCGCCGGTCCTGGATCGAATCCGTCCGGCGGATTAACGACAAGGGACGATGTGCCGGCCAGCCTGGATGTGCTTTTTAGACGGTTTTCCACATGCCGCTTGGTGAATACCGGGCTGGTCCTCATGTTCCGCCTCAGTTACACAGCTCGCAAATATCTGAACACTATTCCATGGCTTACACTCGACTTAGACAGTTGGGGTACACTAATTCTGTCCCAGGGGGTTCAGGGTGACGGCAGGAAGGGCATCCGGCCACCCCTTAACCATTAACATGCCAAATCCGATTAACGATAGCTGACCCTGCGTAACTGTAGGACAAGGCTCACACGATAGAAATGGCTTCTGCATCACAAGACGGTTCTCCAACGCATGTTATTCAGGTACAGCGCGAGCAAATCCAGCAATTGTTGCAATCCGTGATGTAGCAAACACAACTACAGCACAAGTCACAAGCAGCACAGCAGCTCAGCTGCGGTCTCCATCAGCCATTCCAACATTCCGCAGCTTCAACAAACAGCATGTGGACTGGTCGGAATACGTAACTCAACTAATGAATCATACTGAGGCATACGAATTGCATGGTAAGAGGAGTAAAGAATTTTTTTCTTTCCCTGGTGGGTACAGACACATACAGGCTCGTAGTAATTTTTTTCTTGACAAACAACCAGAACAGTTAAATTTTGAGACTTCAGTTAGCAAGTTAACCACGTACTCTGATGAACAAACAGTCGTGACTGCAGCAAAGTTAAATTGTTTCCGCCTTCAGTGGGCAACTGGTCCAACTCATAAACAGTAGGTCACTGAACTACAAGTCTTAACTAGGCATTGCAAATTTTTATGTCGTTGTGGACAATGATGTCATATTTGTGACGATAGAATTCGTGCTGCTATTGTGAAACAACCTGATCCTTCTTTAGATGCAGTGTTACGGCTAACTAAGGCTTAAGATGCTGTGGCCGCCCACTTCGTACAGCGTAGCGCCTACTGCATCGGCATCCCACTTCACGTCCAACCAACACGGGACGCCTGCATCACAGGGCGTATATTCACCAGGAAAGCCTATGTCGTCTGTGTTGTCAACACAAATATTTACCGGCGGCCACAACAAAACACAACACCAGATCTCCACCAACGGCCGCCAGGGACAGCTACCCGTTAATGGAGCCTGCAGAACAGCTTCACCAGCTAGCTCAGGAACTACTTTGATATACCAGGCACGTGATCGCAAATAGTTCCGGCACATACATCCGCCAAACGGGCTATATAGGGCGGCGCACTGCTTGGAAGTATACAGAGCTGCCACCCCGGCAGCCACGGCCAGACGCCTCTTCTAGCTGGCCGATCTCTTGCAGATGGACTTACTATAGTCGACGAACATCTTGACATTGTAGAATTGTTTTATTGTGATCTCTCCCCGTGAAGAGTCGGGGCTTTTCTATTATTATTTGTTATTTTATATTTGTGACGATCCGCAGTTGGGATCGAGTCTGTTGTTTTTCTGGAGATTGTATTCTTGTTTCGTTTTGGTGAATCCAATAAATAGTTTTCCGACTTGTGTTTTCCATATTTCTATTCTGCTAGCGCAGATACTTCACAGGAGCCTTATGATTTAGCTAACTGTGAGATGCATATGTCAAATATTAACGAACTGCATAGTGATAGTGTTAGTGCTGTAGAATGTAAACAGTCTCGTGCCCGCCCGTCCCGTGTGGCACAGCATGTGACGTGACGTGCAGAGACAAACAGTGCCATGCCGAGCCGGCAGAAAGCCCAAGCCGCGACGCTGTATGTAATTTTTGCAGCACAAAAAATCATGTTCAGTCAGTATGCATAGAAAAGCTGCGTGGACAGCAAAGTTCCCAAGCAACATGCCACTACACCAGCTAAAATCGTTGATGTTGTCACGGTACAGTCAACCACGGAACAGTGCGACCCGGTGGATGTAGTAAATGTTGTGAAACGTCGCCCAAGTACAAAAGTTAGCAAACACCAGTCGGGTGATTTTCATGTGCCAAACAAGTCACGCCGACTCAAACAAAGGTACATTACTAAATCTTTGCCCACTTCGCCTGTCATGCACTGTTGTAGTTCACAACAACAGGGAGGAAGTGATAGTTCCCTCTTTGATATGTAGTCCAGTCGGGAGAAAGTGTTTGTTACTTTGACGGTAACTAACAAGGGAACCTCCCCATCGCACCCCCCTCAGATTTAGTTATAAGTTGGCACAGGGATAGGCCTTGAAAAACTGTACACAGATCAATCGAGAAAACAGGAAGAAGTTGTGTGGAACTACGAAAAAAATAAGCAAAATATACAAACTGAGTAGTCCATGCGCAAGCTAGGCAACATCAAGGAGCGTGTTAGCTTACGAGCGCCGTGGTCCCGTGGTTAGAGTGAGCAGCGGCAGAACGACAGGTCCTGGGTTCAAATCATCTCTCGAGTGAAAAGTTTAATTTTTTATTTTCAGATAATTATCAAAGTTCAGGCACTCACACATAATCAACTCCGCTCTCCAAAATTCCAGGACATGTTCAGATTTGCTTGGACATATACAGGATTTGACGGTCTACGCACGGAAACATTTGAAAACGTAAAAAACATATGTTTTGACAGAGCACAGGGAAAACTGTGTGACTGTGAAACTGTTGCATTCATTTGATGCAGTTTATGTGACAAATTCTTATGTTTTCATCACTTTTTTGGGAGTGATTATCACATCCACAAGAAAACCTAAATCGGGTAAGGTAGAAGAATCTTTTTACCCATTCGCCAAGTGTGCAAGTTAGGTGTGTCGACAACATATTCCTGTCATGTGACGCACATGCCGTCACCAGTGTCGTAAAGAATATATCAGACGTGTTTTCCTGTGGAGGAATCGGTTGACCTATGACCTTGCGATCAAATGTTTTCGGTTCCTATTGGAGAGGCACGTCCTTTCGTCTACTAATCGCACGGTTTTGCGGTGCGGTCGCAAAACACAGACACTAAACTTGTTACAGTGAACAGAGACGTCAATGAATGAACAGACAGATCATAACTTTGCGAAAATAAAATTTTCACTCGAGGCAGGACTCGAACCAAGGACCTTTCTCTCCGCAGTTGCTCACTCTAACCACGAGACCACGGCGCATATCGGCTAACATTGTCCTTCTATGTTGTATATCTTCCACATGGACTACTCAGTTTGTATATTTTGTTTATTTTTTCATAGTTCCAGACAACTTCTTCCTGTTCTCTCGATTGATCTGTGTTCAGTTTTTCAAGGCCTATCCACTGTGACAATTTATAACTAAATCTGAGGGGGGTGCGATGGGGAGGTTCCCTTGTAAGAAAGATGTCAAATTGCAACTGAACACCGGTGCTTTTGTTACACTTCTTAACAAACTTACCTATGAACGATTAGGTTCACTAATACTGAGTCCAGCAACACATGTGTTGTCAGCCTACAATGGATAGGAAACTCCAGTTTTAGGAACTTTCAGTATTCACAGTGCTTTCTGCCAAATCTTAGCAGAATATTTTTGGCTTCGATTCGTTTGACATGTTCGGACTGTCAAATTTCAACAGATGTGTCTGCAAACAAACTTCAAGCTCTGTGTGACAAATTTAGTGAACTTTTTAGCGACGGTTTCGGTTTTGCGAACTGGTTTTTTAGCTCATGTGTCACTCAAAGACAATGCACGACCAAAATTTCATCGAGCTAGGCAAGTGCCCATTGCCATTAGGGAACAGGTCGCTGAACAATTACGGCAATGGCAAACTGATGGGGTCATCAAGCCAATCAGTGCAAGTCAGTGGTCTTCCTCATTAGTCATCCTTCGCAGACCTTCAGGACATCTTCGACTGTGCATTGATTTTAAGTTGACTGTGAACTCGCAGACAGTGACAGACAGGTACCCTTTGCCCCACTCAGAGGAACTGATGGACAGATTAGACGAGAGTCGTTAATTTTCCTAGATAGACTTAGCCAATGCTTACCTCCAATTGTCCTTGGATGACTATTCAAAGAAATTTTTTGGTTTTTAACATTCACCTCGAGTTACTTGAATTTCAACGCCTGCCATTTGGTAGTGCCTCAGTACCGGCGATCTTTCAACGCTTTTTAGAATAAGTGAGTGCCAAAGTGCCTTCTTGCTCAAATTACCTGGATGACACTGTCGTGTCTGGACGTTCTGCGGAAGAAATTTAGCTAATCCTGAGTGCCTTTTTCAAGTACTTTTATCGACAGGCCTCAAGTCTCGTAAACACAAGTGCTCTTTTATCCAGACGGAAATAGAATATCTGCGACATGTCATTAACGTGCAGGGTATTCACCTCAACCAGACTCATTTGCGAGCCACCAAAGATTTGCCGACTCCCAAAAATCCAAAGAAAATGCAGTCAGTATTAGGCAAACTGAACTATTATTTCAGATTCGTTCGCCAATATTTTTCCTATCGGCATGCCCTTGCGGCTCACTTAGGTGTCATTTTGCTTCACACCAATAATGACCAGACACGTTTGCTACATAAAGATCACTGGGGCATCGTTTGCACCAAGCAGTTGACTTCATTGCGCTTGGCACCAACTGAATGCGCAAACTGAACAGTTGACTTCTCAGTGCCAAGCCTTTTCTGAACGTCAGTCAGCTGTACCTCAGTAGTTCTTTGAATGGCCGAAACCTCAAGAACCTTGGCAACGTCTGCACTTGGATTTCGCGTATCGTTACTGTAATACACGTTAGCTCATCATCGTTGCTGCTTTCAATAAATTTCCCTTTGTGGTTCCTACGCACTTTATTCTGGCTCGTTCTACAATTCAGGCCTTGTCGTCAATCTTTCGCAAGGGATTGCCTGAAGTGATTATGACTAACAACAGACTTCAATTTGTTGCCGCCGAGTTTGAACAGTTTTGCGTCGTCTCCAGCGTCAACCACATCATGAACGTACCTTTCCACCCGCAATCCAATAGCGAAGACGGACGCTTTGCACGAATATTTCAGCAACAGTAAGGCAAACTTCATGCCTCCCACACACGGGATAAAGCCTCGTTGCTATTCTTATTTTCCTGTGGCTCCCTGCCATGCAACAGATCATCACCGGGGGCGTTGTTACGTGGTCAGCTCTACTGCACCTTGCTTCAATCGCTGCCCCCCCCCCCCCCCCCCCCACAGCGGATGGCGCACACTCCACTCAGGCAGACAAAGCGTCAAACTAAAAATTCGGTCTTTTACAGCTCGTATGATGGATGGAGATGCTGTGAGTGAGGCACCATTGAACGACTTCCAGGATGATCTCTCTTTTTATTGCAGGGACCCCAGCGGAATCTAATTCATCGATGTCTATTGCGTGATCCTGCTTCAGACGTTGTGCTTCCAGATTCTGTGCTTGCATGGACGTAGCAGCCCTCACTGCCTCTGGCACCTGCAGGCCCTGCACCTTCGTCGCTGGTTCCAGAGCTGATGGAAATCGACGCCATTTCATGATTGTCGCCATCTCGACAGTCACCATTGTCTGGGGATGGAACTCGCTTTCCAGCAGCTGTCCCACATGCCACTTTTGGTTCAAATGGTTCAAATGGCTCTGAGCACTATGGGACTCAACATCTGTGGTCATAAGTCCCCTAGAACTTAGAACTACTTAAACCTAACTAACCTAAGGACATCACACACATCCATGCCCAAGGCAGGATTCGAACCTGCGACCGTAGCAGTCGCGCGGTTCCTGACTGAGCGCCTAGAACCGCTAGACCACCGCGGCCGGCTCCACTTTTGGTCCCACTCCAGTCATCGAGATGCCTCAGTCTTTGTTTGCTGCTCTGCCTCAGGATGTGGGTGCCCACCCTCTGCCTGGTCTATCGACTAGTGTTCCCAGGTGGGCTGCAGGCAGGAGTTTGGCACCAGCCTCAGTTTCACCTCAGCATTGCCACCTGCATCCAGCACTCCTCTCTCCCCCCTCCCGTCCCATCGTCATTCACCCATCTACACTACACGATGATGGCGAGGACGTTCAGGGGAAGGATGTGGTATTACATATCGATGGGTGTCAGAACGTTGTCAACGGAATTGCAAGTTTTCATCAGATGTCGATAGGAATCATGTGAGATCTGGCTGTTGAGCCATGCTTCTGGACTACAAGCGTCCTCTGTCGCCACAATATAGGACGGCTGACGGCAGCTACACAGCCTACGCGCACTTGGAGCCTCTTCACTACATGATGCTACACAGACGTCGCCTAGTCGCAGCTCCAACTCCATCGTTCGTGTTCAGTTCAAAGAACCTCTTCATTGTTGACATCGATACATGTAATCTATTTCTTGGTGCAGTAATTCTAATGAGTCTTCGTAAACTTGCAGAAATACAAGTTCAGTAAATTTTCTGTTTGTTTTGTTATCTTGTTTTCAAATCAGTTCTGCTCATGTCCAGCTTTCCTAGGACGACAGTTGCCACACCACACTGTAGCCCACCTCTCCTTACCATTGTGTACGAAGTCGTACACATCTGGCAACGTACAGTAGAATGTAGTGGAATGACATTCTAGCTAGAGGTAACTGTTGCCAGTGTAGAACTGTCCCGAGGGGTCTCTAGCATGTTCGACAAGCCAGTTGAACTGCATACAATTGTACTAAGCTCTGAGTCACATGACTGTATGCCAGGTGGCACCAGGAAGTTGTAGCTTTGGGTGATTGTGAGATCTGATCTACCTATGGGTATGTTACTTGTTGTGGAGTCTCTGGAGGAAACGATATACTGAATACGAGAAGTTATTTTTTTAAAAGAAACATTGTAGCCACACAAGAAAGGTATCACCAGAGAGTGATTCCGAGAAATATTGATAAGCTAGCGAAGTTAAGAAAGGTGATGTCAATAATGAATTTAGAATTTCCAGATGGGGCTGAGTGGCACACGAGCAGTGTGGACCACAGGCGACATAAAGGTGTGTGTTAAGACTGCATTATGTAGGAAAGTGGGGCGTCTAAAGCGAATAGACAGAGAGCAGATTGAAGAATTATTGTTCTAATTTGAGGATTTGCGGGCAGCCAGCAAAGCAGAACTCAGCGGTCAGCCAGCCAATGGCACAGTGTATCAAGCAGCACAGATGCATCAGTAAAAGAACGCCTGATATATGCAGCTCCCTTTCTCTGGAGCCACCTGGGCTCCAACCTCCCCTCCATGATCCTCTGGCATCATCCTAGCTAATAGTTGACCCACTATGCTCAAGGGGGTGCTACAGAATACACAGCAACAATTTTAACAGAGAGCATGGTACACACGTAGTAGGGCATGGGGACGAACTCTGGATATCGAGTGAAAGCAAATACGGACGCATGATGCTTGCAGGGAAGTGTGAACGCAGTTCCAAATGTGATGCTTGCACAACATTACGTCATCGATTCCACGGCGGACCGGAGCTGCTGCTTCCATACTATGCACGTGTAACCTAGCCTCTCTGACTATTTCCAAATAGTACCCATACAAGCGGAACACCGTACCAGTGCTGGCAGCGAGTGCGTTTTAATGCCTGATGACGATGGAGGAGAAGGCTGTCGAAAGCTAGAGTGTTTTATTCGAAATCACATGACTTGTAAACCAAAAAGAGGTTATTTAGGTATGCCACAGAGAAAGCCACTGAGGGCATCCATCATACTCACTATACTTGGCTCTCACTAAACTGGCCAAAGTATGCCAACGTAAAAAGAGAATAGATAGAAAAGTAAGTACATTTTTGTCTTGAAATAGAATCTTTCACTAACAGAACAGGACTTCTTCATTTGCCTTAGCACACATATGTTTGTGATAATGATTGAAGCAGAAGAAATGGATTAAAATTTGTGCTGCAGCTAGGACTTGAACCGGTATCTTTTTGCTTGCTGGGCACAAATGCTAAGCATGACACCACCACAGCACTATGGCTACCATTGCTGCACTAACTACCCAAATTGAGTGCCCTCCCCAACACAAACTTCAATTCACATCTTCTGCTTATTATCCCTTACATCGTCACTACCGCCAAGGCTCTCCGGCATTGGAATAGCAACCCAGCGTTGGACAAAATGGGAAAGTCCCGGCCGCAGCACAAATTTTAATCCATTTCTTCTGCTTCAATCATTATCGCACATCAAGAAGATACTTAAATGTCTCAGGGACAACTATAATTATAAGATCTATAAGCTCACCTATGGTGCAGGACTTTCCCATTACGTCCACAAAAGTAAGCGACTTTCCAGTGCTTTGACATTTCTTACCTAATGCAGTGATGAAGGAGATGAATTCTTAAATAGAATCGTGACTGGTGATGAAACTTGGGTTTGTCATGTCACTCCAGGATCAAAACAACAGTCGATGGAGTGGTAGCACTCACGATCTCAAGATCCTCCCCAGATGTGAAATCATCAGTGCGGTGATGAGCTATCAAACTTTGAGAAAACTTCAACGTCCAGTTAAACAAAAAGGCGCGGAATTCTCATTGAAGGCATTGTATTACTTCATGACAACACACGTCTCCATTCTGCTGGTGTCATTCAAAACCTTACTCAACAATTCGGTTGGGAGCAGTTCGATCACCCACCGTACACCATACTCTCGCACCTCCTGACTACCACTTGTTGTTGAACTTGAAGCATTATTTTGGAGGAAGGCACTCTGACAGTGATAACGACGAAAAAAATGATGTCCAACAGTGACTGACTTCACTGACAGCATTTTTCTATTAAGAGGGCATAGAAAAATTGGTTTCCTGCTATGGCAAATGTCTGAAAAATGGTGGCAACCATGTAGAAAAATAGTTTAAGAAATACTCTTTCTTGTAAAAATCAATTCAGATTTAAAAAAATGTTTTTATAAGTTTTTTTCCCAAAACGGTACATACTATCTGGACATGTCTCATACTAACATAGATTTCATTTGAGTGCAGAACCGGTTAATAAAGGTTTGATGACGCCACTTCATGGCTGAGGTTACATAATTGGGCGACTTATGTTCAAGGTCACCCCCTCCCTCCAGGATTGTCCACGTACCTGATAATGACTTCAGTGTCAGATTACACGTGACCCTGAGAGGGGTATCATGTTATGGCTGAGGCTCATTTTTCAAATTTTTGCCATTTTTCGTTGTTTTTCATATCTTTCCATAATTTTACCATTTTTATGTACTTTACCAAAATTTTAAGGTTTTTAGCATTTCTTCATATTTCCCACAACTCAACCATAATAAACATATTTTTCACGTTTTCTGTTGTCTATATGTAAACGTACCAGAAAATGTACGCTCATTTTGCAAATTACTGCAACAAAGTATTATCAACAAATACACTGTTGTGGAGACATTACAGATAAAAAAAATACAACAGCGCTATAGAAAAATAAAATAGCACTTGGTACTCCATCCCTACATTACTTGTGTGTGTGTGTCTTATGTTTTTACCAATAGGAGAATGAGCTCCTTTTATCACACAAAGACGTCACAACTAACTCTTGGTAAATATAAACTATATGTATGATATCATAGTAGAAATTCCGTGGTTTGCCGATTTCCATAACAAATGCTACATTGCTACTGATACACACTTAGATTACATAGATTTTGAAAGATAACTGCAATTCGAAAGTGACCGATGAGTTGCCAATAGCGTAGGCAAAACTTCGAGCACTGATGACCGACCCGCGATCATGAACAAGAGAGCCCACATGTCTGCCCAACGTTGCACCAGCCCATCTTCACCAGGAATTTGCAATATTTTAACAATGTATGTGTAATCGTCTTCGACGTGACTCACCTGGTTGCTGGCGGAAAGGAGATTGGTACAAAAGCAGGCTCACAGGGAGGGTCATCCCATCCAAGTGAATATAGGTAAACACGTTCTGATACACTAGTGGAACTATTATAGGGTTTTCACAAATAAGCGCCAAGGACCTCCCCCCCCCCCTCCGCCTTATTCTCTCGATCAATAAGAAACAACCCGGTTTCTTGTAATGCCTATTAGACGGAGGGGTCAGATAGCCGATCAGTTCCAACCATTCCACCAGGAAGCAGGTACAAGTTACGTGTTGTCTGCAGTTCAACCATGCCTAGACGGCGAATACAGTGGTTCGATCGCGTCTGCATTGTTACTTTGTGCCAGGAACGGCTCTCAACAAGGGAGGTGTCCAGGCGTCTCGGAGTGAATCAAAGTGATGTTCTGAGATGGAGGATATACAGAGAGACAGGAACTATCGATGACGTGCCTCGCTCAGGCCGCCTAAGGGCTACTACTGCAGTGGATGAACGCTACCTATGGATTATGGCTCGGAGAAACCCCGGCAGCAACGCCACCATGTTGAATAATGCTTTTCGTGCAGCCACATGACGTCGTGTTACGACTCAAACTATGCGCAATGGGCCGCATGATGCGCAACATCACTCACGACTTCCATGGCGAGGTCCAGTTTTGCAACCACGACAACATGCAGCGCAGTATAGATGGGCCCAACAACATGCCTAATGGACCGCTCAGGATTGGCATCACGTTCTCTTCACCGATGAGTGTCGCATATGCCTTCAACCAGACAATCGTCGCAGACGTGTTTGAAGGCAACCCAGTCAGGCTGAACGCCTGTGACACACTGTCCAGCGAGTGTAACAAGGTGGAGGTTCCCTGCTGTTTTGGGGTGGCATTATGTGGGGCCGACGTACACCACTGGTGGTCATGGAAGGCGCCGTAACGGCTGTGCGATACGTGAATGCCATCCTCCGACTGATAGTGCAACCATATCGGCAGCATATTGAAGAGGCATTCGTCTTCATGGACGACAGTTCGCGCCCCCATCGTGCACATCTTTTGAATGACTTCCTTCAGGATAACGACTTCGCTCGACTAGAGTAGCATGCATGTTCTCCAGACATGAACCCTATCGAACATGCCTGGGATAGACTGAAAAGGGCTGTTTATGGACGAGACCACTCTGAGGGGTCTACACCGAATCGCCGTTGAGGAGTGGGACAATCTGGACCAACAGTACCTTAATGAACTTGTAGATAATATGACACGGCGAATACAGGCATGCCTCAATGCAAGATGGTTCAAATGGCTCTGAGCGCTATGGGACTTAACTTCTGTGGTCATCAGTCCCCTAGAACTTAGAACTACTTAAACCTAACTAACCTAAGGACATCACACACACCCATGCCCGAGGCAGGATTCGAACCTGCGACCGTAGCGGTCGCGCGGTTCCGGACTGAAGCGCCTAGAACCGCATGGCCACACCGGCCGGCCTCAATGCAAGAGGACGTGCTACTGGGTATTAGAGGTACCAGTGTGTACAGCAGTCTGGACCAACACCTCTGAAGGTCTCGCTGTATGGTGGTACAACATGCAATGTGTGATTTTCATGTGCAATAAAAAGGTCGGAAATGATGTTTATGATGATCTCAACTCCAGTTTTCTGTACAGGTTCCCAAACTCTCGGATGTGTGTATATCCCATACTGACTGAGAAAACTAATTTGATTACGGTGAACAGACAACCATTCAGCAAAGCAACATAGAATTTCACGAAGACATGGTCCATGACGCTTCCATCAGTACCCTTGTTTGATAGTTTGTGTAATCCATTTCCAAACTAAATAATGAAAACTATAGACATACAGAACATAGGTTAATAACTGATTATCGGTGTTGATTATCTGGAACATGTGTACTTCCACACATGTCAACCATATTTACTTTAATTTTCTGGAAGATTCTGCCCTAGATCCCATGGCAGCTTGTCTTAGTATTTGTAAATATATGTGTAAGAAAAATACTGGAAAGCATTTTAGCATAGCAATATGATCAGTATGTCTACCAGCAAATAATACTTTTAGGCAATGACGGTTATTTGTACCAGTAGCAAAAACCACTGGGTAAACATCCAATATGACAACATGCCCAGTTATACCTTCTAACTGTGGTTGTAACTATAATCCACTTACACTGTTTTACCTGTGCTTTGGCATGAATTCCCAAGGCCAGGGATAGGGTGTGGAATTGGATCCAGCAATGGCAAGCAACTTGCATGTGTTTTCTGTGTGCATAGCATTACTCTGCAAATTTAAACACATACTAATGGAAGATATTTAGCAGTGTATATTTATTAAAGGATCAGCCCTAACATCTGTTAAATTTGATATGCCTCTCCCAAGTGAACAGTACAGCTCAACCCCAACAACTGTATGGAAGAAAATAGTGAAATCACCATAGTGTGTCGGGCATCATAATGTATGGCTGACTTCCATATCGTTTTAAGTAGAACTAAGACGAGTTTTTTGACAAAATGATATATACAGTCTAGACTTTGGCCCTCAATACTCGCCTAAACCACACTTATGATTCCTCATTAATTGTTAACATCTGAGTATACATTATTTTATGTGAGTACATGAAGAGTATGAGTTTTTGTAATCTATTTCCACATTAAAGAATTGAAATTGTAGACATACAGAGTATAGTTTTATGACCAAATATCGGTCCTGATTACCTGAAATGTGTACACTTCCACACAAGTAAACTATCAACCTTTATGTAATTAAGGTCGGGGCACACATTTTCAGCTGTCCCCATCAAGGTATGTCCACAACACCGGTCGGCAGCTGAGGTTTTCAATTAAATATCATTAATTCTAGAGAGTTGCACGGTCATCAATGGAATCTGTTCTTTCGAGAACAGTTACTATCTTCATATACTTTATGTAATTAGTTTAATTATCCTGAAGATACTACTTTAAATACTACGTCTGTCAGTTTTATTACTTGTATGCGCGTAGGCTGAACACTGGAATGTGTTTTAGCATAGCAATATGATAAAAATTGCTACCAACAACAAATGCTTATTGGTGATGATGATTATTAGTACCAGTTGCAAAAACCATTGGGTAAAGACTCAAGAGGACAATATGGTCAGGTATACCTTATAAGTGTGGTTGCAACTGTGATCGAGTTACATTTCTTATGTGTGCTCTGACATAGGTACCTCTGCTCCAGGTGTAGGGTGTGATGTATATTTGTATGCATAGTGTTACTCTGCACCCTAAAAATATACTAAGGGAGGACATTTATTAAAGCAGCCCCAGTGTCTATAAAAAGTTGCGAGATGCCACTCCCACTACAAGAACTGTATGGAAGAAATGGACATGTTAACGTTGGACGTTACCCCAGTATAAATGAATGACTTTAATATCAGTTTAAGTAGAACTAAGATGAGTATTTTGACAAAAGATATGGACAATCTAGACTTTGGCCCTCAGTTCTCACCTAAGCCACAGCCCTCAGTGCTCACGTAACCCACACTTATGTATCCTCTGTAGTAGTAAACGTCTCAGAATACATTATTTTATGCAAGTATACCAACAGTGTGAGATTGGGTAACCGATTTCCACACTAAATAATTAAAACTACAGACATACAGACTATAGGTTTTATAACCAATTCTTGGTTCTGACTGCCTGGAATTTGTGTACTTCTACACACGTCAGCCATCAATCTGCATGTATTCACTTTAATTCTCCAGCATGTGCTGGCTTAGATCCCACGTCAGTCAAAAAAAAAAAAAAAAAAAAAAAGGTTCAAATGGCTCTGAGCACTATGGGACTTAACATCTAAGGTCATCAGTCCCCTAGAACTTAGAACTACTTAAACCTAACTAACCTAAGGACATCACACAACACCCAGTCATCACGAGGCAGAGAAAATCCCGGACCCCGCCGGGAATCGAACCCGGGGACCCGGGCGCGGGAAGCGAGAACGCTACCGCACGACCACGAGCTGCGGACCCCACGTCAGTCAGTTTTATTATTTTTATATGTGTAAGACAAACACTGGAGTGCGATTTAGTACACCAATAAGATCAGAATGTCTGTCATCATCAAAAAGCAATTTACTGTTGGTAGTTATTTGCAAAATTAGCGAAAACTACTGGCTGAAGACCTAAGATGACAACATGTTTGGTTATACCTCCTAAGTATGGTGGAAACCCTAATCCAATTATGCTATTCTTTGTGTTATTTACACAGAAGGAGTAATCGAAATTTGCAGTGCAAGCAATATATATATATATATATATATATATATATATATATATATATATATATATATATATATATTTTTTAAACGACCTTAGCAGTATTTTAATAATACATTCCCAGCTCTAAGATTATGTTAAGGTGAAACCTGGTAGACATCCATTCAGTTGTTAATTTGCAAGTTCTCTACATAGGATGAAAATAGTTGCTGATGTGCGCTAAGTCCTCTTGTCTAGAGTTGTTTTATTACTGTGGAGTGTGAGATATAATTTATTTGAATTTTGAATGTTGTGGTATTTTTTCCCGGTATATGTGAGCTTCAACTCATTTGTATTTGGAACTGTAAAATAATTTTTATGCAGCATAAAGTGATTTGATTCCATAAATGAAAAGCAATACACATGGATCACATGTTATTGACGCCACTACTGATGTAATAACGAGAAGTTCGCTGATAGAGGATACGAGGGCTCTGTGCACAACATGGGTAGCATACATTTTATCTACATGACTTAGATTAACAACGAATACTATTGCTCGGCGTTTGCCTAATTTTTAAGCCATTTATCATGATTTTAAGGATTTTTTGGTTGTTTTCCCTCGTAGCATCAGTGGTGAGAAATTTAGAGCTTTCCACCCAAAAACTGTTGACTGTTTTGGAGGAGAGTTAGCGAGCCTTGAGGGAGACGGAAGCCGACGTGGTCAGTGCAAATATCATCATCATTTTGGTGCTGTGTGGAAGTGGACACCTGTCAATGCTGATTCATTGGAGCCACCCAGTAATATTACCTGTCAGCCAGAGAGCACCTATGGTTTTAATGTTTAACATTTTATGGTAATACATTACTATTATTTTGTAAAGAAACAAATACACTTTTGCTATACAGTGGAACTGTTAGACATTAAAATTACTTTATATCAGGAGAGAGAAAACTGGCGTTCTACGGATCGGAGCGTGGAATGTCAGATCCCTTAATCGGGCAGGTAGGTTAGAAAATTTAAAAATGGAAATGGATAGGTTGAAGTTAGATATAGTGGGAATTAGTGAAGTTCGGTGGCAGGAGGAACAAGATTTTTGGTCAGGTGAATACAGGGTTATAAATACAAAATGAAATAGGGGTAATGCAGGAGTAGGTTTAACAATGAATAAAAAATAGGAGTGCGGGTAAGCTACTACAAACAGCATAGTGAACGCATTATTGTGGCCAAGATAGATACGAAGCCCACGCCTATTACTGTAGTACAAGTTTATATGCCAACTAGCTCTGCAGATGATGAAGAAATTGATGAAATGTATGATGAGATAAAAGAAATTATTCAGGTAGTGAAGGGAGACGAAAATTTAGTAGTCATGGGTGACTGGAATTCGAGACTAGGAAAAGGGAGAGAAGGAAACATAGTGGGTGAATATGGATTATGGGGAGAGAAATGAAAGAGGAAGCCGTCTGGTAGAATTTTGCACAGAGCATAACTTAATCATAGCTAACACTTGGTTCAAGAATCGTAAAAGAAGGTTGTATACATGGAAGAATCCTGGAGATACTAGAAGGTATCAGATAGATTATATAATGGTAACAGAGATTTAGGAACCAGGTTTCAAATTGTAAGACATTTACAAGGACTCTGACCACAATCTATTGGTTATGAACTGTAGATTAAAACTCAAGAAGCGGCAAAAAGCTCGGAATTTAAGGAGATGGGACCTGGATAAACTGACTAAACCAGAGGTTGTACAGAGTTTCAGGGAGAGCATAAGGGAACAATTGACATGGACGGGGGAAATAAACACAGTAGAAGAAGAATGGGTAGCTCTGAGGGATGAAGTAGTGAAGGCAGCTGAGGATGAAGTAGGTAAAAAGACAATGGCTAGTAGAAATCCTTGGGTAACAGTAGAAATATTGAATTTAATTGATGAAAGGAGAAAATATAAAAATGCAGTAAGTGAAGCAGGCAAAAAGGTATACAAACATCTCAAAAATGAGATCGACAGGAAGTGCAAAATGGCTAAGCAGGGGTGGCTACAGGATAAATGTAAGGATGTAGAGGCTTATCTCACTAGGGGTAAGATAGATACTGCCTACAGGAAAATTAAAGAGACCTTTGGAGAAAAGAGAACCACTTGTATGAATATCAAGAGCTCAGATGGAAACCCAGTTCTAAGCAAAGAAGGGAAAGCACAAAGGTGGAAGGAGTATATAGAGGGTCTATACAAGGGCTATGTCCTTGAGGACAATATTATGGAAATGGAAGAGGATGTAGATGAAGAAAAGGGGAGATACGATACTGTGTAAAGAGTTTGACAGAGCACTAAAAGACCTCAGTCGAAACAAGGCTCCGGGAGTAGACAACATTCCATTAGAACTACTGACAGCCTTGGGAGAGCCAGTCCTGACAAAACTCTACCATCTGGTAAGCAAGATATATGAGACAGGCGAAATACCCTCAGACATCAAGAAGAATACAATAATTCCAATCCCAAAGAAAGCAGGTGTTGACAGATGCGAAAATTACCGAACTATCAGTTTAGTAAGTCACAGCTGCAAAACACTAACACGAATTCTTTAGGGACGAATGGAAGAACTGGTAGAAGCCGACCTCGGGGAAGATCAGTCTGGATTCCGTAGAAATATTGGAACACGTGAGGCAATACTGACTTTACGACTTATCTTAGAAGAAAGATTAAGGAAAGGCAAACCTACGGTTTGTAGACTTAGAGAAAGCTTTTGACAATGTTGACTGGAATACTCTCTTTCAAATTCTGAAGGTGGCAGGGGTAAAATACAGGGAGCGAAAGGCTATTTAGAATTTGTACAGAAAGCAGATGGCAGTTATAAGAGTCGAGGGACATGAAAGGGAAGCAGTGGTTGGGAAGGGAGTGAGACAGGGTTGTAGCCTATCCCCGATGCTATTCAATCTGTATATTGAGCAAGCAATAAAGGAAACAAAAGAAAAGTTTGGGTAGGTATTAAAATCCATGGAGAAGAAATAAAAACTTTGAGGTTCACCGATGACGTAATTGTGTCAGAAACAGCAAAGGACTTGGAAGAGCAGTTGAACGGAATGGACAGTGTCTTGAAAGGAGGATATAAGATGAACATCAACAAAAGCAAAACGAGGATAATGGAATGTAGTCGAATTAAATCGGGTGATGCTGAGGGAACTAGATTAGGAAATGAGACACTTAGAGTAGTGAAGGAGTTTTGCTATTTGGGGAGCAAAATAACTGATGATGGTTGAAGTGCAGAGGATATGAAATGTAGACTGGCAATGGCAAGGAAAGTGTTTCTGAGGAATAGAAATTTGTTAACATCGAGTATAGATTTAAATGTCAGGAAGTCGTTTCTGAAAGTATTTGTATGGAGTGTAGCCATGCATGGATGTGAAACATGGACAATAAATAGTTTGGACAAGAAGAGAATAGAAGCTTTTGAAATGTGGTGCTACAGAAGAATGCTGAAGATAAGGTGGGTAGATCATGTAACTAATGAGGAGGTATTGAATAGAATTGGGGAGAAGAGGAGTTTGTGGCACAACTTGACAAGCAGAAGGGACCGGTTGGTAGGACATGTTCTGAGGCATCAAGGGTTCACAAATTTAGCAGTGGAAGGCAGTGTGGAGGGTAAAAATCGTAGAGGGAGACTAAGAGATGAATACACTAAGCAGATTCAGAAGGATGTAGGTTGCAGTAAGTACTGGAAGATGAAGAAGCTTGCACAGGATAGAGTAGCATGGAGAGCTGCATCAAACCAGTCTCTGGACTTAAGACCACAACAAACAAAGCTGTAGGAACACGTTTTTGGCACTGTATACACCACACCATAGTTCGTAAAGCTGCTGTTAAGCTTAACTAGGCCGTGTTTGACAGATGGGGATCTAACGCAAAATATTACCTGGCTGTCTATAGTTCTGTTTAACGTGGAAATCGACTACAAAAACTCATACTGTTGTTGTTGTATAAAATGATGTATTCTGGGACTTTTACTACACAGGATATATGAGTGTATTGAAAAAAAGTCGAGATTGTCCTTGTCATTTTATGAAAGTACTCGTCTATGCAATGACATTAAAGTCACCTACACATGACGAAGGCCCTATTTGTTAGAACTTAAGTTTTTCATTAAAGTTGTCAGGGTTTGCCTGTATTGCTTGCTTGTCATTGCTTGTGAACGCTGGATCCACTCCCACACCTTACTTCTCTCCCTGGTCTACCTACATGGCAGTACACATAAAATAGTGCAATTGAACTGCAAGTAGAACGACAGTTAGAAGTTATAACTGGATGTGTTGTCATCCTGTATCTTTACGTAGAGGTTTTTGTTACTAGTACAAATCATGATCACAAAAAAGTATTTTCTGTTGGTAGAGATTCTCATCATATTGATACGCTAAAACTCATGCCAGTGTTTTCTCTATACATGTACAAAGTCTAAGACAGGCTGACGTAGGTTCTAAAGCAGCGTCTTCCAGAGAATAAAAGTAAACATGGTTGACTTGCGTGGATGTAGACATATTCCAGGTAATCAACACCGATAATGCGTTACAAAACTATCCTCTGGATGTCTATAGTTTTAATTATTTAGAGTGGAAATAGATTACAAAAAGTATCAAACAAGGATGCTGGCAATAATATTATGGACTATCTCTTGGTGGAGTTATATGGTGCTCTGTTGGATAGTTGTGTATTCTCGTAATCAAATTACATTTCTACAGCAGTATGGAAGGTGTTTGCATTATAAAAATCTAGTTTTAACAGAACGTTTGCTAATAGCAGAGGCGAGTGATATATTGGCTACCCAGCTAGTCAGTTTATAATAGTCAGTTCGTCAACTACGTTACTGGGGGATGGGTACTTCCTATAGAATCAAGACTGCGAACCATGTATTGTTATTTACAATTACTTTGCGTGGCAAAGGCACCGCCTTCCTAGAGGCTTTTCAGATGTGGTGCTGCTTATCAAAGCTGTGTCCATTTTCTCTACCATGGTCACATCTTGTGATTGGCAGTTCTTCCTGCTGACCGCTTTATCAACCGTGTGTGGGAGAGCATAAGCACTAGAGAGATATTGTGCATCTCACTTGCGCTATCATCGGTGCTGCTGGCAGTTGTTTCTTGACAGCTGAGCTGGCGAGGTGTGTGGAGATGACAGTACACGTCTTTATTTTTTAAATAAAGCGCATTTCCCTAACCTACGTAATTTGTGGGGGAAATTATTTACAGTGTACTTCTTTGCGATGCAGGGTGAATTTTTACTTGGTGAGTGTTGTCTTATTACATTATTTAATCATGCAAATACACTTTTTTGTTACAATGTGGAACTGACTATCGTCAAAATGGATCGTCCGCCTGGAACAATGTACAAGGTGAGTCACTAACCATTGCCACCTAGAATAACTCGGTAAGTATGATAGGAGCTGAAAAGTTTGTGGGACTAAAGTTACATGGGACAACGGGGGCCATAATATGAGGTTGGGTTTTAGTTGCTAGGTGGGATCGCTTCAGAATATAAAGATCAACTTTGTTTTTTTTAAATGCGATGCTTGTGGTGCTTATTTTCTGATAGTGGCTATCGAGAGAAATCCAATGACGTATAACAGTAAGGTCTTCGAAGGTCAACGAATGCTACTGTGGTGTGCGTACTGTAAGACCTTCGGTACACACGCCATCAGATTATTTGACTTGTCGCTCTAACGAAGTAGGCGAGTGTCAGCAATATGTCTCGTGGTCTTATCGTGGTGTGTTTATTTTCTGCCATTAGGTCAGATGATAGAAATGCCACTTGCACACTTAGAGTAGCAGATTGACGGTAATCAGCTTTAAACAGAACTTGATTAATTTTCACACACATTTATTAAAATAATAAAAATCATAGATATTATGTAACTTGATTCTGGATGCTGTTTACAATTGACAATCTGAAGTTCCTTTGGTCTTGGTACGTTAATCTTATTCTCACATATCTCTGATACTTGATAAAGTGTCTATACATTTCTCTTCATGGCTATGTACAGGAATATGATAATCTTATTAGGTGCAGACTGAAACTTGACTATAGACTAATGCAGACTAATACAGACTGGTACAGACTGGTGCAGACAAATGCAGACTAATGCAGACTGACTAATCGGAGGTCTGTACACTCGTTATAATACCTCGAGCATTCAGGTATCACTGCGCGAGTGTGATCCGTGAGGAGAAAAGGTTCTACGTTAGCAGCAATCTCATTGGCTGCGTTACATATTAATACGCGGTTCTACGGAAGCAGAATTTGGTCCGTCTCTAAGACAGCGCCATCTCATGGTGCGGAGACGGACGAGCGCTGCGCCTGCGCTGTTGTGCTTAGCGGGGCGCACTCTATTGGGAAAGTTGTGTACACGCTGACTACGCGGAACTATGTTCACAACAGTTACCAAGGTGGCATGAATGCCCATTCACAGAAGGTGTTCGAAGTGATGACAATTGGTATCAATGCAGTGCTGTAATCTTCTTATCATGGATTGAGTGGTATTCCTTATCACATCGGCATTTATCGAAGCACATGCTATGACAATTCTCTCTCACATATCTTCAGGTGTAGTTGGAACGTCTTTATAAACAATGCCTTTTATGAATCCCCCACAAGAAAAATCCAGAGGCCTCAAGTCTGGCGAATGAGCCGGCCACGACACATCTCGTCCGTGTCCATTCAAAGATTTGGTAATTGTCTCTGCAACTCATTTGTTGCCATCAGCGAAAAATGTGCTGGACACCCATCGTGTTGATACCACATTCTGTTCCTTGTTCCTAAAGTTATTTCTTCCAATAACAGACCTAATGTTTCTTGCAGGAATGTGGCATACTTAATACCATTAAGATTTACTTCGATGAAATAGGGGCCTATAATTCTGTCCTCCAGAATCCCACATCATACATTCACCGTCCACGGTTGTTGGTGTGCAACTTGCCACAGCCAACATGGATTTACAGTTGCCCAATATCGCATGTTATGCAGATTGACATTTCCATGGTTCGTGTATGTAGCCTCGCCAGCAAATAAAATCATATTAATAAATGTGTTCTCCCTCTGAATCATCGGCAGAAATCAATGAGACGCACACAGTCCGTACCAATTAATTCTTGGTGGAGACTAATATGATAAGTATGATATTTATGGCGATGCAGAACACGAACAACACTACTCTGGCTCATGCCAGATTCCCTTGCGATTTGACGCGAACTAACACAAGAATCTCGAACCACAGTGGCAAGAGTACCAATTTTCGTTTCCTCGTTAGTAACTTTCCTTTGCCGTATATGTTTCCGGTGCGTTAAAGATCCAGTAGTTCTCAATTTATCATACACATAGTTAAATGTACGACGTGTAGCGTGAGTATGTTGAGAATATCTTTCAGCGTATAAATCTCTAGCTCTCACCGAATTTCGTTAGCATTCTCCGTAAATGAGAAGTATATCGACTTGTTCTTTGAAGGAATACATCATTCACATTCGCCTGATTCGACGACACTAGTCTTACCTTTCCTATTAGTGTTGTATAACAAAACCGTCGAATGGTGTTTACATGTCAATGACACGTTAGGTGAATACGCCGCATTCGGCGAATATTTACTATTTGCACGGTATACGAGAGAGAGAATCGTCAGAGCATGTGCTTCGTTAAGTACCGAACTGATAAGGAATACCACTCAATCCATGATAAGAAGATTGCAGCACTGCATTGATACCAATGGTCATCACTTGGAACGCCTTCTGCAAATGGACGTTCATGCCACCTTTTTGACTTTCGCTGACCTTCAAAGACCTTACTGTTACGCCGGCCGAAGTGGCCGTGCGGTTAAAGGCGCTGCAGTCTGGAACCGCAAGACCGCTACGGTCGCAGGTTCGAATCCTGCCTCGGGCATGGATGTTTGTGATGTCCTTAGGTTAGTTAGGTTTAACTAGTTCTAAGTTCTAGGGGACTAATGACCTCAGCAGTTGAGTCCCATAGTGCTCAGAGCCATTTTTGAACCTTACTGTTACACATTATTGGATTCGCCTCGATAGCCGCTATCACAAAATAAGTACCAAACTGTAGCATCCCACTTAAAAAACAAAGTTGACCTTCATATCTCTCACGCGACCCTACCTAGCAACAAAACACCAACGTCATATTATACCCCCCGTTGTCCCATGCAACATTTGTTCCACAAACTTTTCAGCTACTACCATACTTTCGGAGTTATTCTAGGTGGCTATAGTTAGTGACTCTCCCTGTATAACACTAATGTCAATATGCAGTCATAAAATAGGCATAATTACCTGTCATATTAGATATAATCTATAGTTATTAATTATCACTTGTGTAAAATTTCTTGCAGCATGATTCGAATTTTTGTGATGTGTTTTGTCAAAAAGAAAAAAGATTTCCTTGACAGAATGAGAAACCAGCAGTGGTGTCTCATGTATAGGTCTGCAGGTTTATGCTGCCCCCAGGAATAATTTTGTTAAACTGTATTTACTTTTTGAGCTTTCTATGAAAGTGAAGAAGTAGCGCGCTATTTATCTCTTTTGAATTGCCCAGACTCTAGGCGTGGAACGTTGCTCAATGGAATGGAAACATGCCGGCGGCGATCTGGGATGCACTGCGCTTGCAAACACGGATGTTGGTGTCTTTTATGGAGAGGGGGGGGGGGGGGGGCAATGCTAGGCAACACTGTTGCCATATACGGACCTTGTGTGTATAAACAACCCAAGTGACCCACCAGGAGAGGAGAGGGTTGCCAGGAGCGAGCTGAGGAGCATTTGCCACTGACACGCAAGCGAGACACTTCCTCTCCACGCCACGAGGATGACTGGTTGCACGGGAACGAGCTGCAAAATCACGTCAAGACACAGGTAGTTCCTGACGAAGCAGTTTGAGGCCGCAACTTGTGACGCTATGGTGAGTGCGTGGCGCGCAGTCACGTTACAACCAACGTGGCAACACCAGTAGCTCTGATCGAGGTTTTTGGAGGTTTCTCTTGGTAATACGGCGAATGCTCGAATTGTCCCCTTTAATCCCCTCCAAATAATTTGCTAATTAGGAGATATAAAAACAAAGCTCCTTTCCCTTTTACCACAAGAAGTAAACAAAGAGTGCTAAAACAGTATAACATAGCTAGAACCTTAGGCCCAATGGAGCGGACGCTGTCAGTGACCCGATTGCCGCCCTCCTTCTGAAGAGAAGCAGAGCTGTCATCTTGGAACAAAGCGTGATTCTTGCGCCTCCTTACCAACTGACATGCAGCTGCGAATCAAGTAATTATTTCCTATGCGTTCAGTCCGTTATTTTAGTGTGTGCTATAGGGAATTTTGAGGAAACAAGTAAATACATAAAACAATGGTTCACGTAATTTCCTTGCTCTATGAACCAATCAACCTATGCAGGTTCGAAGAAACATTATAAATCAAGAGAATACGTAAACCGACTCCTACTTTAACCATTTCGCAGAGAGTTATAAGGAAAAATTGTCAGTTCAATAGAAAATTTAACTCCGAACCCTACAGAAAGCATGAATGACTGTGTGGTTGTGATTTGGAAAACATCTTATTTTGTTCTCCTTGATTATTGTTTGGAGGAGAGCTTATGTTAACTAAACAAGAAGTCTGCAACATTCTACAACTGCATGACAAAACTGGGAAACATGAACCTTCTTTGGTCCATGAATCTGGCAAGTCTAGGCAATGTAAATACAGGGTGTTACAAAAAGGTACGGCCAAACTTTCAGGAAACATTCCTCACACACAAATAAAGAAAAGATGTTATGTGGACATGTGTCCGGAAACGCTTAATTTCCATGTTAGAGCTCATTTAAGTTTCGTCAGTATGTACTGTACTTCCTCGATTGGGGAAGACCTAGAACGACGAGGACACTTGCAATGGACGAGGCAATTCTTCGTGCAGTTGACGATAACCCTAATGTCAGCGTCAGAGAAGTTGCTGCTGTACAAGGTAACGTTGACCACGTCACTGTATGGAGAGTGCTACGGGAGAACCAGTTCCTTCCGTACCATGTACAGCGTGTGCAGGCACTATCAGCGGCTGACTGGCCTCCATGGGTACACTCCTGCGAATGGTTCATCCAACAATGTGTCAATCCTCATTTCAGTGCAAATGTTCTCTTTACGGATGAGGCTTCATTCCAACGTGAACAAATTGTAAATTTTCACAGTCAATGTGTGTGGGCTGACGAGAATCCATACCCAATTGTGCAATCACGTCATCAACACAGATTTTCTGTGAACGTTTGGGCAGGCATTGTTGGTGATGTCTTGATTCGGCCCCATGTTCTTCTACCTATGCTCAATGGAGCACGTTATCATGATTTCATACGGGATACTCTACCTGTGCTGCTAGAACATGTGCCTTTACAAGTACGACACAACATGTGGTCCATGCACGATGGAGCTCCTGCACATTTCAGTCGAAGTGTTCGTACGCTTCTCAACAACAGATTCAGTGACCGATGGATTGGTAGAGGCGGACCAATTCCATGGCCTCCACGCTCTCCTGACCTCAACCCTCTTGACTTTCACTTATGGGGGCATTTGAAAGCTCTTGTCTACGCAACCCCGGTACCAAATGTAGAGACTCTTCGTGCTCGTATTGTGGACGGCTGTGATACAATACGCCATTCTCCAGGGCTGCATCAGCGCATCAGGGATTCCATGCGACGGTGGGTGGATGCATGTATCCTCGCTAACGGAGGACATTTTGAACATTTCCTGTAACAAAGTGTTTGAAGTCACGCTGGTACGTTCTGTTGCTGTGTGTTTCCATTCCATGATTAATGTGATTTGAAGAGAGGTAATAAAATGAGCTCTAACATGGAAAGTAAGCGTTTCCGGACACATGTCCACATAACATATTTTCTTCCTTTGTGTGTGAGGAATGTTTCCTGAAAGTTGGGCCGTACCTTTTTGTAACACTCTGTATAACTAAGAAGCTACGGGTAATAGGTACATACTAAATCTAATTATTAACTACATTCGATTTTGTGGCACTTTGGAACTTGCTTTCAGATGACTCAATGAGACCGAATCATTTTCCAATCCTGGCTTTTTTCGTACCTCTGATAAATTTTAGTGCAGAATTAGATTTGTCACTCGTATTAAAATCGCATTTAGAAAGAGAAACAGTTTTCAAAGGCACCGATAAAACCATGCAACATGAACACTTCCAGTGGGCGCTTCAATTCAGAAAGGAAAGTAAGCGAGCAGAGTTTTTGGCTTTAATAGCAGACGAACCCAGTGATGTAGACAGCGTTTTCCTGATGGTTTTAGTATATACGTCGATCATTCATGGAAGACTAGTTAAAAGATTTTAGGACTTCATAACACCAGAAAAGCATGATGATCAGATTTTGGCAACGTACATCATCGAACAGATAATCCACCACTTGAAGAATTGTCCATACAAATTAGTAGCACAAATATATGATGGTGTTGCAGTCATGAGTGGCCCGTCACATGGTATGCAGGCTAGTGTTAAAGAAAAGTCTTACAGTACACCATATATTCATTGTTGTGCCCCCTCCCATCCCCCAATTGAATCTGTTTATGCGTAGCGCCACTTAGATTAATAAAGGTGAGCGAATATTTTTCACCAAAGTACTGGAAATTTGTAGCTCCTTTTCAGCAATTCCACAAAGAACAGCAATTTTCGACGAAACATTACGAAAACGGCTGCCACGTTGAGTGTCTATTTGTTGGAATTCCCAGTCAAGAGGCGTCAGTACCGCTTTCGAAAGTCAAATGGCTCTGAGCACTATGGGACTTAACTTCTGAGGACATCAGTCCCCTAGAACTTAGAACTACTTAAACCTAACTAACCTAAGGACATCACACACATCCATGCCCGAGGCAGGATTCGAACCTGCGACCGTAGCGGTCGCGCGGTTCCTGACTGTAGCGCCTAGAACCGATCGGCCACTCCGGCCGGCTTTCGAAAGTCAGGAAGATATTATGGCGTGCATGAACAGTATTACAATCAGGGAAAAACTCTGTAATGAAAATACCACCGTATAAGCCTGCGGCTTAGCAACGATTTTCAAAGACAATGGTTCATTTTATGGCTCTCATTTTTTCATAAAATTATGTCCATGGTAACTAATCTAATGTTATGTGACTAGTTTACAGAAAACCTTATACATTGTTTGCCATTAGGACCTAGTTATAGTATTTTCACATTTCCACAGGCAACAAAACATTTGTTCCGCTAGCTAAGTGCGGTCAGCAACCTTAACAAACGCAAAGTAACATAAAGTTTAAATGTAACGAAATAACACTGAGGAAGTAAGGGTATCCAGTCTCCTTTACATTATTCTACGAGAATTAGAGAAAGATATGCAATAAAGAATATTAGACTGTGTTCAATACAGTGATGCTGCAGCATGTGTCGACTGGTGGCGTCCCAGCTTCCGGTGATCACAGGTGTTAGCGGTGCATTGGTGTACTGCGTATTCCCCATCTGGTCTCTCGTTTTAACAGTCATGGAGCGGGCTCATATGTCTTGGGCATTGGGCAGTTGAGGCTATTGCAGTTCTTCTACGAATGACGGGGCGATTACATGTGGACGGCGTTCAGCGACGTCAGCGTGTTCCCCAGCCAGCTGCCACGTAAGTTGCCCATGCACTGTTGGCTGTGGTGGCTATTGTTTATAACTATGTGTGAATATGCTCCTACTCGGATTTTCCAGCGTTATTTGCGAGTATTATAGTGACGTCACACACTAATAGCGCATGGTTACTTGTTTAAAATATCGTATTGTGTAAGGTTAACTGTCTTCATAATCATTTATATTCCACCTGTGAGAGTTGGCTGACCAATAGTGGCGTCGCCCACACAATTCCTATAGTATTAAAAGCAGGATGTTTTGGGAGGAGGGGTTGTTTCTTATTGATTGGGGAGTAAGGAAGGGGGAGGAGGCCTTTGGGGTTTTTCCTGTGAAGCCCCTAAAATATTTGCACGTGTGTACCAGGACGTACTTACTGATATTCATGTGAATGGGATGACCCTCACTGAGAGCCTGTTTTTGTACCAATCTCCTTTCTGCCAGCAACCAGGAAGGTCACGTCGAAGACGATTGCACGTACATTGTTAAAATATTGCAAATTCCTGGTGAAGCTGGGCTGGTGCAGTGTTGGGCAAACATGTGAAGCTCTCTTGTTCGTGATACTGTATGAGTCGTGGCCAGACTCTAAACATCAGTGCTCGAAGTGTTGCCTACTCTACTGGCAACTCACTGGTCGCATTCGAATCGCATTTATCCATCAAGTTCCCTGTAATCTAGGTGTGTGTTAGTAGCTGTGTAATATTGTAGGGATCTTGACCTTCAGCCACTGTGCATGAAGTTACTGTGTATGGTGAACGTGTCATCGTATGATGTCACCGTATTTACGTGCATCTTGGAAATACTTAACCACATAATTTATAGTACCGGATGGGTATAATTAAGATTTCCCTATTTAACACGTTATAACTCCGTCTTCAGGCCACGAGCGGCCTACCGGGACCATCCAACCGCCGTGTCATCCTCAGTGGAGGATGCGGATAGGAGAGGCGTGGGGTCAGCACACCGCTCTCGCGGACGTTATGATGATATTCTTGACCGAAGCCGTTACTATTCGGTCGAGTAGCTCCTCAATTGGCATCACGAGGCTGAGTGCACCCCGAAAAATGGCAACAGCGGATGGCGGCCCGGACGGTCACCCATCCAAGTGCCGACCACGTCCGACAGCGCTTAACTTCGGTGATCTCACGGGAACCGGTGTATCCACCGCGGCAAGGCCGTTGCCTTAACACGTTATAACACGGAAACTAATTACCGTACAAGTACCAAACTTGGTAGCATTAATGTCCTGAGTATGGGGTGCATGATTTCCATGCATCACAGCTCCACCGTCCAGTTCCAACTATGGCCACCAGGTGCCGTGATCAGACATCGTTATTCGTAGTCTCACACACCTGAACAGTCGCAGTGCACTTGTTGACATGTCAACATGAACTTGGACAAAAGGAGCAGGGCATTATTGGGGAAGCTCTATTATCAAAACTACAGTAATGCTGCAGCTGCACTTCGAGAACATCGCCGGCTGAAAGGATTAAAGAAGGGTCCTCTGTCTCCACCTGCTGTGCGGAACAAGGTGAAGTAGTTTGAATCAACTGGAGAACTGGGAGTCGCTCCGGGAAGAGGCCGACGACCGGTTGCACCGCAGGTGGTTGATGAAATCGCTGTTGTTATGGCAGACAACGCTGCACGCAATTCCCGATCGCCAGGCAATGCGCGTGCTGTGTCGTGCCAGTTGAACATTCCGTGGTCCACTGTACGGAAGGAGCTTCGAATAATTCTCAAACTGTATCCGTAAAAGATCCATATCGTACAGCAGCTTGCACCAGAGGATGCACAACGACGTGTTGACGTCGCCCTCCACTTTCTCGGAAGGATTGAAGCTGATGAGGACAGTCCCTGGGCCATCCTATGAACAGACGAAACTCATTTTTCTCTGACGGGTGAGGTAAACACACAGAATTGCCGATAGTGGGGATCTTCACCTTCAGCCACTGTGCATGAAGTTCCTGTGTATAGTGAACGTGTCATCGTATGGTGTGGCTTCACGGCTACATTCATCAGTGGCCCATTCTTTTTGTATCAGGTTGGTGCTCAAGGAACAAGGCGTGCAGTGAGAAAGGCCAGCATTATTGCAATACGCTTCGCTAGCATGTCATTCCCGCCCTACAGGAGAGAGACACATTGAACTCAATAGTTTTCATGCAAGATGGGATCCCTCCGCACATCGCTCGTGAAGTTCATCTGCTTTTCCGAAACACGTTTGGAAACGATCGAATTATCAGCCGATTGTTTCCAAATGCTTGGCCGCCACAATCAGTTGATATCACTCCCTGCGATTTCTGGTTGTGGGGCTACCTGAACAGCAGGGTTTACCAGGGAAACATACACATGTGCTGACCTGAAGCACAACATATCAAGAGAGGTAGCCAGGATACATACAGAACTGATTCGTTCTGCTGTGCAGAATATAATCCTGCACTTGCAGATTCTTCAGGACACTGATGGGCGCCATATTGAGAACCTTTTTTATCAGTAACGGTACCGGTATGTAAAGGTATGCTGTACCACAACAGCACAAATGGCTCTGAGCACTATGCGACTCAACTTCTGAGGTCATAAGTCGCCTAGAACTTAGAACTAATTAAACCTAACTAACCTAAGGACATCACACACATCCATGCCCGAGGCAGGATTCGAACCTGCGACCGTAGCGGTCGCTCGGCTCCAGACGGTAGCGCCTAGAACCGCACGGCCACTCCAGCCGGCCACAACAGTACATTAAAAGTGTTTTAATTGAATTGATTCTGCATTATTTCTCTTCCCCATGTCCTTGACATTAATGCTACCAAGTTGGTACTCATACGGTAATTAGTTTCCGTGTTATAACGTGTTGAATAAGGAAAGTTTAATTATAACCACCCTGTATAATGTCATAAATTTACCTTATATTTACCGATAGTTACCGTGACTTCATTATTGTTATCAGTAGGAGAATGAGCTCTTTTTATCACTCACACACACACACACACACACACACACACACACACACACACACACACAGATATATTGTCGATGAAGAAACAATACCGGGTAACTGACAAATTGCCGTTGTTTCGTTTTTCAGTCAGATGATGTTGACCGTACTCGCATCTGCTCTTAACGCCATAATGCCGGATTTTTAATTATTTACCATGAAAAAATTATGTAAGACAATTCCGCGTATGTGACACAGCAAATAAATACACTCCTGGAAATTCAAATAAGAACACCGTGAATTCATTGTCCCAGGAAGGGGAAACTTTATTGACACATTCCTGGGGTCAGATACATCACATGATCACACTGACAGAACCACAGGCACATACACACAGGCAACAGAGCATGCACAATGTCGGCACTAGTACAGTGTATATCCACCTTTCGCAGCAATGCAGGCTGCTATTCTCCCATGGAGACGATCGTAGAGATGCTGGATGTAGTCCTGTGGAACGGCTTGCCATGCCATTTCCACCTGGCGCCTCAGTTGGACCAGCGTTCGTGCTGGACGTGCAGACCGCGTGAGACGACGCTTCATCCAGTCCCAAACATGCTCAATGGGGGACAGATCCGGAGATCTTGCTGGCCAGGGTAGTTGACTTACACCTTCTAGAGCACGTTGGGTGGCACAGGATACATGCGGACGTGCATTGTCCTGTTGGAACAGCAAGTTCCCTTGCCGGTCTAGGAATGGTAGAACGATGGGTTCGATGACGGTTTGGATGTACCGTGCACTATTCAGTGTCACCTCGACGATCACCAGTGGTGTACGGCCAGTGTAGGAGATCGCTCCCCACACCATGATGCCGGGTGTTGGCCCTGTGTGCCTCGGTCGTATGCAGTCCCGATTGTGGCGCTCACCTGCACGGCGCCAAACACGCATACGGCCATCATTGGCACCAAGGCAGAAGCGACTATCATCGCTGAAGACGACACGTCTCCATTCGTCCCTCCATTCACGCCTGTCGCGACACCACTGGAGGCGGGCTGCACGATGTTGGGGCGTGAGCGGAAGACGGCCTAACGGTGTGCGGGACCGTAGCCCAGCTTCATGGAGACGGTTGCGAATGGTCCTCGCCGATACCCCAGGAGCAACAGTGTCCCTAATTTGCTGGGAAGTGGCGGTGCGGTCCCCTACGGCACTGCGTAGGATCCTACGGTCTTGGCGTGCATCCGTGCGTCGCTGCGGTCCGGTCCCAGGTCGACGGGCACGTGCACCTTCCGCCGACCACTGGCGACAACATCGATGTACTGTGGAGACCTCACGCCCCACGTGTTGAGCAATTCGGCGGTACGTCCACCCGGCCTCCCGCATGCCCACTATACGCCCTCGCTCAAAGTCCGTCAACTGCACATACGGTTCACGTCCACGCTGTCGCGGCATGCTACCAGTGTTAAAGACTGCGATGGAGCTCCGTATGCCACGGCAAACTGGCTGACACTGACGGCGGCGGTGCACAAGTGCTGCGCAGCTAGCGCCATTCGACGGCCAACACCGCGGTTCCTGGTGTGTCCGCTGTGCCGTGCGTGTGATCATTGCTTGTACAGCCCTCTCGCAGTGTCCGGAGCAAGTATGGTGGGTCTGACACACCGGTGTCAATGTGTTTTTTTTCCATTTCCAGGAGTGTAGATGGCAATACCGCGGAACTGTAGAGAACCGCTGTGCGGGATTAGCCGAGCGGTCTACGGCGCTGCAGTCATGGGCTGTGCGGCTGGTCCCGGCGGAGGTTCGAGTCCTCCCTCGGGCATGGGTGTGTGTGTTTGTCCTTAGGATAATTTAGGTTCAAATGTTTCAAATGGCTCTGAGCACTGTGCGACTTAACTTCTGAGGTCATCAGTCGCCTAGAACTTAGAACTAATTAAACCTAACTAACCTAAGGACATCACACACATCCATGCCTGAGGCAGGATTCGAACCTGGGACCGTAACGGTAGCTCGGCTCCAGACTGCAGCGCCTATAACAGCACGACCACTCTGGCCGGCGATAATTTAGGTTAAGTAGTGTGTAAGCTTAGGGACTGATGACCTTAGCAGTTAAGTCCCATAAGATTTCACACACATTTGAACACATTTTTTGTAGAGAATTAAATACCGCGCATCTACAACCTATGGATACTGTAAACAACACAGCGTAAATACAAAAGCGCGCGCAGCCACAGCAAATGGTTGCTGTCTTATTACGTATTTAACAGTGCTCTAAAGTGGTTCCATGCTTGTAGCTTCATTCGTGATAATGGACAGCGATGTAGATAACGATTTTTTTACTGAAGAAGAAATATGTTTCACAGCTAAAATCAGCTTATGAAAGCGGAGAATCAATCCTGAGAGTGACTGACAGCGGTAAGAAAATTGTTTTATTATTCACCTTTGAATGTTAGTAGCACCGCAAGTGTCTTATTGTGATATAAACCAGAACGTCCCCACTTCACTCGTTCTGTGCTTTACTCATTTCTGCCAAAGATTTCTAGACTGTCCACTTTCTTGTAGGATCTCCCGTAAACGCAGAACAAGCAACAGGCGAGAAAAGTCGTAAAGTTGAAGTTACATTTACCGAAGAAGAATTGATTTCGTATATGGGGTTCTCGGTTACTGTCCCTGCAACATCTAATGACGCAGGTAAATTTTCTTGGGATTATTGTTAATAGTGTTACTGATGCCGTCGTTCTCATAAATACATGAATGTGAGCTTCATCTTTGTCTGCTTAAATTAATTTATAAATATTTTTTCCATCTAGAAACTTCAGTGGCTGTATCCAACACTGCTCAAAATGAAACCACTGTCACAGTTTCCACTAGAGACGAGAGTACTTCATAATCATTGCTATGCGATGGTGCTCATTGTTTTCCAAACACTCTGGATAAATTATCGGAAGATCATGGAAGCAATAATGATGGTGACAGTGAAGGCCAAGAATTTTATGGTGACGCAAGCAGTGGCAGGAAAAGGAAGTCTAAACCATATCCTGAAGTTTGGAAGAAAAATGCCAATAAAATTCTGAGAATGCGTGGACAGACGTATATTGGATACAAAAGAAGTCGAATTGGTAAAATCACTCATGATACTCCAAGAGAGGCACGAAAATTAGGTCTAACATGTACTTCGAAGATGTGCCAGAAATCCGTTCAAAGGAAGTGTCATCAGTTTTCTGCTGATGATAGGCAGGCAGTATTTATTTTGGGAAACGATGTCATGGGATCAGAGGAAGATTTACGTTATCAACCTTGTGGACGTAATTCCAACCAAACGTCCAGTTAAGACCACTGGCGAATCCAGGAGAAAAGAGATGCTCATTTATCATTTGAAAAATGAGCTGGGGAAACATAAAGTATGCAAAAACATGTTTTTCAATACTCTTGAGAGTAAAGAATAGACTGTCCGATATTGACTGGGTAATTCCACACATGGAATGAGTCCTGATACAGAATCGTCACGACCTCGAATCAAACAGGCGAAGAAGAAAGATGAGAGAACCTTCATGAAAGAATTCCTGGCCTCTCTTCCGAAACTTCCGTTGCATTACTGCAGGAAATCCTTCTTGAAATTGTACCTTGAGCCTATTCTACAAGCCAAACAACAGCTGTATAGACTATGTGGGAAAATGTTATGAGGAGAAGGTTTCACCATTAAGTCGGGCTGCCTTTAACTTGATTTTAGAAGATGGTAATATTAGCTTATTTTCCCACAAGAAAGACCAGTGCGACATGTGTTGTAGTTACAGGCTTGGTAACTTGAGTGAAGACATGTGGACGCAACACACAGAATGGAAAGAGCAGGCAAGGATGCAAAAAGTTGCTGACAAGAAAGAAGCCCAACAGAAGCACTGCTAAGTGTACACCATGGACTTACAGGCCATGAAAGTAGCTCCATTTTTAAGTGCAAGTGCAGTTTATTATAAAACAAAGTTGGCTGTTCATAACTTTACAATGTATAATTTAGAAAGTCGTGATGCAGTATGTTACTGGTTCGATGAAACGCAAGGTGATTTGGTTGCATCATGTTTTGCCTCATGCATCGCGGACACCCTATCCAGAACGATTAACGGAAATCCTGTTCTGTATTCTGACGCCTGCACATATCAGAACAGTAATGTGATATTGATACTGGAGTATTGATTACACAAAAGTTTTTGGAGAAAGGCCATACTCAGATGGAATGTGACTCAGTTCACAGTTCCACTGAGTGCAAGCTTAAAGGACGTGACGTTACACTTCCTAGCCAATAGTCTATGATATCTAAAGAAGCGAGAAAAAAGCCACAGCCATACGGAGTCCACTACATAGATTATTCCTTTTCCACCAACTACGCAGAGAACAGTTTGCGGCTGTACGACTCAATTAGGCCTGGAAGAGCTGTAAAAAATGAGCCTACAGTCACCGATCTGAGCGCGCAACAGTACCACCCAAATGGTATTATTTACTACAAGTGCTCTTTCATCGAGGTGGGGCAGGAATTACCGAGGCGTCCGAGGAAAACTCTTGGAGATGTTTGCTTCACGAAACTATACAAGGAAAGACTGATAATCAATAAATCCAAATGGGATCACTTACAACAACTTAAATCTGTTCTTCCTAAAGATTGTCTAGTTATTATGACAACATTCCTTATTAATGAAAATTACCGCAGAGGTAACTGTGTAACGAGTATCAGTGCATTGTAATTCTCTGTTGCTGCTTTGAGTGACGTTTAGCATTTTTCTTGAAGAAATGTGCAGACATTATCAGGCGTATTTTTTTTTTGTTTAACGTTTTTATTTGATCCAATATTTCCTTGTAGTGCTTCGATGCAAATTTAGCGCCGCTGTCAAATTTATTAGGCATTTTGGACAGTTTTTTGTCTCTCGTGTAAAATTCTTATTTTGCTACTTACACGGTAATGTAAGAATGGATGGAGTGACTAGGTCCATTTTATTCGCCTCTAGCACTATCGTATTTTTATCTATAAGGTCTACACAACAGCGTATTTGTTCTTAAATAATACATGATTCGTCTATATATCATACTGTGCTATTTTTTACCAACTGAAGTCTCTGCAACAGTGTATTTTTTGTTAAATAATTGGTTGAAGGAGTTGTGGAATATATGGAAAAATACTAAAAATCTTAAAAATGTGGTAATGTGTAAAAATAGTAAAATTGTTGAAAATTATTAAAAAATACGAAAAATGGTAAAATGTGGTAAATGGGAGTACTTACAGGTCTGCCTGGGGGTAGTGGTTGGTCTCTGCTGATCTGGAATGACGAACTTAGCGTGATTATAATAATACTAAATTTAATTTGTTAGTAACAAATACTAACACACTGGTCCTCTCCTTAGACCTTGAATGACGAAATTTGCGGAATCATAATAAACGTATCTTACTATTATTTATGCAAATACCAATACCCTGATCCCAAACAAACCTGATCGTTCTCTTCCTACGGTGCATAGAGCTCGAATGCAGCATTTCGCACAACTGCTCTAGTAATAAAAGGGGTGTGGGGATGGGGGGGGGGGGAGGGGGAGGGAGCTTTAATCCCATTGGTCCAGAGGGAGGTGGTCGGCAAAGGATACATGAACAGGATGTGTAGCCTGATATCATGGTCATTGCCATCTACAACCAGCTGTGTCTCAAGTGTGTGATGAGGCCTGGAGGAGGAGAGGCAGGGGGATGACCTTGCACTCAGTTACCTCATCCATAATATGATACCCCTCTCAATTTAAAGTGTAACCTGACACTTTAGTCTTTATCAGGGACATGGGCAGGAGGCCTAGCAGGTAGGGGAGGGGGGTGATCTTGAATGTACGTTTCCCAGTTGCGTAACTCAGACGTGAAGTGATGTCATCAAACTGGTTATAGCCAGTTCTGCACTCGTATGAACCCTGCATAACTACTACTTACCAGTTACAACATTATCTTATCACCAGAAGTGATGCATTGTCCAGTGTTTACCTTGTTAAGAAAGAATCCTGCATAACTGCTGCCACTGTTATTGCTGAGAGACTGAATAGATGGCTTAGATTCATTTAGGAAATTAATTTAACATCAAAAATTATTATGAGTTTTCCGTCACACTGTTAGATATAATTTTTCCTTCGAATATTGAACATATCACACATGGATCTCCTTACACTCATTTCAGCTTCGCTCAGTTTTTGTTGGTCGCTAGTTACTTGGCTATGTTTAAGTCTGGAGTTATCTTTCCTTTCATGGTAACATTTTGACACTTGTTCAACCATGGCAGGTGTGTCTCATACCTTACTCTTTTCTCCATACCTATTTGTCTAGGCACATTGCACAATACTCTTGAACTTTGAGATTGCAACTGTTAAGTATAAATGGACAGACATAAATGTTTGATGTTTTCTGTGCACGTAATTTTAAATCTATTTCTTGTCACACTCACTAGGCAGAATTATTTTTCAACTTTTCTTAATGTTCCTGCTGACACTTGTACACAGTAATGCTAGAAAAGCCTTAAGCTCTACGTTATTAAGTCGAGAATTCTGGCCTGTTTCTGACACATATATCTATGACATTGTCCACACAAATCTGTTCTGTGGTTAACTGCTCAAGATAATTTTCGGATATAGCTATTCGCACGGTCAGGTAAATCCCTCTCCCTACCACCTACCATACCCACATAAGTCTTCCAGTCTATATTGGGTTGGTTTACATCCCCCTCTAATGACAAAATAAGATGAGAAAATTGAAGCACAACCTTCTCCAAGTAATCTTAGTTAGGTAGTTTCATGTTCCATGGATCATTTGCACCATAAATCGTAGTGGTGTGACACAAATTATTTTGTAAAGGTAGTTACATATAGATCATTTACAAATGTCTTTTCTATCACGCAGAGTTTATTCAGTAACTTTTACCCACCACTTTTTAAACATTAATATAATAGAATATCTTCTATGGAACAGGAGTTGTCAAGGAGAAACGTTTTCAATTTGTTTTTAAATTTTACTTTGCTATCATTCAGACATTTTATATCACTGGGTAAATTGCAGCATTGTGCGCTCCTGTTTGTGCTAAAGACAAATATCATGTCGCATAATGAATGTCAGTTTTTTCTGGTGTTGTAATTATGTACATCAATGTGCCTTTTCAATTGCAGCAGATTATTTGCAACAAACTTCATGAGAGAACACATATATTGTGAAGCAGTAGTCAAAATGCCTAATCCTTTCAACAGATGTGTCTACAAGAAGGTCATTGGTGAGCACCACATATTGTTCTTACAGCATGTTCTTGAGCAATGAAGACTTTCTTAAATATGAGTTATCCAAAAACATTATTCCATATGACATGATTGAAAAAAAAATTCAAAATATGGCAACCTACTCATTTGTCTCTCTCTCTAAGTGCAAATGTGTCTGAAAAACAGGTTTTTGAGTTCCTAACAGCTTTCTTCAGAGTTCAAATTCCGATCAATAGGGAAACCTGAAATTTTTGAAGTTTTCCCCTAGTTATTTTTTCCTGGGTATATGTGATACTTATCGTTGATGTAGTACCTCCAGATGTGCAGAAATGAATATGTCATGTCTTTTTGAATTGAGAGTGAGACCATTTGAAGAAAACCAGTCAGTGATACTTTTAAGAACATTGTTTATCATTTCTTCTGTTGCTGTATGTCTGTTTGGATTGATTGCAGTACTAGTGTTATCCCGCAAAAGAACTGATTCTCATTGCTGTGTATTTGATGGACAATCGTTTACATATATGAGGACCAATAGCAGACTTAAGATAGAACCTTGAGGAACCCCATACACGATACCTCTCCAGTCAGAATAATCTCCAATGACTACATTGTTTGAATTACTATGTGCAACTTTCTGCATTTTTTGCTTTGATATTACAGGGTGATTCAAAAAGAATACCACAACTTTAAAAATGTGTATTTAATGAAAGAAACATAATATAACCTTCTGTTATACATCATTACAAAGAGTATTTAAAAAGGTTTTTTTTCACTCAAAAACAAGTTCAGAGACGTTCAATATGTCCCCCTCCAGACACACGAGCAATATCAACCCGATACTCCAACTCGTTCCACACTCTTTGTAGCATATCAGGCGTAACAGTTTGGATAGCTGCTGTTATTTCTCGTTTCAAATCATCAATGGTGGCTGGGAGAGGTGGCCGAAACACCATATACTTAACATACCCCCATAAGAAAAAATCGCAGGGGGTAAGATCAGGGCTTCTTGGAGGCCAGTGATGAAGTGCTCTGTCACGGGCTGCCTGGCGGCCGATCCATCGCCTCGGGTAGTTGACGTTCAGGTTTCATAACTAACCTTTTTCGTAGGACTCTCCATACAGTTGATTGTGGAATTTGCAGCTCTCTGCTAGCTCTGCGAGTCGATTTTCCTGGGCTGCAAACAAATGCTTGCTGGATGCGTGCTACATTTTCATCACTCGTTCTTGGCCGTCCAGAACTTTTCCCTTTGCACAAACACCCATTCTCTGTAAACTGTTTATACCAACGTTTAATACACCACCTATCAGGAGGTTTAACACCATACTTCGTTCGAAATGCACGCTGAACAACTGTCGTCGATTCACTTCTGCCATACTCAATAACACAAAAAGCTTTCTGTTGAGCGGTCGCCATCTTAGCATCAACTGACGCTGACGCCTAGTCAACAGCGCCTCAAGCGAACAAATGTACAACTAAATGAAACTTTATAGCTCCCTTAATTCGCCGACAGATAGTGCTTAGCTCTGCCTTTTGTCGTTGCAGACTTTTAAATTCCTAAAGTTGTGGTATTCTTTTTTGAATCACCCTGTATATTGACCATTGGTTGTCTATACCACCAGTCCCACAAAATCTCAGTTACTGTAGGAGAATATTGTGATTCAAATAGTCAAATGCCGTAGTTGGGTCATAAAAAATACAAACCAGAGCTATTTTGTTAATTAATACTTGAAAAATTTGGTGAATGAACATTTGGCATTCTCGTTAGAGCAAATCTTTTGAACCCCAAACTGTGATTTTCTGAGAATGTTATTGTTGCTCAGAATGATATTATTCTAGAATATATCACCCTTGCAAAAATTTTGCAAAATTTCGTCAGTGGTGAAACAGGTTGGTAATTATTGACTTTTCTCCTATCACCTTTCTTATAGATGGGTTTAACGATGGCATATTTTAATCACTATGGAAAGATGCCTTGAGTTAGTGATGCATTCAGATGAGACAGGGCTTATTATTTGGAAACAAATCTTTAGTTCTCTATTGGTGGCACCACAGAATCCAGACGAGCCTTTTGAGACATAAATAATTTTCTTAATTTCAGAAGGAGACGTTAGTGATACAGACATATGACTGAATCTTATGAGATTTGCTTTCCCAAATACTGCTCAAAATTTTCTCTTGATCCGTTTGTCCCTTATCTTTTACTGTATTTAAGAAATGATTATTAAATATATTCCCTACCTGTGGCTGATTGCCGACCAGAGTGGCCGAGCAGTTCTAGGCGCTACAGTCTGCAACCACGCGACCGCTACGGTCGTAGGTTCGAATCCTGCCTTGGGTGGATGTGTGTAATGTCCTTAGGTTAGTTAGGTTTAAGTAGTTCTAAGTTCTAGGGGACTGATGACCTCAGAAGTTGAGTCCCAAAGTGCTCAGAGCCATTTTTTTGTGACTGATTATTTTTAACCCTTGTGTTTGATTCAATAGTGAGGTTATCCAGTTCTTTGGCTGGCTGCCCTGTCTCTCGTTTCACTGTGTTCTACATGGCCTTAAGTCTGTTCTTAAAATTACTGATTTCTGACATAATGTGCATGTTCCTTGATATTTTAATAACTTTTCTTAGTAATTTTCAGTAGTTTTTGTGGTGTTCCATGTTTTTTTACATACGTGTTTAATGTCCTTACTGATTAGCTTATGTGGAAAGCTATTTTCAAATAGCTCAGTCGATAAAACATTGATATAATTAATTCCGATTTCAGAACTACAGTTGTTGCTGAAGTTTGTATGTACTGTATGTTAACCGGGGGCCTAGAAACGACGGAGAGGTTCCGTCCCCGCCGCAGCTGCAGTGGTCCACAACCCCAGAACTACAACCGCAGTCCACTGCACCCCTCCGCCGCCCCACACCGAATCACTCTTTCAGGGTTATTGTGCGGTTCGGGCCCCAGTGGACATGCTTCAGTTCCATACATGGCTACACTCCAGACAAATCCTTTCAGAAAAGACTTCCTAACACTTAAATTTATATTCAATTTTAACACATTTCTGTTCTTCAGAAATGCTTTTTTTTATCATTGCCAGTCTACATTTTATATCCTCTCTACTTTGGCCATCGTCAGTTGTTTTGCTGCTCAAATAGCAAAATTCATCTACAATTTTAAGTATCTAGTTTCCTAATCTAAATCCCCTAGCATCACTGTATTTTATTCTACTACATTCCATTATCCTTGTTTTGCTTTTGTTGATGTTCGTCGTATATTCTCCTTCCAAGACACTGTCCATTCTGTTCAGCTCCTCTTCCAAGTCCTTTCGCGTCTCTGAGGTTCGCCGATGACAATGTAAATTTCTCAAAGTTTTTATGTCTTCTCCTTGAACTTAAATTCCTACTCAAAATTGGAGTAATAGCTTTCATATAGCTTAGGAAATACTACATAGACACTCATGTACGTGCATGTAAAGCTTGGGTTTATGATCTTACAACAGGCATTACTATCGCGAAGGGAAGAGACCTTATAAATAAAAGAGCAACTATTATGTAAAATACATCACTTGAAAACAACAATATAAAACATAAGCTGTGGGTTAAAGTAAAATGTTGACTAGGGATGACACGCATAATAATAAAAAAAAGTATTATTCTCATTGACTCTGTATAAAAGAGCAAAGAGATATGTGTTAACTAGAATTCTTGGCTACTGATAATGCAAAATTTCTCGGTGCGAAGTGTAGAAAAACATGAAGCTAACGCTTCGAAATGAACGGCAAATCTAGTGTGGAATGTGGAAAAGACAATTCTGTTAACTTATTTATCTACAGTGATGGTACAATGTAAACAGCTGGGCAAGTGTAAGAAGGACATCCGGTGCAGACGAACCTTGCCTCCTGCATATAACTGTATTGTCTGCCTCATACAGTGACTTATGAAGCAGACTGTGCCAGCGGAATGTGATTGTTGTCGCGCCATGCTAACTGCGCGGCCACTTAACAATTTAAAGCTTCATGAAAATCTATATCGTTTACGCTCATGAAAGACAATTACACATAGCGCATGTCGACAGTAATCGATAAAGAAGGAGCAATAACGACAAATGAAGACGCAGTGCACTAATACGCATGACATGTTCAAGATAGCAGCTTGTAACAACAGCGCAAACATAGAAACCAATAATCTACAGCCACACTGAACAACTAGCAGTCATACTGTATAATACCGTATATCTGTGTATATATGTATTTGAACTAATGAAATTGTAGTGGACTGACAAGGCAGCCAGTCCACAGTGACGGGTAGCCGAAAGGGCACACGTACACACACGCCGACTGGCGCGAAGTCTGGAACAGGATTCGTAATGAATGTGATAAAGAAAAGAACGTAGCTACTAGAACACTTAACTTTTATATCGTCCTTTGGTATACAGCATTCTTGATGATACAAGTGAGACTATCTTGAGATACATGCAATGGTACAAATGGCGCCTTGCTAGGTCGTAGCCATGGACTTAGCTGAAGGCTATTCTAACTGTCTCTCGGCAATTGAGAGAAAGGCTTCGTATGTGTAGTCGCTAGCAATGTCGTCCGTACAACTGGGGAGAGTGCTAGTACGTCTCTCGAGACCTGCCTTGTGGTGGCGCTCGGTCTGCGATCCTGACAGTGGCGACACGCGGGTCCGACATGTACTAATGGACCGCGGCCGATTTAAGCTACCACCTAGCAAGTGTGGTGTCTGGCGGTGACACCACAGAAATTCTGTCTAGGTCCAACACGATAAAAAACCGATTATCCTCTAGTACTAACACAAATCTACAAATGTTTCATGTCAGTCCTTGTACGGTGAGCTGCTTGGCCTGCTGTAACGTAATGTCATGTGCCCCGAGACATGCTGTCACCTGACAACGCGCCAGCCTGCACACGATGACCGTTGTCTACTTCCCAGGGTCCTGTCTTTAGCCCACGACACCAACATTCTTGTCGAAACGTAAATATTTCGATGTCTTAGAAGGTTATATTGCAAATGTCATTAATATAGAATAAAGCTAAGGGCCTGAAGCCTACCCTGCAGCTTTTGCACAGTTTCCTGCTGGACCGCGCTCGGATGGGAAGACAAATGGTTCAAATGGCTCTGAGCACTATGGGACTTTACTGCTGAGGTCATCAGTCCCCTAGAACGTAGAACTACTTAAACCTAACTAACCTCAGGACACCACACACATTCATTCCCGAGGCAGGTTTCGAACCTGCGACCGTAGCGGTCGCGCGGTTCCAGACTGTAGCGCCTAGAACCGCTCGGCCTTCCCGGCCGGCTGGGAAGACAACAAAATGATAGGAGCACAAGTTCAGTTTCAGGCTTTAGCCAAACAAACGACACTCCCGTAATTATTATGCGCAGAGGTACAATGAAATATCTAGATAACTGTAATAACGGAGTAACTAAAAGTGTCAAACATTTGGGGATTAAAATAAAGTGATAACTCATGAGAATCTGAAGAACTATGTAATTTCACTTATGTAAAGGAACTGGTGAATAATGTTGTCGGTATGACTGAATTTTGTGAATTCAGGGGAGCACTGTGGCCTCCCTTTTTTCGTATATAACATATATACACTGATGAGCCAACGCATTATGACCACCTGCTTAATAAGTCGTTTGTCCGTCTTTGGAACGAAATACATCATTGATTCTGCGCATCGGGTTGATTGGTTGGTTTGGGGGTAGGGGAAAAACAGCGAGTTCATTGGTCCTATCGGATTAGGGAAGGATGGGGAAGGAAGTCGGCCTTGCCCTTTCAAAGGAACCATCCCGGCATATGCCTGAAGCTATTTAGGGAAATCATGAAAAACCTAATTCAGGATGGCCGGGCGCGGGTTTGAACCGTCGTCCTCCCGAATGCGAGTCCAGTGCGTTAACCACAGCGCCACCTCGCTCTGCCTATCAGTGATCCGACAGTCTCTTGGTCAGTTTTTGGAGGTCTGTGGCGTTAGATGTCTATGCGCAGGTCACGAAATACGCGTTAATAACGGGCCGCTAACTTGCGTACGCAGTAATGGCACTCGATAGCGATCCAGATGTGTCATAGGATTTACATCAGGCAGATTTGGTCGCCGAGACATCGACGTGTGTTCACTATAATGCTACTCAAACCACTGCATCACGGTTCTCACTCCGTGACACGTACAATTTTATAATTGCTGAAAGGTGACATTGCCGTCGGGGAAGAAGTCAAGCACGAAGGGATGCTGGTGTTTCGCAACTGTCAGAGTACCTTCGATTGCTAACACAAGTCCCATGCAAGTGCAGGAGGATGACTCCCATTGCATAATACTGCTCCCACCAGTCTGCGTCCGTGACGGGCTGCAAGTTTCGAGCCGCCGTTCACCTCGACGACGGCGTTTATGCAGACGACCATTGACCTAGTGTAGCAGAAATATGTTTCACTCGAATGGCGAACACGTTTCCATCGATCGATCATTGAATCCCAATGGTCCTATGCCCACTGCAATTTTAACTGACGTTGTCGTTGGATCAACATGTGAAAACTTAGGGGTAGTCGGCTGCGGTGCTCCGTGTTCAACAATGTACGATGAACGGTGTGCTGCGAAACAGTTGTGCGTGCACCAGCATTGTGCTCTTTCGCCAGAGATGCCACAAATCAATGTCTATCCTACTTTACAGATCAGGCAAGCCGCCGAAACCCACGTTCTGTGAAGAGTCGTAGACGTCCTACCATTTAGCGTCTAGTGGTAGTTTCACTGGCCTACTACTTCCCTCCGTAGATGCTCACTACAGCAGGGCTTAACAACTGGCCGGTTTTGAGCGCGAGTACTCGCGTCTGCTCAGGGACGTGCTCGCGAGCAGCTGCAAGGTCGAGGAGTACGGTGGGAGGGGAGGGAGGGGAAATGCGCGCGCACGTTTGAATAGGGCCGCAGCGTGCCTATTGAATTCGCGCCGACTGTGTAACGTTTAAAGTACTAATGTTTGGTAGTTGCAGCGGAACATTTGTGTCCATCTCAAGTTGAACAGTTTCGGATTGTGCCAGTATCTAACATGACCATTATGCGTCGCATACAGGACATGGCAGACGACGTCCAGAGCCAGCTTGCAAATATCTGTTAAGATTTTATGGCGTATTCTCTAGCTCTGGACTGGAACAGCGCAGCTTGCCATATTTATTAGAGGTGTTAACAGAGATCTTCAGGTGAGGAAGGAGCTCCTCGATGTAGTAGCCATGAAGAACACTACAACTGGAGGTGATATTTTAAGTAGTGTTGAAGAAAGTGTTGAAAATATAGGATTGTCGTGGAATTCTTTAGTTTCAGTGTCTACAGATGGTAGAGGCATACACTAAGCTAATAAAATTATGTGGCACGTGTACATTCTCCTTTATTTGTTTCATTTGTCGCAGTAATAATTCGTGAGTGATATCCCTGCAGGTGGCCGCGGATTTACATTGACTGGCGGCAGCTTTTGTGTACCCCACGTGACTCTCCCCACTCTCCGCTCTGGTCTGGTAGTGGGGGTAGCGTGCTCGCGCTGCTCGGTGCTCGCGCCTTGCTGCTCACAGCTTGCTCCGCGAGCACGTATGTTGTGAAGCCCTGCACTACAGTAACATGTGAAGATACAACCAGCTTCACCGTTTTCTGGATACTCGCGTTCACAGGCTCTTCGTAACAATAATCTGCCCTTTGTTAAAGTCGGTTACCTGAAAGGATTTGCTCATTTGCAGCCCATATCTTCGCTAGAGTGATCCCCCGTCCGTGTCTGCTCCGCTTAGATACTTCTGTTACCGCGTCACGTGTCTGCAACGCCACAAGGTGGTATCCAACGTCGCGGAGGGCAGTGGTCGTAACGTTTTGGCTGATCAGTGTATTTTGTAATATAAATATTATACAACAGTAATCAGTGTAATAAACCCAAAAGAGATTATAGAAAAGCACAGTACACGTAACTACACCACGACAGATGATCTTTGTTTTGGCCTGTAAAAAAGATAACATTATCATTGTCGAGCTCTCTCTGATTTTGACTGTACAAGACTAATCAGCATCACAGTCTTGGGTGTCATCCTTTGTGTGAGCGATTAATGTTATTGAAATAACAATCGATTTTTTAAAATATGTGTCGTGTAATTGATTTAAATTTACCTTCCCCATCACTACAACGTTTTACTCAATAAATGTAAATGTAGCCGTCTTTCATACACGATATCGATTCGTAATTTTAACGAAGTCTTGTTGAGCGCCATTCTCCTCCATTTTCATTTTCTTAATATTTCCGAAAAAGAGCCTGTCACATTTTGCAAAAGAAGTCCGATTGCCTTTCAGATTAAATTCATTTCCACAGATTACCATTTTGTAATCGCGTGTGTACGCAATTTCAAAACTAATGGATACCAAACACATGATGGTCCTAGATATGAGTATTCACTGAAAAGAGTTTCAGGTAAATAAAGGCTTTATTGTTCTTCTAGTGTAATTGAACTTAGGTAACGTAGACGTTTAGTTTTTTCAGTAACTATAAAGTTCTACCATGAGTGAGAAGTATGGGCTTTGCCGTAGGTTTGTGAATAGTGGGTTACGGTGTGGGATTTTTCAAAGTATTTTCATTGGGGGGAATGCTGTGGGGAAGCCAGTGGGCATTCTAGCGAGATCCTCTCCTGGGAATGCAAAATCTGTAGTAGAAATGAGGTGATAGAGGAGCAGCAGCGTAAAATCTTTGTCCTTCAGGTGCAGTTACAATACGCAAAGGAGGAACTAGATAGGTTGAGGAGGGTGAAGGGTGGTGGGGAATGGTAACTGGCAGTTGGCAAGAAGGCAGCTAGGAGGAGGAGGTAGTATTCAGACAGTTGTACTTTGCGTATATGCAATAGATTTGGTCAACTGTCAGAGTTGAGTGGAGAGGAGCCTCTCGTAGCTGTAGGAGTAGGAAACATACAGCAGTCTTCAGCAATTAGGAAGCCTAAGTTAGTTGTGAAGTCTAACAGTGTGATTCATTGTCTCTACTACGTCCAACAAACTATTCTTTTTTATTTGCTCTTTCCTAAACGGTTTCCCAGTTCTTGCTAACCAAAGAGCAAGGGTCCATTCGCAGCACATTTCAGCTTCTTCACGCTAAATTAGTGAAAACATATCGTGTTAGGAATGATACAAATGAAAATGAATACGCATTTGAGAGGAATGTTAACAAACGTCAGTTCGTTTCGCAGGACCTTTACCCAACGTAAATTTATTAAAGTACTGACACAGACCTCACTTGTGGGTACAGAATTCTCTTCCGAAAGAGTTTGCAAGTTTCTTAATTATTTTTCCCTGGTGTCCCCTATGATGTCACTATACTTCTGTGAATGCAATTTACCGTAGTGTCTTTCGATAGACGATTTTCTTACACACGTAATTACTGTGCTGCAGATTAGACATTTGGCTTTATCGTCACAACTAACAACAAACAAGAAAGTTCCCAAGCCAGTTTAAATGGACGTTCTGAAATCTTTGCTTCTTTTGGAGCACGCCGTTCCATTATTCTAGTAACTGTCTTGCGCTTATTACGAAGGCTATTGGGAAAGTAAGGGTCATTATGGCACGAAATGGGAACCACTGTGAATATCAAAATTGTTTTATTTGCAACAGTTAGCTACACCTTCCAGTAACTTCTCTACGTAGTCGCTGCTCCGACTTAGACATCTGTCGTAGCGTTGTATCAATTTTCCGACACCCTCGTAATAGAAGGTAGCCGCCTGTGCTTTCCGCCAGTTCTCTACGCTGGTCTACAGCTCGTTGTCTGTGCTAAAATGTTGTCTTCATAGGCAGCAATTCATCTGAGCACTGGCGAATCTCAGGGGGAGCCAATTACTGGCTATATTATGGGTGATCAAACACTTTGCATCGAAAACACTGTAGGAGTATCTTCATTGTCCCTGCAGACTGCGACCGAGAATTGTCATGAAGAAGGAAATGCATGACGTCAGACAAAATCTCTCACGAGGCTCTCATACTGGCAGGGATACACTATTTTCTAAGTATCTTTACGTGTTCACTCTGTTCTCACAAGTGAAAAGAGCGTAATTACATCGATGGCATATAAGAGACAGTGCCCAACATATCTGTGCAAAATCTCATCGAATTTTCACTTTGTTTTCCATTTCGCTCTCGATCGCACCTTACTTGCCGAATAGCCCTAAGTTACTGTCCAGTTCTAAAATTAGAATGAAGCGAAGTGTGGGGTCATACAATTGACTGTGTTGAGGTAATCAGCCAATACCAAACAACAGAAGACTGACAGATATCTGCCCACATTCTGAGCTGACGACGTAGCACTTGCTTGTTCACCACGCAAGAGAAAGCAGACGGCTTCCGACTTGGAGTCATTATTGATGAGAGACCGCATGACGTATGTGATTCGAGTGATATTAGTGCCTACTTAGACATGGTCAGCCTGCCTGGACAGACGTCTTTGTGGGCTATGGTGGCAGATGGAGTTGACGTGACCCAGCGCATACGACCCGACCTTCAGCTAGGTGCGGCAGGGCATGAGAATCGCAGTCTTCAAATAAAGATGGAACTGGACATCTCTCCTGCTCCTGTCGTACTATACAGCATCAGTGACTTACACAATTTTAAAGTTGGGGCAAGTGCTCTATAGTTCTGACAACCAGTGGGATTCCCATCATTTTAAACTTATGGTAAGTGGATTTTCAATTTCTTGCCATTCTAAATATAAGAAAAGTGATTTTTTGGAATTTTACCACTATTTTAAGTATGAAGCCCAAGAGGTCATCTCTCCTAAGTTTAAGGTAGCTGTGAGGGAGGGGGGGGGAGGGGAGTTTAAAATTGTTTAAACTGTGATATCAGAGGAGTGGGCGGTAAGTAATTACACTGTAACATCAGAGGGGAATTGTTTACACATAGCAACAATGGATTTAGGACCAGCCAGATCTAAAATTAAGTTGATAATTGTTTAAATGATGTCAGAGAGGACTTGGACTTTAACTTAGGACAAGCGGTATGTATGACATCAGGGGAACACACAGTGGTCATCTTCAGTTCTATACTTAGCACAAGTGACCTACATTCACGAATAGAAGAATACTTCAACTTGAATTTTTTAATTTCCCACCAATTTATACTTTGGACAACAGCCCTACATCCAGAGTGATCTCATGGGGAAAACCCAGTTACCATCTTGAAGTCGATATTTTGCACAAGTGACCTACTTCCACCAAAAGGACAATGCCACATATCGGAGTTCTGACTTTCCTGCCAATTTATACTTAGGACAACAGCCATATTTTCAGTGCCATTTTTGAATTTACCAACATTTGTTTGAATTTTCCACAATTTTATACACAGGGCAATTGGTCCATGTCAGAGTGGTTCGGGAAATCTCGCAACAATGGATGACATCGATGACATCATAGGAGCAGAGGAGGAATAAAATCTGGCAGCAATGCTGTTTGCACCAGAAGTGAGAGCCCACCTACAAACCCCGACTTGTGTTTTACTGGTTGAAACATATAAAAAATTATTTCTTTACCCACAACTAGAGAAGTCCTTGAAGATTTTCCATACTGTCAGTGCAGACCTGAACTCTTGGTAATGTAAATTCATATGCCATTGGTAAAATTACATCCATTCCACGATGGAATTTCAGAAGAACTAACAGGAAAAATACTTCTTACAACTGGTAAAGCATAACCAGTCGGTTACAACTACTATGGACACTTACAGACGTTTAACCAGAGCAGTAACAAATGCCACAGAGAAAAGTAGCCAAAGACGATTTAGAAAGGAGAACGTTACCGGGAGGTACGACCAGCCAGGACTTTTCTACAATGACTTTGAAGAAATGAACAACCACATTATGCTCAAGAATTCTTCTAACTCTAGGTGACACAAGAAAGCGTGGATGGGCCAACAGATTAAAAGACATAAACTTCCAGCACTCCATCTGCAAGGCCTGTAATCTGTACAGAAAGACGGGATCAAGTACACAGCTAACACGACCTCAACTCAAACTGTTAACCAACTTGCCAAATACATTCTAGATACTTCTAGAGTGCCATGAGACAGTGCAGTCAAAGGAAATAAAGCGAAAACGGAGTTTTAAAAAAGCACTGGTGGCATAACAACGTTTTAACACCGTTCATGATCGCAGATGACAACTGTTCTACCTGACACTGATCCGTAATTCCTCGGTAATCCGTAGTACCAATATGGAGTCAGAGATGCTTCGACTGGGAAGTAGACACAGTTCCTCTGCGCCATTTTATACAATGTTGGAATGTTCCTTGTTGCCGTCCACTCTTAACTGTCGTTGGTTCCTTCTGTAATCGCGTCACTGTGTGCCAAGTGGTACTCAACTTTCTCTTCCTGCGCCGTTTAGGACAGTAAAACGATGAACCTCTGATTTCAGGGATTTGATGGCATTCGTCCTGAGTTTCTTATTCATGCGCGCCCAGCAGTAAGGAAACTGCTTGCATAAAACTTCCTGGAAAAGGGAACTCTTTCGAATACAAGCAGGTGTCAAAATATTAAACAGTCCGCCCAAATCGCAGTTGCAGTGACACTGTACCGTCTCTCAAATACGCGCTGAGGCAGCATACCAGGAAATACCTGAAACAGGAGTACAATTTGTAGATCTCGCTGTTGCTTTTGATACAGTTTGGACAGAAGTCATGTCAACTAGTAAAAGTGATTTCCTGCCAAACTACAGCTAGGTTAATCAGTTGCGTATTACTATGCGATAGAAAGTTAACTGATCCTTAGTGGAAGAACTAGCTGTGAATGTAAACTAACAAAGGAGATACCAGAAGGGCCAATCGTGGCACGATTGCTATTTAACCTCTGTGCAGACTGTATCACGATTAATAACGAAAACTGGTGGGAGTATACGATGGCATAAGCAAAATCGTTCCGGTAAGCTTGGGCCTGAAACGACCTATTTGCCAGATAATTTCGAAAGTGTGGTTAAAAGCCTTCACTAACTACACCATGAAATATTGCCCTATTTACTACAAACGTATTTGGCTCTGAGCACTATGGGACTTAACATCTATGGTCATCAGTCCCCTAGAACTTAGAACTACTTAAACCTAACTAACCTAAGGACATCACACAACACCCAATCATCACGAGGCAGAGAAAATCCCTGACCCCGCCGGGAATCGAACCCGGGAACCCGGGCGTGGGAACTACAAACGTATTTAAAATGTAAACTTTTCTATTAAGTCCCCATTCAAGTGGTTTTAAATGTCACCCACGACTTACCTTAATAGGAGACACAGTACTGCTTCAGCACATTAAATGACACACACTACTAGACACCTCTACCTGTTAAAGAAGGTGACTACATGTCATTGTATTTGGATTTAATACTGCACTCCTCTCTGCAGTTGCTGTTTATCCTTAATCAGAGTTCGATAGTCTGATTCGACTGAGCTCAACGTTACTCCAAAGAATTCTTCAGCACTAACGCTATTTCTGTATTTATTTCTAATGTACAACAACTTAGAAAACTCGCTTTTACACATGTAAGTAGTAACAAACTGCGCCAGAAATCGGACTGCTCGTTTAGAAATGGAAGGATACTGTATTCTTTTTCTGGACCTTCCGTTGAACTATCTAGTCACATCGATGATAGTTTTTTACGTGATTTCTCCATCTGGTACTTCTCCTGAGAACGAATTTCTTATCAAAGTTTATTTTGTGTAATCTTCGGGAAAGTACATTTCGTAATTTTTTTGAAGGACCTCTAAATGTGTAATAATGTCTCGTACTAAACTTCCGCGGGAGCTAGTTAATTGTCTTCCAAAAATGGTTCAAATGGCTCTGAGCACTATGGGACTCAACTGCTGAGGTCATTAGTCCCCTAGAACTTAGAACTAGTTAAACCTAACTAACCTAAGGACATCACAAACATCCATGCCCGAGGCAGGATTCGAACCTGCGACCGTAGCGGTCTTGCGGTTCCAGACTGCAGCGCCTTTAACCGCACCGCCACTTCGGCCGGCCAAATTGTCTTCCAAAAATGATGTAAGAGTAGGTAGTGCCAAACAGTTATTCTTCAGCACTTATGAACTAAAAAAAATCAGCTTTCTTTTGAAAGATATTTGGTTGCCTAGGAAAATTGTCGTGCCATCTCCTTGCAGATCCACATTCAAAATATGAAGCCTGTTAAAGATAACGAAATAGACCGATGTAGATAACCAATGATCAGCGAACAAATTCTTCATATATTTTACCAGTGTTTGTCACTGAGAGTCATAAAACCTCGGACCTCAATTCAAATATTCTATTTCAACTTTTTCCCCTTTAGGGCCATCTTAATTCAGTATGTAGGAGCAAATTTCTAAATTTACCTCCCATATCTTCACACAACAGCGTGAATGGCAGTGAATTTAGAGCCTTTGCCTTGATAAAATTTATAACCTTGACAGCCTCTGTCAAGAGACGGGTCTTCGGACATACAGGATATTTTCGTAAGAGTGCGTAAAATTTAACAGGACATAGAGGATGCTCCACTGAACAATTAGAGGTAGGGAAACTGGGGTCGGAGAAGCCAGCTTAAGAAGGTAATAGTAAAAAAATCACATTACTGTGTACTTTTTTATTTACATTAGTTACAGATAACTGCAAATACCATAGCTGACACACTGTACGTACCATTTCTATCGTATCTTACAAAATGTGCTGAAACTGACGGCCATCAACCTCAATGCAAAGCATGTCGACGAACAAGATTCTGACGCACCCTGACAAATATCCCTGGTGTGTTTCGAATAACATCACAAACAGCTACAATTCTGTGAACTAATTCAATCTCTGTATGCACTGGGGTCTCAAACACAAGTTAATTTAGATATCCCCATAGGAAATAATCAAGGAGATTCATGTCGGGTGACCTCACAGGCCATGGAATAGGATCTCCCCTTCCAATCGAGCGACCAGGAAATATGGCATTGAGATTGTTGCGGACATCCAAACCAAAATGAGACGGTGCACCGTTATGTTGTATCCACATACTCTCACAAACTGCCAAGGGTACGTTCTCCAACAACTCAGGTAGAACTCTTTGCACGAACCTCATGTACAGGTGGCCATTCAGACAGTCAGGTAGAAACTATGGCCCAATGAGATTGTCGCCTACAGTGCCGGCCCAGATATTCACTGCCGGCCGAAGTGGCCGTGCGGTTAAAGGCGCTGCAGTCTGGAACCGCAAGACCGCTACGGTCGCAGGTTCGAATCCTGCCTCGGGCATGGATGTTTGTGATGTCCTTAGGTTAGTTAGGTTTACCTAGTTCTAAGTTCTATGGGACTAATGACCTCAGCAGTTGAGTCCCATAGTGCTCAGAGCCATTTGAACCATTTGAACCAGATATTCACTGCAAAACGTACTTAATGGTGTGACTACTGCTACAGCATGAAGGTTTTCCTCATCCCACACATGGTTACTCCCGCTGTTCGAAATACCATCACGATCAAATGGTGCCTCGTCAGTAAACAGCCCGATTTGGAGGAAATCTGGTCGGCCAATCCATTGTTGGAGCAACCACTGCCACAATGCGACCCTTGGTGCAGAATCAGTCACAAGCACTGCATGAACTTGTTGTGGGTGATAAAAGTATAACTGTTGTTCGTGGAGTACTCGCCCCAAGCTAGCATGTGCAATACGACGATTACTTATAGTGAGGTCCGCTGCTACACGTTCTAGCACCTCTTCAAAATCGGGTGTGAGAGTGATCCTCATGTTGCCAGGTCCCTCGTTTCTCTTTTTCCAATGAATCAGTCTCCCGTATTCGCCGATCGAGAGAAATAAACACTCGTCGTGACGGATGATGCCTGTTAGGAGATCGTTCCCTGTACAGCCTTTCAGCAGCGAGAGCATTGCAACGTACTTCCCCATACTCAAGGTGGACGTCAGTGAGTTTTGCGAAACTGTACCGGCATCTTACTGTACTTCTCTCGATAGCACTGAGTAATGAATGGGTCTGTCGTTGATTCATAGCACGTTCTGTCACTGGACAATGTAAATACGATACAACAGAGCCACCGTATAAACATGTAAAGCAAATAAAACCTGCATCATGACTTCCGAGGAATAAAACTCGTCATCCTTGCAGGAAATAAGGGATGTACTTGTAAATAAACAGCACAGCACCTGTAAACTTGTGCGCATTATAGTTGTGGATAAGCTAGAAAACAGTTATGCTAGAGAAAGCGGTAGACAAGTTTGTATTGTATTGTATGTTAACCGGGGGCCAAGAAACGACGGAGAGGCTCCGTCCCCGCCGCAGCCGCAGTGGTGCACAACCCCACGACGACTACCGCAGTCCACTTCACCCATCCGCCGCCCCACACTGAACCCAGGGTTATTATGCGGTTCGGACCCAGGTCCTGCAGAAAGTGTCATAACTTCTATCTTTAAGCTGGTCGTAGGTTGTGTTCCAAAAATGAGCAGGATAGAGACAGAAGTGATGACAAATTGTGCGAGATCGGACAATTATTTTGCAGGACAATGCTCAAGCACGTACAGTGCAAGCTGTTACTGATTTGACTGATGGGGTTGCTAAGTGCACTCCCCTGACTTAAGCCCTCGTAAGTTCAACTCTATTTCTAAACTGAAGGAAACACTTCACGGGAATTGCCTCAGAACTGCTACAAATTCGTCGGGCAATAGACCGTGCCGCTCGAACTGTAAACATAACTGGCACTGCTGAATGTCCTACTACTTCCACGTCGCTGGCAACGGGTTATACACAATGCTGGTGACTACTTTGAAGGTCAGTAAAACTTTGAAACATTTATCTATTTTGTACGAACTGTAAATAAATAGTTGCCACTATTAAAATTAAAATTTTCGCATTATATATCCATTACAATATATTATCCACTCAATATCGCGAATAAAAATTCTGTACTCCAGATTCCGGCGGAGGGGAGGTGGGGTGAGGTGAGGTGAGTATGCTATTTGTCTGCCATACAATAATACCGCTTTAGGTATGCATGCGCGCAGATAATCAGTAGCTATGGTAAAAATTACACACGAAAGTAACAAGGTTACGTGTAAGTAAGCATATCACAGTTTTTCGTATTCAAACACATTCGTTACGTTGGGGGGAATTGGACCCCCCCCCCCCCAATCTAAGCCCCTGACGAGAACCGTTCGAAAAACACACCTTGGACTGAAGAAGTTACTGAACTCAGAATACATATTCCGAATCCACTAATAAAACAGTAAGGAAACAAATGGTTCAAATGGCTCTGAGCACTATGGGACTTAACATCAATGGTCATCAGTCCCCTAGAACTTAGAACTACTTAAACCTAACTAACCTAAGGACATCACACAACACGCTGTCATCACGAGGCAGAGAAAATCCCTGACCCCGCCGGGAATCGAACCCGGTAAGGAAACATTTATGAGAGAAACTAAACCTATACATTAAAAGAATCAAAAGGAGATAATACTGTGCAGAGACGAACTACTTCTCGCATATCAGATGAGAGCGACAGTTTAGTGACGTACGTTAGAGATTGACGAGTTCTTTTCCTCTCATATAATGAACATATGGCGGAGAAACAATGATCCCAATAAGAATGTGTCACGCAAGCATGGAAATAGAAAAATGAAACACGTGTGTCGCGTGTGACTGATATCGCATGTAACATAAACTACTGAACCGCCACCTACTGTACAGGCATACGCTTTGCAATGGTCTATACGCACCTTTTAAAAGTGCAGAGATCGCAGCGGAAGCTCATAAAAACGCTGCAGAAGGCATGTGACGAGGATGTTCTGGACAATTATATCTCGTGTCTCAAATACTTCCAGGAGTGCCGTAATAACAGATCAACACTGGTCAGTCCAAGCCATCCGTATAAGGTTGTTGTGCATAAAATACAGTATAGTGGCACGAAAGCAGAACGTTTCGTTCGATGGTGCGATCACGGTTTTGTATGATCGCTTGCAAACGAAACACTTATGTGCTCACTACGTTGTAAAATGTAACATTCTACGACCGGAAATATCACACTCGTTAAAATATTCTGGGCTATTATGCCATGGTCGTATAAACCTCTTGTTGAAACAGACGGATATTTTCAAGAGGGGTTTAGCTTACTCAAGGGTCCGATGCACACCCTGGCTCGCTATTGACCGAAGTAAAATTGCGTTTCCGTGTGCTATCGCGCAGAGGCGTGACGTCAGATGTATAGAAAATAGGAATATACGAGGGTCATTCCAAAAGAAATACACACTATTTTTTTAAAAATACAATTTTCATTATGCATGTGTGAAAGTTTTACAGTGTGTAGATACATCCTTCGCGCTAGTTTTCAAACTTAGTTCAACCTGTTGCCGTGAGTGGCGCCGTCACAGCATGTCTTCAAGATGGCTGCTACACTTTACGTTCGTCAGAAGCAATGTGCTGTCATAGAATTCCTGTGCTGTGAAAACGAGACAGTGAGAAACATCCACAAGAGGTTGAAAAAGGTGTATGGAGATGTTGCTGTCGATCGCAGTACAGTTAGTCGGTGGGCAAGCAGGTTACGTGATGAAAGCGGGCACGGCAATATTGAGGATTGTCCTCGGAGCGGCAGGCCTCGTACTGCACACACTCCAGGCAATGCGCAGAGAGTTAACGAATTGGTGACTGCTGACTGATGCATATGTGACGAGACTGAAGAAACTTCAAGCTCGACTGAGTCGTGTTCGACCACATCGGCAAAAGCAGGATGTTTTGCTGTTGCACGACAAAGCACGGCCACATGTCAGTCAAAAAACCATGGAAGCGATCACAAAACTCGGATGGACAACACTGAAACATCGACCTTACAGTACTAACCTGGCTCCATGTGACTATCATCTGTTCCACGAAGAGAGTCTTTCAGTTTCCCAAACAAAGTTTGAAGATGACGACTCCCTTGTGCACGCTGCCAAACAGTAGCTCCAACAGGTTGGTCCAGAATTTTACCGTGCGGGTAAACAGGCGCTGGTTCCAAGATGGCGTAAGGCAATGGAGAGGGATGGAAATTGTGGAGAAATGAAAATATTGTTCCTAAAGGATGTATCTACACACTGTAAAACTTTCAAACATGTAGAGTAAAAGATGGATTAAAAAAAATAGTGTGCATTTCTTTTGGAGTGACCCTCGTAGTTGGCCGTTGTCGGTTGTTGTCGTTCGCCATTCCTATCACCCGATGGTGAAAACTGGTACACATCTTCTTCAGGACCGGAATCCAGATAATATTTAGTTTCACATTCCATATTCACATTCCTTCCGATTAAAATTATTAGGGTGTTTAGAAATCTCTACGGTCTCTCTGCAGAGTTTCTCATAGCATCCTCCTGTAACTGCCAGTGGCTGACTCTTATCAAATCGAATTCGGTTGTCTCCTGCCTGCAATCATGTTCCACAACAGCCAAGCCGGCCAGTGTGGCCGTGCGGTTCTAGGCGCTTCAGTTTGGAACCGCGTGACCGCTACGGTCGCAGGTTCAAATCCTACCTCGGGCATGGATGTGTGTGATGTCCTTAGGTTAGTTACGTTTAAGTAGTTCTAGTTCTAGGGGACTGATGACCTCAGATGTTGAGTCCCATAGTGCTCAGAGCCATTTGAACCACAACAGCCAATATGTTTTTTCCCGCTCTTCTGCAGTTGCCCTTGTGTTTTTATAGTCGCTTTTCGACCTTTTTTATCTAGCAGTATTCACGTACACATCTCCACAACTACTGATATCTTTTAAGTTACTGCTTTTTCCAGCGGTCTGCGAGCAACCTTTGCCGACTTTGTGTTCCTGTATCTTTCGGGTTGGTATATAGACTGCAGACCGTGCGGTTCTGGCGCTGCAGTCCGGAACCGAGGGACTGCTACGGTCGCAGGTTCGAATCCTGCCTCGGGCATGGGTGTGTGTGATGTCCTTAGGTTAGTTAGGTTTAAGTAGTTCTAAGTTCTAGGGGACTTATGACCTAAGATGTTGAGTCCCATAGTGCTCAGAGCAATTTGAACCATTTTTTTTTTTTAGACTGCAGAGATGCCAATTTCGTCAGGATCTTTCCTATCCTCCTGATAACGTTTGTAATTAATGGCAGGAAAACCTTGGGTTTGGCAGATACCTGTACTTCGCTATGATCTTTTCGTGGTTGTTTTTTATCTCAGCAGACGAATATGCATTTTTTTAGCAACGCAATGGTGAGATATTCCAATTTCACATCGAGAACATGTTCCTCGCGCTATCCGCTAACGTTTTTATAACGCCTCGCTTTTGTCGTGGGTAGTGATGTGAATCCCATTATTGGTCGCAGTCCGTGTGTGTGGATTTTTGGTACACAGTGCGACCCAAGCTACCACCTTGTTCCTTCAAGATAGCACATTAACCCTTTGACTGCCGAAGGCGCATCATCTGCTTGGCGCGCTGAGGCGATGCGGCTCGCTGCTACCTGCGCTAAGTGCCTGTTCCTCGAGCCGCCACCGCGGTCAAAGCGGGCCACGCCTCCGCACCCGCCTTGTGCTCAATATTTCTGGAGTGAGTGGGACTCCAGGCGAAGCACTGTGCCCTCTCACGGCTGATACAGAGTAAATGCTCTTACTATATAGTTTCTCTGCAGATCAATTACTACAGAAGCGAACTGAATCTTCAAAACTATTTTCCGTCACTAAGAATTGTACCTTGCATTTAGTTTTTTTTACACGATTTTTGTCGATTATGCCGAAAGCGACGTAATTCTTTAGATTTCCCTCAATAGTTTACTGTTCTTTCTTGCATAGCCGTTTATAACATCTGCACTTCTTTATGGGCTCCTCACTGTACTAATTTAAAAACGAATAAAATAAGCCATAGAGTACAGATAACTGTACGTTGTTTTAGTTGTTTAAAACGTCATATTACGTAGTTTATAGGAGAACGACATACAGATCATTCCTATCGCACTACAACATCGGAATTGACTGTGAGCAAAGGTAAGAACAGTTATACTTCACTTCGTTAAATTCGTTTTGTGACGTGTTTAGAAATTTCACATGGCCTACAATTTCTTCCTGAGAATGCAACAAAGTGAGTGCTTAGTAATCCCCCGTCAGATTCTTTACGTGTAATAGGTTAACTGGTAAAGTGTTCCATCCAGGCACAGATGCAGCCGTCCTTTGCAGATGGTAATCAGTGGTGTTGTAATTTGGAATCGCCGAGAATGACTGTCTGCCACAGACATTTTTTTTCTTGTGCTGTACTTTTAATTGTTGCACATAAGTACTCAACAGATTTTCCAGCATTTGAAAGCTTTGAAATTTGTCTTTTCGTTAGCACATTAAATTCACTTATAGAGAAGATTCAGTCATGCACTGTAAAGTTAGGAGTTCCTTTCACACTCTGTGAATATATTTTCTATCCTTTTTCATCCGGGCCTTGGACCGGCACTGGCGAAGTTAAAAATATATTTTTCTTTTCTTTTCTGCTTTTTTATATTTTTTGTTCTCGAAGTTTTCTGATAGTGTTGTTGTATTCGTTCTGTGCTGCGATTAGTAATTCGGTGTGTGTGGTAATTTTCAAAATAGGGTACGACACTCAATGGTACCTTGCAAGTTTTACATTCGTACCTGCTTTCAGGATGCACTTAGTTTCCAGCAAACAGCATCTAAGCGTTAGCGTACTTTGCTTGGAATGCATACTTGTTACACTGTTTGGAAAATGCCTTCCCACAAACCTTAGAGGATTATGATCAGGACACTTTCCTCTGCCAGCTTTTCTGCGCTCTGATGCATACGTTTCCGGAAGCTCCTTTACCAGCGACAGATGAAACTCTGCTATCGAGTTTTACGACCTGTTAGCGACCTGTGTAGGCCATGAGCGTTTGAAACACGCTTATCGAGAACGTGAAAAAGAACTTCCTATACCACTTCATCTTTTTCGTATACATCAGACAGAGCTAAGCAGCATATCAGAATTGTCAACCGCTCCAATATTCAAGTTATAATCTACAATGCTTTGTGGTTTCTTAATTTTCTCTCCAGTATTCCTGTCCGTCTTTCTCGTGTCAACCATTTCTGTGGCGTTACATGTGGGAAACATACACACTCGCCTTTTGTCGCACCACCATATAGCAAGCATTGTATTAGTGCACATAAATTGAATATCTCCCCGTTTCAGTTTCTTCTGAAGTTTCGGCATGTTGTGTCTGTTCTTACACACAGTATCATATGCGTTTGTCCCATGACTATGAAGCCAAGCCAGGAAAATAAGTCTGGGTTTGAGTTCCAATTATCGAGGTAGAGGGTATGTTCACGTTCTAAATAGGCTTTATTAGTGTAGCCATTACGTCACCATTTTTCCCCAAATCGTGGAACTGTTTCTGCTGATGTCCCTGTACAAACAATGAAATCCAAGATATAGCCAGTCTTACAACCACATAGCACAAATGTTTTTATTCCGAATCTACTCCGTTTCAATGGAACGAATTGCCTGAAAGACAACCGTCCTTTGCAATGATGAATGTTTGTTATTATTCAGAGTTTCTGACGTGGATTAAATGCACAACGGAAAGCTGTGCGAACTTTATCGACAATGTTCCCAATTTTGAATAATCTCTCTCCTCCAGTATTAGCAGAGTTGTCACTGAAATGTAACAGTCTCAGAAGTAACAAAAACTGTCTCGTGACATCAGTTCGCTAAGAACTGGAGTATTTACAACATGATCTCCGGTCCAGTATTAACTAATTTTCAGTTGTTTTTTTTTTTTTCACGCGAGGCATCAGAAGACAAACAGCTATGAAAAAGTACATTTGTTCATATCCGGTATCTTTCCACTTTGATATTCGACAATGCACTGATTCTGGAGTGTTCTCCTTGCCGAATAAATAAAACCGATTCGTTTCGTCAGCTATATATTTCATAAGTTCTTCTGTAAAGAATAACATGCAAACTGAAAGAATACTTAGCTCGTTCCCTATTTGACACAGCTGTCCCGATAGCGTATCATCAAATGCGTGATTAACTGGCCGAAAATAATTTTAGTTCCAGTCAAATTTATTGCTAAGACGAGATTTATTCGTAGGCGTTTCACTACCACTTTCTGAGTCTTCAGATTCAGAACTACTAACATCTCTTGTTGAAACACGTGACTGCATTGACACCCCAGCTGACGTGGAAGGTTTATGACTACAGCTTTCTGTTTCTGTGGAAGAGCTATTACTTTCGTCAAAATAAAGTAGTTCCTCAGTGTCGCTCCTCGTAAGAATCTCCATGATTTCTTCCTCAGTGCATCCACGATGTCTTTCCATTTTCTTTCTAAAACACAGGACGCGAAAAACACCAAAGTAAATTTCGATGAACACTGAACTTTATGCAAAGCCTACGCTCACAACAGACAGAGAATGACGACACGCTTGCCGCCAGAACTGCGAAATGCCACTGAGGCATGGGGCGGTAAGTCCGCGACTTATCTCATCGCCACTCGGGAAGCTGCGCGTCTTTATTCGTCATCAGTGCTCAGGGGCCGGGAAACGAGTGCGACTTCACTCGTCAACAGCGCTCAGGGGAAAACCGGCAGCCGCGACTATACTCGTCATTAGCACCCAGGGAGCGGCAGGCAGCATGTCGAGTAAAATCGTCAACAGCAGTCAAAGGGTTAAGGACAGGCTGTTCCAGCTCGTCGGCTCCGTTGTGAGCCGCGGAGCGCTCCCTGCTCCAGGAAGCCGCGTCGCTCGCTGTGACCAGTGAAGTGGGCCAGCACGCCGTCACGTGGCACGGCTGGTTGAGGCAGGCTGCAAGGCAAGCGTTTTGATGTGCCAGCTGCGTCTTACAAGATCGACAACCTCATACTCTTAGCTAGTGGTGACATGCTACACCAGGAAATACGATGTTCAGGAAATAAATAAGAAAGAAACAACTGTTTTACAAGAAATTGCATACTAAATTTATTGGGCCTCTGTAGCTTGACATTTTCTTTTCATTACAAGATCGGAAATATCGGGCGTCAAAGTGTTCGCAGCGTTAATGCGGAGGATGGCCTTCGTTGTTGCATCCTGAAGAAACGATCGTTCCTTACTTTTTACTCTTTTCATGGCTGAGAAAAGCTGCACACAACAATACTTAGACTCAAAAATGCACATGAGCTGAGCGGCATTGTTGTGAAGCTTGGGAAACGTTTTTTGCTGTAATGAACGATACCATCGTGACAAATCCAGGGTGTTGTAGTACCTCTCTTTCAACAAAGTTGAATTTTGCAAATCAATAACCTCCAATTGAAGTGACGATGACAAGTCATGGGGGAAACTGAAAAAGGAGTGCTGAACACCTTAAGTTCCATTTCCAAACTAGTGAGGTCTCGGAATCGTGTTTCAAACGACGTGGTGAGCTGCTTTAACTTTGCTTGGTAATCGCCGAAAGTAGTACCTTCAGGTAGTTTTAAAGAAACAAGACGATTGAAGAAGGTTAAATGTCCATCACTCATCTGCCTCTCAAATAAACATAACTTTTCCATGAACGCTTTGATCTGGTCGTGCATGTCAATGATTAGCTGCCCTTTACCCTGAAATGACAGATTTAAATTATTCAGATGCATAGTTATGTCAGCTAGGAACGCCAGGTCTGATATCCTGCCCGCAGCTCGTGGTCGTGTGGTAGCGTTCTCGCTTCCCACGCCCGGGTTCCCGGGTTCGATTCCCGGCGGGGTCAGGGATTTTCTCTGCCTCGTGATGGCTGGGTGTTGTGTGATGTCCTTAGGTTAGTTAGGTTTAAGTAGTTCTAAGTTCTAGGGGACTGATGACCATAGATGTTGAGTCCCATAGTGCTCAGAGCCATTTGAACCATTTTTTTTTTCTGATATCCATTTTATATCTTTCAGACAATGCATTTCTCCCCTTTCATTTCGAAAAAAGGGATATTTCCTCACGAATGGTTAAGAAAACATCAAGAACTTTTCCCCCACTCAGCCAACGAACTGTGCTGTGGTAAGGTATATCCCCATACTCCGCTTCCATATCTTTCAGGAATCCTTTGAACTGGCGATGATTCATACCGTGACGCCGCACAAAATTCACACACTTCACGGCATCTTTCATTGCGCCACCTAGCTCTACTGTTTCAGCACACAGTGCCTCTTGGTGAATAAAACAATGAAGAGTCAAAATGTCTTCCCCGAATTCGTCCCTGAGTTAAGTTTTCAAACGAGAAGCAAAACCTTGGTGATGCTTTCTACCTGATCGTAGTGCGCTGCGTGAAGGTGTATAATGTCGTTGTATATTGTACCTCTTCGCAGAATTAAATACTTTATGACATACAAGACACTGCGGACGACCATCCCTCTCAATGAATAGAAAGGTATCCTCCAATAGAGGTACAGGGCTCCCGCGGCTAGTCATAGCTGTCACTAACACGGATTATTGCGTCAGCTGCGGCTGCATGCGGCCAGGGGGCAGGCAGTGAGTTCACTTTCCCCGTCCACGTGGGCTCCGAGCTGCCGCAGTGAGCGCTCTGGAGCGCTCCGGCTCCCTGGAGCTCGGTTGGAACAGCCTGGTTAAGGAAAAGTAATCTGGTGTCTACCTCCTGCCTGGTGAAATGAATCTTAGATTAATCTCACTGATATGTTCATGAAAACGACCCAGTTCTTGAAACTTCCTGGCCGATTAAAACTGTGTGCCGGACCTAGACTCGCACTCGGGACCTTTGCCTTTCGCGGGCAAGTGCTCTACCAACTGAGCTACCCAAGCACAACTCGCGCCCCGTCCTCACAGCTTTACTTCTGCGAGTACCTCGTCTCCTACCTTCCAAACTTTCAGGAATACTAGTTCTGCAAGTTTCGCAGGAGAGCTTCTGTAAAGTAGGCCGGACATTGTAGCCGAGCGGTTCTAGGCGCTTCAGTCTGGAACTGCGCGATCGCTACGGTCGCAGGTTCGAATCCTGCCTCGGGCATGGATGTGTGTGATGTCCTCAGATGTTGAGTCCCACAGTGCTCAGAGCCATTATATATATATATATATATATATATATATATATATATATATATATATATATATATATATATATATATAGGGTGTTTCAAAAATGACCGGTATATTTGAAACGGCAATCAAAACTAAACGAGCAGCGATAGAAATACACCGTTTGTTGCAATATGCTTGGGACAACAGTACATTTTCAGGCAGACAAACTTTCGAAATTACAGGAGTTACAATTTTCAACAACAGATGGCGCTGTGGTCTGGGAAACTCTATAGTACGATATTTTCCACATATCCACCATGCGTAGCAATAATATGGCGTAGTCTCTGAATGAAATTACCCGAAACCTTTGACAACGTGTCTGGCGGAATGGCTTCACATGCAGATGAGATGTACTGCTTCAGCTGTTCAATTGTTTCTGGATTCTGGCGGTACACCTGGTCTTTCAAGTGTCCCCACAGAAAGAAGTCACAGGGGTTCATGTCTGGCGAATAGGGAGGCCAATCCACGCCGCCTCCTGTATGTTTCGGATAGCCCAAAGCAATCACAAGATCATCGAAATATTCATTCAGGAAATTAAAGACGTCGGCCGTGCGATGTGGCCGGGCACCATCTTGCATAAACCACGAGGTGTTCGCAGTGTCGTCTAAGGCAGTTTGTACCGCCACAAATTCACGAAGAATGTCCAGACAGCGTGATGCAGTAATCGTTTCGGATCTGAAAAATGGGCCAATGATTCCTTTGGAAGAAATGGCGGCCCACACCAGTACTTTTTGAGGATGCAGGGACGATGGGACTGCAACATAGGGCTTTTCGGTTCCCCATATGCGCCAGTTCTGTTTATTGACGAAGCCGTCCAGGTAAAAATAAGCTTCGTCAGTAAACCAAATGCTGCCCACATGCATATCGCCGTCATCAATCCTGTGCACTGTATCGTTAGCGAATGTCTCTCGTGCAGCAATGGTAGCGGCGCTGAGGGGTTGCCGCGTTTGAATTGTGTATGGATAGAGGTGTAAACTCTGGCGCATGAGACGATACGTGGACGTTGGCGTCATTTGGACCGCAGCTGCAACACGGCGAACGGAAACCCGAGGCCGCTGTTGGATCACCTGCTGCACTAGCTGCGCGTTGCCCTCTGTGGTTGCCGCACGCGGTCGTCCTACCTTTCCAGCATGTTCATCCGTCACGTTCCCAGTCCGCTGAAATTTTTCAAACAGATCCTTTATTGTATCGCTTTTCGGTCCTTTGGTTACATTAAACCTCCATTGAAAACTTCGTCTTGTTGCAACAACACTGTGTTCTAGGCGGTGGAATTCCAACACCAGAAAAATCCTCTGTTCTAAGGAATAAACCATGTTGTCTACAGCACACTTGCACGTTGTGAACAGCACACGCTTACAGCAGAAAGACGACGTACAGAATGGCGCACCCACAGACTGCGTTGTCTTCTATATCTTTCACATCACTTGCAGCGCCATCTGTTGTTGAAAATTGTAACTACTGTAATTTCGAAAGTTTGTCCGCCTGAAAATGTACTGTTGTCCCAAGCATATTGCAACAAACGGTGTATTTCTATCGCTGCTCGTTTAGTTTTTATTGCCGTTTCAAATATACCGGTCATGTTTGAAACACCCTGTATATATATATATATATAATAAAAAAAAAGGTAATCACCTCTAGCGAGACGGTGATTCGCTGAAGCCATACTTGGCGACGCAGACGCGACATGGTGGAAAGATCCCCATTATATAAGAGCATTTTGAGACTTAAAATTAAGACACTCTCTCTCTCTCTCTCTCTCTCTCTCTCTCGTCTCACAGCAGATTGCACAGGTTTGTGGAAATAAGCGAGGGCGTTGAGAGCTTTGCTTTCTGTGAAGTGAAGATGATACGCTCGTACAGTGGCGACAGATAGCAAAGCGGTAGTTAATTATTCCTGCGGGAATTTTTGCGGATAAAGAAACTGCTCCAATCCATAGCGAGTGTGCAAGAGCCATTATTTTGACTATAGAAAGATTAACGCTCTACAGAACTAAGGAAAGTTGTGACTGAGTGAATTCAGTCAAGGCCAGAGAAGGGAACTAGCGTTTCAGATCCAGCACGGAGACAACGCCATTGCAGATGCCACTTGGTAAAGTACCATCGTGCATTAGGCCACACTAAATGTTGAGTCTAGAGTTTTCTCACTCCAAATTGTGTACGCTTTGACAATTGAATATCAAAAGCTAGGATACTAACCTACCCTCACATTGAGTACATAGTTCATTGGCACAAAAAGTAAATTTATTCTCCAACAACTCAGTGCATTGACTAGCTACGACAATGCAAATTTAAATGAGCTGATGAGGATTTTTAATAATCCTTCTTTCCTCTGAATAAAAAATTTCATGTGTAGAGATAACGATTTTATAATCGTAATTTCAATGTGTCCAAGAGTTGAATATTTTGTTGTTGGATGTCAAAAGTAATTGAACATGATTGTTGTTTATCACTTGACCCCTGAAAGCAACAGTTAATAAATTACATCTAGAATAAAAAAGGGAATAGCTGTTTTGTTTTTCTATAATAGATCCCAAACTTTCTCTTTTATTAATTCATGCATCCTAGTTACCTGACAGCAGCATTTCTAATGATTTTTGTTACGATCTGCACCTGACATTAGCTGCCTTACAGAGCCAGGTTCATATTTATTTAGACTGTCTGACACCCTAGGTTTGAGAAGACAGTTCAGATGTTTTGCCTATTTGCACACTAAGTGGTAAGCTAAGTTTGCACACATTAGTACACTTGCTGTGCAGATACAAAGGTCGGACATTCAACAAAATGGCGACTCATCCAGGATTCGAAATTACTGCATTCTGATAGATTGAGGGTTTGCTTTTGATAGGTACAAAACACACAAACCTCCAAAGCAATAACCTGACAAATTGGAAAAAAATATAAATGTGACTCAACTGTGTAGTAAATGTAGATAGAACTGTATTCATGTATTTCTTATTTGCTGAAGCACCACATCGTTCATTTGGGTTGTGTTGAGCACTGACATAACTCCAGTAACAAAAGGCTATATAAAAGACGAGGAAACGGGTTCAAATATTAAATATAGGACCGTGGATGATATGTTGGGGTAGAATCAAGTCTTATGATCAGATGTTAACGCGTAGTCAGGTTCGGAAAATTCACGAACAACGACTGTTAGTGGAACGCTCAAAAATGACAGACAATAATCAAAAAATGGTTCAAATTGCTCTGAGCACTATGGGACTTAACTGCTGAGGTCATCAGCCCCATAGAACTTAGAACCACTTAAACCTAACCTAGGGATATCACACACATCCATACCCGAGGCAGGATTCGAACCTGCGACCGTTGCGGTCACGCGGTTCCAAACTGCAGCGCCTAGAACCGCACGGCCACACCGGCCGGCAGAAAATAATCGATTAATACAACTAGAACTTATGGAAGATCTTGATAGGATCGAGCTGGACACGCAACAGTTTGATCAGCGTGAACAACACGAGACAGAACACGTAGAAATACCGAATGAGACCGAAAATGCAACACGTGATGATCAGTACGGTCCAAAGAATGCACATGAGAACGGCGTTGCTAATGAATCAGGCGCGGAGTCTGTAGATAGTGACTTACAGCATATTGAACCGAATGTAATCATATTGAATCAGTCAGGCTTGCAGTTGCATAAAAGAGCGAATGTTAGTGCTCCTACACTATGTTCGGAAGTGAAGGAAAGAGTTCACGAAAAACGAGATAGGGAACGGTTACATCAGAAGGCAACTGGCGAAAATGGTGTAAATGAAAACGCCAACATATTTGAAATGTTGCAACAATCTCAGGAATCAGAAAAGCGTATAGAGGGGCGCATAACACATCAAACAACACAGTTTCAAGAATAAGAAAACCGTATTGAAGGGCGCATAACACAAGAACAAAAGAAATTAGAAGGGTGCATAACACTGGGCCTGAAAGAAACTAACAAGGAAATACAAAAAACGTAACAAGGAAATACAAAAAACGCGGTATAATATTGAAGGCTAATTAGATCAAATGCGAACTGTAGCTAAGGAAGCGTAAATCACGCTGCAAACGCTCGTTACAGGGCACAAACAATTGAGAACAGAGATTGACACTGTCCAAATAGACATGATTACGTTGCGTGAAGATACGCAACAAAGTGTCAAACAGGTTAAACAACAGGTCGAAGCTTTTGCCATCGAAGCGACGACGAAGGCGAAACACGTTATTGATGACACGGCGTCTCATAAAAGAGCAACAAAAGCAGCATTAAAGAAATTCGATGCTCGTATTTTAAAAATACAAGAGAAAAATGAACACCAATGTCAACGGCTGAGATCGGAAGTTCTACGTTCGATCGAAAGTCGTGGTGACGTAGAAAGCATTAGTGAGGAGTAGCAGACGACGACAGAATCCACTTTAGTGTCGGTAGATACTTCGTGGATTGCGACCACTTGTTGAAGAAAAAATAACAGGCCAATCTGGAATACAAGAGCGTGGTTAGCAGCAAGGTTCAGTACGTCAAGCACAAAGCGTGACATACGCTGATCAAACCATAGGGACGCGTTGCAACGCCACAACCTGTAGGACGAATACCGACGGGTTACAGTACTATGTCTAACGAGCCAGAATTGCTTACACGTCAAGATACAGAGGCGGTAGCGGGCATTATGCACGCATATTGCGTAATGAGACGTGCAAGTGATCCTACGGCACAAATATCACAGAATGGAACGAGTTACACACGTTTGCGTAGATTTGACGCAAAAAAAAAAAAAAAAAATGGCTCTGAGCACTATGGGACTTAACATCTGAGGTCATCAGTCCCCTAGAACTTAGAACTACTTAAACCTAACTAACCTAAGGACATCACACACATCCATGCCCGAGGCAGGATTTGAACCTGCGACCGTAGCGGTCTCGCGGTTCCAGACTGAAGCGCCTAGAACCGCACGGCCACACCAGATTGCAGATTTGACGCAAACCAAGGACAGAATTCCAGTCTTCATAACCCAGCAGGTACATCACAGAGAGAAGCGAGAGGTTTTGATGATAACCACTTTCTTACAGTGTGAAAATACCGGCACTATAAGGAAGATGCAAATATTCTCCACCCCCGCACATTAATTGACCAATTTAAAGTAGGAATACCGACAATTGGCCACTGAAATACAAGTTTTTTATTTCCGCACATATGGAGGGAAGTGTTGCTGAAACTATGTAGACGATAGCAGAAACTTGCGATTCGTATGATTCGTTTAGAGCTGCCTTCATAGCAAGATATTGGTCTCCTGAGGCTCAGATGAGAATAAAATATGGATTATTACAAAATGTCTCATCCGAAAATTCGCGTGAGAAAACAGCAGGCAGATTCTTTGAGAATATGGCTAAAAGGAACCAATACTTAGATAACCCATAAAGCAACGGAGAACTGATTCAAATATGCAAAACGAATCTGTCAAAGAAGTATCAACAAGCCTTGATAGGACGTGGGGGAGATAATGTAGAAACTTTCATAGGCGTTTTGAGAGAAGTAGAATTCATGTATGAAAACGAAGCTCAAAGACGTCGCGATTCAGGACGGAGTAATTCTGAAAGAACACGTAATAGTAGGGAGAATAACAATAATGGTAGGGATCATAGGCCAGTATATGGATTGAATTTTGGACGAAATGGGAATAATTACGGAAACAGGAGTAGTGGAAACACTAGGCCACAGCGTAATGGATATGGTTTTAATAGTGGTTGGAACAGGCGGAATATAGACGAAAACAGGAATGGAAACTGGATAACTCGGGATAACCGACAGACTGACTTTAATCAGCGATTTGCAGGATCGCTGATTGAAGTGAGAGAAAGGAGATGCGGAGGTGATGCGAGAACGCAGCCACAGGCAAATACTTCTGGTAATTACCGGAGAAACGAACCACAGATGGAGGTTGAATTACTACCACCAAATCCTGGGAAGCGTGAGGATTGACTGACGTTAGGTATTGCAGGAGTTCAAGCAGACAACACACTTTCTGCAGAAACGGAATGACAAGGCGTCCGCAGCAATAAGTAGGTTAAGGGGTGACGTAGAAGAATCGGAATTGGGAACAGGAACGACAGAAAGATCATAAAAGGTATCTGCACAGATACTACAAATAGGGAGGAAGTCACAACTGAAGTGATGGGACGAGATAGGTTGGATTGACACTGACGATGAACTCCCAGCATTACCTAGTAATGGACCATTTCATTATGACGAAGCGTTAATGTATATGGTGCAGATATTTGATTCAGCACAGACGAAAAATGATTTTCACCGGGATAATACATATCCTACTGTAACCTGTAACGCTACAATTGATCAAGACGATAGTATTATCCAAAAAAACACGGCTAATACAAGTCACAGAAAAAAGAAGTACGCATAAGTACACCTGATCAAAAGTTCGACACGCTACAGAATCTACTACTATGCTTCCACAAAACTTTGGAAGAATATCAGGAGTAGTCTGAGGCATTGTGGATTGCGGGAATCGAACAAAATCGGGAAGAACAAGTTGATAATGGGGGGTAGGGGGGGGGGGGGGATGACAGGGAAAATATCCCGTCGGGATCAGAAAACGAACCAGATTATAAAGTATGTGAACAGTCTGTATACATTTGAATCTGATTTATCAATTTTGGCACAGGCGAGGACATAGTGCGGCAATATTAACGAGACTATGTAATCATCACACCAGACACAGAGAACAGCGTCGTAATAAATGACGACACAGCTGAAAATTTGAATCTGCAATTCTCAGTGGCAGATAACAAATATGATAACGAGTTGAATCAGGTTGCGAGTACACATACACTTAACGTAGAATCTGACTCGTCAGAATCTAAGTGTGAAGTACTGTCACACTTAAAGAACACTTGCCAGGCTCTAATATCCAAATTAAACACGATTACACAGATGTGTGACGAGGAGACAAACTTAAACGAAGTAGAAACGTGTGAAAATAAGGATTTAAAATCTAGATTGGTTACTTTAGAAGCTGATCTAGAAGCAGCGAGACTAAAGTTAGACAATTAAAAAAAAAGCAGTACTTACCCCAAACTCTCGATGAAAACCATCAAATGTTAGTGGAAAATGTTACGTCACAACTGGATGTTGCGTCAAACACACTGACATCGGTTAAATTACGAAGTAATTGAGGACATATTAGTGGACGAAGTCGAAGACGAGAGTACTTCAGAGATAAGTCCGATACTTCGTGTAACAGTCAAGGGTATTGTCGTTAAGGCAATAGTTGATAGAAGGAGCGAGTTAACGGCGATATCAGAGCCGTTATTCAATCGTTGCATTGGTGAAAATGACTTATTAGTGTTAAAAATACGAAAGGTCAAAGTACATGTACCAATTATGGGACGTTCGTCGAACGTCGCAAGGCAGACAACACTCGCATTTGACTGACAGGGTCATGTACCAAACAAACAGAAGAAAGACCCAGAGGTGTTAAGGGTCAAACATAAGTGGAAATACAAGAACTCGGTTGACACTCGTTAGCATTATTTCCTGAAGAATGACGTGCTGTTCTACAGATGAGACCACAAGTACAAGTTTATGGACAGTGTGTGTTCCTGATGAACTCATGAACAAATATATAAGGTACACTCACTTAAGTAATGGGCACTTTGGGGCGAAGAAATACTTTTATGAAACTTAAAGAGACCGCACATTTCCCCAACATGGGAAGACGTATTCGGCAAGTACTCAAAAAATGTAAGTGTTGTCAACGTGCCAAAAAAGTTTCTTTTCAGACTAGACCACCACTGTCACCCATAATACCGAAAAAGCTAGAACATTTAGCAGCAACAGATTTGATGGGACCATTGCGAAGGACAAGGAACGGGAACACGTTTATCTTTGTAGTTTTAGAGTTAATGTCGAAGTATGTCACTTTGACCCCTTTGAAACGTGCAACTGGTGTTACGATCAGTAAGGCACTACAACGTGATTTCCTCAAGCTGGTGGGGCATGTAGAAAGGTTAATTTCGGATAATGGGCCCAAATATAGGTCTAAACCTTGGTTGGTGACTTTAAAAAGACAAAATTAAACCCATCTTCATATCCTGGTACAAACCAAGCGCCAATTGTTCAGAACGAACGATGAAGGATATTTGAACATGGTGTCGTCTGTACCGCAGTTCACGACATACCACATGGAATGCCAATTTACATCATTTACAGACTATTATTAACGAAATGCCGTACAGTACTACACGATTACCACCAGTCACATTGCTCAAAAATAAGACCAGTAGACAGAGTAAGAGAAGTTTTACAGTCCCTTTCACATGGGTACTGACTGTAGGACAGTTGGTACTTGTTAGAACTCACTTATTATCTAATAAAGGAAAACAGGTTTGCTATAAATTTTATCCAGTTTATAAGGGACCCATGTTAATTAGAAAAGTGGTTCATGCAAATGTGGTAGAATTGGTGAATCCGAGAACGGGAAAAAATATAGGTCTACATCACATCAGCCACTTTAATGCTTATAATGAATAATAATTCTTGCAGTGGTCATACAACAATTAGCCATGAAAACTAAAATATAAATGGATAATAGATGATACAGCAAAAGAATGTAGATATATTTCGTATAGCAGCAGATCTCAAGAGGCAGACAGGACGAGCTACAAACATGTAAATATTCAAATATAGGTACAATAATGCTAATTATTTAAATCATCAAAGTAGGTTAGGGAAACAACTAATTGCATGATGTAATAATTAACTAACCTACACATTATCAATCCATGCTTATTCAAGAATAAAGGAACCGTTATAAAATGAAGTAACTTAATGTGTCAGAGAGATATATTTTAATTTCGTCTGTACAGTACTGAAAAAAAAACTACTTAAACATTCATTTCGTATTATTCATGTAAACCTTCAAATGTAAAGCTCATAGTAAATTTAGATAAAGAAACTTGTAAGTAGTAGCATTAAGCAAAAGTCATTGTAAAACAAATGAAACACAGAAGGCACGCAACACAAAGTCAGTCAATCTTCTGAGGAAGGGAGCTTAGCTGACGACAGAAGCAGAAAGTCGACGGGAATTACGGTCTGAGTGTGAGAGTTTATACGATTGCACTATATGGCATTGGTGAGAAACCGAAGACAGAAGTAAGGAATTTACTGTCCCACGCTTCCCAATAGTGCGGCCACCGAGCCAGGTGTTTTTGCCGCACAGCTGCGAAAAAGGCCAAGCGAACCCATTAGGCTGAGAGACAAAACAGCAAACCGTCTGCAACAGCTCATTAGTACAACCACCTGGAAAAATAAACTCAGAATATTTCTCTCAATATACCAGATGGAGAGGCTGATAAACTGAATACAGATATATCACTTCCGAAATTATCTATTCAGGCTTGACCGTATCTCATAACAACATAACTGGCAGTCCTTCTGAATAACTTTCGCTGAATAACATATCCTATCCCTATGTCCGAGAAGTTGCAATTTCCAAGAAAGAAGACATGAAGACACATCAAGTAACGAAGAGAAGAAAGCGCCCCAAGATGAGGGCTGAAGACAGCAAGATTGCTTTCTAAATGCTGTACCTTAAACCAGTATGAGATTTGGCAGAAACAGAAAACAATATTCGACAAAATCTTGGCAGTTATTTCGTTCTATAAAACCAACCAAAGGCGGTCAAACCATCAAACAGAATACGCATAATGGGGAAATCAAAATGCAGCAAACATTGAGGGCCTACACGCATCAACATCGATGGCAATTACACCAATAAAGGAGTACGCGATCTATGTTGTCACGTCATGGCATTGCCCTGGACGAGCAGTTTGTTGTCAAAACAATGCAACATCGAATCAACCATGTAATGGCATTCGTGCTCGAACACTCAGAACTGTAAATGTCGATAATCATCATCAACATCGCGCAGAGTCTACAACTGACTAGGAGCATCAACCACCACTGTTCGACAGCAGCATCGGAAAGCAAAACCAACCCAAATTTTAAAGTGTAAAGTGTGTTAAGAAACAAAGTGACGCGTGTGACGAATGCATAGTAATATTTTAAAGAGTGCAAAAGATAATCACTTCAGCAAGGAGTTGAGATGCCTGTAAATATTCAGTCGCACGTGTACCACTAAGAATTTTGTACTTTGTGTGTTTCATTTGCATTTTGTAATTCGATTTGTACATTTTTAAAGTCTATTCATAAATGTACAATGTTTTATATTTTATATTTCATGTGTAATTTGTAAATGTCCATTCAAGCTAAATATATGTTAATAAAAATTCGTGTACTGTAGATTTTTTGGAAGCATGTTTGTAATGATAAATAATATCAATGAATATTAAGTTTGCGTTAATGTGTATGGAAAAATGGAAAAATATTAACTATTTTAAATATATAATGTCCACTTATGTATATAGAGGTCTGTTTATGATGACAATTTTCAATAGTGATGTAGCATTTAAGTGCTGTTGAGAGTAGGTATTCGAGAAACGAATGCTCCCTTACCTTCACTCATCTTTCACAATCACCAATATCATGAATGTTTGAGAATTGCGGAATGCCTCAAGTTATTGCAAAGAGAGAATCTAGAGGGTGGATAAACCATTTTAATAGAAGTTAACCACAAATACTAGAGAAATTGTTGTAAGATTAGTCAAGTAACTATCTATAAAGGACTGCAACGCCACATAATAATAATCTAAACAGAAAATGATGTGTAAAGCAATACATTTCAAATGAAAATATAATGTTAAAACGACATCATCTAGCATAAGATAGAAAAGTAGCTGGACAATGATTAAATTATTTGAATTTATAATTTTGTGCTGCAATGATCAATGCCTCAACCACTGATCGCAACAGCACAAAATTAATGCGGAAGGGACAGCATGTGTAAGGCATACGGATTTTATGGACCTTACATGAGCTTGATCCATAATGACACGACGATACAGTATGAGATCCTCAGAAAATAATAATTATATCAACAAAAGGCAATTGCGGTTAATCTCATGTACCCAAAAATAACAAAACAATATCTACCAATATATGGACTAGCATGAATAAACAAGTTAAAGTGAAATGCAATTTGGAGACTAACAGAGCAGGTGGTTAATGATATCATAAAACTCCCATTCAGCAAGAGAACGGCGACCATCAGCACAGAAAGGGATGAGGCCAGAACAATACATTATTCCTTTTAACATAAATAAGGCGGGGACCGAGGGTAAGAGGCTGCACGTCATTAACAGGTCTAGGCTGCGACCCAGCAAGAAAAATAACAAAATTTATTCACCTCTAGAGGGACGGTGGTTGGCTGAAGCCATATTTGCCGATGTAGACGCGACGCATTGGGGAGATCCCCATTATATAAAAGCATTTAGAGAGCTAAAATTAGGTCTCTCTCTCTCTCATCTCGCAGTGGTCTGCACAGGTTTGTGGAAATAAGCGAGGGCGTTGAGAGCTTTGCTTTCTACAAAGTGAGGGCGATACACTTCACGTATCGTGTTGACAGATAAGAAAGCGGTAGTTAATTATTTATTCCTGCGAGAATTTTTGCGGATAAAGAAACTGAGCACATCGCTCCAACGCATAGCGAGTGTGCAATAGCCATTATTTCGACTAGGGAATGATTAACGTTCTACGGAACTCAGGAAAGTTGGGACTGAGTGAATTCAGTCAAGGCCAGAGTAAAGAACTAGCGTTTCAGTTCCAGCATGGAGACAACGCCGTTGCGGATGTCGCTTGGTAAAGTACCATATCGTATAAGGCCGCAGTAAATGTTGAGTCTAGAGTTTGCTCACTCGAACTTGCATACACTTTGACCATTGAATATCAAAAGCTAGGACACTAACCTACCCTCACATTGAGTACGTGGGAGTTTTTTCATTGGTTCAAAAAGTAAATTTATTCTCCACCAACTCAGTGCATTGACCAGCTACAACAATGTAGATTTAAATGAGCCGATGAAAAATTTTAATAATCATTCTTTCCTGTGAAAAATTTTTCATACGTAGAAAAAAATGGCTCTAAGCACTATGGGACTTAACATCTGAGGTCATGAGTCCCCTAGACTTAGAACTACTTAAACCGAACTAACCAAAGGACATCACACACATCCATGCCCAAGGCAGGATTTTAACCTGCAACCGCAGCAGCAGCGCGGCTCGGGACGGAAGCGCCTAGAACCGCTCGGCCACAGCGGCCGGCTTCCATATGTAGAGATAACGATTTTATAATCGTCATTTCAATATGCCCAAGAATTAAATATTTTGTTATTGAGTGTCAAAAGTAATTGAACATGATTGTTGATATCGCTTGACCCCTGAAAGCAACAGTTGATAGATTGTATATACAATAAAGAAGGGAATAGCTGTTTAGTTTTTCTAGAATAGATCCCAAACTTTCACTTTTTTTAATTCATGCATTCTAGTTAAGTGACAGCAGCATTTCTAATGATTTTTGTGACGATCCGCACCTGAAGTTACCTGCCTTACAGGGCCAGGTTCATATCTATTTAGACTGTCTGGCACCCTGGGCTTTAGAAGACAGTTCAGATGTTTCGTCTATTTGCGCACTAAGTTGTAAGCTAAGTTTGGACACATTAGTACACTCGCTCTGCAGATACGAAGGTCAGACGTACAACACGTTCAGTGAGTGCCCTTGGTGCTTCATAGCCGATGTTGGCCTTTAATATAAAAGAAGTATCAGAGGACGGATCTTCTGATTTATCACGAGCAACATATGTAAAAGAAGATACGTTTTGGATAACAGCATCAACATTTTTAAGTCCTAACATCAAGTACAGTTCTTTACAATTACTATAACATGTTTTAAGGCTTTCAAAACATGCACTTAGTTCCATCACTTTCACAGACTTCTCATTGAACCGTTAACCAGTTTCATTAATCATACTTTTCACAAATTACATTTTCCGTTATTTGCTTCTCCTTCATAAAGAGAACCCTTTTAATTCTTGTTGTGTTCACTTGTAGATTTTTAATTTTATTTAGTGTTTCATGTTCCATGCTGGGTTAATCGAAATCACAAAGGCTGTTAATGCCAGTTGAAGGGTAAAACCGGTATGAAGCCACTTTTGATATCAATTTGATATCAAATTATTTATGCAAATTAATTGATTAATTAATTCCTCCGTGCCTCCCATCCCAGATGATGTTTTCGGTTTTCTCTGGCCGATACGTGGATCCCTTCCCCCAACACGTCTCTCAGAAATCCCTTCCACTTCCCCCTCCCCTCCCCTCCCCCCCACCACCACCACACGTGGAAAAGGGGGGAAACTCGCTCAGTCTGCATTGAACTGCCGAACTGGGATGATCAATATAGTATTTATTTAAACAATTTCACCCCGTTTATTTATTTAAACAATTAGAGGATGTGGCCCCCATCGCCCCCTCCCTCACCACCTCTCTCAGAAAACAAATGGCGGGAAAACCACTCAGTCTTTGTTGGACTGTTGGATGGGAGGATCTGACGTCAGTAGGATAATATATCCGTCAATCACATAGCATTAAACAATTTAAGGCACTGGAATATTGTTTAAACAATTTGCAGGACAGAAGACGGTGTGAAATACTGTTTGTTAGCTAGCTTGCAGGGATGGATTTCGCACAGTTTATTTATTTACTTCTAAAGGTCACAATACAACTTGAAATTGACGATGTCACACAACAGGTGTTAAAAAATTCACAGTACCAATCGAAATTAGTCGCACGCAAACTCAGACACTACATAGAGCGCCCCATCGTCACAAACTCGAAGTAATGAAATATCCCTGTAACTCCAAATAGGACACTCACCACTTTTCGAGTTTTAGCTGCTTGTTTGAAGGTACTGACAGAGAGAAAAATTTCTGAGTCCTTCAGTTGCAGTAACTTTCATCACTTTTCTGAAACGCTGAGTGAGCTTGGTTCATTTTAAGGCTCTTATTTTTGCTTTCTCTACTTTTCGAAGCACACTTGTGTGTAAGCACATACAGGAAAATCAGAAAAATTACGTATTTAAAAGTTCATATTTCGAAGTCCACAACAGATCATGAAAAAACAAAAATGAAAAAACCAGACAAAACAAAGACACACAGCAGATCTGATGTCTTGAAGATTCTCCTAGAATTCGAAGTACTTTCCTACAAATAAGAAAAATGACTGGAATTTTCAGTGAATTTTCGTTGTCCTTCAGCTGCTGTTATGAAGATGAATTAAAGGCACAGTGGCGGGTGGGGGACAGCATCCAACCTGTCCGAACCAGAGGAGGCTGGTCTGCCTGGACTTTGTCTCTGAACACTCGAACAAAGAAGACATCACATGACTCTCTGAAGGCACAGAGCTTTCCCTGGATTCCTTGTTCTGCCCGTCTTGTTAGCACCAGTCCGTAGGTACTCCCATTGCCCCCTCCCCCCCCCCCCCCACCAAGGATGTCTTGAGACTTTCTGACGTCATGGAACTTCCTGCTAATGGAGCATTCTGGTCCGTTCTTACTGGATTTACCCGTCAAATAGCTGCTGCTGGTGTGGAAGCACTGTCCGCCACTTTCTACAGATGGACAAAACACGAGAATTTCAGGGGAAGACTATTTTGTACGGATCGAAAAACATACAGCTGTCATATTGCACTGACAGTTAAACCATGCAGAAGTAGTCTACAGATCATTAAATATGGAAACTATCGCCATAGAGTAAATATCTCTGGAATGAGTATTCACATGTGCAGAACAGATTTTGTGTTGTCGACATACATTGCCGGCCTGGTCACGTGTTCTCGGGACGTCGTGTCTTTGTCCGTATAGCGCCCTGTATATTTCGAATGTCACGACATCCCTAGTACAGACGGATTCTTTTCGTACGTGTCGTGGATTATTTATATATGTTGCGCAGACATTTTAACAGTATCCATTTGATACTGGGAATAAACCAGCTGTCGGCCGCGGTGGCCGTGCGGTTCTAGGCGTTACAGTCTGGAGCCGAGCGACCGCTACTGTCGCAGGTTCCAATCCTGCCTCGGGCATGGATGTGGGTGATGTCCTTAGGTTAGTTAGATTTAAGTAGTTCTAAGGGACTGATGACCTCAGATGTTAAGTCCCATAGTGCTCAGAGCCATTTGAACCAATAAACCAGCTACGTAACTTTTAAGAGCAAGTGATATTTCATTCTGCTTCTTTGCGATAGGTGTCACAGTTCAGGTGCACTCGATTTTTGGTAGTTTTCGGTATGATACGGCACTTTATAGTATTACAGAGCCTGACGTACATTTTTGCAGTGATAGTCTTGCAAAACGACTTGACAGTACGCCAAGAAAATAAAAATTGAAGGTAAAATACATCAAAGAAGATGAATGTGTACTTTGATTAGCTACCTTCAGCCACACACGTCCAAATTTTTCTCTGTCTAAACATTCCTCTTCAAAGTGTTTTGAACATGCTTTGGAATATTTTGTGGGGACAAAATTACTTCTCTTTATTTTCTGGAGCCATATCTTTAGTCGTTGTTCATCCTTCGAGAAACTAAAATATAAACCACAAATAATCATTCTCCATGTCCTAGACACACTTAACATGGTCTCCTACTGTAACTTTATAGTAAACAAAAAGGTTTGGACACATATTATACGAAGACTATTACAAACTCCCGCTCTGTTGGATTTATCTGTCTCCAGTCTTTCAAATCTATATACATAATCGACAAGTCAATGATAAATGCATGGAGGATAGTATTTGCTGAAACAACTAACCACTCCCTTCCCTGTTCAATTAGCAAATTTACGAGAGGGAGCGATTGTTTGTAAGCTTTTGTACGAGCCGTAATATCTATTATATAGTCATAAAAAAATAGGTCTACAGAATCAAGTCTTAATTATAATGCGTCTCGAAATTTTTAAACATATACCGTGTCTCTTACTAATATGATAACTATAATTAGAGATACATGGTATGTAACCATGAAAAGTTACTATTCCTCCGTTCACATATTTTTCTTTGCATCCGTAGCAACAACAGTAATTCACCATCGCTATTACACTATCAACAAACGGTGAAAACACAACAAAAACTCTTGATATTATAAACTTCAAACTCTGCGGATAGCACACACGCATAGCTAAGTCCCGAAAACACGTGACAATCCTGGTTTAATGCTGCCAACATGCGCAGAACGCAATGCTCACTCCAGAGATATTTACTCTATGACTGTCGCCAAAGACACTTCATCAATTACACTGCTCTGCTACTGTCGAGGAAAGCTTGAATTATATGGCGGTAAAACTATCTCCAATCAGGCTACATAACCACAAACGATTGTACCGCCATACCATATCGTTGTAGTAAACACAATTCGTACGACCACCAGTCACTCACACATATACCTCAAAGACACACAGATCCCAAAAAACATAAGCAGATACACCGTATACAGTCGAAGCACTAGATATGCCTCGCGAGGTCTGTAGGTCATCCATCATGCCCAGTGGTCACGAGGCCTGACGTGCGATGAGAGCGCCCTCCGCGGACAGTAACCACTCTCCGAACTGGTGTACAAAGGCTGGCCTGGATCCGCCGGCACACAGGCGTCCGCTAACGGTACTGTTTCGGGTCTGGCCTGCTTGGTGCCGTGGTTTCTGTAAAGAGTTGCGACCATCTTCAGACCATGGGATTACAAGAACATTTACTTTCTGAGCTCTGTCGAAATACACTTCGTCAACTGTGAATTAATTCACCAATCTCGAAACTGGTATCAGCTGCAATATCCGATTTTACACGCAAAAAACGAGGTATCAGTGACACTGTTACGCTGAAATCACCGTTTACCATACGAAAATTTCCAAAATTTCATGTATTTTCACAAGTTTTGTCAGAATATCATACCATTTATGTGACTGTTCTCGATATCAAACATATAGCAGTAGGCTACCGGTCGCTTGCAGAGTATAATTCCAAAAATAGAGTGGAAATTGTATCTATAGAAAGCGGAAACTTAAGCAAGGTCATTATGTGGGACATGCTGTAACCATTAAGTGACGGGAAACTTTTCTTGTCTGTTTTCAAGATTTCACATAAAAACCTTCGCAGAGGAAACTGACAGGTCCACAGTATTTTTAACAAATAAACAGTATCAGTGATATAACAGATTCCAATCAAGCGCGGTGGCGCAGTGATTAGCACACTGCACTCACATTCGGGAGGAAGATGGTTCAACACCAAGCCTGATTTAGGTTCTCATGATTTCCGTAAATCGCTTCAGGCAAATGCCGGGATGATTCCTTTGAAAGGGCACAGCCGACTTCCTTGCCCATCATTCCCTAATCCGATGGGACTGATGACCTCGCTGTTTGGTCCCCTCCCCAAAATCAACCAGCCAGCCAACCAACAAACCAACCAACCAACCAACAGATTACAGCTCATCCTTGTTCTTTACAAAGTCAACTGAACCTTTAATACTCATAATCGTATGTGTTTCTCATGTCTAGAGAACCATAAAATGTCTATGCCACATGTTTTTCCATCATCTCGATGCAAATAAGACATCAAATCTGCGTTGTCTCAACCAAATAAAGACAGAAAATGTGCAAAATGGCAGTACGAACAGTCAACTGGTTAATTTACATGGTTGCGGATTAACTGTCCGGCACAAACACTCGCCATATTGAATCATTTCAATTTCCACATCAAAATTGGAGAATACTCGCCACACACGCGAACACAAACGCTGCTCAACACATACTGAGCATTAGTTCCCTATTTACCAGCACAGAGAGTGGCACGGTTACGTCAGCTTAACACAGTTTGACAGGCTCAGCGGCGGCTGGTGCCTTGAGCCAGAAATGTCCATTCATTCCAGCCAACAGCTAACTCTGCCACACACCCGCACACCAGATACAGTCGTCCTAGGAAACCAGCCACGTGTTTACCTGTTTAATTAAAATTAGATATTACGATTGTGGCACCAATCTGGCTGGCGTGTTTCTGGGATCTCCTGCAATGCAAAATAGCACTGCTATGCGGGTAATTGCTCCAGCTTCGCAAGTGCACCAACCAAAGTCAGGTGAACTTTGTCTGGCCTGCAGGAAGCAGGCTAGTTCCGGGGGCGCACAAAAGCAATACAGGCCGCCACATCTACAGACATGTGGAGCATCTGCCATGCTGTTTTCCTCAGCCAATTCGAGCCCATATCGCTAGACCAATAGCTAACTAGTAGTCATATGTCATGAGGGTATAATTGTCCTTGCCCAGTGAGCAACAAGCAGTTCCATCTCTGCCAGCTACTCGTGGAATTGCATTAATACATCCTGCCTCCAATGGCATTTCCAAGCATTTCGTGCAGGTTTTTAAGTCTCAAATATCCAAAATACACCAGCACCACTTACTTGATGACGCTCTTAATCTTTTTCTCATGTCATAGTGGGCCCCTCTGACGGAGGGCACTTCTCCGGCAGAGGGCACCTCTCTATGGTTGGCCTCTCGACTCCTCTGTCAATTCTCCACTCTCTTCCCGCAGACATAATTCTTTTCCCAGGGACCCAGTATGAGATATGAATTTTGTTCGGGGCCAACCCCAGTGGTTGCCAGCCACCGTTTCCCATCTCCTGGGCTGAGCTGTACTTCTAAAAAAAAACTACTTCGTGCCCATCATGGTTCCCTGTGTCCGACAGACTCTGGCACTCTGCTTCTGCTCTGTGTTCCAGATACATAGGACTAAAAGTGGCTCATTGTGCACCCAGCCAATGTATTGCTTCCACCATCCACTGTGAACAGCCTGTTGACGCCTCCACCAGCTGTCCCAATGGATTTCAACTCATCAGCATCCCTGCCTGGTTCTGTGAAGATGCTCCCAGCAGCGACCTTCCCCTCGACTCCCATACGTGTACCAGCATCTCCTTGATCTTTTTCAGGGAAGGGGGAAGATATGGCATGTTTCCAGGGTCTCCTGCAACGCCACCAACTCGCAATGTAGCACTGCAGCTTTGGTCTAACCCGCCACTGCTCACACCAAAACCGAGTTTATTGTGCGGTATCGCTCCCTGTATATCTAGTAAAGCCAACCAATGCTCTTAAATAGTGCAGAGAGTCCCTTTACCAGTTTTTTTGTTAGACGCAATTTCTTCAGGTCTAGTTGTCCCGAAAATTTTGTATCTCTTGCTCTCCAATGCCATGCATTCGAAGATTAGGTGTGATGCAGTTTCTTCACTATCATCATAGATCCTACATTTAGGGTTTCCTTCCATTATACCCATTGTTTTTGTTTATAGACCTTGGTCCAGTATCCTACGTGCTGTTTCCTAAGCCAGTTCCATAGTTCTAGTCTGATCATAGTTTTGGTGATTGCTAGGACAGGTTCCAGTCCAATGAATGGAGTCGTTGCCCCCATCTTAGCCAATCTGTTGGCTTGCTCATTGCCACAGATTACTTAGTGACCAGGGATTCACACTATGTTTACCCTATTGCTTCCCCCTAGCTCCACCAGAGCCCTGTAGAATTCTGCAACAATCGTAAATCTCATTGCAGGAGCTGCCAACGATTTCAGGGCTGCCTGAATAGATGTAGATGCTATTGTCCTTGTAGCACCTACGCATATTTTCCTCCATACATGCCCTCATTTCAGAAAGTTCAGCTTGTAATACCGAGGCCAATTTTCTTAGAGAGACAATGCCCTCCACTCTAGCTGAACCCCATACACCCTGGCCGCAGTTCCTTGTTCTGATCTCGACCCATCAGTGAACCAAACAATGTCCCCTGTTTGGTGTCTAGCTGTTTTTTCCCACTGCTCCCTGCTTCCAATTATTATATTGTAAGGCTTGTTTGTTTTGTGGTTGTAGAGCGCTCAACTACAGTGGTCATTAGCGCCCAGACTAAATTATGAATTCACCGCGAGGCACAATGTTAAAACAGCAACTAAAAAGGACAACACTACAAAAGGCACATTAACAGACAAGGGATTAAAAGAAAACAGCATAATCAAATGTCCTTAGACAGGTTCGTCAAGTGGATAAAACGAAGAATGCGAGCAGATGCTCCTGGGTCATCCGCTAAAATGTCATCCAGAGTACATGGAAGATCAATGCACAGTGTATTAAAATTCGGACAGGACGTTAAAATGTGGCGAACCGTCGGCAATTGCCCACATGGGCAGAACGGCGCCGGTGCCGGCGCAGCCGTCAGCAGATGGCGGTGGCAGAACTGGCAGTGTCCAATCCGTAACCGGGCCAAAACGACCTCCTCCCGCCGAGAAGGGCGTGAAGAGGTCGTCCAAGCCGTGGGGAGAGGTTTTAAGGCCCCAAAGCTTGTTTTCAGTAAGCGTAGACCAATCGGCATGCCACAGCGATAAAATGCGCGGACAAATGACCCTGCTAAAATCATATGACGGCACACAACAAGAAGCTGTCAGAGGCTGCAGGACCGCAGCCTTGGCATCTGCAGCTTCGTTCCCAGGGATACCGACATGGCCAGGAACCCACATAAAGGTAACTGGAGAACCGTCGTCCGCCAGCTGCTGAAGAGAGCGTTGGATCCGGTGCACAAAAGGGTGAACCGGATACGAATCACTGAGACTCTGGATGGCGCTCAGGGAATCAGAGCAGATGACATGGGCAGAATGTCGGTGGCGGCGGATGTAAAGAACAGCCTGATAGAAGGCAAATAGCTCAGCTGTGAAGACCGAACAATGGCCATGGAGCCGGTATTTGAAACTGTGTGCCCCAACATTAAAGGAACACCCGACACCGTCATTGGTCTTAGAGCCATCTGTATAAATGAAGATCGTATTAATGAACTTCGAACAAAGTTCGACAAACCGCGAGCAGTATACCGAAGCTGGGGTAACCTCCTTTGGGAGCGAGCTGAGGTCAAGGTGAACGCGAACCTGAGTCTGGAGCCAAGGTGGTGTTATGCTCTCGTCCACTCTAAAGGTTGCAGGGAGTGGAAAATCAAGCTGCTGAAGGAGGCAAAGAAAGCTAACTCCAAGGGGTAGCAGGGCAGATACATACAACCCGTATTGACGGTCGAGAGAGTCGTCAAAAAAGGAACGATAAGACGGGTGGTCGGGCATTGACAGTAGCCGACAGGCATACGTACAAAGCAGTATATCGCGCCGGTAGGGCAGTAGCAATTCACCGGCTTCAGCATGAAGACTCTCTACGGGACTAGTATAAAATGCTCCGATCGCAAGACGTAAGCCCCGATGTTGTATGGAGTTGAGGCGGCGTAAGATGGACGGCCGTGCAGAAGAGTATTCGAAGCTCCCATAATCCAGCTTTGAGCGGACGATCGACCGATATAGGGGAAGTAGGACAGTTCGATCCGCTCCCCACGATGTACCGCTGAGAACACGGAGGACATTTAGGGAACGGGTACAACAGGCAGCCAAATATGTGTGGAGACCAGCAAGTTTCCTGTCAAATGTAAGACCTAAAAATTTTGTTGTCTCCACGAATGGGAGAGCAACGGGACCGAGATGTAAGGACGGTGGGAGAAACTCTTTGTAGCGCCAGAAGTTAATACTGACCGTCTTCTCGGCAGAAAAATTGGCGACACTCCAGGAGTAAAGATGGTCAAGACAACGCTGAAGACAGCACTCCAGGAAACATGTACGCTACGCGCTGCAGTAGAGGGTAAAATCGTCCACGAAAAGGGAGCCTGATACATCAGCTGGGAGGCAATCTATTATTGGATTGATCGCTACGGCGAAGAGAGCGACGCTCAAAACTGAGTCCTGTGGCACCCCATTCTCCTGGTGAAAGGCGTCGGACAGGACAGAACCCACACATACCCTGAACTTTCGATCCATTAAAAATGCACGAATAAAAAGAGGGAGGCGACCGCAAAGGCTCCATGTATGCATGGTGCGTAGAATGCCCGCCCTCCAACAGGTGTCTTAAGCCTTCTCCAAATCAAAAAAACACAGCCAATGTCTGGCGCTTCCGCAAGAAATTATTCGTAATGAAGGTCGACAAGGTAACCAGATGGTCAACAGCACAGCGGCGCCTACGAAATCCACATTGTACATTGGTAAGTAGGCATCGAGATTCGAGCAGCCAAACCAAACGAGAGTTAACCATTCGTTCCATCACCTTACAGACACAGCTGGTAAGGGAAATGGGTCGATAACTGGAAGGCAAGTAAGTGCTTGTCCTTCCCCCGCTTAGGAATCGGGACAACAATAGATTCGCGCCAGCATGTGGGAACATGACCCTCAATCCAGATGCAATTGTATGTACGAAGAAGAAAACCTTTACCCGCAAGAGAAAGGTTCTTCAGCATCTGAATATGAATAGAATCAGGCCCTGGAGCAGAGGACCGTGACCGGGCACGTGCACTTTCGAGTTCCCGCATGGTGAATGGGGCATTATAACTTTAATGATTCGAGGAGCGGAAGTTAGATGGCCTCCTCTGTCTGTTTTCGGGGGAGGAAGGCAGGGTGGTATTGAGCGGAGCTAGAAACCTCTGCTAAAAATCGGCCAAAGGCATTGGAGACATCCTCAGGGGCCACAAGGACGTCATTCGTGACCGTCAAGCCAGAAACTGGTGAGTGGACCTTAGTGCCAGATAGCCGGCGCAGGCTACCCCAGACAACAGAAGAAGGAGTAAAACTGTTGAAGGTGATTGTGAAAGCAGCCCAGCTGGCTTTCTTGTTTTCTTTAATAACACGACGACACTGCGCACGTAATAGTTTATAATTGATACAATTCGCCATTGTAGGGTGGCATTTAAAGGTGCGTAAAGCACGTCGACGAGCACGTAAAGCATCTCTACATGCTGCGGTCCACCAGGGGACCGGTACGCGATGTGGAGAAGAAGTAGTATGAGGGATGGAATATTCAGCAGCAGTGAGAATGACTTCCCTGAGGTGTGCGACCTGACTATCGCAGCTTGCGAAGGTTTGATCGTGAAAGTTCGCCCTGGAAGAGAAGAGCCCCCAGTCTGCTTTGGAGATGTTCCAACTAGTTGAGCATGGAGAAGGGGTATGATGCAGGAGATGGATAACACAAGGGAAGTGGTCGCTCGAATACGTATCAGAAAGAGAGTACCACTCAAACTGGCGTGCAAGTTGGGTAGTACATATAGAGAGGTCTAAATGGGAATAGGTGTGAGTTGTGTCCGAAAGAAAAGAAAGGGCGCCAGTATTGAGGCAGACAAGACTGAGGTGGTTGAAAAGGTCTGCCAACAGGGAGCCTCCCGGGCAGGATGCTGGAGAGCTCCAAAGGGAATGGTGGGCATTGAAGTCTCCAGTCAACAAAAATGGTGCAGGTAGCTGAGCAATAATTTGCATCATGTCTGCCCTAGTAACGGCAGACGACGATGGAGTTTAAACAATAGAAATGGAAAATGTGAAAGTGGGGAGAAAAATTCGGACGGCAACTGCCTGCAAATCTGTGAACAGTGTGATGGGATCGTAGTAGATATCATCCCGGACCAGCAACAGAACCCCTCCATGAGCCGGAATACCTGCCACAAGGGGTAGGTCAAAACGCACAGAGGTATAGTGTGCCAAGTAAAGACGATCGCATGGGCGTAGCAGCAACTTTAAGTCCTCTCGGTTGGAGCGAATGACGCGAATATTCCAATGAAGAAGTGTCATCGTGAGAAGAAAAAGAAAAAGGAGAAGCAAGAAGGGGTCACCTCGGAAGCCGCTGAGGGCCTGGCTTCGAGCGGGCATTGCTTCCGCTATCAATAGGCGGAGAGTCATCGTTCATTTTTTCAATAGGTTCGTCGGCCACCATGTTAATTAAGATGGTCGGGAGGGGGAGCTTCCTCCGCCGGTAAACGGCCAGATGTTCGGCTATCAGCGGTGCGGCCAGGCGAAACGGATGACGGCCTGGGGCGGCAACCGCTGGGTGACGCAGGAGAAGAAACGTGCCGTGGCGGAGAAGGAGAACTTTTCTTCCTATGAGCCTTCTTGGAAGGTCAGTTAGTCTAAGTACTGGTAGATGGCTGGGAGTTCGGGGCACGTAAGAAGTCTTCACGGGACGGTTCCTTCTTGAAGGCCCGTGCATCTGGGTCTTAGTCTTGGCAGAAGCTAATGAAAGTGCTTGTGTCTTAGGGGTGACGGGGGGAAGAGGAGACGTTGACTGAGTCATCTTAGCACTGGCTGAATGGACGACCGTAGCGCTAAAGGTCAGATCGCATGTCTGCTTCGATACCTCCCTGGTAGGCCGAGGAGAGGCGAGGACTGTACTGTATTTCCCCGCTGGGAGCAGTATGGGCTTCCTACTAGCAAAGAGCTTGCGAGCAGCCGAGGTGGACACTTTCTCTTTGACCCGAGTTTCCTGTATACAGCGTTCATCCTTGTAGATGGGACAGTCGCGAGAGGACACTGCATGGTCACCCTGACAGTTCACACGACAAGGAGATGGAGGTGGACATTCACCCTCATGGGCGTCCCTGCCACAAGTGACGCATTTGGCTGCATTAGAACAAGACTGGTGAGTGTGGTTAAAATGCTGACACTGGTAGCAGCGCATAGGTGTCGGGACATAGGGGCGAACAGAAATAGCCTCATAGCCTGCTTTGATGCGCGATGGCAGCTGAACACTATCAAAGGTCAAGAAAAGTGTCCAGGTCGGTACAAGGTCATTGTCGACCTTTTTCATGACCCTATGGACAGCCGTCACGCCCTGCTCAGTGAGGAAAGACTGAATGTCCTCGTCAGTCAATCCGTCGAGTGATCTAGTAGATACCACACCACGCGATGATTTCAAAGTGCGGTGAGCCTCCACCCGGACAGGGAACGTGTACAGGAGTGTGGCCCGAAGGAGTTTTTGTGCCTGGAAGGTGCTCTCAGTTTCCAACAACAAGGTACCGTTACACATCCTGGTACAAGACTTGCCTGGTATGGCATCTACACCCTTCTGAATAATGAAAGGGTTGACATGAAAAATCCGTTCCGTCCTCAGACCTAGAAACTATGAGGAACTTTGGGGCAGACGGAAGTACTTTTGTCATTGGTGGCTGGTCAAGTTTCCGTTTTTGGGCAGAAGTCGAGAGAGAAATCCAATGCGGATGAATCCCCCATGATTGCCAGCATCTCCGATGGCGCGCTCCTTCCTCGTGGGGACCCTTTCAGAGGGTGCTCCCGCCATAGGTGAATGTTTACACCTCAGGTCACACCTCTCGAGAAAAGGACGGAGAGACCAATCGGCATGGTCGGAAGGTGTCAGCTCAGGCAGTCACCCCTCCCCAGGCCTGGCCTCTACCAGGGGGTACGCATGGGCCCTACTTGTCTACCCAGGGTGGAGAATTACGCTTTACCCCGTCACCGGCTACGCGTGCGAACGCGTGGGTCGGCCTTCAGGCACGCACAGGGAGGAAAGAAGAATAAGAAAAAAAAGGGAGAGAGGGAGAGAAAGGACAGACTGTCTCATCTACATCTACATCTAGTCTCAAACGCCGAGGCGGACACCATATGGTGGACAAGAAGGCAAGGAGAAGAAAGCTAGGAGAAGAAGGCAAGGTAAAAAGTAAGGAAGACAGTGAGAGAGGGAGAAGGACAAAGAAAGGAAACAAACAAAGGAAGGAAGGGAGGAAGCAACCAGAATAAGCGAAAAACCAAAATGACCACAAATGTAAGTCGTTGAAGCGTCCGTCTCCAGACACAGGTGCAAACTACCCCCTTGAGGGGGAGGGACTCCTTTTGGTCGCCTTTTACGACAGGCAGGAATACCTCGGGCCTATTCTTACCCTGGACCTGCAGGGGGCATAAGGCTTGTTGAAGCAGTTGAGAGTTATTGTATAGTCAGCCAGCATGTCCCCAGCCATTTCTTTATTTACCTCACTCACTATCTTAGTGTGTGTGATTCTGGATATCCCAATGAGATCCAGTTTTTACCAGTTTTAAGTCTGTATGCACCAGCTGCTGCCTCCATCTTGACCCAAAGGTGTAGTGGAGGCATGTCCAGCATGGCTTCCATCCCAGTGGTTGGTGTGCTGCTAATTCCTGCACCTTAGCAAGCTCCTTAGCTGCAACCCGCTGTTCTACCTTCTTCCACCACACTACGGCCCCATAGGAAAACGTAGGTCTAACCACCGTGGTGTATATCCAGTGCATACCTCTGGGGCTTAGGCCCCAGTTTTTGCCCCAAGCCCTTCTGGTACTCACTAGAGTACCTTTCGCCTTGGAGCAGATGCTCTTAATGTGAGGGGTAAATGTTAGTTTCTCATCTAAGGTTACCCCTAGATATTTCACTATCCCCTTCACAGGTAGAGTTTCATCGAAGAGCTTTAGATTCCAACTTGAATGTTGGATATGCCTCTTTGTGAATGGCACCACCAGTCTTCTTAGGATTAACCCTTAGATCCTGTTTAATACACCAGTCTTGCACAATGTCCAATGCACCTTGTGCGATATTTCTGTGTCAATAAATTTGCCACGTATGGCTATGACAAGGTCATCTGTGTATCCTTGGCAAAAGCATTGTCTGGAATTTAGTTCACCACTAGATTCCACAATAAAGGACAGAACTACACCTTGTGGACAGCCTCTAGTGGTGTTAATTACCATCTTTTCATTCATCATGGTAGCCTCTACCTTCCTTCCACTAAGCATGGCCCTAGTCCACTTACAAATAGTGGTCCCTAGGTCATGCACCACTGATGCCCTTATCATGGAATCGAAAGGTTTGTTACTGAAGGCCCCCTCGATGTCCAGAAAGATGCAGAGGGCTATTTCTTGAAAGTGAAGTGCTTTCTCCACCCTCCAAACGAATTGATGAAGAGGTGTCTCACATGATTTACCTGGTTCATATGCGTGTTGGTTTGGATGTAGAGGGGCCCTAATTAGCCTCCTCTCTCCAACATATACATCATCCAGCTTTTCCAATGTTTTTAGAATGAAGGACAGACTGATTGGTCTCATATCCTTGGCCTTGGTATGATCAATTCTCCCTGGCTTTGGAATGAAGACAACCTTCACTGCCCTCCAGGCACTGGGAATGATTCCTACTGCTAGGCTAACCCTGAATAACCCGTATAGGACTCTTATGAGATTCTCTCCTGTCTGTTGCAGGAAAGTTGGAAAGATTCCATCTGGGCCTGGTGATTTGAACGGTTGGAATGTTCCCACCACCCATTGAATTTTATTGAAGTCGACACACTCCTCGGTCAATTCCCAGTCCTCTCTTCTAATGCCTGAGAACCATTGTCTCTCTGGGATCACATTCTGGTCTGTGTTACCTGCAAGAGCATATTGAGGAAAGTGAGTTTTGAGGAGCAGTTCCAGCATCTTATGTGCTGTATTTGTATATTCCCCATCCTCCTTCCTCAACATACCTCCTGGATCAGTTGGTACTCTAGTGAGGATTTTGTGAAGTCTGGCTTGAGCAGCCATGCCCTCCACTTCCTCACAGAATGCCTTCCAGGATGCCTCCTTCGCTTGTCCAATTGCAAGGTTGTAGTTGACAAGGGCCTCACGATATTTTGCCCATTGTCCATTACATTTCGCAAGGTTAAACAGTCTTTTTACCTGTTTTCTTTGCATTTCCAAGTTATTGTTCCACGAAGGCACACTACTATTTGTGCACTTCTTGATGAGTGTGCAGCTGTCCTGGTATGATGTCACTATGGCAGAGATACCAGCCTCTGCTACTCACTCAAACTTTACTGGATTCTTTATGGATGTTTTAATTTTCGATAAGCTTAAGTGAAGGTCCCTCCTATATGTCTCCCAGTCTGTTTTCCTGGGATTCCTACAGGTCGTGGTCTGTCTGATTCCCATTTCAACCTTGAATTTATTTTACATATGGTCTGATGATGATGGCTCTAACGCCACATGCCATTGTTTGACATAGCTGCCCATCATCATGGAACAAAGGTTATGTCAATTACTTCTTCCCTTCTGCTATTCTTGAATATAGGTTCATTGCCCCTATTCAGGACCTCCAAGTTGTTAGACAAGAGAAATTCAAGAAAGTACTCACGTCTACTGTTGGTGTCCTTGCTGCTCCATACTAGGTTGTGGGCATTGGCGTCACATCCAACCAACAGTTGGTCGCCTTGCCAATGGCAAGCTTCTGTCGGTCTCCTCACCTCTGAAGGAGGAGGAGAGCTATCTTCATAAGGAAGGTATGCTGAAGCCAAAACAATTTCCTTCATGATACCTTCCTCACGTTTGTGCATCTTGATGGTCAGTAGGTTCCTGGAGCAGAAATCCATCATCGGCACGAATGAAATTCCATTTGTTACATAGATGCATGTTCTGGAGTTTCTTAGATTTCTAACATTAATCAACTTGCCTCCAGTACCACCGAGGCCTGATACACCCCCTTTATATAAGTGGGGTTCTTATATCATGGCCATGTCCACTTCCTGTCTCCCCAGGCAGCGGCTCATGGCAGCAGTGGCCCCTTTACTGTGCTCACCTCCAGTCTCCGTCTTGCTGCCATCATTGCCTTTGAGGTCTTTGATCACCCTGGGTGTGGGTGACCTGTGAGAACCCTAAAAGCAATTTCAAGTCTTGCTCTTGCATCGCCTTCCGGGACTTCTTTCCAACCTCCACCACTAGGGTTGGTCCTTCCGCTACAGTCTTCTGATTGATTAGTATCCAGTCCTCCCTTCGAGACTTTTGGGTTCTGGACCCCTATTTTCTCGAACAGAGTCTTTGGAGAGACATTCTTACGGATCTTTGGTACCCATTTTGATACTTTTGCGGTCTTAAGAAGCTCTGCTGCCATCTTGACCAGCAGCTTCGCATCCTCCCACGGGGATATCATGGGCACCTTGTCCATAAGACATTCCACCGTGTACACCCCCTCACAGACATAAACGAGGGCACCATGATCTAGATAGACCCTCCTGAAGTTGGGTCCTGGACCAACATCCCCCCCCCCCAATCCTTCCAAAGAGGGCCATGAGGTGATGGCTACCAGTGGATAGTGTTCCTGAATAACTGCCATCTTAAAAAATGAGAGTGCAGTACTATAGGTCTGTTTCCCTATTTCTTGCCTTGGCTTTTTCTGAGCTCGCTTATCCAGGGAGGAGGGAGTCTTAGATTCCGCGCTTATCCTCTTGCTACCTGTCTTGGATGTTGTGGGTGTCTGCATATCCCCTTCAACCTGAGACAGTTTTTTCTTGGGGGTCTTCTCAGCAAAGATCGTATCACACCTTTGGTTGGGAAAGGGAATTGGGTAAGGACTAGGAGTGGATAAGGAAGACAGGACGTTGTGGGACACTCTTAGTCTGATCCATCAGCTAAGGCCTTTCTGGCAGTAGGTCCTCTACCTTTTACATAGCCCTCAGCTTCACACAGATACACAAGCCTCTCCACCCACACGGACAGTGCTTCGTCAATGTGGTGTCCCCCAGAGAGGCCGTGAACCTTACTCATCTGACCATCCTTCTGCTACAACAGATGCAGGGGGCCAACGATACTCTTCTGGCATAGCTCACGGATCTGGCACACTGGCCACTAGAGATTTCAGAGCTCGCCAGGTTGATGGGTAACACCCCCAACTTATCTTCTGGCCAATGGTGGCCCCTTTGTATACTACGTCATCCAACAGCTGTATCCAAAGACCTATCTGGACTCTGTTTCCTATGAACTTCTGAAGTCCAGCGTCTCTATTTTGATTCCAACGATCCTGTGGCTATGGCCTGCCTTTTTTTTTTTAGTTGTCACAAATTTTCTCATGAATCTTATTGGGAGTGGACTACATGATTCCATGGACTCTCTTGGGACTGTCGTTTTCAGTGTGCTAATGACCGGTGTAAACATTTGTACACATCCTCCCTAGTGCGGGGCATGGTTCTACTGCACTCCACAGATGAGGCTTTCCATCACAATTTGCTCAAGCCTCATGATGCCTCGCTTGAGTCTTGCCTTCCTGTTATTTTGGTGTATGAGAAATGTCAGTGCTCCTTGGCGTCCCTGCAGCATCCAGTGTTGGTCTTTCCCTCTAAGCCGCCTCAGAAGACTTCAGCCCCTTCCAACCCCCCCCCCCCATAAAATGGGCCAGCAGGGTGAGCGTCGCCCATGTGCCCTTCCCCTTTGTTTTATTAGTCATCATCATCAGCAATGTCATGCCAAATGTTCAGCATGTGGAAAATCCAGCCACCGGTCCAAAGTCTGCCATTCCTCAGCAATGTCTGTTGATTTGGTGTCTGTCACCCTCAACCCTGACCACTCCTGTGACTGTCATGCTTTGCCATCTGTTCTTTTGATCCACAGGGTGCTCCCTTCTTCCTAGAAATCAATGTCTTTCACTGTCCTACTTGAGGGCATCCCAGTTTGTCTCCAAATCAAAACCGGGTCCTCTGCCATCATGCTCAACTGGCTGACATGTAAGGCCCTGGAATCTGCCCCCCTCCAGCCTTTCCATAACCAGCTATGCAGTTTTAGCGGTAACCTCATTCTAATCAAGGGCGCTATCTCTGCCTGCATTCAGTATGGGGACACAGCTATGAGGGGACTCATTCTGTTGGTTGATATCCCTCGCGCCTCTAACTTTCTAGGCTTGGACCTTTTCTCCACTCTAGAGCTGCAGATTCACAATGCCACTCCTCATGTCAGTTGGGTGGAAGCTAATTCCTACGCCTCCAAATTGTTTGCCAACCCTAAGTGTTTCCTGCACCCTCTTCTGGCATCAAGAACTTTGAGGCCAACATCACACTTCCCGCATCAGCTGTCAGTAAAGTTCAGAAACCCCAGACCATTCCCTTTGTGCTCCGAGACCACCTCCAACAGGAACTCTGTCGTTTATAGGGCGAAGATGTCCTCACTACTGTCTCCAACAGTCGCTGGGCTACCGTCATAGTACTCGTCAAGAAGCCCAATGGTGCCTTACGCATCTGCAGCGATTTTAGTGTCACAGTCAATGCCCAGCCAGTGGCGGACTCTTACCATAGGGTAAGTTGAGGATATTTTGTCTAAAGTGGGCGACAGCTAAATTTCTGCGAAAATTTATCTTTATGAACATACCTTCAACTACCTTTGGACACAGCATACAGGGACATTTTGGTTATAAATACCCCATTTTTTTCAATACAATCGGCTCCCTTTCAGTATCGCCAGAGCACTGGCGATTTTCCAGCAGTATCTGGAACAGTTGTTGAGGGCTGTTCCCCACATGGCCAACCACTTGGATGGTATCCTTTTCACTGGTGCCTCCACCAAAGACCTCGCTCACAATCTGGACTTTTGTTTCCAGTGTCTGATCATGTGGGCCTCTGTTGTAACACGGACAAGTGTGACCTGTTTGGATGTGGCAAAGATATTCCACTTGCACACTTCTGGCATCCGCCCAATCCCACAGTTCATTGAGGCCATCCAGAAGCTCCCTGTGCATCGCATCAAGACTACTCAAATCTGTCTTAGTCAATTAAACTGTTATCGCCATTTTGTTCCAGATGCAGCTGCCATTGCTGAGCCTCTCCATTGCCTCCTCCACAAGAATGTTCAGTGGCATCAGTCCCCCCAAGTGTGACAGGGTGTTCTGCATATTAAAACGGGCACTCCTCAACCCTACCCTCTTGTTAACAATCACTCACAGCCATTCACGCTCACAACCATGGCCTCTGATTACGGGGTGGGAGCTGTTCTCTCCCATGCAATAGATGGAGTGGAGTGGCTGATTGCCTCTGTATCTAAAACTCTTAATTCTGCCCAGCATAACTATAGCCAAACTGAAAAAGAAGCATTGCCCATTATTTGTTGGCTCAAAAAGTTGCATGGCTATCGGCATCCATTTAACCTGTACACAGACCCAAGCCCCTGCTGCCCCCTCCTCCAGGATTCGGCACCTGTCCCCACCAATGCAGCACATTGCCTTCATCACTGGGTCGTGTTTCTCTATGCCTATCCCTATGAGAGTTTTTACCCACCATGCCAATGCTGATCTCCTTTCCTAGCTTCCACTAGGGCAGGTCCTGGCATTTGATGCTGATCCAGAAGTCTGCCACCACCTCAAATCCGCTGCCACCAACACCATCACTTGGACGAGGTCCACATCCAGGGGTAGCCAACACCACATTGCAGATGATCCGGTACTGTGCATCGTCTTCAAGCACATTTGGCACTGCTGGCCATCCAGCTGAAGGCTCTGGCGAATCCGCATCTTCAAGTATTCTGGGGATGTCACCAGGACCTCTCTTCCTGGGACAGCATCATAATGATCCAGGGCAACGACAGCTACAGTTGGGTGGCCACTCCGGTAGCTTTCCGCAGCTGCGTACTCTGGCTGCCCCACGAACAACACTGGGGGACTGTTCTCACCAATAGGCTGGCTCGCCATCATGTCTGCTGGTGGGGCATGGATTCTGCTGTCAGATTTAGTCGCCACCTGCACCTCTTGGTGAAGTCAGCATGTACCCCACTGCACCATTACTTCCCATGGCCTTTCACCTCTGTTCCTTGGTCCTGCAGCCATCTTAACTTCGCTGGTCCATTCCTTGGCTCTATGTGGATTATTGTGGTGGAACATGGGTCCAGTTTTCCGTTCATGGCCCACATGTCTTCCCACAACTTTCAGGCCCTTACCCAGATTTTCACTCTTGAGGGCCTCCCTGAATCTATTGTCACCAATAATAGGCCTGGATTAATTCTTCTGAATTTCCCATCTTCTGTGCTACTTGTGGCATTGTATTAATCCACACTGCGCCTTTCCACCCTGCCTCAAATGGCATTGCCTAACATTTGGTGCAGACTTTGTCTCAAATATTCAAATTATGCCGCCACCACTACACCCTTGATGAGCCTCTTAATCTTCTTCTCACATCATACTGGGCCATCCCAATACAGTGTACCTCTCTGATGGAGCGGCTCCATGGTCTGTCTTTCCGTTCCTCTCTCTCAATTCTACACCCCCCAGACCACCCCATCCTTCCATCCTCATCCTTCTAACATCGTTCTTTTCCCAGGGACCCAGTCTGGGCTATGAATTTCGTCTGGGGCCAACCACGGTGGCTGCCTGCCACAATTTCCCATTTCCTGGTCCATGATATGCTTCTCATCACACCCCTCAACGTCTCCCAGTGCCGCAACCATATCAACCAACTCCATACCCATTCAGTTCTCTGTGTCAGAGCGAAGTGGCAGAGTCAGTCTGTGTTCCAGATACATGGAACTTCAAGTAGCACACTGTGTACCAGTATAATATGTTGCTTCCACCATCTGCTGCACCCAGCCTGTCGATGCCTCCATCAACTGTCCTGACGGACATCGATTCCCCAGCATCCCCTGCCTGGCTCTGCAGAGATGCTTCCAGCAGTGACTCTGCTCTCGACTCCCACTCCTGTCTCCACCACTCCTTGGTCCTTCTCGGAGAAGGGGGGCAAGATATGGCATGTTTCCGACATCTCCTCCAATGCCACCAACCTGCAACATACCACCGCTGCAAGGGTCATCACTCCAACTCTGCAAGTGCACCAGCCAAAGTCAGCAGAACTTCCCCTGCCCTGCAGGTATCTAGTAGTCATCCACTACCCACGTATAACTGCCCTTGTCCGGCGAACAACAGGCCATTCCGTCTCCCCCAGCAGAAACAAAAGATTGTCAGCACCACGCTGCTGCCTGGACTCGATGTTGCACTTCCCACCCACTCGATGTTGCACTTCCCACCCAGGGCCATTGTGCATTGCGACCTGCTGCCATGGCTGTAGGCTCTGACGCTGGAACCTCTTCTCCTAATTGTGAGATGGGATTTTAATTTCCCGCGTACTGTTGATGTCTAAGAAGATAGTCGTCTTCGTCTGAAAGAGACCTTTTTAGAAGTTAGGAAAGATTTACTTAGACACCATTACACTGTCGTATTCAATATAAGTCTTCCTTGGCAGCACGGAATCTACCCCTCCCCCTTTCCCTCATTTTTGTAACATCTGACCAAGTAAAACTATGAACTGTAACAACTTCCGAACGTCACTTGGTAGATAATTCAATAACATTTCACCACGTCTCTCTCTCTCTTCGGGAAACAAATATCGCCTGCGTGATGACATTTATCATCCACGTTTCACTTCCATACATGGCTACACTACATACAAATACTTTCAGAAACGACTTCCTGACATTTAAATATATACTCAATATTAACAAATTTCTCTTCTTCAGAAACGCTTTCCTTGCCATTGCCAGTCTACATTTTATATCCTCTCTACTTTGACCACCATCAGTTATTTTGCTCCCCAAATAGCAATACTCATTTACTATTTTAAGCGTCTCATTTCTAATCTAATTCCCTCAGCATCACCCGACTTAATTCGACTACATTCCATTATCCTCGTTCTGCTTTTGTTGATGTTCATCTTACATCCTCCTTTCAAGACACTGTCCATTCCGTTCAACTACTCTTCCAAGTCCTTTGCTGTTTCTGACAGAATTACGTCATCGGTGAACCTCAAAGTTTTTATTTCTTCTCCATGGATTTTAATACCTACCCAAAATTTTCTTTTGTTTCCTTTATTGCTTGCTCAATATACAGATTGAATAGCATCGGGGATAGGCTACAACCCTGTCCCACTCCCTTCCCAACCACTGCTTCCCTTTCATACCCCTCGACTCTTATAACTGCCATCTGCTTTCTGTACAAATTCTAAATAGCCTTTCGCTCCCTGTATTTTACCCCTGCCACCTTCAGAATTTGAAAGAGAGTATTCCAGTCAACATTGTCAAAAGCTTTCTCTAAGTCTACAAATGCTAGAAACGTAGGTTTGCCTTTCCTTAATCTTTCTTCTAAGATAAGTCGTAGGCTCAGTATTGCCTCAAGTGTTCCAACATTTCTACGGAATCCAAACTGATCTTCCCCGAGGTCAGCTTCTATCAGTTTCTCCATTCGCCTGTAAAGAATTCATGTTAGTATTTTGCAGCTGTGACTAATTAAACTGATAGTTTGGTAATTTTCACATCTGTCAACACCTGCTTTCTTTGGAATTGGAATTATTATATTCTTCTTGAAGTCTGAGGGTATGTCGCCTGTCTCATACATCTTGCTAACCAGATGGTAGAGGTTTGTCAGGACTGGCTCTCCCAAGGCTGTGAGTAGTTCTAATGGAATGTTGTCTACTCTGGAGACATTGTTTTGACTGAGGTCTTTCAGTGCTCTGTCAAACTCTTCATGCAGTATCATATCTCCCATTTCATCTTCATCTCCATCCTCTTCCATTTCCATAATACTGTCCTCAAGCACATCGCCCTTGTATAGACCCTCTATATACTCCTTCCACCTTTCTGCTTTCCCTTCTTTGCTTAGAACTGGGTTTCCATCAAAGCTCTTGATATTCATGCAAGTGGTTCTCCTTTCTCCAAAGGTTTCTTTAATTTTCCTGTAGGCAGTATCTATCTTACCCCTAGTGAGATAAGACTCTAAATCCTTGCATTTGTCCTCTAGCCATCCCTGCTTAGCCATTTTGCACTTCCTGTCGATCTCATTTTTGAGACGTTTGAATTCCTTTTTACCTGCTTCATTTACTGCATTTTTATATTTTTTCCTTTCATCAATTAAATTCAATATTTCTTCTGTTACCCAAGGGTTTCTACTAGCCCTCGTCTTTTTACCTATTTGATCCTATGCTGCCTTCACTATTTCATCCCTCAAAGCTACCCATTCTTCTTCTACTGTATTTCTTTTCCCCATTCCTGTCAATTGTTCCCTTATGCTCTCCCTGAAACTCTGTACAACCTCTGGTTCTTCCAGTTTACCCAGGTCCCATCTCCTTAAATTCCCATCTTTTTGCAGTTTCTTCAGTTTTAATCTACAATTCATAACCAATAGATTGTGATCAGAGTCCACATCTGCCCCTGGAAATGTCTTACAATTTAAAACCTGGTTCCTAAATCTCTGTCTTACCATTATATAATCTATCTGATGCCTTTTAGTATCTCCGGGGTTCTTCCATGTATACAACCTTCTTTCATGATTCTTGAGCCAAGTGTTAGCTATGATTAAGTTATGCTCTGCGCAAAATTCTACCAACCGGCTTCCTCTTTCATTTCTTAGAACCAATCCATATTCACCTACTATGTTTTCTTTTCTCCCTTTTCCTACTCTCGAATTCCAGTCACCCATGACTATTAAATTTTCGTCTCCCTTCACTACCTGAATAATTTCTTTTATCTCGTCATACATTTCATCAATTTCTTCATCATCTGCGGAGCCAGTTGGCATATAAACTTGTACTACTGTAGTAGGCATGGGCTTTGTATCTATCTTGGCCACAATAATGCGTTCACTATGCTGTTTGTAGTAGCTTACCCGTACTCCTATTTTTTAATTCATTATTAAACCTACTCCTGCATTACCCCTATTTGATTTTGTATTTATAACCCTGTATTCACCTGACCAAAAGTCTTATTCCTCCTGCCACCGAACTTCGCTAATTCCCACTATATCTAACTTTAACCTATCCATTTCCCTTTTTAAATTTTCTAACCTACCTGCCTGATTAAGGGATCTGACATTCCATGGTCCGATCCGTGGAACGCCAGTTTTCTTTCTCCTGATAACGACGTCCTCCTGAGTAGTCCCCACCCAGAGATACGAATGGGGGACTATTTTACCTCCAGAATATTTTACCCAAGAGAACGCCATCATCATTTATCGATACAGTAAAGCTGCATGCCCTCGGGAAAATTACGGCTGTTGTTTCCCCTTGCTTTCAGCCAACATATGGAAACAGAAAGAGTCTGCAGCATTGTGGAGGTTTCCAAACAGCTGTACGAAGGAGATGACCTCTACATTTAATCTCATCTTCCACAGTGACGGGCTAGCAGATGTCTCGGTGTTCCATTTTCTAAAGAGACCCTGAGCATTGATTCCTCACAATCGCTGTTTTGGTGTCATAGGTGGCAGTCATCCTGATCTCCAAATCTTTGGACACTGCGACTTTCATTTTTATGGCTTACAGTGCATAACAACACGTGGAATAAGGCGGTATTCTGGAGGACTTAAACCCATAGAGCACAGATAGTATACAACATCATTTTCGTACACACGGGTGAGCATGTAAGTACACTCGTCCATACACAGTTTTTGTCATATTTTCATCAATTTTAGGCATTTTCCCTAAGTTTTCATAATTTTCTCTGGTATCAGTAATTTCAACGCATTTTACTCAATTACTAGAGGTGGAAACCACCACTCTCGACGAGTTGACACATTAGCAAGACGCCTCATCCCGTCAACCCCATGATGCTATCAGCCAGTGGTTCTCAATTTCTGTATCATTGCTAAATCACTATCTCCATTGCTTTGCGAGGGTCATATGCATGTGGATATATTGCGAACCCTGTTACACAGCCTACATCACATGACACAAATACTGTTTCTTAGAGAGTAGAAAATAGCCGTCAGCAGAGAGCAGGTGCTAAAACTATGTTCGTTGGCCAAAACACTTTATAAATTCGGTAAGATTATACTGTATTACAATTTTCCATCTGCCTCTATGTGGATGGAGTCACAAAGTATTCTCACACTTGGGGGATAAAGTCAGAAATTCAAAGTTGTAGCACTCAGCCCTCTATTTTAATAAGAGCTACCCCTTTGTTGATCCTATGAGCTAAGGACATAAAGGATAAGTTATGGGATGGATAGAGAGAAGCCATATAGTTTTCCCCAATCTTTAACCAATCGTCTCTGCAACACTGTCTGTTTTAATCTGAAAATTACCAGAAGTAGCATGGTTCTACACCCGCTACATTTGACATCTTGTGAAGGAACAGAACCAGCTGAGTTCCACATAATAAATACACTTCAATATTTTGCTTTTGCAAAGAATATAACATGTGTTCCAAACTTGTACTGACTGGTGCTAGTGATACAGACAGTTATTCTCACTCCAGTACAGGAACTGCCGTTCTGCGAAGACTTTCATACGAGTCTTACTCATGTCTCCTGTCCAATTAGACATGATCTCTCTAGACGCTTGTATGCTGAGGAGTTTAGCACTCCTTATTCATGTATAGCAGGTGTGAGCATGATACATTTGGGAGCACTGTGGTGATATAACAAACGATTAAGCAGAAGAAGCATTGGAGCTCCAGACGGAAGGAGTTTGAGACATTTTACGTAACTGACTTTTGCTATTAGTTATGTAGAATTGTTGTCGTGTCTGGATTCTATACAAGAATGTACTTGGAGGAGAGAAATGATTGTAGAATGTAAACACAAACACATTTCAGCGGTGTTTGACATGTGAAATTACACGCCATGCTGCACTAACACTGTGAGCAGAACAGTCTCTTCCACATAAACAACATTTGGCAAGTAAATGTATACATATGGATTGCAGTACCTTACGAACCCCTGTCATTAACATAGAGTCACTGCAGTTATGAAACTGAAAACTTCTTTATGTCCGAGATGTGGCAAAAAAAATGGAGTACATTGCATACATTTTTGTTTGTCTTAGAGGAGGGTGTTGAAATAGGTTTTCCATTGATGGACATGATCCATCACACATGCACGGGAAGTCCTCTGTTGACTGTGATAGGGAGACTTCTCAAAAAAAAAAAGTGTGTGAAATATTATGGGACTTAACTGCTAAGGTCATCAGTCCCTAAGCTTACACACTACTTAACCTAAATTATCCTAAGGACAAACACACACACCCATGCCCAAGGGAGGAATCGAACCTCCGCTGGGACTAGCCGCACAGTCCATGACTGCAGGGAGACTGCTGCTGTTAACTATTACAAGTTGAAAATGCTCTAAGTCATGCACAGAACATGCAGTAGTATACAAGTGAAACACAAATGATGCGCCCCGAGAGAACAATGGCAAAAATGATTAAAGTCATGATAAATGACCTGACACAACTTGAACCTCTCCCTTGAAAGCATCACGAGTCTACCATTAAATCATACCTTGTTACAACCCCTCTCATCTGATTATTCTATCTAATTTCCTCATCCTTTAACGCAGATCCATGTCAATTTAGAGGCAGATAATGCTTTTTTCCAGGAAATCATCAAAGACAGCTGTCAACTTTTACCTCAATAGGCATACTGCATAAAGTTGTTAAAAACCACGCAGCAAATGTTCTGTAAGGTATTTGTTAGCTGACACCACATGGCTGCAATTGGTAGAGTGTACAGAGAAGCACACTGTAATCTTCAACAGCGGATCTCTCCTAACCTAATTCCCTAAGCCTCACCTGATTTAATTTTCCTATATTCCATTACCTTATTTTGTTTTTGTTGATGTTCATACTCTCATGGTACTGTCCACTGCTGTCCACTGCTCTCAACTGTTATCCCAAGTACGTTGCTATCTGACAAGTGTAATATCATCTGTAAACCTCAAAGTTTCTCTTTATTCTCCATCAACTCCAATTCCCTTTCCACGTTTCTCCTCAGTCTCCTTCACAGCTTGCTCAACTTTTATCTTTTTGTTGCAGAATTGCAGAACATATTCTCACCTCAAATTTAATGACTTATCTCTGACAGAATTACCTACACCACGAAAATCAGCAACACTGATCACATGAAAGCCAACTCATTTGTTTCTCATTTGACGTACTGAAAGCCACAGGTCAATGAAGTCATGTAGATGCAGTACTTCTTGATTTCCAAAATGTGTAAGATTAAGTACCAGGTCTACGCTTAGTATGAAAAGCATGATCACTGGAGAATAAGACTAAGTTTGGGGAATAACGCAAAAATTTGGGGAATAAGGCAAAACTGATGACTGGACCGAGGATTTTTTGATAGGAAGTATACAGCAAGTTATCTATGATGCAGAGTCATTGACACATGTAGAAGTGAATTCAGGTGTGCAATAGTAAAATGTGTCAGGACCCTTGTTCATATTGGACATTAATGGCCTCATTGACAATAGTTACCTCAGACTTCTCAATGTTGATGCAGTCATCTGTAATGAAATATTGTCTGAAAGAAGCTGCACAAATATTCAGTCAGATCTTTAGAATATCTAAAAGTGGTGTATACAATGTCAACTTCTTTTAAATGTTTGCAATGTAAAATTGTGCACTTCACAAAATGACAATATGTAGTATTCTAAGACTATAGTATCAATGAGTGACAGTTGGAATTTGAACAGATAAATGGGTGTAACAATCTTTAAGAATTCAAAATATGAGTGTGATTCAAAGGGAAACCTTAGACGTTCCACAAAAATTCAGAAAGTTATGTGCTGGGGTTGGCAGGTGGTAGTGGTGTTCATTGAGGTTCAGAAACACTGACAGAGGGCAGCATCAACCACAACAAGATGGCCACCCCACTGTCAACATGCACTGCAAATGAGCAGTGATCTGTGATGCATTTTTTCTATAGTCGAGGTGTTAAATCAATCAAAATTCATCGGTGGATGACAGTGCAGTACAGTGATTTGTGTTTTTCGTTAAAGCAAGTTTACAAGTGGAGTAGGATGTTAAAAAGTGGTCTAACATCATGATGGATACAGGGATTTGTGAACACAAGGTCACTGTAGTGAGCCTCAAAACCATATCAACCAAAACCACTAAAAATAAACTCAAAATATATCTATTTAAAACAGCAGATAAAAATTTGCTTGACACCTTCCTAAGAGAGAGTCTCCATTCCTTCCAAGCTAATTATGTAAGTGTTCACCAGATATGGCTCAAATTCAAAGATACAGTAACGACAGCAAATGGCTGTAAGCACTGTGGGACTTAATAATATCTGAGGTCATCAGTCCCCTAGACTTAGAACTACTTAAACCTAGCTAACCTAAGGACATCACACACATCCATGCCCGAGGCAGGATTCGAACTTGCGACCGTAGCAGCTGCGTCGTTCCGGACAGAAGCGCCGAGAACTTTTCTACCACAGCGGCCGGCCAATAGATATATTCATACCAGATAAGTTAATAAGGGATGGGACTGATCCACCATTGTACACAAAACATGCCAGAACACTTTTCCAGAAGCAATGAAAAAAGCATTCCAAATTCAGAAGAACGCAAAATCGCCAAGACTGGCCGAGTTCCACGGAAGCTCGAAATTTAGTGTGGATGCCAATGTGAGATGCTTTTAATAGCTTCCACAATGAAATATTGTCTCAAAATATGGTAGAAAACCCAAAGATATTCTGGTCATGTGTAAAGTACACCAGTGTCAAAAAACAGTCAATACCGTCACTGCGTGATAATGATGGAAATGTTAGCGATGATGGTGCCACTGAAGCGGAGTTGCTAAATGCAGTTGGCCATAATTCCTTCACAAAAGAAGATGAAGTAAATATTCCAGAATTCAAAACCAGAACAGCTGTTAGCATAAGTGACATGAAAGTAGATTTCTTAGGTGTTGTGAAACAACTCAAATCACTTAAGAAAGGTAAGTCTTCCAGTCTAGATGGTATACCAATCAGTTTCCTTTCAGAGTATGGAGACACAATAGCGCCTTTCTTAGCAATCATATATAACTGCTCACTTGACAAAAGGTCTGTTCGTAAAGAATGGAAAGTAGCACAGGTCACACCAATATTCAAGAAAGGAAATAGGAGTAACCCATTGAATTACAGACCCATATCACTGACCTCAATTTGCAATAGGATTTTGGAGCATATACTGTACTCTAACATTATGAATCGCCTTGTAGAAAGTGACTTATTGATACATAACCAACATGGATTCAGAAAATATCGCTCTTGTGCAACACAGCTAGCTCTTTATTCCCATGAAGTAATGAGTTCTGTCGACAAGGGATCTCAGATTGATTACATATTCCTAGATTTCCAGAAGGCTTTTGATTCCATTCCTCACAAGAGACTATTAATCAAATTGCGTGCATATGGAGTATCATCTCAGTTGTGTGACTGGATTCACGATTTCCTCTCAGAGAGGTCACAGTTTGTAGTGATAGAGTGTAAATCATCGAGTAGAACAGAAGTGATATCTGGCGTTCCGCAAGGTAGTGTCATAGGCTCTCCGCTTTTCGAGATTTACATAAATGATCTAGATGATAATCTGAGCAGACCCCTTCAACTGTTTGCAGATGACACTGTAATTTACCATCTAGTAAAATCATCCAACGATCAATTCCAATTACAAAATGATCTAGTGAAAATTTCTGTATGGTGAAAAAAGTGGCAACTGGCACTAAACAAAGAAAAGTGCGAGGTCATCCACATGGGTACTAAAAGAAATTTAATAAATTTTGGGTATACGATAAATTGCACAAATTTAAGGGCTGTGAATTTGACTAAATACCTAGGAATTACGAGCAACTTAAATTGGAAAGACCACATAGATAATATTGTGGGGAAGGCAAATCAAAGACTGTGCTTTGTTGGCAGAACACTTAAACAAAGGCGGTTTTCTTTGCAGCGAGATCCATTTATGAAAGATGCGACAAACCCGCTAAAGAGACAGTCTACATTACACTTCTCCATCCTCTGCTGGAATATTGCTGCCCAGTGTGGGATCCTTACCAGGTAGGATTGACGGAGGACATCGAAAACGTGCAAAGAAGGGCAGCTGGTTTCGTGTTATCATGTAATAGGAGTGAGAATGTCACTAATATGATATGAGAGTTGAGGTGGCAGTCACTGAAACAAACGCGGTTTTCTTTGCAGCGAGATCCATTTACGAAATTTCAATCACCAACTTCCTCTTCCGAATGCAAAAAATATTTTGTTGACACCCACCTATGTAGGGAGGAATGATCATCATAATAAAATAAGAGAAATCAGAGCTCTAACAGAAAGATTTAGGTGTTCCTTTTTCCCATGCACCATATGAGAGTGGAATGGTAGAGAAGTAGCATGAAAATGGTTCGATGAAGCCTCTGCCTGGCACTTATAACTGATTTGCAGAGTAACCATGTAGATGTAGATGTAGAACCTCTGTTGAGGATCTCCCAAGACTAGTGCAGGCTTACCATGTAGTAATGGACAAGAACATTGCATCAGTGGAGGAGCTTGCAAAGGATAACAGACGCCTAGCTTTGAACAAAATATCTGCAAGTTTGAAGAGTGTATTGGTTCAGCACAGAATACAGTTCACAATGCACTGCATGCCAGTAAGGCATTTTCAAGAAGGGTGCCATGCCAGTTGACTGCCAAATCTAAAGTGCATTATGTCAATGCCTGTGAAGAACTTTAGCATCATTTCTACATATAAGGTGATGCATTCCTGGGCAAAATTCTTACAGGTGCTAGGGCTTGAGTCCACTTCCATCAACAAAGAAATGAAAAGGTCAAGCAAGAAATGGCACTATAGCTCATCGCCAAAACCAAAAAATTCCACACTCAGCTCTCAGCTGGAAAAGATATGGTCATTCTTTTATGGGATGCAAATGGAGTAATTCTGAAGCATTACATGGGTAGTGGAGTGGTGGTAACCAGTACTTCTTATTCAGCCAAGCTGATAAATTAACTTCACTATGCAATCAGGAGTAAATGATGAGGACTTTTGACTTCAGAAATACTGTTACAGCATGACATTGCCCAATTGCATACAGCCTGTAAGACAGTTGAGACTGGTCAGGAAATCAAGTTTGCATGTCTGATACATCCTTCTCATTCACCAGACCTCACTCCTACAGGCTCATCTGTTCAATGCACTGTCACAAGTAATGGTATGCAAGCATTTCAGAAGTGACAGAGGTGAAAACCACAGTGCACGACTGGCTACATGCATGACCAAAATAATTCCTGTGTTGTGTTATCTATGCACTTCTAAATTCGCGGGATATCTGCATTCAACATGAGGAAGATTATATCAAAAAATGACATGTAAGTGTTTTTTTTCACTGCTCCAACTAAAAATATTGTAACAATTTTAAGGTTTTCATTTGAATCACCATCATACAGTCTCACTAATAGGTAAAGTAGGTTGACAGAATAAGGTTCACTGGTGGAATACAAGGGAAATGTAATCAGTCTATGAATGAGGCTGCATACAGTGTGTGGGGACTGTGCCAAAAACAAGACTCATATGCTATATTTGACATATATGGAAAAAGGAAGCATGAATGGTCACAGATGTGTTTGACCTCTGGGAGAGTGTCATGGCAGCAGTAGCTGACCGAGACACACCCAGCAACAGGCAAGTAACCGCATTTGTCATTTACGAGTTCCTAACTAGGAGCTAATTTTATTATATCATCTGTGTGCTTTAATAGTCCAGTTTCTTGAGTTTCTGCATGTAAATTTAATATCTAATAGCCACTGTCATCGCGTTTTTTGTTTGTGTCGGAAATTAGACTGATTTTGTGACATATTACAAGTTCCAAAACAGGGTCAAATTATTTAGTTCCACCTGAGGGCTTCGGTAGTTAGGTTTTTGAATCTATGTGTATTACTAGACACACTTCATGCATTTTTGTCAGGTTCTACAGTAGAGTTGCACAGCACGTGCCGACAGTCCGTTTATCTGCATAGTTTAGTTTTTCATGGTCTTTAGTATGGACAGGGACTCTGATTGTTGTGTGTGGATGTGAGCCGAGTTGGTGACACTTCGCTCTCAGCTTCAGGCTGTGATGGCTTCAGTTACACAGCTTGAGGCTGCAGTGGATGGGCACCACCATTGTGGACTGGCCGTGGGGATCAATGGATGTCCACCACGTCAGAGTCCTCCAATCGGTTTTCACCGGTGGCCAACCCAGTTACTGGTTGTACTGAGATTGATCCCTCACCTGTGGTCGAGTGGGAGGTCGCCCCCGGGTTAAGCAGGCAGCGAAAGACTTCCCAGGCGGCCGTACATAAGACCTACCTGGTTTGTCTGACAAACAGGTTCCAGGTGCTGTTTGTGGTGACACTGTCACTAAGCCAGATGCTGTCGCCTGTCCTGTTTCATAGGAAACCACTCAGCCTGCAAGATCGGGGCAATCCTAGACAGTGGGACTATTGGTAGTTGGGAGCTCCAATGTTAGGCGTGTTATGCGGCCCCTTACGGACTTGGCTGACAAGAAGGGTAAGAAATCCAATATGCACTCTGTGTGCATACCGGGTGGAGGCATTCCAGATGTGGAGAGGGTCCTCCCGGATGCCATGAAAAGCACAGGGTGCAGCCAACTGCAGGTGGTGGCTCATGTCGGCATTAATGATGTGTGTCACTTTGGATCTGAAGAGATTCTCTCTGGTTTAGAGTGGCTAACAGAAGTGGTAAAGGCTGCCAGTCTTGCTTGCAAGATCAAAGCAAAACTGACGATTTTCAGCATAGTCAACAGGACCGATTGCGGACCTCTGGTACAGGGCCGAGTGGAGGGTCTGAATCAGAGGCTCAGATAGTTCTACGACTGTGTAGGCCACAGATTCCTCGACTTGCGCCAAAGGGTGGTTGGGTTTCGGGCTCCGCTGAATAGGTCAGGCGTCCACTATACACAGGAGGTGGCTACATGGGTAGCAGGGGCATGGACTGGGTGGCTTTTTAGGTTAGAGGGTCTCGGGGAAAACGCAAGAAGGGCTTCAGTCACAAAGGGTGCTGGCTGAACACAGAAAAAACGTAGATAAAGGAACCATTGGTATAACAGTTGTAAATTCTCGTAGCTGTGTTGGAAAGTGCCAGAGCTCCAAGCACTAACAGAAAGCACTAAAGTACACATCATTGTAGGCACTGAAAGCTGGCTAAAGCCGGATATAAGCTCAGCAAAGAACCTAACGGTGTTCCAAAAGGGTAGGCTAAACACGGTTGGCGGTGGCGTGTTTGTTGCTATCAGAAGTAGTTTAACTTGTCATGAAATTGAAGTAGATACTTCCTGTGAGTTAGTATGGGCAGAGGTCATTGTTGGCAACTCGAATAAAATAATGATTGTATCCTTTTACCGACCTCCCAATTCAGATGATACAGTTGCTGAAAGGTTCAAAGAAAACTTGAATTTGATTTCAAACATGTACCCGACTCATACAATAATAGTTGGTGGTGACTTTAATTTACCCTCGATATGTTGGTAAAAATACATGTTTAATTCCGGAGGTACGCATAAAATATCATCTGAAATTGTGCTAAATGCATTCTCTGAAAATTATTTTGAGCAGTTAGTTCATGAGCCCACGCGAATAGTAAACGGTTGTGAAAACACACTTGACCGCTTAGCAACAAATAACCGTGAGTTGAAACTTCCTGGCAGATTAAAACTGTGTGCCCGACCGAGACTCGAACTCGGGACCTTTGCCTTTCGCGGGCAAGTGCTCTACCAACTGAGCTACCGAAGCACGACTCACGCCCGGTACTCACAGCTTTACTTCTGCCAGTACCTCGTCTCCTACCTTCCAAACTTTGCAGAAGCTCTCCTGCGAACCATGCAGGAGAGCTTCTGTAAAGTTTGGAAGGTAGGAGACGAGGTACTGGCAGAAGTAAAGCTGTGAGTACCGGGCGTGAGTCGTGCTTCGGTAGCTCAGTTGGTAGAGCACTTGCCCGCGAAAGGCAAAGGTCCCGAGTTCGAGTCTCGGTCGGGCACACAGTTTTAATCTGCCAGGAAGTTTCAAATCAGCGCACACACCGCTGCAGAGTGAAAATCTCATTCTGGAACCGTGAGTTAATAACGAGCATCAAAACCAATTCAGGGATTAGTGAACACAGGACTGTCGTAGCAAGACTGAATATTTTAATCCCCAAATCCTCCAAAAATAAGCGAAAAATGTACCTATTCAAAAAAGCAGAACAATTCACTTGACGCCTTCCTGAGAGACAATCTCCACTTATTCCAAATTGATAATATATGTGTAGACCAGATGTGGCTTAAATTCAAAGAAATAGTATCGGCAGCATTTGAGAGATTTATACCAAATAAATTAACAAACGATAGAGCTGATCCTCTTTGATACACAAAATGGGTTAGAACACTGTTGCAGAAACAACGAAAAAAAACATGCCAAATTTAAACAGATGCAAAACCCCCAAGATTAGCGATCTTTTACAGAAGCTTGAAATTTAGTGGGGACTTCAATGCAAGATGCTTATAACAGGTTCCACAACAAAACTTTGTCTCGAAACCGGGCAGAAAATCCAGGGAGATTCTGGTCATATGTGAGGTATGTTAGAGGTAAGAAACAATCAATGCCTTCTCTGCACGATAGCAATGGAGATCCTTCCAAAGACAGTGCTGCCAAAGCAGAGATACTAAACACAGCCTTCTGAAATGCCTTCACAAAAGACAATGAAGTAAATATCCCAGAATTTGAATCGAACAGCTGCCAACACGAGTAACGTAGAAGTAAATATCCTCTGAGTAGTGAAGCAACTTAAATCACTTAAGAAAGGCAAGTCTTCTGGTCGAAACTGTATACCAGTTAGGGTCCTTTCAGAGTATGCTGATGCATTAGCTCCATATTTAACAATTGTATACAACCATTCACTCGATGAAAGATCCGTACCCAAAGACTGGAAAGTTGCACAGGTCACACCAATATTCAAGAAAGGTAGTAGGAGTAATCAACAAAATTACAGGCCCATGCCATTAACGTTGATATGCAGCAGGGTTTTTAGAACATATAGTGTGTTCGAACGAGATGAATTACCCCGAAGAAAACGGTCTATTGACACACAGTCAACATGGGTTTAGGAAACATTGTTTTTGTGAAACACAGCTAGCTCTTTATTCACATGAAGTGCTGAGTGCTATTGACAAGGGATTTCAGATCGATTCCGTATTTCTGGATTTCTGGAAGGCTTTTGACACTGTACCACACAAGCGGCTCATAGTGGAATTGCGTGCTTATGGAATATCGCCTCAATTATGTGACTGGATCTGTGATTTCCTGTCAGAGAGGTCACTGTTTGTAGTAACAGACGGAAAGTCATCGAGTAAAACAGAAGTGATTTCTGGCATTCTCCAAGGTAGTGTTACAGGCCCTTTGCTGTTCCTTATCTATAGAAATGATTTGGGAGACAATCTGAGCAGCTGCCTTTCGTTGTTTGCAGATGACGTTGTCTTTTATCGACTAATAAAGTCATCAGAAGATCAAACCAAACTGCAAAACGATTTAGAAGAAATATCGGAATGGTGCGAAAAGTGGCAGTTGACTTTAAATCATGAAAAGTGTGAGGTCATCCACATGAGTGTTAAAAGGAACTCATTAAACTTCAGTTACACAATAAATCACTCTAATCTAAAAGCCGTAAATTCAACTACGTACCTAGGTATTACAATTATGAACAACTTAAATTAAAGGAAACACACAGAAAATGTTGTGGGGAAGGATAACAAAAGACTGCATTTTATTGGCAGGGCACTTAGAAAAAGTAACAGACCTACTAAGTAGACTGCCTACACTACATTTGCCTGTCCTCTTTTAGAATACTGCTGCACGGTGTGGGATCCTTACCAGATAGGACTGATGGAGCACATCGAAAAAGTGCAAAGAAACACAGTACGTTTTGTATTATCGCGAAACATGCGAGAGTGAGTCTCAGAAATGATACAGGATTTGGGATGGACATCATTAAAAGAAAGGCGTTTTTCGTTGCGATGGAATCTTCTCACGAAATTCCGATCACCAACTTTCTCCTCTGAATGCAAAAATATTTTGTTGACACCGACTTACATAGGGAGGAACAATCACCAAGATAAAATAAGGGAAATCAGAGCTCGTATGGAAAGATATAGGTGTTCATTCTTCCCGCGCACTATACGAGATTGTAATAACAGAGAATTGTGAAGGTGGTTCGATGAACCCTCTGCCAGGCACTTAAATGTGATTTGCAGAGTATCCATGTAGATGAAGATCAAGAAAGAACTTAGCTGACAGATGCTTTAAAGACTGACACAAACTTCCCTGTGAAAACCTACTTAGACTGTCGGTAGAATGAGCTTTAAGAGATGACTCTAGGAACATACTACAACCCACTATGTACCATTTCCATAGGGGTCACAAAGACAAGGTTAGGCTAATTACGGTCTGTACACAGGATTTAAACAATCGTTTTTCTGAGTATCCATACGTGAATTGAATGTGGGAAAGCTGTAACAACATGCAGTGGGAAATACCAACTGCCATTCACTACACAGTGGTTTGCAGACAATAAATGTCGATGTAGACTGAATAAAACTGGAAATAGGCTACAAGCTTGTTGCACTCTCTTCTCGACAACAACTTCCTTTTTAAGGTAGTGGGTGTAACATATAGTGAGTGAAAAGTTATTTATTACTTCAGAAACCAGATTGCAGTTACGAGAGCTGAGAACATAAAATTTCAATAAGTGTAGTAATAACAATATTTGTAAAAGCTTTCTCTGAATCTTCAAATGTTTTCCTTTCTTCAAGCTGCCTTCTAGAGTAAGTTATAAGGTTGGTACTAACATTCCTCCAGAATGTAAAGTAATGGTCTTCAGTTTTTTTCATTCTTCTTCTTTCATCAATCAAATCATCATCATCTTTTACGCATATGAAATTCTGAGGGCTTCCCTATTTCATCTCTCGAACTTACCTGTTCATCGTCTACCGTATTAATTTCCCTGTTTTAGTCCAATGTAGCCTAACACTACCTCAAACTTTCAAAGATCTCTGGTTCCTACAGTGTATCCAAGTCCCATCTACTGAATTTCGTACCTTCCCTCACTAAGACAGCAGAAACTGGTAAGTTTTGTCTGCTTACAGAATCCATGCAACACTAAAGATACATGTGATGACAGCTTTCTCACCTTCCATAAGCTATCATGATCCACCACAGCAAGCTTCAACATTCTGAATGGTCAGGTACAGTTTACCTAATATGTGCACTGGAAGAACAGCAAAACAATGTCAACATTCACGAAGTCTGTGATTTTGTTCATTTATTCTCATGCTAACTACTTCCAACTGATGCTATTTTACGGTCAGTGGAATATTAGCCCCATGTAGCACTAAGGCATCACTTTCCAGTATTTTGCTGTACGAGTTTCACGTGTGTGTCACACATAACAGTGGATTTGTATCAAAGTTGTTTATTCAACTGCAAACATTCAGCAGTAATTTTTAATCAGTTTTGGCACATTTTGCTATTTTTGACTGATAATATGAAAAGTAGATATAAAAAAAACAACAACAGGCTAATGTCTTTACTGGTGATAAAATAAGTAAATATTTATTCTTAGTGTCAGGAGATGAGATGTCATGGGATGGCGAGGCCTTTGTCCCACCTACTGACACAAGTTATATAGTTTTGTGATCTGATGACGACTCTGATGTGACGGATACAAAATTACTTTCACCACAACGATGAAATAAAACACCTTGGTGCAATTAAGATGTGTTTGGGCACTTGCCACCTTCTCTTGCTTTTAAAGAAGCAGTTTGGGAAAGAAAGGACAATTAACCACACTAGCACTTCATAAAATACATACCACAGAGATTTTTTAACTGATCTCCATCTGCCTGAACCAGACGTCATTCATACATCCAGACAACTCATTACATACAACAGCTGAAGAATTACATGCATTTTTAGAATATCTATTAAGATGTCTTAGCTTCACTATCCTAAGGGGACACATCATCTGCTGTATGAAAGTATAACAATTTTTCCATGTACCATGATTTAATTAAATAATGTACTAGTTTCCTTTTCATTACTAGTTTACAAAGTAAAATGGAAGTGAGTAATATACTGGTTTTATAATCATCTGCTTGTCTCAAATGCCACTGTGCCATACACAACTTTTTTCGGAAATCTAGCCACTAATTTTTGAAACCTACAACATTTTGTTCATCTTGTTGGTCAAGTGATTGAAAGTAATAGAAATATTACTGTAGATGGATAAAGGCATTTTTCTACTAGCGGATCTGTAGGGTTTAAGCCTACTTCTGGACTATACCTATTTAATTGTGTGTTGGTAAAGTCTGAACCAACCTGACCAAAAGTCAGTCTTGTCCTCCTTGCCACGGGACTTCACTAATTTCCATACTTCTAGCTTTAACATTCCTCTTTTTTCTATTTTTAAATTCTGTAGCCTGGCAACCTGAATGAAGGCCATAACAGTCCAGATGTCAATTCTTAGAATGGCAGTTCCCTGTTTCTTCGATATGACATCCTCCTGAGCAGTCCCCACCTGGAAATACAATTTTGGGATGAGAAGTATTGGCTCTAATTTCTCCTCACTTTCAGAGACTTGCAGTATCAGAACAGCAAGGACATGCATGCTGACTTTACAAGACCAGATTATTCAATCATGCAGACTGTTGCCCCTGCAACTACTTGAAAGGGCACTGTCCCTCTTCAGCAACCATGGATTAGTCTGACCTCTTTCTATCGCTGAGGCACCTAATCCATACTCCTAGGCAAGGACCATGGTTCATGGCATGGGGGGCCTTCAGTAACCACCATACCAGAATATAATTAAAGATTTTTCACGCTAACACAAATTCTGCTCTTTTGCAAATGACAACAGTGGCAACCAAGTTAGCATACATAGGATCTAGGATTAATCGTTTCCACATAGTGGGGGATGGAAAAATTCCAGATTATTAATATTAGTAATTTCTTTTTTTTATTTTTGACACAGTCACTTCATAATACAATAATAGCTTGTTTTGGGCTTGAAATTCCATTTTCAGATGCTACAAAGGACAGAAAAGCTTAAATTAAGATCTCAAACAAGTGCAATTATTTTCAATTTATTTACTTGTGAACTTAGTATAGTGTTCTAACGGTGCAAAATTAGTGTTTACCATTAAATAAGGTGGATTTAGGAACATTTACTTAATTTGTGTGTACCATCTACGTGCAGTGGAGCAGTATTACCCCTTTCAGCACTAGAGACGTGCTCTTTGCATTCCATGATGAGTAAACTGTGAGGATGTAGAACCACTGGCTCTACCCCCAATAATATATCTGCCCAACCGCAGCAATGTACCTTTGTCAGATCAGTTCTCTGTAGTATGCACTCTATGCTACATGCATTGTGCTTATGCTGCAAGAATAAAAGTATTCATAGTAAGTGATGGGAGTGCAAGTAATTATTTATCATTGTAATTACCTCACCCACTCTCCACTACCTACACAACTTTTGTTTTGGCTGTACTGCTCACAAAATGCTGGTACCTGTGCCGAGATATGGCATTCTGGCCGATATGAAATACTTATACAATCTTTTGAAAAGTATTTGTTGAAAAAAATTTTATTTTTGCACATCTTCCAGTCTGATATCTTCACCCCATAAAGAACTACATTCCCATTGTTATCCATCATACTCACTATGTTGCAACAAATTAAGTAAAACATTGCACAAAATTTTAAAGAGTTTGTAGAAGTAAAAATGCACCACATAAACTTTGGGTATGGTTGATTTTAGCTCATACACTGCAGTGAATCAAATGTATATAATTCACAGCAGAACAATATCTCATATTGTTCTCTAGTTATTGAGTTTTATATGCAGAAGACCATCACATGCAGCATGCCCACTCTTGTCCTCATGCATCACAAATTGTGTGGTCCTAACATTCATCTTATTTCAAATGATTCGAGATATCAAAACAAGGTTTCCTGCAAATGATGGCATGCAATGAGCCACATGTCATACAGTAAATAACTTTTTTATTTGCCGAGTTACAGAAGTAACCCGTCCACAGCAGTGAGACGACAGCAGCTCAGGACACATTCAGACATCCACAGCACTGTAGGAAAACCCGGACAGTACATATACACACATCCATTGTGCATATACAATGGCACAGCAGGCCATGTGTATGTGCCCACAGCAGTGAAAGGGTTAAGGGAAATAGATTGTGTTCTGAGGGTGTAACAGGGTGGAGGCAGAGGTATATTGCTGGATTGTGAGCATATAGTTCACTCAATTGCAGGTCTTCAAATTTAAGGTCAAGCAGGATACGCCACTACATCATAAGAAGCAACTAAAGGTCGTTTCACAAAGCTGTATCCGGCATAGTCCATATCAGTTCAGGCAGACTAGGATGATATTGAATTTAGTATATGTAAAAAGGAGAGACTAAGTAAGGAACATGTATTTTTTTTGTTTTCTCCAAAAAAATTTCTGCTCTGAGATACAATCCTCTGAAGATTACACTGTGTATACCATTTTGAAGATGCGAATTTTGGAAAAAAGTATTAAAATGCTGTATCTCTAGAACAGTTCTTGATATTTTGTTGCTTTTTTTATTTTATTTGAAAGGTACTTGCTTTATGATTACTAAGAAAGTCTCCATTTGGATTTATCTGTCAAAGTTTTTTACTATAGCCTTCTGAACTTTTTTATAATTTATGGAAAAAATTTTTTTTTCAAAAATGATAATCCATAAAATTTAGTTTTTTTCTTTTGATTAGTACCATATAGGTCTGGGGAGAGCTTTCCACATTTAGGTTGAACAGGTTTTATAAACAATTGAAATTTTTGCCTTACATAAAACATGTTTATTACCACATTATCATGTAACAGGCTCATCAAAACTAAAACCTAGCCTTATTTAATATAATTTTAGTTTCGAAAGACGAGTAAGAGACTAATTTTTGAAGCATTTTAAATGGTTCCAAAATGTATGTGAAAGGTCCAAAGACTTAAAGGTTTCAATTTATTCAACTTCTGTGCACTCTGGTTTGTACTGAAACTAGCCAGTCAATGAACTAAAAATGTCTTCCACTGCTTCAGTATCTTCCTTTGATATGGAGTGATGCCTTCCTGTCGAACCAACGAATAGGAACTGGAGCACTTACAATCTTCAAACCATTGTGAAGAGGAAGTGAGCACTGATGGCATTTTTGCTGTCCTTCAGCTGGAAACCTATATCCAACAGCTAGTCCATGTGGTAGCATAAAGTTCACTACAGATTCATTTAACTCATAACTGGTGTCTATAATATCTACAATCCACCATTCACAGTCATACACACATGCCACACAACATCCGCCTTTTCAGGTTGTGAATCTGAATGTTATCCTGCTGTTTCTGAGGTGTTGGCCAAACGAACAAAATTTCTTTTTTCTTGCTCTTTAAACTGCATGCAATATGAGTTCACAAATTACTTTGAGTCCAAAAATGTGTCTTCTGAATTCCTTTCACAGGAGTAGTTTGTTTGGAGTAGACTTCTTTTTTCTGCTCGTGGAGTTCTTTGATTTCCTCCCTGGACAAAAGAATGAGGGTTGTAGATGTGTAAGATTTCACAACTCTTGCAAAATCCTCAGCATTCTGAATCACAGCTGTATTCAGTCCAGAAAGATTATGTTTTGTATTATGGTGCTTCAGCAGACCACCTACACCATCACAAGGCCCCTTCTCATGACCACAAGCACTATACACCCAGTCATTTGGCACAGGTGACTTACTCAATTCAAACAGCTGGTAACAATTTTTAAAATGACCATCAGCAAAAATGATGATCTTCTCTGCCCCTGTTTGCAGTTTAAGAATTTTGTGCATTGCTAGCGAAGCATGTGCTGTGTCGTCACTTATAACTGCAACACTTGTGATCTTGTTTTGAAAATATGTCACTCCTGTAAAAATTGAAAAATGGTTCAAATGGCTCTGAGCACTATGGGACTTAACATCTATGGTCATCAGTCCCCTAGAACTTAGAACTACTTAAACCTAACTAACCTAAGGACAGCACACAACACCCAGTCATCACGAGGAAGAGAAAAATCCCTGACCCCGCCGGGAATCGCACCCGGGAACCCGGGCGTGGGAAGCGAGAACGCTACCGCACAACCAGGAGTTGCGGACTGTAAAAATTGAAACCTGGTCATTACTCCCCTTTTACTTCTTGTGGGAGAATTACAGACCAGTTATAAACAAAATCACAGTGATACACTAAACATAGTTCTTCAGCCTGTACACACCGTTTCATTTCTGCAATGTGTTGTTGCAATTTCTTCACATGCTGGTGTTTTACTGCTTTCAGTGACCATTTACCAAGTTCAGCAATGAAACTGTCAAAAACAACAGTGTTCTTAATTAGTTTATTTTTTCTCTCATGTTGCATATATAATTTCTGCAGTTATTTGCTACGTCTTCCAGGCCAAGTGTCTGTAAAGAGAGTCCTCCCTTTTCAAGGCAATCACCACATTCTTGAAACAAACTAGTCTCTCGCTTTAAGTCACAGGTTACTAATGACTTCACATGCCCAACCCAGGAGTCATATGTCATGTGCTCCAGAAAGTTCTTCAAAGTTACCACACAAAGTTCAAAATTTGTGCAGTTCACACATAAACAGACATCTCTAGGTGGGTGTGGAATTTTGATCTTCCAATATGGGAAGCTGTATAGTTGATGTTATAAATTGCAAAAGTTCCTTTAATACTGCGAGTCATGTACCTCTTCACTTTCACAACTTTTTGGCCTTCAACTGTTACAGTTATAGTGTCTTTTCTGTTGGCACTCTGGTGATAACAGTCCCATTTATCTTCAAGATAAAATGACTGCACTATTTGAACTTCAGCTGCTTCTATGGGATGACCGTCACAGGGATCTGGTCTTCCAAAGCCTCCGTTTACAGACCTCAAATTTCTTGTCTACCGTGTACTTTCACAACGATGGAATGTGGTTCAAAATTGTATTCTTTGAAAATGTCTCTGTAATAATAGTTCTAACTTGCACCTTTTCACTGTAGGATGCACAATATTCAACAGCTGAATTGGTATTTGTGTAAAATTCCTGACAAGAGATGCAAGAGTGCTTTGGTTCATTTTCTTCTAAAGATGGAATTTCTATTTTGAAGAGTGTGGCCAGTTTTGCTGCAGTGTACTCATCCACAGCTTTATAGTGTGTTTAAAATTAGTTGCGACTTTTGACGTTTGGTTGCCCGGAGGGGGACGAGACGTCGTTGGCCAGGTAACACCAATGGTGAGCCGACTTTCCCTACTATGCTGCCAGCAGCTCGGCTGATAAAGTACCCCTGTTGCCACACCATGAGTAAACATTGCCACATAGTGACACGCATCAACGTTTGTCAGGTCTTGCTGTAAAGTCGTATTTTCTTGCTTTGAAATGTTATGTAGTCATCAGGTATTGTGAACAAGAGTTTTGTGCCGGCATTGCATTAATAACAACAGTGCAGTACACCTGAATACGAGATTTGCAATAAAAGTGTAGTCCAAGAACATGTTAACCTGCTGACAAGACAACGTTCTGCTGCAAAACATTCCTCACAGTTTGACAATAGTAATGGACAAAACCTGTATCACATTGTTGCGATGCACAAAGCTTCAACAGTGCAGTGGACGAAAGCTGATATTTTGCTCTGGGTACAAAGAAATGTGCCATGAGATAAAGTTTAATTAATGTAGCGTGTGTAACGCCGGAAATGCATACCCTCCTATTTCCATCTATTGTACTGTAAGTTTTTTCCTTATTTTGTTACCTGAATATATGACATTTCTGTGCCTTTATATATTGTAATTGTTTTACTATTTGTATATATATATATATATATATATATATATATATATATATATATATGCATTTATGTCGATGTATAATTGGTTTGTTTCGTAAATATTATTTGTATTTTACGCTGGGTCTTGCCTAGGGAAAATTGCTATCGAACGATTACATCGATAGGTCGTGTGAAGAATCAAAGTGTGTAGGATCTTTGGTAGGGTTAACTCTGCCGCGTGGAGCGCGGGCAGGGCAGTGGGAGTCTGGCTGGAGTAGCGAGTGGAGCAGGTGTGTGGTGTGACGCTCCCGCGAGTTGCCGCGCTTTCGCGGTTTGGCAGCATGTAATTGCGCTCGGCTCGCGATGATAGTTTCTGACATGGTGTCGCGGACGGGAAGCATTAGCTGGCGCACATCAAGAGCCCGTTTCGCCTGGTGACCGTGTCGAGAAGAAGGCGCGCCAGCATCCAGCTTCTGCAACAGCGACGGCCGACAATGAGTGACTGTCGCCACCTCCTCGATCGACGGCTTCAAACCTTCAATCAACCAACAAGGAAGTCTAAAAGCACGTAAAGTTTCAGAACTGTATGGCAGACCTCAGCTTTTCAAATTGTTCTATTTGCCTCGCAAAATTACAGCAACTTAACATGAACCTTTGTTGCTCATTGTCCCAATTGCATTGCCAAGCAGGGTCCCTTCCTTTTCCGAAATGAACCCGAGTGTCGTTGAAATTCAAACGCCAGCATTAAAATAATATAATTAGATTTCACTGCTTTAATTTCAAAGTTCAGTTATTCATAGCTGGCTACAATATTTAGATTACACGAGCACAAATTAAGAGTGCGAGTTTTGTTAGCATATTTTAGCTTACCTGTGACTGCAGCTCAGCTTGGTACGTACTAAATTTTACTATTGTTAATTATTCAGAATCATTTAATTCAAGTTCAAAGTTAAATATCTTGTTTCTAAATTGCGTAGAGTCAAGTTGCTTTTGAAATGATTGTTGAGGTAGTCCAAGACTAACCGTATTCTGCTGGATTTCGATGTGCTTCAGAAAGAAAGCTCACTATTAACTTCAGTCACTAAATTAACTTTCGATTTTCCGGTTTTATTAATTCTTTTGCTAAATTAAGTCAGAGTGTAGCGAAATTTCTTACTTCTGACAAACTTTCAGTTTTCACACTACACGTGTCAACCTTCAGTTGCCACGCTTCTAGTGCTAATTATATGTGTAATAACTTTTCTTTTTCAGTTACTATAGTAATTGTCCTTAGGACTGGCGACCGTGATTTCCCCCAAATCTCAAATATCTAATTACCGCTAGTTAATTGTTAACGTAACGGCCGCACATTTACTTTCTTTATTAACTTTACCCCTTTTCAAAATTAATTTCCACCAGTTTCATTTGCATTTTTCCTTTCATTTAGATGTAACCCTTTCCTCCCTCTTTACCGACAGATTATCTTCGGTGACGATTGCTTTTCCAAAATTCCCATTAAGCACACGCGGTTTCATTTTTCACTGTCATTAAGGTCGATAACTGAGGGGGAGGTTACACGTGGCGACCTGGTGACAGGACAGTCTTCAGATTTGAGGTTGTTCTGGACACGAATTTTGCATTGTGCAAATCTCGTAACAAAGTACTGGTGACGTACAGGCCGTTACGTCAGCGAGAATAAGTAGTGGGAGTAATCCTAATTATATTTGAGATTTGGCATTTATATTTAAAATTATTAAAATGAGTGAAGGCAACAATTGCCAAAATTTGGTAGACTTGGATACGGAACAATCGGTCGAACAGTGGGAAACGCGCACCGCGGTACCCATTGTTCAGGGTCAGGCGGCTAGCATGAAAGACGCGACCGCCGAAACGCAACAAAGAGCAGAAATGGAATTCCAAACTTTAGAAAATGTTTCGGAATCGGAAGTGAAAATCAAATCTGAATCCCTTGATGACGAATACGGTGGGGCAATTAAAGAGGAAGCCGCTACGGAAGTAAAACCGGTAGTTTCTGGGAATTTAGCTGATTTATTGAATGTTTTGATTAACGAAATCAAGGCTCAGTCTAGCAAGATAGAAACTCAATCGGCAGAAATTAAAGCTCAGGCTGCCAAGCAAGAAGCTCAGGCCGCCAAGCAAGAAGCTCAGTCTGCCAAGCAAGAAGCTCAGTTTGAAAAAATTGAACGAAAGCTAGACAATCAGAACGAAGCTATTAATGTTGTTAACAACAATGTTGGGATTGTTAACACAAAAGTTGATAAAATCAAAGAAGATATTGTTGTGATTAATACCGAAATCGGTAATCCTAAACAGGAAATGATAGGTGTTCAGGCGGAAATTGCGAGTATAAATACGCGTTTTAATTCCGAAATTAGCAGAATAGAAAAAAGTGTAGCAGAAGCAGTTGCTCCGATCATCGAGAATAAGGTGACGGAACAAATTCAATTAGTGAAAAAAGAGGATCAAAAGAAGGTGGAAACTTTAAAGGCTTTAGTATCCGAAGTAGATACCAAAGTGACGAAGCAGGCTAATACCTGCGAAGAGAAAAAAAGGGAAGTAGAAACGCTTGCGACAACCACTTGCCAAGTAATTACGAGAGTGTCGGAATTAGAAAAGAAACTTGACGAAAAACAGAAGTATGTGCCAATCTGTGCACATAGTTCGGAATTGTTGACGAAAGAGGAGCGGTTCGACCCCTTGAAGAAAGGCGGTATACACGCGACGGATTTCATTAAAAATTGTGAAAGAGTTTTACCCAGATCATGGACTAATGAGAGAAAAATTAATGCGGTTATTGATGTGTTGGCTGGTGATGCCAAGCGTTGGGGCTTAAACCTCAACATTACGAACCTGACTTTTGACGAGTTTAAGAATTTGTTTCTGGCTGAATACTGGTCAGAGCAAAAACAGCAAAGTGTCTGGCGCGAATTTGTGGTATCGAGGCCTTTCGATGTGAATTCGCGCGGCTCGATGAAGGAGTTTTGTGAGGGCTGGATCCGCAAGTTGGAATATTTGCGTGATCGCCGCACGGAATCCGAAATAGTCTGGGAACTCTACAAGAAACTTCCAGATGATACAAAACGCTACGTAGGAAGCAATTACAGGACAATCAATGATTTCCTGGAAAGAGTTGAGGACGAGGACAATTGGCGCAATAATCGCGACAGTGGTAGAGGCCGTGGTAGCAACAACGGGTACCACAACAATGATCACCATGGGAATAATGCATTCCGCAACCATGGCAGCATTAACAATAATGGTTCGGACCGTAATAACAACCGGTACAATGCAAATAATAATAGGAATGACGGAAACCAGTATCATACTAGCGTGATACGGGCTTCGCAGAATAGTAATAACGCCAGAGGGTGTGATCAGCCGCCTCAGCAGCATCCGGGGAGCGTATCTGCTGGGACGAGACAGGGAAACAATTAGCCGCGCCGGTGAGGGGCCGACCGGGCGTGGAGAAATTTTGGCGGCCCGATAACAGTAGAAAACAGAGGTGTCGTCGTTATGAAAATTCCGTATGGAATAATCAATGGCGGGAGAGTGTGCCAGTGTTAGGAGAAAGGAGTGCGCCCACAAGTAGTAGATCAGCTGTAGACACGGCAGTAGAAAGTACATTCACTGTCAGTGAGATCAATTTAAGTAGTGTTCCGGAAATCGATGATAAAGTGGCAGCTGTAACACCCACAGCAGAACTGGAGATTGAGTTTAAGAATGTTTCGCAAGTGTTGAGACAAGATCAGATGTCGGATAAAACGTCCGTCATCGAGCGAGGGGATGCAGAGAGGGATGAGGTCTGGTTAAGGCAGTTCGGTCGCTTATACGACGAACTAAGAGATTATAGGGGCCTGTATGGGAGAAGTGTTTATGGGGAGCGCGGGCAGGATTTGCCGCGTTTCGTCCCACAGGAAGATAGTATTTGTGAAGTGATAGAAAGTTCTGGCCCTAACCGGCAGACTTTACTAGAAATAGTTGATGTTAATCGGGAGCACGAGCAAGATGCGTCGTGTTTCGTCCCGCAGGAGTTGAATGTTGAAGTAGTAAAGGAAAGTTCTGGCCCTAACCGGCAGACTTTACCGAAAGTCGTAGTGGTAGAAGTAGCCGACCCATCCGACGCAAGACTCCAGTTTAAACATTGCGGGAGTATTAAGGAGAAAGATTACGAAAATTTTAGTGATAGCCGGACACGACTGGAAGAAAAGCACGTAGATTATAGCGTGTATGAGGTTAGAGCTGACGTTATACGGTCAGACGGTAGCAGTGTGGGTTGCGCAGATCCAGAGGAAGTAATAGCAGATACTACTGGGCACATTCCTCCAGGTAGATTGGCAGATGAGATCAATCTCACCAAAGAGGAATCAACGAAGGTGACAATTAGTGAAATGATAGCAGGGCAACACTCACTAGTTGACGAGTTAGAGGAAAAGGTTTCGGTATTGGAGGCGAAGCTACAGACTAAGCCTCAGGACAAACGTGTTGCAATTAAAACTGTATGTGAACAGAGGCTGAAAAAGCCGCCAGATAAGCCGGTTTTAGGATCAAAGCCGGATGGTTTTTTCTGGAATGACCTGGATATAGACGAGGATTTATTGTGGGAAAATAAAGAAACAGTCGAGGACAAGTGTAGACAGATAGTAGTGTCTGTTAATATGCACGACCTACAACTAAACGTGTTGATTGACACCGGTGCAGAATTGAGTGCTGTATCTGGGAAAATATTTGAGTTACTGAAAGACAGACCTGGTATCGTAGTTATGCCAGTAACAGGAGTGAAAATTATCGGTGCTACTGGGAAGGCCAGTAAACCGGTCACAAAACAGATTTTTGTCAACTTCGAGATATGTGGGGCACGATTTGAGCAAGAGTTTGTCGTCGTGCCAGACTTAACTACGGAAGTAATTATCGGGTTAGATTGGCTATTAAAGTACCGTGCAGTCATTAATTGCGAAAGCAAAACTTTGACATGTACGTCACCAGATAAAACAATAGTAGTTAGTTTTGACGAGGCAGGAGACGGCGTGCATAGCCAATACCAGACTATACACATTGTTAACTGGCCGGATGACATTGATGTAGGTATGAATTTGAACTACTGTAAAGTGAGGAATCTCGGCATTGCCAAAAGTGTAGAAAGTTTAGTGGAAGAGATAATCAAATTCCCTCCACGGATTAACATTAGTATTGGTGTGAAAAAGGATCGTTTGCGAGAAGTAATGAAGCTAAAAGCCGATGCACGCATACGTCGTCATGACGCTAAAGCGCGTTTTGCTAAGTTTGCAATCGGAGACTTAGTACTTGTAAAAGCTCATGAGAAATCGAGCGAGATAGACAATGAAATCTCTAAATTTAAGTTTGTTTATAATGGACCATATAAAGTCATTGGTGTACCTCACCCAAATGCTTATTGCTTAGAGTATCCAAGCTCTGGAAAACGATTAGGTATACGGAATATTGTAGACTTGAAATTGTACCAACCTAGGATTGATTAATACCACAGAATGGGTAATTTGTACAGTATGTAATATAGAGTGTAAGATTTAAGGATGTGCCATGTTGCGATGCTTTTGCCTGACCTAGAGGTCATTAAAGAAGTTGTAATTAATAAGTAATTAACTTGTACTAAATGATTTAACAGAGAGTGATTATTTATCAATTGAAAAAATCCAAGCTGCTAGTTTAAGTTTTCAGCTGAGTCACAGTAGATTAAGGAATGTAAATATGCTTTTTAACTAGCTGTCAGATTTCATTAATGTGTGTTTTACTAGTCATTGCCGATGTACTTAGACGCTGTTTTAAGTTTCAGGCTAGTACATGCGTGTGATGATGGACAGTGTTGAGTTATCCACTGTGATAGTATTAATGGACTCCTTGAGATTACTCGGGAGTGAGTTTTTCCGAAAGAATTAAGTGAACCGGACGTTCTGGAAATGCCGCTACACAGGCGAGTGAGATCAAGCGTGCCGCACAGGCGGGCGCAACAATACTGACGAGGCGGAGCCGCTGTCGGCTCTTGTGCCGCCGTAGGCTCTCCGTGCCGCTGTCGGCGTTCTTTGTACTTGCGAGTACGGAAGGCGGAGTTGTTTTTCTTCCCGGACAGCTGATGTGAAAGAATTCTGCTGTCAATATTTATGTTTTTTTTCGATCTACTGAATATTATTTTCTTGTTTAGCGTTAAGAGGACTCTCATGTCGAGAATATTAATTATGAAAAGGTCACATAAAATGTGTATTCTATGTAATTAATAATTAATTTGCGTATTTTGATCTATCTGTTTTTATGACCATGTACTCTGATTGATTTTGTAAATAGTATTCCATTTCCTGATAGTGTTACGAATTTTAATGATTTTGAAGTAGCTAAACCATTTTCTATGCTTTCTATGAATTTTAATATGTTGTCAACCTGTTTTATTTTGTGCAAGATGACAGAATGGAATAAGATTAGGAGTGTCTCCACTCAATTATTATTGTCTAAAAATTGGTTTATGGTTAATTAGGCGAATGCTAAATTTTGTTGATGTTTTGAGCATATGCATTTCCGCTGTTTCTTTTTGGGACATTTTCTGAGTCTGTTTACGTTACACGAACATCCTCAGACAATGTGGGGCACGTGTAACGCCGGAAATGCATACCCTCCTATTTCCATCTATTGTACTGTAAGTTTTTTCCTTATTTTGTTACCTGAATATATGACATTTCTGTGCCTTTATATATTGTAATTGTTTTACTATTTGTATATATATATATATATATATATATATATATATATGCATTTATGTCGATGTATAATTGGTTTGTTTCGTAAATATTATTTGTATTTTACGCTGGGTCTTGCCTAGGGAAAATTGCTATCGAACGATTACATCGATAGGTCGTGTGAAGAATCAAAGTGTGTAGGATCTTTGGTAGGGTTAACTCTGACGCGTGGAGCGCGGGCAGGGCAGTGGGAGTCTGGCTGGAGTAGCGAATGGAGCAGGTGTGTGGTGTGACGCTCCCGCGAGTTGCCGCGCTTTCGCGGTTTGGCAGCATGTAATTGCGCTCGGCTCGCGATGATAGTTTCTGACATGGTGTCGCGGACGGGAAGCATTAGCTGGCGCACATCAAGAGCCCGTTTCGCCTGGTGACCGTGTCGAGAAGAAGGCGCGCCAGCATCCAGCTTCTGCAACAGCGACGGCCGACAATGAGTGACTGTCGCCACCTCCTCGATCGACGGCTTCAAACCTTCAATCAACCAACAAGGAAGTCTAAAAGCACGTAAAGTTTCAGAACTGTATGGCAGACCTCAGCTTTTCAAATTGTTCTATTTGCCTCGCAAAATTACAGCAACTTAACATGAACCTTTGTTGCTCATTGTCCCAATTGCATTGCCAAGCAGGGTCCCTTCCTTTTCCGAAATGAACCCGAGTGTCGTTGAAATTCAAACGCCAGCATTAAAATAATATAATTAGATTTCACTGCTTTAATTTCAAAGTTCAGTTATTCATAGCTGGCTACAATATTTAGATTACACGAGCACAAATTAAGAGTGCGAGTTTTGTTAGCATATTTTAGCTTACCTGTGACTGCAGCTCAGCTTGGTACGTACTAAATTTTACTATTGTTAATTATTCAGAATCATTTAATTCAAGTTCAAAGTTAAATATCTTGTTTCTAAATTGCGTAGAGTCAAGTTGCTTTTGAAATGATTGTTGAGGTAGTCCAAGACTAACCGTATTCTGCTGGATTTCGATGTGCTTCAGAAAGAAAGCTCACTATTAACTTCAGTCACTAAATTAACTTTCGATTTTCCGGTTTTATTAATTCTTTTGCTAAATTAAGTCAGAGTGTAGCGAAATTTCTTACTTCTGACAAACTTTCAGTTTTCACACTACACGTGTCAACCTTCAGTTGCCACGCTTCTAGTGCTAATTATATGTGTAATAACTTTTCTTTTTCAGTTACTATAGTAATTGTCCTTAGGACTGGCGACCGTGATTTCCCCCAAATCTCAAATATCTAATTACCGCTAGTTAATTGTTAACGTAACGGCCGCACATTTACTTTCTTTATTAACTTTACCCCTTTTCAAAATTAATTTCCACCAGTTTCATTTGCATTTTTCCTTTCATTTAGATGTAACCCTTTCCTCCCTCTTTACCGACAGATTATCTTTGGTGACGATTGCTTTTCCAAAATTCCCATTAGGCACACGCGGTTTCATTTTTCACTGTCATTAAGGTCGATAACTGAGGGGGAGGTTACACGTGTATAAGGAAAAGTTAATGGAACCTGTAGTATTGTACAAGCCAAAACTCCATGCTACCAGGTTGGTGAAATGGCTAACAGTAAATGGCATAGTTTAATCAGGCTTCACCTAGGCTGGGCCTAGGTGAAAAGTACTGTGGCAAAAAACAGCAATAAGTTTACAGTCATTGATATTGAAATTCTGACAAAAGAAGCTACTGCAAAAATTACACGACAGGACAGGTCTTGACTTGTCAGCCATACCAGGAAGGTAGTTGAGGAGCCATTCATGAAGGACTGTGATGAGTGCTGAGGGATACGTAACTTCTCTTGTTGCGACATTAAGATCTGCTTCTTTTGTCGGAACATGGCAGAGCTTAGAAATATTCATCTCACTAACATTGTAATGCGGTTCAAATTGCGACAGAATACTGAAATAGTGTATTGTTTAACTAACAACTGCATGCAAGTCATGTCAATAGTTTACAAAACAGACCATTCTCAGTATAAAAATAAACATGTAGCTTCATCTCTTATATTGTTACAAAACCCACAGCAGTTCTCATTTCACCAGCTGCCGATGGCCCTCGTTAATTACATTATTTGATTGAAAAAATCTGTAGCCTCCTAAAAATTGTGGTAGATATGTAAGTTTCACATATTAATCATACGGCAAAACACACTCATCTTTGTGCACTATCATTTGCCAAGATCTTGTTTCGATATCTCAAAACATTTATAAGATACAAAGAATCTATGAACATTTCATTCTAGCTTTTTCACTGATGCATGATTTCGTGACTGAGCGCTTCACATACATTCCATTTTCTCGAGATTGGAAACAGACAGCTGAATCCTTCCAAATTTAAAGAATAATTCAATATATTGCCTACATTTAATCCACAGGAACATCTAACCTAACATGGACCACACACAAATTTATAGAGACACCTGTTTTTCACTGCAAACTAAGAATTTCTTGCATTAGTTTATTTATTATTGGAACATCGCAATGACTACTACCATTAATGGAATGATAGGCAGTTCATCATGTAGCTGAAGAATTAAACTACAAAATGTGCGAGAATGAGAGCTTACTACCAAATAGTTTCAGAAAGATTGCTGATCAGACGGCCTGCTGTTCACGCAGTCAAATGACCCTACCAAATTCTGTGCTGAATACGACTGGCATTACACTGTTGTTACCTGCTGATGTGCCCAGCACACCCTGGCAACTATGCTTCCCTCCACTCGCTCCATATTGAACTGTCAAAAATCACAACTTATTTTAAACATACTATAGTAATTTCTCTGCACTTTCTAGGTCTTATATGGATATGCAAATAGTCAGCACACTTCACTCTCCTGTGGGCCCAGTCAGAAGACATTTCAAACAGCCCTTTTCACAAAACACACTGCAACTGTGACAACTGGAAAATTTCTCACGAAAACTTAGAACTCACTTGATGGTCTGTTATCTCTTTTAAACTGAACACAGTATGATATATGGCAATTTAAGAGCACTGAACAACTACAATACAGAAACCTGCAATGAACAACCATGACAAAGAAACTGACAAGAAACTACAACGAAGTGTAATACATAGCTGCAACAAAGAAAGGATGAGAAATAACTGCAACAAAGCCAATAGAAATAAACATTGTAAGTAAGAAACAACTTCAGTGAAGACAGACATTACCCTTGAAAGTTAAAAAAAAAAAAAAGATTTTTAAAAATAAAACCAGTCGAACTTAAAAAGAGGAAGCTCTTCTTTGCAGAGAATATAGTACTACATGGTACTAATCAACAGAAAAAAAGAATCTAACTTTTCTGGATTGGCATTTTTGAAAAAAAATTTCTGTAAATTATAAAAAAAAATGTGACAGTTAAAGAACTTTGACAGATATGTCTAGATGGAGGATACTATTGTAATCATAAAGCAATTGGAGGATACCATTGTAATCATAAAGCAATTATCTTTCAAATAAAAAAAAGCTCTAACAAAATATATAGACCTGTTACAGAGATACAGCATTTTAAAAAGTTTTCCAAAATTCCTATCTTCAAAATGGTGTTCACAGTGTCATCTTCGGAGGCCTGTGTCTCAGAGCAGGAATTTTTTGGAGAAAACAAAAAAATACATGTTTCTACTTACTCCTGAATTTTAACATATGCTAAATTCAATAACATCTGCAATAGACAGCAACACAGAGGTTGTCAGGGGGAATGGAAGAACTAGCGGTCAGAGGTACCAGGACTGCAGCTTTGACAGCAGCATCAGCAGTCTCGTTTCCCATCAGACTGACATGAGCAAAAAAATGGTTCAAATGGCTCTGAGCACTATGTGACTTAACATCTGAAGTTATCAGTCCCCTAGAACTTAGAGCTACTTAAACCTAACCAACCTAAGGACATCACACACATCCATGCCCGAGGCAGTATTCGAACCTGCAAACATAGCAGTTGCGCGGTGGCAGACTGATGCGCCTAGAACCACTCGGCCACAGTGGCCGGCAACATGAGCAGGAACCCAAATAAACATCACAGTGGCTCAATCAAGAGTTGGCAAGTGACAGGTATCCTGGACCGTTGCACTAAGGGATGGACGATTTACAGAACACATAGGCTCTGAAGGGCACCGAGAGAGTTGGAGCAGATGATGAAATCGAAAAGCCTGTGTCTCTGGATGTACTGCATGATCTGATACAGAGTGAAGAGTTTGGCTGTAAATACTAAGCAGTGTTCTGGAAACTGATACGGAAAAACATTGGTGCCAATGACAAAGGCACACCCGACACCACGAGAGCCATCAGTGTACACAAAGGTACTGTCACAAAGTTCCATGCGAAGGTCGTGAAACTTATGGTGATACAGCATGGTTGGAGTAGTGTCCTTAGGACGCAAATGAAGGCCGAGGTCAACACGGTCCATTGCACGAAGCCAAGGTGGTGGAGGTTTCACACCCAGTGGGAAATGGCAGGTAGCATGAAGTTAGCTGTTGGAGCAAAGAGCCGAAAGCGAACTCCAGGAGGTAACAGACATAAAGCATGAATATCTGCTGAAGAGGAAGTCACGGCGGTGTGACAGCGGTAGTTTGGCAGCTTCTGCATACAGACTCTCAATTGGTGTAGGATGGACAGATGTACAGATGCATAAATGAAACACCCACAGTCTCGTTTTGAATGGACAAGGGATCGGTACAAATAGAGGAGGGGTGTCCGGTCCGCTCCTCAGGAAGTACTGCTGAGGGTATGTAGGACACTGAGGGACTGCATACAATGGGCAGCCAGGTAAGACACATGGGAGGACCAAGGATGTTTCCTACCAAGCATGAGCGCCAGGAATTTCATAGTTTCAATGAACAGGAGAGCAACAGGCCCAAGATGTAAAGAAGGTGGAAGAAACCAACTGCACCGTCAGACACTCATATGAACAGTTTTGTCAGTGGAAAAGCGAAAGCCATTGTCAATGCCCTATGAGTAAAGATGATCGAGACATGGCTGAAGACAACACTCAATGAGACAAGTCCCTGGAGAACTGCAGTAGATGGCAAAACTTCAACAAAAAAGGATCCGAGGATGACAGGTGGGAGATAGGCCATTATAGGGTTAATGGTGATAGCAACGAGGACAACCATCAGGACAGAACCCTGAGGCACACCGTTCTCCTGGATAAAGGTGTGCAACAAGGCAAAACCCACACATACCTTGAAAACTAGGTCTTTTAAAAATTCCTGAAGGAAATGGGGGCATGCGTGTGGCCACAGAAGTCTGATGTGTAGAGAGTATAGAGGGTACCAGTCCTCCAGCAGGTGTAGGCGGCTTTCTCCAAATCAAAAAACATGGCCACAGTCTGGTATTTCCACAGAAAACCATTCATGACAGTTGGTCAACCGCAGAACGGCATGCTCGAAATCCACACTGGGCGGGAGTCAGTAAATTGTGAGACACCAGCCACCATACCAGCCAGGCATGAATCATACATTCCACCACCTTGCAAACACAGCTGGTGAGAGAAATATGGTGATAACTAGAAGGAAGTGACGTGACGCCACTGTCTGGGAAACATGCCCTCTGCCCACATGCGATTATACGTATGAAGGAGAAGGTGCTTGCCTGCAAGAGAGAAGTTCACAACATCTGAATGTGGACATCGTCCAGCCCTGGGGCGGAGGACTGGGATGAAGTGAGAGCATAGCCTAGCTCCCTCATAGTAAAGGTGGCATTGTAGCACTCACGATTCTGAGAAGAGAAGGGTATTTCCCGGGCCTCTTCCACTCGTTTCCAGTGGAAGAAGGTAGGGTGATTGTGGGAGGAGCTTGAAATCTCCACAAAATGGTGGCCCAAGGTGTTTGAGATCACAACAGGGTCAACTATGATAGCTCTCTGGGACCAAGGTCTATTCCCCAATTTCCAGCCTGACAGTAGCAGACAATATCTGAAGCTTTTTTACGTGATATCTCACGTAACAACTCACTTCATAAACTTAAAGTAACTCCAGTATATAAGCACAAGCTCCGTGACATTATTACATTACACACATAAGAGAAATGGAGAGGAAATGCTGGGGAGGTATAGTCATGTCTGTATACATAAAAGAGTGGCACTTTTAATGGGGAATGTTGGATTTCCCGGAAGAGCACTGCAGCTGCCATACAGGATGATTGAGAATCAGTTTCCCTCTCGCAGTGCAGAGCAGTATGAAGAGATATACACATATTTTGTCCATAAACAGGCTTATGGAAGGGGAACTGCATGCCCCCAGTCTGGCAACATACCTCCCCTTGCACAACAACATTCCGATGCCACCCCTCCACCCTGTTACATCCACAAAACACAATTTTTCCCTGAACATGGCTTCACTGAACTGGTACACACACTTAATATTTGTTCTTAAGGCACTTCATCTAACAGTTACCAATTTTATACCTCTGAAATGCTATTTTTAATAATTTGCAATTTTTCCATTTCCTGCAATGCAGAAACTAGTAGTCCTAGGGAGTATCTTACTGTAAGATATTTAATATAGTTTAATGATGTGCCAAGAATTGTTTTTGCTTGAAACTATATGTTTTCCTCAAATATCTAAAAAACCACAAAAATACCTTTAAACATCACCAACCACCATCACCCTCTCACAGGACTGGTTCTGATTTTTAGTATATTGTTACCTTCCCTGTACAAAAATTTGTGACTACACAATTTTTCCCCTATTTTTGGTCTTTGTTGACTGGGCTGGTAGAAAAGGAAAGTAGAAACATTCTGTTGCATTCTCCAATGTTCCTTTTCTAAGCAAGATGAAGAATTGCCAAACTTTACTTCTCACACCACTGGAAAAAATGAGTGATATTTGTATCAGCGGCATTGAGAAACAGCTAAAACCCATAAAATTGACATGTGACTCAGGTCCCAAAGGAATCAATGTCACTTTATGCACAACATACAGCTGAGTTAGCTCCCATTTTAATTGTAATACCGTATACTGCAGATACCTCAAGCGAAAAAATGTGGCCAGTGGCTGGAAGTAGGTACAGGTCATACCCATCTACAAGAAGTGTACCAAAAGTGAAACATCAATCTACTGTCATTTCTCAGTGATGTTCATCCACTGCAGAATACTAGAATATATTCTGAAATCAAATGTAATGAAGTGCATCAAACAGAATTACCTCCTAGATTCTACGAGGGCAGTTCAATAAGTAATGCAACACATTTTTTTTCTCGGCCAATTTTGGTTGAAAAAACCGGAAATTTCTTGTGGAATATTTTCAAACATTCCTGCTTCGTCTCGTATAGTTTCATTGACTTCCGACAGGTGGCAGCGCTGTACGGAGCTGTTAAAATGGCGTCTGTAACGGCTGTGCGTTGCAAACAACGGGCAGTGATCGAGTTTCTTTTGGCGGAAAACCAGGGCATCTCAGATATTCATAGGCGCTTGCACAACGTCTACGGTGATCTGGCAGTGGACAAAAGCACGGTGAGTCGTTGGGCAAAGCGTGTGTCATCATCATCGCAAGGTCAAGCAAGACTGTCTGATCTCCCGCGTGCGGGCCGGCCGTGCACAGCTGTGACTCCTGCAATGGCGGAGAGTGCGAACACACGCGTTCGAGATGATCGACGGATCACCATCAAACAACTCAGTGCTCAACTTGACATCTCTGTTGGTAGTGCTGTCACAATTGTTCACCAGTTGGGATATTCAAAGGTTTGTTCCCGCTGGGTCCCTCGTTGTCTAACCGAACACCATAAAGAGCAAAGGAGAACCATCTGTGCGGAATTGCTTGCTCGTCATGTGGCTGAGGGTGACAATTTCTTGTCAAAGATTGTTACAGGCGATGAAACATGGGTTCATCACTTCGAACCTGAAACAAAATGGCAATCAATGGAGTGGCGCCACACCCACTCCCCTACCAAGAAAAAGTTTAAAGCCATACCCTCAGCCGGTAAAGTCATGGTTACAGTCTTCTGGGACGCTGAAGGGGTTATTCTGTTCGATGTCCTTCCCCATGGTCAAACGATCAACTCTGAAGTGTATTGTGCTACTCTTCAGAAATTGAAGAAACGACTTCAGCGTGTTCGTAGGCACAAAAATCTGAACGAACTTCTCCTTCTTCATGATAACGCAAGACCTCACACAAGTCTTCGCACCCGAGAGGAGCTCACAAAACTTCAGTGGACTGTTCTTCCTCATGCACCCTACAGCCCCGATCTCGCACCGTCGGATTTCCACATGTTTGGCCCAATGAAGGACGCAATCCGTGGGAGGCACTACGCAGATGATGAAGAAGTTATTGATGCAGTACGACGTTGGCTCCGACATCGACCAGTGGAATGGTACCGTGCAGGCATACAGGCCCTCATTTCAAGGTGGCGCAAGGCCGTAGCATTGAATGGAGATTACGTTGAAAAATAGTGTTGTGTAGCTAAAAGATTGGGGAATAACCTGGTGTATTTCAATGCTGAATAAAACAACCCCTGTTTCAGAAAAAAAATGTGTTGCATTACTTATTGAACTGCCCTCGTAACTGGGAAGATACGTGAAAATGTCAGTCACGGCGAAATGAAAGTTTACTTTTCTGGCACAAAATACTGAATGCCACAGATTGAGGCAATGATGTGGATGCAGTATTCCTTAACTTCCCTAAGACATTTGACTCTAAATGACACCATCGAATTTTACCAAAATTATGACTGTTTCGGGTACTGAACAAAATTTGTTACTGGATTAAGCATTTCCGAGTAAGGAGGATGCAGGAAATTACCTCTAATGGCGAGTCATCATCAACAGATACAGGAGTAAGTTCATGCTTGCACCATGGAATAAGGTTGGGACCCTACTTTTTCACATTGTATATGGTGTCTATAATTAAACATCTGCTAGCTGAGGGGGGCCCCATAAAAATGGTTGATTGTAGGACAAAAATTTTGTGGAAACATTTGTAAACACATGTGTAAGAGAAATAATGATTAAACCAGTGCCTAAAACATTTTATTATCCACACAATGGGGTAAAGGTTCTCACTTGCTTACCATGTTATACATTCCAGGACACAAACATTGCTCAAAGTAACAACCATCTGCATCCATGACAAGTTGGAACTGCACTACAGATTGCTCTACTGCTGCATGAAACATCTCAGCTGGGATGTTGACTACCTCCCCCATTCTACTCATCATCAATAGTTCGTGCACTGCTTCAAGGTCACACACATTGCCTCCAGTTTTCTTAGCCATACGAAGAGTACTTTTTCAACAATTTGCGGTGCAATTGTTGCCACTTCTGGAAGCAATTCACAAATAGCCAGTTAATTTGAGCTTCCAAACAGTACTCTTCAACTCCCATGCAGAGAGAGGACCTCTCCGTATTCCTTTAATGTGTCAATAATTGTGAAGAGCAGCAGTAATATTGCTTATGTTTCGATAAAACATCAAATAATGCCCTCTTCACTTGGCTCAGACCTATGTTTACTGTCTGCACCTATGATAAACAATGATGCACGTGTTCCAACTGTACATTGCTGCAGCAGTACCACATCTAACGTCAAGTCATGATGCACTACCATATGGGTACCCAACATTACAGGAATAACATTCAGACTGTGCACTATAGGATTCGTGTTGCTGGTAAATAGTTTTCTGGCTATACTGACTCAATTAGCGCAATTTTAATTATCAGATTATTCAGTCAGTGCTGTAACTGGGGGAGGGGGGCTGTCAGGACATAGGCATCCCTCCAGAGACATTTCTGCCCCCTCCTCACATGTCCCCTGCCACAATAGAAAACAAAATAAGAAAGAAAAGTGAGTTATGGGGTGGGAGGGGGGAGGGGGGGAGTGAGCTTCCTGACTTGATCACGTATCATCTGACGAGTGTGTATTTCTTCACATGGTGATTAAATAATGATCAAGGCAGTATACTCCTTCCATGACCACATAGGTGGCAGTGGTTTATCTCATCGACTTGTTGCTCAACCCAACAGTTCATGTCTATATACATCAGTAAAGTTGATAGTTTTCATGATTTTGACTTCTGCCAACTGCAGCAGTCTAATATTTATAGTGTTACACCAACACTGAATTGAAATTCATATTTTGTACCAAATTATGATTTTTCCTAATCACAGTGTTAAATGCTTGAACTATGTATTTTTTTACTCCAGATATCACTGCACATTTTCATTTAAATGTTTGCTGGCTTTGGTGCAGCTACCAGTAATGACATCTGGAATCAACTGAGTTGTTATCGGTGTCATAACAGGATTAATTTATCTTCACTGCTGTAAATAAACAACACATTTGAACACAAACATCTTTATATTGTACTTAATTCCTATTACAGCAGGTAAATGATACATGGCACCTGAGCTGGCAGTGACAAACCCCAACCACTCAATGCACCTGCCATGTCAAGCATGTACCACTGTGCCTTTATTCCTCTGGTCGTTGCCTTGTGTGGCAATTTGACTAGGACAGATTGTTGCTATTTTATTGTGGTTTTATCGAAGTATCAAATGTGCTTTGGTATCCTTTGTGATTCTTACATTAGGTGAGTGAAGTGCGTACAATGAAATTTCTTTACAAGTTTTGTTAGTCAGTCATTCTCACTTTTCACAGTTGCTACTTTGATATTTTGGTTCCTTATTGCAGAGCACTAGTACAAACTGCAAATAAAAGTGACTGTTTTGACCAGATGAGTTTTGCTGGTATAAAAATATTCTGAATAATACAGTGTAGTAGTGTGCAGTTGGTATAAAATTTTTGTACCTAATGAATACTTGGGTTAACTAAAATTCCACCAAGTCCAAGTAGAAGACTTTGACAATACAGTTCATGAGCTATTGGAAATATTAGAAACAGTTTTTTTAATGAAAGCAGCAGTAGTTCAAGAAGTTATAGTGATATTCTTCCTGATATTTTAAATGAGTTGAGGTGTCCTTAAGCACAAATGTTACGTAACACAGAAGTGGGACAGCCTGTAATGTAGTCTCCAGATATTATGTTTACTATCTCTCTAAAAAATAACAACAATTATATTTTTCTTGTGTCATTTTACTCAGAAATTTTCATAGATTTTGTGGTCTTTAGTGATCCTTCATGAAATAAAGTATAGTGTTAGGTATATGAAAAAAATCAAGTTTGTATTTTGTTAGAAACACTTTATTTATGGTTGTCAAACAACTGAAAGTAAAAACTATAAAGATCTGCGTATATCATTACAACCTACATACTTTTGTAGGTAAATTGTATTTTCAAATTTTTAAACTGAACACAGTATGATATATGGCAATTTAAAGAGAATGCTGCATGACAGTATAGAAATGTATGGATTTCAGCACTGACCACTGAATATGACAGTTAGCAAAAGGTTTCAGAAAAAGCTTTGTCTACTTACAAAAAAATTGATGTGTTTCTATGAAATAAAACTTTTATGAGTTTGTCTTAACATGTTTTTTTACCAAATATGATGGTGTAACAGCATACTCAGGAATTGCTTGAGGACTGAAAGGAAAAATCCCTGACCATTAGAAACCAGGGGTCCAGTTAGCTTGCTGTCATTGCTCTCAGCTTCACATGAGAGAGTGTTCCTACACACACAGGTGGCCAGCAGTTATGTCAGCATCATCCCAAGGAATTCAAATGGCCTGGAAATGCCCCAGGCAGCTAAAGTTAAAGCTTGCAATTTCCCAATAGGCAGAAGAGTATTTGTCTCTTTACTTTGGCAGCATCAATAATATTAGCCTCCAGATGTGATTTAGCACTGTCGACAATGAGGAGGGTTTTGCCACAGCTGTCACAGCAAGTAACCCTGACTGACTGAGTTTTGTGCAGGAAACCAAAATAACCACATCTGGTGCAGTCCCCGAGTTGTCGAGTGGCTGTATCTGCAAGAGTACATGATGACCCAACCACGCACCCTCTTCCAACACCTACAGAATGGGTTGTATACAATGTTGGATGCTTGGCACTAGTATTATAGCAACCCTAAGCTAACAGATAACAGTCTGCACTACTAAAAGTGTCCCACTTGGACAGCTTTTACTTCAATTAAATTTGCATGAAGGTGGAGGTCGATTATTGGGTGAAATAATGGAGTGTTATCGTAAGTCACACATTTCAGCTGGGCGCATTAAGTTTTAGAAAAAAGAAGTTGCCAGAGAAAGGGACATCGCCACATGAAACAAAGGAGTACTGCAATGGATGGAGCCCTGTGTGCACAAAACGTGTGGGGAAATGGGGGGAGGAAACCAATGCTAAATCAACAAAACTTTTCTGCTGGTATAGCCATATAAAGCTACTGCTACTACATCACCACCACTACGACCACCCACCACCACCACCACCCACCACCACCACCACCACCACCACCACCACCACCCCCCACCACTACCACCACCCACCACTACCCTCACCTACCACCGATTAAACTCACTCGAGGAGAATTGTCACTCCTGCTCCTGCTCCTGCTCCTGCTCCTCCTGTTTGTTGTCATGCCCCTGCTGCTGTTGCTAGTCCTGGTCTGGCCCCTGGTCCTGTTGCTGGTCATGCCCCTGGTCCTGGTCCTGCTCCTGCCCCTGCCCCTGCCCCTGCCTCTGCCTCTGCCTCTGCCTCTGCTCCTTCGTTGAGTAGGTTCTCCTGGTTGACAGAAAGAAAAAAAAAAGAGTTACTGTAACAAGGTCAACAACTTCACACACAAATGTAAAATGACCAAAAGACAAACTAAGGATCCCTGAAAACTGTCGTGGGACAAAAAAACTTTGATTACAAGTATTTCACACAATTACTGACTGACTTTAAGAATTTACAAGGCTGTAATAATCTACTCATTAATATGTATAATCTTATGTAGTAGGGTCAACACAATAAGCTGAGTATTCCGGTTAGTAACACACTCACTCACTCTCTCTCTCTCTCTCTCTCTCTCTCTCTCTCGCTCTCTACCCCCCCCCCCCCCCCCCGTGTGTGTGTGTGTGTATTTGTTGTGTTGTGTTCATGCAGTGCAACACACTGTGCACTAATGCCCACGTTATATTTGACCAGAATTTCAGAATGTGAGTACTTAGTGACTCGCGACAAATTTTTCTTATAATTTTGAACTATTAGAAAACTTTTCCTCATGGACTCCCCACACAAAATGATGACAGGACACAAGTTTATCGCTTAATATATGTTTGCTGTTTGTGCACTAAAACTGCCACATCACGTAGGAAGTTTCAACACAACACTACTACTTTCTTCTGCTTACAGATGGGTCATGGAATGGAAGGAGTGGCAGACTCAATGGGAACTATTTTATGAGGAAAGGAAGTTGCATCTGCAAAAAGAAGAGAATAAGCAGTGATACTGCACCAACAAGAGTTCATTAGTCAAAAGTGAAGATCGGTTAAACTTATAAAAGAACAACAGATGCACGACTACAGTTTGCAATGACTGCACATGCTACTAGTTCTAACTTCTTGCTTGTGTGCATTGCACTATCTGGATCACAACCTTAAATTATTTCCGGGAAAATCCTTCCTACAACTGTAACCACATATCATGGAATCCACTAACTCTCAGAGGTCTGTGGGTTGCTCGAAAAGCTTGCTGCTCCCAGATTCATACCTTTCATTGGAATGCAAAGTGTCTGACCACGCATCATTGCAAATTGATATTGTTACAGTTCCATATGATGAAAGTGTTCACTGCTTATGTGTCATTATTACTGTCCATTAAATGTACATTATGTCCGAGTATCTTATCAGCCGTTCTTTCAATGTATTTGTACTCCGTTAACTAATGTAGTTCAAATTTTTCTAGTGTACTCTTTACTTCCATTATCTTCATTTCAGCTATGATTAGCTCTCACATAACCTAAATTATATCATGGAAACCTCATTTCTTCGGTAGCCCCTTGCCACAATTTCATGATCCAACACTGAGCTCCACACAGAATTGCAAGGACTGCCATGGTTCCATAAAAATATTTGTTATCAGTAGGTCCAAGATGTTATCTCCAGAGTCGGTTCTCTGTTTAATTGCTTGCTTCGGATAGTGCACTCAGTATAATGCATGCGATGCTCAGTCCCTAGCACCCATCCTAAACATCTGAGTGTCCCAGTCTATATCTGGTAAACTGAAATCTCCACCTAAGACTATAACATGTTGAGGAAATTTATGTGAAATGTATTCCAGATTTTCTCTCAGTTGTTCTGCCACTAATGCTGCTGAGTCGGGAGGTCGGTAAAAGGAGCCAATTATTAACCTTGCTCAGTTGTTGAGTATAACCTCCACCCATAATAATTCACAGGAACTATCCACTTCTATTTCACTACAGGATAAACTACCACTAACACGGACAAACACGCAACCACGGGTTGCATGCAATCTATCCTTTCTAAACACTGTCTGAGCCTTTGTAAAAATGTCAGCAGTATTTATCTCTGGCTTCAGCCAGCTTTCTGTACCTCTAACGATTTCAGCTTTGGTGCTTTCTATCAGTGCTTGAAGTTTCGGTACTTTACCAACGCAGCTTCAACAGTTTACAATTACAATACTGATTGCTGCTTGGTCCCCGCATGTCATGACTTTGCCCCGCACCCTTTGAGGCTGTTGCCCTTTCTTTACTTGCCCGAGGCCATCTAACCTAAAAAGCAGCCCAGTCCACACCACACAACCCCTGCTACCCGTGTAGCCGCCTGCTGTGTGTAGTGGACTCCTGACCTATCCAGCGGAACCCGAAACCCCACCACCATATGGCGCAAGTCCCTGTCTCTATTGCCCATCTCTTGAAGCAACTTCTCCCATCGGCCAGCCTCAGTGCTTCCCTGTCTCACCTCTCTATACAGACTCCAGCAGTGGACTCCCTCAGCCCATCTGACAAACATTCTCTGGGCCTCATGTCCCCCCAACCTCCACTTAAACCCCATTATGCCTTCCACTCCAGTCTCCTCCCTGGCCCATTTGCGTATTTCCCTATCTCTCCTGATAATTTCAAGTACATGCTTACAATGCTACCCAAGTGACCCTCAGCCTCCTTAATAGATTAAGGTCTGTATCTATCTGCTGTGAGTCTTGTTATACCGGAGCCAAGGTAGCCCCTGACGGCCAGCAACTCATATAATACCACAGAGGACGAGGTTGTCTGTGACCAAGGCGTACCCAAAAGCACCATGGTAATCATCGGCTATTTACATACAAGATAATGGAAACAGACATTCCAAGCAGTACTTCCTGCAGGGGGAGCTCGAGCCATGGCCTGCAGGAAGTATCACTAAGCCGAAAACTGACTGGCTGGAGACCTATTTAGCGGCTAGAACCAGGTCCAAAGTTCAGTTGATGCCAGATGCCGATCTCGTATACTGCGACCGTTTAAGATTACATCTTCATCTCAGAATTGAACTGTTACTAGTGTGCGAGTGTGTTACCACGAACCTTTGTGGAAAATTAGAAGTGAACTCTTGTTTGCCTCAGGACTTTTTTCGTTATTGCTAGCTTTCGTTTGTATGTTCAGTCATCAACCTTGTGAACTCACATCAATAAAAGTTGTGTCTGTGAAAAATTTCGAGTTGTCAGTCACAACACAAGTGGCAATGAGTTGTTATCTGCGTGTGTCTTCCTCATGGCGGAAGTTGTCCATCAGCAGCTGGTCCAAAGAGTGCATGACTTACTACAAGGTTTTCAACATTTTTGCAAGAACTCCCAGGATACACAGGAACGTTTATTTATGGAGCTCTTGCAAAACCTCTCAGTTCCGCCACCCCAGCCGTTTCCCACTTTCAACGAGGATGCTAAAGACTGGGAAACATACGAGAAGTGGCTCCAGCAGCATTTTCAAATCCACCAGGTTGTCCAGGAGGCTGCTCGTTGTTCCCACTTTTTGTCCTGGAACCAGTCCAAAGTGTATGTTCTCTTGATAAAACTCCAACCTCGACCTCTGGATTGTTTGACTTTCTCCCAGATTTGTGACGTTCTCGCAGCTTACTATTGATGACGGCTCCATGTGTTGGCTACCCGTGTCGAATTTTACCAGTGTCGCAAGAAGGCTGGCCAATCCTATGACCAGCAGGCAGTGGAACTACAAGGTCTCAGCCAGAAATGTCACTTCAAAGAATCCTACTGTCATTGATCTAGCATTCAAATATGAAGTCTCTATGGCAGCTGACAAGCGTTTGGGATCCTGGGCAGAAGTGGTGGCCCTCCACGACCACGATGCCTCAGAGCCCGTCGCATCACTGGCGGAGGTCGAAGACGTTACCACCGTCCGTTCTGATGACAGTCTCAGGCGTCACCCTGTCCAGGAATTTGCACCCTCAGAAGGCTCTGTGGGTCCGGCACAGACCGTCACTGCACGGAGGCCCCCGCACCCTCGCCAGCCCCTCCAGCTGCCATCATGCCCGGGATGCTTTAAGAACCATGCACGGGAAGACTACCCTGACAGGTGGGCAAATTGTGCAGTGTGTACCCATAACGGAATTGTCAGCTCGGTCTGCCGGTCTCGGCAGCCTCCTCCTCTTATGGCCAATGACCGTTGGGGGGCCTAAACCCATGGATGTCAACCAGGTGCAGTCTTCGGGATCTTCCAAGCTGATGATCGACGTTCAGGTCAACGGTCGACCACTGCAGATGCAGGTGGGTACTGGAGAAGAGGTCTCACTGATCAACTATTCCTCTTATGCGAAGATTGAAGGCCCTTCCTGCACTGCACCATTCCTTCCAATCCTGGCCAGCTGCTTCCCTCCCATGGGCACTCATCCATGTGGATTTTGCAGGACCCTTCCTTGGCACTCCCACAGAGAATACCATCATGGCCCTGTCAAAAATATTTTCCATTGAAGGCCTTCCCATTACTTTGGTATCAGACAACATCACACAATTTTGCAGTCAAAAGTTCGCCAAATTGTCACAATAATGGTATCCACCACGTCTTTACCCCTCCTTTCCATCCCCAATCCAATGGAGAGGCAGAGTGCCTTGTTCGCACTTTTAAAACTCAGATGAAGAAGTACATGGAGGACCGTTCCCCTGAAGAAGCTCTTACGTTACTTCTGAGTACCTACAGGGCCATGCCGGTGGGTGACAAGAGTCCAGCCAAACTGCTCCATGGTCACCAGCCTCGGACCCTACTCCATCTCCTCCTGCCTCCTGCCGCAGGCCAGACCTTGTGCCCTGCCCGGCACTTCCTGCTGTTCATCTGGCTCCAATGTGTGGGCTCGCTTTTTCGGGCCCCGGCCCAGCTGGCTTCCAGGGTCATTATCTGGCCCCGTGGTCAACAACTGTTCGACGTATGCCTCGACAACAGGGCGGTTTTGCGTCACCGCAACCAACTGCGTCCTTGTTCCCTCGAGCAGCCACAGCCCCAGATGCCATCTCCGCTCTCTCTCTCTCTCTCTCTCTCTCTCTCTCTCTCTCTCTCTCTCTCTCTCCCCCATCGCTGGTCCCTTCCTTGGGGCCTATGATCTTCCCGGAGATAACCATCAGACGCCGGTTGCTAGTCCCACTCTGCTGCATACTCTGGACCCAGGACAGCTCCAGGACCTTCCCCTGAACCCATTTCCCAGGCCCTCTTTGGCGCCGCCTCACTTGGATGTTGCAGACGTTCCCATGCCGCTTGCCCAGCCTGATGTCGCCTCGCAGCCGCAGCATTCCAGCCACCTAGTGTGGAAAGCAGCACCCTACTCTCTGGTGGCCGGGTTCCACCGCCTCCTTCAGGAGGGCTTACCTGTAGATCAGCCTACGGCACCGGGCTATATTGGTACTCTCTCCCTCGCCGTCACCCATGCTGCACCAGCTTTCCCAAGGGGGGAGGAGTGCTATACTGGAGCCAAGGTAGCCACTGAGGGCCGGCAACCCATATAATACCACAGAGGACAAGGTTGTCTATGACCAAGGCGTACCCAAAAGCACCATGATAAACACCAGCAATTTACATACAAGATAATGGAAACAGACATTCTGAGCACTACTTCCTGCAGGGGGAGCTCTGGCCATGGCCTGCGGGAAGTATCACTACACCGAAACCTGATTGGCTGGAGACAGCTATTTAGGGGCTGGAACCAGGCCCAAAGTTCAGTTCATGCCAGATGACGACCTCGTGTACTGCAACCATTGAAGATTATGTCTTTGTCTCGGAATTGGACTGTTACTACTGTGTGAGTATGTTACCACGAACCTTTGTGGAAAATTAGAAGATAACATTTGTTTGCCTCGATTAGGAAACTTTTTTTGTTATTTTTACCTTTCGTTTTTATGTTCAGTCATCAACCTTGTGAACATACATCAATAAAAGTTGTGTTTCTGAAAAATTGGGAATTGTCAGTCACAACAAGTCTAAACTTGTATTATTTTAGACTATATAATATATTGCAATTTATGGGTTCTAATTTGTTTTAGTGTAGGAGAATGACTATGTGATCACAGTAGTTGTGCCAGTACAAATTGTAAATACACTATCTGATCAAAATGATCTGTAGACCATTAAGAATGACAGAACTGACCCCTAGACCTCCTGAGAAATGGGTCCACCAGCATAAAAGAAGACACATTGTATCGTGTTGCCAGGAGAGAGGAAGTAACAGCAAAATGGGTCAATCAGTGAGCTCTGTGACACTGAGGGGGGGGGGGGGGTGTCTTGTCATTGAATGTGATATGAGTAGCAAATACATTAGACACATTTCAGCCATCCTAAAACTGCAGTAGTCAGTTGTCATCGATGCAACAGTGAAGGAATTACAAAGGAACAAAAAGGAGCAACCACAGCCATACAAAGACTAGACAGCCCCAGGAGAGCGGTTGAAAAAATATTCACAAAATAAACCAATGGAATTGTTCTCAACTTTAGAAGTCCAGCTAGCACATTGACTGTGCGTAGTGTGTTAGAAAGAATGGTGCACAATGGCTTGGCAGCACCTCAAAACCCATATATTTTTGTTGCCAACACTAAACCACACTCTAGGTGATGACAACAGTGGCAGCAATGGACAGTGGACAATTGGAAATAAGTGTTCCAGAGTGACCAGTTCTGCCATACACTGTGGCCATCTGACGGAAGTGTGTCGTGTTGGGCGAATGCCTGGGGATTGTTATGTATTGTTGTATCTCATTCCTACAGTTAAGTATCAAGGAGGTGATGTTATAGATATGCAGATGTTTTTTGTGGTTAGGGTAAGGTCCACTCTTTTTAGGTTGCACGACCCAGGGAAAGAACACAAAGGGCTTACTTTCAAATGGTGCAGGTCAAACAGTATTACAGTAGACCTAGGAACCATAAGTATTATAGTATTAAATTATTGTAGTTACAATGGGAAAGGCCACAGCTCTGAGTGCTAATAGAAAGCACTGACACTGCAGGTACCAAAAGCTGGTTAAAGCTGAAGGTTATTTCAACTGGTATTTTTACCAAGGACCTAATGGTGTTCAGAAAGGATAGAGTAAATAAAGTTGGTCACGATGTGTTAGATGCTGTTAGAAGTAGTTTATCTTGTAGCAAAACTGAAGTAGATTGTTCCTGTGGGTTACTATGGGTAGAGGTTATGCTTGACAGCCAGAACAAATTAGTAACTGGTCCACTGACTGATTACACAGCTGCTGAAAGGTTCAAAGAAAACTTGAGTGATTTCAAATAGGAACCCCACTCATACAGCTAAACTTGGTGGCAATTTCAATCTATCCTCGATCTGTTACTGAAAATAAATGTTCAAACCCATTGGTAATTGCAAAACATAACCAAAATTGTACTAAATGCCTCCTCCAAAGTTATTTTGAGGAATTAGTTCAGGATCTCATTTGAAGTGTAAATGCTTCCAAAAATATACTTAACCTCTTGGCAACAAATGATCCCGAGCAAGTAAGTAGTATTGTGACAAAAATAGCGGAAAAGGTAGTTGTATTGAGACTAAATAGCTTAACATCCAAACCTGCCAATAATAAATGCAAACTATATCCATTTAATAAAGCAATTAAAAATTCACTTGACACCTTCCTTACAGACAGTCTTCACTCCTTCCAAACTAAGGATGTAAGTTTAGACCAGATGTGACAAAGTCAAAGAAATAGTACTTACAGAAATTGAGAGATTTATACCAAATAAATTAATAAGAGATGCAACTAACCCTCCATAGTATATAAAACAGATCAGAACACTGTTGCAGAAGCACTGAAGAGAGAGAACAAAATTTAAAAGAACAGAAAATCCAAACAATAGTGAAGTTTTATAGAATTCCAAAATTTTGCAGGTATTTCAGTGTGTGATGCTTTCAGTGTTTCCCACAACGAAACTGTCTGGAAATCTGGTAGAAAATATTGAATGTAGACAACCTGTAAACAATATTGAAACTGCATGACAGTGATAGTAATGTTACTGATGACAGTTCCATTAAAGCAATTAACTAAATACAGTTTTCTGAGCCTCCTTCATAAAGGGTTACTATGGGTAGAGGTTATGCTTGACAACCAGAACAAATTAATAACTGGTCCACTGACTGATTACACAGCTGCTGAAAGGTTGAAAGAAAACTTGAGTGCCCCCCCCCCCCCCCCCCCCCAATCTGTCTCAGTCGGAGTGTCAAAAAATAGGGTGGAACAGAAGAAAGTGTAATTTGTAATTATGAACTTTATTCACTGTAGAATCCTTCAGAATTTTTTTTAAATAGTCTAAGCAAATTACCAAGAACAGCAGCTACCATATGGGAAAGTTTTCCTTTTCTTTATCAGCACAATTACTGATTGCATCAGGAAAGTGTTGGCTAAGCATCATCGGGTAGAAACTACTGTTAGAATCACCAAGAAGATAAAAGAATGTTTAAGGGTGGCAAAAGATGTATGGCATCTGCCAAAAACACCTGGGGAATAAATAATTCCTTGCAGTTGCAGGCAAGTACGAGGGTCACTCCAAAAGAAATGCACACTATTTTTGTAAAAATACAGTTTTCATTCTGCATGTCTGAAAGTTTTACAGTGTGTAGATACATCCTTCCCGCTTGTTTTCAAACTTAGTTCAACCTGTTCCCATGAGTGACACCATCACAGCATGTCTTAAAGATGGCTGCTACACTTGATGTTCGTCAGAAGCAACGTGCTGTCATAGAATTCCCGTGCTATGAAAATGAGACAGTGGGAAACATCCACAAGAGGTTGAAAAAGGTGTATGGTGGTGCTGCTGTCGATAGCAGTAGAGTTAGTCAGTGGGCAAGCAGGTTACGTGATGTAAGTGGGCACGGCAATATTGAGGATTGTCGTTGCAGTGCCAGGCCTCGTACTGCACACACTTCAGACGATGTGCAGAAAGTTAACGAATTGGCGACTGCTGACAGACGCATCACAGTGAACAAATTGTCATGCTACATTGGGATAGGGGAAGGAAGTGTTTGCAGAATACTGAAAGTGTTGGCGTTAAAAAAGGTTTGTGCCAGGTGGGTTCCCAGGATGTTGACAGTGGCTCAAAAAGAAACAAGAAAAATGGCATGCAGTGAACTTTTGGAACAGTACGAAAATGGTGGAAATGAATTCTTGGAAGAATTGTTACAGGTGATGAAACATGACTCAATCATTTTTCACCAGAGATGAAGAGGCAATCAATGGAGTGGCATCATACAAATTCACCCAAGAAAAAAAATTCAAAACTACACCTTCTGCTGGAAAAGTTATGGCTACGGTGTTTTTCGATTCCGAAGGACTCTTGTTTGTGGACATCATGCCAAGTGGAACCACCATAAATTCTGATGCACATGTGACGACACTGAAGAAACTTCAAGCTCGACTGAGTTGTGTTCGACCACATAGGCAAAAGCAGGATGTTTTGCTGTTGGACGGCAATGCATGGCCCCATGTCAGTCAAAAAACCATGGAAGTGATCACAAAACTCGGATGGACAACACTGAAACACCCGCCTTACAGTCCTGACGTGGCTCCATGTAACTATCATCTCTTTGGGAAACTGAAAGACTCTCTTCGTGGAATAAGGTTTGAAGATGATGACTCCCTTGTGCACAATGCCAAAAAGTGGCTCCAACATGTTGCTCCAGAATTTTACCATGTGGGTATACAGGTGCTGGTTCCAAGATGGTGTAAGGCAGTTGAGAGGAATGGAAGTTATGTGGAGAAATGAAAATATTGTTCCTAAAGGATGTATCTACACACTGTAAAACATTCAATCATGTAGAATAAAAGATGGATTTAAAAAAAAAATAGTGTGCATTTCTTTTGGAGTGACCCTCGTATACACTGGAACAACAAGAGGAAGTGTTAACACCCATTCAGCTAAACACAAAAAGAATGGCTGCCTGGGTCATATTGGCAGATCAACCAAAGTAGACATGTTATCCAAGATGGAAGATGTGAAATAAAATTTAGTGAGACGATCATTTTAGGGAAGACAAAACAGTAGTATGCATTTATCAATACAGTGGACATAAGAGATTTGCAATCACCATAATCATTTCAACAGAAAAGAAGAAGGTATTGATTTAGATAAACTGTGAAAGTTGACTGTGTGCAGACAGAATGAATAATCTTGTAGTCAACATAACATGATGCATGGTGGTGCCCTCAACAGAGCTCTATAAATTCAACCCTCCTGAGTGCTCAATGGCCTTGCCATTTCACCTCCAAAGATGTCTCTTGCAGTTGCAGATGAAACATCAGGGAATATGTTTATATATTGACAAATGGCCTGTTGGCCCAGAAGTATTAACTAAAACAGTAAGTGCAGAAGTCCTGACCACACCTTTGAAAATAATGGATGAAAGTAAATTAATAAATGAAACCAAATATTTGGAAATGTCAGATGTTTATATCGACAAACACCTGAACTGAGAGTCCCACGTTACAGACCATCTTAAATGACTAAGCTCTGCAACTTTAGCATTGTGGATAACAACAGGCTTTGAAAAAAAAAAAAAAGTTGAATAACTTTTTCCTATTTTTAATCATTAATGTCTTAAGGGTAACTCTTCACTGAGGAAATATAATTGTTGCACAGAAGCAGGTAATAAGAATAATGTGTGCAGCCCACTCCTAGGTCTCGCACCCCTCAGCTATTGTCAAGACATACTGATAACGGAAATTACAGCACATTTACTTCTTTATGACAGTATGAAGTTATTTTTTTATTTTTTATTTTATTTTTATTTTTTTTAATTGTTGACTATCTGTTTTTAACATTGGCCTTTATAGAAGAAAACAAAGATTCATGTCAGGTTTGGCATCCACCCTGTTGCGGTATTTTGTCTTTGCAGCTCCATGCATGGAGAATTCCATTTTATGCAAGTATGTTGTTGGGAATGGGAGAACAACAGTCAGAGACTGTGTGGTAAGTTGTGGACATACATCACCAACCCTGCACCAGAATCATCAAATGACATTGTTCAAAACAATGACTCCAAGCTTGAATTTCTAAAAAGGATTCACAAGTTTCATTTCACATATTTTCCGGTTTCAGTAAATTCAATACAAAAGTATTCTGCACCCCTGAATTCATTTTCAGTTTTGTATTCTGCTCTTCAGGGAAAGAGTCTCTGAAGACGTGCACATACCATGGATACATTTAACCAATTTTTGAAATATTTCATTTGGTAATTCTGCTCACTCTGCAAAAAACAATTTCAGTGTTGAAAATCTGTCTAGTTGTCTCTTGCAAATGCAAACAATACAAAATTCCCATTTTTTGAAGGCAATTATTTTGTTATTAGCATTGAACACTATTGTCTATTTTCCTTGTGAAGATAGATATAATTCATTTCCAAATATATCTGCCAAAAAAGGTAATCTAAACAACTGAGTCACATCGCTCAAATGGTCTTTTAATTTTGAAGAAATCTCAAGTCACAAGAGCTTGTATTTCACATCTTAATTTGAACAGTCTCATTAAGATCTTGCCCTGGGAACTATCTAACCTCTGTGTCAGCTCCCATAACCTTCACAGAATATTGAAAACAATCAGCACTGAAAAGGTCCATGATTTAACATAATTGATAATTTTTACTGCATCATCAAGAACCAACCTTAGACTTGGCAGCACCATCTTTATCGTGAGTACTTGTCTCCCCAAGATACAATGGCTGGAGCTAAAGTTTACCATTTCCTCTTAGTGACATTACTACTGTCATTTTACCAATCATTACCTTAGCACCATCTATATAAATACTGATACAACCATTCCATTAGAAACGTTTTATTTCCAAAAAGTCATGAATCTTGAACTGGCATGAGAAATCTTGTGCTGACCTCCAAGTGCAAGACGAGAGAGTACCTAGAAAAACCTAACCCTGTCAATACATTTAATAGAAATTTAAGAAATGAGGCTCTGACAATGCTGTAACTACATGCAGCATGGCCCACAACAGGTAACAGGAGTTTTGTGCTACGCCAGAGCTGTCCCATTAGCTCAGTGACACAAGGCAATGCAGTGGGGAACATATGTGCAGACTCACCAATGTTCGAGTGATGTTCACACAAAGCTCTGCTCCCCCCACCCCCCACCCCCTAAGTTAAAACATCAAACTACATCCAATTTACATTTAGAAAATGTGGTATCTTGCGTATTTCTTTCTGTTACTGTTACCTCTACTGGAACACAATTCAACAGGAAACTGTGGGTCAAATTAAACAGAGCTCGCACAGGGTATGGATGGTTCGCAGTCTCTCTTTACAATTGAGGTGCTACAGAGTCTCCAGTTTGTGACTGTGGGGCTCTGAAACAGACAATCAAGCACATTACAGATGAATGCCCCTTGTGTGACTACCAGGGGAGTTGGAGCGATGAAAGCTGATGATACAGCTCTTACATGGATTAGAAACCTAGCTATTGACATTTAGTTAGTTTTGTATTTTCATATTCCTGTTATATATAGTATTACTAATGTTATATACCTGTAATTTTAAATTGCATGTGAGCCATACAAATAAATAAAATAAATAAATAAACCTCTATTTAAACTTTAAGACTTAACATGAACTTCTTACAGACATAAACAACCAATACATTCCTTCTATGACACAAATAAAGCCAACAGAAAATTATAGAGCATACAGTAACATATATATTTACATCTATACTCCGCAAACCACCGTGAAGAGCAAAGCAGAGGGCACATCTAATTTTTACAGTTATTAGGGTTTCTTCCCATTCCATTCACATATAGAGGGGCTGAAGAATGCTTGTTCAAATGCCTCTGTGCATGCTGTAATTAATCTAATCTTGTCCTCACAACCCCTATGGGAGCAATATGTGAGATGGTTGTAGTACATTCCTAGAGTCATCAATTAAAGTTGTTGGCTGCAACTTTGTAAGTAGGCTTTCTTGGGATGATTTACATCTACCTTCAAGAGTCTGCCAGTTCAATTTCTTCAGCCTTCTCTGTAACACATTCCCATGGATCAAACCTGTGAACATTCATGCTGCCCTTCTCTGTATATGTTCAATATCCCCTGTTAGTCCCATCTGGTACAGATCCCAAAAACTTGAGCAACGTTCTAGGATGGGTTACATAAATGATTTGTATGCTATTTCCTTTGTAGACTAACTGCACTTCTCCATTATTCTACCAATAAAGTGACATCTACCACCTGGTTTACCCACGACAGACTATGTGACCATTCCATTTCATTTTGTGAGGTGCACAATTTTACATTTCTGAACATGAAAGCAAATTGCCACTGTTTGACCCAATTCAAAGTCTTATCAAGATCTAACTGGATATTTATGCAGCTTCTTCCGGACAGTACTTCATTATAGGTAACTGCATCATCTGCAAAATGTTTGAAGTTACTGTTAATTTTATCTGCAAGGTCATTAATATATAACACAAACAGAAAAGGTCTCAAAACACTTCCCTGGAATACACCTGAAGTTACTTCTACATCTATGACTCTCCATCTAAGATAACTTACTGTGTTCTCCCCACCAGAAAGTCTTCAATAGTCACAAATTTCACTTGACACCCCATATGACTGTACTTTTGACAATAAGCATGTGTGCGGTCCTGAGTAAAACGCTTTCTGAAATCAAGAAACACTGCACCTAACACAACTGCCACAGTCCAGACTTTCATTACGTCATGTGGGAAAAGTTAGAGTTCAGTTTCACATTATCAATGTTTTCGGAATCCATGCTGGTTGCCATGTAGGAGGTCACTCTATTCAAAATACCTCATTACGTCTAGAGATCATAATATGCTTTACGATTCTACAGTAGTTGACACCAAGGATACTGGATGGTAGTTTTGTGGATCACTTTACCAGCCATCTTGTATGCCTGACCTATGCTTTCTTCCAACCACTGGGCACAGTTTTTTTGTTCAAGGGGTATGTGATAGATTATAGTTATAATAGGTGCTAACTCAGCTGCAAATTCAGTATAGAATCTGATAGCGAATCCATTTGGGTCTTGGGCCTTTGTTCACTTTTAATGATTTCAGCTGTTTCTCAACACCACTGACACTAATACTTATTTCACTCATCTTTTCAGTGGATCATGGATTAAACTAGGGTAATTCTCCTGGGTTTTCCTTTGTCAAGGAACATTTGAAAACTGAGTTAACCATTTTAGCTTTTGCTTTCGTACCCTCAATTTCAGCTTCTGTCTCATCCGCTAGGAACTTTACATTAACTTTGGTGCCACTAACAGCCTTTACATATTATGACCAGAATTTCTTTGGTGGGTACATACCTACCAAGTGCATGGTCAACTTTTCTTTTAACCCTTTGACTGCTGCGGAAATGTTAACTCGTCACACCTCACTGATCCCCCGGCGTGCCTGATGTGTATACACGTGGCCTTGGGTCTTCCCTACAGTGCTAAGGACGTGTTTACGCGTCCCATGTCACCGGCCTTCCCAGCGCTAGGGACGAGTTTAGGCGTGCTGAGTCACAGCTACCCGAGCGCTACGAACGTGTATACACGCAGAGCTGTCTTTCCGCCCAGCTCTTCTAGTAGCTGTTCAGTGGTATGACTGTGTAGTTTGAGAGTGCATATATCTTTGTTGCTGTGTTTGCTCGTTGCAGAATTCTACTTAGATTGCTGTATTTTTGTCAATTTTCTTGTTTTCTACAGGAGAAATGTTATGTCACTGTGGTTGCACAGATAAAGGAATCCTGGATATGCTCACTAAGAGCAACAGTGAGTGTGAATTATCTGATGTTGCTAACAGCGATGAGTCTTCAACAGAATCTGTAAGTTGTAGTCCTCAGCCCTTTACATCAGAGGGGAGAGCAAGAATTACAGTCAGCAGTTCCTCTGAATCTGAGGAATCAGAAAGTGACAGTGAAACGGTTCAGAAAAGAGCGCGCTTAAGTGACACATTTGACTGGAAAGAAATCAATTTCCAGCCATTAAACCATTACTTCGATGACAATTTCAGGACACAAATGTCAATTAGATACTCACCCAAGCATTCTTTCCTTATTTTTTGTGATATTTATGTTTCAATAACTGTTGCAATTTATTGCAGACGAAACAAATCATTTTTACGTTTACACCAGAGAAAATAGAACAGAATCTGTGAATTCTCGACTGTCAAAGTGGAAAGAAACTGGATTTGAGGAAATTTATTGTTTTGTTGCTGTTTGCCTTCTAATGGTGCAAGTTAAGAAGTTAAAATTAAGTGATTATTGGTCCTGAGATACACCTCTGAAGACACCAGTTTCCAGCAAAATTATGTACCGAGACCATTTTTGTCTACTTCTGAGAATGTTACACTACAGTGATAACTCTGTGAGTACTGGAAGCGACAGTCTATTTAAAATTCGGACTATTGTTGACAAAGTTCGTAAGACATTTCGTAATTCATTCTGCCCACATCACAAGCTTTGTATAGATGAAAGTCTCTTGCTGTTCAAAGGATAATTATCTTTTAAACAATTTATTCCAACCAAGAGAAGTAGATTCGGAATAAAGACATTTGTTCTGTGTGACTGTCAGTGTCTGTGCGGCTGGTCCTGGCAGAGGTTCAAGTCCTCCCTCGGGCATGGGTGTGTGTGCGTGTTTGTCCCTAGGATAATTTAGGTTAAGAAGTGTGTAAGCTTAGAGACTGAAATCTTATGGGACTTAACTGCTAAGGTCATCACAAACAAACAAACAAACAAACTGTCAGAGTGGGTATATTTTACATTTTATTGTATATACAGGTGCAACAACAGAAATTGGGTTCCACAATTTGGGAAAAAGTGGCAACATAGTGGCAACTCTTATAGGTCCATATTTGGAACAGGGTCATATTCTATATGTACTCCAGCCTGGACCTGTTCCTCTGGCTTCACAACCATGGAACAGCCGCATGCTGCACTGTTCGTAAGAACAGGTGCAACATGCCAAAACTGCAGAAGAAATTAAAACAAGGAGAAACTGAGTTTAGGTCCACTGACGAGGTCCTTGCTATCAAGTTGTGCGATAAGAGAGAGGTGTACATGTTGACCACAAGTCACACAACACAAATCGTTGGAACGGAGAAGACTGACAGAGATACTGGCGAAAAAATAAAGAAACACAATGTATTGTAGGTTAAAATTCGAGTAGGGGTGCAATTGACCATTGTGACATGTTACTGAGCTCAGTGGGATCAGTGCATAAGCCTGTGATATGGTACAAGAAGTATTTTTTTCACATTCTGGATTTGTGCATTCTAAATGCTCATGCTCTCCACCGGTCGGTAACAAGGCGAAAAATGGCACTCGTAGAGTTTCACCTTTCTCTCGTAAGGGAGATTGTAGAACGATATGCTACAGAACAGAGAAAAGCTAGTAGGGGAAGGTGCTACGATGATGAGAATCCTCTGCAATTCACAGGGAGACATTTTCCGGCTGTTATCGTGAGTGTACATTTGCAGGAAAGTACCCTAATGCATAGGTGCGTGATTTGCACGTAACAGAAAGTGCACTGGGAAACTGGCTTCCAATGCAAAACTTGCAACGTTTCATTATGTGTTGCACCCTGTTTTGAGACTTATCATGCATAGAAGCATTACTAATCATTGGGAACTAATCTGAGAAAATTTATTGACACTTCTGAAGGAAAAAAAAAAAAAAAACAACTATTTTTAACTTCACCAGTGCCGGTCCAAAGTCCGGATCAAAAAGAAGGATGGGAAATAGGTGCAACAAGTGTAAAATTATTCAAAGGAAGCCTGACTTCTTCATATGTACCAGTTTCTGGCAAATGAACGGACTTGGTGATTGAAATGACGCAATATCTGTACTACGGCAAATGTAATTATGCCAAGTACATTGCACCAGTATAACAAAATCCATACAGTAATCTGCATACAATACATTTAAATTATTAACACATAACATGGGCAGTTATATTCTTTTATCCTTAGTAGTACAAATGTAGATCACACTCGGTCTTCTTGCACAAAACATGTTTTCCGTAACTGATTTAAACGCCTTTGATCAACGAGAAACAACATGCCAAAGCTAAACCTCTTTTCTCAGTGTGATTTTTCTTGCTACTTTGTGTCTGTTGTTAGCCAATATTGAAAATTCAACTCATTGCTCTGGGGAGGGTGGGGGGCTTAAAATTTGTTGTTCAAATGAGACTGGCTTTGAAGCATTAATAGAAAACGGTATTTGATAAAGAAGTATCGAATACACCCTGCTTTCATCTTTTCATAAAAATCAACTAATTTATAGTTTATTGGAAAATAAGAGAGGAATAAAATTTTTATTCCTTATCGTTATGCAGTCAATCTACAACACTCTAAATTTCATTTTCATCATGCGTTCACACTACTAGATATGCTAACCCGATGTTTACATTGTTTTCAGGGCTGATTTTCACACACAATTTTCATTCCAGTTGTACAGCTTGGCATGTTTTATGGAGAATAGTTTTTTTTTTAGAAAAATCGGAACGAAAATACCGCATGTTTTACATTTTTACAATATCTTCAATTTTGTGCTTAATTCATTCAGTACTGAAAAGTGCTATGGAAATGAAACTTTATATTTAAGAACCTTGTGTTGTTAGGTTACTACATGCCAAGTTTCATGTTCATCTTAGCATTAGTTCAGGAGATGCAAGAAGCCAAACTTCAAAATTTTTTTGGCCGATTTACCTACAATTTTCTGGCTCAATATGGCTCGTAAAATTCTTTTCATTATTATCCTTAAGAGAACGCATAAAGTTGTACAAGATGGCCAAATTTTATTTCTTTACAAAAACTATTGTCCCAGATATTACAGCTCAAATTCACCAAAAATTCACGCTTGCTGTGCGCAAGTCGTATTCAGCTGAGAAATATTCAGCACAGAGCGGGTTGAGCAGCGCGGGCCAATCCAGTCTTGGCGGCAGCTCCTGAGAGACAGGCACGCAGTGCGGTACACAGATTACGCCGCAGGCCGCAGCGCCTCAGCACGCTAAGCAGGTGGCTCGCCTTCAGCACTCAAAGGGTTAAACTTGGGCCATAGCTCCTCTACATGCTGATGCCCTGTGCTGAAAGTTAGAGGAGTTCCTCACTGATGTATCACACTAATGATTTTTTATGCAGTTCACTGTACATATATATCTTTCTGCTTGTTTTAGTTGTCCTTTGTTGCCACAACCATGTCATGGTCACTGATACCAGTGTTATTATGGACATCTTCAAAGAGGTCAGGTCTATTTATTGCCACTAAATCCAATATATTTCCATCATGAGTGGGGTTCTGCACTACCTGTTCTAGGTAGTTTTCAGAGAAGTTATTTAGTAATGTTTTACTGGATGTCTTGTCATGCCCACAACTAATGAAACTATAATTGTTCCACTTGATTGTTGGATGACTGAAGTCTCCACCAATGATTAAAATATGATTGGAGAAATTATGTACAAGTTAACTGATGTAATTCTCTGAAGTTTCCAGTTAAATCAAAAGATTAATCTGGTGGGTGCTAGAAGTGTCCATTTCCCATTAGCCTATCCTATTGATATACACTTAAATTTTCCCCAAAAACCTCTCTGCTATCAAGTTCAGGCTTCAACCAGCTTTCTGTATCTAGTATTACATAAGCTTCACTAGTTTTCAGGAGCACTTTGTACTCTGGCACTTCGTTGAGAATACATCAGCAGTTAATCACTATGATTTTAATACTATCACTTCTGCGAGACATTTATTTTGAGCTGACAGTGATACTTCCACATTTCCTAAATCTAATCCAGATAATGATAGCTTGAGAGTCATCTAAACTAAAAAACACTTGCATGCACCCCTCACACGGTCAACCACCTGGGTAGCAGTCTCTGATGTGTAGTGCGTACCTGACTCATTTAGAGGAACACTACAGTTCTCAACCTTATGGTGCAAGTCCAGGAAGCCACAGGCTCACTTGACACAGAACATTCGAGGTCTCTGGTTCAGTCCTCACACTCGACTCAGAACCAAGTGACCACAATCAGTTCTAGAAACAATACCGCAAATTGTGAGCTTCGTTGAAACTCCATGCACAAGTCTGCCTTTCTCATCCTTCTCTGCCAGTCACTTTAATGATCTGAGTATAGCCTCTGAGTCTGGATAACAGGCATCATTTCTTACAACATGCACCACAATGTGTGTGCGCGCTCACACACACACACACACACACACACACACACACACACACACACACACACACACACACACACAGAGAGAGAGAGAGAGAGAGAGAACCTGGTGTCCTCCTCTGCCACTTGCTGCCATTTTCTTAAGGTGTAACATTAATCGCCATATATTTAAACTGGTGAAGATTATTAGACCCCTGCCCTTTTGCATTTCCCTCCTCTTGACACCAGACAAAACACATTTCTCCAAAACAGATGAAGCAAGTTCCAGTGGCTCAGTTTCAGTCGAAACGAACTTGTTGGTTAGGGGGATTGGTACAACACCCTGTGTCCTCCTTTGTCCCCATACACCCTGTACGGGACACCTAGATCTACCATGCCACTCACAGTCAATTGAAAGAGTAATGACACACCAGTACATTCTATAGAGGAGACGGGGCAGTACTTTAAGTACCTTTGGTATGTTACCACAGGTACACCACTCTCGGGAGCACCTCTAACACTTTGATTCACAGCGGCTGCCAACTGTTTGCAGTAGTCAGGGAAATTTCCAGCTGCTTATGAATGTCAGCCAATTCATCCAGTGTTCAAGAACAGCATTCATAGTGTGACTACATTTTGACTGGTGCAGTTTATTACAGGATAGTGAACAAATAACTTTAAATGAAGCCTGCTGATTATCTTCCAATGTACTGAGCTACAAAATTACTAATTTTCTATATTAATTTAGGCAAATACACGAAATGAGATCTCTATTAAGGCAAAAATTATTAGTTTCCAAAACTTTTTGAGTTTAATTATCTCTGTCCGAACAGGCCATGAAGGTACTGACTGGCCACTGTGTCATCCTCAGCCCACAGGCATCACTGGATATGGATATGGAGGGGCTTGTGGTCAACACACCGCTCTCCCAGCCATGTCAGATTACGAGACTGGAGCCACTACTTCTCAATCAAGCAGCTTCTCAGTTTTCCTCACAAGGGCTGAGTGCACCCTGCGTGCCAACAACGGTCGGCAGACTGGGTGGCCACCCATCCAAGTGCTAGCCCAGCCCGACAGCACTTAACTTTGGTGATCTGACGGGTGCCGGTGTTACCACTGTGGCAAGGCTGTTGGCAAGATTAATTGTAGTTGTAGCAAACTCAAAAATAGAGCTTTTTTACAATAAATGCAAGTAATATACAGGGTGTAAATGGTATAAGCTGCCAAAATTATATAGATGGTAGATCTCTGAGTGCTTGACAAAAATGTCTAATGAAATATAATTGTATCATGTGCCTAATTTTTGTATTCCTAAAAGATCGATATTTGTGGTATTAATAGTAGATGCAATCTTGTTTACATCGTAAATTAACAACACCTGACCATTGTGTATTACCAACATCGACGAGGTGGTCAGAGAAAGTAACAGGCAAACCAGAGCAATATAAACAATGGGTGTGTACAATGATGCAGTGCAGTAGTCAGATGCTAATGGAAAAAAAAATTGTAAACAGTCATTAGGTAGTTAAGACCATATAATTCATTTTACTAAACAATTAATTAAGTACAACAAGATGTGTCCCTTGGTACAAAATCAACAAATTACCTAATAATTCATTGTGAATTAATTACAATGAACTGATTCCTCTTTTTACAACAATAGCATAACAAAAATTAAATTCCGATTATTTTCCTTTTGTACAACAGTATTGTACTGAAAATGAAACCCACATTACTTTGTTCCCTCTTACATCAATACTACAATAAGGGTTCAAAATGCCATCATTACAGAGAACACAATTTCAATGCATTTGTTCACAAATATGCACATCTGCCTCTGTGGTATGACAGCATTGAATATCCTGTGTGTTAGTTTGCCCACATTATTCCTTGCTGAGCATAAATACATTCCTTCATATGGCCCCAAAAATAAAAATCCAACAGATTTAAATTAGGAATGCTGGCCATCAACATGGACCAAAAAGTCCTGGCCATTATTCTGGAAATCATCTATTCGAAAATCTTAACTTTCTTGTGACGAATATGGGCTGGGGTAACTACATGTTATGGCTGATGGCTAACAGAATATCTTCTAATAAAGTTGGTAGCAATTTTTTCACCAGAAAGGTTCATTAATTGTTACCAGGCTTCATACTGGTAAAACATAAGACCAAATAATGTAATCATTGGTTACACATGCTGAAAATGTGTTGTTGCTACTTGGCATGGATTGTATACACAGCACATGTGGATGTTATTGAAATTAGTTATTCCACTGTGAGTGAAATATGCTTCATCTGTAACTATTTTACCAAATAATGCTGAGCACTTTTTAGCAAAAACCATTCTGAGAATTTTTGTTGTTGAGGAAAATCTTTTTCTTCCAATGTTTGTACCCATTTAATGCAGTAAGGTCACAGACACTCCTCCTCAAGTGAAAACTGGGTGTAGCACAATATGTTAACTACAATACCTGCTACAGTAATTAAATCACAAATGCTGTTTTACAATAAATTATATTAAACACAGGAGAACAGTAACTTCTGAAAATTCTCAGAAATGCACATTTATTTGCACTGGTATACTATGAAATGTGGGGTGATCTATTCTTTGGCAGTAACTTCAAATCACAAACACTGATTTGTTACAAAATACATTATCCAAAACACTCATACCATTGTCTGTATCCAAAGAGGTACAATTAACACAACAGGTATGCTACACTAGATTGCACAGTATGCTATGCATAATACTTCCATTCGGCACATTTGATGTCCAGGCTTGCCTTGAAAGCCAATATGTACATGTACGAGCAATGTTCACTTTAGAGAAAGTGTACAAAGTGACCATCTCAAATTTGCAAAAATTTCATTACTCACTCGATCATACTTTGCTTGACCCTATGCAACACACCTGCATCCACCACTGCCGAAGTGGCATCCACGCAAGCTATTATGTCATGTATATCCACAAGGGGAGTATTATAAACTTGTTCCTTTCCCACAAATAAAAGTCTAGTGGATTAAGATCCATATGATTAGCAACATTTGTTCAGGGTGACTGCAACTACACATTGAAAAAATTAAACTGAAAGCAGCTGCCAAAACGTCAGAGAAAATACATCTGATCTGCTCTTAGTAGGCACATGTAGTATATACACTTATGAGCCAAAACATTATGACCACCAGCTTAATAGTTTTCCTGTTCGTCTCAGAACAAATTATGTCACTGAATCTGTGTATCAGGGATGTGACAGTCTGTTGATAGCTTTGTAAAGGCATGTGGCTTAGATGTCTATGCACAGGTCATGTAATTCATGTAAATAATGGACTGCTGATTTGTGTACACAGTGATGGCGCCCGATAGTGACCTAGACAGGTTCCAGAGGATTTACATCAGGCGAATTTGGTCACGGAGACGTCCACATGAGTTCACTATAATGCTCCTCAAACCATGGTAGCCTGGTTCTGGCTCCAAAATGCAGACAAAAGCAGGTCATCCACAGCTGTCAGCATGTCTCTGATTACTACCACAGGTCCCATGCAAGCACAGGAGAATGTCTCCCATTCACCTCAATGACGGCATTTATGGAGATGACCACTGACCTAGTGTAGCAGAGCAGACAAGCCTCTGCACCCCATATTCTGTTAAGGGTTGTTTGGTTGGAGAAGGGACCAAACTACATAGTCATCAGTCCCTCTGACCTGTGAGTAACTAAAACAGATAAAATCCCACATTAAAAGAGGGAACTACAATATCCATAAAACGATAAACTATTGACAGGGAAGGAAGGAAAAGGACAGAAGAAGAGGTGTGGGAAAGAAAGTGACAAATGACAGGGGCAGAAGGAAGACACACAGGAGACAAGAGAGATGCTCAAGACTAACAGACCCCATAAGGAAAGGAGTGGGAAGGCAGAGGGCCGGGGTGAACCACCAAGCCCAGTTTGCAGCCAATCCAGTCGGGGAGAAGGGGGAGAGCAAGAGGGCCTGCCATCCCCTCCACTCACCGATAAGGTGGAAGGTCCCTCCCTTAAATAAAGTGATAAAAAACCCCATCATGAATAAAATGCAAAACGAGATCCGCTGTTCACGCACTGTCAGCCAACGCTAGGGGTAGAGAGCCTGGATAGCTAAAAGTCCATCGCAGGGTGGCTAACTTGGGGCAGTCCAATAAGATATGAGCCACAGTCAACATCGATCCACAATGACAGAGAGGGGGTCCTCACCCTGGAATGAACTGAGGAGACTGTAGAATTGGTGGCAAAGAGCCATCAGAGGGACAGAATCCTTTGAATCGATTGAGAGATTAAGACAGAGCTGTGGCCAAGAGATGCACCAAGGAGGGGTATGTGTGTGAGCAGAGAAGAGAGGCAGTAAAGGGAATTTCTGGAGTTCAGAAACAAGCGACTGAATGCGGACAGCCATGGTAAGCCCACATCGTGGCCACCGCTGCGGCAGGGTGATCTCCATATCAGGATAAAAGAGACCATAATTAAGGTGCTTTGGGGTACAGCAAATGTGGAGCTCATCAGATATTAGCTGTTGTTGGCGCAAAACTCACAGTGGTGGAATCCCTGCCTCTGCGAGAAGGCTAAGTACGGGGTTGGTCCAGAAGGCACCAGTCACAAGTTGGACCCCACAGTGGTGGATGGGGCCTAGGACCTGCAGCGTCGAAGGCGACACAGAACCATAGAGAGGACTTTCATAGTCTAAATGAGACTGGACCATTGCTTCATACAATCGCAGGAGAACAGAGTGGTCTGCACCCCAGGTGGTATTGCACAGACAGCTAAGGACACTGAGATGGAACCAGCACATCCTCTTCAGCTGGCGAAGATTAGGGAGCCATGTCAATTGGGCATTAAAGACCAGACCCAAGAAGTGATTGGTGCCCACCACCTCGAGGCGCTGGCCATCAAGGAACAGTTCCGGATAGGGATGGACTGTAGGGTGATGGCAGAAATAAATGACATGTCTTGGCCACTGAAAACTGAAAGCCATGGGAGAGAGCCCATGAGTGTGCCCAGCAGATTGCCCCCTGTAGACGGTGTTCTGCAGCGACCATTACGGAAGAAGCGAGGTAGATACAAAAATCGTCAGCATACAAAAAGGGGGACACTGTCAGCCCAACAGCTGTCACCAGACCATTAATGGCTATGAGAAAGTGAGGGGCACTCAGCATGGAACCCTGTGGAACCCCATTTTCTTGCCAATGGGGAGTGCTGTAGGAGCAGCCAATTTGGACCCGAAAAGAGCGACAAGAAAGGAAGTTATGGATGAAAATGGGCAGAGCACCACAAAGGCCTCATTTGTGAAGGGTGGTGAGGATGTGGTGGCACCATGTGATGTCATAGGCTTTATGCAGTTCAAAGAAGATTGCAAGGAGGTGTTGCCGATGGGCAAAAGTGGACTGGATAGCAGACTCCAGGAGCACCAAGTTATCAACCATAGAGCGGCCACAGCGAAAACCACTTTGAGTCAATGACAAATGGTTGCAGGATTTGAGGACCCAAAACAGCCGCCGACTCACCATGCGTTCAAGGAGCTTGCAGAGGGTGTTGGTAGGGGTAATTGGGTGGTAGCTATTCAACTGCAGAAGCGGCTTCTCTGGCTTCAACACTGGCTTTCCTGCCACTGGGTAGGAAAGACTCCCTCACTCCACTGGGTAGGAAAGACTCCCTCACTCCACAGGCGGTTGAAGATATACAATGGTGGCCAGCCACTGGTAAGTGTTGTAGCATTTGGTTATGTATCTGATCCAGTCCAGGAGCCATGTCAGGACAAAGGGTGAGGGTGCTGGCAAATTCCAATTTGCTGAATGGGGCATTATATGGTTCTGAGCAGCAAGAAACAAAAGACAAAGGCAATTGTTCTGAGCACCCTTTCAGGAGAAGGAATGTGGGCGGATACTGAGTCGATGCCGAAGCTTGAGCAAAGTGTTGAGCGAAATTTTCTGCTTCAAAGTCCAGATTGGTATGTAAAACACCATGGACAGAAATTCCTGCAACCCCGGTGGGAGGATAGTGGCCAAAAAATCTTCAGAGTTTCGCCCAGACTTGTAATGTGGGGTTGTGGGCTCCTATGGCAGCTACATATCGTTCCCAGCAAATTCGTATCTGAAATTTGATTAGGTAGCGGGCCCGGGCATGGATTCATTTAAAGACCAGAAGAAGAGCAGTAGAAGGTTGCCGCTTGAAGTGTTGAAGAGCATGGCGGCAGTCTTATGGCTGCAGCAATTTCTGGAGTCCACCAAGGGACCATCTTCCGGTGTGGGGAACCTGAGGAAGGAGCGATTGCTGAAACAGCTACTGAAAGGATGGCAGCATTCAAAGACTGAGTAGATTCATCAACACTGTCGTGTGGCAATACAGGGGGGATGGGAGCAGAGGAGAAGGCACCCCAATAAGCCTTATCTATGGCCCACCTGGGAGGGTGATGGAGCAAGAGATACTGAAGGAAGGTCAAAACAATCGGATAATGGTCACTGACACATAAGTCATCATGGACTCCCCACTGAATGGAGGGAAGAAGGCCAGGACTGCAGATGGAGAGGTCAATGGTAGAGAAAGCCCTGTGCACCACACTAAAGTGTGTGGGAGCGCCTGTGTTTAGTGAACAGTGCCAGAACAGCTTCAACTGTGCTGCCCAGAGCAGTAGTCATATGACTACCACAAAGAAGGTTGTGGGGATTAAAGTCCCCTAATAGTAGGAAGGGAGAAGGGAGTTGTTGCAGAAGGGTGGTGAGGGCATGGGATGTGGGCAGCCTGTCAGGAGGGAGGTAAAGATTACAGATTGTGATTGGAGTGGCCAGATGGACCCTGACATTAATGGCTTCCAGAGTGGTACAGAGGGGAACCCATTTACCAACAATGTCCTTGCAGACCAAGTTGCGAAGACCACCAGAAGCCTACATAGGGCCAATTCAGTTCCGACAGAAAGCATGGAACCCATGAAGGGCAGGTGAGTAAGAATTGACAATGAGTGCAATACAAGTGGCAGAGTAGAAGGAAAGAAGGGGCTGAAACTCTGGAAGGTGACGCAAATACCCATTACAATTCCGCTGGAGGTTTCTCAAGCCGGAGTCCAAAAGGGGAAGCGAACGGACCGGAGTCGGTCACGCCGCCGAGTCACCATGCATCACCGATAAGGATGGGGCAATATCAATATAGGTGGTGTCAGACGCTGTTGGTTCATTGACTGCAGGAGGGGAAGGCTGCACCTCAGGGGGTACCGGAGGGGCCTTGCCCTTGTTTTTCTGTTTCTTCTGCTTCTCTTGGGAAGGAAGGGATTGGCAGACTTCAGCAATGACAGGCACAGAAATACACCAGGCAATGTTGGCGCCCACTGGCCATGGATCGTGCTGCTGATGTGGAGCCGTAGATCGCCTTTCAGGGGGGTGCCGGGAAGAGGAGTCCCGGGAGGGAGCTCCAGGACCTGCGGCTGCCAAAGGAGGGGAGCACTTCTACGGTGGGGGAGGGGGAGCAGCACCGAAAGGGGTGGGTATGGGTACTGATGGGGAGGGGGAGGGGGTGTGGGAGAGGGAGGAGGAGGCTGAAGGCATGGGGCAAATGGGGTGCGGCTGGGAAGATGAGGGGGTAGGAGGTGGAATGGACATAGCATAAGCAAAAGTAGAAGACATAGACATGGGATGGAGCCCGTCATAGTTTTGACGAGCCTCAGTGTAGGTGAGCCAATCTAAGGTTTTGTACTCTTGAATCCTGTTTTCTTTCACAAACACTGGGCATACAGGTGAGCGTGGAGAATGCTGTCCATGACAATTTACACACATTGGCGGGGGAGCACAGGCACTCCCCTCATGGAGGGGGTGCCCACAGTCACTGCAGAGGGGATCAGTGGTGCAGCAGGAAGACGTGTCCAAATCTTAAGCATTTAAAACATCCCATCAGTGGTGGAATATAAGGTTTTACATCACACTGATACACCATTACCTTGACCTCCTATGGGAGGACACCCCCCTCGAAGGCCAGGATAAAGGCGTCCATAGTGGTGCGATTGTTTGGAGGGCCTCGTTGCACACGGAGGATAAAACAAAACCCTCACCGCTCAAGGTTAGCATGGAGCTCCTTGTCCATTTGGAGAAGAAGATCACAGTGGAAAATAATGCCCTGTACTGAGTTTAGATATTGGTGGGGTGTGACAGAGACTGGGACGTCACTGAGACAGTCACAAGCATGCAGGGCGTCAGACTGGACAGCAGAAGATACCTTTATGAGCAAAGCACTGGACCACATTTTACTCATCAATTCCACTTCACCATATCTTCAATCATCTCTATGGTAAACAAGGGCTTGGTCATCGCAAAACTTCTGCCATCCATCCTGGTAAAAACCAGGTACCGAGGGAAAGGTTTCAACCCATGAGGGCGAGCTTGACCCTCCTCCCAGGGGGTGGCCAGGGAGGGGAAGGCCGAAGGATCAGGAGGAGGTGTGTCCCGTCTGCTACCACTCTTAGAGACTGCCATAGAATGGCCAGGATGGTGAAGCTTTTGTCACTTTATGCACAAGGCGTCTGCCCTAGTACCACTGACTCAGATCAGGGGCGCGCCCCGTGGGTGTCACCCAGCCACAGCAAGGGCCGTCTGGCACGGCGGCCATTGCCAAGAGTTCTGGTGCCCCAAAGTGATGAGCATCGATTCCTGGGCATACACGAGGTGTGAACAGCTCAGGTACTAGTAGTGTGATCCCTGTAGTTTCAGGGGGCTCAGCCAAGTGGGTACTTAACAGCTCCACCACACGGACTGGCTATCGTGCTGGTGACCTAACAGGAGGGGGGGGGGGGGGCAGGGTGCAAAGGGAAAAGGGAGGGGAGGGGGAGAGGAACCTCTGCCATGGAAGCTAGGTTGGGAGTTCATCCCCAAATGGCTCACACTGAATGGAAAATTTTGGGAATGGAGGTCAAACCCTAAGGGGACCAAACACGCCAAAAAGGAGATGGAAAAAGGGGACCAAACATGCCAAAAAGGAGATGGGAACAGCAAACTAAACAATAGCACAGAACAAAACAAAGCCAGGAGGATAGCCAGGCAGACATAAAGAAGTCCACTAAGAAGGAAAAGAGGGGGCAGGGACAAAGGAATAAGGATAGGGAACGACAGGAACAGGGATGGTAATGCAGCCAGGAAAGGAAAGGAGATTGCAATAGCTCAGGACCCAGTGCGCGCCACACACATACCCACAAAAGGACTGTGTGGGCCCCCTGGGGGTCTGTTAAGAGTTATAGACATTCAAACATTTAGCACCTAATGGTAGTGTCACTGTCCTGCCTCTTTCCACAGATACTCACAAGAATAGCACACCAACATTTGACCAGCTTCGTCATTTTCGAGATACTTGTTTACAAGCTCTGTGTAATAATAATCTGCCCTTTGTTAATTTCACTTACATCAATGGACTTTCCCATTTACAGCCCATATCTTTGCTTGGGTGATCCCCCATCGATGTCTGCTCTGCTTATCTAGTTTTGTTACTACATCACATGCTTGCAACGCCACAAGGCTGCATCCAGTGTCGCTGTGGACAGTGGTCATAGTATTTTGGCTAATCAGCGTTCATCAGATGTAATATAAGTTAAATACAAATTATCATGTTAAATCCTGCCTAGTTGTCAATCGTGGGATGTCTAGGAAACCTGCTTTCTCAGATCAGTAGACGAAAATTTCAAACAAATCACATTAATGAGTTTCATTATGAAAAATAAATGACAATACTTGCCTTTGAGAATTACACAGATGTGTTGCAAGCAAAGGGCGACAGGCAAAATAAACAAGCTTTTTCGCATAAACAAACCACAGACAAATGAAGTAATACAGTTGACAGTTCTATTTAGGTCACTATTCTTAAAGCTTCTTTTCAACTGGGCCACCAACAGTCAAGTGTGGCACTTATGTCCTCTTCGCATAGAGGCTGCTGCTATTGTGTTGTTTTCCTGGAGAGGGGACAGTCAGTGTGCAATTGGCTGATGTCTTCGCATAGCCCTCTCTGCTCTGTCGTTCCTGACAGGTGTGCTGATGCACGACTTTATGCCATAACATATTGTATGGAAAAAAACATGGCTTAAAGACAATATCATAAAATTTCAAAATCATACTGAAAGATGGCAGTGATGATCCTTGAAAACACAAATAATTAGCAAACTATTCCCCAAACCACACGTCCGCTGCAGTGGCGCTACAGAATACAAATCTAGGCAGGCACAATACAAAGCATAATAGAGCAGAGCAGACTCGAACTCACTCTGGGGTGCCACACCAGCAGCATCCGAGTCCTGCATGGGACGTGGCAGCTCGATATCCTCCACCACAGACATGGGCTGCCCCATTGGCTTGACTGAGATGCTCCCCCTGGTCTCTGAGGGCTGGGTGCTACCTTGCGGCTCCCACTGCAGCAGGAATGGCGTCTCCGTGCTTGACGTGCCAACACGCAGCACATTCATCTGCAGGTCAATGCAGCACTGTGGGGTGGAAGACTCAGTTAGTGACAGTACCCACACTGTATGCCCAGTATTCTTATTTTTACATATTTATTTAGAAATAGGAGGGCTTGTTGTGCAAAGGAGGCAGTTTCATCGAGTGGAAGTTTCAAGCTGCCTTTACTACTTTGTGGGGGGAGGGTTGGGAGGGGGGGGGGGGCATCTCTTTCATTATATGTTGCTTCAGTTGTGAGTTCTTTTGTTACTTGAGAGATTGGGTCTCACTGTCTTACTAATTTGTTACCAAATTCAGAATTTCTTCTGAATATTCAAGGTGGATGCTAAACAATTTATGCTTTCAAAAATTCATACAAATGAAAGGTGCAACTTACTAGCTTCAAATGCTAACTTGTTAATACGGTATCTCTAGAAAGTTCTTTTTCCCCCACATGGTTGCAGTTTTTGTGTCATGGGCTATCATTGTGAGTGTGCGCTTGTGTATAAAACGGCAACTACAATGTAAAAAAAGGATCTGGTGTGTCCTCTAGCTAGTAAAAATGGAGTAAGTAACTGGCATTCAGTGAGTATTTCACACATGGTTTCACTGATAGCCATACAGCCTAGTACAAACAGTTTGAAAAGAAGGGCTGTATCTGCAAAGGCAGATGTCCCAAGTGGACTCTTGTGTCTCAGAAAGATGTCAATAATGTCTGAGCTTTATTCCAGTGAAGTCCACAGAAATTGACTCATTGAGCAGGTCATTAGCTTCAGATCCTCCAAAAAAACAATTTCCAAAATCCCGCATAAATGCACGTGTGTGAAATTACCGACCAGAGTTGGTCCAGCTACTAACTGTAGCAGATTACTCTGCACAATCTGACTTCTGCAGTGAGATGTAGGCAAACACAGGCAATAATGACTCATTGACGAAGATTTTTTCCTCCCACCCTCCCACCACCCCTATCCCCCTGTGACAAGGCAATATTTCACTCTAACGGTAAAGCTAATCTGCATAAGATTTCCTTTTGGGAAACTGAAAATCCCCATTACGCCATCAAACACAAATATGATTCACCAAATTTTGAGTGTTCTGTACAGTGTCAAGGGAGATCTATGGCCTATTTTTTTTCAAGTAGAAAATTGTCACAGGCCTTGATAATTTTTTAATGTAAAATTATTTACCATATTTTGCAGACTACAAGACACTATGGACTATTAAGATGCACCTCAATTTTAAACAATTTTTAGACAAATAATATTTTTGCCATATTTATTATTAGACGTTTTACCACATTTATTATTAGCTTGTAAAGCCAGACTAACACAAAATTCTTAGTTTATAAAAACAAACTGACCTACAAAATCTCTGAAAATGTCATCTGAACTTCCTCCTCCTCCTCCTCTTCATAGTCGATCATTGTCCTCTTCATATATAATATGGTCTTCACTGCCACTGACAGTGTTACTTATGGCACACTTCTTGAAAGATTTAACAATAATGTCTTCTCTCACTCTAGACCATGACTGTTTTATCCACTGACACATTTGTTTGATTGTAGGTCATTTTAAAGGTGCCTTCGGCATAAATTCATGTTGAATTTTATTCATCATCCATTTGTTCCATTCCTCTCCTTCATACACTTTAAATGGTTATTTATTGAGACATCAAGCAGTTGTAATTGTGAAGTAATTCCTCCTGGAATAACAGCAAGCTCTGTGTTTCCCTGTCTCAATTTCTCCTTCACAGGCTTTTTACAATGACTACTAAACTGATCTAGCACAAGAAGAGAACTCTTCTTCAATAGAGCACCTTCCCTTCTCTTCCACACTCTGTTAATCCATAATTTCATACATGCCTCATCAATCCAACCCTTGTCTCATCAATTCAACCCTTGTCATGTATGTGATGACGGCCGCCGCCGCCGCCGCCGCCGCCGCCGCCGCCGCCGCCGCCGCCGCCGCCGCCACCACCACCACCACCACCACCACCACCACCACCACTCGGCAGTTTTTCAGAAAGTTTTGGCACTATTTTGTGCTTGAAAATGATTATTGGATTAAGTTTAGTACCATCATCACAACATTAAAGGACAACAGTGTAGTACATTTTTTCATGTCCACTTATTTTTATGGTTACAGTTTTAGTACCTTTCATGGCAACAGTTCTGTTACTCGGTGCATCAAATGTCATAGGGATTTCACCCATATTAGCTATTTGGCTTAGCTCCACACTGGTTTTCTTTCGATGTAGAGTACTAAAGTGATTGAAAGGTAATATTTTCTCTTCATACTCCTGTGGCACTTTCTGGGATATTTTGGTTTTGGTTCATATGGTAAGTCCATGATGCTTCACAGACCTGTAGCACCAACCAACTGCACACTTGAAGTCTGTCAAGTTCCACTGCAGTGCTAGATTATGAGCAGGTATTTGAATCATTTTTGTATTAAGGCCAGTGCCATTTTTATGGCATCCCTGAATCAATTTCCATATGTCATCATCTAGTTTTGGCCATTTTACTTTCAGTCCTCTACTTACACATTTTGTCCTCCTCATTATTTTTAGTTCTTCTTTACTAGCCCACCAGTCAAAAATGGTTTTTACTACTGGTGGAGGGCCAAAATGCCACTCAGCTGCTCTATTTCCATGTTGTTCTGCATATGCTATTACTTTCACTTTATAGACCACATCATATATATATATATATATATATATATATATATATATATATATATATATATATATATATATATATTTTCTTACAGAACAAAACTAGCTACTAACAAAAATACTGTACTGTTACTGATAACACAAATCACTTCCACTCCAAATTCACTGGTAGCGTAGACTGCAGTGATGCATCATAGGCTAGAGAGTGTTCTGGGTTTATGATGGTGGGATGTGTAAGCAAGGTTGTGAATCCTCACAATTCATGTTCATCAAATCTGCGCACAGCTGCTAGCTGTTGACTCCAGTGTTGCAGATAGACAGAGGTTTCTCGCGGCATCGTATGCATGGCCATTTTTAAGACGGGTGGGAATTTTACATCAAACACTGGATATTTTTATGTTAATTTCAAGTATAAGACACACCTGAATTTTGAAGGCAATTTTTTGAAGTGCTTCTTATAGTCCATAACATATGGCATGCGTCATTAAAATAAAATTCAAGATTTATTTTTAAACTATGTTTTGCTAATAAAAGTGTTTAAAATTTTTGTTTCTATTTTTCAAAAATACTTATCCTCCAGATACTACATGAAGCTCATGAACTACATGTATATGTTGCATACATAATGGCTTAATGATGATCTTACTATTCCTAAACGTATTTTTTACTGAGGATGTTGCTTTTAGTTTAGAGTCCACCTTCACTAAAATTGTTAATGCAACATTTCTCAGCATGTATAGAGAGTAATGACAAATATTTTAGATGAATCATTAAGGATATTAAATCCCCTGAAACACTGGTTATTATGCATTGTGCAGAGGGCCAGTTTAGAGCTGAAGCAACGCAAGCCACCACCTGGGACACCAAGCTGAGGAGTGCCAGGGGTGCCACAACTGTAAGATTTCTATACGGGATGCATCACAATCAGTAGCAGCCACTAGGGTGCCAAGCTGATAACTGTGTCCTAGTGCCTATTCCAATTGGTTGTGATAGCTGACACGGGTGAAACTGTGTGAGGAAACGTGGAGGAGGGGCACCTAATGGTAAATCGCTCGTGTGGAAAAATGTTCTCAAACTGGCACCAACTGTGCACAAAACTCCACTAAAAAAGTTATTAAGATGATACCACTGACACATCTGACTTTTTTGTGATTACTTGAAATTTATGCAGGTTTTTGCAGCCTCTTATCTCAGTAACTGTTCTGAATTTTTCAACATCTCATACATGAAATTTGCCGAAAATTTAAAGCAAGTTACTGAGGAAACCCCCCCATGAACCATGGACCTTGCCGTCGGTGGGGAGGCTTGCGTGCCTCAGCGATACAGATGGCCGTACCGTAGGTGCAACCACAACGGAGGGGTATCTGTTGAGAGGCCAGACAAACATGTGGTTCCTGAAGAGGGGCAGCAGCCTTTTCAGTAGTTGCAGAGGCAACAGTCTGGATGACTGACTGATCTGGCCTTGTAACATTAACCAAAACGGCCTTGCTGTGCTGGTACTGCAAACGGCTGAAAGCAAGGGGAAACTACAGCCGTAATTTTTCCCGAGGATATGCAGCTTTACTGTACGATTAAATGATGATGGTGTCCTCTTGGGTAAAATATTCCGGAGGTAAAATAGTCCCCCATTCGGATCTCCGGGCGGGGACTACTCAAGGGGACGTCATTATCAGGAGAAAGAAAACTGGCGTTCTACGGATCGGAGCGTGGAATGTCAGATCCCTTAATCGGGCAGGTAGGTTAGAAAATTTGAAAAGGGAAATGGATAGGTTAAAGTTAGATATAGTGGGAATTAGTGAAGTTCGGTGGCAGGAGGAACAAGACTCTAGGTCAGGTGAATACAGGGTTATAAATACAAAATCAAATAGGGGTAATGCAGGAGTAGGTTTCATAATGAATAAAAAAATAGGAGTGCGGGTTAGCTACTGCAAGCAGCATAGTGAACGCATTATTGTGGCCAAGATAGACACAAAGCCCATGCCTACTACAGTAGTACAAGTTTATATGCCAACTAGCTCTGCAGATGATGAAGAAATTGAAGAAATGTATGACAAGATAAAAGAAATTATTCAGGTAGTGAAGGGAGACGAAAATTTAATAGTCATGGGTGACTGGAATTCGTCAGTAGGGAAAGGGAGAGAAGGAAACATAGTAAGTGAATATGGCTTGGGGGGAAGAAATGGAAGAGGAAGCCGCCTTGTAGAATTTTGCACAGAGCATAACTTAATCATAGCTAACACTTGGTTCAAGAATCATAAAAGAAGGTTGTATACATGGAAGAATCCTGGAGATACTAAAAGGTATCAGATAGATTATATAATGGTAAGACAGAGATTTAGGAACCAGGTTTTAAATTGTAAGACATTTCCAGGGGCAGATGTGGATTCTGACCACAATCTATTGGTTATGAACTGCAGATTGAAACTGAAGAAACTGCAAAAAGTTGGGAATTTAAGGAGATGGGACCTGGATAAACTGAAAGAACCAGAGGTTGTAGAGAGTTTCATGGAGAGCATAAGGGAACAATTGACAGGAATGGGGGAAAGAAATACAGTAGAAGAAGAATGGGTAGCTCTGAGGGATGAAGTAGTGAAGGCAGCAGACGATCAAGTAGGTAAAAAGGCGAGGGCTAACAGAAATCCTTGGGTAACAGAAGAAATATTGAATTTAATTGATGAAAGGAGAAAATATAAAAATGCAGTAAATGAAGCAGGCAAAAAGGAATACAAACGTCTCAAAAATGAGATCGACAGGAAGTGCAAAATGGCTAAGCAGGGATGGCTAGAGGGCAAATGTAAGGATATAGAGGCTTGTCTCACTAGGGGTAAGATAGATACTGCCTACAGGAAAATTAAAGAGTCCTTTGGAGAGAAGAGAACCACTTGTATGAATATCAAGAGCTCAGATGGCAACCCAGTTCTAAGCAAAGAAGGGAAGGCAGAAAGGTGGAAGGAGTATATAGAAGGTTTATACAAGGGCGATGTACTTGAGGACAATATTATGGAAATGGAAGAGGATGTAGACGAAGACGAAATGGGAGATAGGGTACTGCGTGAAGAGTTTGACAGAGCACTGAAAGACCTGAGTCGAAACAAGGCCCCGGGAGTAGACAACATTCCATTAGAACTACTGATGGCCTTGGGAGAGCCAGTCATGACAAAACTCTACTATCTGGTGAGCAAGATGTATGAGACAGGCGAAATACCCTCAGACTTCAAAAAGAATATAATAATTCCAATCCCAAAGAAAGCAGGTGTTGACAGATGTGAAAATTACCAAACTATCAGTTTAATAAGTCACAGCTGCAAAATACTAAAGCGAATTCTTTATAGACGAATGGAAAAACTGGTAGGAGCGGACCTCAGGGAAGATCAGTTTGGATTCCGTAGAAATGTTGGAACACGTGAGGCAATACTAACCTTACGACTTATCTTAGAAGAAAGATTAAGAAAAGGCAAACCTACGTTTCTAGCATTTGTAGACTTAGAGAAAGCTTTTGACAATGTTAACTGGAATACTCTCTTTCAAATTCTGAAGGTGACAGGGGTAAAATACAGGGAGCGAAAGGCTATTTACAATTTGTACAGAAACCAGATGGCAGTTATAAGAGTCGAGGGGCATGAAAGGGAAGCAGTGGTTGGGAAAGGAGTGAGACAGGGTTGTAGCCTCTCCCCGATGTTATTCAATCTTTATATTGAGCAAGCAGTAAAGGAAACAAAAGAAAAATTTGGAGTAGGTATTAAAATTCATGGAGAAGAAGTAAAAACTTTGAGGTTTGCCGATGACATTGTAATTCTGTCAGAGACAGCAAAAGGACTTGGAAGAGCAGTTGAACGGAATGGACCTGGTCTTGAAAGGAGGATATAAGATGAACATCAACAAAAGCAAAACGAGGATAATGGAATGTAGTCGAATTAAATCGGGTGATGCTGAGGGAATTAGATTAGGAAATGAGACACTTAAAGTAGTAAAGGAGTTTTGCTATTTAGGGAGTAAAATAACTGATGATGGTCGAAGTAGAGAGGATATAAAATGTAGACTGGCAATGGCAAGGACAGCGTTTCTGAAGAAGAGAAATTTGTTAACATCGGGTATAGATTTAAGTGTCAGGAAGTAATTTCTGAAAGTATTTGTATGGAGTGTAGCCATGTATGGAAGTGAAACATGGACGATAACTAGTTTGGACAAGAAGAGAATAGAAGCTTTCGAAATGTGGTGCTACAGGAGAATGCTGAAGATAAGGTGGGTAGATCACGTAACTAATGAGGAGGTATTGAATAGGATTGGGGAGAAGAGAAGTTTGTGGCACAACTTGACTAGAAGAAGGGATCGGTTGGTAGGACATGTTTTGAGGCATCAAGGGATCACAAATTTAGCATTGGAGGGCAGTGTGGAGGGTAAAAATCGTAGAGGGAGACCAAGAGATGAATACACTAAGCAGATTCAGAAGGATGTAGGCTGCAGTAGGTACTGGGAGATGAAGATTGCACAGGATAGAGTAGCATGGAGAGCTGCATCAAACCAGTCTCAGGACTGAAGACCACAACAACAACAACTGAGGAAAATCTGAAAAAACTGCCATTTCTTAGTGAGGTTTTCAAGATGGCCAATAATACACATCAGGCAGAAAACTAAAACTTTGATTTTTCACAAGAGGGGTAATAAATACAACATACCTTAAAATCAAAGTTACTCCACCTTTTGAAACCCAAATTGCTATCTCTACTGGGACATTACATGAAACAAAGTAACTGTCCCATGCCTGCCAGAATTGAGTCCAAATATGTATCGACGTTTGCCATGCAACAATTAAGGGTACATATTGAGTCCATGTAACCCACAAAAAAAACTTCCAAGTCTACTAAACAAACAAACCATCCAAATCTACTAAAAAAAACCAAATCATCCAAATCTACTAAAAAAACCAAATCATCCAAATCTACTAAAAAAAACAAATCATCCAAATCTACTAAAAAAAACAAATCATCCAAATCTACTCAAAAAACCTTCCAAATCTACTAAAAAAACCTTTCAAATCTACTAAAAAACCTTTCAAATCTACTAAAAAACCTTCCAAATCTACTAAAAACCTTCCAAATCTGCTAAAAAAAACAAAACTTCCAAATCTACTGAAAAAAATCCAAATCTACTAAACAAGAACTTCCATATCTACTCAACAAAAAAACAAAACTTCCAAATCTACTCAACAAAACTTCCAAATCCACTAAAAAAACAAAACTTCCAAATCTACCCAAAAAAACTTCCAAAACTTCTAAAAAACTTCAAAATCTACTCAAATAAACTTCCAAATCTACTCAAATAAACTTCCAAATCTATTCTATTAATAGGATAAGGTTTGAAGCAAACAAGTTGTACTGTTTAGTTGCACAATTTTTCGAAATTGTGAAGTTCTTTTCTGTTCATCTCATGTAATTTAAATTCACACGTGCCCCAGCAGAGTGCAGCAGGACTCTCACTGTTCATGTTGTCTAATAACGGCCTAGTAGACAACATTAGTTGCATCTTCCAACAGTCAGCAGACGATGCAGTTATCTGTACTGGAGATCGAAAAAAAGCTGCACAAATATACGATCAGATTTCAACAAGCTATCAATGTGGTACAAAAACAGACAACTTGGTTTAAACATTAGAACACATAAATTTGTGAACTCCATAAAATGTAGGAGAGAGGAATTTGTGACTATTTTCCCTTTGAATACAACTGAATGAGTCAATTTCTACAAATACACGAATGCAATGGTTTGTGGGGATATGAAACTGGATGATAGCACAGGCTCAGTCATGGGTAAAATTGGTTGCAGACCTTGGTTCACTGGCACGATACTGAAGAAATGAAGAATCCTTGAAAAATATTCTCAGTTCAAATATAACATACTTTCTTCAGACAGAGGCTTATGTACACAAATCAGCATGGATTTAGAAAGCATCACTCATGCAAAACTATGCTTCTCCTTTTCTCACTTGATATACAGTGAACTATGGGTGAAGGGCAACAGGCAGATTCCAGTATTTCTAGATTTTTAGAAAGCATTTGACACGATGCCCCATTGCAGGCTGTTAACGAAGGTACAAGCATAAGGAGAAAGTGTGAGTGACTCTAAAACTTCTTAATTAATAGAATCCAGTATGTTGTCCTCAATGGCGAGTGTTCATCAGAGACAAGGGTATCATCAGTAGTGCCCCAGAGAAGTGTGATAGGACCAGTGTCGTTCTCTATATACATAAATGATTTGGTGGACAGAGTGGGCAACAATATATGGTTGTTTGCAGATAATGCTGTGGTGTATGGTAATGTGTTGAAGTTGAGTGACTGTATGTAGAGAGAAAATGACTTAGACAAAATTTCTAATTGGTGTGATGAATGGCAGCTAGCACTAAATGTGGATAAATGTAAGTTAATGCAGATGGGTAGCAAGAACAAACTTGTAATGTTTGGATACAGTATTAGTGGTGTCCTGCTTGACACAATCAAGTCATTTAAGTATCTGGTTGTAATGTTGCAAAGCGATATAAAATGGAGGGTGCATGTGAGAAATGTGATAGGAAAGGAAATGATCGACTTTGGTTTATTGTGAGCATCTTAGAAAAGTGTGATTCACATTTAAAGTAGATTGCATATAGGACACTGGTGTTACCTATTCTTGAGTACTGCTCTAGTGTTTTGGATCCATACCAGGTCAGATTGGAGGAAGAAATCCAAGCAATTCATAGGTGGGCTGCTAGATTTGTTACCGATAAGTTTGAACAACACGTAACTGTTACAGAGATGCTATGGGAATTCAAATGGGAATACCTGGAGGGAAGGCTACATCCTTTTTAAGGAACACTACTGAGAAAATTTAGAGAACCAGCATTTGAAGCTGGCTGTTGAATGATTCTATTGCCGTCAACATGCATTACACGTAAGGACCGAGAAGATAAAATACAAGAAATTTGGCCTCATTTGGAGGCATATAGACAGTTGTTTTACCCACTCTCTATTAGCGAGTGGGGCAGGGGAGGAAATGACTAGTAGTGGTACATGTTACCCTCAACCACGCTCTGTACAGTGGCTTGAGGAATATCTATGTAGGTGTAGGTAAACAAAGGAGATACTCATGTGACACACTGCAGTATACAGCTGAACTGTGAGAGACCCATACCAAATAAGACTTCACAGGACATACTGCATGTGTAACACAGATCAGAAATGAGCTCCATGTACTAACTTTACACTTGCCAGAAGGTCTAAGACATTATCTCTGAATTCACATTATCCATGGAAACTCAACTCTTGAGTCACCACCACTGCTCATTTAAATAAAAACTTCTCATGGGAGTCTTTTGTTGGGTACCAGCATGTGAATGTGAGTGAGTACATGTGTTCAGATGAAAATCCAAAGACTCTTTGTATTGCCACTAAGTATGCATGCGTTGAGCATGAGAATTTCTTTATACTGATAAAATCATCAGTTTGCTGCAAACATTTTTCTGTTTGTACAAACACACACACATATATATATATGTTTGTACAAACAGAAAAATGTTTGCAGCAATATATATATATATATGACCAGGACTACTAAATGGGTATCTTCAATCTGGTGCACTGGTGGGATGATTGCCTCAATGCTCATTGTGATTTTGCCTGATTGGCATACCAATTGTAGACTGCACAGTCTTCAAACAGAAACTTTTGGATTGCCTCTTATAAATGCATATGTCAGTAAGCACCTGTACATTTTAATATTTAATATGTATTCCAAGAGTATGTCACAATTATGTTGACACATGCACACATTTGACAGACAACTGAATCTATAACAGTACAAGGGAACAGGACATGACGATACAATGTATTCTCTCAATGGTGATTAATCACTAAAATAGTCTTCAGAAAAAGTTACAGAAGTGAATGGTAAACAACCCAACTCACTGTTAGCCAATAAACTCAGGTTACCATGATCAAAAGAATATTCGAACAGAACACTTTTTGTTAGTGATTCTGCTTTGTATCCAGTTTTTGTCTGATGGAGCACATATTTTTTTCTTATTGTGGAAGTAGTATAAATAAAAATATAACCAAATTTCTACATTACATGCAATTTGTTTGTCTGAAGTGAGTACTACAGCACTCAAACTTATTCCAGGCAGCACTTTTTCTCTTATAGAGCACATTTGCAATCATATATACTGCGTGACTTAATTTTCTCTTTACACACTCCATGGTCTCACAAAAAACAGCTTTGTTAGAGACCATCTGATTCCAACAATCCTGCCTGAGCCACTCAGCAACAGCTAGATTGTGCACTGCACTGAGTCATGACTAGCTGTACACTACTGCACACTTCTAGAAGAGAACTAGTCCACGAGTAGGAAGTGAATGCAGTGCCACTGTTCTCAGATCTGTCATACTCCCAGAACTGTAACAAGAAGAAAGGAAGCCAGAATAGCCCTGATGTGAAAGAGGCTTATCAATTTTTAATGTATGTGGCCCTCAATTTTGGAGACAAACTCTCTCCACCAATTGCGCCACTAGAAATTCATAGAAATGGTTTCATCAGTGCAAAAATCAAACCCACTGTCAATGTTCCATGAGTAAAGATGATGAAGACATCACTGAAGACACCACTCAATGAGACATGTCTGTGGAGAACTGCAATGGGGAAAAAAAAAAGAGAGCCAGAGATGCCCAGCAGAGGACAGGGCATTATAAGGTTAATGGTGATAGCAAAGAGGTCAACACTCTGGACTTAACCCTGAGGCACATTGTTTTCCTGGATAAAGGTGTCCGACAAAGCAGAACCCACACGGACCTAGTAAACTTGGTCTTTTAAACAGTCCTCATGGAAATGGGGCAGGCAGCCATGGAAGCCCCACGTGTAGATAGTTCGGAGAATACCAGTCCTCCAGCATATGTTGTAGGCTTTCTCCAAATCAAAAAACACAGCCACAGTCTGGAATTAGAAAATCCTTCATCACATGGGTGGACAAAGTGATGAGATGGTCAACTGCAGAACAGTGCGCTCAAAATTCACACTGTGCAGTGATTAATAAATTGACAGATTCGAGCCACCATACCAGCCGAGGATGAATCATAAATTCTGTTACCTTGCAAACACAGCTGGTGCGAGAGATGGGACGGTAGCAAGAGGAAAGGTGTTTGTCCTTACCAGGCTTAGGTAAGGGTATGACAGTGGCTTCACACTAGCATCTGGGAAATGTGCACTCTGCCCAAATGAGGCTGTACGCTGAAACATCAGAATATGAACAGCGTCTGGCCCCAGGAGCAGAGGATTGGAATGAAGTGAGGGTATGATCTAGCATCCTCATAGTAAATGTGGCATTGTAGCACTCACGATTCTGAGAAAAGAAGGATATCGCCAGAGCCTCCTCTGCTCATGTTCAATGGAGGAAAGCAGGGTGATAGTGACAAGAAATGGAAATTTCTGCAAATAGTGGCAAAAGGTGTTGGTAGACAGCAATAGGGTCCACAATGACATATTCTGCTACTGAAACTTCCTGGCAGATTAAAACTGTGTGCCGGACCGAGACTCGAACTCGGGACCTTTGCCTTTCAGGGGCAAGTGCTCTACCAACTGAGCTACGCAAGCACGACTCATGCCCCGTCCTCACAGCTTCACTTCTGCCAGTACCTTGTCTCCTACTTCTGCTACTGTCAACCTGGAAATTGGGGACTGGTTCTTGGTCCCAGAGAGCCATTGGAGGTTGGCCCACAAGACAGTGGGGAGGATGGAATTGTTAAAGGAACTAGTGAATGAAATCCAGCTAGCTTTTTTTGCTGTTGTTGTTGTGGTCTTCAGTCCAGAGACTGGTTTAATGCAGCTTTTCATGCTAATCTATCCTGTGCAAGGTTCTTCATCTCCCAATCTCTTGGTCTCCCTCTGCGATTTTTACCCTACACGCTGCCCTCCAATACTAAATTGGTGATCCCTTGATGCCTCAGAATATGCCCTACCAACCGATCCCTTCTTCTAGTCAAATTGGGCCACAAATTTCTCTTCTCTCCAATTCTATTCAATACCTCCTCATTAGTTATGTGATCTACCCATCTAATCTTCAGCATTCTTCTGTAGCACCACATTTTGAAAGCTTCTATTCTCTTCTTGTCTCAACTATTTACTGTCCATGTTTCATTTCCATACATGGCTACACTCCATACAAATACTTTCAGAAATGACTTCCTGACACTTAAATCTATACTCAATATTAACAAATTTCTCTTCTTCAGAAACGCTGTCCTTGCCATTGCCAGTCTACATTTTATATCCTCTCTACTTCGACCTTCACCAATTAGTTTGCTCCCCAAATAGCAATACTCATCTACTACTTTAAGCGTCTCATTTCTAATCTAATTCCCGCAGCATCACCCGATTTAATTCGACTACATTCCATTATTCTCGTTTTGCTTTTGTTGATGTTCATCTTATATCTTCCTTTCAAGACCAGGTCCATTCCATTCAACTGCTCTTCCAAGTCCTTTGCTGTCTCTGACAGAATTACAATGTCATCGGCAAACCTCGAAGTTCTTATTTCTTCTCCATGGATTTTAATTCCTACTAGAAATTTTTCTTTTGTTTCCTTTACTGCTTGCTCAATATACAGTTTGAATAACATTGGGGAGAGGCTACAACCCTGTCTCACTCCCTTCCCAACCACTGCTTCCCTTTCACGCCCCTCGACTCTTATAACTGCCATCTGGTTTCTGTACAAATTGTAAATAGCCTTTCGCTCCCTGTATTTTACCGCTGTCACCTTCAGAATTTGAAAGAGAGTATTCCAGTCAACATTGTCAAAAGCTGTCTCTAAGTCTACAAATGCTAGAAACGTAGGTTTGCCTTTCCTTAATCTATTTTCTAAGATAAGTTGTAGGGTCAGTATTGCCTCATGTGTTCCAACATTTCTACAGAATCCAAACTGATCTTCCCTGAGGTTGGCTTCTACAGTTTTTCCATTCATCTGTAAAGAATTCATGTTAGTATTTTGCAGCAGTGGCTTATTAAACTGATAGTTCAATAATATTCGCATCTGTCAACACCTACTTTCTTTGGGATTGGAATTATTATGTTCTTCTTGAAGTCTGAGGGCATTTCGCCTGTCTCATACATCTTTCTCACCAGATGGTAGAGTTATGTTAGTCCTGGCTCTCCCAAGGCTGTCAGTAGTTCTAATGGAATGTTGTCTACTCCCGGGGCCTTGTTTCGGCTTAGGTCTTTCAGTGCTCTATCAAACTCCTCACGCAGTATCATGTCTCCCATTTCATCTTCATCTACATTCTCTTCCATTTCTATAATATTGTCCTCAAGAACATCACCCTTGTATAGACCCTCTATATACTCCTTCCACCTTTCTGCTTTCCCTTCTTTGCTTAGAACTGTGTTTCCATCTGAGCTCTGGTTCTCTTTTCTCCAAAGGTCTCTTTAATTTTCCTGTAGGCAGTATCTATCTTACCCCTAGTGAGATAAGCCTCTACAGCCTTACATTTGTTTTCTAGCCATCCCTGTTTAGCCATTTTGCACTTCGTGTTGATCTCATTTTTGAGACATTTGTATTCCCTTTTGCCTGCTTCATTTACTGCATTTTTATATTTTCTCCTTTCATCAATTAAATTCAATATATCTTCTGTTACCCAAGGATTTTATCCCAAAGAATGTGACAACACTGTGCACACATCTGTTTATAATAAATGCAGTTTGCTATTGTAGGATACTGGTTAAAAATGTGGAGAGCATGACTCCGCATACAAAGAGTGTTGCAGCATGCCTCAGTCCACCAAGGGAATGGGACATGGCATGGTAAAGATGAAGTGTGAGGAATGGAACATTCTCCATTGGTAAGGATAACATTTGTAAGATATTCCACCTGGTCATCACAACTGGGGAAATCTTGTTTGGCGTAGGCCACCAGGGAGGAGTAAAGGGGGGAGGGGGGGGGAGGGGGGATGTATTTTGATACTAGACATTTTATTTTCATTTTAAAATACTAAGTTATCATACATTTAACCCTTCAAAGGCCAAATTAATTTCCATATCCCAAACGCGACATAACAGAAACTAGATATACAGCCATAGGCAAACACAGCCAACCTTCCTGTAAATGAAAATCTGATTGCTTATCACATCAAGACATCACACAAATAGCATCTTACCCATTTCAAACTTGTTAGCAATTCAGTATCAGATAATGAGTAGATAGCAACTCAAAGCACAAATGAAAGGCCAAGGCAGGGTTCTTGCAATACAAACATTTTTGCAGTCTATAGAGGGTTGCCAACTTTTACAAAATACCAACAGAGGACACCAACGATAACTCTAAATTTTTATACCAGTCAGTTGCTATTTTTTAAGGGGTGGATAAGCACAATGTAGTAATCACAAAACTTACGTTATTGTTCAATGTTTAAATCTTTCGTGTTTTTCGTAAGTGTTTGAACAAGCTTTGTAGTATTTACATTTAAAGTTATTAATACAATATGTTAACGTAAACTCATGAACACATCATTCAACCATGAGGCTACTCTCTGACAAAACCACATTACAGCTGAATTATTTTGTCAATAATGAATCATTGGTGATACATGCTAGCCATATAATAGTTTTCTGTCATCTTTCTACATACACACAAAGCCATTTAACTAACTTAGGAGATGAATTAGTAGGGATCTGAAAACATAGTGGGTTGTATTGTATTTTCAGCAGAGAAGCAGTAACAGCAGAATGGGTCAGTAAGGGAGCTCCACGACATTGAATGTGGGCCAGTCACAGGGTGTCACCTGACTAATAATTCCATCAGAGACATTTCAGCCTTGATAAAGCTGCTGAATTCAGCTGTTAGTGATGCAAGAATGAAGTAGAAGTGCAAAGGAGAAACTAGAGCTACACAAAAACCAGGCAGATTCTCACATTGATGGAGGCCGTCGAGTGCTGCAGAGTGTCAGCATAAAAAATCTCATGAAAGAAGCAAACAGAATCACTCCAGTTTCACACTTGAACTAGCACACTGACCATGCATACAGAGTTAAGAAACAATGGGAGTACACAGTCTTAGCAGCTTCACAAAACCCACATACTTTTGCTGTCGACGCTAAGCCGTGCTCAGTATGGCATAAAGAACGATGCCAGTGGACGGTAGTTGATCGGGAACAAGTGATTTGGAGTGATGAATCATGGTGTATCCTGTGTCAATCTGATGGAAGTGTTTTGTGTTTGGCGAATGTCTACGGATTCTTACCTGTCATCTTGTGCACAGTGAAGGAAGTGTTACGTGCACATTTTACATGGTTATCACTTTAAAAAAATGCTTGATGCAGAAGGATATGAAGATATCAGTTATCATTGTATACTGTGTATAGTAGAGGAACAGTTTGGGGATGATTGTTTTGTATCAGTATGACAATGCACCCACTCATCAAGCAGCATCTGTGAGGCAACGGTTTGCCGACAGTAACATTTCTTAATGAACTTGCCTGCCCACAGTCCTGACCTGAATGGAATGCAACATCTTTGGTATGAATTAGAACACTGACTTCACTCCAGACTCCAGGATCTGACATCACCCTACACTTTTGTTTCAGCTTGTGAGGAAGAATGGGCCCATCCTGAAGGTGAAGGACGGGCACATCCTATATTAATGTCCACAAATTAATGTCTGCATAATTTTGATCTGATAGATAGGAGGAACACAAGACTTGTGCTTTAGGTTCTCACTGCTACTTACATGGTGTGCAACCAGCATATCTAGGCCAAGTACAAGGTCCATTGGCTGCCCTTCCACGATGTCAATGGATGCACGTAAGAGTTCCATCGCAATCCGCAGCTGTGCCTGTGGATAAACAGAGAGGAGAAAGTTTTAGGAAGTTTATCTACTGCTTTACAGACATTCTGCTCCTAATATTCCTTACTGACAGATATGTGTGCACATTTTAACAAACTTAATGCCACAGTGAATCTACAACTAATCTCGGAGAACAGGATTAAGAAAGAAAACTCAAATTTATAGCATGTGTGCAAAAAGTTTTAGACAGTGTCAATTGGGGTAAAACTTTAACAGACTGTAGATATACATACTACTCCCTGTGAGTGATGCACATCCCTATGTCATCCAAACAATGAATGAGTTGCAACCCGAAAGACTTTTAAACATGAAATAATTTGTCCAATAAAAGTGTACAGTTACTGTTCATTAGTTTTATTATTATTTTGCTTGTGGAGAGCTATGTCTGGGGACAAGACACACCTTCAGCATGTGACGGCTAGCTTCTTGAGAGAAAGCATCTGCTCAAATGTGGAAATAAGTACTCCATGCATCACCACACTGCCCTAGAGATGTGCAGGTTAACTGAATAAATTAAGATGGTCATTTAAAGTAGTTCATGGCTGTAACAATGAAGAGAATAAATAATTTATTAAGTCAAATACTGTATTTGACTGATTTACTAAAATTAGGTGTAGAGAAGGTATGAATTCTGAATTTTGAAGTGATGGTTGGTTCGTTTAAAAGAGTGGAAAAGGGACCAAAATACGAGGTCATCGGTCCCTTGTTCCTAATAAAACACTGCCACAAGTGTGAGAAAAAAAAAAACAGACGAGACATATAACACAAAACAGAAATAAAGGAAAGACCACAAGAACGAAGGAAAGGCAACAAACACTAAAAGGAACAAAAGAGGACAAGAAAACAAGAGAGAGATGCAAGAAACAGAGGAGAGTGAAACAAGGAAGCAGATTACAGTGGCTCGCTGACCATGAAATTAAAAAGGAAAAGCCAGCCACCTTGCAACACATAGCACTGCAACACACAAAACACAGAGGGACAAAGTACATGCAATAAAACTCACATAGAATGATAAAATCCACCCTCATGGATGAAACGTAAAAACCAAATCAAACGATGATGCATTGTCTGCTAAAATCAATGGTAACGAGTCCAGCAACCGAAGATGAAGTCACAGGGCAGCCAAAGAAGGACAGAGCAGAAGAATATGGGCCACTGTCAACCGGGTGTTGCACTGATACTGAGGTGGGTCTTCACGGGGCAGGAGGTAGCCGTGGGTCACCCAGGCATGGCCAATGTGGAGCCGGCAGAGAACCACGGAGACCCTGTGAGAGGCCATCATCGAGGACTTCCACACATTCGTGGTCCCCTTAATGGTTCGCAGTTTGTTGTGCATACTCAGATTTTTCCATTCAGTCTACCAAAACTGAAAAACCTTGCAGCGTAATAACGAACGCAGGTCAGTTGCGCGGATACTCATCTCCAGAAGTGGTTTCCGTGTAGCCTGTTTGGCCAGCCTGTCAGCAAGTTCATTTCCTGGGATTCCAACAAGACCAGGGGTCCAGACGAACACCAGTGAATGACTGGACCATTCCAGGGCATAGATGGACTCCTGGATGGATGCTACCAAAGGATGACAAGGGTAGCATTTGTTGATAGTTTTCAGGCTGCTCAAGGAGTCAGTACATAAAAGAAAAGACTCCCCAGGTCCAGACGAAGCTGCAGCCGAGGTGTACACCACGGAGGCATACATGAACAGACTGCAAATAGAGGTGGTAAAGGGAAGGACTCCAGTTTGGAGAGAAGGCACCGCATGCGAACCGCAATCATTAGCCCCGACCTGGGCCGCCGATACAGGAGATGGACTACCACAGGCAGGAAAAGGGGACGGTAATTCAGATTTTCAGGAGAACTAAAAATGTGTGCTGCATAACTGACAAGCAGTTGTGCACATCTGATCTGCAATGAAAGGACCCCAGCCTCCACCAGTACAATGGTCACCAGACTCTTCCTAAAAGCTACTGTCGCTAGTTGAACACCGCAGTGGTGCACAGGGTTGAGTAAATGCAATGCTAATGGTGCTGCCAAACCATAAACCACACATACATAGTCAGTTTGAGATTGGACAAGGGCTCTGTACAGCTCCAGCAGCGTAGAGCAATCTGCACCCCAGTTGGTGCACTGAAGAGCTCCCAGTCTGGAAATGGGGCTTTACAGGATTCACTGTGGCATGTAGTGAATGAGAGGACGTTCCCTTCCAGCCGCCATTTGAGTGTGCGAAAGGCTGGGGGGTAATTCTCTGACACAGAGACTCAAGCAAAGTGCTCAGCAATTGTGTTTGTGTCAGTAGATAACACGCCATTTATGGTAACACCAGGAAGACCTGTTGGGATCAGAAAAGACATTTGATACCTACCCAGACTTAGGAAGGTGACGTATGGCACACAATGGTCGAGGTGTATCTCTCCTAACACTCCTGCTTCCGTTGTCTGGTAAGCTGGCGAACGCAGGCACGGAGCCATTTAAAGGCAACCTGTCACCCATGAATTGCAACATTGAACAGGTTACAAGAGAGATACCTTGGCTGAGAAATTTCTCCAAATGGCGACAAATTGGCAAACCAGATCTTGTAATTTTACGCTATGTGATTTCTTCTGAGGTTGTATTTGAAATCTCTTATGCCCACAAACCACACTCACTCCCAGAGCTCAAGGGCAAGATTTAGATTAGAATAGGTTGCATCACATTACATCCAGTTTCGTTCCACAGACCCAAAAATTAGATGATTCTTGTGGGCTGGAACACATCAGAAAGTATAACATAAAGAACACAGAACATCTGAATATAATACTTCTCTGATCATTTGTTAGGAGATAGTCAAAATATGTGAATAAATTACAGTAAACTGGAACTGCTGATATTTGCAGAATTAATATACAGTCAGAATGAAACCTTGACATTCACTTTTAATAAATTTATCATACATAAAATACCTAAACTTGACTGTCATGACAAAGTGCTGTCAAAACTGAAATCTAACAGACATTTTTACTTAAGGTGATCCAACATCCCCTGTTAAGATATTCATCTATACAGGAGAAGGAGCCACCTACCAAAAGGTCTTTTAAACTCTGTTTAAACTGTGCTTTATCTGAAACCAAGTTTTTGATGGTTGCTGGCAATTTACCAAAAATGTGTGTTGCTGAATATTGGACCACTTTTGGTAAGTAATTTTAGGTCTTCATGTAGGTTGTTCTCATTCCTAGTATAGATGCTACATATTGAGATACTGTTTGGATATAGCCACATACTATTTGCAATAAATTTCATTAAGGTTCAAATGGCTCTGAGCACTATGGGACTCAACTGCTGAGGTCATTAGTCCCCTAGAACTTAGAACTAGTTAAACCTAACTAACCGAAGGACATCACAAACATCCATGCCCGAGGCAGGATTCGAACCTGCGACCGTAGCGTTTCATTAAGGAGTAAATAAATATACTGAGAAGCAATGGTTAGAATACCCAGTTTCTGGGACAGGTTTCTACATGATTTCTTGAATTTACACCACAAATGAATGTTATTACATGCTTTTGCAATCTAGAAGCTTTTGCTCGCTTTGATGAGTTACCTGAAAATATGATCTCATATGACATTAGAATGAAAGTAGCAAAGCATGCAAGTTTTCTACATTTATACCATCTACATATGATATTATTCACATTGAAAATATAGACTTGTTTAGGCACCTTAGCAATTCTGTGGTACACCCTTCCCAACTGAATTTATTATCTACGTGTCTTCATATGTTATACAAATGTTTGAAGGAAATCTCTTAATACTAGTTCTGAACTGCACATAGTTGGTATTTTGAAAGTTCAGTGACAATGATGTAGCTTTAAATCATATATTAATGTTGGTGAATGTTTGATTAGGAGCCATTTTTAAATCTGTACTTGACTTGCTATTTATTGCAATGATTTTATCATCTGAAAACAAAACAACAATAGCACCTGGCAATGCAACAGATGAAATGTTATTAATTTACACAAGAAAAAGCAATGGATCCAAGATAGAACCTTGAAAAACACCACATGTAATTAATTGTCAATCAGATAAAGACTGATTGTTTACTCCACAGGTATTTTGCAATGGCACCCTTTGTGCCCTGTTAGTTAGCTAACACTAACTGTTCTGCAGCACTGCCAGTGACATCATAATGTTATAATTTACTTAAGAGAATGCTGTGGTGCACACAGTCGTCAAAGGCTTGTGACAGGTTACACAAACTGCCAGGAGCCTATAATTTGTTATCTAATGAATTAATTACATTCTCACTGCATTTGTAAATACCCTTCTCTATATTGGAACCCCTAAAAAACCCAAACAGTGACTTGGACAATATATTATTTGCAGTCAGATGCTTCAGATGATGTTTGACAACCATTTCAAATATTTTTGAGAAAGCCAGCAAAAGTGAAATTGGTTGATAGTTTGACATTCTCTCTATCCCCTTCTTGTAAAGAGGCTTAACATCAGCATATTTTAGCCAGTCTGGAAATGTTCCATTGATAAGAGATTTATTACACAAATAACTTAAGATAGAAATCAACTCAAATGAACACAATTTGATTAACTTCATTAATATGTTAACATAACCACTAGAGAAATTTGATTTTAAATATTTTATAACAGATGCTGCTACTTTGGGAGTAGTGAGTGTCATTTCCATTTTACAGAAGTTATTTGTAGAGACTGGTCTCAGATATTCCATTGAATTGTTTACTGAACCTGATAGCCCAAGGCAGTCATTAACAGAAACAAAGTAGTTGTTTAAGAGCTTTGCAACACTAAGTGTACTTGTTACCAAAGTCTCATTTGTTTTTTGAGCTATCTGTTCCCCTTCCATTCTGGCCCCACCTGTCTCTGTCTTCATTATATACCATACAGCTTTTTATTTTGTTGCCTGTTATAATTGTCTTCTTCTCATAATACAGCTCCTTAGATTTCTGGATTGCTTGCTTTAATATTTTGCAGAATTCTTTGTAATGCATTACAATGTTAACATCAGAGCTGTTCCTAGATAGTACATACAGTTTTCTTCTTGTCATTGTATAACCCATGGTTTATTTTTAGACTTCTGTTTGATTTGAGTTGCTTTTAGGAGGAAACAATTTTCAAATGAGGAAGGGACTTTATTCAGAATGTTTTGTTTTCCATTTGAGTCAGAGGTATTGTAAACACCTATTCAGTTCATGTCTTTCAGCAATCTCCAAAAATTCTCAATTTTTGACTGATATATTACCTTCCAATACTCAGATTTAATAGTTTGTATATCTTGATAAGTTACAACATTTAACATAAAATGCTGCATGTTATGATCAGATAATCCAATTACCATTGGTTTTGTGACATGACTTTTTTCCCTTGATTTGTCTGCAAAGATATTATAAATAGCACTCTCAGAGCATTTACATACCCTAGCTGCAAAGATCACAGTAGGAATTAAAGTGAATGACACTGTTAATGATTGCAATAATTGTTCACTGACAGAGCTTTTCAATAAATCTACTTTAAATCACCAACAACCACTATTTCCTTTTTTTACTGTGAGATGGGACAACAGAGCTTCCAGACATTTTTTTGAAGAGGTTGAAGTTCCTGAAAGTGCTCTGTATATACTTACTATTATAATGGACTCATTATGAAATACTATTACTGTTTCACAAGCGTTTAAGTGCTGCTCTGAACAAAATTCAATAATATCAATATTCTTGAAATTACCACAGTTTCTGACACATGTGGCAACTGTTCCTTTTCCCATATTTTCTCTACAAAAGTAAGAGGCTAACTTAAATCTTGTAACATTTAACATATCTATACAAATAGTCACACAACATTAAGACAGGCAGATTATAACAAATGGCTTGCTCAACTCTAGTTCTTCAACACAAATAAGCAACTCATTAATCTTACTCCTCAGTTCTCCGATATTCTGATGCAATAAGGATAGCTGATTTTGTGCGGTAGCTGAATTACAACTGGATGAAACTAATTTTTCTGAAAATTACAGAACATCTGCAGTTTCAATTAGTGGATGTTTTCATGAATTGTGGGCATTCAAATTTGCTTTCTGGATACCTGTTTTACCAATGTGAGTGTCATTTTCAACCTGTTTCCTAACACCTTTTGTTTCTGCCCTTCCTACCCCTAAAAAACTGCTGTTCTGTCACTTGTAACCACTGGTACCTTTATGAACAGTGGTTACAAGTGGCAACAGTTTCTTTAAGATAGGGAGGGCAGAAACAAAAGACGATCTGAGACAGGTTGAAAATTACATTCACACAGATAAAACAGGCAGCCAGAAAGCAAATTTTAATGTACAGAATTCATGCAAACACCTCCTCACTGAATCTGGAGATGTTCAGAAACTGACAGTAATTTCAGAACTACATGTTAGTTAGTATGCCCAAAAAGTTGTGCAAAATTTAATGACAAGAATAAAAGTGTGTCTGTAGAGTCATGGAGGGTATCTGAGCAATATATTTCATAAATAATCACAGATAGCATATAATGTAATAACCGAATATTAAAATTAGTTAATTCCATCATTCATTTCATTCACTCAAAAGTTGCATTCTTTAAAGGACACCTTTACATACATGTATGCACATGATCATGGACCCTTGAAGATCATGCACCAACTCTGAAACTGTTCCTCTATAGATAGTGACCTTTAGCATTTTAGATCCAGTTCTCATAGTCACCCAGCTACTGAAAGTCCTTTTGCAGTTAATCTCCCCACTGCTTCCTTCATGTCACAATTTGACAGGTCCATCAGGTTTACTGTACACACAGCTTTAGCCTGTCAAGTGCCTCACCTAACAATGTGCACTGTCAGACATATTCTCCACACACTCATTTTGTGCATGACACTCAGTTGTTTCATCAGGTGATACTATTCTTCAGTTCTTTCTACATCTCTAGGTGTTCTCTTCCAGGATTGGACCAAAGATTTTTCTCAGAGTTTTCCATTTAAAGTTCAACAAGTTCTCTAAGTCATTTTTTTTGTGCTTAAAGTTAAATTGTGCTTAAAATTAAATTGGTAATATCACTTGACTGTATGCTTTAAACTACATCTTAATTGACATATTTTTTTATGACATCCATTTCAGGCTGGAATACGTTTTAGACCAATAGACAATACATTGATTAATTTATTGTTATGTCTGTTGCATCAGATGCCTAGATATTTAAAATGTAAGAAGAGAGGGAACCAGGAAAGAAGAATTAGAGTATGGAAACAGAAGGAAAAGGAAGTCAAGGAAAAATACCAGGAGATTATAAGAGAAACATTACCAAAGGATGAACCAAAAACAGGAGAAGAGGCATGGGGACAATTTAAATGTGCTATGGTAGAAGCTGCAGTAGCTGTAAGCAGAAGGACAAGTGACAGGAAACGGTGAAAGGAGATAATATGATGGACTGAAAAAGTCCAGACTATAGTGGAAAGGAAGAGCACGACTTTCAGACTGTGATTCTAAGTGTGCTGGCATAAGCTGGCACCAGCACACCAGGCAGCAGAGAGGTTGCGAGAAGATCGATAAAGGCCAAAAACAGACTCGCAAGAAACCTGCTGCCAACGTCCTCTTGACTGCCATATTTAGATCGCTGCTGTGGACCAGAAGTACCAGTCAGTCATCCAGTGAGTCAACAAGTCAATATATCAGTCGCAGCCCAGTGGGAATGGGAGTTGCAGTTGCAGTCGCAGTTAGCTCAGCCTCTTTCTCAGAGTCAGACAGTACCTAGCAACCAGAGTAGAGTACATAGCAGACTTTTACTTCACCACCAGTGAGGCTAATGTAGGGAGGAGCTTGTACCACAAGACCAGGACTGCCTTAAGATAAGGAACTTCTTGTTCTTGTGAATAAATAACCCTATTAATAAGTGCAAGCAGTTTGTGTTATAGAAGAAGATACCAGCCACCAAACAACATCTTCTCCTTGCTTCCCATGTTACAAGCCTACAGTGACGAGATGATGACAAAATCAAGAAAGGACCAAACTAGCAATACAGGAGTGTAAGGAAAAGAAGGAAGAGGAAAATAAGACAGTGGCTGAGGAGAGAAGAAAATGGATGGAAGAATGGACATAGATGATGACGAAAGCCAGCAAGAGAAATTAAGAAAGTACTCCACACAACAGTCCAAAGTAACATGAGAGATTTGGGAGAGGCTGCAACAATGATGGATAAAAATTGGAAAGAGGTTAATACCAAAGAGAGGAAGGAGTACTTTGAGCACTTGCTACATCCAGACAGACTTTGAGATGAGGATAGCAGTCTAAAGGGGGTATAAGGAGGGGGGGGGGGGGAGAGGGACTGACATGGACAGAAATGGAAATGGCAGTGGACAAGCTGAAAGGAGGAAGTCACCAGGTGTGGACAAAGCAAGTGTCAAAATGGTAAGGCAGCAGGGGATGTTGGGATACAGCAGCTGTATCAGATGATGTGGAATGAGAAGATTCCTGAAGATTAGAAGAGGGCACCAATTCACCCCATTTTCAAGAAAGAGGGTAGGAAGGATTGTAGAAACTACAGGGGAGTTGCACTGAAACCACACTGTGTCAAGGTACATGAAAAGAGCTGGGAGAGCAGAATCTGAACAAGGGTCGAGAGAGGAACAGCATGACTCCACACCTAGAAGATCAACAGCTGGTCTCACATTTGCAGTGACACAGATCCAGGAGCACTAATATGAATTCAGGGAAGAGCTCATAATGGCCTTCCTCAATGTAGAAAAGATGCCTGATAAGACCTGTAGAAGAAAGATCTGGGATGCAGTAGAAAAGAAAGGAATTTAAAAGTAGACAACAAGCAGAATCGATGAGATGTACTGTGGATGTCAGATTTGTGCAAAAGTGGGAAATGAAAGGACAAATTGGTGCCAGCAAACAAGTGGTGTGAAACAGGGTAGTGCATTGTCACCTCTCTTCACTGTGCTCTCAGAGTACGCAATGATTAAGGTGGCACAAAAACTGGAGAAGACAAGCTGAAAGTAATGGTGTTCACCGATGACTTTATGATCTGGAGAAAAAGGGAGGAGGAGATTCAGGAACAGATGGATGCTGGGCAAGAAACTGTTACATAGCATGGAATGAAATTTAATGTGAAAAAATGTCAGATTGTGGTTACAAATAGAAAGAAAGATGGACAAACTAGCACAATAAGGACTGGAGGTGAACAATTGCAGAAGATGGAAAGTGTCCAGTACTTGGGAAGTGTGACAGGGTAAAATTGTAGAAATGAGAAAGATCAGGCTGAAACATTCTTCCAAAATGTTAGGAGCCTAGTCTGGAACAAAGATGTCACACAAAAATGCAAAGAAGTTACTACATCTCAATACTGACCTACCCATGTGAAACAGGGGTGAGGAAGAAATGAGACATAAGCAAATGCGAAATGAAGTTCCTCAGAAGTAGGACAGGAGTAACACAGAGAGACAGGATGAGAAGTGAAAGGGTAAGGGAAATAGTGAAACATCAAGGTTAAGATGATATGGGCACTTGACACCTGGGCCGGCAAGCTCTTTTTCATAACACGAGTGGGTACACGGCACAGTTCATACACATGTAAGGAATAGCTGACTTCATGTTACCAAGGTAAATATGTATGAGCGAAATCACACTTTGATCTTAGTTTCATTAAACAATGATAAAATAAAGTTACGTAATATGAGCTAAGTCACTGTTTAATTAAACAATAATGAAACTTTAATTATATCACTCTGTTGTGATAGACAGGTGTTCTCCCATAATAATGGCTCAGACAAACCATTAAACAGTGCAGTTGCATTTGATTCCAGCCAACCATTTATTCAATTACCAATTATCTCAAACAGAACTGCTCATTCTGAGTTTGTGCTGCTAGCACCTAATCTGGGTTATTTTCTTGCATTGATTGTACTTTTTTTTTTCACCTAGCACAGATGTTTATTTTATATTACTGCTGCTCACTTGGACGTATGACAACATAATTTATCAGTATGTCAGCTGAAACAATAGTGAGGGAATAGGTGTGGGCTCACAATTGTGAAACAATGATAAAATGGTGCAAAACAGTTTTATTTGTCATTGGCACACTTTAGACAGAGGCATGCCCACTCAAGTCTTAAAGAGAATGGGAAACTAGAGGATTCCCAAGAAGACACATGAAATGGAAGAAAAGAGGCATGGACACAATCAAAGTCAACACAGAAAGACAGTGGAAAAACAAGACTAGATGGTGAGGCTTACATTCCAAACAGACCCAGCCTGGAGCTGGAAACCGTTCAAGATGATGATGATGATGAAATGACATCACCTTGTCTCAGGCCTGTTACGATGCTGAATTTCTTGGAGAACTACTCCTGCTATTTCACCTCAGATTTCACTCTGCTGTACACACCTTCACTAAGTTCATTAATATCCTTTGTATGCCAAGCTCCCTCAAAATGCTGCACATACTTAATCTGTGTATACCATCTTCAGCATTTGTGAGAGCTACAAATGTAAACAGAAACAAATGGTTAAGTTATTTCCCCACATTTGTGACACAGTGAATATCTGATCCATAGTTGACTTTCCAGCATGAGAACCTATGTTGCACTCTCAATCATCATCTTCAGCAAATGGCATCAGCTTTTCAAGAACTGTTAGGTACCATATCACACAGCACACATAGTAGAGATATATCTCTGTAGTTGCTAAAATTCCTTACACATTTCTTTTTGTGGAATGATGTAATTGTAGTTTCTGCATACTTCACCTATGAGATTATACAATTTTGAAGGGAAGAGGTGAAACACTTCTGATATGTTTCACCTCTTCCCTTCAACATATCTTACACTATCCCACCTTCTCCTGCAGTGTTATTATTCAGAAAGAGAGTTTCACTCTGCAGCAGAGTGAGCGCTGATATGAAACTTCCTGGCAGATTAAAGCTGTGTGCCAGACAGATTCGAACTTGGGCCCCAAGTTCGAATCTCAGTCCGGCACACAGTTTAATCTGACAGGAAGTTTCATATCAGCGCACACTCCACTGCAGAGTGAAAATCTCATTCTGGAAACATCCCCCTGGCTATGGCTAAGCCATGTCTCCGCAATATCCTTTCTTCCAGGAATGCTAGTTCTGCGTGTTTCGCAAGAGAGCTTCTGTGAAGTTTGGAAGGTAGGAGACAAGGTACTGGTTGAAATAAAGCTGTGAGGATGAGGTGCGAGTCTTGCTTGGGTAGCTCAGATGGTGGAGCACTTGCCCGTGAAAGGTAAAGATCACGAGTTCAAATCTTGGGCCGGAACACAGTTTTAGTCTGCCTGGAAGTTTCAGTGTTCTTCTTCTTCTTCTTCTTCTTCTTCTTCTTCTTTGGTTTATCAATGGATCTTTGTTTATCCTGTTGAGTCACATCAATTTCTTCACCCTTTGCACTTTCTGAAATTCTTCTGGAAAGACATTCTCAGGATCTTCTGCATTTGACAACTCTTCAAAGTATCCCTTCACCTGCCCTGAATTCTTTCCTTTCCTATTAACACATATCCATCCTCATCATTAATAACTACTATTTTATTTCTTTGACTGTTCCTCACACTTTTCATCATGTGAAACATTTCCCTGTTGTCAAACATTGTATTTGACTATTTCATTTTTCTTTTCTCTGTTCTCAGAATCTTGTTTGCTCCTCTTTTCATGTTCTTGAATACTTCCTGTTTTCCTTCACAGTTTCTATCCATAGGCTCTACAATATCTAAAATCTGTTACGCACTTTGGCTGGTAGTACACTATCATATTTCTTTGTCGAAGTTGGTAAGTCAAATATTTATGTCAAAGAAATTCAATGGTGTAATAGGAAACTTTAACAAATCTCACCTGTCATCAAATAAATATGATCAAATCTAGGGCCTTGCTGTAGATTTGATCATAAAAGTCGCTTGTCTTCTGTTCACTGCAATGTGAAATGTTACCACTTGGAGTGCTAGCATGCTACAGTGGTCTGTGACCTGTAGTGTGTTTGTAAACATGGCTGTGAAGTTTAATTCGTGTGCCGTCAACCACAAAATTAATAGAAATGTATGAAGCTGATGATGTGCTTTACAACATGAGGCATCCTGAGTACAAAAACAGATTAAGAGTCTGGAGTGCTACAAAAAAAATTGCTGAGGTCATTAGCTGGCCCGGATGCACGGCTGACGACATAAAAAAGAAAATTAATGGCCTCCGCTCAAGTGCTTTATAAATTACTTCACACGTTTCAGGTATTATTTTAGTTAATGTGCACTGTGGTATTCAAGCACTGTACTGTAAGCTAGAGTAACTCTCTCCTGTAGCAAGAAATCGGAGTGTCACTGTCAGCCTGTCTTCTGCAGATATAGCAGTTCTTAAGCGAGTATTGTGCTTTGTGGTACGACGAGACACTTCACTGAGAAAATACTGAAATGTATGCTCATCCACTCTTAAATAAGTTATACGCAGGCTTTATGTCCTCCACTAGCAACTCACGTAGCAAATTTTGTCGAATGCTTTTACCATCTCGTAAAACCCATCGCTTCACACAGGTACGTTCCTTTTTGCCCACTGCGCACACAGTGAAAATGTGGTACATCTTAACTGTTGTGCATAATAACAAGTTGTTGTTGTCAGCAATCTTGAACTTTGAAGAGAAATATGATGACAGTGTAATACCTCTTTTTAGCAGTATGTCAGATATCTTTGTCAAACAAATTTGATGAATGTTTGATCATATCGTTGATCAAATCTTTGTCAAAGAAATATGATAGTGTAATACCAGTCTTAGGAAACAGAAGCTGTGTGATGGAATTATCAGAAGGTGAAAGATAAGTTCACAGCAAAAAGAATTCAAAGAGAATTAAAAAAGGAATTTGCTACGTTTTATCTGGCAGTGAATCATGGCTAGCCAAAAGAAAGTGGAGAATCAGTTGTGTAACTTTGAAATGTGGGTGAGGTGAAAAATCCTGACATAGGCTAACAAGATGAGGAATGGAGAAAACAGTGCTATTTAGAAGAAAAAAGGAGAAACACACAGAAATTGTGAGAATAAGGAAAACATCTTGGCTGTGAAGAAACTGCCTGCAACAAAGAGTCATTGAAGGAAATGTTGCAGGGAGGAGTGGAAGAAACTTAAATCGGAATGCTGAATGATATTAAAAACAAATGAAGTCATCAGCAGACTAAAACTTTGAGGACTGGGCAGCTTATTGATACTGTGGTTTTTTTCATACTTTTTTCTCCATTTTTGTAGCAGTTTCTACAGTGCAGTGCTTATCAGTTAATTGCAGTTGGAAGTAAGGTCTTTTCTTTATGAAATATTGCAAAGAATCATATGATTAGTGAGCCCTTTTTTATTAAAAGCTGGACTGAAAATATGTTGTTTTCACAACATTTTTTTGTCACTTGCTTCCTAAACAGAAACAGAATTAGAAGTTGTTGCAACAAATAAAACTGCTTGAAATTTAGTTTTATATAGAAAAGGTCCTGCATTACAGTATGAACAATTTCAAGGCATTTTGGAAAATGAGAGTCCTATGGCACTTTCTTTATGACAGTAACTTGCTTCATTTTGTACAAACCTTACATCTCCTCTGAGACCATTTTTACATTTCTGTAGCCAAAATAAATTTAGGAGAATGTATTCCACTGAGTGTGTACAGGAGAACTATTTTGACAAAGTTAATTCAGACAGTCTCCTTTGTTCATTGAAGACATTGCCAACTCAATAACAAATTCAACAAGTTGTTTGCTAGCAGGTCTCAATACTTCATACAAAACATATGAATTTAGAATCTCACCATGAGAATGTGAAAAAAAAATCTTTCCACCACATTATGTGCTTCCTTTCAACAGGATAGTAGCCCTTTGGCCCATGCAAACTTGTTTTTTATCTCTAAAGAAACAACAATGCCTATGTTAAATTTCTTTGGGAAATTGAGGTATTACTGCCATCGCCATTTCCATGGCACTTGTCATTAATTGAGAAAACAGTTCATGTTACATCCAATAGATGGTGGAGGTAGGACCATTTGAGAAACACCGCCCAAGTTCAACAATAGAAAACACTGCGAAAGTTACTCCAGCATGCTGGAAGTTCTTAAACTGCCAATCTCTGTCAATTCCTAAATAAGTTGATAGCTCATGGGGTACTTCTTAGTTTCCATCAATTTATTTCAGTATTTTATGTATTTTGTATTTAACTACATATTATTTTAAGTTTTGTATGTTTTAAGTTTAATTTCATTAAATGCAAACTGTTATGTCAGAAACTGTCCTTTGTTTTAAGTGTGTACGTATGTGGCATATTTTGAAAGATGATTATGTGTACCTACTCCTTTACTAATCTACACTTAAGATAATGTTATTATTCTTCTGTGCAGGTTCAGTTGTGCCTGCAAACGATGGCAAAATAATTAGACTTACCAAGAGAAATTTGCCTCATTATGAAGAAGCAGGAAAGGTAATTCATGACACTGATGCATCATGTGTCAACGGGAACACATACATTGTCAATTTATTTTCTTATGGATAATTTTTCAATATGCCCAATTGCATTATATTCATCAGAGAACTATCCAAATTGTCAGTCTCATATTAGTGAGGAACATTTTCATAGCATTTTGGATTCAGTAAACAATTTCATAATTTTTTTGAGATAAACTAATCAATATGGAAATGGATATCCAAGAAAATGTGGCATTCATGCTCCAGGAAACCACACAATGCTCTGTGCAAGGAACAAGACTCATTAACTCACTCATGAGAAATTCAGTCAGGTACTAAGAGGGGAGGAAGTAATCATTTAGCTATCTCTGTTATATCAAATAAAATCAAATATCAAGATCCTGAGCAAAGTTAGGATGAAGACAATCCTGATTCCGATTCAGACTACCCTCTTTCAGAAGATCTGGGGGACAAGTCACATATACAGGAACAAGATTTTGTTGAAAGACGTACCATGAATGAAAATCAAGGTCCTAACACATGAAAATAATTAGTGAAAGCACCAAGACAGCAGACACTTCAGGAGAAGGAAGAAAACTAAGAAGACAGAATAGTAGAGAGGAGTGGAATAACACTGAGAACCAAAAGAATAGAGAACATGGTGAAGCCTACATAGAATATAGGCTTGCTACCCACAGCAAAACAGCTCATGGTGTTTAAAGCCCTCCAAAGCAATTGGAACCTTGATGTATCTCGGGTCTTTGTAATGAGTCAAAGATAAGGACATCCTTTGATACAACAGAAAAAGAGTGAGAAAAAATATTTTCCACTTACTGGAAAGGTGTGAACTGGGATCAGCAGAAGGTTTACATAGTGAATATGGTCAAAAAAGCTCCAATTACTAGAAGTAGAATGACAGATGGTGAGAACTCAAGAAGGAATGACTCAATAAGGGCAAAAATTGTAAGTATGTCACTACACATTCCTCAGTACCTTAGGTATGGGATGGTTCGTCATTGGATGGAGATGGTTAAACTTCAGCCAGTCTTTGCAACCAGACTAATAACATGATACCCTCCAGCATTAGTTACTCAATCACCTAAAAGAGGGCTACAGCAAGAAAAAAGTTCATGGTTATTTCCTTAAAGATGTTTTCAGGAAACTTTCCACATACTACTTAGGTCTTCATCAGCTAATTTGTACTCTGGGCCTACATTCTATTGACTGACCAAACTCTTTGAATTTTAGAAAGAAGAATGTCAAAAAGAAGAAAAGAAGCCATTAAGCAGGCTTACATTCGATTTGGTGTTTCTACCACTTGTCACAGCTTTGAAAATGGTAGTAGAAAAGTATCTCATCGTGTGTACAAGGGACACAAACACAAAATAAGGGCAGAGCTTGCAAAGAGGAAAAACAAGAGAGCTTGCAAAGAGGAAAAACAAGACAGCTTGCAAAGAGGAAAAACAAGACAGCTTGCAAAGAGGAAAAACAAGACAGCTTGCAAAGAGGAAAAACAAGACAGCTTGCAAAGAGGAAAAACAAGACAGCTTGCAAAGAGGAAAAACAAGACAGCTTGCAAAGAGGAAAAACAAGAGAGCTTGGAAAGAGGAAAAACAAGAGAGCTTGGAAAGAGGAAAACATGGATACTTACAAAGCAAAATGTAAAGACGTTTTACGTTTTCTGACAAGGCACACAAGCAGTGAAACTCACTTCTTGTGCGATTGAAGGGGCACTGTAATAAAACAGTAAGTTAACGTACATAATTTCACTATGTTTAACCACCCACGTCACAATGCCATGAACTATTGGTGGGATGAAATACAATGTAACCAAAGTTCATCTTTGCGTTACTGATGACCTAAACAAACCACTCTGAGAGGCTTATTCTATGGTCGAACAATTGTGGCGACTATAATAGGAAGGAACTATGTATTATCTAATGCTCTTCTACACTTAAGAGACACAGGCACACAGTGTGTGATAGTGTACATTCCACAATCAAAACAATTCTGAACTCAAAAAGAACAACAAAAGAGCAAGAAGACATTCAGGGAAATTTTCCTACGAAGTCAGTATGCTCAGAGGACAGAAGAGGCCAGAAATGTTCCACTACCCTACGGAGCAGAGTGTCTCAATTATATCTTTTTCAGAAATTATTCTCTGAAAGAATCAACAGTATATGATTCTAGTAGACAAGGGAGAAACTCCAGCAACAGTATTGTTTATGATCTCAGAGCCCTGAAATACATCTTCAGGGTGTATAATTGGACAAAGAAAAAATATTCCTAGATTTTTCCCGTATTACCAGGTTAAAAATACATTTTATTGTGGGTGAAAATACACTTTTTCCGTGTTATGTGACAGTATACTATCCCCCAGAAATGTAGAAGTTATCAATCCTTTGAATGGCTATGGCTTTATACACCTGCACTTTCAAAGCTCTGGGGCAGGGGGAGGGGGGGGGGGGGGGGAGAACACGTTAACACGTTTTGTATAGATCTTTGATGTGCAGAAATATGTATGCCGCATATTTTCGTTTGTTCAGCTAATTCAATCTATACAAGATTTAGCCTCTTTATGTTATTAAATACATTTTAAGAGTTTTTTTTTCCATGCATCTCTGTCCGCTGCTGTCTTCTGCCAGTTGAAGCCCACAACTTTCCTGAGTTCCTTATTCCAGCGATCAGGTGGTCTTCCTGGTGGTCTTCATTTTTGTCTGGGACTCCACCCAAACTGATTTTGTCCATCTTCCATCCTTCATTCATGCAATGTGCCCTGCCCACTGCAATTTCAGAGTCGTAACCCATTCTATAATATCTTTTACTCCTGTTATTGCTCGAATGCCTTCACTTTTATGTCAATCTTTCTTAGTGAGACCTAACATTGACCTTTCCATAGCTCTCTGAGCAGTTCTAAGTTTCCTTTTGAAAAATTCATTTAAAGTTCAAGTTTCACACCCGTACGTTAAAAACTGTAGGACACACTGATCAAAAACTGTCTTCTTGGCATGTTAGATTCAAAAACTGTTGAATTCCTTCCATAAGCCCTCCAACTCAGTTTAATTTGATGAAAAATTGCAGGTTTCAAATCCTTTTTTGTGTCACTTAATTGCCCCAGATTAACATATTCTGGAACATTGTTTAGGATGTTGCCGTTCAGTGTTACTTGTCTGCCGCTACCCACTTATCATGCATAACCTTAGTTTTAGAGTGATTTATTTTAAGTCCAACTTCCTGACAACAATCCATTAAGTCTTTTATAGAGGACTGTATTTCCACCTTACTGTTAGCTAGGACCACTATATCGTCTGCAAATCTCAGGTTGGTGAGCCTTTTACCATTTATCCTTATTCCTCTGTTGTTCCAAATAATTTTGGACATAGCCATCTTGACAACTGCTATAAATAACTTCCGGGATATAGGATCGCCCTGCTTTACTCCTTTTTCCAATGGGAAATTCACACTTGTTTTTTCCTATGTTGATAGATGCTACAGATGTGTCAGAAATGTGTGTGTGAGGTTATGTTTGCTTTGTTCCAGCAGATTGGGATGCTGCCATTCTGTATACATGAAGTAAAAACTCTTTCCTCCCCTGGAAGCTTCAGTATGTCAATTGTCAGACAATCATGACCCCCTGCTTTGCCATTCTGCATCTCATTTATAGCTTTTCGTATTTCTTCGGGGAGGATTTTGGGGATTTCATCATCATTTGTTTAAGGTTTTCCTAGTGGTTCATGTGTTCTCTCATATAATTTACTATAGAAATTCTTTACACGCTTTAGAATTTCTTCCTTTTCCGTTATGCGCCCATTATCACCATCAATTGCTATGATTTTGTTTTTACCAATCATAAGTTTTTGTTTAGCTTTCTTGCAGCTCCTTTTACACTCTAACACTAATTTTATGGTGTTTTCATTGTATTTTTGTATTACAAAAGTATAAATGCAAATTCCACCAAACACCGCATGTTACTTTCTCAAGCATTGAAATCAAGATTGCAATGCGCTGTTGTAAGCCAGTCACGGCTCATGTCACGTGATCTCACCAGCCGATGACAGTGGATATTCAGAGTATAGGGTAGGTGATGCAGTCAGTGAATACCAACATCCCTGTTGAGTTGCGCGAACACACAAATAGGAAAAGTTAACGATTTTAATTAATATACATAGTCTTGCTACAAGAAAAGTGAAGCTCTGACATATAATATTGGTCTCAAAGATTTGTGGGGATGTAGAACCACTAACTCACTCCCCAATAATACCCTACTACCCTACTGCAGCAAGAAAAACTGTATCTTTGCCAGATCAGTTCTCTGTAGTACGTGCTCTAAGCTACATGCATTGTGTATACGCTGTGAGAATAAAAGTATTCATAGGAAGTGACAGGAGTGCGAGTGATTGATTATCATCTTTATTACCATGCACACTCTCCACTACCTATAGATTAATAAGCTGCAAGAGCAGCTAAGCTTTCACATATAAAGTTGATCTTTTTCGCATATCACACTTTAAGATACATCACAAAAATGTGCCACTAATATGTTTAATAACAACATAAATGGTTGATCTTCTGGGCTTGAAATTATTCTAAATGGCTTGGCCTCAAAGAGTTAATTTTTAAACGAGAGTCAAATGTCCTGAGATTTGAGAAATTCATCATACATTATCACACATAGTTCATCTTGCATAAAAGGAAATTTACTTTGAAAGTAAAACCCAGTTTACACGACAACACTAGGTTGCAGACAACTGTGCTACCAGCCACTGTGCATGTGCACTGCGCGTTTGCCCAACTCGGTGAAACGAAACACTTCTGGCGTATTCCAACTTTGGCGACACTAGTTGCATGAGTTTTGAGTTTGCGTGTGTACAAACTGAAATATGAAGTGGGGAAGGAAGAATGATGTTCACTTTTTGGATATCTATAGTCTGAATAGGTGTTTGTAGAATTTCAGTGATGCTGCTTACAAAAATAAGCAACATATTGCTGCTCCTGAGACAGTCAGGTGTGAACAGAACATAGATGGTTGGACAATATCTGAGCTGCAGGGCAAAATTTATTGCATTAGGAGCACATATCCAACTGAATTAATAGAAATAGAAGCAAGTACAATTCCGGCTGTGAAAATGCTCTTGTCTACATGACTAAAATCCCATAGTTCAAGTTGGCCTACACTAAGGAATAGTGATGATAGGATGGAAGGGTACACGAACCAAGAAGCTGCATTCTTTATTCAATATCCATCTATTTAAAATGTTGCAGCATATAGGTTTGAATTTTGAAATGTTGCCACTGTACAGATCTATCTTAAAGGCAGTAGTTTGCAAACCATTCTCTTCTTAATGCGGCCTGATTTGAAAAATTATTGCTGTTAATGTTAATAATTATTATTGTTAATGTCAATAATTATTGGCGTTAATGAATGTGTGTCATCACCAACTAAAACTGCATCTTCCATCATGCCGAGTGTCCTTGATTGGAATGCATGCAATTTGATACATAATTTCAGTTCTGGCAACAGTGTTTCATGCATTACAGTATTGTTTCCTTATCGCATAATTAACTCTATTTAGAAGAAATGTGAACAGTTCTGGTGGCATTGTAAGGTAATTAAAAGAACTTCTTGGGTCTTCCATTATAAATTATTTCTGCAAGGTTACTGAGCAACCGAGCTGACATCTTTTCTTCATCCAGTTGAAACATGTTTCTTATTTTTTCTTATGCGGTGATTCCACACAACAAGCTTTAACTCCATCACAACTCGTGTGACGTGCAGCTGCCAAAAATTTCATTTCAGACACAACTCAAGAACCCACAAGAGGATGAAACTGAAGTGTATACTAATGTTGCATGCAAATGGTTTCATATATGACTGTAGAGATGGCAACTCTTTCAATGCAATGAGTGGAGCAACTCAATGTTATCGTGTAATCTAGGCTTAAAACTTTTCAAACCACAATTTGCAATATTTTCCCATGACCTGTTAGAAATAGGTTTGTTTCAGCAGTTGCCAGAGAGCACCAGATAACAGGTGTCACTACGCTTGCGCAGCTACGATGACACAGGGAGCACGTAGGTTTGTACGTGTAGAACATTAAAAGATTTTACATTATGCCATAAAAGAAACAGGGCATCAGAGGATACTCCAAGAGCACTGGAATTTCGTGAACCATACTAAAATGCATAAATCAGCTTATAGTGCACATTCACATGTTCAGATTCCCAATAAAGTAGGCATCAACCTGATGTTAAGCTTTTCAGTGTGGTTTTCAGAATGTAAATTTTCTTGTAGTACCAGTACTGTATTATCTCATGTTTGATTCTTTAATATGGCATAATGCCATACATGCTAGAAGATGAAAATGGGCACTTGAAATGCAATGAACAGCTGAAACTAGCCAATAGCATATAATTAAATACTTTGTTCAAATAAACTGACTGCCTCAGCGGAAAAGATTAATTAAAGCCTAATTTCTTTAGCAAGCTGACAAAAATAACTTCATTGTTCTGCAAGGCAATTAATACTTGATTGTCAGAAAGGTGGAAATAAAGTAAGATCTGAAACTAACAACATATTAGCCCTCCGTAATTATGTGAATTTATTTTAATTCACTTGATAGCTCACGGCCACAGAAATCTGTTTTGTTTTCATTTGATGCATAAGCAGTAAACAAAGAGGAAACACCAAAATCACTAAATTTAAACAAGAGTCACAGGGAGACTACCCACCTCCCAACTACAACTCAAACTGCTCTGCATGTCTGCCCCAGATCTATGATATTTCCGAACCACTCCCCCACCCCACACCCCCAAGCGTTTGAGATTGGACGCCAAAATTTTTTCAAAAAATGTTCATTTTTCAGCGTACATCTTCCTGAACAGTCTGACACATTATACACATAATACATAGGTCCAAGGAAATTTAAGACATGTTATTTGGTCTTAAGTGTGCCAAAGTGCAGGGCCATACTTCACACAGCACATCACTGTATTTTGCTCCGTGGAATTCAAATGTGTGTTTTTTGTAATGGATGCCATGAAACTATATTTGCGACAGTGGAAATTAAAGTGCTCTGTGGCACCTCTCCTGCTCTGCCAGTTTGACAGCCTGCCCCCCCCCCCCCTCTCTCTCTCTCTCTTTTCTTTTTTTTATAAGAGAGAAAAAAAAACTCGCAGCTAATACTGGATGGGATTATTTGTAACTGGGAGAACAAGAACTCTTCAGAAAATTTGCACTCTTTATTACCTATTAGCTAATAACTTGCTGTTTTGTGTAACATAAAATTAAATATCGGAAATATAAAACAACAAAGACAAGAGACAAGTAAGACAGTACACATTTCTTCAATCCTTAGGCCCTACCATTATTTTTCTCTCTAACCTTGCCACTGCTTTACATGGCATGCTTTCCTTTCTGCAAAAGAACCTATTACCTCATCAAAATTTGTCAAACATTTTGCTACATGAAAAATAAAAATTTCATAATATAATACTGAAAAAGCTGTTAATACAAATAGTACCAAGGACTGGTATGATTTCTTGATCTTATTATGTCTATTTTGTCACTGTCTGCTAGATGAAACAAAATGGGATTGTCTAATATTGCAGCAATTGTAAAACACATACATACACACACACACACACACACACACACACACACACACACACACACACACCCCAAATAAACAAGACTGTTTTGGCACAAATGGTCATTTTTACAGCATGATAGAATATAATGCATTAAGTACCAATATCAAATGAGTATTAGGCCCACTAAAAGCAAAAAGCTTTATGTTAGGAAATAGTTTCACATTTAATTCATATGCTCCAGCTTCTCAAGCATGAGGTCGAAAATTAGTAGTATGAAATTTTTGTATAAATTTTGAATTGTCATATTCTTCCATAATTTGTTTGATGTCCTCCCCATCCCATTTCTTCTCCTTCCTCATTCTAACAATCAATCTTGTCATCACTAACTCTGTAACTATTCCTGCCAGTGTCAAGGATCATTCTCTGGTTAACTTCACTAAACCTGCCACAATCACCAGTTTAGTTATTCCCCGTTTATTCTCTGGTTAGGCGTTATTACATGTTCGTACAACACGTTTTCCGTGCTACTGCCAGAATTGAACTTAAGTGGCTGCTAGCCAAGGACTGTACAACTGGCTCTTATTAGTGTAGCGATATAGCCAAACCATTTTTTGTCAAACTTTCATTTCTTGGATATACCGAGAAAATAATATGTAATCTTTTTTATCTGTTATTCCTGTTTGTCATTTTATTTCCACTCTGGGAGTCTGAATCAAAGGATTTCACTAGTAATTGTAACAAAGCTGGTCATTCGCAAACCCACTGAACTACGTAACAAACAGCGATTGGCATTCACCCATTCAGTTTAATTCCACTCATCTCTTACAGCTCCGTCCCCTTTTTGTCTCCAAGAAAGTTTATTTCTACATGCGACCAGGATTCCTCTGGCAGAGACATCATGTACACTACTCATGCATTCAAAAATTAACTTATTATTCATTCAGAAATCAACTTAGAATGTGTTCAAAAATGTTAAAAAATCAACAGATGTGCATTTCAAAATCATATGAATAGTCGATAGACCAACACACGCTGGATGCTAGGCGCTATGTGAAACAAGGTTTTTTTTCCTCAATAATATGAATTTTGCGCCCTCCCCTGAAATTGCTGCCTGTGGCAGACATCCCAGCTTGCCCCCGCCCTTGCTAGATCCAGGCCTGCAGCGCAGGCGTGAATCTGGCAGCTTGGGCACACCAGTATGATTTTTCCATTTGCATCTGGCTGCTTGCTGCTAATGCTTATACAGTTAATAGGCACACTTCTGTAGCCAGAAGCAGGAAAAGGTACTACTCATATGTGACTCAACTGCGCATGTGAACGAGCCCGCTCGCAACTGCTCGAATGAATCTAATGTAAACAGTAGTGACATCACGCTCATTGGAGGCAATTTGTTGTTAAGAAGCATTGTGTACTCTTCCTAAAGCCTTTGACATATTTTCCTGCTGACAGACACGCGTCTAAACACTGTTTTGTTGTTGTATGTGGTGCATTTTCTTTGCAACTGAAGTTTTATTTTTTTATTTTATTTTTTTCTCTCTTGTTCATGTTTTCTCGCTGCAGTATTATTCTGCAGTAGCGGGATACAGTAATATCCTTTGTTAAATTATTGGTTCTTACCAGCCAAAATTACAAAAATTTAACTGAAAACAAACAATGAAAAATTCCCCAGGAATTTTTTAAAATTCCAGTTTTTCCCGGTTTTCTCCCGCATTAAAAAAATTATTGGGTTTTTCCTGGATCTCCCATTTGTCCCGGGTCGTATCCACCTTGAGCTTAGCGTGATCACAAAATTCAAGACCAATTTCGACAACAAGTACTTCTCATTATCAAGATGATCAAAAGCTCTCCAAGTTATGCCAGCATTCCCACCTCTCCATACAGTAAGGATGAAAACAAAACAGTCTAAGTGGAATTATCTTCACCAGTTTAAAGAATACATTCCAGCTGATTGTGATTCATTTTATGGCAACATACCCTATGGAAAATGAAAAGAACACAAACAAAGTTTCTGAAATTCAATCGTAAGACATTCGACCAGTGATTTAACTTTTTAGGGGAATATATATTAAGGTTTATTGACATATTTCATTATTATTTTTGTCTACTTCAACATTCATAAACAAAGTTGAAATGTTGTTTGATAACTAAGATATGAAAGCTACACTGATGTAATATTTTACTATTCTTTTTGTCTAATTCTTAAATTTAGTAAATAAAGTTCCTGTAACATTTTATGATTGTATGTGATGACTGTATAAAACAAACCAAACTGTACTGTCATACCTGATTATTATTTTTGTCTAGTTCTTACTAGAAACAAATAAAGTTAATTTAATTTGGAAACTGAGTGATTCATCGTAAACACTGTCCATCTCCCCTAAATTTTAATAGTAAACAGTAACAACATAGATTATGTCCTATAAAATTATAGTTTTACCTAGTAACTTTAAATTTCTAGTAAAATACATTGTAACCAACAACAAAGAATACAAGAAACATGACAACTAAAGCCTATTATAATTTTAACATATTTTCAGTCGTCTTTTCTCTCTCCTGAAAACTTTCAGAAATGTCGCATACACGGTGTTCCTTTAGTGACGTTTCATTATAATTCAAAATACAGATAGATTTCACCTCACATCACAATACATTTACAAAGCTGAGAAACAGCCAATGTAGAATTTACCTTGCTCTTCTTTTTGGAGTACAATCTGTGGAAATATATGACCCTCCACTGGCAGTCTAAGTCATGCGGAATGTATGGAATCAGCACAGCGAGACAAGTTGACACGGAAGCACAACAGATATTTCTCTTGAGGAGATGCACTGTGTCCATGGTTATTTCAGTTCTAATGCTTTTACACAGAGGGGTTTCTTTAGAGACTGCACAGCTGACTGAGAAACAGCAGTGTGCACATTTCCTCTCACATTTTCTTAGTGGGTAGAGCAATATTTCTGACACCCATATATCATGAATACTAACAGCTCTATAATACTCACTGGGATACAATTACATTCACTATTATGTATCTATTTCAGCTCGTCAAGAACAATTTGTTGATTTGTGCTGTTAAGTCCCAAGTCAGAAACAAAGCTGATCTGACATTCCGTAAGCCAGACTTTTATTCTGTATGTGATAGGGTGGAACTGTATTGAATCCCTTCTCGAAGGAAAAAAACAACAACAACAACTGACCTCAGTACCAGTATCTTCTGCAACTGATGAACAAAATGAGCTGAATTTTAGAAGTTGTTTGAGGATTCCTACTCCCCCCATTCAGACACTATTTTACGAACTGATGAGGAGATTTTCTGTCTCCAAGGTCATAATACACTTTGCAAATGCATGCTCTGTATTCTGTATTTCAACAACAGACAGATGTCAGGTTAGTCTTTCCAACAAGCCCTCTCAAAAAGGAAGATTACCTGCATTTTTTCACAATGGTCTCAAATCCTTCGAGGGGGGGGGGGGGGGGTGGAACTAGAAACAAAGCCCATCAAACAGAAAATGTCACACCTTTTAAAAGATGACACTGGTCTTTTTGGAGCACTGTAGATAGTGTAGGACTGTCATCAGGCAGTCATGTGACTCTCCACTGGCAGTCTAAGTCACGCGGAATGTACGGAATCAGAGCAGTGAGACAAGTTGACACGGAAGCACAACAGAATGGCACAAAGGAGTTACTGCATTCGGAGATGCCAGTGACCACACCATGGGTAAAGTTGACTGGTTTGTCAGCGTACAGACACGGACTGCCTAACACAACAATGAGAAACAGTGTATGACTCTCAGCCAGTTAACACAATGTAAAAATAATCTAACCAAAAGAGACTGGAGATTGATGTCACACCTTTTCTACAACAATCCGTTTCATACTCGAAAAATTACTGCTGTCAGGTCCAGTTTAACCTGTTTCTGTGCAAACTGCATGAAAACCACAATAGGGTGTATCACAGTTTTCCAGAAATCTGTCTTAAATGGTTAATTATGTCATTTTATGCTCATAACAGGCTTTTTTCTCTTTAATTTAATTTCATTTCTTTTTTTAATACTGAAATTAATTTGAAAGCCCTCAAAAGTGCTCCATCTGAGTCTCGTGATGGTGTGACATCACTGGCTACTTCACTGCTCATACTGTCCTGACACTTAGCCACAGTGATGTCATTTTGGGTTTTGTGCTTTGGAAAATGGGTTACAAATGTTGTGAGGTACCACACTGCACAAATACATCTATACAAACTCCTGAAAAAGTGGAGTGTTCCAAAGAATGAGAAGGTGTGTAAAATGTGGTTGCATTGTACTGGAAAAATGTCACCATGTTAATGCGTAAGTTCTCTAACATAATTACAAATGTCTTGCAATCTGAAGCTGACATTAATTTATCTCCAAGATATGTTTTTCCATTGAACAAGGAAGGACAGTGTAATCCAATGAAATTAAACTCCCACTGAAAACAGTTATTATATGAAACATTACAAGCACCCTTCGGCAGCTCAATTAGTAGTGCAGCAGGCAATAGAAGTCAGTAAGCTGAAATACACAGGTACTGGTTCAAATATGGTCAGAAGGAATATTATAACTTATTTTTAAAATGACTCAAACAGTCCTCACATATGGAAACTAAATCACAATTACAAAACTTCAAGACACCGATCAGAAACAGAGTATTGCTGTGTTTTCCTTGCCATTTATATGCACTTGCATTTGTAATCGCTGTTCCCACAAGTCACCTTCAAGAAGATGTCTAGTTAATGTGATAACACAGTTTTTACTTTATTGGAAACAATGCTTTTATCTTCATATTGTCCAGCTAGGGTCCTTATGTTTAAAGATGAAAGCAGGCCTGCTTCAGACACTGATGTTAGTTTCCACTCACAAGCATCAGGGCCTTACGTTTTGTGGTTTTATATCTCTCCATATACAAAACCTAATTGTCCTACACCTCGTTGCACTGTGGGTGTATGGTGGTACCTTAGCCACTATGGATGCTTTCCAAAAAAGTGGATCTTTTGAAAGCAAATTAAATGCATTTATCCTGAGTTATCCATTTCTCAGACTAAGATTAATTTGAAGAAGTTGTTGTTGTTGTTGTTGTGGTCTTCAGTCCTGAGACTGGTTTGATGCAGCTCTCCATGCTACTCTATCCTGTGCAAGCTGCTTCCTTCTCCCAGTACTTACTGCAACCTACATCCTTCTGAATCTGCTTAGTGTATTCCTCTCTTGGTCTCCCTCTACGATTTTTACCCTCCACGCTGCCCTCCGATACTAAATTGGTGATCCCTCGATGTCTCAGAACATGTCCTACCGACCGATCCCTTCTTCTAGTCAAGTTGTGCCACAAGCTCCTCTTCTCCCCAATTCTATTCAATACCTCCTCATTAGTTATGTGATCTACCCATCTAATCTTCAGCATTCTTCTGTAGCACCACATTTCAAAAGCTTCTATTCTCTTCTTGTCTAAACTATTTATTGTCCACGTTTCACTTCCATACATGGCTACATTCCATACAAATACTTTCAGAAACGACTTCCTGACATTTAAATCTATACTCGATGTTAACAAATTTTTATTCTTCAGAAACACTTTCCTTGCCATTGCCATTCTACATTTTATATCCTCTCTACTTCGACCATCATCAGTTATTTGAAAATATGTAATATATTTCACCATCAAAACAACTGATACAATGAATTCTTGGTAATGCTACTGAAATTGCATGAGCCCTGTAGAATCTCTGCTGATGGGTTTACACACGAGGAACTTCGCAGTAAAATTTGCCCAGAATAATTTTATTGTACTTTTGGTTATAGTTCATGATTGATAGTCTACAATCTAGGTATAAGATATGGATCCACTTGCAAAATGTTCTACAAGTTCTCCGTTTAGACAGAGTTTAATGACGTAGCAGGGAGCAGAGAAAAGGATGTCCAACTTTGTGCATATTGCCACTCTAAATGGGTGGAGCAAAAATGCATCAACATTCAGAAGGTTTCCACTCTCAGTGTTCATAAAATTCCTTTTATTGTTACCTAAAAGTTGTAAATGCATTTTCCATCACTAAATAGCTAAACTATTCACAGAAAACGTACATAAAAATCTAGTAACTTTGGCCAACACTCCTATAACATACATATAGCTTTGTCTCACTCCTAGTCTGTGATGTCACCAGAACTTCAGCCAATAACAGAGCATTTTCAGTTATGTGGCCATCTCTTTAAATTTAGTTACCTTTAAGCTTTAATTACATAAAAATAACAGACATGTGAGAATACTGACCCTAAAAGCTATTTGAATGTTATAATCACTCACAATAACAACAGTCCAAACCGTATTTTTAACACAGACGAATACCCTGCTGGAGTCAGGTACCTCATGAAAGTCCATTGTTTCCAGTGTCACATATGGCTGCACATCTTCAATGGACCAGACAACACATAAACTGGACAGGAGCCAGTCGGAGGCATGTAGTGAGATCTGGCAAGTCAATTTTGCCTTGTTTCAAATTGAAAACAATGCTACGAATGCGAAACGTTATGTGTGTATTATTTGTAGTGTCCTCAGTAAGCATGTCAAGATTCCATCACTTCTGACCGATATCGTAGCTCAAGGACAGTTTCAAAATGTTGTCTGTAGGTGATGTATGTTACAGGCAAAGTGCCATCATTGAATTTCTCACTGCAGATAAAGAAACAGTAGGAAATATTCACAAATGGTTGTACAAAGTCTACAGAGCACCTGCTGTTGAAGGAAGTACAGTTAGTCACTGGGCATTGAGGGTGACGTCAGCAGAAGGCGGTTTGGCGGAGCTCCACAATTTGCAGCGGTAAGGGAGACCATCCACGGCAGTCACACCTGACATGTTGCAGCGAGCTGATGTTGTCATTCATGAGGACAGATGCATTATGACTTGACAGTTGGTGCTGCATCTGTCAATCAGAAGAGGAAATGTGGAGGCAATTATCCGCTCTCTTGGCTATTCAAAAATGTGTGCAAGATGGGTCCCGCAGTGTCTAATGGTGGAACACAAATTGCACAGAAAAGACAAGATTACGTGAAAAAATAGTGTGTTTTATATAAACACCATTATTTTGTGTGTGTAATTTTCATTATGTTCAATAAAGAATTGTTGAAGAAAAAAAAAAAGTGGGCATTGCTTTCTGGGCCACCCTAGTCATAAAGCACCATTTGCAGCGATGGCCAAATGAGGCATTTAATGTGTTTGGAGAGAGTAGTTAGTGCCTGAGGCGATTTTGAGAGCAATTTTTGTATTGCAACTCAGGTATAGTGATTCAGGTTACCATAAATGTGAATTGGGCTGATTTCAATATTTGTTCTTTTCCATCTTCATGATTGATATACTGTGAAAGGCCTTGTGAGTTGACGATAGCCATGTGCACACACTTGCACATATACCTTCCCTGACTGACAGACACTGGCACCCTGTCATAGCACAACTATCCTGCTAAATCATCCAATCTTAATGTTTTACAGATGAGCGACACAGCTCGCATATCACACAGATTTACTCAGAAAAAAGAGCGACGTCGGAACTACATCGATCACTTTTCAGCATTGTAAATGTATTCTGATATTTGTTTTACACCTGCTGTCTGTGTAAAGGTTTTCTACAATGCTTGCACTACCATAAAAAAATACGGTTGGCAGCACCTGCCACTCATATTTGCAGGAAAAGAAAGTTACTCACTTTACAGGGTGCAGATTGAGCTTTTGCCACGTGCAGCAACTCACAAGGTCACATGCAGAGCATATGGCTTATATCATTGTCTCTCTTGTCAAATTCACGATTTGTATTTGTCTTCATGATGGCCTTACATGATCATGAGATAAGAGTTTCTGTTGAATAATGGTGGTTCAGTGCTCAACAAACAAATTTCTGGTTTTGAAAGCAGTAATGTTAAGCTCTTGTTCTGTCACCTTTTTTTTCTGTAACTGTATGTATTGTCAGTTGAACACCAGGAATCTAATTTTTATGATCTGTGTCATAGAAGAAGAAGAAATTTCTGATGAAGTGTCAGCGAGCCCTCAAGATGAAGTTTCCAATTTGATGCCGTATCAGAGACCCCTCTGTCCCAACCTATCAGTCTGCCCCTTTTGACTGGGCAGTTCTTGAAAGCTTTATACAGAAGAAAGCTCCATCTTTCAAATGCAATAAACTGATCTGAGTTATGAACAGTAGAACCTTCTACACAAAATTCAGAATAACTACAAAAATGCGCAGTATAAGCCAGTTGTACACCACCTTAGCTACCCAGTCCTCAAACTGTTAATAGCATAGAAAATGTCTGGGTCTATTTGGAACAGCAGGCGAAATGAAGCAATAGACATCTCCAGACCTTGGTAGCTCTACTCAATCTCACTATCAATGAGTGGCTTCATACAGATACAGTATACCTCAAGAAGCTTGTCATTCCCCCTTGCCTAACTGAGGCCTTTATCATGATTAAATGAGATGCTATCTCCTGGGGATCAAAAAATTTTGTTTGTTGAGCATAGTTCCTGAAGTTATAACATTTGAGGCTGGAATTATTTATGTATTTAACAGATATAGAGAAAAAAAAATCTCCTCTCTAGAAGAAGATCAAGTCAACTAGTTCAACCTAATGGGAAACCATCTTTTTCAAAGACAGAATTTTTCTTTTTTTTTCTTAGAATGTACAGTGTTTGTGACTCTCCCACTGCCTGGCAGACTGACTCACCTTGGGGACACAGCCAACTATGTGCTTTTTACCAACAACACCAGTCCTGCGCATGTTCACCAATCGCTGTAAATTGTTGCGTTTGACGTACGCTGTCGACATGGTTGTCCTCTGTGCACCTGTTAGGATGGCAGCAAGAAATCAATGTCAGAAGAGCTGTTTAAACTTTTTTCCTGGGTGCCATGTAGCATAAATGAAAATGTTAAACACAATGACAGAAGCATGACACCCAATCTATCTGAAACTACCATTTAAAGGAAAAATTCTGCTTCAAATGTTCTCAACCAATTTACTTCAAATTTTTACACAATACTCTAATAAACATTTGGACAGACAAAGGCTATATTTTTTAGTATATTTAATATGTAAATATTAAATAATGATACCTATTAAGTGTTAATAAAATCCCCACAGGAACTAGACCTACACATACTTGTGTGGCTCAGTACTCAACTATTCAGTCAACAGATGTAGGCAGTCTATATTTAGTAGCCTGTCACTCAGTAAGTGATGAGAGGAAGCTAATTAGTCAGTGACATGGAAGAGGGTGTGAAAAACATTGACGGCTTCCGATTTTGATGAAGATATTAATATAAATGGCAAGGAAGCCGGACGAGTCATTTTTTCTTGACAACAATCCCTCAATTATAGTAAATGTGGAGAGGAACACAGTATGGTGGATCTAACAGAAGCGGCAACCTGCTGAGGAAAACAAAAAGCACCCCCCATCATATATGACTTGCAAAAAGCAGCTATGTGGTCAGTGTCCACCTACATGTCAATGGCGGTTGCAAAAATCAGTAGCATCTGTTATCGAAGTGGTCACCTATGAAAGGCATCTGTTCCCATAATGAGCAGCATGTTAATATCCATTTGGTGGTTCAATCACAGATGTAACATATCATGAAGTCCTTAACACCCCATTCTCATTTGCTTTCCAACACGATGTGATGGTAAATACTGAAAGGAAAAATACTCCAGGAAGTAAACAATCTATCAGTGGAAACAGTGATGCAACTTAGGCATCAGATTGTTGAGAGCCAAGAACATCATTTAAGGAAGCTTCCTCAAACTTCCCTAATACAGCCTACAAAAAAACATTTGCTTGCCACATTGAACATCCAACAGTTTAGTGAAAACTGGGGAGCTTAAACAACTGGTGGATGTATTAAACATACACAACACGTTCATGTTAGCTGTTCAGGAAACCAGGAATGGAGATGAGAATGCATTCGAATCCAAGTTCTATAGGATTTACAATGGCAAACTGGCCATAAAGATTAACACAGACTGTGAAAGCTGTTCAGGCACAGTGACTAAAAGAATCTGTAATGAATTTTAGATACCCAGCAGAATGAATGTAATTTCTCACATTTAGATCAGCACATGTCTATACCATCATAAATGCACACACACACACACACACACACACACACACACACACACACACACACACACCTTTTAATAAAAAAAAAAAGGATGATGAAGAAAAAGAAGAAGAAGAAGAAGAAGAAGAAGAAGAATTTCTGAAAAAGGTTGATATTAGCTTTAAATTGAATTGTCCACAGAAGTTTATGAGCCTTTCTCCATTTTTACCAGTGTGCTTATGTGCAGGAAAATTTCCTCCTATTGCCTTATTTTTCTCTTCTGAAATGATCTCTGAATTGAAGTCTCCTATGAGTAGTATTATGTGGTGCTTTGGTTGTTTCGACATTTCATTTTCTAGTGTTCCTGTTTTTTTCCTTTTCTTCTTCTTCTTCTTTTTCATTTTTTTATTAAAAGGTGTGTGCGCACGTGTGTGCCCCCCCACCACACACACACACACACACACACACACACACCACCACCACCACCACCACCACCACCAGAGGATGCTAAATTAACATTAATTCACTACCTGCGAATCCAGCTGGCAGGTGTATCCTTTTCAGCAGCTGCAATACAGAATGTCACCTGGTGTCAGTGTATCTATCAACTTATCAGCAATAGTAAGGAAACTGGCGGAGGTGAGGACATTACATTGACGTAGCACAATGCTACTCACCATTACTAATAGCCAGAGACTTAAATGTTTGTAAAAACATCTGAGACTACTGGATTCTATAGAGAACACTTACTCATCATATGTAACACAGCACCAATGAAGAGCTCATTGCATTTCAAAGTTATGTATGTACTTTTTATCAAGTGTACATATTGTAATTTGACTTATTAATGTGCAGAGACTGGATAATATGCATCATAAAACCTTAAATTATGCATGCAAATATGCATGAATAACACTTAAAAATGCATTAAAAGTGTTAAAATGTGCAAGATCAAATAATTAAAAAACATGGTAGTTACTGCATGCATTATATCTCAGAGTTGAACCTGTGCATATCAATAATGAGGAAGAGCACTGGCCACATGAAAAATTGGTACATTTAGAATGCTGATATCATTTTCTAAATACTTTCTGGTGGAGGTTAGGAAGGGGGCCTTACTGGGATTATTTTCTGAAGATTTGCAAAATGGGGATACATACCATGTTTCATGAATTGTTCCTCCTTTGTTATTGTTGTCGGTAACAAGCAGATGCGATGCAAGTCAGTCGCAGCAAAACAATCAATATGCACAGGACCAACTTCAAGATATATCGCATGCAGAGGGTCACGCTCAAAGACTCCGTAATATTTTATTTCATAAACAACACACAATCGTGAAATTTTTTGAACAGCATTAACTTTTAATTAATAATATTGGACCAATGCATCATTTACAATTTATTTTACATTTTCTTACTATTGTGAACATAAATGACCAAATAGTGTTCCAAATGAAATTGGTAGTAAGATTGTGTCTTTGATCACTCAAAACATTTTTATAAGCAGCAAAGGTCCACTCTACATCAACTGAGCTAACTGGGCAGTAATTGAATTTGGGTGTTATGGTGGCACTTATTGTTTCTGGTAAAAGGCAGTCCATCGTATTAATAAAACTACCAGTTTGGCACAAGGGGTCAAAGCCTGGGTTATTGTTTAAAATGTTTTCAAACTTCTCTTTAAGATTTCTTGGGAATACCTCCAGCAATAAGGAGTTTCAAGCTTTTTAATACTTGCAGGTATATGGGAAAAATGAGTGGTAATCACAGCAATGTCTTTTTTAGTACCGGTATTACTAGAAGCTTCCTTGCACTGGCAAACTGCCAAAGCCTCTGCACTATCAAAGTCATTTACTACCCCTCTAATGGCCTGCAAATGTTCATTGTAAAACAACACAGCTTCGACCCATGTACCCCAATGAGTTACCACTGGTTCGGGAGGTAAAGGCAAATTTAACAGTTGTTCTTTGTAGGTCTTGATGCGAACAGGAGCCTCTAGAAACACTATCTTTGAGGATGAAATCAGTTTGTTTACATTCACAAATGTGGAACGTACTTCTTCAGCAAGGCAACGTACTACATAAGCAAAGCACGCCACATGAATCAAATTGGAATAAACTACTCACAGGGCTTTTCCTGCTTTGGTCATACTGGGAGCAGCATCTGAAATAAACACAAACACCCTTTCAGCTGCAGAGGATTCTGGAAATATTTTTCTAATACCCTCATTCACAAATCTGGCGATCGTAGACTGATTTATTTTTTCGAGTTCTTTGCAGGGCACTAAATAGGAAGAAGAAATCTCTTTTCTTTAAAGCACCAACAATTAAATTTGCAATGTAATGGCCACAAGTGTCTGTAGTTTCATCAACTAAAATCCAGATAATGCTGTCCTTCAGCTCATTGCATATTTCTTCCAGAACATTTACATTTGTTGATGTAAACTGTTGCTATGTAATTTTTACTCAATGCTGATTTGTCTGGTATATTTTGATTTAAGCAATATTTGTGCAGGAAGCCTCTGAGGATAAGGTTTGTAAGTTTGTGAAGAGGAATATTGCTTGCAATGAAAGCTTCACATAGATCCATATTAAACCAACTTTTTTGGTTACCTTTGGACAAATCCCTGCTACTGCAACTTGCTGCTGTCAGAAGTTGTTGTCGTGGTCCTTTCCTCTGCATTCTTGCGACATGCAGACTTGTCTTGACATGCTGGTCTATTTAAAACTTTTTTTGCATGAAACATTTTTCTCACAAACTCGACAATATAAAACAATTCCATTATATGTCAATATTCCAGGATGGTCAGCTATCCATGAAACAACATTTCATTTTTTGGGCAGCATGGCACACAACACATTACACACTACATGTGTCAACTGTGTACAAGTAAATAGAAAGCTAAACTGAAACAATGGATGTGCGACTAAAAGTTTGCGTAGTTTAATTTAATTGTTGCCGACATGTTCGGTATGACAGCGGAGGGGATTAACCAGGGATGCGGGCGCAGGAACATTGACTCTGTCTGCCTGTTCCTGTTCCTGTTCTGTAATGATTTTGCTAGGCAGTGGCATCTCGGTTAGCGACTGCACGCAGTTCTAGGTTGCAGTTAATCTGTGAGATGTCAGAACTAGATTGAGCAGGAGACTGCCCGTCTAAAATTTTACAATATTGTAAACATAGAGTAAAATATGCATCGTCACTAGTTTTTAGTTAAAATATGCAATAACTGGTGAAAAGGAGCCAAATATGCAAATGCAAATTCATATAATCCGGTCTCTATTAATGTGTAGTCTTTTTGGTAGATATGTTGAGTGTTTATTGGACTCCTATACTACCAAACATCTGAAATGCCCTTTGGGACTCAGCACTCATTTGCCAGGTATAGGTTCAGTAACTGTGGGGTTCCTAAGCTGGGGAATGGTTGCACCGTAGCCCTCTGTCACTGTAAGCTCTCGTCACATTTCAGCAAGCACTGTACAGTGCGGCAGTGAGCGTTGTGCCACAAGGAATGGGGATATCTGCTTGACCACCCAAAGTGCGAGGGTGGTAAGAACATCTATAAAAACCCTCAATATCGAGGTGCACTGCATGGGGGCAATCTCTGGGAAACCTGCCACACCTCAGTCATGTAAGGCTTACTCAAGCAAGTAGGGGTCTGTCTATGTAGACCTTTATTTCCCTAGCTGCTAGTGGGACTGAGATGGAACCCCTGAAATTAAATTCTTTAACTCTCAGCAGAATGGATGTACCGATGGTGGGTATTGTCATGCAATCAGACAAGTGATCTTATGTAGCCAGTCCTGCTGACTGATGGATTTTCAGAATTCTTGTGTTAATAGTAACAGCATCCAATCTGCCAGTCAGAATATGTTTTTAACAGTTAAAAGGAAAGAGGGCAGCTTTGAGGAAGTTTCCCCTCTCTATATTCAAAAGTGATCAGAGGGCATTGCTGGCACTTTAAAATCTGTGAAGTGACTGTGCAATAGGACACTGTGAATAGAAACTTCTAGTTCACAATGGGTACAGATCTCCAGAAAGCTAAATGCTTCAGTGGATATGCAATTGAAACTGAGCTACACAGCACCTTGAACTACAGCAAAGGTGTTGTGCATGCAGGGATCTGCTAGATTGTTTCCCTCACCATCCAATCGAGCAACCAACCAACAGCAAGGTCATTGGTCCCATGATCTGAAGTGACACAAACTAAGGGAGGAACAACATAAACAGCACAGTTCAGTTCAGTCAATGGGAAAGGAAAATGGCAAAAAAGAGGCAAAAGGTAAACCCGGGCGGCAGGAAGATTAAAGAACAGAACATGAGGGAGGGGGAGGTGGGGGAGGGGGGGGGATGGTGAGAGCAGGGGGTGCCCCAAAGGCACTAAACATGATGGGACATCACCACAACCACCACTGACTCATACTGATCCCCACGCCATACCATGATTGTGACATAACTGGGGAAGAAGACACAAGACAAGGGGAAATGAAACGCACAAAAAACCAGACAAAACATAGAAAGTGGCGGGGGGAGGGGGGAGCGACCTTCTTGGGATGGAGGGAGGAATGAAGGCCTCTCAAACCAATGTCAACACTAACCAAGGGCCTCCAACACCAGAATAAAATTCAAGAATTTAAATCTGGGAGGTCAAACATCTTTTACAAGAAAACTGGGAATGGATGTGACCATGTGACACCCAAGACAAGAAAGGTGGGAGGGGGGGGGGGCGGCATACTTGGTGTGAATGGTGGAAAGGCAGGTGTAATCCAGCAAAATATGGATCACTGTGAGCTAAATGGAGGGGGGGTGGGGTTCATTACAAAGTACAAAATCATGGTTCAACCTGATATGGTCAATACAAAGACGGCAGAGTATGGTAGATTTCTACAAGGAGAGTGGATGGAAGGACACCATGGAGTGTGAGTTCTCTTGATTGCACGAAGTTTATTGAGACCGGGTGTGGCACCCTCCAGCTACACAACCAGCAAGTTCATTAACCAGGATACCCACGTGGCTGGGGATCCAAATGAAATGTGCCAAAGAAGCAGCAGGGGCAAGATTGGCAAGAAGCTCATGGGTGGCAAGACCATGGCTGATCGGTTGGTTGGTTTAAGGGTGGCAAGGAGGGGGGGTGAGGGGGGGGGGGACCAAATTGCTTGGTCATCAGTCCCTTGTTCCTATAAAACAAGTCCACAAGGGGGAAAAAGAAAACATGAGATGTACAGCACAAAACCGGGAGAAAAGGAAAACCACAAGAATGACAGAAGGGCAACAAACACTACAATGGACAAAATAGGACAAGAAAACCACAGAGAGATGCAAGAAACAGGTAGAAGGGATTAAAACAAGAGAGCAGATGACCATTGATGGTCGATCACGGGAATAAAAAGGATAAGCCTGCCAATCTGCAGCACACTAAAACCTCCAGCCGAAAAGTACTAGGGTAGAGCACACACAATGACAAAGCACATGCGCTAAAACTAACATACAATGATATATAAAAAAAAACACCTCACATACAAAATGTAAAACTAAATCACCCAATGAGGTAGTGTCAGCTAAAATTAATGGTAACAAGTCCGGTAACTGAAGACTACATGACAGGGGAACCAAACAACAGTGAATGACTGGACTGTCCCAGGGCATAGATGGACTCCTGTACGAGGGCTACCAATGGATGGCAAGGGTAGCACTGGTCGATAGCTTGTACGCTGTTCAAGGAGTCACTACAGTCAAAACATGACTTGCCAGGGCACGAATGGATACGCTAGAGAGCATGAGATATGGCCACCAGCTCTGCAGTGAAAACACTGCAGCCATCCAGCAAGGAATGCTGTTCAATATATCCTTTGTGAGCATCAGCAAAGCCAACATGGCCACCAGCCATCGAGCTATTTGTGTTAACTACTTCAGAGCCCTGGGATGCATCAAGAATTGAGAGGAAGTGACAGCTGAGAGCCTCAGGAGGAACTGAGCGTGGGATAAACCACCATGGTTGGGAAAAGGGGATGGTAATTTGGATACTCAGGAGCACTATGAATGTGCACGATGTAATTGGCGTGCAGTTGTCAGTGGCTGATCACCAATGGAGGGACCCCAGTCTCCACCAGTAGGCGCATCATCATACTCATCCTAAAAGCTCCTGTAGCTAGTCTAACACCACAGTGGTGCACTGGATCTAGTAAACGCAATGCTAAGGGTGCCACCAAACCATAAACCAGACTCCCATAGTCAAGACAGGACTGAACATGGGCTTTGTAGAGCCACAGCAGTGTAGAGTGATTTGCACCCCAGTTGGTGTTGCTCAGGCAGTGGAGGGAATTGAGGTCCTGCCAGCACTTTTGCTTACGCTAATGAAGATGAGGAAGCCAAGTCAGTCAGGCATCAAAAATTAGTCCTAAAAATTGATATTTCTCCACTATAGTGAGTGGATTGTCTTCAAGGTAAAGTTCTGGTTCCGTATAAATGGTACAACACCAACAGAAGTGCATGACACTCGACTTCACGGCTGAAAACTGGATGCTGTGGATTACAGCCCATGACTGTGCCTTGTGAATGGCTCCCTGTAGGTGCTTCTCTCCAATGCCAGTACTGGTGGAGCAGTAGGAAATGCAAAAGTCGTTTTCATACAAGGAAGGTGAGACAGATGGCCCCACAGCTGCTGCTAAACTGTTAATGGCCACTAAAAATACATACACACTCAACATTGAGTCCTGGAAAAGGCTGTTCAGATGGCAGACTCGAGGGACACTAGGTTGTCAGCACTAGAGCGAACATGGCAGAAACCACCCTGGCAAGGCCCCATGACTCCAGGAGCCAACACAATTGTCAATTCACCATACATTTAACAGGTTATAATGAATGATGGTGAGGCTGACTGGCCAATAGCTATTCACATCAAGCAAGTTTTTACCAGGTTCGAACACTGGAACGATGGTGCTCTTTCACCATTGCAATGGGAATATGCCATTACTCCAGATATGGTTGAAAATGACAAGGATATGTTGCTGGTAGCCTGATGAAAGATGTTTAATCATCTAAGCGTGGATCCAATCTGGTTCAGGAGCTGTTCGGGGCAATGTGCAAGGGCGCTGAGGAGCTCCCACTCTGTAAATGGGGCGTTACAGGGTTCACTGTGGCATCTAGTGAAAGAGGGGAATTTCCTTTCCATCCTTTGGTTGAAGGTGCGAAAAGGCAAAGGCAGGGAGGGGGGGCTAGTTCTCCGATACAGAGGCTTGAGCATAGTGTTCAGCAAAGTGCTTGTCAATTGCATTTGTGTTTGATGTCATTGCCAGGGACACCTGTCGGGGGTCTGGTACCCAAAGATATGTCTAATTTTCATCCAGACTTGTGAAGGTGATGTATGGTACCCAATGGCTGTGCTGTACCTCTCCCAACACTCCTGCTTCCGTCTTTTAATGAGCTGGCGAACATGGGCACAGAGCCATTTAAAAGCTATTAGGTGCTCCAGGAAAGGGTGCCACTTATGTCTCTGTAGAGCCTGCCTACACTCTTTAATGGCCTCAGCAATTTTCAGTGACCACCACAGTACTGTCTTTCACCGGGGGCACCTTAGGAACATGGGATCGCATTTTCTGCTGCAGAAATGGTCATTCTGGTGACTCGCTCAACCACCACATTGACATTACCATTTGTGGGAGATTCAGCGATGATGGCAGAGGTGAAAGTTTCCCAATCTGCCTCGTTTCAGTCCATCTGAGTAGGCAACTTGGGCAATGATGCTGGGGGAGTGACAGGAATATCGGGTAGTGGTCACTACCACACAAGTCATTGTGGCTCTCCAGTGGACAGATGGGAGTAGTTCTGGGCTGCAAAGTAATAAATCAATGGGTGAATAGGTACCATGAGCCACAATGAAATGTGTGGGGGCCCCAGTATTTAAGAGGCAGAGGTCAAGTTGCGACAGAATTTTCGACATCTCTACCTCAGCCAGTAAGCATGGTGCCACTCCACAAGGGGCTATGGGTGTTAAAATTGACCAAAAGTAGGAAAGGTTTAGGGAGTTGATGAATCAGTGCAGCCAGTATCTTCAGGTGTACTGCACCATGTGGAGGAAGATATACGTTGCAGACGGTTATTTCCTACGTTTCCTTATCCTGACAGCCACAGCTTCGAGAGGACTTTGAAGGGGCACAGTTTCGCAACATACCGAGTACAAGACATAGACATAAACTCCACCTGATCCTCTATCATATGTTCCGGCGTAAAGTCGAGCACTGGCACGCCGGTCAGGAACTTTAGAGCAGAGAGGGTGTGAAGAAGACATCAGCCAATAGTACGCCAACCAACCCCTTTCTAGCACGGCAATGAGACAGCCGCAGCCCCTAGGCGAATAAAACGTAAGTGCCGCACTGCCTGGCCATGGCCCAGTTCACTGATTTCCACAGCGGCATCAAGAATAGGCACTTGTACAGCGGCAACTTAGGAACTGTATTCCTTCACGTGTATTGGAATTGTATATACGGAAGGGATTCCTTATTTGTCTGTCACCCTTTGCTTGTGACACGTCATTGTTAATTCTCAAAGTTAAGTATTGTAATCATTTCCTTTGGTAATAAACTTCATTAATACAATTTGCTTGAACTGTTTCCTAGCAACTGAGAAAGCAGGTTTCCTAGGCATCTCACATTTGACGAGCAGGCAGGACACATCATTATATTCACTACAGTTTTTGTAATATCCACTATAGATGTGAAGGTCTGGGGTCTGCACTGCTGAGAACCAGGTTTTCTGGAGGGCAATGCAGAAAGCAGGTGTAATGCTCAATAGCTGTCATAGCTCAGCCAGGTGGTGGAAGAAACCACCGCAATTCCACTGGAGGTTGACATTATTGTGAAGGTGGAAAGGCATGAAGTGATCAAGGAGGCAGTTAGCACCTCAGGGGCACCTACTGCCACCTGTGCATTCTATATACATTGTGTCTAAGGGTTCGTCAACATCTAGGTCCTCAGCAGATGCCAGAATCTCCATCTCATCCTCACACACAGAGCTTGTCGGTAGTGGTGGTGTGTGGGTGCCACCATAATTACTTTGCTCTCGGGGTCTTCTTCTCTTTAGATTTCTCTCGCTGCTCCTTCAGTTTCTCTGGCTAGGAGGGCTTCACTGATTCAGTCTCAGGGACTGAGGATGGTTTTGAAGCACTACAACCAGCTGCCTGTGGTTACTTCAGCCATTGGTGGGTGTCCTCTTTTCACTGGTAGGAACCTAGGAAAGGACCCCATCCTAGTGAGAGGAACTGAAGAAACTGACACTTGTCCACCTGAGAAGTGAGGACTGATGTCTCTGATGGTTTGGATGGCATCACTCCTGATGTAAGTGGTGCATGAGCAGCAGGGACAGGAGTGCTCCCCACCATCAAGGGGGAGGTGTAGCCTTGTGGTCCCCTGAGGCCAACTATAAATGGCAGAACTGACGGGGCTGGAACCATTATTGAAGTGGTGGCTTAACAGAATGTAATGTGCATGGTATGTAGCCTCAGTGTAAGTCAGTCTGTGCAGGGTCTTGTGTTCCATGATTTTTCTTTCTTTCTGTGAAATCCTGCAGTCTTGCGAGCATGGGAATGTTGCTCGCCGCAGTTGACACAGATGGGAGATGGGGCACATGGAGTATTGGGATGTGATGGATGTCCACAAGCACAACATATGACACTGTAGCGAGAAGATATATGTCCAAACTTCCAGCACTTAAAGCACCGCATCAAGGTAGGGATATATGGCTTTTCATAACAGCGGTATAACAAGGCCAAGATGAAGGCACCGGTGGCCAGCTGATTATCCTTCAGACCCCTATGGACACGCCGGATGAAATAAGTGTCTAAGTTGGTGTGCAGCTTGTCATCTGACTGCAAAAGAAGGTCCCTGTGAAATACAATATCCTGGACCATATTTTAGCTCTTATGGGGCATGATGGAAACAGAAACATCCCTCAGCTTGTCACAGGCAAGTAATGGCCGTGACTGGGCAGAGAATGCGGTTTATATCAAGACTGATCCAGATTGCAATTTGGACAATCCCTCCACCTCCCCAAACTTGTCCTCTAAATGCCACACAAAAAAACTGAGGCTTCACCGACATGAAGGTGTCCCATCAGCTCTCATACATACGAGGTACTGGGGCGAATAAGGTTCACTTCAACCTTTAGCCTGGTGTTCCTTCCATGGCTTGGTCAGGGAGGGGAACGATTTGGGGTAATTCTTCTTCACATTAAATTGAGACTTCGAATACTTAAAGGCTGCTGGTATTTGACCACCAGCAAGAAATGATGTACTATGCTTCACGGCATGTCATCTGCCCTGATGCCACCGCCCTGATGCCACCCACTCCAACCAGGGGCCCTCCACATGGACGCCACCCAGTCTCAGCAAAGGCCACCTGGGACGATGGCCAATGCTGGGAGTGCCAATGCCCCAGGTAGATGGGCATCTACTCCTTCACATACGTGGGGAGTTAATGTCACAGGCATCAACAGAATGATTCCTGTGTAGTCAGGGGGCTACAACCATAGGGTACATGGCAGCCCCACCACAACGGACTGGCTACCGGGCTGGATATGAGGTGCAAACAAATCCATGATCATTGTCGGCGCAGAAAACAACACTGCACAGTAAATGGAGGAAGACGCACCAGGGAAAGTGTCCATGCCCAACAGCTGAAGAATCTCAGTGCATAATGGACACACGATGTACCATGTAAGGCACCCTTTCCCAACTCTTTGGAAAAATTTTGGAGAATGGAGGTCAAACCCTACAGGGGACGATCACAGAAAGGCCAAAACATTTGAGACTCCTTTTAGTCACCTCTTACCACAGGCAGGAATACCTCAGTCCTATTCTAGCGCCAAAACTCACAGAGGGAGGCAAGACCATGGGGTGGGGGGAAAAGCACCAGGCAATAGCCAGGAGGTCGCTCATTAAGTCTGTACGTAACAACACTCTGGTAAGGGAGGACCATTTGATAAATCAGATGGCCCAATAGACACACAGCAGGCAAGAAATGGCATCTCAAACAGCAGAAGATGTGAAGGCACATCCCACAAGATTGGTGGATTTAAAGCAATCAGCGTAGAAACCAATGGCACCCCAAAACTCCTATAAGAGTAGGCAGAACAAACAACAGAACACCATAGGAGCAATGGAGGCTTTTAGACCCCAGAACAGGTCCATCTGAATCTGACACCATGGAAATAATCGGGGTGTGGGGGTTTGAGGGAGAATGTGAGGAACAGTACAAAGATGGAAATCACGGTGGACAGAAGTGAGATGGAGCCCAACCGGTAAACATACCCATGACCAGGCGCCGTCCCAAAGCTGCTAAAAGTATAGAATAGAAGGGGTGAGCAGGGAAAGATAGTCATGGCACAGAAAACCAGGCGCTAGCACTGTCAAACCAAATGGGGGAAGGGGTGGGTGCGAGGGATTCCAGAGTCAACCAGAAGATTTTCGACAGGGCTACTGTGAATCTAATTGGTGGTCAAATGGATACCATGATGGTGGGCCATGTCCAAGAGGAGCAGCGTTGATAGGCTAGCCAAACCATCCTTGACAACAGGACAGAACTAAGGCCCGATAAAGGCAGAGAAGTTGAACAAGCTGCACCCCAAGAAGTGTGTGCATGGAAGTTAAGGGCAGTAGTTTACGGAGATGAGTAATATTCAGAAGGTGGATACGGGGGAAAGAAGTAAGCTTGTTGTCAAAAGCACAATCTGAGAAATGGAACTGTCACACATTGGGCTCCAGAGCAGGATGGACCTTAGTACAGCGAAAGAAATGCACCACATGCAATTTAAGGAGGGATAACTGAAAACTACGTGAGGATGTCCACGTGGAAGCATGGCAGATGGCACCCTGGAGGGGGGGGGAGGGAGGGAGGGAGGGAGGGAGGAGATAGGGCGCCCGATGGCAAGGTCTTTAGCACCTGTGCAAAATCTGATTGAGACAAGTGTCAGTAAAATTAAAATACCCAGTACAGAAAGATAAAACAGCAAGTAAAATATGCAACAGAGTGAAAAACCATACAGATCCACACCAAAGCATGGCATCAGCAGTAAAATATGAACGACACAGAAAGAAAGTGGTACAAGGAGCTAAATCAATATACCAGATGGATGTGGCTGGCGGACCACAAGGGGAGGGGGGGGGGGGGGAGGAAGAAGTAGGTGCCAGCCACTGTACAACATACTAAAACATCCAGCCTAAAAGTTTAGGCCAGAGGCCGGACACTTCACAAAACTTTAAATCCCGAAGTACACTCATTTCATAATCAGCTAAAATAGAGGGCAGGTAACCACCAATTTTTGCTGCTGCCCTTGCATCACGTTACAAAATGCACTCTGTTAAAATGTGTTGGGTAGAGATGTGCTCACCACAGGCACCACAAAACGGATGATCCTCCTGCCATAATAGGAAGTTATGTGTCAGAGGACAATGCCCAATCCTAAGACAAATAAGTGCAACTTCATCCCGCCTGAGCAACTCGCTAGAGGAACATCATGGCTGGGTTGTGGACTTCGCCAACCACAGATTACTGGCCATCACCACCAGCCATTCCTCCTCCCACAACTGCATGCACTTCCTGTCTAGCACAGAAATGACAGACTGCAAGGGAATAGGACACTGGGTCATGTCGTATCCTATGCAGGCCTCCTTGGCAGCCTGATTGGCCTGTTCATTGTCCCATATCCCAACACGACTGGGCACCCAGCAGAATGACACCTGCTTACCCTGCCGGTGGAGCAAATACAGTTGGTCAAATATGAGTCGGACCATCTCCTCAGCTGGATACAGGTTCTGCAACGATTGTAAGGCACTAAGGGAATCGGAGCAGATGAGAAAACATGTGCCCAGAAGATGACGCATCTGCTCCAGTGCCTTCAGGATCGTGTGGAGCTCTGCTGCAAAAATGGTATACTCTACAGCAAGGCGAATCCTGGTGACACAGTCTGGGAATACTACAGAGCAGCAAGGGAATTCTCATGTTTGGAGCCATCAGTGGCACCCCGGAGCTGTCGCTATGCAGAGGCCACTAGTGAGAACTAGCCCAGACACAGAAATCATACACATAGAGAGCAGGGTGACCAGCAGTCTGACAGAGGCCACCGGTCTGTTCACAGCGATGAGAAAAAGGACACTTAATACAGTGCCCTGTGGAACACAATTCTCCTGGGTCTGTTAAGAGCTAAGAACATTTCCAACCCAAATGCAGAACAACTGATGGAACACGAACTGTTGTTGTTGTTGTGGTCTTCAGTCCTGAGACTGGTTTGATGCAGCTCTCCATGCTACTCTATCCTGTGCAAGCTTCTTCATCTCCCAGTACCTACTGCAACCTACATCCTTGTGAATCTGCTTAGTGTATTCATCTCTTGGTCTCCCTCTACGATTTTTACACTCCACGCTGCCCTCCAATGCTAAATTTGTGATCCCTTGATGCCTCAAAATGTGTACTACCAACCGATCCCTTCTTCTAGTCAAGTTGTGCCACAAACTTCTCTTCTCCCCAATCCTATTCAATACCTCCTCATTAGTTACGTGATCTACCCACCTTATCTTCAGCATTTTTCTGTAGCACCACATTTCGAAAGCTTCTATTCTCTTCTTGTCCAAACTGGTTATCGTCCATGTTTCACTTCCATACATGGCTACACTCCATACTAATACTTTCAGAAACGACTTCCTGACACTTAAATCTATACTCGATGTTAACAAATTTCTCTTCTTCAGAAACGATTTCCTTGCCATTGCCAGTCTACATTTTATATCCTCTCTACTTCGACCATCATCAGTTATTTTACTCCCTAAATAGCAAAACTCCTTTACTACTTTAAGTGTCTCATTTCCTAATCTAATCCCCTCAGCATCACCCGATTTAATTTGACTACATTCCATTATCCTCCTTTTGCTTTTGTTGATGTTCATCTTATATCCTCTTTTCAAGACGCTGTCCATTCCATTCAACTGCTCTTCCAAGTCCTTTGCTGTCTCTGACAGAATTACAATGTCATCGGCGAACCTCAAAGTTTTTACTTCTTCTCCATGACACGAACTGGCAAGTAAAAATTGGGAGTGGGCTCTGATGACCACACTCATGGAGCGTAAGAAAGATAGAATTGCACCAAGCTGTGTCGCAGGCTTTACAAACATTGAAGGCAAATTCAAGAATATGGCAGCACTGAGAACAGGCCTGCTGGACTGCTGTTTCCAATTGAAGCAGATGATGAATCGGAGTCCACACCTCCTAAAAGCCACAATGGTAAGGAGACAAAAGGTCCCAACATTCGAGAAACCAACATAGCCTATGCACCACCATCCACTCAAGTAACTTGCAGGACACATTGGACAAACTGATCGGCTGGTAACTACTGAGGGACAATCAATCTATCAGGCATAAGGATAGGAAGCACAATACTGTCCCTCCTTTGAGGGGGAAAAAGCTTTGGAGCAAAATACAGTTAAACACCCTGAGGAGATATTGTCATTGTGGAGGATTGAGGTGTTTAAGCAATTGGTTATGGATGGAATCGGGGTCAGGGGCTGAATGATGGTGAGAGGAGAGGGCCCGAAGAAGTTCCCATTGTGGGAAGGCACAAGTGGGAAGCTTCAGCTCACTGTTTCCAGAGGAGGAAGGTGACTGGATAGGAGAGCGATGCCAGTGCCATCACAAAATGGGTGACAAGGTGTCAGCAAGAACCTATGGATCCTACCAAGGTCCACTGGAAGACTGACCTTGGTGGCCTTGGAGGGTGCATAGCATAGCCCACACCAGTGACAAAGGAACAGAAGAATCTAGAGAGGAGACAAAATGTTCCCAACACACTCACTTGCTCTGTTTCATTAAGTAACAGGCTTTGGCATGAAGATGTTTAAAGGCAATCAGACTGGTGGAGGATGGGTGCTGCTTAAGGCACTGCAATGCCTGATGGTGATCATGGATGGGTACTACAATACCCGTTCTCCTTCACATGACTGGTTCACAGCGAAGGGGGCTCAACAAGTGGGAGATGGCAACACTGGTGCCACAATTAATTTTATTGGATGTGTCACAGACAAATTCTTGAATATAGCCTGACAAAGATGGGATAATACCGACCTGAAAGGTATATAGAAGTCAATCAGCATGATGGAAAGCCCAGTGGAATAACTCAGCAATCAGGATGTGGCAAGGGAACAATAGAATCAATGGGAAGTGGTCACTTTTGCAGAGGTCATCATGTGGCTCAGTGTAATCAAGGGGAAGGGGAGGGGAAATCAGTGAAAGATCAATGACAGAATAAGTGTCTTCAGCGGCACTGAAATTGGTAGGGGGACCATAACTAAAAGGACACAGGTTGTGATCTGCAAGGAACTGGTCTACGAGGAGATCCTGACTAGATGAAGAAACACTCTCCCCACAAAGGGTGATGAGCATTAACCCTTTTAGTGCCAAATACAATCTGATCGTGATCCAGATTTTTGGCGAAAAATGCCAGTAACGATCTGATCGTGATGCCCTTCTCATTCATTTTTTCCGCACTTGAAGGCAAAGTTGTTAGTATTTCCTAGCCAAGACGCAGAAGGAAGGTCGAATGCACAGCATATCGATCTTCTTTTCGATTGTCAGTGCAATATTTCAAGTAAAATAAACTTCTCTGGTGTTGTTTATTTACCGAGTATTTCGCGGCAGCATGGTGTCGTCAAGTAAGAAGTTGCGGTTCGATACAAGTGACTTAGACAATAATATGATAAGTAGTGGAAGTGAAGATGAATTTGCAGGATTTGCAGGATTTGCAGAAAGTGAATCAGATTATGAGATGTCCAGTGGAGAAGAGGACTCATTGTTTTCTTCTTCAAGTGACGATTGTGCGTCAGCAAATGATGACGACGACGACGACCAAATACAACTGAATTGCAGTGCAAATACTTTTGTTGAAATAATGGATGAGGCATCAGATAATCCGCCCCCCCCCCCCTCCAAGCTTTGTGTATACAGAAGCACCAGGCCCTAAACATATACCAGCAAACGCCACACCAATTGATTTTTTCAATTTGTTCTTATCGCAGCAGCTGCTTACGATTATGGTGACTGAGACTAACAGATACGCTCGCCAGGTGATTCAGTCAACGCATTTATCGCCAAATTTGAGAATCAAACAGTGGCAACCAACAACTGTAGCAGAAATTAGGGCTTTTATAGCAGTGATTTTGAATATGGGACTGATAAAAAAACCGACGATTTTTAGTTATTGGTCAACTGATGTAAACCTGTTGACACCGTGGTTTTCGCAAATGTTTTCACGCAACAGGTTTCAATTGTTGCTGCGGTTCTTACATTTTGTAGACTATTCGAAACTTCACCCTCCTGGTCACCCATTATATGATCCAAAAGCCAAATTTCAAGTGTTGGTAGATATTGCCAACAATGTTTTCCATCGCTACTACACTCCACACCAGCAACTGAGTGTAGATGAAAGTCTTCTTGGGACAAAAGCGCACTCACAGCTAATCCAGTACCTTCCCAATAAACATCATCACAGATGGGGAGTCCAATTTTGGATGCTGTGTGATTCAGTAGTAAATTACTGCCTAGGGTTTTATGCATACCATGGTGCAAAAAGTGATGATGACAAAAATGAAATAAAAGAGAATGGCTTGGGATATGTAGTCGTCATGAAACTACTAGCTCTTGGGAGCTACATGCAAAAAGGTTATCATGTGTTTTGCGATAACTTTTTTACATCTATTCCTCTGGCAGAAGAGCTGTATTCAGTTGGCACTTATCTAACGGGAACAATTAGAAGAAACAGAAAATTCCTGCCACGTGGTCTTCTGACGAATTATGCTGTAGGTCAGCTAAAGTTTTTCAAGAAATCTTTTGTACTTCTCTGTGACTTCAGACAGAAGAAATCACAGAGAAATCCAGTCCTCCTTGTGAGTACATCATCCTCTGCTACATCATCAGAAAAGACAATTTGCAATAGACAGTCGGTCAAGAAACCGGATGTAATTTTTGAATATACACTCCTGGAAATTGAAATAAGAACACCGTGAATTCATTGTCCCAGGAAGGGGAAACTTTATTGACACATTCCTGGGGTCAGATACATCACATGATCACACTGACAGAACCACAGGCACATAGACACAGGCAACAGAGCATGCACAATGTCGGCACTAGTACAGTGTATATCCCCCTTTCGCAGCAATGCAGGCTGCTATTCTCCCATGGAGACGATCGTAGAGATGCTGGATGTAGTCCTGTGGAACGGCTTGCCATGCCATTTCCACCTGGCGCCTCAGTTGGACCAGCGTTCGTGCTGGACGTGCAGACCGCGTGAGACGACGCTTCATCCAGTCCCAAACATGCTCAATGGGGGACAGATCCGGAGATCTTGCTGGCCAGGGTAGTTGACTTACACCTTCTAGAGCACGTTGGGTGGCACGGGATACATGCGGACGTGCATTGTCCTGTTGGAACAGCAAGTTCCCTTGCCGGTCTAGGAATGGTAGAACGATGGGTTCGATGACGGTTTGGATGTACCGTGCACTATTCAGTGTCCCCTCGACGATCACCAGTGGTGTACGGCCAGTGTAGGAGATCGCTCCCCACACCATGATGCCGGGTGTTGGCCCTGTGTGCCTCGGTCGTATGCAGTCCTGATTGTGGCGCTCACCTGCACGGCGCCAAACACGCATACGACCATCATTGGCACCAAGGCAGAAACGACTCTCATCGCTGAAGACGACACGTCTCCATTCGTCCCTCCATTCACGCCTGTCGCGACACCACTGGAGGCGGGCAGCACGATGTTGGGGCGTGAGCGGAAGACGGCCTAACGGTGTGCGGGACCGTAGCCCAGCTTCATGGAGACGGTTGCGAATGGTCCTCGCCGATACCCCAGGAGCAACAGTGTCCCTAATTTGACGGGAAGTGGCGGTGCGGTCCCCTACGGCACTGCGTAGGATCCTACGGTCTTGGCGTGCATCCGTGCGTCGCTGCGGTCCGGTCCCAGGTCGACGGGCACGTGCACCTTCCGCCGACCACTGGTGACAACATCGATGTACTGTGGAGACCTCACGCCCCACGTGTTGAGCAATTCGGCGGTACGTCCACCCGGCCTCCCGCATGCCCACTATACGCCCTCGCTCAAAGTCCGTCAACTGCACATACGGTTCACGTCCACGCTGTCGCGGCATGCTACCAGTGTTAAAGACTGCGATGGAGCTCCGTATGCCACGGCAAACTGGCTGACACCGACGGCGGCGGTGCACAAATGCTGCGCAGCTAGCGCCATTCGACGGCCAACACCGCGGTTCCTGGTGTGTCCGCTGTGCCGTGCGTGTGATCATTGCTTGTACAGCCCTCTCGCAGTGTCCGGAGCAAGTATGGTGGGTCTGACACACCGGTGTCAATGTGTTCTTTTTTCCATTTCCAGGAGTGTAATAAGTATATGGGTGGCATTGACTCATCCGATATGATGGCATACTGCTATTTAGATGAGAGGAGGACTGTCAAGATGTGGAAGAAGGTAGTGTTCAACATAATTGCCAGGATGTTGCTGAACGCATATGTTTTGTATAAGGAAAGCCTAAACTCCAGCAACAAACCACTGACACAGCTGAAATTTAATAGCATATTCATATGCAAACTTTCTCAACAATGGTTTCAGGCAAGGACTGCAACCACAAGTGCAATAAATATAAATGTACCTGCTCCAACAGTATATGGTGTAGAGACTCTTCCGGGGAGAAAGGAACGCTGCTGTAGTGTTTGTTCTACGAAGAATAAGAATCGGCGTTCACAAACAGTATGTATCTGTTGCAAGAAAGGACTGCATCCTTCATGTGTTGGTCAGCATGTGTGCAAGTAGTTGTCATAACTGTAACCTCACATTTGTCAGTGATTTATGACTGAAGAACTGAGAACACGTTCAGAGCAAAACAATTTTTTTTTTTGTAATGTTATGTTCTTTTTGATTTTTTTCCTTAGTGAAATAAAAAAAATTGAATTCCTTTATGATGTTTTTGTTAAGGAAACTACAGAGATTCCATATATACCTGAAAGTTTTGAGTATATCATCATTTGATGGGTCTCAGAGTAAACTGAAATCAAAGTTTTAATTTTTTTCGATAAACCCCATCATGAAAATAATTTTTTTCTCTGAAAAAATGTTCTTTGACTGTAGCCAGCAGCATTCCCTAAAAATTAAAAAAAATTACATTCCTTTATGCATTAGTTTAGATGTTATTGCAAGTATGGCAAAGGTCTGCATTTTACTGTAAAATCACATGGCACTTTTAACATCATCTTTTGAGAAAATGTCTGGCACTAAAAGGGTTAAAATCCCAGAGGAAGGGATGGGGTATTTGCTGAAGGAGGGAAGTTAGGGTAGCAAGTGTAGGTGGTCTGTCAGGAGGGAGATAGAGATTGCAAACTGTGACCGCATAGTCCAAGTGGACACAGACGGCAACTTCTTCAAATGTGGTAGAAAAGGGCATCCATGTATTAAAAATGTCTGTACATGACAATGTGGAGATGCTGCCAGAAGCCCTCAAAGGGCTGACCTGGTTCCAACAAAGCATGGAACCCATGACAGGTCACTGAGTGGCTATAAGTAAAATGAGATTCGTGGAGAATGAATACAACAAGCTGCGGAGTAGAAGAAAATAAGGGATTGCAACCCTGGAACATGATGATACTACCTGCTACAATTCCATTAAATAAGCATGGAATGGAGATCAAAATAGGAGGCAAATAAGCCAAAAATGGTCACATCACCAGGTCACCATCTGTCACCAACAAGCTGACATCCAAAAATAAGAGGTCAGACATGTTGTGAGGGGGAGTCGGCACTTCTGGAGACACCGGAGGAGTCTTGTCCAGGACTTTTGTTTTTTTTTTTTTTTTTTCCATAGGCCGAGGAGGGCGGGGCTCAGAGAGAGCACAGGCTTGAGTGAGGTCTGGAACCACGAGATAGTGGGTGACCTTGGGGTGCACAGACTGTGGGTTCTATGGCCGACTTGTAGTAGCAGACCTAAGGTATCGGAGACATTGGGGGGTGGGGCTGGGTGAGGGCTACATCACCAGGAGACACAAAATGTGGGGAACATTTCTCTGACCAAGTAGGATCAGTGGCACCTGGAGTGGAGGGCATGGGAGGTACAGGGAAGTGAGGAGAGGAAAGAGGGTGTGACTGGAGTAAGGAGGAGGGAGGAAGGGGAGTAAGATGAACAGAGGCAAAGTTGTGTGTCAGATACAGGGTGAAGATAGTCATATTTCTGATGAGCCTCAGTGTTGGATAAATGATCAAGGGTCTTATACTTCTGTACCTTTTTTCCTGCTTATGAGCTGGACAGTCCAATGAGCATGGAGGATAATGCACAGGTGTGTGTGTGTGTGTGTCCACATTCACCACAGAGGGTCCACTGTGCAGGGGGAAGAGATGTGCCTGAAATGCAAAAACTGGAAACGCTTAATGTGTAGCGGGATGTAGAGCTTCATGTACATCGACAACACCTACTACTGACCTTCTCTGGGTTGGTCTCCACTCAAATGTCAGAATAAATGCACTGATATCAATGTGATTGTCCTTATGGCTGTTCTGAGCACACAAAACAAAACAAACACCCCACTGTACCAGATTGGACCCGAGTTCCTCATCAGTTTGAAGGATGAATTACCTATAAAAAATGACACCCTGAACCATATTGAAAGGGGAGTACTGAACACCGAGAAGATGCCAAAACAGTCTCAGGCATGAAGGGCCAAAGACTGTGCAGCAGAAAAAGTTTTGATCATCCACAAACAACTGCATCCTACCTAGAGAGTCCACTTACCCAAACTTGTCTTCAGTAGTTGCAATAAAAAGTAATGGCTCCGAGGAGGTGCGAGTGTCCCCGTTAGTTCTGGTGCAGACCAGGTGGTGGGGAAATGGTTTCAGCCCAAGCCGGCAAGCCAGCCCTCCTCCCACGGTGTAGCCAGGGAAGGGAGGCCACAGGATTATAAGAGGCTACATTTAAAAATCCATTGCCAACTAAAGAGGTGGTCATAGAATGAAGCCTAGCTTTAAGCTTAATGCATTTCACATACAAAGCATTCATCCTGGCACCACCCATTCTGATCAGGGGCTCTCCCCATGCACGACACCCAGCTACAGCTGCCAGAAGTTCCAGTGCTCCCACTTGACAAGCAACCACTCCTAGGCATACATTGGTAGGTATCAGCTTGGGTATCAGAAGTGTGATCCCTATGTTGTCAGGAGGCTCAATCAAAAGGGTACATAACCAAACGCACCACAGGGATTGGCTACTGTGCTGGCTGTCTAGCATTGATGGACAATGGTGTTGAGAAAAAGATGGAAGATGCATTAATGCCCAATGCCAAAGATGCTAAGTAAGGTGTTCCTCCCCAGTTCACTCACATTCTGGAGATAATGTTTAGAATGGAAGGTCAAAACCCAAAGGGGGAGCAAAAACACTGGGAGGGAAAGGTGGAAACAGAAAGACCAAGATAAACAGAAACTGGAAGAATACCAGAAACCCAGAGGATAGCAAAGCCGATGCGAGCAAGGACACTAAGAGGAAGGAGGGGACAGAGGGAAAGGGCGAGTGGGGGGGGGGGTGACATGGGGGGGAGGCGACATGTGGGGGGGGGGGGCGCACAGGAAAGGAATGCATACGGGTTGGGGAAGGAGCAGTGACAGGGAGGGAGAGAAAGGCACAGGGAATGGAATGCAGAATTATGGGCTGAGTTTTTTCGGGTTCATAAACGTTTATTTTTATCTGTTGTTATTTTTATGTTGTAATTTCATGTACTGAGATGTTCAATGACCTTGGAGATTTGCTCTACAATTTGGTCCTACGGAACTTGACATGTAAATAAATACAAAAAAAGAAGAAATGGCCACAAGGTCAAGGCCCCACTTATGCCACATACGAACTCACGAAAGAGCTGTGAGCCCTTTGGGGGGAGATCTGGTAGATATTACCAAAGAGGAAGTGAAAGCTGAGTAGGCCCAAGAAAGCATAGTTGACATGCAAAATACAATGAAAGGAGTGCATGGCAATCTGATCAAATCTGGCTCATTTATACTTACTTTACACAGCATGAAACTTCCAGAGCGTGTCAGGGCAGGTTTTGGTAAATGCAGTAAGGCACAATGACACAAATGTGTATGTATTTTTCAGATCTGTGCAATGTCAGACTTGCTCCCTAAAATTTTGGGGTGACAATTTCAACATGTTTAAAGTGTGGCTGGCTCATCCATCTATTTTGTAAGTAATGAAGCAGCCACATACACCTGCGAGTCTCTTTTAGTTTCCCCTCTAGTCTTAGTTGTATTTTATTTGAACATCTACCCATTTGAACATCTACCCATTTTTCACATTGTTTTCCATGTTATGAGCTAGCATGATTGAGCAGTTGATCATGGGTGATACTGGAAGAGAGAGAGTGAGGTTTTTCTCTACCTAGGTTTTTGTCACATCACATTTTCTATGCTTTAACCACTTTCGTTTCAATTGAAGTCATATGGATGATGACAACATTAAGGTTGAACGTCCCTAAAGTACAAAACACACACACACACACACACACACACACACACACACACACCAGACGGACCAGCAATTCCATACTTCACCTGTGTCAACTAATGCCTTGGCGGGGCAGCCGTTGACCCAGCACTTGACATACAGCATGCCGACAGTGTGGGATTCCATCTCCTGAGTCTTGTGCCACATCTGCCAGTGCTTCCAGAATGCACGGATGAACCCATCTGCCAGCAAGAAGAGAGAGAGGCAAATTAATTATTTTTACTTGTGTATTTATTTAGTCATCCAGAGATTTCACTTACTTTCTCAGTTAATAGTCTTGGCTGGGACATAATGGTGTAAGAATTGTCTATAGCAAAGAACTGAAGTGGGGAAAGTGGAAGGATTGAGAGAGAGAGAGAGAGAGAGAGAGAGAGAGAGAAGAATTGGAATGATGGATGACATAAGAAGAAGACAAGCAACAGATTAAGAAAGATGCTCACAACAGCACACAAAGAGACTGCAGTTGAAACCTTTCCCAAGACAGATACCCTATCATTACACATACAGGGTAAACCAGAACTCCCACCAACAAACTTTCAGAGGTTGTTCAGGTTTACCTTCAACGCATCTCTGGCAGCTTGTTACCAAGTTATTCCATTTCATCTGGTTTCTAGGCAAATTAGCTTTGTATCTGTATTGCAGTGAAAATATCATCATAACAATGCAAGTAGTGATGGTGTACTCTGAGAGTTGTATTTGGAAACAAACTTGTTTCATCCATTAACAGTATTTGCTGCTGAAAACATTCCTGACAACATAATGCCCATGTTACTCTTCAGTCTCAAGCTCACATTCAGTGCTGCTCACCGGGTTTATTTTTCCAGCACTATTAGTCATACATGAATAGTGACACACTCAGCAGTACACTGGATAAGTTCCGCTGAAGAGTTGACCAATGTGCAACTTGTATACAGTTTCAATGAATGCAGAAGAGCAGTACGACAATGCTATCTTGAGATTTTTCTGCAGCAGTGGCAGCTTCATCACTGTTTCGTCTGAAAATTGCTGCATTTATCCGTGTTTCTTTGTGATGACTGCATATAATAGACTTTTTCATTGTTGTGCATGTCTTTTCATGAAACCACATGTATTACGAGTAACAAACCAAAGTAGTTATACTTACTTTGTTACTCAGTAACAAACTGCTGGAGACTGCGAGCCCATTATATCAAAATATTCTGCTGGTACCCATCAACAACCTCCAGATTTTTGTCTGAGTTCTTGTACAACCTGTATAATTTCTCCAAGTCTGAACATTTTGGGGCAATTGTTTTGACTGTAAGTTAATCAGTTCAGTTGATATCATTATTCTGAATATATATTAAATTCATTGCTAACCAAAAATGTTTGTGTCAAAATTGAAGTCTAAGGGTCAAACAGGGTCATCAGTTTAGTGGATCTATTGTTTATGATTCAGAAAAAAGTAATTAGTTTATCTTAAGTTTCTGTAGTTTGAAAGATATTGAGACATGACTTCAAGACACCACCCATTTTTATTCCCTGTCCTTTTCAAAAGCTGTTTTGATATTATTGCAGTCTCAAGTTTCCTGAACACGGTGATGTTCTTAGTTTCTAGTATTTTGTATTGTAAGAGAATTACACAAAGTTACATTTTTTTTTAAAATAATGTGTGAATGATGGTGATTGGAAACAGAAGTTTTGGTAAACGTTATAGTTACAATATCAATTGAGTTCAAATGGTTCAAATGGCTCTGAGCACTATGGGACTTAACAGCTTAGGTCATCAGTCCCCTAGAACTTAGAACTACTTAAACCTAACTAACCTAAAGACATCACACACATCCATGCCCGAGGCAGGATTCAAACCTGCGACCGTAGCAGTCCCGCGGGTCCGGACTGTAGCGCCCAGAACCGCACGGCCACCGCGGCCGGCATCAATTAAGTAATGCTTTGTGATTTTGTGAAACACAAAGATACGGAACATTTGGTACATGAAATAATTAGTCCTATAAAAACTCTCTGATCATCTTTATGACATACTGTTTCACTATAATTAATGAATGTATCATTTACTTGTTATTGACACACAAATCATGTAGTTAGGACTTGCCACCAGAGGATGAGGCTATAAACAGTCAGGATCAAGAGCAGATGAGGGAGCCAGGCAGTGTACTCAGAAGAGTTCAAAAACTGTGTCAATTATATTAGTAAAATCCTATAGCAGTATTCTTAAGTGTGTTCTGTAAGAATACTATACAAGTTATCACGAATTGTGTTCATGAAAAAACAATACCTAATGAGTTCTTAAGTACTGAACCGTCAGCATTGCGTATGTGTATGCAATGGAGCAGTGAACAACTGCAAGTTTTCATATTTTCCAAGACTGACTGTGACTCATATCTGGCACTATTCATATTGTATGTTGTGGGAATGAACTCTGCCATGTATACCAATTCTGTGTGTGAGTTGCATGCAAGCACGCTGCCCCCCTCGTGCCTCCTCTACTGCCTGTGCACGCACGCACACACACACGCACGCACTCTCTCTCTCTCTCTCTCTCTCTCTCTCTCTCTCTCTCTGCATATCCCAATTCACCACCATTGTTGACATTTAAGTTTTTGGTTATTGATCAGAAACAGATGGTGATGTTAAACATGGTAAGGAATGGAAACGTTCGCCACCTCACAGTGTGCAGCCTTACCTAAGTCCCCAGAGGCCATCGCATCCTCTACCCATGAGATGTCCTGCTGGAGTGGCACTGCGGTCTCCGGGTTTTCAAGTAGCCAGTTCCGAACTGTGGCAAGGTCGTCACTGATGTTCTCACTGCTGTCATCTATGATTGCATCTTCCAGCCATCCCCGCATGCTGTCGTAGTCCTGCACTGGCCGGCCTCCCACTGGGCACATACACGGCATTATTCTCCTTCATGGACAATATATCTAGGAATGAACTAAACAAGTTCCTAGAAACTATTAGAAATAGAAATACATATATAAAGAATACCAACAAAAGTGAGAGGCAATATGCGAATGAGTTTGTCTTTGAATATGTCTGTATATGTGTGGATGGATATGTGTGTGTGTGTGTGTGTGTGTGTGTGTGTGTGTGTGTGTGTGTGCGTGCGTGCGCGCGAGTGTATACCCGTCCTTTTTCCCCCCCTAAGGTAAGTCTTTCCGCTCCCGGGATTGGAATGACTCCTTACCCTCTCCCTTAAAACCCACATCCTTTCGTCTTTCCCTCTCCTTCCCTCTTTCCTGATGAGGCAACAGTTTGTTGCGAAAGCTTGAATTTTGTGTTTATGTTTGTGTTTGTTTGTGTGTCTATCAACCTGCCAGCACTTTCGTTCGGTAAGTCACATCATCTGTGTTTTTAGATATATTTTTCCCACGTGGAATGTTTCCCTCTATTATATATATATATATAAACAAAGATGATGTGACTTACCGAATGAAAGCGCTGGCAGGTCGATAGACACACAAACAAACACAAACACACACACAAAATTCAAGTTTTCGCAGCAGGAAAGAGGGAAGGAGAGGGAAAGACGAAAGGATGTGGGTTTTAAGGGAGAGGGTAAGGAGTCATTCCAATCCCGGGAGTGCAAAGACTTACCTTAGGGGGAAAAATGGACAGGTATACACTCGCGCACACACACACATATCCATCCACACTTATACAGACACAAACACGAAAGCTTGAATTTTGTGTGTAATTTTGTGTGTGTGTTTGTGTGTCTATCGACCTGCCAGCGCTTTCGTTCGGTAAGTCACATCATCTTTGTTTTTAGATATATTTTTCCCACGTGGAATGTTTCCCTATATATATATATATATATATATATATAAAAATTGAAAACCTAAGGTAAGTCTTTCCGCTCCTGGGATTGGAATGACTCCTTACCCTCTCCCTAAAACCCACATCCTTTCATCTTTCCCTCTCCTTCCCCCTCTTTCCTGATGAGGCAACAGTTTGTTGCGAAAGCTTGAATTTTGTATGTATGTTTGTGTTTCTTTGTGTGTCTATCGACCTGCCAGCACTTTCGTTTGGTAAGTCACATCATCTTTGTTTTTGGATATATATATATATATATATATATATATATATATATATATATATATATATATATATATATATATATATATCTTGTTATTGAAAAATTCATCACCACTTCTTATGAATAATGCATTCATTCTTGTTTATAATTACATATTGCACATGAAATTCCTGCTTTCATTTCAAATATATTAATTATCGATATTTTATGAAAGATTGTTAATGAAGGTGGCTTAAATTAAGAAAACATTCAAATTTAATTTTGTAGGACAAAAATTGAAAACCAAATACTCTTTATTTAGACTATGTTTTATACCACAGATGTAGTCTCAAATGAACCATGGTGATAACTGTTGTAGAAACATGAAAAACAATCATTTTCACAGCATCCAGCACATCATACAAATACTGCATTTTTACATTTACCACACTACAATACAAACCCAACAGAACTAATCTGGAGCCAAGTCAAGGCATTTGTCACAAGAAATAATAAGACTGTTAAGCTGCCAGATGTAATGGAACAAATGCATTCAGCTTTTTTGCATGTCACTGCCGAATGCTGGCGAGATATGGAACACAATGTCATAAAAGAAGAGGAGAAAATGTGGTGTGTGGGTGGCTTTGTGGATTCTGCTGTTGATCAACTGGTTATCAATGTAGCATATGAAAATTCCAGAACTGAGCAGATGACAGTTCCAGAACTGAAATGTGTTTTTCAGATTTGGCTGAGAAAGAAGCCAAGAGAGTACCAAATGACTAATTCATACCTTCTGTGGCTTCAGTATAAAAAAAAAAAAAAAATGAAACCTCCACAGTATATTTTTGCATCACACTAGCTTGGTCAGAAGAATTACCCTGTGTTTAAGTTAGGAAGTTTCATCACCCTTGTTTGTACTTAGAAAATTATGTTCGGTGAGAATGAGAGCATTTTATGCTTTCATCTAGTCACCCAAGAAGTGCGCGGTAGTGCTGGCATTTTGATGATTATAATTTCATTCTCTTAAAAAACTGAGAGACATTCAAAGCTATGTTGTTTCTTTGCTCATCTCTTTTTACATCTGACCTGCAACTGCTCACATCATTTCAGGTTAGTTGGACCACTTGTCTTCCCAGTGCAGGTAAAGCTATCGTCCCGCATTATCGCTCAGTATATGAGCATGTATCACAGCACAAAATGTGTTCTTATGATCTTACTTGACTGTATTGGACACAGCTTCGCTTATGCTCCACGTGAAATAAAATCCAATGACACTCAAGCAAACATGGAAGAATACATGGTACAATGTTTACATCAGGTTTATTCTTATGATGAACAGAGTATAGTAACAGAGGTTTGCTATTTGGGCAGCAAAATAACTGACAAAGGCTGAATCAGAGAGATTATAAAATAAAGACTGGCAGCAGCGAGAAAAGTATTTATGAAAAAACATTGTTGACATCACATGCAAGTTTAAATTTCAGGCAGTCTTTTCTGAAGGTGTTAGTCTGGAATGCAAGTGCACAACAAGAAGTTCAGACTAAAAAAGAATAGAAGCTCTTGAAATGGAATGCTATAGAATACCTAGACATTTAGATGAACAAATCAAATAATTAATGAGGAGGTAATGAAGTGAATTAGAGAAAACAAAATTTATAGTGCAACTTTCGTAAAATAAAGGATCGGTCAATAGGACACATCCAGAGGCATCGAGGATTTGTCAACTCGGTAAAGTACATTAAGTGTGCAGTGTAAAATTTGGGGCCAAGGGTAACCTACAGACAGTTGGCAGCTCAAAATCGATATGAGTTGCAGTCAATATGTGGAGACCGAGAGACCCACACAGAACAGACTGGCATGGATGGCTGCATCAACCTGATCTTCGGAAGAAAGACCGAAACGAAAGCAACAAATCTGAGGAGAATATAACAAGGTGCAGCTGTCTGGGAAACCTTTACTGTGATACTCCCATTTCATTTGCTCTGTATTTGGTATCTTGTACTCTTACAATGATGAACTGGCTGTAACCTCACTCGTCAGTAAATTGACATTGTCCTTGATGACATTTTTTCTAGCAATGTAGATTGTTTACTGGTTAAACCAGCTCTGACACTTGCATCTTTCTCAAAAGCCCCAAAAAACAAGAAACAACGTGCAACTACACACTTGTAAACATTAAGGGAGGCAGGCATATCTGTAGAAGCTAATACAGTCTGATTTGCATGCACATATCATCGAGATCAATAATGGTCGTTTGTGTGGCATCTCGACTAAGTTGCACATCGTGAATCTTTTATCTTACAAGTAAGCCAAATGCTCCAGGTGACTTCCTTCACTCCTTGAGGTTCTCCTTAATTACTGGGACATTATCACCTATTAATGCTACATTATCAGCATACAAAAGACTAAACGGCATTGGTTTCTCCAGGTTTGCAGTTTGACTATCCATTGTAAAATGAAACAATAAAGATATGTGTACCTCCATGATGGGAGAACATCTTAACATCAAAGCTCTGTGATTTCTGACCACATGCCTCAATAAATTTCTTACTGTCAACATATGAGACAAGCGTTCCCCTCCCCTCTCCACCATACTACCCCACTGAAACCGTCAGAATTCCTAAGATTTCACTGTTTCATTCAATTCACTTCCCTGGAAATGCTCACTTGAAATTTAGCACTTTCCACCCAATGATCTACCATTATAGCCACCTCTCTTTATCATGACTATATTGCTGTGCGGGGTAGCCGCACGAACTGAGGTGGCTCCCCATCGGAGGTTTGAGTCCTCCCTCGGGCATGGGTGTGTGTGTTGTCCATATTGTAAGTTAGTTTAAATTAGATTAAGTAGTGTGTACGCTTAAGGACTGATGACCTAAGCAGTTTGGTCCCATAAGATCTTACCACAAACTTACAAACTATCATGACTATTGATTCATGACCGCACCACATGTTTGTGTGAAACTAGGGAAAGAGAGAAGATTATTGGGAATGATCAGAAAGAGCAAATAGTCTTGACTGGGACATATACTGCATAGGAATTGTCTGTAACAATGAACCAAAGAGGGAAAGTGGAAGGGATTAGAGGAAGAGATAGGAGGAGGATTGGATTGATGGACAACATTAGATGAGGACAAGCATGCTAACAGATGAAGAAAGATGCTCAGAACAGGGCACAGACAGATTACACTTGAAACCTGTCCTAAGACAGATACACTATTATTACACATACATGGTGAAACAAAACTCCAAACTTTCAGAGGTTGTTCAGGGTTACCTCCTTTTGGCATACAGGATCCACACGTTCTGGCTGCTTGTTACGAAGTTATTGCATTTTATTTGGTTTCTTTGCAAATTAGCTTTCTATCTGTATTGTACTGAAAAATCAGCAGAACACTGCAAGTATGAAAGATATACTCTGTGTATTTCATTTGGACACAAAGTTGTTCCATCCATTAACAGTACTTGCTGCTGACAACAATGTCCATCTTACTCTTCACTCTAGTTCATATTCAGTGCTGCTCACCTGGTTTATTTTTCCAGCACTATTAGTCATATGTGAAAAGTGACACACACACACACACACACACACACACACAGAGAGAGAGAGAGAGAGAGAGAGAGAGAGAGAGAGAGAGAGGAGTCAAGAATAACAATACCTTGTCCACAAATAATTAAGCTCTACACTAAATATATGGGAGGTGTTGACCACCTTAACAGCATAATGAATCAACATAAAATTGTGATGAAAAGTCGAAAATGGTGTATAAGATTGTTTTATCATCTTCTGGAAATGGGAGTAGTCAATTCCTAGCTGAAACCAAAGGAATTAAAGAACTATGAAACTCTCCGAATTTTGAATGAAAACTGTTCACTGTTTGTATCGCTCTGGCCAAACTTCAGCAAAATGTGGGAGGCCAACTAATGAACTCAAAAACAAAATACAAGATAAGAAGACAAAGGGGCCCAACAGCACATGGACCTCCACAAGATGTGAGGCTGGATCAAGTAGATCACCTGCCTTCGTATTTGCAAGTGAGAAAGGTGCAAAATGCCAGGATGCAAGGGTTTTTCCTGGATTCAATGTAATAAATTCACAGTTGCATTGTGTTTTCAAACTTTTCATGTAACATGATTATTACATGTTTGGGTACAAACCTGTTGAAACTAGATAGCATATTGTTCATATGTAAAAGTGTATAAAAACATACAATAAATGCTCAGTATTCATGACATCAGTGTCCTATTTACTTATTTTAGCATTTCTCCGTTCCCATGTGAAGTATTTAATCATAATCGCAAAGTATTTAATCCTAATCAACAATTAAATTACAAGATACTTGGTAACAAATGAGGTAGCAAAATAAAAGCACATTTATTGTGGCTCATAAGGTGTTAACGCAATATGTAGCTTATCAGCTACAAAGCGATTGTCAAGAATATTGAAAAAAAATTAATTAAATTAACAAAGCACTATTTTTTCATAATGTAGGCACTATAAAATAAGCATGGTAATTTTTACAGCTTGAAATAAAAAATCATGCATTTAAGGGTATAGACCTTTTCATTCTTGTGAAGGTCTTTTCATGAAACCAAACGTAGTATCGATAACAAACTGAATAAATTATATTTACACTGTTACTATGTAAGTATCTTCTGGAGACTATGGGTCCATTATACCAAAATACTCTGACAGTACCCACGAACACCCTCCAAGCTTCTTGGAGTACTAGTTCCTCCTGCATAATTTCTCCAACCTTAAACGTTGTGGGGCAATTGTTTTCACTTAAGTTAATTAGTTATTTGGTATGATTCTGAACATAAATTCATTGCTAACTAAAAATGAATGTGTCAAAATTGAAGCCTAAGGCCCAACAATCTCATCAGTTTAGTAGACCTATTGTTCGTAATTCAGCATATGATTTCAAGACACCACCCATTTTTATATTATGTCATGTTCTTAAATTTTGATCATATTGCAGTCTGAAATCTTCTGAGCATGTTCATGGTCATTGTTTTCCCACATTTTGGAATGATCTTTGAAGCACAGTAACACATATACTGCATATTTTTGTATTATGAGAGTATAAATATGAATTCCACCAAATACAGCCCAGTGGCCTCCGAAGCACTGATATCAAGGTTTCACTATGAGATGCATTTTTGTCAGCCAATCATAACTCACATAATGTGATCTCACCAGTCACTGACAGCAGATATTCAGAGCATATGACAGGTGATGTAGTTAGCCAATAGCAACATCACTTAAGTAGCGTTAACACACTATCAGGGAAAGTTAATGGTTTGAATTGATATTCATACAGTACAGCTATAAGAAAAACTATGGTTCCATATATAATGTTTTTTTTGTTTTGAGACAGATCCAAATGCTCTGTAATTTAAGAAATTCATTGCACATTCTCACAAGTAACATTAGTCATCCTGCATCAAAGGAAATTTACTTTGAAAGTAACACTTCTCATATCACCATTCACAATATTTTTTCCATGACCTGTTAGAAATTTAAACAGTAGTAACTAAACACTCATCATAAGCAGTTTTTGTTACAAAGTATTGCATAATCTTCTTCAGAAGATCTTTGACACATTTTGCTGTTGGCAGATGCTTGTGTAAGCACTGTGTTTCGTTGCTGTAAATGGTGCACTTTCTTTGTGACTTAAGGTTTTATTTTGATGTTATTCTCTCGTTTATGTTTTATTGTTGCAGTATTACTCTCCAGTAACACACAAAAGTTAAATTCTCTGTTGCAGTACCAGTTCTTACAAGTGAAATTTACAAAAAAATTAGCTGAAAACTAAAACAATAAAAAATTCCCAGGACTCTAAAAAGTTCCCAGGATTTCACCGATTTTTCCCCACTACTCCACAGTAGCGCACATGTGCAACCTTACCCAGGACAGACTGGTAGTGTGAGATCCACTGGTCCACGCGGCGGCTCAAACTTTCATTTGCTGCACTCTCGTAGTTGGATAGTGAGACACTGCCGGTTGACTGAAGCTGGACTGGAGCTGGAGGGGCACACAACCTTCACACATTAATTCTCCTTCACAAATAATATATCTAGGAATTAAATAAACAAATTCACATATGTAATTGTGTGTAGAAATAAGCATATAAGGAAGGTAGAGAGGAGAGAGGGAGAAAGAGGGAGAAAGAGAGAGAGAGAGAGAGAGAGAGAGAGAGAGAGAGAGAGCAAGTGGGAGGCAGTATGTGAATGATGAGGTGGTAGGAATGGACAGTAGTGGTGCTGATTGTAAGATACACACACTGTGTGACCAGTTAAGTCTCGATTAATTTAGTATTTTAATATGGCATCAATAGAGATTTAATAGAAAAATGCATACTATTATGTACAGAATTTTACATGTTCTGACGTAGAAGTACTCCACAAGCCACCTGACGGTGTGTGGCGGAGGGTACCTTGAGTACCTCTATCAGTTCTCCTTTCTATTGCAGTCTCTTATTGTTCATGGAAAGAAAGATTGTTGGTATGCCTCTGTGTGGGCTCTAATCTCTCTGATTTTATCATCATGGTCATTTCGTGAGCTATACGTTGGAGGGAGCAATAAACTGCTTGATTCTTTGGTCAAGGTAAGTTTTCAAAACTTCAACAAAAGCCCGTACCAAGCTACTCTCTTGCGGAGTCTTCTACTGGAGTTTATCTATCATCTCCATAATGCTTTCGCAATTACTAAATGATCAAAGTGAGCTGCTCTCCATTGGATCTTCTCTATCTCTTCTATCAACCCTATCTGGTACGGATCCCACACTGGTGAGCAGTATTCAATCAGTGGGTGAACAAGTGTACTGTACCCTACTTCCCTTGTTTTTGGACTGCATTTCCTTAGGAGTCTTCCAATGAATCTCAGTCTGGCATCTACTTTACCAACGATTAATTTTATATGATCATTCCTTTTAGATCACTCCTAATGCCTACTCCCAGATAATTTATTGAATTAACTGTTTCCAGTTGCTGACCTGCTATATTGTAGCTAAATGATAAAGGATCTTTCTTTCTATGTATTCACAGCACATTACACTTGTCTACATTGAGATTCAATTGCTATTCCCTGCACCATGCATCAATTTGTTGCAGATCCTCCTGCATTTCAGTACAATTTTCCATTGTTACAACCTCTCGATATACTACAGCATCATCCGCAGAAAGCTTCAGTGAACTTTCGATGTTATTATCTACAAGGTCATTTATATATATTGTGAATAGCAACAGTCCTACAACACTCCACTGCGGCACACCTGAAATCACTCTTACTTCGGAAGACTGAATGGAACACTGAGAATGACATGCTCGGATCAAGAAGAGTCTAACAAGAGGACCACACAGCAATCAGATTTTTGTAATTTTTTTTATATTTATGGTACACGTCGTTCAGAACCGTAATATTAAAACTCCCAAAATAGTTCACTACAACTGTCAAAAATTCTCAAGAATGTCAACTTTGAAGTTTTCCAGTCACCTTTAATATGCTAAAGCAAGGTCTACTTTTCTTGACAGGCCATGTGCCTGTGTGGTAGAATGCTCACCTGACGCAAATTGTTAAACAGAGGTGCCTGACCTCCTAGCAATTTGTGTTGTTTAAAAATAGCAATTTCCAGTGTCAAAACATTTCTGATTTTGTTATCTATCTTTCTTTACTTCAGTCTTATTCTGTACCTCCACCTCGCCACCCCTCAACACACCAAATCCTTGGCGTAGGCATTATGCATTGTAGGAATGTTGCAACTTCCAATGTTTACTCCTTTACATCACTATTTTGAAGCATAAACACTTTTTTATTTACATTAGGTCCATCTGCCCGAGCATAAGGCATTAATTTAGGAACAAGTTGGCTTCATAAAGTGCTTCATATAATTACTGATATAACATTTCACCATCTGTTTTGCAGGTAAATGTGCTGTGTTGTTATGCACATTCCCCCTCTGGCCAAAATGTAGTGGTTGTTTATAATCCTTTTTTATCTGTAACATTGGTACCCTAGTTTCAATGAAACTCTGTCTGTAACATGATGAACATGCTGCTTGTAATATACGTTCCTGGAAATATGCTGCCAGTCAATCAGTTATTATGTACCTCATTTTCTTAGACAGAATTGAAAAAATATTCATGGAACATCACCTTAACATTACAAATGCCATTTGACAAAACCATAGAGTAACTGCAAATCACCCATTTCATTGCCCAAATTAATTCAGCCTTGACAGAACTATTCTTCACATTTAATGAGCTCATTTTGGTTTCCATACCAAACTCGATGGTTTTAATTGATCGGAACAATCTAAATTTAACTGATATGGTCCACATTTAACTTCAAAATTACACTTATGTTTAGTTGAAAATGATGGTTTAAAAACTGCCTGAAAACCTTTTGTCTCATAATAGAGCAAGAGCACACACTACAAATCTCTCTTTTCAAGACCACCACTAAAAAATTTGGCGTTTTTCCCATCTTCAAAGGTTTATTTTCAAAATTGAACAGAGTATCACAGCAGCAGTTTTATATACTGCAAACCTCTATGTATCACTCCTTCAGGGATTGGAAGGCTCATACATTTTCCCCACACTCCGAAAGTGAATGGAATGGGAAGAAAGCCAAATAACTGGTACAATGGGATGTACCCTCTGCTAAGCACATGACATTGCTTTGCAGAGTATGGATGTGGATGTAAATTGGTGCACCCCAAAAAGTTAAGTGTATGAAGATGAATACTGTAACTTGGAAACAAAAGTGATTTATTTGTTTATTTATTTATTTATGACAAAATTTAAAAAGGTGACAAAATTTAAAAAGGTGACAACATTAAAAAAGGATGACTGAAAGGAAGAAAAGTAGCTGAGACCTCACCTTGCACTTCACTAGAAAACAGCTGAAGTTACTTCTACATCTTCTGATAAGCTCTATGGTACATAGTCCATACCAAAGTATCCTCAATCTTGTCACAAATTTCAACTGATTTGTATCTATCTTAGTGTAGAAACCCATCACTACTTTATGATGCCAGTTTACCACAACAAGAGAAGGTATCGGAAGTACAGAATAAAGACTGTTAGATGCAAACTGTAGACACATTTACTGTTATTTATGCAGTGCCAACACAGCGGGCACAATATGCTGCCTCCGACATCAGCACAGTAGAGCGTCGATTACCGGAACGTCGGTCAACCGAACGACCGCTTAACCGAACTGTGTACTTCCTCGCACCAGTTACTCTCCCACCCTACCGTCCATCATCCCCCTCACTCCCAAACCAAGTCTCCCACAGTAGTCGCCGCATTGGGCCACCGCTGGCGGAACATTGCTTCTAATGGGGCCTTCACAAGGCGCTGCTGACCGGCCAAAAGAGTGCCTGGATGGATAGCACGATTTTTATGAAGTGGTTTCTGGACGTTTTCATACCCCCTGTAAAAGCTCATCAGCTAAAGAATGGGAAGAGGGAGAAAACACTACTTGTCCTTGACAATGCACCAACTCATCCGTCATGTGATATTTTAAACGAAAAAGATGAGTTCATAAAGGTAATATTTCTTCCACCTAACGTAACCTCCTTATTACAGCCCATGGATCAAGGCGTTATTGAGACTTTCAAATGATATTACAGGAAAGAATTGTTGCGTAAGTTATTGTTAGAAAGAGAAGAGGATGGAAAAGAAAGTCTCTTAAGAAATCATAAGAATATTGACTTGAAAGACGTGTCCTACATGATCAGCACAGCATGGAATAGTGTAAAGGAAGAGAATTTTAAGAAAGCCTGGAATAACATTTTGGACACAGAAGAAAATTCACAAGGTATGATTGAAAATGACAAACAGAATGATATGTCCGAAATTCTCGGTATGCTAAAAGAAATAGATTGCCACGAATGTGATGAAGAAGTTAATGAATGGATGAATAGCGATGATGCAGATCCAAGACACCAAATCATGCAGGACAGCGAGATTGTAAACGTCGTCACTGATAAAGATGACGCCGCCAGCATCTCATCAATCAGTACTCCAGAAAGTGAAGATGAAAGTATACCAACAGCTTCTGAGGCATTCACTTGTTTAGATACTGCCTTGCGATGGTTTGAAGCCCAAGATGAAAGTGACCAGTTTCAGATATATGTAATGAAAAAAGTACGTGACTTAGCTGCTCGTAAGTGTGTAGGCTTGCTTAGACAGACCAAAATAAAGGATGTTTTTAAACGTTAATTTTGTATACTGTGTGTGTGGTTCACGCAAAATGCATATGTAATATGTATATATTTTTGTTTAATAAACTGTGCCACATACTATATATTCCTACTGAAGTTGCCTTTGTATGTTACTTTGTAATACTAAAAGAGATGCCTGTTTTTATGAATAAATTTACTGTACAGAACTTCTTTTTGGCAAATAAACTTGTACAGTTCGATTATACGAACAAACCAGTTTTCTGAACACCCATGTCCCCCAATTACTTCAGATAATTGATGCTCTACTGTATTTCCATGCTTGATGATTTTTGTTGTGCCCAATGTCCGTGTAACAAAAATCAAAGAATATTGTGTGTATATTATTCATCATTTTTATAAATTATGTAGCCTTCCACTTACTTAACGTGAACACATTCTTTTAGATAAACACTCAGACTATGTATATTATGTTTACATGTACAATATGTCAGATATTTTTAAAATTTTGGCACGAGTTGGTACCTTTTTTTTTTTTTCTTTTTTGTCAAGCCTCCGTCTTCCTCGACAATTTTTATCACCCGTGCTTCCCTTCACTAAGAAACTGACTATTCCTCAATGTCTTGGCATGTATCCTATCTTACCTATTCCTATTCCGGACAACTGAGGCGGTACTACATCCACTTGTAAGGATCCCATATTACACAACAACATTCCAGAACAGAACAAGTATAGTGCGAACAGTATTTTTAGTGGATCTGATGCATCTTCCCAGTGTTCTGCCAATAAAACACAGTCTGCTTTGCCTTTCCACAACATTTCATATGTAACAGTTTCAATCTCATACTTTGGGATTATAATTACTAACAAAATCTTTTCTAAACTTTTTCTTGCTTTCATACTTAAAGTCAACACAATAATTCATTTGTAAAGTAAGCAGATGTCTGAAGATGTTTTATACACAGCAGCTTAATTCTTTAACCCACTGACTGCTATAGACAATGCTGAGGGCATACTTAAACACAGCCCCTGGGTCTTCCCTCAGTGCTGATTACATATATACACTCCTGGAAATGGAAAAAAGAACACATTGACACCGGTGTGTCAGACCCACCATACTTGCTCCGGACACTGCGAGAGGGCTCTACAAGCAATGATCACACGCACGGCACAGCGGACACACCAGGAACCGCGGTGTTGGCCGTAGAATGGCGCTAGCTGCGCAGCATTTGTGCACCGCCGCCGTCAGTGTCAGCCAGTTTGCCATGGCATACGGAGCTCCATCGCAGTCTTTAACACTGGTAGCATGCCGCGACAGCGTGGACGTGAACCGTATGTGCAGTTGACGGACTTTGAGCGAGGGCGTATAGTGGGCATGCGGGAGGCCGGGTGGACGTACTGCCGAATTGCTCAACACGTGGGGCGTGAGGTCTCCACAGTACATCGATGTTGTCGCCAGTGGTCGGCGGAAGGTGCACGTGCCCGTCGACCTGGGACCGGACCGCAGCGACGCACGGATGCACGCCAAGACCGTATGATCCTACGCAGTGCCGTAGGGGAGCGCACCGCCACTTCCCAGCAAATTAGGGACACTGTTGCTCCTGGGGTATCGGCGAGGACCATTCGCAACCGTCTCCATGAAGCTGGGCTACGGTCCCGCACACCGTTAGGCCGTCTTCCGCTCACGCCCCAACATCGTGCAGCCCGCCTCCAGTGGTGTTGCGACAGGCGTGAACGGAGGGACGAATGGAGACGTGTCGTCTTCAGCGATGAGAGTCGCTTCTGCCTTGGTGCCAATGATGGTCGTATGCGTGTTTGGCGCCGTGCAGGTGAGCGCCACAATCAGGACTGCATACGACCGAGGCACACAGGGCCAACACCCGGTATCATGGTGTGGGGAGCGATCTCCTACACTGGCCGTACACCACTGGTGATCGTCGAGGGGACACTGAATAGTGCACGGTACATCCAAACCGTCATCGAACCCATCGTTCTACCATTCCTAGACCGGCAAGGGAACTTGCTGTTCCAACAGGACAATGCACGTCCGCATGTATCCCGTGCCACCCAACGTGCTCTAGAAGGTGTAAGTCAACTACCCTGGCCAGCAAGATCTCCGGATCTGTCCCCCATTGAGCATGTTTGGGACTGGATGAAGCGTCGTCTCACGCGGTCTGCACGTCCAGCACGAACGCTGGTCCAACTGAGGCGCCAGGTGGAAATGGCATGGCAAGCCGTTCCACAGGACTACATCCAGCATCTCTACGATCGTCTCCATGGGAGAATAGCAGCCTGCATTGCTGCGAAAGGTGGATATACACTGTACTAGTGCCGACATTGTGCATGCTCTGTTGCCTGTGTCTATGTGCCTGTGGTTCTGTCAGTGTGATCATGTGATGTATCTGACCCCAGGAATGTGTCAATAAAGTTTCCCCTTCCTGGGACAATGAATTCACGGTGTTCTTATTTCAATTTCCAGGAGTGTACATGTCCCATTCAGTCAACACTCTCACTGCTGCGAACGAGTTACTTCCATAAGTAAATGAATAAAAATGTTTTTATTATTTACCATACAACATGTGCCTCTTTACTTGCTATCATTTACGGAAAAAAAATCATTCTGATATCTTTAACCATTTACAAAATATGATGGTTCTCATGACCATACAATTTGCAATGCAGAGGGATGGAAGAGGGCACATCGCAAGACATAAGAACCAGTAACTAAAGAATGAAATGAGTTATCACACTGCTCTTAATTTTCAATAAAATTTCAATATCTTATCTATGTTTCATACACAGAAAGGGATGAACTAAAATCAACCTTTTGCAGAGTTTACACAATGCATTTTTATGTCTGCAAGCTCTTAAAACATTGTGCAATGTTTTTCTTAATTTGATGCAGCACAGTAACTATGATCAATAACTAAAAGAAAATCAGACCTTTATTGAGTGAAGGTATCAGACTGTAACATGTGCAAAAATCAATTTTTTTCACCAAATAAGTTTTCTTAAAATCAGATGATAAATATTTCACAGCAACTGGAACACTACCTCTCAGCATAGTTATCAGCATTCTGCAAGCAGTAGAGCAACAAAAAAGCATTGCTCAGCACGGAATGCTGAGAGCATGTCTGTAGTAGTCTAAAGTTTAAATAATCAGTGTTTATTGGTTGGCCAATGGTCTTGTCACAGTGGCAACACCGGTTCCCGTCACATCACCAAAGTTAAGCGTTGTCGGGCTTGGCTAGAACTCTGATGGGTGAACATCGGGTCTACCAAGCACTGTTGGCAAGAGGGATGCACTCAGCCCTTGTGAGGCAAACTGAGGAGCTACTCGACTGAGAAGTTGCTTGACTGATTAATTGAAAGGCAGTATGGGACCAAACAGCAAGGTCATCAATCCCACAATTCCAAAGATAATTGCAGAAGGGAGAGGGTCCGCTAAGAGTGGACAGGTCCAGTTAGAGGAGTCAAGACTATAAAACCAGGGTAGAAGGCATAGAAGAATTAGGCCAAATATAAAAGTGGAAAAGATAGAGGGGTAAAAGAGCTGTCTTTCCATGGGGGAGTGATCATGGGGTTCCGGATTGAGAAAGCTCTAAGAGAGACCCCAACCACAACCACCCTGCCCCTGCTCCAGGAGTAAAGGAAAACCTTATATCTGCAAACAAAAAACCACTTTCACAGAGGAAACTGAGGATCAGTTCAACCATCCGTGAATTGTCTGCTAATATTAAAATTAAGGAATCTGGAAGACTATACTTAGTACAAAGGGCCAAAAGAAGGGGAAATTCCACCAATATATGAGATACTGTCAGTCTGGCTCCACAACCACATTGTGGAGGTGGTTCATAATGCAAGAGGAAACATTGTGTGAGCCTGTTATGACCAAGGCATAGAAGGTGTTAAGACATGGACTCCTCGTGAGAGGAGCGGAAGGAAAAGCGCCAAACCGCAGTTAACTTCTTGAGTGTGCAGAGTTTATTACTGTAAGCAGTAGCACACCAGATGTCATTCCACTGTTGGGCAAAGACACATTTGACATAGATCCGCATATCAGCTTTCTCTAGACAAATGGTCAACCAGTTCATTCGCTAGAATGCCCACATGACTTGGGACCCAGAGAAAGATAACTGAGCTGGCGGCACAGCCAAGGGCACAGAGAAGGTCATGGATAACAGAGACAAAAGGGTGACAAGAGTAGCATCATTCGATAGCCTGCAAGCTGCTCGTTGAGTCGGTACAAATTAAAACACTGTGGAGGGAGGCCTGAGAAACAAACTGTAAGGCTTTGTGAATGGCTAGGAGCTCTGCTGTGAACATGCTACATAATCACAGCAATAAATGGTTATCTAAGCAAGTAGGAGATGTGAAAGCCTATCCCGCCTTACCTATTGTTTTAGAACCATCAGTCTAGAAGATGGTGGCATCCTGGAACTCTGTAAGGATGGCAAGTACAAGATGCCAGAAAACTGTAAGAGTGATGGAGACCTTAGGGCCCTGGAATATGTTGGTCCTAATCTGTGGTCAAGGCACCATAGAAGGAGGTGTGTGGGAGGAAATGAACAGGGCATATACAAGGAAGTGGATATGGAGAACCCAACAAAGGGAAGTGAGATGCATTCCAACCGGTAATCCCACCCATGGGCGGTTATGAGGATGGAGACATACCTTGTTTGCAATTGCGTATGAAACCAGGAGTTGGATCCATTGTATTTGCAGAGAATGAATCCCCGCTTCTGTGAAGAGACTGTCAATGGAACTAGTGTGAAAGGCACCAATATCCAGATGCACCTCACAATGATGAACAGGGTCAAGTAGTTTCAGAGTGGAAGGAGTCGCTGAGCCATAACCTGGCTACCATAATCTAGTCTGGACAAAAACAGAGCATGGTAAAGGTGGAGAAGAGTAGCACAGTCTGCACCCCAAAATGTGCAGGCCAGGAGGCGGAGAGCATTAAGCTTCTGCATGCATGTAGTCTTCAGGTGGTGAACATGGGGCAGCCAAGTCAGCTTTTTATCAAAATAACGCCCAAGGAATGGGACTGTGCTACAACATCTAGGAGCTGGTTGCCTAAATAAAGTTCTGGATCAGGGTGTATTGTGTGTCAATGACAAAAATGCATAACCCGTGTTTTGGAAGGAGAAAACTGGAAGCCATGGGAGATGTCCATGCAGAGACCTGTCTGATGGCACCTTGGAGCCGGTGCTCAGCAAATGCTGCCAATTGGGAGCAGCACCAGATGCAAAAATCACTGACATACAGCACCACAGTAGCCAGTGGCCCAACAGAGGTTACAAGCCCATTGATGGCTATGAGGAAGACTGTGACACTCAACACTGCCCCTGTGGTGTGCCATTCTCTGAATCCAAGGGGTACTGAGTGACGAGCCAGTGAGATAAAAACTCTTGGGTAAAAATCAGAAGGGGACCATGAACACCCCAGTCATGGAGGGTAACTAAAATGTGATAGTGCTAAGCCGTGACATATGCCTTATCTAGGTCAACGACGACCATGACAAAGTACCATTGGTTAGCAAAAGTCTGTTGGATTGCTGTTTCCAATCTGAATAAATGGTCTATTGGAGAATGTCCTTCCCGGAAGCCAGACTGATGCGGGGGCAAAAGGCCCTGAGATTAAAGAATCCATCATAATTGGAAGCAACCATCCTCTCAAGAATTTACAAAGTACTTTCGTCAGGCTAATTGGGCAGTAGATGTCTAGGGACATTGGGTTCTTCCCAGGCTTAAGGACTGGGATAACTATACTGTTTCATCATTGCGAGGGGAAGGCAGCCATAAGCCAAATGTGGTTGAAGACCTTGTGTAGATTTTGCCATTCGGTAATGTCCAAATGTTGGCCATCTGACGGAATCCGGGCCTGTGGTCGTGTCATGTGAAGAGGTAAGAGCCTGCAATAATTCCCATACAGTGAAGGGTTCATTACAGAATCATCTTGGTGGAGGTGTAACAGAGGGGGTCTATTCAACTCAGTGTTTCTGCTGGAGAAAGGTAGCAGGATAGGAGGAGGATGCTGATGTTGTCATGAAGTGTGTGGTCAAGTGTTCTGCAAGGGCCAATGGATCAGTACACAGAGCATCCTGGACAGTTGACCAGTTGTAGAGACATATGTCTCAAGGAGGAAACATAGTGCTCCTAGCATTCCTTTTTACTCCGCTTAATAAGGTAGCGAGCCTTAGCATGGAGATGCTTGAAAGTGAATAGATTGGTCTCTGAAAGTTGTCGTTTAAATCGCTGCAATGCCACTTGGTGGTGCTGGATAGAAACTGCCACATCCTTGGTCCATCACAGTACTGGTTGATGACAATGGGGACCTGGGGATAGAGGGATAGCAGTGCTACGGGCATAAAGAAGAGCAGCAGAGACGTCTTGCATGACCACATCAATGTAATATGAGAAGGAAGTGTCGAAGTGCACAGCAGACATATACAAAGGCCAACTGGCTCTGCAGAATGCCCAGCATGGGGGTCTGGTGTGGCAGGAAATTGCAGAATCATGGAAAAGTGGTCACTGTCACAAAGATCATCATGTTGTGACCAATGTATGGAAGCCACGAGAGCAGGTGAGGAGATGGTGAGACCAGTGGCAGAAAAGGTGCCCTGTGCAACACTGAAGAGGGTAGGGGAACCATCAATGAGGAGACAGTCTGACACAGTCTGAGGAGACAAAGTCTGTAATAAGTTGGTCAATAAGAAGACCCCTACTCGTCAAGGTTGCACTCCCCCACAGGGGATGGTGCACATTAAAGTCCCTGAGCAGGAGGTACAATCATGGGAGTTTATGTATTAAGGCAGGTAGATCAACATGAAGAAGTGGTCTACCAAGAGGTAGGTAGACATCAAAAATGGTAATGGCTGGGATCATTCGCACTCTTACAGCTATTGATTCTAGGTTGGTGTGAGAGGGCTCCAGTCACTAATGACATCAGTGTGCACCAAAGTTCAAACTTCTCCAGACACTATCCCAGGGCCAGGACGATTGTTACACAATGCTCGATAATCATGAAATATGGAGAGTGGTCATCACGGAATTGCATTTCCTGAAGAGCAAGACAGAATGCAGAATAAGAGAAAATGAGTTGTTTAATTTCTGGTAGGTGACAGTAATATCCATTGCAATTCCACTGGATTATCCTGTGGTTAGAGCCCAGGTAGACATATAGAAGCTGACGGAAGGTCATGTCACCGAGTTAGTGGTTGTCACTGATGAGGATTGTGTGACTTGCGTAAAAACTGGGTCTGATTTATGATGAGGATGAGTATGAGGAGGAGGAGGAGAATGGTTGGTTGGTTGGTTGGTTTAAAAGAGGAGGGGGGGGGGGGGGGGGAAGACCAAACAGCGAGGTCATCATCGGTCCCTTGTTACCGGTAAAATAATTATACAAGGGAAAGAAGAAAAAGGAGACTTATGTCACAATAATAAATAACAGAAGAAAGGAAGAACCAGAAGAATGACAGGAGGACACCCAACACTATTATGGACAAAACAGGAAAAGAAAACCACAGAGAGAAGCAAGAAACAGGAAGAACAGGTGAAAACAAGAGAGCAGATGACTGCGGCTGGCTGACCACGAGAATAAAAAGGAAAAGCCAGCCACTCTGCGACACATTAAAACATCCACCCTAAAAGCATTAGAGTGGAGAACAACACAACAGGACAAAGGACAGGTGCAAAACATTTATATACGGTAGAATGATAAAGCACACCGTCACATATAAAACGTAAAACTAAATTAGCCGATGAGGCGTTGTCAGCTAAAATTAATGGCAACACGTCTGGTAACTGAAGAGTCTGTCACACGGCAGCCAAAGGAGGACAGCTCACCAAGATATCGGCCACTTTCAGCCGGGCATCACATCGACACTGATGTGGGTCATCACAGCGCAGTAGGTAGCCATGTGTAACCCAAGCGAGGCCAATGTGGAGCCAACGGAGAACCACAGAGTCCCTGCAACAGACGCGCATGGAGGACTGCCACACGTTCGTAGTCTCCTTAGTGGCACGCAGTTTGTTTCAAGTGTTGAGGTTATGCCATTTTCTCTTCCAAAGCTGCAAAATCTTGCGCCATAGTACTGCAGGTCAGATGCAGAGAAGCTTATCTTCATAAGAGGTTTCTGCGTAACCTGTTCGGCCAGCCTGTCAGCAAGTTCATTGCATGGGATTCCAAAGAGACCTAGGGTCCAGACAAACACCACTGAATGACTGGACCTTTCCAGGGCATAGATGGGACTCCTGGATGGTCGCTACCATAGGATGATGAGGGTAGCACTGGTCGATAGCTTGTAAGCTGCTCAAAGAGTCAGTACACAGAAGAAACGACTCCCCAGGGCATGAATGGATGTGCTCAAGGGCACAAGATATAGTCACCAGCTCAGCAGTGATAACACTGCAGTCATTAAGCAAGGAATGCTTTTCAATATGTCCTCCGTGGACATACGCGAAGCTGACATGAGCATAAAACATTGAGCCTTCAGTGTAAACCACTTCGTGGCCTCAGTACATGTCGAGAATCAAAGGGGAGTGGCAGTAGAGAGCCGCGGGGTTACCTCAGTCCTTAGGGCCATGTGAAAGGTCTAGGAGAAGCCACGGCCTAGGCATACACCATGGAGGTGTACATGAATGGACATCAAGTATAGGTGGTAAAGGCAAGGACTCCAGTTCGGAAAGAAGGGACTGGACACGAACTGCAATTGGAAGCCCTGACCTGGGTCGCTGATGTGGGAGACGAAGTGGCATGGGTGAGAAAAGGAGATGGTGACTGGGATGCACAGGATAACTACGAACGTGTGCAACACAACTGGCCAGCAGCTGTGCATGCACAATTTGCAAAGGAGAGACTCTGGCCTCCACAAGGACGCTGGTAACTGGACTGGTCCTGAAAGCTCCTGTCGCTAGGCGAACGCCACAGTGGTGCACTGGATTGAGTAAACGCAATGCTGAGGGTGCTGCTGAACCATAAACCAGACTCCCATAGTCAAGGCAGGATTGAACAAGGGCTCTACAGAGCTGCAGCAGCATAGGGCGATCTGCACCCCAGTTGGTGTTGCTCAGGCAGCGGAGGGCACTGAGGTGCTGCCAACACTTCCACTTAAGCTGACGAAGGTGAGAAAGCCATGTCAATTGGGCATCGAAAACCAGTCCTAAGAATCCATATGTCTCCACTACAGTGACTGGATCGTCATTTAGGTGAAGTTCTGGTTCTGGATGAAAGGTATGACACTGACAGAAGTGCATAACACACGACTTTGTGGCTGAAAACTGAAAACCGTGAGCTACACCCTATGACTGCGCCTTGTGGATGGCTCCTTGTAGGTGCCGCTCAGCAACACCAGTACTGGTAGAGCAGTACGAAATGCAAAAGTCATCTGCATACAGACAAGGTGAGACGGATGGCCCTACAGCTGCTGCTAGTCCATTAATGACCACTAAAAATAGACACTCAATACAGAGCCCTGCGGGACCTTATTCTCCTAGATATAGAGGGGGGGGGGGGGGGGGGGAGACGGAGACTATGGGAGGCACCAACTTGGACATGGAAAGTACGAAGTGACAGGAAATTTTGGATAAAAATCTGGAGCAGCCCTCAGTGACCTCATTCATACAATGTGGCAAGTATATAATGTTGCCAGGTGGTGTCATACGCTTTTCGTAAATCAAAAAAGACGGCAACCAGGTGTTTCTGTTTGTAAAAGGCTGTTTGGATGGCAGACTCAAGGGACACAAGATTATCAGTGGTAGAGCGACCCTGTTGGAAGCTGCCCTGACGTGGAGCCAGTAGGCCACGTGACTCCACGACCCAACCCAACCACCAACACACCATACATTCCAGCAGCTTACAAAGAACGTTTGTGAGGCTGAGGGGCCAATAGCTATCCACATCAAGTGGGTTTTTACTGGGTTTGAGCACTGGAATGATGGTGCTCTCCCGCCACTGCGATGGAAAGACACCATCGCACCAGATACGGTTGAAGATGATGATGAGATGTCCCTTGTAGTCAGATAAGAGATGTTTAATCATCTGACTGTGGATCCAATCTGGCTCAAGAGCTGTATCGGGGCAGTGTGAAAGGGCTTGAGAAGCCCCCACTCTGTAAATGGGGCGTTATAGGATTCATTGTGGCATGTAGTGAATGAGAGGACTTTCCCTTCCAGACGCCATTTGCATTGGAGAATTACGCCCAGCCTTTCCCACTATCAGAGGCTCGAGCATAGTGCTGAGCAAAGTGTTCGGCACCATTATGTTATCACCAGGAACACCTGTTGGGGTCTGGTACCCGAAAAAACGTTTGATCTTTGCCCAGACTTGGGAAGGTGACATATGGCACCAAATGGTTGAGATGTATCTTTCTCAACACTCCTGCTTCTGTAGTTTGATAAGTTGGTGAACGTGAGCACGGAGCCTTTTAAAGGCTATGAGGTGCTTCAGAGAAGAGTGTCACTTATGCCATTGTAGAGCTTGCCGATGCTCCTTAATTGCTTCAGTGACTTCCAGCATCAACCAAGGGAATGCCTTTTACCGGGGGCACCCTATAGAGTGAGGGATTGTGTTTTCTACCACAGAAACAATTGTTGCGGTCACCTGCTCAACCATCACATCGATGTTACCATGTGGTGGAGATTCAGCGGTAACAGCAGAGGTGAAAGTTTCCCAGTCCACCTTGATTAAAGCCCATCTGGGCAGGCGTCCGTGGGCCTGACACTGGGGCAGTGACAGGAAGATGGGGAAGTGGTCACTACCACACAGGTCATCATGTGCTCTCCAGTGGATAGATGGGAGAAGTCCTGAGCTGCAAATGGATAAATCAATGGCCGAGTAATTACCATGAATCACACTGAAATGTGTGGTGGCTTCAGTATTTAAGAGGCAGAGGTTGAACTGAGACAGTAAAGTTTCGATACCTCTGCCTCGGCCAGTAAGCACAGTGCTACACCACAAGGAGTTACGAGTGTTAAAATCTCCCGAAAGTAGGATAGGTTTAGGGAGTTGATCAATCAGTGCAGCTAATACATTCAGGGATACTGCACCATCTGGAGGAAAATATACATTGCAGACAGTTATTTCCTGTATCGTCCTTATTCTAACAGCCACAGCTTCAAGAGGGGTTTGAAGAGGCAAAGCTTCACTACAGACTGGGTTTAGGACAATAATGCAAACTCCACCAGACACTTGATTACAGTCACTACAGTTCCTGTAGTATACCTTATAGCCACAGATGGCAGGGGTCTGCGTTGCCGGGAACCAGGTTTCCTGGAGGGCAATGCAGAAGGCAGGTGTAAAGCTTAACAATTGCCGTAGCTCAGCCAGGCCATGGAAAAAACCATTACAATTCCACTGGAGGATGACATCACTATGACACTGGGAAGGCATGGAACATTCAATGGTGCCATTTACGCCTCCTGGTCACCTGCTGCCACTGACATTTTGCCTGAGCAGTCTATATCTATCATGTCTGAGGGTCTGGCGATGTATAGGTCCTCAGCGGACGCCAGATTCTCCACCTCACCCGCAGACACACAGCTTGTGGGTAGCATTGGTGTGGGTGCCATCTCAATTCCCTTGGTCTTGGGGACCTTCTTTTTGGCTTTCCCTCCCTGCTCCTTGGGTTTCCCAGGTTGGGAGGACTTCAATGATTCTGTCTCCGGAACTGAGGATGAGTGTGAAGCCCTACGACCAGCTGCTTATGGGCTCTTCAGCCACTCGTGGTTGTCATCTTTCCCACTAGGAGAAACCTGGGAAGGGAGTGACCCAAGAGTCCCCTTCCTAGCTAGAGGAAGGAAAGAAGACTTACACTTCTCTGGCTCAGAACAGGGGACTGATATCCCCGATTGTTTGGGGAAGGGGGAGGTGGGGTTTTGCTCCCGAAGTAGGTGGTGCAGGAGCAACAGGGAAGTGCCCCCCACCATCAAGGGGGCAGTCTTCTGGTTGTGAGAGGCGACAGGAATGCGAGGAACTGATGGGGCAACAACTGTTCTCATAGGGGCGGCATAAGAGGAGGTCATACGCGCAGGGTGTAGGTGTTCTAATTTCTTCTTACCCTCAGTATAGGTCAGTCGGTCCAGGGTCTTATGTTCCACGATTTTCCTCTCTTCCTCTAAAATCCTGCAGTCAGGCGAGCAAGGTGAATGATGCTCTCCACAGTTAACACAGATCGGAGGTGGAGCACATGGAATATTGGGATGTGATAGATGTCCACAATCTTGACAGTGACGTTGGAAATACAGTGGGAAGACTTATGGCTGAACTTCCAGCACTTAAGGCACCGCATTGGGGGAGGGATATATGGCTTGACATCACAGCGGCAGACCATCACCTTCATCTCCTCGGGCAACGTGTCACCCTCGAAGGCCAAGATGAAGACAACGGTGACAATCTGATTATCCCTCAGACCCCGATGGACGTGCTGGACAAAATTAACACCTTGCCACTCTAAATTGGTGCACAGCTCATCGTCAGACTGCAAAAGAAGGTCCCAGTGGTCATCATCAGACTGCAAAAGAAGGTCCCGGTGGAATATAATACCCTGGACCATATTTAAGCTCTTATGGGGTGTCATGGTAACAGAAACATCCCCCAACTTGTCACAAGCGAGTAATGCCTGTGACTGGGCAGAGGATGCTGTTTTTATCAAAACTGACCCAGATCACATGGCAGGACACATGCTAGAGTAGTCCATGCAAATCAAATGACCATCATGTCCAGATGGTTTAGTTGTCAGAGTATCTGACTAGTAGGGAGGAGTCCTGGGTTCAAAACCCAGTCCAGCACAAATTTTCAGTTTTTCCCATTGATCTCAATTAATGCACACTCCCAGCCAGTGTCTGTAATTCATTTGTGTATTACATTCATACTTCTGGGTTTCCTACAGCTGTCATTATCAGGACTGGATGAAGAATCACCTAATTAAAAAAAAATCCTTGTGTGCCCTCCACACCTGACCTATTTTGGGAGACACTACAGTTCTGCACCCAATGGCACAAGTCCAGGAAGCTGCAGCCTAGCTTGTGGAAGAACCTATGCTCTCTTGGTTCAGTCCTTCCACTTGACTCAGAACCAAAGGGACATAATCAATTCTGGGGACAATGCTCCAAATCGTGAGCTTTGTTGAAACTTCACATGCAAGGCTGGTATTCTCAGCATTATCTGCCAGCCTAGTGGCCCAGATGACGGGGATAATTTGTTTCAATGTGCACTACAGTCTGCAGATGGTTGCACCCTGTTTCCTCAATGGCTGCCAGAAAAACCTGTACAATATGTTGAATGCAACCTCCAGGTATACACACTGAGTGCACCTGGTGTCCTTCCCTTATCCTTGCTGTCATTTCCCTAAGGGGGACCATCATTCACCGCAAGATTGAACTGCCAACGATTAATAGACACCTACACTTTTGCATTTGCCTCCTCTCGACATCATACAAAGCAAGTTTCCCCAAACAAGGTTTACTGAGCGCAGTTTCAGTTTCAGTGAAACACAGAACCTCCAACGTGTTGGTTAGGTGGATTGGTACAACACCCTCAGTCCTCCATGGTCCCCATCCACCCTGTAAAGAACAACTATGTCTACCAGTGAAATGTCACTCGCAATCAAATGGACAAGTAATGAGAGATACCATACTTTCTCCACAGGGGACAGGATCCACAGGAGAGGATAATACTTGAGATTGCTTTGGTACTGGTACCAAAGATACACGACACTCAGGAGCTCCTCAAACACTCTAATTCGTAGCAGCTGCCAATTGTTTGACAGTAGTCAGGGTGATTTCCAACTGCTTACAAATCTCAACCAACTCATTCCATCTTAGAGAACAGCATTCACTGTGGGGCTGCATTTTAGCTGGTGTGATGGAACAAATAATTTTAATCCATTGAGCCAAAAAGTTGCTAATTCCCTATAAGAACTGAAGCAAATAAACAAAACAAGATTTCTATTAAGCCAACACAAAAACCTATACTCAAAATTACTAGTTTCCTAAAACTTTGAGTTTAATAATAGTTGTTACAAGACTTGAAAACAAAATTAATTTATGACAAATGTAATTTATATGGCTACTCCTCCTTGAAAAATTAAATGTAACAATATGTTAGAATATCTGCTACAGTAAATAAATCACAAATGCTGATTTACTACAAATTACTCTTAGATTATGCACAGGACATTGATAGCTTCTGAAAATTCTCAAAAATGCACATTCATTTGCACTGATATACAATGAAATTCTGGGGTGATGTATTCTTTGACAGTAACTGTGAACCACAACCACTGATTTGCTATGAAATAAGTTATGTTACCAAAAGACTCCTACCGGTAATTTAAGAAAATAAGCATCTAAACATTCTCAAAAATAACCTGTTTATTACATTGTCCCCCCCCCCCCCCCCCAATACCATAAGTGTAACCACAAGGGAGGGGTATCTGTTGAGAGGCCAGACAAACGTGTGGTTCTGAAGAGGGGCAGCAGCCTTTTCAGTAGTTGCAGGGGCAACAGTCTGGATGATTGAATGATCTGGCCTTGTAACACTAACCTAAACAGCCTTGCTGTGCTGGTACTGTGAACGGCTGAAAGCAAGGGGAAACTACAGCCGTAATTTTTCCCGAGGTCATGCAGCTTTACTGTATGGTTAAATGATGATGGCGTCCTCTTGAGTAAAAAACTCCAGAGGTAAAATAGTCCCCCATTTGGACCTCCGAGCGGGGACTACTCAGGAGGTCGTTGTTATCAGGAGAAAGAAAACTGGCGTTCTACGGATCGGAGATTGGAATGTCAGATCCCTTAACCGGTCAGGTAAGTTAGAAAATTTAAAAATGGAAATGGATAGGTTAAAGTTAGATATTGTGGGAATTAGTGAAGTTCGGTGGCAGAAGGAACAAGACTTCTGGTCAAGTGAATATAGGGTTATAAATACAAAATCAGATAGGGGTAATGCAGGAGTAGGTTTAATAATGAATAGGAAAATAGGAATACTGGTAAGCTACTACAAACAGCATAGTGAACACATTATTGTGGCCAAGATAGATACAAAGCCCACGCCTACCACAGTAGTACAAGTTTATATGCCAACTAGCTCCGCAGATGATGAAGAGATTGATGAAATGTATGATGAGATAAAAGAACTTATTCAGATAGTGAAGGGAGACGAAAATTTAATAGTCATAGGTGACTGGAACTCTATAGTAGGAAAAGGAAGAGAAGGAAACACAGTAGGTGAATATGGAATGTGGGTAAGGAAAGAAAGAGAAAGCCGCCTGGTAGAATTTTGCACAGTGCTAATTCTTGGTTCAAGAATCATGAAAGAAGGTTGTATACATGGAAGAAGCCTGAAGATACTGGAAGGTCTCAGATAGATTATATAATGGTAAGACAGAGATTTAGGAACTAGGTTTTAAACTGTAAGACATTTCCAGGGGCAGACGTGGACTCTGCCCACAATCTATTGGTAATGAACTGTATATTAAAGCTGAAGAAACTGCAAAAAGGTGGGAATTTGAGACAGGACCTGGATAAACTGAAAGAACCAGAGGTTATAGAGAGTTTCCGGGAGAACATTAGGGAACAACTGACAAGAATGGGGTAAAGAAATACAGTATAAGAAGAATTGGCAGCTTTGAGATATGACATAGTGAAGGCAGCAAAGGATCAAGTAGGTAAAAAGACAAGGGCTAATGGGAATCCTTGGGTAACAGAAGAGATATTGAATTTAATTGATGAAAGGAGAAAATATGAAAATGCAGTAAATGAAGTAGGCAAAAAGGAATAAAAAAGTCTCAAAAATGAGAGTGACAGGAAGTACAAAATGGCAAAGCGGGAATGGCTAGAGGACAAATGTGAGGCTGTAGAGGTGCATATCACCAGGGATAAGATAGATACTGCCTACAGGACAATTAAAGAGACCTTTGGAGAAAAGAGAACCACTTGTATGAATATCAAGAGCTCAGATGGAAACCCAGTTCTAAGCAAAGAAGGGAAAGCAGAAAGGTGGAAGGAGTATATAAAGAGCCTATACAAGGGCGAGGTACTTGAGGGTGATATTATGGAAATGAAAGAGGATGTAGATGAAAATGACAAGGGCGATATGATACTGTGTGAAGAATTTGACAGAGCATTGAAAGATCTAAGTCGAAACAAGGCCGCGGAAGTAGACAACATTCTATTAGAACTACTGATGGTCTGACGAAACTCTACCATCTGATGAGTAAGATGGATGAGACAGGTGAAATACCCTTAGACATCAACAAGAATATAATAATTCCAATCCTAAAGAAAGCAGGTGTTGACGGAGGTGAAAATTACCACACTATCAGTTTAATAAGCCACGGCTGCAAAATACTAACATGAATTCTTTACAGACGAATGGAAAAACTGGTAGTAGCTGACCTTGGGCAAGGTTAGTTTGGATTCCATAAAAATGTTGGAACACGTGAGGCAATACTGACCCTATGACTTATCTTAGAAAATAGATTAAGAAAAGGCAAACCTATGTTTCTAGCATTTGTAGACTTAGAGAAAGCTTTTGACAATGTTGACTGGAATGCTCTCTTTCAAATTCTAAAGGTGGCAGGGGTAAAATACAGGGAGCGAATGGCTATTTACAATTTGTACAGAAACCAGATGGCAGTTACAAAGAGATGAGGAGCATGGAAGGGAAGCAGTGGTTGGGAAGGGAGTGAGACAGGGTTGTAGCCTCTCCCCGATGTTATTCAATCTTTATATTGAGCAAGCAGTGAAGGAAACAAAAGAAAAATTCGGAGTAGGAATTAAAATCCAGGGAGAAGAAATAAAAACTTTGAGGTTCGCTGATGACATTGTAATTCTGTCAGAGACAGCAAAGGACTTGGAAGAGCAGTTGAATGAAATGGACAGTGTCTTGAAAGGAGGGTATAAGATGAACATCAAAAAAAGCAAAACAAGGATAATGGAATGTAGTCGAATTAAGTCAGGTGATGCTGAGGGAATTAGGTTAGAAATGAGACACTTAAAGTAGTAAATGAGTATTGCTATTTGGGGAACAAAATAACTGATGATGGTTGAAGTAGAGAGGATATAAAATGTAGATTGGCAATGGCAAGGAAAGTGTTTCTGAAGAAGAGAAATCTGTTAACATCGTGTATAGATTTAAGTGTCAGGAAGTCGTTTCTGAAAGTATTTGTGTGGAGTGTAGCCATGGATGGAAGTGAAACATGGATGATAAATAGTTTAGACAAGAAGAGAATAGAAGCTTTCAAAATGTGGTGCTACAGAAGAATGCTGAAGATTAGATGGGTAGATCACATAACTAATGAGGAAGTATTGAATAGAATTAGAGAGAAGAGAAATTTGTGGCACAACTTGACTAGATGAAGGGACTGGTTGGTAGGGCATATTCTGAGGCATCAAGGGATCACCAATTTAGTATTGGAGGGCAGCGTGGAGGGTAAAAATCGTAGAGGGAGACCAAGAGACGAATACACTAAACAGATTCAGAAGGATGTAGGTTGCAGTAGGTACTGGGAGATGAAGCTTGCACAGGTTAGAGTAGCATGGAGAGCTGCATCAAACCAGTCTCTGGACTGAAGACCACAACAACAATGACAACACATTATAATACAATGACATCAGAGAATGATTGTTTTGAAGGAGAATAGGCCTACTGTGCCGTAATGTTTCTCTGTTAACATGAAAAGGGTTCTAGGAAACCGATGTTGTCCTAGCACTGAAGCATACAGAAAAATTTTGTCCACATAAAATGCAGGCTGGGGTATAAAATTATACAGTTTTCTGCTATTTCAATTTCACATAAGTAAAATACCAAAATTTTACTGACCAATAAAGTTATTTGCATGTGAGTGACATGCCCTGTCATAGCTGGGAAAAGAAGGGAACTAGCATAAAAATGCTCCAATCGGAGCACAAAACATGTGAATATGCTCCTACTAATTGAAAGACTGACGGCAAAGTGGAGTCGCTGCTGCCTCATTCTACCTTCCTCAGCACCTTTAAAAATTTTACCAAGAATTTTGATATGTGCACATTTTCACACTTTTTTATGCTCAGAGAAGGAGACAGTGGCAGTGGGAAAGAGACAGAAGAGTAAGAAACAATAAAAGATAGAGGATAATGGTTGTGACACAGAAAGAGCAAAAGGGCAATGGCAATATCAGGGTGAGAGAGAGAGAGAGACAGACAGACAGACAGTAGCAATGGAATATAGCTAACAGTAACAGAACAATGCTAGGGGAAGACTGAAGGTGACAGTGCCACTGGGAGGGAGAGAAATGGAGATGATGAAGAGGACAAGGCAGAAGTGGGTGATTAGAGAGAGAGAGAGAGAGAGAGAGAGAGAGAGAGAGAGAGACTGACTATGACCATGGCAACAAAGAAGAGAGATAGTGACAGTGACAACAGACAGCAGCAATGAAAAGGAATGAATGCCATAGCAGCATTAAGAGAGTAAGAAGATGAGGAAGATAGTGACAGTGAGAGGAGGTGCAGATGTGAAGGGGGTTACCATGTGCTTGGAGTAGCACTTGTCTTATTGTGGTCAAATGTGGTCAAGGGAAACCTTGACATTTCCACGTATTCTGAACATTAGGTCACTGTCACATCCAAATGCTCCACACATTGCACAATTCAACCAGTCAGCCCACTGGACACCTACAGTGAGGCACCTTTCAAACTCTGTCAGGTACTGACAATGCTGTCCCACACAAATTTGAAGCACCTTCATGTGCTTCAGAGTGACCACTCAACACCTGACACGGTTCACGCCCCTTATATAGTCTATGAAACACTGTGCCGATTTTACCCTGGGATGGGATAAAAATAATGTGCAGTGACGACGAAGTTACGGAATAAAGCATATGTAACTGACAGAGGATAAACACATGTCTATGTTCGTGGCAGGTAAGAGGACATTGAATCATAGTTCCTCACATTTTTTCCACCACGCTTCTGTCATTAGTGAGTGTGGTCCCTCTCTTTGACAGCCACTGCCACTGGTGGAACCACACACTGATAAGAACACTAAATATGAACAACACTACTGCACTCTGATAGTCTTTCTACATGTCACAGAGAATTTGAATTCTCTTCATTAACATATCTGCTAATGGTATGCACTTGTATTAAGTTATATCATACTTCAGGCTATTTCTTCTGGGTGCTTCACATTTTTCTTTTTACAAGCCATGAACATTAATATAAAATTAAATAATAAGGCATTCACAGCTAAGTGAAACATTTGCACCTGTACATTACACCTTGTAGCACTTCACAGTCTCAAGGGAAAAACTAGTCTGGTGTCGGAAAACACAAGGAGAGTATAACAATTTACTGAGGTTGGCAAGCATTTATATCTAATAGTACAACAATTCACTGCACTTCTTCACCTTTCCTTCACAACTCCACAACTGTGTTTCTGACGCAACATTTTAGAGGGATTTCTAACAAATTTCTCTTCCATAGCATCATTCCTGCTGGTAGGGACCATATTCACTACAGCTTAGTGTCTTCACATCAATGTGGATGTTTTTCAACCAGCTGGTTAGAAGTCTTCCTCTCTGTCTCTTTTTTTTTGACAAGGAAAAGCACTCCTTCACAACATGACAATGACATCCTGGTGATATGTGATCAATCACCTCAGCCTGAATTCTGAGGTATTTCCATATCAGGGGAACTTCTAAAAACTGATTCACTGCGCACTGTCTTTAAATAACACTACTCCTGCCTAATGCAACATGCATGTTTTTGTTTGTGCACCTTCTTTTTCCTCCCAGATCTCACTGCCACACAAAAGTACTCATCTTAAAGCTGTTTTATAAATTTTGTCTTCCATTCTTATGAACATTTTTGTATTGCTCAGAATCCCTGAAAGCATTTGCCATTTTTTTCCAACCAGATGACATTCTATAAGTAATGTCAACTCCAATTGATCCATCCTCTGATATAACTGATCTCACACATTTAAAATTTTTAGCTCTTTGAAGTGTGACATCAAATTTCCCACGTCACTGTCATAGAGTGTCAGTGAACCACTAACTTTTACGACATGGGTTATCAGTTCCTGGTCAAATACACTGCCAGAAAAAATTGTGCCATGGTTCAATACATGCATAGTAAGGAGTTTTAGGTTATTCGTCTGTTTTCCATGTTGAACAGCAAGAAGATGGTGTGCAGGAGGCCCTTCCGTGCATCCTCTGTTTTTAGTCATAAGACAGTAACTGCATGAAGTTTACACGTGAACAGTGTTTGTAAATTGATTTTTCGGCAGAACCATGCCCCAAGTATATATTCCTGTTTAACAAATTCACCCATATGAATGGCATGGACCTATGGGATGCTGGATGGATGTATTGACAGCTTGGTTGGTTGGTTGGTTGTTTGAGGTTTAAGGGACCAAACAGCAAGGTCATCAGTCCCTTGTTTCAAATATGCTCCATTCCGCTAATGGGACATCTGAGGAAAGTCAGAACAATAAAACGGAAAAAGGTAAAAACGTAAAAGGGCAGTCATGTTGTCATTGGTAAAAACAAAATGAGGGAAGTCGGCAAGAGAACAAACCCAACGCTATGCTGAAGCAGCATAGGCAAGACCACCTGTGACTTAAAAGGTGCAACTGTTAGAATGTAGAAATACGTATGGGAAAAGGAGACTAACCAGTCCTTTAAAAAAAAAAAAAAAAAAAAAAAAAAAAAAAAAAAAAAAAAAAAAGAGGTAAAAACAGAGTAAAAGGGGAAGAAAAGAGGATCTCGGTCAGGGAGGTGAATCGGGAATCTCCAAACACGGCTTACAGTGGGAGACACCCAAACACTCACCGCCCTGCTCCAACACCAGAGAGAGATTAAAAACTTTAAAACTGAGAATAAAAACCACTTTCCTGGAGGAAACCAAGAACCAGAGAGACCATCCCAGAATCGTCAGCTAACATCAAAGGTAAAGTGTGGGGGAGTCTGTACTTAGCACACAGAGCCAAAAGAAGGGGGCATTCAACCAAAATGTGGGCTACTGACTGGAAGGCTCCACAACCACAAAGTGGGGGTGGCTCATCACGCAAAAGAAAACCATAGGTCAGCCTGGTATGGCCAATGCGGAGACGACACAGTGTGGTCGAGTCCTTTCGGGAGAGGGGAAAGGAAGAACGCCATGGGCTCTGGATCAGGGTGGATCGTAGTACGGCGACAGAAGTGGACCACCCGCGATTTTAAAGGAGAGAATTGAAACCCGTGTGAGAGGGTCCATGCAGAGGCACGCCGTATAGCTACCTGGAGCTGCCGTTCTGCAGATGCCATCGAGGAGGAACTAACCCAAATGCAGAAATCATCCACATACAGGGCAGGGGCGACCAAGGGACCGACAGAGGCCACAAGTCCATCGATAGCAATGAGGAAAAGAAGGACACTCAAGACAGAACCCTGTGGGATGCCCGTCTCCTGGGTCCGTGGAGAACTAAAAGCAGTCCCAACTCTAACTCTGAATGACCGATGGATCAGGAACTGGCGGATAAAAATCGGGAGTGGGCCCCGAAGACCCCACTGATGAAGGGTAAGTAAGATGTGATGGCGCCAGGCCGTGTCATAGGCCTTGCGAAGGTCAAAAAACACTGCAACCAAATGGTGGCGCTGGGAAAAAGCCTGCTGAACTGCGGATTCCAAGCGAAGTAAATGATCGATTGGAGACCGTCCCTCTCGAAAGCCACACTGGTAAGGGGACAATAGATCCCGAGATTCGAGGAACCAAGTGAGCCGATGGGCTACCATCCATTCAAGTAACTTACCAACAACATTGGTCAAACTAATTGGCCGATAGCTGTCAACAGATAGGGGGTTCTTACCAGGCTTAAGGACAGGAACCACAATGCTATCCCTCCACTGAGAAGGGAAGTCACCCTGGAGCCAGATACGGTTAAACACCCGAAGAAGATGTTGTCGTTGTGGAGCACTGAGATGTTGAAGCAGTTGGTTATGAATGGAATCTGGGCCAGGGGCCGTATCATGAGAAGAAGATAGAGCAAAAAGAAATTCCCATTCAGTAAAAGGTTCGTTGTAAGATTCTGACTCACAAGGGGTGAAACATAAGGTGGAAGCTTCAGCCTGCTGTTTTTGGTGAAGGAAAGCAGCTGGATAGGAGGCTGACGCTGATGCCACTGCAAAATTGGTCGCAAGATGTTCTGCAAGAACTAATGGGTCCGTACAAATGCCATCTGGGAGGTGAAGGCCTGGGAGGGTGGACTGCCGATGGCAACCTTGGACAGAGCAAAGTGTAGCCCATACCCGTGACAGAGGGACAGTAAAACCAAGGGAAGAAACGAATTGTTCCCAACATATCCGCTTGCTCTGTTTGATTAAATAACGGGCTTTAGCGCAGAGGCGTTTAAAGGTAGTAAGGCTGGCTACGGATGGGTGCCTCTTAAAGTGTTGCAAAGCTCGACAGCGATCACGGGTGGCAATGGCAATGGCCGTACTCCACCATGGGACTTGCCGGCGACGAAATGGTCCAGATGAGCGCGGGACAGCAAGGCTAGCAGCGCGAACAATCGCGTCAGACACGTCACGTAGGACATCATCAATAAAACCCGACAAAGAGGGAGAAAACACGACCTGTGCAGTGTATAGAGGCCAATCGGCATGTTGGAAAGACCAACGAGGTAATCTGTCCATCGGGGAGCGGGAAGGGAGCGTGATAATCAATGGGAAATTGTCACTATCACAAAGGTCGTCGTGTGGCGACCAGTGTAATGAAGGGAGGAGAGAGGGAGAAGAAAGAGAAAGATCAATGGCAGAAAAGGTACCATGACCGGCACTGAAATGAGTAGGGGAGCCATCATTAAGAAGGCACAGGTCGTGGTCTGCAATAAATTGGTCTATAAGGAGACCTCGTCTAGATGGAAAGGCACTGCCCCTCAATGGATGATGAGCATTAAAATCTCCAAGGAGGAGGAAGGGAGGAGGAAGTTGCTGAAGAAGGGCAGTTAAGGCAGCAGGTGTAAGAGTCCTGTCAGGAGGGAGATAAAGATTGCAAACTGTGACCGCAGAGTCTAAGTGGACCCTAACAGCAACCGCTTCCAATGTAGTTTGAAGAGGAATCCACGTGCTAGCAATGTCTGTACGGACCAACGTACAAACGCCACCAGAAGCCCGATTTCGACAGAAAACACGGAACCCACGGAGGGTCGGTGAGTGAGCGTCAGTAAAATGAGATTCCTGGAGAACCACACAAGCTGCAGAGTAGGACGAAAGAAGGGATTTCAATTCCGGAAGGTGACGATAGTATCCATTACAATTCCATTGGAGAACCACAGAACGATGGTTTAAATGGGGGCTGAACACGCTAAATCCAGTCATACCACCGGGTCTCCACCCGTCACTGACAAGGAGGGGGCGACATCCATGAACGACAGGTCAGAATCCGGTTGTGAAGTCGGGGAAGGGACCTCCGGTGACACCAGAGGCTCTTTGTCCCGGGACTTATGTTTCTTATTCTTTTCAGGCTGAGATCGAGGAGGGCTATGAGGCATAAAGGAGCCAGCTGCAGCAAGATCAGGAACAGAAAGAGACCGGGCGACCTGGAGGCCGACAGACCACGGTTCTCGTGGTCGTCGCGCAGCAGCAGACCTTTGGCCTGGAAGGTGCCGGGAAGGGGCATCCCGGGAGAGGCGCCCTTGACCGGCAGACGCCGAAGGAGTGGGACTCTTCTCCGGCTTGGGAGGGGGAGCAGCGCCCAGAGGAGAAGGTGTGGGAGCCGCAGGGGAGGGGGGGGAGGAGAGGGGTCCGCGATGGGCCTCTGTGTAGGTTAAACGATCGAGGGACTTACACTCCTGTATCTTTTTTTTCCTTCTTATATACTGGGCAATCTGGTGAACGTGGAGATAACTACCATGACAATTTACACACACAGGAGGGGGAACACAGGGACTCCCCTCATGGAGTGGACGTCCACAGTCACCACAGAGAGGGGCCTGTGAACAGCGGGAAGACATGTGTCCAAAACGCAAGCACTTAAAACACCTCATAGGAGGTGGGATGTACGGCTTCACATCACAGCGATAGATCATAATCTTAACTATCTCAGGGAGGGTATCCCCTTCGAAGGCCAGGATAAAGGCACCAGTATCAATACGATTGTCTTTAGGACCCTTCTGAACACGCCGAACAAAGTGAACACCCCGCCGTCCGAGATTGTCCCGAAGTTCCTCATCAGTTTGAAGGATGAGGTCCCTGTGAAAAATCACACCTTGTACCATATTTAGAGACTGGTGGGGGGTAATGGACACAGGAATTGTGCCAAGATGGGTACAGGCACGAAGGGCCGCAGATTGGGCAGCTGAAGCAGTTTTTATCAGCAACGAACCTGACCGCATCTTGCTCAGGGAGTCCACTTTGCCAAACTTGTCTTCAATGTGTTCCACAAAGAATAAAGGTTTGGTATTGGTGAAAGTATCTCCGTGAGTCCTGGTGCAAACTAGATAACGGGGGAAGGTTTTGCCCCTAACCGACGGGCCTGACCCTCTTCCCAGGGGGTAGCCATGGAAGGGAAGGCCGAAGGGGCAAGAGAAGCAGCACTCGAGGAATCAGTTCCACGCAGAGAGATGGCCGCAGAAGAACGGCCAGAGTTCTGGACCCGTATGCATTTCATTTGCATAGCGTCCGCCCTGATACCACCCACTCCGATCAGGGGCTCTCCTCACGGGCGCCACCCAGCCACAGCAAGGGCCGTCTGGCACGGCGGCCATTGCCGGGAATTCCGATGCTCCTGGATGATGAGCAATCACTCCAAGGTATGCATGAGGTGGTCACAGCTCAGGTATCAGAAGTGTGATCCCTGTGTGTTCGGGGGCTCAACCAAAAGGGTACATAGCGACCCCACCACATGGGCTGGCTACTGTGCTGGCTATGCACCCTAGTATCAGACAACGACATGAAAGAAAAGGTGGAATGTACTAGGAGGGCGCACGTCGGAGACACTAGGTAAGGTGCTCTTCCCCAAATGGCTCACATTATGGAGGAGAAATTTTGTAATGGAGGTCAAACCCCAGAGGGGGACCAAGGAATGCCAAAAGGAGGAGATGATTATGCAACAAAGCCGAATTGGAAAACCAACAGAACCAGGAGGATAGCAGGGGCCAACATAAGCAAGGACACCAAGAGAGGGAGAGGAGAGGGCGAGGGGAAAGGAGCAAGGAGGGAAAGGGAAAGGAAATGCAGCCCTGGAGAGAAAGAAGGCTGCAATGGCTCGGGGCCCCGTGCTCGCCATGCACGTATCCACAAAAGAGTTGTGGACCCCTGGGGGGTTTTGACAGCTTGCTGCACATGTTGGGCACAACGTATCAATGGTGTGTTGCTGTTTTCAGCAATGGTCTTTGGAACATTCTTGCACCCACAGACATGAGTCAAGATTGGAACATTGTGTGAGCAGTGGCAGCTGACCCAACATCACCCAGGGAATCTAGACCTGCTGCACCCACTGCATCACTAAGGACAACTGGGATCTGTCAGCTTGCAACAGCCCTAAGATCACATGTGACATCTGACAGTTTACTACTGACATCACAACACCTCCAAGCACTGTTATTATGGTGTCTTGAAAGAGTTGACTGGAGGGTGGAATGGTGCTCTGGTTTCTTCAGTGATGAGAGCAGATTTGTCTATATGAGAATGACGGACATACATATGTACAGCATAGACCTGGTGAGCACCCTATTTTGAAATGTGTTTGCCCACAAAACACGGGGCCCACCCACCCCAGTTTGACCATCACATTCGGTGTTTCCAATGGGTAAAGTAACTTGCATTGTTTTCATTTCACAGGTTGTTGTACCTGCAATATTGCTATTTCTTTGAGAAGAGGGTGACATGCTTTATCATCAGAACAATACATATCCACATATGACTGCTGCAATGCAACATGCTCTTTGTTGTGTAAAATAAATGGCCTGGCCAGCAAGATCATAAGATCTCTAACCAACTGAACACACACGGGACATGATGAAATGGGAAAATATTAATTCTCCGGAGTCAGCAAGATCCACAGGCAAATTACAACAGGACACCATTTGGCACCATTATGATTGTTTTTATGCTACAACACATGCCTGCTTTTCCACGAGGTGGATAACTGAGTATTGCTGCAGCTGTTGGGGCACGGGCACTCTTTACTGTGATATTTGGCATTTTATTTGCTCTTCATTTGTATCATATGATCCTACCAAGATGAACTACCTGTTACATCACTTGCCAAAATAATGTTTTTTTTTTTTTTTTTTGCAGTAATGAATGTTGTTTACAGGCTGAAACAGCCAAAAATTACATCTTTCTCAATAGCTCTACAAAACAAGGAACAATATACAACACACTTGTCAACATTACTTTAACAAATTAAATAAACAGTTAACTAAACTGTATAAATTAAAAGTGATATCACATAAACTCTTAGCCCTGCCTGCATCAATATGTAGTATCGTATGTTTCCTCCTCAGGTCTCCCACTAGAGAACTGAGTGGAACTAGCCAGTGGAAGTCCTCCTGCAGATAGGCATGTCTCCAGAAGCTAATACAATATGACTTTTGCATGTGACATTATTGAGCTTGATGATGATGGTTTGTGTGGTAGCACAATGGAAGTTGCACATCATGAACACTCTCTCTCTCTCTCTCTCTCTCTCTCTCTCTCTCTCTCTCTCTAACACACACACACACACACACACACACACACACAAATGATGTGTAAGCCGTACACTCCTTTATGTTCTTTTGAATTTCCTGGATGTTTCCAAAATGATATTTTCACTCTGCAGCGGAGAGTGTGCTGATATGAAACTTACTGACAGATTAAAATTGTGCGCTGGACCGAGACTCGAACTTGGAACCTTTGCCTTTTGCGAGCAAGTGCACTTGCCCGCAAAAGGAAAAGGTCCCGAGTTCGAGTCTCGGTCCAGCACACAGTTTTAATCCACCAGTAAGTTTCATATTCCTGGATGTTATCAGATGTGACGGCTACATCAATCATAAACATACAACAAGACTGCACAAAGTTGGTTTCTCTATCTTTGCAGTTAGATAATTCACTATAATATACAGGACTTATTGTGAGTCCCCAATGGAAAACTATATTAACATCAAAGCTCTACCATTTCTAACCAAACGGCTAAGTAAATTTCTTTCTGACAATCATAAGTACAGCCCCCCTAACCACTCAAAGCATCTCTCAGAATTCCCTGAGATTTCACTTACATTTCCAGTAAAATTCATCCCCCCTGAGAATTCCCACATGAAACTTAGCATATTTAATCCAGCCACGTACCACATTACAACATAGTAATTGGTTGGATTGAATATGCTATGTTCTAGTCAGCTCCCGTTATCGCAAGTATGAATTCATGGCTGCACCTTTGTGTACACCTATTAGTAACTTTTTACCTTTTATGGAGAAACTAAAGGGAAAAATGCGATGTCACAGTCCTGGTAACCTTGTGCAATAAAACTTTTTGGATTTCACTGTAAACCACTGTTTACTTTCTGTGCCATTTCTGCCATGCAGAGAGACACAAATGGAAGCCATTAGAAGAGGACAGACATACAAACAAATGGAGGAAGATGTTCAGAAGAGGACATGAATAGACTGCAGTTGAAAGCTATCATAAGGCAGATACACTGTAGAAGAAATAAGAAAAAAGAAGACAGATGCACTGAAGAAGAAAGAAGAGAGGATTTCATATTCCTAGTATTACATGTACAGGGTGAACCAGAAATCTGGCAAAATTTCAGAGGTGAGTTTTAAAATTTTCTTGGAGAATATAATGTTCAAACCAATTTCAGGCTTGCAGCCAGTAATCACTTAATGTTGTTGTTGTTGTTGTTGTTGTTGTTGTGGCCTTTAGTCCTGAGACTGGTTTGATGCAGCCCTCCATGCTACTCTATCCTGTGCAAGCTGCTTCATCTCGCACTACTTACTGCAACCTACATCCTTCTGAATCTGCTTAGTGTATTCATCTCTTGGTCTCCCTCTATGATTTTTACCCTCCACGCTGCCCTCCAATGCTAAATTTATGGTCCGTTGATGCTTCAGAACACGTCCTACCAACCGGTGCCCTCCTTCTTGTCAACTTGTGCCACAAACTCCTCTTCTCCCAATTCTATTCAATACCTCCTCATTAGTTATGTGATCTACCCATCTAATCTTCAGCATTCTTCTGTAGCACCACATTTCGAAAGCTTCTATTCTCTTCTTGTCCAAACTATTTATTGTCCATGTTTCACTTCCATACATGGCTACACTCCATACAAATACTTTCAGAAACGACTTCCTGACACTTAAATCTATACACGATGTTAACAGATTTCTCTTCTTCAGAAACACTTTCCTTGCCATTGCCAATCTACATTTTATATCCTCTCTACTTCAACCATCATCAGTTATTTTGTTCCCCAAATAGCAATACTCATTTACTACTTTAAGCGTCTCATTTCTAACCTAATTCCCTCAGCATCACCTGACTTAATTCGACTACATTCCATTATCCTTGTTTTGCTTTTTTGATGTTCATCTTATACCCTCCTTTCAAGACACTGTCCATTTCATTGAACTGCTCTTCCAAGTCCTTTGCTGTCTCTGACAGAATTACAATGTCATCAGCAAACCTCAAAGTTTTTATTTCTTCTCCATGGATTTTAATATGTACTCCGAAGTTTTCTTTTGTTTCCTTTACTGCTTGCTCAATATACAGATTGAATAACATCGGGGAGAGGCTACAACCCTGTCTCACTCCCTTCCCAACCACTGCTTCCCTTTCATGCTCCTCATCTCTTTGTAACTGCCATCTGGTTTCTGTACAAATTGTAAATAGCCATTCGCTCCCTGTATTTTACCCCTGCCACCTTTAGAATTTGAAAGAGTATTCCAGTCAACATTGTCAAAAGCTTTTTCTAAGTCTACAAATGCTAGAAACATAGGTTTGCCTTTCCTTAATCTTTCTTCTAAAATAAGTCATAAGGGCAGTACTGCCTCATGTGATCCAACATTTCTACGGAATCCAAACTGATCTTCCCCGAGGACAGCTTCTAGCAGTTTTTCCATTGATCTGTAAAGAATTCGCATTAGTATTTTACAGCTGTGACTTATTAAACTGTTAGTTTGGTAATTTTCACACCTGTCAACACCTGCTTGCTTTGGGATTGGAATTATTATATTCTTCTTGATGTCTGAGGGTATTTCGCCTGCCTCATACATCTTGCTCACCAGATGGTAGAGTTTTGTCAGGACTGGCTCTCCCTAATGGAATGTTGTCCACTCCCGGGGCCTTGTTTCGACTCAGGTCTTTCAGTGCTCTGTCAAACTCTTCATGCAGTATCGTATCTCCCATTTCATCTTCATCTACATCCTCTTCCATTTCCATAATCAATATAAGTACATCGCCCTTGTATAGACCCTCTATATACTCCTTCCCCCTTCTGCTTTCCCTTTTTTCTTAGAACTGGGTTTCCATCTGAAATCTTGATATTCATACAAGTGGTTCTCTTTCTCTAAAGGTCTCTTTAATTTTCCTGTAGGTAGTATCTATCTTACCCCTAGTGAGATAAGCCTCTACTTCCTTACATTTGTCCTCTAGCCATCCCTGCTTAGCCATTTTACACTTCCTGTCGACCTCATTTTTGAGACGTTTGTATTCCTTTTTACCTGCTTCATTTATTGCATTTTTATATTTTCTCCTTTCATCAATTAAATTCAATATTGCTTCTGTTACCCAAGGACTTCTACTAGCCCTTGTCTTTTTACCTACTTGATCCTCTGCTGCCCTCACTACTTCATCCCTCAGAGCTACCCATTCTTCTTCTAATGTATTTCTTTCCCCCATTCCTGTTAACTGTTCCCTTATTTTCTCCCTGAAACTCTGTTCAACCTCTGGTTCTTTCAGTTTATTCAGGTCCCATCTCCTTAAATTCCCACCTTCTTGCAGTTTCTTCAGTTTTAATCTACAGTTCATAACCAATAGATTGTGGTCAGAGTCCACATCTGCCCCTGGAAATGTCTTACAATTTAAAACCTGGTTCCTAAATCTCTGTCTTACCATTATATACTCTATCTGATACCTTTTAGTATCTGCAGGATCCTTCCATGTATACAAACTTCTTTTATGATTCTTGAACCAAGTGTTAGCTATGATCAAGTTATGCTCTGTTCAAAATTCTACCAGATGGCTTCCTCTTTCATTTATTACCCCCTGTCCATATTCACCTACTATGTTTCCTTCTGTCCCTTTTCCTACTCTCGAATTCCAGTCACCCATGACTATTAAATTTTCGTCTCCCTTCACTACCTGAATAATTTCTTTTATCTCATCATACATTTCATCAATTCCTTCATCATCTGCAGAGCTAGTTGGCATATAAACTTGTACTACTGTAGTAGGCATGGGCTTCGTGTCTATCTTTGCCACAACAAGGAGTTCACTATGCTGTTTGTAGTAGCTTACCCGTGATCCTATTTTTTTTATTCATTATTAAACCTACTCCTGCATTACCCCTATTTGATTTTGTATTTATAACCCTGTATTCACCTGGCCAGAAGTCTTGTTCCTCCTGCCACTGAACTTCACTAATTCCCACTATATCTAACTTCAACCTATCCATTTCCCTTTTTAAATTTTCTAATCTACCTGCCTGATTAAGGGATCTGACATTCCAATCTCCGATCCGTAGAACGCCAGTTTTCTTTCTCCTGATAATGACACCCTCCTGAGTAGTCCCCGCCTGGAGATCCGAATGGGGGACTATTTTACCTCTGGAATATTTTACCCAAGAAGACGCCATCATCATTTAACCATACAGTAAAGCTGCATGCCCTCGGGAAAAATTACGGTTGTACTTTCCCCTTGCTTTCAGCTGTTCGCAGTACCAGCACAGCACAGCACAGCAAGGCCGTTTTGGTTAGTGTTACAAGGCCAGATCAGTCAATCATCCAGACTGTTGCCCCTGTTTGTCTGGCCTCTGAACAGATACCCCTCCATTGTGGTTGCACCTACGGTACGGCCATGTGTATCGCTGAGGCACGCAAGCCTCCCCACCAATATTTCAACTGGACACCTGCCAGTCATCTTCGGCTGAACTATCGAAAGATGACTGGCTGCAAGCCCGAAATTTGTTTGAACAAACTTTCAGAAGTTGTGAGATCTTAGTATCTCCTAGGCATAGCCAACATTCAGTTAACTTCTGGGAACACAGTCTGATATGGTCAAAAGTCACCTATATTTCAGCTGGCACACACCATGCCATTTTCAAGGTATAACTGAACCACAGCATGTAAGGATGTGTAATGTGATGTAAAACCTCTGTTACACGCACACACACACACACACACACACACACACACACACACACGAGTCAACACTAGTGTCCTCACACAAAGCAAAGACAGTGAAATTAATAATCAATGTGGTAGCGAGGAGAGCGGGCGAGGGAGGAGAGCGGGGGAGGGAGGAGAGTGGGGGAGGGAGGAGAGCAGGAATCCATGCAGGATTTAACCAAAATCCACCATCTCTATTTATAATGTTACCTGTAAATTTAACTTCAACTGCTTCCTTCATAACACTATCCCAGTAGTTGGAAGTGCATGCCAGAATCTCCGTGTCATTACATTCCATATGATGACCAGTGTGAATACAATGTTCTGCAATGGCAAACTTCCTTGACTGTTTTAAGCATGTTTGATGATTATACTCAGTACACTGGTCGTTCACAGTTCCAATAATCTGACCAATATTATGACACACCACAAGTGCAGGGAATATGGTACACACCAACCTTATACAAACAAGATCATTCTTTACACAATCTGAAAGGATCCTGGTCTTAGATGGTGATCGAGAAACATATTACACAAAATATTTCCACAAAATATGACCAATTATGTTCAAAATGCTCTCTGCACAAGACAGAAAGGCCATAGACTGATGCCACCCTAGTATTGGCAAGTAACCTTATGAACTGATATGGTGGCTTTTGTTTAACTCTTGCATGGAATCCTGCTCTCTCTATCAAGAAACAGAGGGACAAAGTTATGCTACATCACCATCTGATCATTAATCTCACTATCAATGACTTCTGATGTCTCTTATCTTTGGTTTGTGTTATGGCGTGAGTATTTAGTGTGTGTGTGTGTGTGTGTGTGTGTGTGAGAGAGAGAGAGAGAGAGAGAGAGAGAGAGAGAGAGAGAGATTCCCTTATACAGCATGTAACTGCTGCTGTTATGCCATGAAAATGGTAGGGTGTAATCCTGTCGAAATATTGGCAGCTGTCAATGGCATCACTCAGCTGCAGTCCCCTAAGATATTTCAGGTGATGTTCAGAGAGCTATCTGACTACTCTGGCATACATAATCCATGGTTTCTAGCAAGTCGTTATAGAATTATTGCATTGGCTTAGTTTCTTGGCCAAATTAGATCCAAACTGCACTGAAAATACCAGCTCAACACGGCAAATATCAAAGTTGTATGCAAATGTTTTACTTGGTGAGAAGGTTACTCCATCAATTAACAGGTCTTGCTGCTGATAAACAATGCCTATCTTACTCCTCAGCCTCAAGCTTGCATTTAGAACTACTCAATTCTGTCTTGGGTTTGTTTTTCCATTGCTGTAAACATTTCGTGAACAGTGACACATACAGCGGTATGGATACATCTGTTGGTGAAGTGTTGACCGATGTGTGTTTTGACTGAATGCAATGAACCCAAGAATGGTACAACAATGCTATCTGAGTTATTCCCACTGTGATGGCAGCCACATCATTGTTTCATCTGAAGGTTGTTGCGTTAATCTATGTTTCAGATTTGTAAGTTTTGATGATTGCAATTTATAGACTTTTGTTGCTGTGAAGGTCTTCTCACAGAAACAAAGTTAATATGTGTAAAGAACATAAATAAAATTATAGTTACATTGTTTCTCTGTAAAAAGCTGCTGGAGACAATGGATCCATTATACTGAAAAACTCAGTGGTACCCCTGAACGTAAGTTTGTCAGTGGAGTTCTGGTTCACATTGTATAATTTTCCCAACCCTGAACACTGTGGGGTGACTGTTTTCACTTAACACAAATTGGTTCATTTGATATCACAATCTGTACATACATTAAATATACTACTAACCAAATATATAAGAGTCAAAACTTAAGCCTACGAAACAACAAATGTTTTCAATTTCATAGACCGATTGTTCGTGATTCAGAAAGAGTAATTAGTTTATCTTCTGTTGTTCAAAAATGATTAAGATATGATTTCAGGAGAGCACCCATTTTTATACCCTGTCATTTTGAAAACCTGTTTTGACAATATGACAGCTTCAAGTTGTCCTAACACAGTGATGCTTTTAAATTTCCAATAGTTTGGATTATGGGTGAGTTATTCAAAGTTTAAACTTAGGTTAAATACATTATAAATGGTGACTGTTGAAAACTTGGGAACTTTTGAATAATATTAAATTATGATATGAAAAAGTAAGCCCTAGTGCTTTTGTAAAACAAAGATACAAATGATTAGCTAGATGAAGTAACTGGTTCCAAAAAAACTGCTGAGGTTGCCTTTACGACACTCTCTTTCCATTATTAATTAATGTAGGATGGTTGATTCCTGCCAAAGAGTTGGAGCAAAGAACATAGCGCGATTGGAGTCCCCTTGATTGCACAAAGTTTATCATAGACAGGACATTTGCAGCCGAGTTAGCCCCTCTTAACTATCAACTGTCATAATTACTGATAAGAGAAAAACGTGCCCAGTAGTCAGAGTGTGAGTGACACCTGCCTAGAAGAACGGTAGCAGAATTGATCAACAAACTACCATCCAGTATTCATGACATTGATTTGTTGTGAAATGTTAAAACATATTCTCAGCTCAAACATAATGAGGTATCTATAGTAGAATGATCTCCATGCCAACCACATATATTCCAATAACAACACTCATTTGAACATCAACTTGCAATTTTCACATGACATGCTGGATGTTTTGTATGAAGGCAGTGAAGTAGAAGCAGTATTTTTTTGATTTCCAAAAAACATTTTAGCCAATACCACATCTATGCTTGTTATTAAAAGTAAGATCGTTGGCAGTACCAAGCAAAAAATTTGACTGGATGACTATTTTTTTGAAGGGAGGACATGGCAAGATTCATTAACAGATGTTGACGTAACTTTGGGTGTGCCACAGAGAAGTTAGTTGGGGTCATTGTTGTTCATGTTGTATATTAATGACCTTGCAGACATTCTTAGCAGTGACCTCACATATTTTGCAGGTGATGAATTTAACTATACACTGTGATGACAAAAGCCATGGGATACCTCCAAATATTGTGTCTGTCCTCCCTTTGTCTGGCATAGTGCAGCATGGATTCAACAAATTGTTGGAAATCCCCTGCAGAAATACTGAACCATCCATAATTTTGAATGTGTTGCTGGTCCAGGATTTTGTGCATGAACTGACAATTATGTCCAATTAATGTTCAATGGGGTTCATGTTGGGCAATCTGGGTGGCAAAATCCTTCATTCAAATTGCCCAGAATGTTCTGACAGTGTACACTGTCATCCATAAAACTTCTATCACTTTATGGGTACCTGAAGTCCACGAATGGCTGCAAATGGTCTCCAAGTAGCCAAAACTAAACCATTTCCAGTCCATCAGTTCAGTTGGATCAGGAACCCAGCCCACTTTATGTAAGCAGACCCCACACCATTATGTAGCCATCACCAGCTTGCACAGTGCCTAGTTGACAACTTTGATCCATGGCTTTGTGGGGTCTCTGCCACACCCTATCATATTATAAGCTCTTACTAACTGAATTCTGGACTCATCCGACCAGGCTACGGTTTTCCAGTTGCCTAGTGTCCAACTGATACGGTCACATGCCCAGAAGGGGTGCTGCAGGCCATGCCTTGCTGTTAGCAAAGGCACTCTTGTCAGTCACCTGCTGGCATAGGCCGTTAACGCCCAATTTCTCTGTACTGTTCTAATGGATGTATCATTATACATCCCACATTGATTCCTGTGGTTATTTCATGCTGTATTGCTTGTCTGCAAGCATCGACAACTCTATCCAAACACTGTTGTGCTCTGTCATTAAGTGAAGGCCATTGGCCACTGAAATGTCTGTGGTGAGAAGTAAGGCCTGAAATTTGGTATTTTTGGCACACTCTTGACACTGTCGATCTTTTAATACTGAATTCCTTCACGATTTCCAAAATGTAATGTCCCATACATCTACCTCAAACTACTTTTCTGTGTCCAAAGTCTTAATTCCCGTTGTATGGGGAATCATGTTTGATATCATTTCACATGAATCGCCTGAGTACAAATGACAGCTCTGCCAATGCACTGGCTTTTTTACCTTGCATATACGATACTACCGCAATCTATATATGTGCATATCACTATCCCATGACTTTTGTCACCTTAGCGTAATGAAGTACAGTGTGACAGAAGTGACACTAATGTTCAGTTAGATCTTAGTAAGATTTAAAATGGGTGCAAAGAATGACATCTTGTTTTAAATGTTAACAAATGAAGAACTGTGCACTTCACAAAATGAAAAACTTAATGTCCCATGACTATCATATCAATAAGTCAGAATTTCTGTCATGGGTAAATCTGGTAGCAGACTTCAATTTATTGGTTGTATACTAGGGAATGCAATCAGTCTATGAAGAAGATGGCTTGCTAATTACCTCTGTAACCCATCTAAGAGTATTGCTGAAGTATATGGGACCCATATCAAATAGGACCAACAGGTGATACTGAACATATACAGAGAAGGGTGGCACAAATGGTCACAGGTTTGTTTGATCCATGGGAGAGTTTCACAGAGATGCTGAAGGAACTGAGCTAGCAGACTCTTGAAGATGGATATAAATTATCCCAAGGAAGCCTACTTACAAAGTATAAGGAACCGAATTCAAATGACGCCACTAAAAACCTGCAACAATCTCCTATATATCACTCCCACGGGGATTGTAAGGAGAAGATTAGGTTAATTACAGAATGCATGGACCCCATACATTAATGGAACAGGGGAAAAAAACCATGATAACTGATACAGTGGGATGTACCCAATGCCATGAACTTCATAGTGGTTTCCAGAATGTAGGTGTAGAGTGTAGATAGTGTTATTAATGGGTAGATCAACACACAAAGTAGTGTCAAGTAGCCACCAGCAAACATATAATCAAATGAAGGTGATTAAAGTATTAAATAAATGCCAGACATTAAAGTCGGTTTTTATATTGTAGAAAATTCAACAATTCATTTTCACTTATATTGACCTCTGATTCCAAGAAGGCAGACAGCCTCTAAAAGCAACGCCCAATATGGACTTTGTACAATATTTTCATTTGTTTTCTCCTGAAATAGCAGTATGAATTATCAAGAGTGTGGCAAGTGCCATGTATGTAGTAGAGAATCACTTCCCACTTGCTGAGTATGGAAGACCGCATTTCACAGAATTCTCACAACAAAGATGTTCCATTGGGATGTAAACAGCTTACCTGTATTATCACAGCATCTCCTCTTCCTTGGAGACTCATCCGAATCTGACGATTCATCATCATACTTTCCTTTACTTTTTTCATCCTGAAAGAAAAGAAAGTTCAGCACTTGAATAAATGTAAATCAACAAAATTCAAGTATAAATCACATCATAAATACTGCAACACATCTACATCTATGCTCTGCAAACCACTGTGATGTGAATGGAAGAGTGTACATTTTATTATTCCATTTATTATGGTTGTGAGAGAAGATTAACTATTACCATACAGATGAGGAGTCAAACAGTAGACAGATGTTCAAGAGCTACATCCGTTACTACTGCTGGAGCAAGCAAAGACAGTGTTTCCATCTGCCTCTACCCTCCCAATGCATTTCCATTTTTCCAACACCACTTACACTAGTGGCATGAGATAGTTAAGACCCTTTGACATCTGTGTAAATAGGAAATGTCTGTCTCCACATTCCATAGGTCAGCAATTTTGATTCAAGCAAATCAGACTCAAATACTTAAAATGAAACAGAGAAATTTATTACCTGCCGGCTAATGGTAGACATTTCCATGATAATGTTTACAGAGCTCAGGAAGGTGACTTTACTAAAAAGAAAAAATTGTAAGAGCATTCAATCATTTGATAAACTGGTGCATCAGACAAATGAAGTATAGAATTTTGGATGGAGACTCATCAACCCAAGTAAAAGCACCTTCTGGCTTGCACCAGAGGAGTGTGTTTGAACCCTTGTCATTCTCGTTTTATGTCAACGAGCTGACTGACAGTACTAATAGCAACCTCGGATTTTTCATAGACAACACTTATCAATAATGAATTATTGTCAGGAAATATTTGCAGAACTAATCAATCAGATGTGGAAAAAAATTCAAAGTGATGCAAAGACTGGTATCTGGATCTGATGCACAGAAAGGTAAAACTCTTCATTTACCAAAATGAAAAATATGTAATACCCTATTACTACATTATCAATGATTCAATATTACAATCAGTAAAATGAAACAATAACAATTTGTAGGGATACGAAATGGAACAATTGTATAGGTTCCATCACATGTGGATGACTCCAATTCACCTGTGTGGCCAATCTTAGATATTTGCTGAAGTATGAGGGACCAAACCATTTGTTCAGCAGATTCTGAATGTATACAGAGAAGGATGGTACAAATAGTGGCAGGTTTGCTTGATTGATGAGAGCAGTAATCTTCTGAAGACAGACACAAATTATCCCGCAAAAGTCAACTTATGAAAGTACATGTATTAGTGAGTAATCTAGAAATATTCTTCACCTCCTACATTTAGCTCCTGTAGTAACACTGAAGACAATGTTAGACTATTTACAGTACACATGGAGGCATTTAAGCATCCAGTATTCTTTCACTCCATACGTAACTGCAATCAGGAGAAAACCTAACACATGGTACTGTGCGAAGTACCCTCTGCCATTAACTTCACAGTAGTCTGAGGCATAGGTATGCAGATGTAGATGCAGAAATCTTGGATTCTCAATACCCTATTGCATTTTGCTCACAAGAATAATGATGCAGTTCCACAGTACCCGATATAAGGTACAGGTATGAACTTTATGGTCTGGCTGTGTGTGTATTTTTAACCTTTAAACACACGATATTTTTTATTTTTATTGAAATAATTTCCACGGCTGTATTTAAGTGTGGTAAATGCCAGGAAAATAATTAAAAAAATTATTTTGAAATTTGCGGCTGTTAGTTACAAATTAATGGTTTGTAGCTGATAAGCTACATAATGCATTTATCAGTTAACTGACATGCCAAAGTGACAGTCTTGCACCAGCTGGCTCTAGGTAATGAAGCTCCAGTGCAAGAATGAACATTGTCCAGAGACACACATACAGGCGTCTTATCTGATATTAATAAAAAAAATTTAAAAAATGAAGTACCAAGTTTCAGGATATTAATTAAAAAAATTAAATATGACCCAGAATTCAAAATTTTTCAACTCATTCTGGGCCTAATAATTTCATCCTATTACATACAAAATGCCTTAATGGAATTTTTAATATTTTGAAGCACAATATAAACTACACACTTCTCACAATGAACCCAGGTAAATCCATTACATACAGGAAATCTGCAAGTGACTGACTTGGTCCTGTCTTACAACCTTTTGGTGGCACATGAGCTTTTGGTGCCCTACTTTTCTTTGTTCATTTTGATTTGATTTGATTTGATTTAGAGTGCAAAGACAACTAGGGTCATATGCACCAATGTCAGAACTGTAGAACACCGAGAAAAGAGAACAACACATTATGCCAAAGTGACGGAATGAAGGACAGCTAAAAACAAGGACTTGGAGAAAGGCCCATAAAATACACCATAGAGAAATGGTGGTCATGAGCTAAAGATGACGTGGCCTTCACCATATTGCTACGACAGATAAAAAGTGAAATGCAGTCGAGAGTCCGTGCGTCATTCGCTAAAATGGTTGATAACCTAGAAGGAAAACATAAATCAGGATGTAGGTGTTAAAAAAAAACAAAAGGGCATTCCATCAGGAAACGTCAAGCGATCAATGGTTGAGTGCAATGAGCACAAAGTGGTGGGGGATCAGCATTTAACAAATAGCGGTGGCTAAAAAGACATTGACCTATACGCAATGTAGCTAAAATGGTCTCCTCATGATGAGAGGGCCAAAAGAAGATTGTCCAAGCCGCTGGGAGAGGTTTATTTCCTGGAGCTTGTTCCCATGAAGGGAGGACAAGTGGTGATGTTAAAGTGACACCACCTGCCGACAGATGGTAACACAGATATCATCAGAGGGAATGGATGAAGTATCAGGCCAAGGTATGAGGACTGCAGCCTTGGCAGCAGTGTCAGCAGCCTCATTTGCCATCAGACCAACGTGAACAGGAACTCACAAACTTCACAAAGGTTCAGTCAACAGTGAGCAAATGACAGCTTTCCTGGACCTGTTGAACTAAGGGATGGTCGGTGTACAGCACACAAAGGATCTGGAGGGCACAGAGAGTTGGAGCAGATGGCGCAATTGAAAAACCTGTGTCTCTGGATGTACTGTGTGGCCTGCTCAGGCTGTATAGCTCTGGTGTATGTACTGAGCAGTGTTCTGGAAGCCAATAATGAAAATTGTCAGTGCCAGTAACAAAGACACACCCACCACCAGGTTCAGTTCGAGAGCCAACACTGTACACACAGACACTATCGCAAAGTTCCATGCGAAGGTCATGAAACTTATGGCAAAACTTATGGCAATAGAGCGAGGCTGGAGTCATGTCCTTAGGAAGCAAATGAAGGCCAAGGTGAACACGGACCACCACATGAAATCAAGGTGGTGAAGGGTTCACACCATAGGGAAAGTGGCAGCTAGTGTGAAGTTAAGCTACCAGAGCAAGAGACGAAAGCGAACTCCAGGAGGTAACAGTGAAGAGGGACACATCCAATACTGGCGATCAAAGGAGTCATTGAAGAAAAACACACAGGATGGGTGGCCAGGCACGGCAGACAAACAGAATGCTGAGGAGGATATCACGGTGGTATGACAGCAGTTGTTTGGCAGCTTCTGCATACAGAGACTCAATTGGGCTAGTGTAAAAGGTGCCAGTAGCCAAACAGATGGCATGATGATGGGCAGTATTGAGATGGCATAAGAGAGACGGATGTGCAGATGCATAAACAAAACAACCGCAGTCTAATTTCGAACGGGCAAGGGACTGGTACAAATGGACGATGGTGGTCCGATATGCTCCCCAGGAAGTAGCACTGAGGACATGTAGAACATTGAGAGACTGCATACAGCGGGCTGCCAGGTAAAAGACATGGGAGGACCAAGAAAGTTTCATATCGAGCATGAGCCCCAAGAATTTTGGTAGTTTCAATGAACTAAAGAGCAACAGGCTGAAGTTGTACAGACTGTGGAAGAAATACATTGTACTGCCAGAAATTCATACAAATGGTTTTGTCAGCAGGATTGCGAAAGCCACTGACGATGCTCCACGAGTAAAGATGACTGAGACATCACTGAAGATGCTGCTCAATGAGACGAGTCCGTGGAGTACTGCAACAGATTGCAAAATCTGTCAAGGAAAAGGGAGCCGGAGATGCCCGGTCGAGTGGGGAGGGGGGGGGGCATAATAGCATTAATGGTGATAGCAAAGAGGATGACAGTCAGGACTGAACCCTGATGCACAAAGTTTTCCTCGATAAAGGTGTCTGACAAGGCAGAACCCACACGTACCTTGCAAACGCTGTCTTTTGAAAATTCCTCAAGGAGATGGGGCATGCGGCTACAGAAGCCCCATGTATAGAGAGTACGGAGGATACCAGTCCTCCAGCAGGTGTCCTAGGCTTTCTGCAAATCTCAACACAGCCACCGTCTGGTATTTACGCAGAAAACTATTCATGACATGGGTTGACAAAGTGACGAGATGGTCAACTGCAGAACAGCGGGTACGAAATCCACACTGTGCAGTGGTCAGTAAATTATGAAACTAAAGCCACCATACCAGCCAGACATAAATCATATGTTCCATCACCTTGCGAACACAGCTCGAGAGAAATGGGGAGGTAGCAAGAAGAAGGCCTTTGTCCTTACCGGGCTTAGGTACGGGTATAGCAGTGGCTTCAAGCCAGCACCTGGAAAATGTGCACTTTGCCCAAATGTGGTTGTACATATGAAGCAGGAAGTGCTTGCTCACAAGAGGAAAGTGCTGAAACATCTGAATTTGAACATTGTTCAGCTCTGTGGTGGAAGAAGAACATGATCTAACTCCCTCATAGTAAAGGCGGCATTGTAGCACTCACGATTCTCAGAACAGAAGGGTATCGCCCGAGCCTCCTCTGCTCATTTCCGATGGAGGAAAGCAGGGTGATAGTGGGTGGAGCTCAAAACCACCGCAAAAAAGTGGCCCAAGGTGTTGGAGATAGTGATCCAAGACAGCCATTAGAGGTTGGCCACACAATGGAAGAGGGAGTGGAACTGTTAAAAGAACTGGTAAAGGAAATCCAGCAAGTTTTTTGCAATCCTGAAGAATGTGATGACAATGTGTATGCATCTGTTTATAACGAATGCAGGTTGTCTCTGTAGGGCGATGGTTAAAAATACAGAGAGCGTATCTCCACGTGCAAATTGCATCGCGGCATGCCTCAGGCCACCAAGTGACCAGGACACTGTGCAGTAACGAGGAAGTACAAGGAATGGAACGTTCTGCGGTGGTAAGGATAATGTTTGTAAGATATTCTACCTGGTCATCACAACCGGGGAAATGTTAGTAGGTGGGGTAGGAGTCAGGAAATCAACAGCACATGGGAAATTGTCACTTGAGTACGTGTCAGAGAATGGACCACTCGAGACAATGGGCAAGCTGGGCAGTGCAAAAGGGTAAGTCCAAATGAGAATAGGTGTGCGTGAAGTCTGAAATGAACGTGGGTGCTCCCATGTAAAGGCATATGAGGTTAAGTTGATTGAGGTCAGCCAAGAGGGAACCTCTCTGACAGGTTCTGAGAGACTGAGAGAACCCCAAGGGGGATGGTGCGCATTACAGTAACCAAGGAGCAGAGAGGGGTGAGGGAGTTGCCCAATAAGGCAGAAGAAGTCTGCTCTGGTGACACCAAATGACAGAAGGATGTAAATGATACAAAGGGAAAAGGTCAAGTAAGGAAGCAAAATGTGGAATGCAACAGCTTTAAGCTGGGTAGTCAGGGAGACTGGTTGATTATGAACGTCATCCTGGATGAGCAGCATCACTCCTCCTGAGATGGAATACCAACCTCGGGGGGAGGGGGAGGAGGTCAAAGCGGACTGGGAAGAAATGTGTGAGCTCAAAGCGGTCGTGAGGAAGCAATTTTGTTTCCTGGAGGCAGAGAACAAGTGGATGCTGGGATTCCAAGAGCAGCCAGAAGTCCTCTTTGTTGAATCAAAGGCTGCGAACGTTCCATTGAAGTCACTGCTACAGGGCACAGAGGCTGGAGGACCTGCTCCACAAGATCGACAGAGGAGTTGGCATTCTCCTTCTGTCTGTCCATGGAGTCCAGGGCAGAAAAACTGTTGGCGGTGTGCACCGGTGACACAGAGGTCAGCTAGCGGATGGTATCACGTGGTGACACCATCGAAGAGGAGCTCAGAGTCAGTGAAGGTGAAGACCGTTTGCCCTTGTTTGATTTCTTGGAGCCTTTCTGTTTGGCAGAGAAAGACTCAGATGTCTGTTGACTGGAGTGACATAGGAAGTCTTTGCAGGAGTATTCTATTCCTTCTGTCCTTTCCGCCCACGAGGCGAAAATTTGGTGGCTTGTTGCGTAGCTGGAGGAGGAGATATGGATGCTACCATGATACTGGGCGATTTTACAACTGCATTGCTGAATCTGAGATTGCATGTCTGCATGGCCATGTCCTTTGTAGTGCGAGATGTAGCAAGAACAGTACTGTAAGTAACGGATGGTAGAATGCAGGGTTTCTGACTAGCTAACGACTTGCGTGCAAACAGGTCAGGCACTTTTTCCTTCACCTGGATCTCCTGGATCACTGCTCATCGAAATACATGGAACAAACTCGGAGGAGGCGGCATGGTTGCCACTGCAATAGGTACGGTGGGGAGGGGGCGGACAATCACCCTCATGAGCAGCCCTACTCCATGTTACAAATTTGGACAGGTATAAATAGGAAATTCGAGTGTGGTTGTTAAACATTGACACTGGCAGAAGTGCATCAGGTTCAGAATGTACAGTCTGACTGTGATTACTTCTTGGTCTGCTTTGATCTTTGATGGAAGAACCACTCTATCAAAAGGGAGAAAAAAAAGGGTGTGTGGGCACTAAGACTGTATCCCTATGAGCTGCAATGACACCCTGATCAGAGAGGTATGTTTGGATTTCTGCCTCAGTCAGACCATCGAGCAGCCTAGTGTAAATAACTTCTGATTCTCAGGTAAAACAACTGCTTGAAGCTTTGCTCCTCCATGGCTATCATGTTCATGTCAAGGCCCATCAAATGCTGAATTCTTCATGTGGTGTTGTCTCCAAAAGCAAAGTACCATTGTGTAAATGAGAGCAGGATTTCACAGGGCCGTGGTGCAGTGGGGAGGGTCTTTGAATCGTTAGCCTCATTCTGTTTATGTTTAGTAGATGTTGACTGTGAACATGATTGGCTCATTGCAAGAATATCCCCCATCATTGCCAGTGTCTCCGATGGCTCGCTCCTTCCAACTGGTGGCCCCTATCGGAGGGAGGTGCACCCGTGTTATGTGATAGTTCACATTTCAGGTCACACCTCCCAAACACCTGACAGGGGGACCAATCGGCAATTTAGGAAGGCAGCTCACGGCAATCACCCCTCCCTGGGTCTGGCCCGTACCAAGTGGTACGTGCAAACCCTACCAGTCGACCCAGGGCTGGTAATAACACGTTACCCAGTCACCTGTTCACGTGTCAGTGCATGGGCTGGCCTTCAGGAGTGCACAGGGAGGAAGAAGAGAAAGAGGAACCTCAAATGCCAAAGTAGAGGAAGAATAGGAGGAGGAGAACAAAGAAAGAAAAAAGGAATGATAAACAGTGAAGAGACTGTTCTGATACTTGTTATTGAAAATGCAGAACTCATTTCCAAGAACATCACAGACACATTCCCCAAAGGAGGTGAAAAGAATGGTAAGAGGATAGACATGCAGTGCGGAAGGAGTAAGATGTTGCGCAGGCTGGAGCCCCGTGGTAGCCAAGCATGAACCCACAAAAGAAAGGCAAGCCCCCTGGGGGCTACCCTTCTTTGGTTGGATTTGTTGCTCCACTTCATTGCTTGATCTCCCACATTTCGGTGTAGTGGTACCAGTCTGGCACATGCATTCAGCAACCTCTACACAAAATTTGCTTTGCTTTATCTCCTCATGATTCCCTTGATGCTCTGCTACTCTTTTGTACAAAATCTACACCTTTAGTATGCCCACGTCTAGGAGATTGTAGACTATTCTAAGATACCACTTCTGAGACATATGAGGTTCATTTAAATGAAACCTGGGCAGTGCATCTACCTTGGCCTTACACATAAGGTGGCACCACGTAACTGCAGGTATGGTGACGCCATCTATTGGAAGAGAGACTGATGTGTGCACATCGTTTGATGTTGCATAGTGCTAATGCGGTTTCGCACCGAAGAGGAAGTGGTCACACAAGTTATCCTCCACTACCGAACACACAGGCGAGTAAGTAGAAACAACGAGGAGTGATTCAATTTTTGGCAGTGGAGGGAGTTGGAGGCCGTGAAATGTATTGATGGATGAAGGCTGTGTACAGTGAGTACAGTTTGAGTCATTCAAGTGTTGTGGAATGGCGCAAACAGTTCCTTGAAGGCATGAGTCACTGGAGGATGATGCTCATCCTGGACAAGCTCATTGTGTCATCACACCCGAGATGCTTGCGGAAGGGAATGCTTTAGTCTTGGACAACCGCACAATCACTGAACGAGATACATCGGTTACTGGGTATTAGCATTGACCACACCATAATGCATCGACACTTGAACTTTCGAAAAATCTGTGCACAGCGGGTTCCCCACCAATTGACTGCCGAACTGCGCAATATTCAAATGGTACTGTCTTTGAGTCACCTGCAACGTTATCACGAGGAATAATATGGCATTCTGTCGCGTACTGTCACAGGTGACGAAACGTGGTGTCACCGTTTTGAACTGGAAAGCAAACATCAGAGCAAGCAGTGGGAACTTGCGACTTTGTCACCTTCAAAGAAATCAAAGGCCGTGCACAACAGTTCTGGTAAGGTAATGATATCCTTGTTTGACCACACAGGCCCACTGCTTGTTGAGTTCCTGGAACTGGGAATCACCATCAATGCCCAGCGTTATCAAGCCACTTTGTAGAACCTTAGACGAGCCATAAAGTCGAAATGTCAAGGCATGTTGTCCCTAAGATTTTAGGAAACATGAGACAAACCACAGAACCTTAAAACTCACCACATTCATTTGAATGTTACTTAAAATAGAGGACGGATCTGTTGGCACATCCGCCATTGCCCTCTGTGGACCACATTTTATTAGACTCAGTTTTATTTTCAGAGCAGTGATCTGTATGCCACAAGCACCACACACTGGAGCGTCCTCTTGTGGGAGCAAGGAGCTATGTGTCATCGGACTCTGGCCTACGTGAAGACAAGTAAAGAGAACCTCGTCTGGTCTGCGTAGTTGGAAGGAGGTACATCACAGCCACATTGTGGGCTTCACTAGAAGGAGATTGTTGGCTGCCACTTCCTGCCACTCATCATCCCATCGATGCATTACTCTGCGCCTAAACAGCGAGATGATAGCATGCAGGGAGATGGCACACAAAACTGAGAAACGACACACCACCTCATTGGCTGCTACATCTGCTCTTTCATTCACCACAATACACATGTGCTGTGACACCCAGCAAAAGAACACTTCCTTTTGCAGCCTTTGTAGCCAGATGAGGGCATCCTGGCAACCATGGATTACTTTATCAACTGGATACATGCCTTGCTGAGAGTGAAGGGCACTCAGGGAGTTGCAACAGATGAGGAATTTAGTAGGCATGGCACATTTCATCTGCTCCAGCACCCTCAGGATTACTGATATTTTGACATTGAATACAGTGAACCCTGGAAGGAACAGAATTTTGAGGACATGATTCAGGATAGCAACAGAGAAAGCAAGGGAGTCCCCCTGCTTAGACCCATCAGTGAATACAGCTACATAATCGGAACATTACACATGGATCCCAAATGGCCTCACTGCCCACAAACAATTGGTAATGAGGTGTTCCATAGCCAGATGAGCAATGGTATAATATGCTGGGGAAGTAGGAGTGATGAGGAACTCTCATGGTAATGAGGTGTTCCATAGCCAGATGAGCAATGGTATAATATGCTGGGGAAGTAGGAGTGATGAGGAACTCTCATGGTAAGTGGCAGTTCCCCAACTTCAGCACAGACTGGGTATGGCACTGGTCCTGTAAGAAACTGGTAGCCAAGCACTAGTCACCAGCCTGATTCCCTAATGGTGGACATCGTCAATGTGGTGGACATCATCAATGATGTTCAGGTAGAAATGCCTCATTGACCCATACACTCGAGTAATCCTGACTGGACTATTGGTGCACAAAACCCTGTAAAACTGGAGCACTCACACACACCTTGTCTGCTGCCCAAGACCTGTGGATAAGACACTTTACAATGTTTGTCTTCTGGCACCATGCCTTCAAGTCTTTCAGGTGTGGTAACCATTACAGTTTGGGATCAGAAATGAGGTCCAGAAACTACACCATCTTTAAAAGCAGTTCATGTAAATCAAAAATACAAATAGAAAGACATGAACACACATACACTTCTCTAAAGAAAATGTGAAACCAGTCTTTGCAGCCCACTCCTCCAGCCTTTTTCACTATGCAACTGACGTCTTTAGCAGGGTCAGATTGTCAGCAGTGGATAGAAACCTCCCGAATCCACACAGAGAGTGAGTTTAGCATATGCCTGGTCTCTAACATCCAGAACAGACAACGGTTAACAGCGTTACGCCAACACTCCAGTAACCACTGAGACACGTTTGATTCTTTACAGGTACAGGTACAAAAATTGACTCCCTCCACCTGTTTGGAAAGTTGCCTGTCTACCACACTGAATTAAAACATTGTAAGAGGACCTCCTTTGACACTGGTTGCAAATTGCAGCACACTGTATCGGATTTGATCGCGACTGGGCACAGTATAACGAGCTGCACATGGAGAATGGGCAATTGTATGACTCCAATTTTTTACACTATGTTCAATTCACCCTTCCCATGGTGGCATGGTAGCAACGGAACACTGTATCCAGACTGGCAGTGGCAGTAGTCAGCGAAAATTGCTCTGCCATTATCTGTGCGATGTCTCCCGGTGTTTGGAGACACCCCTAATTCTACAATGCTGCTATAGATAACCAACTGTCTTTACTGGAAATCCTCCTGATTCTTGCTATACTGTACCAGAACAAGTGGAACAGTTGATGGTCCCAGAACACTTGCCCTGAGTTTTTCTTGTTCTCCTAGATGATGCATCGAGCCTTTGCCCTCGCTTGAACAGCATCCAGTTGGCTATGCTGATCATCCATCCCGGCTGTGTCCTTCCAGGGAGAAATCCATCCAGTACATGAATATTGTGGGAAGTGGTGACTGGAATGAAGGTTGACAATGACTTACCACTGAACAGAATCTGAAAGGGCTAGAGAGCAGAAAGAGGTCGACAGCTGAAATGACTCAGTAGTACCACATATATGAGTGGGAGTGCCTGTGCTAAGAATACACACCACCTCAGTCAAACCCTTCAATATATTATGGGCACTGAAGTCTCCCAGTAGGAGAAATGGTAATGGTATTTGCTCCATAAGGGCTGTGAGAGCCCCAGAGTCAACCGCATCATACAGAAGTAAATATAGCGAGCAAATAGAAATCCCCTGAAACATGAACTTCAATTGCAACCACTTGCAGGACAGTAACTAGGGGGAGAGCAGAAGAGTGGTGTGCATATCCAACAAACAAGGCAAACTGTCCTTTGGCCCTTTCCCTAGTCAGATCAACCTTGAAAGAGTGTATGGACCCATAGTACAGGGACATCACACACTTTAAAATGAGTTTACTGCAAACACAAGCATCATCATGCTAGTCGTTTCCATTCCTTTACATGCGTCCTGAGCCCATTAATTTTCTACTGCAATAAGAAAGCCATCTATCATAGTGGTTGAACTATCAATCTGTCTTCCACTGTGGAGAGGAGCCCGTAGTGTGTGGGTGGGTGGAGGCTCAGTGTTGGGGATGAGATGTCTGTCAACATTGTCTAACTGCTTGCTTCCCATCTCCACTGACAGTTGATCCTCTGACTTAGACTTTGATTTTTATTTTGTCTGGGGAGATTCTAGAGCCACAACAATGGAGGTGCTAGTGGCAGTGCTGGATGATGGACCAATCTGAACCCTTCGAGGAGCAGGGAGCTCCGCAACATTGACAACCATTGCCCTGTCTGATATTCTGGGAGGTGGTAGGGGCTACAAAGTAACTGCAGCAGCTCAAGTGAATTGATAAATGCAGGTACTAGTGTTAACACTAGCAACCTGTGTAGCAGCATCAATTTTCTGTACTGGCTGTTTTAAAACTGAAGCAAAGGAGGCAGCAAATGTAGGTGGCTGCCTAGCCTTATAGATATCTTTGGTTTCACCATATGGAATGCACTTTGTTGTTTTTATCTTCTGTATCATTCATTCTTAAAGAGAGACACTGCAGTCCCTACTCCAGACAGATGATCCCCAGAGTGAATTACACACTTTGGCGGATATGAACAACCGACTTATTCATGGGTAGCCTTCCCACATTTGCTGCAAGTGGCTTCTCCGTTTCAATTGACAGTAGTGTGCCCAAAGTGCTGCCATTTAAAGCTACACATTGGGTTGGGGAAATAAGGCCACACACCTAGACTAAGGAATCCTTCCTTGACATGTTCTGGAAGTTTTGTGCTGTTGAAAGTCAGTAAAAACGAACCTAATTTCACTAAATCACCACTACCCTTGGCTGGTCATCCTCAACATTACATAATTTCATTGTCTCAGGTGGATAGCAATACACTCTCAGGCTTCCAAGCCCAAATGCTATGCAGTAACAATTCAGCTATGATGCAGACCTGTGACATGCTGCCCATCATTCATCAGATGACTTCTACCTTCAAGACTGATGACTGCCTGGCCTACAAAAACCCAGTCATTTTGAGATGCCAACAACTTATCAACTGATGTGCACAATTAGGGACTCCTACCTCCAGCTCGCAGGCACAGAACTGATAGTTTTTGGTGCAAAGGCAACATTCTGGCATATCCAGGAGGAACGCTAAGGCTGCTGCCTCTGATTTGCACCTCTGAGCACGCACCAGCATCAGTGGTCTACCTCTGTTGGAGATGCCATGCTGTAACTCTGCACTACCATCTGCACCCTGTGCAGACCTGCTTGAATTCGCTCGGGCACACCCCTTCGATATCCAACACCCCTTCGATGTCCACAAGAGTTCCCTAGTAAAAATCAGTTGGCAATCTTGTGGTCAACACCACTTTATGAGCTACACCTTCCACCCACTACCCTGCCCAGTGCCATGGTGTAATGTAAACAGCTCCAACAGAGACAATGGCCTCCAGCATCTGCTGATGGGGACTAGTCAGTGAATTCTTGGGCTCATGCTGCACCTGGTGCCCTCACCACTGCTACAGATGAGATGATTCAATTGTAATTTCAAAATTGCATAAATCTGTCTCTTGAAAATGCTATCTGATTAGTACACAGATGGCCAACTAGCCCTGACCACTGTACTCCATATTTCGCAATCTCCTAGCCACAAGAATCTCAGCCCAGGCCCTTATAATATTGTGTTAACACACACTACATACTTTTATCTGAACTGTAAATTTGCTGGCAAGCCCTATGTGCCCTGAATGTAACAATTAACTGGAATTTCTGGATTTCACAGTTTTTCATAATGAAACATTAATTTGAATGGTGTCCAGTATCACTGTTCATATCTGGGGAAACTGTACTCTGTACCCAACAAATGCTGTATTCTGTACCCAACAAATGCTGTAACGTACAGTGGGATGTAATGATAGTTAGTTGCCAACAGCTGAAGTGAAAAAGCTTTCCTTAAACGATTAAATATATAGAAAAGTGGTGGTGAGAATAACTATTTTGTGTTACATAACACTCCAGTAGAACTATCTACACAGAACTATCACAGTAATGACTCATGTTAAAGTGAGCAAATTCAGTCTTGCTACTGTGTAAATGTTTGTTTATAACAAAGTCATTATGATATTAAGACAGTGAAGTCAGAATAAAAATTAAAATAAAAGAAAAATGGACAGAGTAACTTCTCTTACAATATTATTATGTGAAGACTTCAAAGAAAGGAACTTAATGATAAGTGGTACTGACTTGCATAAAAAGGAGTTTGAAGGACAGGGTTTGTCAGTATGAAACTATAGCCTACATATTTTTCATGTCTTACATTCACAGACTTAAGAACAGAGTATTTACTAAATAAGCTGAAGCTTTTTCCTAGCACAAAATATAAGTGATAAAATCAATAAGAAAAAGAAAAGAAAATTCTGATGTTTTGTCTACGAACAGTATTGGATAACACTTACGTGCAAAGTCAGGGAAACTGGTATTGGTTCAGTGTTGTTGTATCAATATTGACAACTAACTGAAGTCCATTGAAGGGGATACTTAGCATGGGTGTCTATGCATTATTAAGAGCTGTACTCAACTGACTAGACTGTCAATTGTTTTACAGACACTGAGCCAGTGCAGAATTACAACAATCCTTGTAGTACAGAATATACTGTATTTATGCAGCACATAGGTTTTCTGCTTCCTTACATATTCTTTAACTGTTAGTCAGTTTATATAATGGAATTAACGTACCGTCAGTCTCTTAAGTAACCTGGAATATGCATGCGCACACACCCGGACGCACGCGCACATACCTGGATGCATGTGCACCTGTGCGTGGGCACACCCGCACATGGGCACATGTGCACAATAAACAAATCAAAACTAGACTATCATACAGATTCAACCATAAAGTTAGCAACACTGAATTGCTCAATTTTAAAGAAGAAATATCTGAAATTATTTGGTCAAAGAATAGCCAAGAGTTGACATCAGGGGAGTGTGAACGGTATACCAAGAATTTTGGTTGGTTGATTGATTGGTTGGTTGGGGTGGGGGACACCAAACAGAGAGGTCCTTGGTCCCATGAGCTAAGGTTCAGAAAGCATGCGAGGAACAACACAAACAGCACTGTCACGTTGAGCCAACGAAGAGGTAAAAGGAATGTCAGGGCAGCACTGAAAGGGAAGAACACAAGGTGGGTGGGGAGGAGCTGGTTGGTTGGTTGGTTGGTTGGTTGGTTGGTTTGTGGGACTGAAGGGACCAGACTACTGGGGCCATCGGTCCCTTTTTCCACGTACTTTTAACACCCACAAAGAATAAGAACAAACAATGGAGATGACAAGAGATGACACAGGACAGGAAAGATATAGACAGAGACCAGAAAAAAGGAATTAATATCACACTGAGTGTGACAGTGGTTGGCCAACTATAGAAACAAAAAAGGAAAGCCAACTACCAAGAAATGCACTGAAAACCCCAGTCTAAAATCATACGCCAAAGGCCAGACTCAACACAAAAAAAGGACAAATACTTAGATCAAGCTATAAAAACCCCCTGCATGAATAAAACTCAAAACTAAATCTGCCATCACACCGTCATCTGATAAAATTGCAGGAAGCATATCAAGCAGCAAAAACGTCTAACTGAGCGGAGTTAAAAGCGGGCAGTCCAACAAGATGTGGACCACCGTCAAAGCTGACCCACAGCAACAAAGGTAGGTCCTTGCAGTGCAATAAATAGCTGTGTGTTATCCAGGTGTGGCCAATGTGCAGCCGGCAAAGGACAACAGAGTCCTTGTGAGAGACTCTCAAGGAAGTGCGCCATGCACCGGTAGCCTCCTTGATGGCCTGAAGTTTGTTGGGTGAAGGAAGGGTGCGCCATTCTTCACCCCAGGTGTGAAGTACCTCCTGCCGCAAAACTGACCTGAGGTCACTCTCCGAGAGGCCAATCTCCAAGGCTGGTGCACCAACAGCTTGTTTGGCCAGCGTGTCAACATGTTCATTTCCTGGGATGCCAACATGACGTGGGGTCCACACAAAGACCACAGAGCAGCCGCAACGGGCAAGAGTATGGAGGGACTCCCGGATAGTCATCACCAGAAGAGAGTGAGGGAAACACTGGTCGATAGCTCGTAAACCAGTCAGGGAGTCACTACAGATAACAAAGGACTCACCTGAGCAGGAGCGGATATACTCTATGGCGCGAGAGATGGTGACTAGTTCGGCAGTGAAAACACTGCAGCCAGCCGGCAATGAGTGTTGTTCATAATGATCCCCTAGGGTAAGACCATAACTGACATGACCAGCAACCATCGAGCTGTCAGTATAGACAACGTCAGAGCCTTGAAACGTGGAAAGGATTGAAAGAAAGTGGTGGTGGAGGGCCTCAGGAGGGACTGAATCCTTCACGCCCTGTGCCAAATCAAGCCGAAGGCATGGGCGGGGCACACACCACAGGGGTATACGCAGAGGGGCCCGTAAAAGAGGTGGAAGAGCTCTGATGCAAACATACACCATGACCGGGGCCGCCGTTCCGGAAGATGGACTACCAACTGAGGGAACAGGAGACAATAATTGGGATGCGCAGGCAAGCTACAAACATATGTAGCATAAGCGGCCAGTAATCGTTGGCGCCGGAACCACAATGGAGGGACACCTGCCTCCACAAGTATGCTGTTGACAGGGCTTGTCAGGAAAGCTCCAGTGGTGAGTCGGATCCCGCTGTGAAGGATTGGGTCCAGCAACTGCAATGCAGAAGGGGATGCCAAACCGTAAGCCAGGCTCCCATAATCTACACGGGACTGAATTAACACCTGGTACAGCCGTAGAAGGGCAGAGCAATTGGCACCCCTGCTGGTGTGACTCAAGCAACGAAGAGCGTTAAGATGCCGCCAGCACGTCTGTTTAAGATGCCGAATATGAGGGAGCCAAGTCAACCGGGTATCAAAAACCAATCCCAAAAACCGATGTGTCTCCACCACAGCAAGAGGTTCGTTGTCAAGATAAAGCTGTGGCTCAGGATGAACAGTGCGTCGCCGGCAGAAATGAGTAACACAGGTCTTGGCAGCCGAAAACTGGAAGCCATGCACTACAGCCCAAGACTGCGCCTTGCGGATAGTGGCCTGCAGCTGCCGTTCAGTAGCTGCAATGCCAGTTGAGCTAAAGTATCGGCAGAAGTAGTCAGCATACAAGGAAGCCGAGACAGACGTTCCCACTGCCGCAGGGAGCCCATTAATTGCAATCAAGAGGCAGAAACTTATGACAGATCCTTGCGGTACCCCATTCTGCTGAACTCGGGAGGAATTATGGGAGGCTGCAACTTGCACATGCAAGGAACGAAGTGGCAGAAAATTTTGCATGAAAATCGGGAGCAGTCCCCCAATCATGATGCGTAGAGAGGATGTGATGTCGCCATGTTGTATTGTATGCCTACTGCATGTCAAAAAAGACAGCAACCAGATGCTGATCCTTTCCCAGCACTCCTGCTTGCATTGGTGAATGAGGCGGTGGGCTCACGCATGGAGAAGTTTAAAGGTGATGAGGTGTGCCAATGAGGGATGCCACTTGTGACGCTGGAGTGCACGCCTGCGATCTTTCATCACCTCAGCGATCTTGGGCGACCACCAAGGCACAGTCCTCTGCCGAGGGGCACCAGAAGAACAGGGAACAGCAGATTCTGTGGCAGTAATGATGCCGGTGGTGACTGAGTGAACCACTGCATCAATGGCATCATTGGAAAGAGGCTCAATAGTGACAGTGGAGGTGAACAAGTCCCAGTCAGCCTTATTCATAGCCCATCTGCAGGGGCCCCCAGAAGAGTGATGCTGTGGCAGTGACAGGAGGATCAGAAAGTGGTCACTACCGCACACGTCATCATGCACATTCCATTGGACAGATGGTAATAAGCTAGGGCTGCAGATTGATAGGTCGATGGCTGAGTATGTGCCATGCACCACACTGAAATGTGTGAAGGCACCCATATTTAAAAGAGAAAGGTCAAGCTTTGCCACTAGTTGCTCAATGATGCTGCCTCAACCTGTTGCCACTGATCCACCCCACAGAGGGTTATGGGCTTTGAAGTCACCCACTAACAGAAAATGTGGAGGCAATTGGGCTATCAATGCAGCCAGGACATGCTGCGGGGCATCACCATCCGGCGGAAGATATAGACTGCAGACAGTAACAGCCTGAGGCGTCCACACCCGAACAGCGACAGCCTCTAAAGGTGTTTGTAGAGGGACAGACTCGCTGTAAAGAGAATGAAGGACGTAGACGCAGACACCACCAGATACCCTCTCATAAGCTGCCCGGTTCTTATAATAACCCCAACGGCCATAGAGGGCAGGGGTTCGCATCGTTGGAAACCAAGTTTCCTGAAGAGCAATGCAGAGGAAAGGGTGAAGTCTAAGAAGTTGTCACAGCTCAGCAAGATGGTGGAAAAACCACTGCAAATCCACTGGAGGATGACACTGACATGGCCGAGAAAGGTGTGAAGGGACCAAGGAGGCAGATTAAGCTGCTGGGTCACCAGCAGCCACCAACTGAGTACTGACAGGCACGACATCCATCATGTCTGAGGGACCAGCGAGATATAGGTCCTCAGCAGACGCCAGAATCTCCACTGCATCCTCAGACGCAGAGTTTCAGAGTTTGTAGGTAGCGGTGGAGTGGGTGTAACCGCAATTTCCTTGGTCTTAGGGGTCTTCGATTTTGATGTCTCACGCTGTTCCTTTGGTTGCTCTTGCTGGGAGGGCTTCTTTGATTCAGTATCTGGGACTGAAGAGGACCACAAAGCCCTACGACCAGCTACCTGGGGCTTCTTCAGCCCCTGGCGGGTGTCTGGTTTGCCACTGGTAGAAACCTGGGAAGGGAGTGACACAAGGGATCCCTTCCTAGCGAGAGAAGCCGAAGACGACTTACGCTTCTCCGGCTTAGAAGTGGGGACTGGTGACCCCGATGGTTAGACAGGGGGGGGGGGCGGCGAGGTGAGGGGGTGGGTGATGCTCCCGAGGTAGGTGGTGCGGGAGTAACAGGGAGGGAAGTGCCCCCCACCATCAATGGAGCAGGTGTGGTCCTTCAGCTCTGAGAGCTGACTGTATGTGGTGCAACGGATGGAGCTGTAACAGGAGTGACAGTGGTGGCATAAGATGATGTCATGCACACGGGATGAAGCCGTTCAAATTTCTGTTTAGCCTCAGTGTAGGTCAGTCGGTCCAGGGTCTTGTATTCTTGTGTTCCTTCTGTAGAATCTTACAGTCGGGCGAGGAATGGGGATGGTGCTCTCCACAGTTGACACAGATGGGAGGCGGGGCACATGGAGTATCAGGGTGGGATGAATAACCACAATCACAACATATGAGGCTGGAAGCACAGCAGGAAGACATATGGCCGAACTTAGAACACTTGAAGCACCGCATCAGGGGAGGGATATATGGCTTGACATCACAGCGTTAGACCATCACCTTCACCTTCTGGGGTAATGTGTCACCCTCGAAGGCCAAGATGATGGCACTAGTGGCAACCTGATTATCCCTTGGACCCCGGTGGACACGCAGGACAAAATGGACACCTCGTCACTCTAAGTTGGCGCGCAACTCATCATCTGACTGTAAAAGAAGATCCCTGTGGAAGATCATGCCCTGGAACATATTTAAGCTTTTATGGGGCGTGATAGTAACAGAAACATCCCCCAGGCGTTTAGAGGTAGTGGCACTTAATATGTTGCAAGGCCTGACATCAGTCATGCAAGGCAAGCCTGGGCTCCACCATGGAACTGGCCAACAGGGAACTGGGCCCATCGAACAGTGAGCGGCAATGCCGGCAGCGCGAATTATCTTACTGAACAGATCATATATGACTTCATCAATAAAACATGACAAAGAAGGTGTAAACATTACCTGGGAGATATATTGAGGCCAATCAGCACACAAAAAGCCCAGCGGAGTAATCTGGCCATCAGGAGGTGGGAAGGGAATGAGAAAATCAACAGGAAGTTGTCACTATCACAGAATCCATCATGTGGCAACCAGCGCAAGGAAGAAAGGAGGGGAGAGAAAGTGAGTGAAACATCAATGATGGAGGAAGAGCCATATGCAGCACTAAAATGAGTAGGGGAACCATCATTAAGACAACACAGGTTGTGGTCCACAAGAAATTGGTCACTGAGGTGCCCCCAACTAGCCAAGAAAGCACTGCCCCACAAAGGGTTATGGGCCTTCAAATTTCCAAGGAGGAAGGAAGGTTGGAGCTGCTGAATGAGGGCAGTTAGGGCAGCAGATGTAGGTGATCTGTCAGGAGGGAGATAGAGATTGCAAGTCATGATCGCAGAGTCCAAGTGGACATGGACGGCAACTGCTTCCAATGTGGTCCAAAGAGGGATCCATGTACTAACAGCATCCATACAGACCAACATGTAAATGACACCAGAAACCCTCAAAGGACTGACTCAGTTCCAACAGAAAGCACAGAACCCACAAAGGGTAGGTGAGTGAGCATCATTGAAATGAGATTCCTGGAGAATGACACACCAAGTAAAAGGCAAAAAGTGATTGCAACTCTGGGAGGTTTCGTTGGTATCCGTTACAGTTCCACTGAATAAACATGGAGCTGGTATCCAAATGGGAGGCACACGGGCTGGAGCCAATCACGCCACCGGGTCATCATCAGTCACCAAAGAGGAAAGGGTGACATCCATAAATAATAGGTCAGACTCCAGTTGCAAGGGGGAAGGTGGCACCTCTGGGGACACCTAAGGGGGTCTTGTCCTGGCATTCCTCCTCCTCCTCCTCCTCCTCCTCATAACTCAAGAGTGGGTGACCTTGGAGCACACAGACTGTGGGTCCCATGGCCGAGTTGTGGTAGCAGTCCAGTGGTCTGGGAGACGCTGGTGGGAGGAGCATCAGGAGGGAGCCCCATCACTGGCAGGCACCGAGTAAGGAGGACAGTTCTCTGGTCTGGTAGGGGGAGCAGTATGTGGAGGGGGGCATGTAAACTACAGAGGAAGGGGAGTGGAGAAAGGGGGGGGGGACTAGGGTAACAAAGAGGGAGGAGGGGAAAAAGATGTATAAAAAATTGTAGTAAGGTCTTATGGGACCAAACTTCTTAGGTCATCAGTCCCTAAGCTTACACACTACTTAATCTTACTTAAACTAACTTATGCTATAGACAGCACATACTCAGGCTCGAAGGAGGACTCGTACCTCCGATGGGGGAAAAGATGTAACAGAGGCAAAGAAAGGGGTCATCAACACAGGTTGAAGCCTGTCAATTTCTGACGATCCTCAGTGTAAGATATCAAGGAACTAATATTCTTGTATCTTCTTTTACTTCTTATAAACCACCAAATCTGGTGAACATGGAGAGCCCAGACTTCCTCGTCAGTTTGAAGGATGATGTTCCTATGAAAAATCACTCCCTGAACCATATTCAAAGACTGGTGAGGAGTAGTAGACAGGATGGTCACAAGCACAAAGGCCTGCAGATTGGGCAGCAAAAGTATATTTGATGAACAGTGAAGCCAATTGCATCTTTCTGAGAGACTTCACTTAGACTAACTTGTCTTTGAAATTTTCCACAAAAAATAACAGCTTGGTGATGGTGAATATGTACCCATTCATCCCTGTGCAGACCAGGTAGCAGGGAAAGTGTTTCATCCCAAGCCAGGGAGCCTGACCATCCCCCCAGGGTGTAGCCACAGAAGGGAAGGCTGCAGGATCATAAGCAGCAGCATTAAATGACCCATTACTGACTGAAGAGATGATCGTGGAAGAACGGCCTATTTTTTCGAGCTTAATATGTTTCATATGCAAAGCATCTGCCCTGATGCCACCCACGCTGATCAGAGGTTCACCCCATGGGTGCCACCCAGCCACAGCAGGGTGTCTCTGGCACATCGGCTGTTGCTGGGAGTTCTGATTCTCCAGAACGACAAGCAGCCGCTCCTAGGCATACATGAGGAGGCAACGGCACAGGTATCAGATGTGCGATCTCTGTTGTTAGGGGCTCAGGCAGATGGGTACATAACAGCCCCACCACACAGACTGGCTACATGTGCATGGTGACCTAGTGGGTTGAGGGGGGGGGGGGGGGGGCTACTGCAGGAAAGGGAGAGGGACACAGAAGGTGACAGAGGTATCAATGCCGTAGATGATAGGGAGGGAGTTCTTTCCCAAATGGTTCACCTCACACTATAGAGAAAATTTATAAGTAGAGGTCAAACCCCAAAGGAAGACAAAAAATGCTAAAAAGGAAGGATTAAAGAGAAAAGTCAAGGAGAATAAAAATGGAACGAATATAGGAAACCAGATCAACAGCCAAGTCAACGTAAGTGTGAAGGAGAGGGGAAGAAGAGGGCAGAGGGGAAGGAAGGAGTGAGTGAGTGAGGTGCATGGGTAAGGAAGTGCAGACCAGGAAGGAAGAAAGGGCTGCAATAACTTGGGGCCCCAAATGTGCCACACACGAACTCGTGATAGAACCCTGAGCCTCCTGGGGATGACTAAGAAAGTGAAACATGTTTCATAAACAGGAACTAAATACACAGACAATGAGATAAAATTTTTGCGACTTGAAAGTATTTTTAAGTATGTTCGGTGTTATAAGTAATGACTATACATTGTAGATAATAGACCATACACACGAGAAACTGAAAATACCTTGAACATCTGTGTGTCCTAGCAATATTTGTTCATTGCTCAACAATGAAGGTGAAGAGACAAAATATGTGAGAACTTACACTTTTGAGCAATAGGCTACGATTTTCTGACAATTATGAAGGAAATGCAGAGGTACATTTTCCAACAAATTAAAGATGTATAAAAAGCATACTTACTGAAAACTTACATACAAATTAATGATGTTCCACAAATTCAAGAGAAGATGTCATGCACTATTTTGAAGATTGTGATGTATGGCTTTGTTTTCTAAAGCCCTTAGAAATTCTTCACACTGAGGTAAATTTAACTAATTTTCAATGAGAAATTACATTTTCAAATCGTTTTACTGTGCACAACATCAACACTGCATATTAAAGTTTTTAATATGTCTATGTTTCTCCAGTAGGTACTAATTAAATATTCCTTAAAAATACTTACATCATCTGATGATGATGATGATGATGATGATGATGCGAGAAAATAAAGTGCCAGTCCTTTTTTTCCCTTTCTTTCCATTTCAAGGGACGGAACTGTAACAAGCATAAATTGTATAGTGTAATAATGAAATTTACTACTACTGTCAGAAATATAATTAACCATAAAGCTAAGGGAATATGCCTGGTACTAATGGGACATAGGATTTCATTTCCAAAATCATTGAATTTTTTTCATACTGAAGCAAATGTAACAAATTCTAATGAAAATCTAAATTTTCAAATAGTTTTATTTTTAGTACCAGTAACTTCTGATTATATCACTATATAGAAAATGAAAGCGAAACAAAAAAATTGTGTCCTTATGATATAAAAAATGGTCACTGACCTAAGTCTCTTTGCAGGATTCCACAGGTAAGGTGTCCTCTTACAAAGTCAATAAACTGATGACGTTGTGTACAGATAGTTGATAAATAGTCCAGTATCCACCATATGAACTAAACCCCAACTGACTAGTCCTCAAAATGTTAATATGCATCTCCTCTCAGTGCACGTCTCAATACCAGAGGAAAATTCATTAAAAAAAAGTTATAACCTCAGGGGCAAAATTAGGTGGAACATCTGTTACAATTAATGAACTAATTTCACTGTGATCATTATGGTTGTCCATATTCACAACTGCAAATACATTTCACGTAAGAACTTGTTTGGCGACACTTGAGCCACTTGAAATTTTACATACAGCGACCACTTTGGCTAACTTCAATTCTGAATAACTCAGAAACTACACCACCCCTCATCCTACTATTCCACACACTCATGCGCTATATGCAATTAAATTAAAGAGTCACACAATCACTCCAATGAATATTGTGAGTACAGTAGGGTGCTGATCCCATCCCTACAGATAAACTGTATGTTTTCATGGTGACAGCCCTCCTTTCAAATGCAGTGCAGTACGTATCTCACCATCTCTTGGTAGACTACCTGACACCATATGTGGAGCTGTGCCAACGCCACCGAGCAGGCACCTCTTGAATTCTCTATTGATCCAACATTTGAGGCCACACTATGCACACATCCTTAGCCTGCCACTGGGTGGCACCTGCATCTACACAGTACTCATACACCTTGCTCTGAGCACCAACAAAGTCCACATTCTGTGAACCATTTGCTGCTTCTATCGTTAGGCCAATAACCTTCTTGTTTTCTGGTATTATTCCCAAAGGATTATCAGCCGCATATCCAGACATGATGAATTACTCATGATTATATCTAATTATTTCACATGGATTTTCATCAAGTAGATTAAACTGACTGTACCCATATAAAGTAACTTGGAATCAGTGAAGTTTGGCTTTGCAGGCTCATACTGAAAGCAGGGCTTGTGGAGTTTGGAGAGGTCCAACACACATACCAATCTAGACAGGCTTTGTAAACTGCACTGAAACCTGGGACATCCACAGCAACTTGCCTTTTATTGAAGATTGTGGCCCATGGCAATGCTGCTCAAAGGATTTTCTGCAGGTAATACTTGAATTTTCTGTAACACGGACTTGGTATGAAACTTGTTTGTAATGTCTCGGAATATAATGCTGTTTGTCCACAGCATTGTCTGGAGGTCCTCATCCCACAAAATGGAACCATCCTAAAGCTGCTGACATAGTGACACGTCACTGTCACACAAATGGGTGGGTTGCGTCAGTTCTAAGGCCAGGATGTATCCTTCACCAGCATCATAGATCTTTTCCTTCAGTCTGATTATTTCTCCTTTGGGCATCAATCAGAACCCTGGAAATGATATGCTTTTGTTGCATGGTGTACCTATAGATGTGGTTTAAATCAAGGTTAATGATTTTAAGTTAAATTGTCAGATGGTCTGTACTACTCGTGATACATTCACAGGTTATTCATCTCATCATCCCTGTCATTCACTGGGAAAGTCCCCCGTGAATTCTGCATTCGAAGAAGAGTAGCATCCCAACATCAGTCAACAGTTCAATGCTGACACATGTTGTTCTGGACATTGAGTCCCACAAAAGCCCTGGCACTGGAATAGTATGCAGGATCCAGAGACTACGTTCTCTGGCACAACTTCTCTAGCATGTATGCCAGCAAGTGTACATCGGTGTTCCTGTATGGTCTAGCACATTCTCCTACATCCCAGGAGCCAAACTTTCACACCTTGCTCATACTCAGTTTCCATTATGGCAGTGACTGTTGGTTTACTGGAGAATGGGGTTATATCATGCAGTATGGTTTTGTGGAGTGTCTCCAACAAATTCATTAATTCATATGGACATACCTCATTCTTTTTCACAAGCTGAAACTTTGCATCATTGGGATATGTGGCTCTGGTGATATGTGTATCTTCGTGAGGCATCATGTCAGAAATTTTCTGAAGAGATAAGTTCATGAAGCAAAGTGAATCCAGGAATCAGAGCAATCTACTTGGAAGATGAAATGTTATTTTCAACAGTACCAGGAATGACACTAACATCACATTTCAACTCAGAATCACCCATGTTTTGAACAAGAAAGAGGGCATCATACCTGCTCAAATGATATGCGAGTGCTAGTTGTTTCTTCAAGTTACATTCATTGTGAGATGCACCGCAGAACCTCCTCGTTAGACGACCATGGTCTCGGTCTCCACATTGATTTTCCGCTTCTCTATCCAATGGCAGCCCACCAATACGACAATCACCTGTTTGCTCAAACAAGACACTCTTCTAAAAGTTGGTCATGGGAATGTTGTTGCAATAAATCCCATTAACTTCCCAAGCAAGTTTCTCGAGTTAAGTGAACGACCATCTCGTAGGATTATTCCTGATGGGCGATTCAAGTTTGTTGCATAGAAGTAGATACACCGCCACAGTGGGCAATTCCACAAATATTGGTTTCTGTCTTGGGCAGACGATGAGGTGTCCTCTTAGATACACTCTCTTGGTGAAAGATTTGAGACATCTACAGCATAAATATCATGTACCACAATGTTTTGATAAAGTAGGCAGTTTTGTTCCTCACCCTTTGAGAACTGCAAGAAATCTGTACTTAAAATGCATCTAATGTCCGCAGGAATTATAATTTCTAAGCAGTTTCATTCACTGTAGAATTCAATAGACATTCCAAAATTCAAGAGGGAGACCATGATATTCGATTCACGTATACACCCTGGGAGTTGATAGCAAGCCAGAGAATGACCATGAACACACTGTATTAGAAGCTGCCCTCACTGGGATCAGTTTTGATTCCGGAGAAATGTAGGAACATGCAAGGCAATACCGATCCTATAACTCAACTTAGAAACTGCGTTAAGTAAAGGCAAGCTTACGTTTATAGCATTTGTAGACTTACAAAATGCTTTCGACAGGAATACACTCTTCGAGATTCTGGAGATAGAGGGGGTAAAATATGGGGAGCGAAAAGTTATTTACAACTTTTACAGAAACCAGACAGGAATTTGGGAATAGGAGACAACCCTGTCTCACACCACTCTCAAATACAGCTTCCCTTTCATGCCCCTCGACTCTTTAATGTTATTCGACCAGTACACTGATCAAGTAGTAAAGGAAACCGAAGAAAAATTTTTGGAAAAGGATTAAACATTCAGGGAGAAGAAATGAAGATTTTTATGTCTGCCGTTGACACTGTAATTCTGTCAGAGACAGCAAAGGACTGAAAGAAACAGTTGAAGGGAATGGATAGTGTTTTGACAGGAGGATGTATAACGAACATCTACAAAAGCAAAACAAGGGTAATGGAATACAACAGAGTTAAATCAGGCATCGCTGAGGGACTTAATTAGTAAATGAGACGCTTTTAGTAGTACACAAGTTTTGTTATTTTGGCAGCAAAATAACTGATGAGGGCCAAAATAGAGAGGGTGCAAAATATACACTGGCAATCATAAGAAATTCGTTTCTGAAGAAGAGAAATTTCTTGACACTGAATGTAGATTTAAGTGTTAAGAAGTCTTTTCTTAATATATTTGCATGGAGTGTAGCCATGTATGGAAGTTAAACATGGACAATAAACAGTTTAGACAAAAGGAGAATAGAATTTTTTGAAAAGTGGTACTACAGAAGAATGCTGAGGATTAGTTGGGTGGAACACATAACTAATGAGAAGATATGGAACAGAATTGGCGAGAAAAGGAATTTTTGGCACAATCTTAGTAGAAGGAGGTATCGGTTGATAGGACACATTATGAAACATCAAGGGATGGGAGTATTGACAGAAGTGTGGAGGTAAAAATCGTTGAGGAACACCACGCGACGAATACAGAAATCAGATCCAGAAGGATATAGGGTACAGTAGTTATTCTGTGATGGAGAGGCTAACACAGAACAGAGTGGCATCAAACCAGTCTTCGGACTGAAGACCACAACAACAACAACAACAACAACAACAACACGTGAACACCTGCACGACCCCAGGGGTCTAACAGGGGGCGCAGTTGGAATCAACCTTACCGTCCCCTACAAATAATAAGCAATGGCTAAGAGAGTACACATACCTTTGTAGAACTACTAGTAGATCTTCTAACATAAAGAGTGGAGCGAATAAAAACAGGTGATTGCACTGACCCAATAAACATTCGGAAGTTACTTGAGAAGGCTGATGATGATGAGGAAGACGGTTTGGTTTGTGGGGCGCTAAACTGCGCGGTCATCTCCGCCCGTACAAAGTCCCAACTTTAACACAGTCCAGTTTTTTTACGCAGTCAAATCTAGCCACAGTCACGAATGATGGTAATGATGATGATGAAACGATGAGGACAACACAAACACCCAGTCCCCAGGCACAGAAAATCCCCAACCCGGCCGCGAATCGAAACCGGGACCCCGTGATCCAGAGGCAACAACGCTATCCACTGCTTGAGGAAGAGAAAATCCTATAACTGTAATTATTTTTAGCTGTTCCAGTATAAAAACACAATGGACGGGCGCGGCTCGTAATTAAAGGCCGTCAGAAGGAACTATCCCCAAAATATATGTTAAAATAGATTTCTAAACAACGCGTTACAGATTTACACCACCAGGACGGATTTTGCATACTTACCACATGGATTTAAATAATGCTGGTCAACGTTTTTGGAACAGTTGATAGGTGATTTACGCGATGTTTTTCGAAGAGGTAGTAGCTTCTCTTAAGACTGCGCCTTCACATGCCTCTATGCAACTGAGGTCTGGGGAGTATAGCTCTTACGTCCGAGGCTCGAAGCGTGTCCTACCAACCTCCACAGTTTTCACGATCCGCTGGTTATACCAAAAGGCAATGAATTGAAACTTCGCTATTGGTTTCCCGTCTCTGTATGTCTGTTATGCTTTGAAGCGTCTTTAATCGACGTTTACTGTTATTGATGTGTGTGTCACAGGGATCTCCGTCGTATATAGGGTTAAAAAAAAAAAAAAACTTTCCTGCAGACAAAGGGGCGAGGGCTATACGATCTGAGCCGAATAAACCCGAACGGTGAATGCCAATTGCTGTTTCTGCGGTTGATTGAGTGTGCGAATGATCAGCGTTGTTATAATTATTAGCGAAATCCAAGGATTCAGACTACCAAGAGTGGAATAATTATAACGACTAACCGGAGAATAAACTCTGGATAACTGAACCAGTGATTCTGGCAGGGTTAGTGAAGTTAACTGGAGAATAAGTTTTGACAATGGCAGGAATATGAAAACATGGTCTCTTAGTACGAGGAAGGAGACGAAACGAGGGTTATCACACAAATTTTATGGAAGAATGTGACGTTTCCAAAGTTACATAAAAATTTCGTACTACTACTTCTCGATCTCATGTTTTAGAAACTGGAGTGTATGAATGAAATGTGGAACTATTTCATAACATGAACCTTGGTGCAATAGGCATTTGATATTGGTACTTTGTGAATTATATTCTGTCCTGTTATTTACGTAAATGATGTACATAACAACGACCATTTTTGCCAAAACAGTCTCGCTCATCCGGCGTGTTTTACAAATGCTGCAATATTAAAAAGACTTATTTCGTTTTATATGGTAGTCGGTCACAAAATAGACGTAATCAAATCGAGAAACCACACCAGTCTTGGTTAGTATTCGTATCAACAGCTTTTTCAGTATCAGACAACGACATTCAGATTGTTCATGTAGCAGAAGGTTTGACGAACTTCGATGAGGTAATAGATTCCTTCGCAGAAAGGAAAGCGTATCCTGTAAACCTGTGGCAAGATAGACAGAGATTAAAAAACATGCAAGGACCTACGTAATGAAGAAATGTGTACTGTCATGCTTGTATCTTGTCTTTACTGGTTTTATGTTTCCTGTATTTAATTTTGATGTCACAAAACGAGGAAGTTATTAGCTAACAGACAATAAAGACTGTGATCAAAAATGGTTCAAATGGCTCTGAGAACTATGGGACTTCTGAGGTCATCAGTTCCCCAGGACTTAGAACTACTTAAACCTAAGTAACCTAGGGACATCACACACATCCATGCCCGAGGCAGGATTCGAACCTGCGACCGCAGCGGTCGCGCGGTTCCAGACTGTAGCGCCTAGAACCGCTCGGCCACTCCGGCCGGCGACTGTGATCAGGAGAATAATAATTCTTTAGAAATTTGCAAATAATCCCACCCATTAATAAATGTGAGTTTTTTTTTGTCATAACGGCCGACTCAGAGCAGGAGAGCCATCACAGGACGTTTTGATCTCCACTGTCCTGGATATGGGTTTGATGGCTTCCACTACAAAATATACACGTTTGAATTCCGCGGAGCGAAATACAGTGACGTGCGACAGAAGAATACTGTGTGAAGAGGAGTGGCACTGCACTGTGGCACACCTAACACCAAATAACGTGTCTTACATTTCCTCGTACATATAGTGTTTCGTTTATCAAACTCATCAGAGAAAGATGTGCGCTACAAAATGAAATTTTTGAAAAACCTATTTTTTTAATTTTTGACGTCCTGTTTCAAATGCTCGAGGGGGGGGGGGAGGCACCATCCAGTTTTCGCCCCCGTTCGGAAATACAGTAGACCCGGGACGTGCGTTATTTTTGTGATTGTGTTTCTTTTTGTGAGAGTATTGTGACTGAGTGAAGTGAGCTATACTACCTTCCGAATAACTGCAGCATATCATGAATTCAACGTCAGCTCAGTATGAATTCAGTGTGCAATTTAGCAGGTAGGAATATGGAACAAGCCGATAGGATGAAAGTGAAGGACCTTGGGACGGCCAGATCTGACCTGAAAATCAATCAAGAACAAAAACAGTATAAATTCGGGTAAGGGTATACAAGAAATTTTAACAGAAATTTGTAGTAAGGTCTTATGGGACCAAACTGCTGAGGTCATCAAATGCCTCTGAGCACTATGGGACTCAACTGCTGAGGTCATAAGTCCCCTAGAACTTAGAACTGCTTAAACCTAACTAACCTAAGGACAACACACACATCCATGCCCGAGGCAGGAGTCGAACCTGCGACCGTAGCGCCAGAACCGCTCGGCCACCAGCGGCCGGCCGCTGAGGTCATCGGTCCCTAAGCTAACACACTACTTAATCTAACTTGAACTAGCTTACTCTAAGGACGACACACACACACACACACACACACACACACACACACGCCCGAGGGAGGATTCGAACCTACGACGGGGAAAGCCATGCGGACACGCCCGAGGGAGGATTCGAACCCACGACGGGGAAAGCCATGCGGACCGTGACAAGACGCCTCAGATCGCTCGGCTATCCCTTGCGGCAAATTTTAACAGAACAAGGTGCAACGCAGCTGAGTGGTTGTGGAGTGAAAAAGGTGTTTTTCTGTTTCACCTATCTTGTGGCAAATAGTAATTATAGTGCTTAGACTATTTTGAAGTGGGACACACTTGCAGATGTGGCAAGATGGCCGCCGAGTAAGTGACGCCAGAAACCATTTCCGGAAAGTTAAGTGATTTAGACAGATAATTTAGTTTAATGCCGACAACAAACTAAATACGTGCATTAGTGTATCGTTTAGTCTTGCCGTTAAAGGTTTGACTTATCTTTGCGTATTTTTTCAGAAAACACGAAAAGATCGTAACTTCGCGAAGTCGCGCTTAGGCTTAACTTTTGTAAACGTGTTTATTTCTTGTTTCACGGTAATTTAACTAGTTTCTCGGTAACAAATAAGTAAACTACCGTAAATAGCGATTAACTTCATTGTTTTAATACAGATTTCAGAAAAACAGCGTAACTTTATATCAGAAACTTGCTTATATACATTTGTTTATAGGCCTAATTCTCGTAACGTTTTTGGAGAATCAAAGTTAAAGTAGGCTATCTCGTTTAATTGTCCTTTTTTTTCATTCCATCGAGTGAAATATATAATAAATAGCGTATACCTTCATTGTTTTAATACAGATCTCAGAAAAACAGCGGAATTTTAAATCAGAAACTTGCTTATATACAGTTGTGAATAGGCTTAATTCTTGTAACATCTTTTTTGATTTTCGGTAATTTAATTGATTTATTCTAGCTAAAGTATTATTTTTGCCATGAGTGAGAAGTGCCTGACTTGCCGTAGAATTGTTAGTTCCGGGGTTTGGTGTGATGGATGCAGTAGTTTTTTTCACTGGGGGGACTGCAGTGGCGTGGGTGTTGGGAAAGTGGATCAGGCTCATCAGTGGTTATGTAGGATTTGCAGCAGAGATAGGAAGATAGTGGAACAGGAGGGGAAAATTGCTGTCCTTCAGGCTGAGCTAGATCAGGCTAGGGAAGATCTGGACAGGTTAAGGAGGGAGAAGGGCAAAGAGAGGTGGGAAGTGGCAACAGGTAGCAGAAGGAACAGGCCTAGAACTAAGTCTGACAGTTTTGTGGTGAATGTCAAAAATAAGTTTGACCTGTTGCTTCAGTTAGAAACTGATGAGCCTCAAGCAGAGGTAGGTGTAGACAGGACACAACAAACTTTCAATAGGAAATTGAAAAAGAATGTAGGAAAGTCATCGAAAAGGAAGGAAGTTTTGTTGTTAGGCAGTTCTCATGCCAGAGGTGTAGGCCAACTTCTGCAGGAGGAATTAGGACCAGAATACCAGGTCACAAATTTTTTCAAACTAAGTGCTAGTCTGGATCAGGTGACAGAGGATTTAGGTTCACTCTGTAAAGGATTTACCAGGGAAGACACCGTGGTTATTGTGGGAGGGCCAGGGAACAGCATCGACAGAGATCCTGGGTACAGTATAGAGTGTGACCTGGTAAAGATTGCGTCGGCATCGAGACACACCAATGTTGAATTTGTATCTGTCCTGAGACGCCATGACCGGCCTCATTTGACCTCTTCTGTTGGGAGAGTTAATTTGGAGTTGGAACGGCTGCTTGGGTCGGGTGCGGGGGCTCATATTGGTGTGGTTCCTGTTGATTATCTCAGTAGGTGGGACTATACCAGGCACGGCCTACATCTCAACAGGAAAGGGAAGGGGAAACTGGCTGGGGTAATAGCAGGAAATTTAAGGGGGGGAGGCACTGCCATGAATGGTAAAATACCAGTGGTTACAGGTGTTGGAGCAGCACCTTTTTTAGGATAGGTAAGACAGAAAGATGTCAAGTTCTACGAGAGGTTAGGATTGAAACAAATTTTCAGTTTAGGAAAGAAATTAAACAGCACAATTCTAGCACATTGGATCACCAATCACAGCTGTCAATTATAAATTTTCACCAATCACCAGAAATTTTATCTCCACCAAGTTGTATCTCAGTCCTAGGTAATTACATTGATGAATTAAAGTCACCCAACCCAGTTGACATAATCTGCCTCTCTGAACACCATGTGACCACTGGTATAGGAACTAGGCCTAAGCACAATGAGAAACTCGGACAGGAGAGTACTGCAAATGTTAGAATAAGGAAAGGTTCTCATAAAAGTATAATTAAAAATAAAGTAAGTATATTTCATCAAAATATTGGGAGTTTAAAGAATAAAGTAGATGAGCTTCTGGTTTGTTTAGAAGATTTAGAAGCTGAGAATGAAATAGATATACTATGCCTGTCTGAGCATCACATTGTTACTGATATGGGTAAGGTAAATGTAAGTGGATATAAGCTCTCTGCACATGTAATGAGAGAAAATATGGAGAAAGGAGGAGTTGCCATATATGTCAAAAGTTATCGTTGTGCAAAAAGTATAGAAACAAAAAAGTTTTGTGTAGAGAAACATATAGAAGCATGTGCCTGTGAGCTTAAATTAAATAAAGGCACATTTATAATTGTAACTGTATATAGGTCCCCATCAGGAAATTTTCATCTATTTCTGAAAAATTTGGACTCCTTGTTGTGCTATCTGTCAGACAGAGGGAAGCAAATTATTATTTGTGGGGACTTCAATGTAGATTCTCTTAAAGAGGGTAATAGGAAAAATGACCTTGAAGTATTACTTGGTTCTTTCAATTTGACACCCGTTATTGATTTTCCTACTCGGGTGGTAAAGGATTGCAGCTCACTGATAGATAACTTCTTTATAGACCAAGATAAGTTTAACCAGATAAATGCTCAGCCTGTTGAGAATGGTCTTTCTGATCATGGTGCACAGCTAGTTACAATATATGACATAGCTCCATTCAGCAATACTAAACAGTCCTCCAAAGTAGTACGTTCAGTCAACGATTTAACAATTGCAAATTTCAGGGAAAGCCTACAGCAGTTAGACTGGGATGAGGTGTACCGTGAACCTGATGCCAATTTAAAATATAATTTATTTCATGACATTTTTGTAAATGCATTTGAAAACTGCTTCCCCAAGAAAATAGTTAAATATACTCCTAAGAAACCTTGTAACAAACCATGGCTTACTAAGGGTATAAAAATATCTTGTAACCGGAAAAGGGAAATGTATCTGACAGCAAGAAAGAGTAGTGTCCCAGAAACTATCAAACATTATAAAAACTACTGTGTTATATTAAGAAAAGTTATTAAAAAATCCAGGAGTATGTGTATCATGTCCGAAATCAGCAACTCTGATAATAAAATTAAAACAAGTTGGAATATTATTAAACGAGAAACAGGTCAACCAAGAGCAGAGGAAGACAGTATTACCATCAAATTGAATGAAAACTTTACGAACAAAAAGTCAGAAGTTGAAAATATTTTTAATAATCATTTTCTAAATGTTGTGGATATAGTAGGATCCAGGTGTTCATTAGAAAATGCTAGGCTGTTAATGGAAGAGGCCATACCTATGCAATTTGATACAATTGAAATCTCACCCACTTCTCCCTCTGAAATTAGGAAAATAATAAACTTGCTTAAAAGCAAAAACTCACATGGAATTGATGGCATTTCCAGCAAAATACTAAAAGCTTGTTCTCAACAGATAAGTACGATTCTCAGCCACCTGTGTAATAGCTCTCTGGAACAGGGCATTTTCCCTGATAGACTGAAATATGCTATTGTTATACCTTTGCATAAAAAGGGGGATAGATCTGATGTCAACAATTACCGTCCAATCTCCCTTCTAACAGCTTTATCCAAAATTTTTGAGAAAGTAATGTATTCAAGAGTAGCTTCACATATCTGTAAAAATGGAGTACTAACAAAATGTCAGTTTGGTTTCCAGAAAGGTTTTTCAACAGAAAATGCCATATATGCTTTCACTAGTCAAATTTTGAATGATATGAATAACCGAACACTACCCATTGGGATTTTTTGTGATCTCTCAAAGGCTTTTGACTGTGTAAATCATGAAATTCTGCTAGACAAGCTCAAGTATTGTGGCATGAGTGGGACAGTGCACAAATGGTTTAATTCGTACCTAACTGGAAGAGTGCAGAAAGTTGAAATAAGTAGTTCTCATAACATGCAAAGATCAGCACATTCCTCAAACTGGGGAACTATCAAGAATGGGGTTCCACAAGGGTCAGTCTTGGGTCCTTTGTTGTTCTTATTATATATTAACGACTTGCCATTCTATATTCATGAAGAGGCAAAGTTAGTTCTCTTTGCTGATGATACAAGTATAGTAATCACACCTGACAAACAAGAAGTAACTGATGAAATTGTCAATACTGTCTTTCAGAAAATTACTAAGTGGTTCCTTGTAAACGGACTCTCACTGAATTTTGATAAGACACAGTACATACAGTTCCGTACAGTGAATGGTATGACGCCATTAATAAATATAGACCTTAATCAGAAGCATATAGCTAAGGTAGAATATTCCAAAGTTTTAGGTGTGTTCATTGATGAGAGATTAAATTGGAATAAACACATTGATGATCTGCTGAAACGTTTGAGTTCAGCTACTTATGCAATAAGGGTCATTGCAAATTTTGGTGATAAACATCTTAGTAAATTAGCTTACTACGCCTATTTTCACTCATTGCTTTCATATGGCATCATATTTTGGGGTAATTCATCACTGAGGAATAAAGTATTTATTGCACAAAAGCGTGTAATCAGAATAATAGCTGGAGTCCACCCAAGATCATCCTGCAGACATTTATTTAAGGATCTAGGGATATTCACAGTAGCTTCTCAGTATATATACTCTCTTATGAAATTTGTTATTAAGAACCAAACCCAATTCAAAAGTAAGAGCAGTGTGCATAACTACAATACTAGGAGAAAGGATGATCTTCACTATTCAAGATTAAATATAACTTTGGCACAGAAAGGGGTGAATTATACTGGCACTAAAGTCTTTGGTCACTTACCAAATAGTATCAAAAGTCTGACAGATAACCAACAAGTATTTAAGAAGAAATTAAAAGAATTTCTGAATGACAACTCCTTCTACTCCATAGAGGAATTTTTAGATATAAATTAAGAAAAAAAATATTAAAAAAATAAAAATTAAAATTAAAGAAAAACAAAAAAACACAAAAAATAATGTTGTTATATTAACTTAAGTATGTTGTTGAATTAACCTAATTATGTCATGTATTGGAAAATTCGACTCGTTCCACATCATTACGAAATATCGTATTCATGATCCATGGAACTTGTATTAATCTAATCTAATCTAATAGACGACGCGCTAAACGGAAGGAGCTGCTCACTAAATTCCAAAATCCAATCTTAGCCGATGATGTAGAGCATATATTACTACCAGCAACTTTGATATCGCGGAATGATCACCATTCAAATATAAGGGAAATTAGGGCTCGTACTGAGGCGTTCAGACAGTCGACTTTCTCACGCGCGATCCGTGAGTCGAACGGGGGGGGGGGGGGGGGGGGAATATGACTTCGGCGCGAATAGTGCCCTCCGCCACGCACCGCTTGGTGGCTAGTATAGTATATATGTCGATGTAGGATGATATCACAGACTTAAAAAATTTTCACGCAAAGGTGGAAAAAGACGATTCCAGTGAAAATGATTGAAATGTTTTTATTGCATTTGCAATGCTAGGGAAAATCGACATTATGTTACGGTGGTAAGCACTGTCTAGTTGGCACAAAGACATACCACGAAAATGTCTCAAAAAAGTATATCTTGAGTAACCAGATACACTGCATTAAATTTTGTGGCAAATTCGAGCTTGCCTTAAGGGGCCATGACGAAACATAAAATTATAAGAACCCAGGAATTTTTCGAGTAGTAGTTTATCTGATGGCATAACTTTATGCCTTGAAGCACCTCATCGAAAAATCAGAAAAACGGGTTTTCTTAGGCTTTTGCAAAACAATTCAAAATGAACTGTTGGAATCAATTTGCGAGGTATACCTAAATCTGACCAGGAATGAACTGTCGAAGATAAATTTCCTTGCTATCGATCCTTTGTACGACCGAAAAGTCACACTGTACAAGATGAAACTGTAGCTGCTCTCAGCGAGCTAGAGAAAATTACTAAAATGAAACATCTGAGAAACTAAAAGCTCAGTGTTACAACGGTGCTCGTGTTATGAATGGCCACAAAAGTGGAGTTCAGATGAGAATTAAAGAGGTATATAAAAATGCTCACTTCATTCACTGTTATGCACATCATTTAAATTTAATTGTCGAACGCTGTGTGGCAGGCAATAAGCAAGTGCGGATCTTCTTCACCAACTTGGAAGGAATTTGTACCTTTTTTCCCAATTTACTAAACGCACAGCCATGCTTGACGACATAGTAAAGAAACGTGGTCATACTTCTCCTCAGGTCACCAGATGGAATTTCAAATCACGGAGCTTCATTGTGTTCTGTTCAACCAGATCCAGCAAAGAAATATTGATACAGTGAGAACTGTTGGCTATGTACCCCAGTTTGCCGCTTCAGTCCAGCATGTTTGGGCCTCGCTAGACACTGACGAATGACGATCACTGCGAACAGGAAGAGTCAACTGCAAATTGTGGACGTTTCATTCACTGAATCAAGAATGGTGTGTGCACGTGACGTCTGTGACCGGATGACGACTCAAATCAGTTATCTATTCAATTTTAATGATCACTTGTCAGTTGCACAGTTCTTTGAACCGTCACTGTTTCCCAAACATAAAATTGTTTTCCCAGAAGAAGAACTGAATGTAGCTATAAATTTGTTTAAACTAGTGTTAAGACCTATATCATGAACTGAATGTGCACGGCGGACATTATCGCATTAAAGATTTCTCCACAGGGTGTCTTAATATGATTTGTTGTGGCAAACTGTCGGGAAATAAGGCGTCAAATGGTAAATAAGCTAGCGATTTATTTTGTCATGGAGTTAGCTTTTAATGTTAGTCGGCCGTGCTGAATGTCCTACACAGCCGCAATAATTTTATGAGAGTTTCAGGTACCTTTGTTGAACTTAGGCCTACTTTATGAAAACAACTTGGCAAAAACTGTTAAAACTTCTGCAGATAGTAGTAACCTTTGCTGCTGCTTATCTGCATTAAAGCGAGTGGTAACATTTACGCGTAGTACTATGAATGAGGAAAGACTTTGTGCACTTATGATGTGTTCTCTCGAAAAAGAACTCCGAATCAGCCAAATTTCAATGAAATGGTCACAGACCATTTTACGGCGCGGAAGGGGAGACGAGTTGATTTCATCTACAAACAAATGATTTAAGGTAAGCGAAAGTGCATTAACAGATACTAAGAAACTATTCCTTCGTTGTAACAGTCAGTTTAGCTTACGAAATTAAGTGCATAAAAGGGGTAATGACACGTTTAGCCACTGACATTACATTTTCCAAAACGCATCCTCATTCATAGCATCGCCTGTTATGCTACATGTCAAATTTGCCGACACTTTAGCACAAGAAACTGTACCAAAACCTACACGTTGGGGAGAGAGCTTCCATGCGCAAAATCACTTAAAATGCACTAAATCCGTAATAGTACGACTAGTACGGTATGTAAATTAGCATGGCGGTTGCTCATGTCACAGCACAAGAGCCGTGACGTCACGGAAACATCACTGCTTCGTCACGCGAGCTCAAACGCCGCCATCTGTGCACACAAACATTGACGCGGTATATGTTAGCTTCGCTTCACCCTTAATGTTTTTGGTGCTTTCATCTGAAAACTTCGGACGTTTACAGATCTCTCCAAAACGCGTCTTTTAATGCGAGGCCGGCCGAAGTGGCCGTGCGGTTAAAGGCGCTGCAGTCTGGAACCGCAAGACCGCTACGGTCGCAGGTTCGACTCCTGCCTCGGGCATGGATGTTTGTGATGTCCTTAGGTTAGTTAGGTTTAACTAGTTCTAAGTTCTAGGGGACTAATGACCTCAGCAGTTGAGTCCCATAGTGCTCAGAGCCATTTGAACCATTTTTTTGGAATGAAGACACAGTATGTAAACGTTTGGCTAGAGTGTGATATTGTCCCCCCCCCCCCTCCCCTGAAGTTTTGATTGGGGTGACATGCAGATCTCTAGCGTAGCCCGACGACTAGGTTGGTTATGGTCGATTAATGTCGCAAGCCTCCCCAGTATGGAAACCATAAGCCGCGCCTGACAGTGGATATACTGCAGTGGAATGCTATACAACGTGATCAAAAGTATCCGGACATGCCCAAAAACATACGTTTTTCGTATTAGGTGCATTGTGCTGCCAGGTACTTCATATCAGCGACCTCAGTAGTCATTAGACATCTTTAGAGAGTAGAATGGCGCTCCGCGGAACTCACGGACTTCCAACGTGGTCACGTGATTGGGTGTCACTTGTGTCACACGTCTGTACGTGAGATTTCCACACTCCTAAACATCCCTAGGTCCACTGTTTCCGATGTGATAGTGAAGTGGAAACGTGAAGGGACACGTACAGCACAAAAGCTTACAGGCCGACCTCGTCTGTTGACTGACAGAGACCGCCGACAGTTGAAGAGGGTCGTAATGTGTAATAGGCAGACATCTACCCAGAACATCACACAGGAATTCCAAACTGCATCAGGATCCACTACAAGTACTATGACAGTTAGGCGGGAGGTGAGAAAACCTGTATTTCATGGTCGAGCGGCTGCTCATAAGCAACACATCACGCCGGTAAATGCCAAACGACGCCTCGCCTGATGTGAGGAGCGTAAACGTTGGACGATTGAACAGTGAAAAAACGTTGTGTGGAGTGACGAATCATGGTGCACAATGTTGTGATCGGATTTAAGGGTGTGAGTATGGCGAAAGCCCGGTGAACGTTATCTGCCAGCATGTGTAGTGCCAAAAATAAAATTCGAAGGCGGTGGTGTTATGGTGTGGTCGTGTTTTTCATGGAGGGGGGCTTGCACTCCTTGTTTTGCGTGGCACTATCACAGCACAGGCCTACACTGATGTTTTAAGCACCTTCTTGCTTCCCACTGTCGAAGAGCAATTCGGGGATGGCGACTGCATCTTTCAACACGATCGAGCACCTGTTCATAATGCACGGCCTGTGGCGGAGAGGTTACACGACAGTAACATCCCTGATATGGACTGGCCTGCACGGAGTCCTGACCTGAATCTTATACCACCCCTTTGGGATGTTTTGGAACGCCGACTTCGTGCTAGGCCTCGTAGACCGACATCGATACCCCTCCCCAGTGCAGCACTCCGCGAAGAATGGGCTGCCATTGCCCAAGAAACCTTCCAGCACTTGATTGAACGTATGCCTGCGAGAGTGGAAGCTGTCAACACTACATTGAATTCCAGCATTACCGACGGAGGGCGCCACGAACTTTTAAGTCATTTTCAGGCAGGTGTCCGGATGCTTTTGATCACATAGTGTATGTCAATAAGAAGCAATGAAACGATTCTGCTAAACTTGGCGCAAAGTAATCACATTACATTTTGTACCAGTAGTGAAACATGGCTAGCCCCAGATGAAAATTTCACCGTAACATGCTTTCAAGTTGTACGAGCCGATAGACACGACGGTTACGGTGGCACAGCTATCTTGATCCGTGATGATGTAAATTACAAACGGGTCGAAATCAACAATACAATCAGAGGAATATAAGCATGTGCTATTGAAGCAAACATTGCGAACAACACTACGTCAATTCGCTCGGTACACAGGGCTCCCAGTGTATGGGTAAGGAGATGACACTCAGCATATTACAGCAAATGAACGGACCTAACATAATCGTTCATACCTTGTTTAATATACTGTAACAGTTACAGTAAGACATGTTCGAATGGCTATAAAAATGGCCGCTGGTCTGCGCTAAACCAAGGAATTTTTTGCCCTCAAATAGGAATGGCCTTTTCATCCACACTTGTTACAGCGCTTCTCACTCATCCTGAGAGAATGCTATGTTATATGTAAATAACAGCGAATATTGTAGAATATAGTTGTATTAGGTTCATACGAATGTCCCAGAACGTGTCACAAACTCGGAAATATGCATTAGTTCATGGTAGCACGCGAACCAGTCTCCTTAGACTCTCCGACTTACGTATTATGCCAGTACGCTGTAGTGAAGGCATGATACATGTTACTTTCATATCGTCCTCCTACTTGTATGCGTGTGTAAGGCTTTTATCGCCGATGCCAAACTGAATGATAATCGTACCAATGGTGACGTGTTTGTGACAAATATTCAGTGCACCACTCCCTTGAAGCGGCATACTGTAAGTTATATTATAACAGCGAAACGTGACGAAACCAATATGGTGTCTTTGCTTAAAAGGCCAGTGGACATCGCAATAATATTTGTTTACTATTACCGGTTTCGGCTTATGTTAAAGCCATCCTCAGGTTTTGAAAGTGTACGATCGCGGTATCACGCGAAAAACCGAGGAATCGCCAGCACCAGACATAGGGGGCCCAAAAAATCTGAGGGTCACTTTACCGTAAGCCGAAGCTGGTAAAAAAAATGCCATTGCGATCTCGACTGTTGTTTTAATCAAAGTAAAGCATCAGATCGCTGCGCTCCACGGGCAGTACTGTCAAAATTTATGAATATGGCGTCTGTTGTATCACGTGACAAGTGACTTCCTACAGCGGCTCGCAGCAGGGAAAAGTGGGGGTACGTGGGTAGGGAGCCGCGCAGGCGTCAAGGCCGTCACAGTAAACATTAATGAGAGTGCAGCAGTAAAATGCACACGTAATTTCATGTGTGGTGCAACAAGGCGATTTTACATTACGACAAGCCAATTGAAATCTTCGATCTGAAATAAATTTGCTTGGGTGTTTGAGCAATGAGAAAATTAAAGATATAATGGCTTATTTTGCATGTAAAAAAGTGTATTCTTACACTGTACACAAAATCGGTACGGTACTTTATAAATCTGTTAAATCATGCGCGTGGGGCTGGACAAATTAGTATAATTACTTTTTAAATACTAAGGAAGACGTAAATAAGGTCCTGAAGTCTCGCCGAATTTAAGGACAACTGCGACAGTAAAAAGCTGAATTATGTCAGCAAAGACTTTTCACCTTAGGAAGTTGCGTGTGAAAATGGTTTTTTTGAGGGCGCAGTTCCTCACTGATATGTGGGCCAAGTACGGTCACAGGTGTTGCTACCCAGTCCAAGCATTTCGAGAAATTTCAAGGAAACCGCCGACCGCCTCAAGCTGTTTCTGAACACGCGAGGAATGTTTTCAGATGAAGGAGAGGCACTAATAGTCGATCTATGGCGAGTTTTGTATCGTAAAGTAAACTACTAGGGAGTGACTACGTTCTCGCTTCCCACGCCCGGGTTCCCGGGTTCGATTCAAAAAAATGGCTCTGAGCACTATGGGACTCAACTGCTGAGGTCATTAGTCCCCTAGAACTTAGAACTAGTTAAACCTAGCTAACCTAAGGACATCACAAACATCCATGCCCGAGGCAGGATTCGAACCTGCGACCGTAGCGGTCTTGCGGTTCCAGACTGCAGCGCCTTTAACCGCACGGCCACTTCGGCCGGCTGGGTTCGATTCCCGGCGGGGTCAGGTATTTTCTCTGCCTCGTGATGGCTGGGTGTTGTGTGCTGTCCTTAGGTTAGTTAGGTTTAAGTAGTTCTAAGTTCTAGGGGACTTATGACCACAGCAGTTGAGTCCCATAGTGCTCAGAGCCATTTGAACCATTTTTTTGGAGTGACTACACATTACAACAACGATGAAGAACATTGGGATCGAGTGTTCTGCACCGGAGATTGTAAGGAACTAGAGAAAATATTAAACATAAGTTGCTAAAGACATTACGGACTATCTATTCAAGCACTGTGAAAATTGTGTTTGTTGCTGGCAGAGATCCGACTACAAATAGCACTTCTCGTGCAAGGCGCACTTCGTCAAAACCGTGCCGGAGCACACGACTCGCGGAGATATTAATGATAAGAAGAATAATGTACAACGATTAATAAACTTTTGTCGAGCTACCACGAAGATGTGGTCTGCAGGACTGCCTATACAAAACGCTGAATGGAAATGTGGGCACAAGATGGGACAGCAAACTAGACATGTTTGGGCCAATTAACTGCCAGTGGTTCGAAGTTCTAGCTAGCTATTTCGTTCGATATTAATCGAAAAAAATGGTTCAAATGGCTCTGAACACTATGGGACTTAACATCTGAGGTCATCAGTCCCCTAGAACTTAGAACTAGTTAAACCTAACTAACCTAAGGACATCACAAACATCCATGCCCGAGGCAGGATTCGAACCTGCGACCGTAGCGGTCTTGCGGTTCCAGACTGCAGCGCCTTTAACCGCACGGCCACTTCGGCCGGCATATTAATCGAGACAATTTAATTGACTGTTAACAAAAAAAGTTGTAAGATAATCTTTCTGACACCATTTAAAACTTCAAGATTTTTTAGTATTTTCCTATTCCCAACAAGAACATTTAAATGACTTCAAAGTCAGATTTGTGAAATACTATGAAACTAAATACTGAAGATCTTAAGTGCCTACGTTTTATAACACAGTAATATAGAGCATGCGATTCCAGCTCATGGAGCACTGTCGCTTACTGTGAACAATCAAATGGGGCGGTACAGTGGAGCCTTTTGATACGCCGGGCGCGCCTTAAAGGCCGGTTCCCACTACAGCCGGGCGTGCGGCAACGACAGCGGCAAAGCGTTTTCCGCTTCGACGCGGCGGTTCGCGGAATTGGCTTTCCTACCTGGCAGACGTTTGCGGTAGCCAATGACGGGCAGCCACTGAGTTACGGGGCGGCGGGACCCACTGAAACGACCGGTGTGTTTGGTTCACTGTATCTTGCACCTACATGAAGGAAAGACGAAGTTGAGTGAAGACATACCAATTTTTCATTTTCTGTACAACGCACTCTTTCACATATTTCTACATCTACATTTATACTCCGCAAGCCACCCAATGGTGTGTGGCGGAGGGCACTTTACGTGCCACTGTCATTCCCTCCCTTTTCTGTTCCAGTCGCGTATGGTTCGCGGGAAGAACGACTGTCGGACAGCCTCCGTGCGCGCTCGAATCTCTCTCATTTTACATTCGTGATCTCATCGGGAGGTATAAGTAGGGGGAAGCAATATATTCGATACCTCATCCAGAAACGCACCCTCTCGAAACCTGGACAGCAAGCTACACCACGATGCAGAGCGCCTCTCTTGCAGTCTGCCACTTGAGTTTGCTAAACATCTCCGTAACGCTATCACGGTTACCAAATAACCCTGTGACGAAACGCGTCGCTCTTCTTTGGATCTTCTCTATCTCCTCCGTCAACCTGATCTGGTACGGATCCCACACTGATGAGCAATAAGTATAGGTCGAACGAGTGTTTTGTAAGCCACCTCCTTTGTTGATGGACTACATTTTCTAAGGACTCTCCCAATGAATCTCAACCTGGTACCCGCCTTACCAACAATTAATTTTATACGATCATTCCACTTCAAATCGTTCCGTACGCATACTCCCAGATATTTTACAGAAGTAACTGCTACCAGTGTTTGTTCCGCTGTCATACAGGGTGTTTCAAAAATGACCGGTATATTTGAAACGGCAATAATAACTAAACGAGCAGCGATAGAAATACACCGTTTGTTGCAATATGCGTGGGACAACAGTACATTTTCAGGCAGACAAACTTTCGAAATTACAGTAGTTACAATTTTCAACAACAGATGGCGCTGCGGTCTGGGAAACTCTATAGTACGATATTTTCCACATATCCACCACGCGTAGCAATAATATGGCGTAGTCTCTGAATGAAATTACCCGAAACCTTTGACAACGTGTCTGGCGGAATGGCTTCACATACAGATGAGATGTACTGCTTCAGCTGTTCAATTGTTTCTGGATTCTGGCGGTACACATGGTCTTTCAAGTGTCCCCACAGAAAGAAGTCACAGGGGTTCATGTCTGGCGAATAGGGAGGCCAATCCACGCCGCCTCCTGTATGTTTCGGATAGCCCAAAGCAATCACACGATCATCGAAATATTCATTCAGGAAATTAAAGACGTCGGCCGTGCGATGTGGCCGGGCACCATCTTGCATAAACCACGAGGTGTTCGCAGTGTCGTCTAAGGCAGTTTGTACCGCCACAAATTCACGAAGAATGTCCAGATAGAGTGATGCAGTAATCGTTTCGGATCTGAAAAATGGGCCAATGATTCCTTTGGAAGAAATGGCGGCCCAGACCAGTACTTTTTGAGGATGCAGGGACGATGGGACTGCAACATGGGGCTTTTCGGTTCCCCATATGCGCCAGTTCTATTTATTGACGAAGCCGTCCAGGTAAAAATAAGCTTCGTCAGTAAACCAAATGCTGCCCACATGCATATCGCCGTCATCAATCCTGTGCACTATATCTTTAGCGAATGTCTCTCGTGCAGCAATGGTAGCGGCGCTGAGGGGTTGCCGCGTTTGAATTTTGTATGGATAGAGGTGTAAACTCTGGCGCATGAGACGATACGTAGACGTTGGCGTCATTTGGACCGCAGCTGCAACACGGCGAACGGAAACCCGAGGCCGCTGTTGGATCACCTGCTGCACTAGCTGCGCGTTGCCCTCTGTGGTTGCCGTACGCGGTCGCCCTACCTTTCCAGCACGTTCATCCGTCACGTTCCCAGTCCGTTGAAATTTTTCAAACAGATCCTTTATTGTATCGCTTTTCGGTCCTTTGGTTACATTAAACCTCCGTTGAAAACTTCGTCTTGTTGCAACAACACTGTGTTCTAGGCGGTGGAATTCCAACACCAGAAAAATCCTCTGTTCTAAGGAATAAACCATGTTGTCTACAGCACACTAGCACGTTGTGAACAGCACACGCTTACAGCAGAAAGACGACGTACAGAATGGCGCACCCACAGACTGCGTTGTCTTCTATATCTTTCACATCACTTGCAGCGCCATCTGTTGTTGAAAATTGTAACTACTGTAATTTCTAAAGTTTGTCCGCCTGAAAATGTACTGTTGTCCCAAGCATATTGCAAACAAACGGTGTATTTCTATCGCTGCTCGTTTAGTTTTTATTGCCGTTTCAAATATACCGGTCATTTTTGAAACACCCTGTATAATCATACAATAAAGGATCCTTCTTTCTATGTATTCACAATACATTACGTTTGTCTATGTTAAAGGTCAGTTGCCACTCCCTGCACCAAGTGCCTATCTGCTGCAGATCTTCCTGCATTTCGCTACAATTTTCTAATGCTGCAACCTCTCTGTACACTACAGCATCATCCGCGAAAAGCCGCATGGAACTTCCGACACTATCTACTATTCATGTTTTCTCATTTCACCATAAACAGTTTTCATGACTACCGTTCATGATTGTTCACTATCTCCTAACACACTGAAACAATATACGATAAAAGAGATAATTCAGATAGTTAAGCGAGACAAAAATTTAAAATACGATACGGTAGCAGGTACAGGCAAAAAATAACACAAATGCTTGTGAGATAGGGGGGGGGGGGGGGGGGAGGAATGAAAATGGAAGCCACCTGATAGAATTTCGCACAGAGCATAATGTAATCATCGCCAAAACCTTGCTTAAGAATCATGAAAGAGTAATACATATTAGGAACAGAATTTTCGAAAGCAGTTTTTAAGTTGCAAGACATTTCCCGGTGCAGACGCAAACCGACAATAATTTATTGGTTACGAGCTGCAGTTTACAACTGAAGAGACAGTAAACGGTAGGAAATTAAAAAGATATAACTTGAATAAGTCGAGAACCACAGTTTTTAAGTTGCAAGACATTTCCCGGTGCAGACGCAAACCGACAATAATTTATTGGTTACGAGCTGCAGTTTACAACTGAAGAGACAGTAAACGGTAGGAAATTAAAAAGATATAACTTGAATAAGTCGAGAACCACAGTTTTTCGATAATCTTAAAGTTACCGTAATGCAACGACTAACTGAAACAGAGGAAGGAATCCACTACAATACGAACGGATATCTTTGAGAGAAAAAGTAGTGAATGCAGCAGAGTATGTGAGCGGGAAAAAGATAAAGAAGAAATCGTTGGATAAAACGTGATATATTGAATTTAATTGACAAGAGGAAAAAATATAAAAATACAGCAAATAAAGAACGCCATGGGAAATAGAAATGTCTACACATGACGTTGACAGTGTCCAAAATCGCAACGCAATTTTACACTTGGAAAACATAGGAGAATGAAAATGAGAAAGAAGAAAAGTTTGCTCAAAGGAGAAGCAACTGCAAGAAGTCATTTGGCAAGCCAGAACTAAGCAAATACGAGAAGGCTGGAAAATGGAAGGAATATGTAGAGAGGAGATGGGGAAGGGTTATACAAACTAACATAAGCACAATGTTAGATTCCAATGAAATGTTTGAACACACAAGGAAAGTGATCCTACCACTTAGCTAAGTAGACAGACTGAAGAACTGCGAAACTGTGTCTATAGCATTTGCAGGTTTAGAGAAAGGTTTTGACAATATTAATTAAAAAACATTCTTTGAAGCTCTGGAGATGTCATGGATAAAACACAGGGACACAAGATTATCTACAACTTGTGCAGAAACCAAACTGCATTTTTAAGACTTCAATCACTTGTAAGGGAAGCAGTAACTGAGAAGGCAGAAGTAGAGAGGATATAAAATGAAGACTGTCAACAGCATAAAAAGCATTCTGAAAAAGAAAATTTGTTCACATCGAATATAAATTTTAATGGTTGGGTACTACTTTACGAAGGTCTCTTGTGTGGAGTGTAGCTTTGTATGTAAGTGAAACGTAGACGATGAACAGTTCTGTCAAGAAGACAGTGGACGCTTTCAAAACGTGGTGATAAATAAGAACGCTGAAGATTGGATACGAGGATTGTGTAACTAAAGAAGAGGTACCGAATGAAATAGAGGAGGAAGAGGAAATTACGGCACAACTTGACTACAAGAGGAGTTAGTTGACAGGACATATTATGAGGCATCAAAGAATCGTCAGTTTGGTAAGGGAGGCTAATGGTAGAGTGAGACCAAGGCTTAACAACGACAAGCAGATTAGAATGGATGTAGTATGCAGTAGTTATGTAGAGATGAAGAGGCCGCAGAGGATAGACTAGTGTGGAAGACTGTATCAACACACAGACGAATTGTATTTCTTGTTAATGCAGCCCAACAGCAAATAACATAACTTTTCATTAGGTAGGTCAGTTGCGTATTTATTGCCAGAATATTCGTTTAATGTAGCCTCTAACACATATATTTGTGATGTATTTGTGTATACATCTCTATTAGTCTCCGCACAAAGCCTTATGATAGGGAAAAATTACAACTTGAAGGCAGTTTTCTTATGGCGACTGTCAACAAATGATTAAGTTTAATTACTGTTATGACCACTCTGCCATCTGTAGTATTTTCCATAAGACATGTATTCCTTCATGAAACAACAACCAATGACTGGTTACGTATTATCCATGACTTTCGAATGCACTGGTAGTTCTCAAACTGCGTAAAGTCATCAGTGGCAAATGTATCGTATTGAACTTTTACATATGCTTCCATACGTTTTTTGTGCAGTGGAGGCTGTTCCGCTGACTTCAGATATCATATGACCATTCTCAGCCATGTTAAAGGATGCACGAACGTCGTATTTTTAATTATCTTTTTTGTCGGGGAAAGCAGGTAAATCAAAAAATAAATAAGATATTTTGGCAACCGAATATGGAATCGGCAATTGGATTATAACGCCTAAAGTCTTAACTGTGAAAGCAATTATGACTGGTCCTTCATAACTACTTCCAAGACTGTGATCAGTGAGCCGGCCGAAGTGGCCGAGTGGTTCTAGGCGCTACAATCTGGAACCGCGCGACCGCTATGGTCGCAGGTTCGAATCCTGCCTCGGGCATGGATGTGTGTTATGTCCTTAGGTTAGTTGGGTTTGAGTAGTTCTAAGTTCTAGGGGACTGATGACCAAAGAAGTCAAGTCCCATAGTGCTCAGAGCCATTTGAATCAATTTGATCAGTGAGACTTTATGGATATTGAAAACGAATCACGTAATATTATATTTGGTGCTTTATGCCAATGTGTTTGGCTCAAAGATTCGATCAGGGATGTAAAATCTTTCGGTAAAAGAAATCGACTTATCAAAGACTATACATCTGACTGCCAATTACTCTTTCCAGCATCGCTAAAACAGTCTTTACAACCAGGTGTTTTTTACATGTAATTATAAAGTATTCTAAACGTTGGAAATAAACAAAATATCTTAAGGCAAAACGAAATAATAAATAAGAAATTAGTTTACGTGGCCATCACCTGCAGCAAGTACAGAAATATTCGTTTCGTAAATAACAAACGGCATTTTCTGCCTGTGACATTTTATTTGTTCTATACGCCTTTCGCCTTTTACTTTAAGGCACTTCCAGTGGAACCTTTGCGTTATTTGTAGACTATGAGATAGTTCAGGTCTTTTTTTTTACGTGAATAAGTGACTACTGAATTTTTGGCTGGCGTCTGCGTTTCCTCTCACTTGTTCGCAGGCTGTAGATTGCACTATAAAATCACTTACGAGACGTAAGCACATTAATTTCACGTTACAATTTTTTTTTCTTCACAATTTTTATGTTATTTGCGCTAATTGGTGTGGAGCACAATTATACTTCTGTCACTAGCTCCGAATATTTTACCAAAAACTGATTTAGAGTCGTAACAACTGGATGTTCAATTTATGTCTCTTCTTATTTGGTTTGTTTATGTACACGTTGCCAACCTAACGAAGCATATGCTGAAAACTAAAGTCTGTTCATTCTGTTTTCTTTATATGTGTTTGTGTGTGCATGTAGTTAGTCAGGCTGAGCTGAAGAAATTGCATGTGAATGTAATATATGCCAGAGCGTAGTTGAAAGTTTTCGTGTTCAGCTGATTCGAACTGTCTGACAACTACATTCACTTTCAACTTTCTATAACTATCACTGGCTAAACACACATGCATACAGATATAAGGAGAACAGAAATAAACAAACGTTAGTTTTCAGTATATAATTCTTTAGGTTGGCAACCTGTACATAAACAAACCAAACAGGAAGGGACATGAGGTGAATACACTGTAGTTACGACTTTATGACTTTATATCAGTGTTTTCGGTAAAATGTCTACAGCTAGTGAGAGAAGAAAAAAGAGAGAACATGAAGTGCTTATGTTCCATAAGCTAAGTTTTAGTTCAACCTCCAGCATGTGACCATGTGAGGAGAAACGCAGATGTCCGCCAAAAACTAGATTAACGATAAGTAATCACTTATTCACGTAAAAAAAAGTGAACTCTTTTACAATCTTCAAGTATCACATGTCAAAACAAAACAATCATTCTAGATTCCACCGAAGATGCCTTAAAGTAAAAGGCAAAATGCGTCTTGAACAAATAAAGTACACTGGAGCAAGAAAAAAAGTTTGTGACTTACCAAAGGAAATAATCAAGATACTTAGCAAATTACCAGCAAATTAGTTTCAATTTAACTTCTGTAAGTTTATATAGAATATCGTAAATATTAACGTGTTCCATGTCACTGTAATTCTCATTCCACATGCTATTATTAAATGCCGTTTAAAAAAAAAAAATTCATCGATCCATTCTGAAAAACTGTAGTTACTTTCATATCTCGGTAGATAAATCGATGTTGGATATTTATCATGCGACGAAATACATGACTTTTTCAAGTTATCATTTGAAAAGAAAAAAAGTTTCGATTTCATAAACCGTTGACGAAATTTGCGGTTGATACAATCACACGGTTTACGACGAGCGGTCGAAGTATCTGTTGCATCGTGAGCGACCCGCGCACTGCCCATCCGCCGACATACCATTCAATATCTCGAGAACGGTGATAGCTATCGTTTTGCTCTCAACTTTAAAAACAATTTCGATATGTTGATTAAATTTCATACACAATAATGTATTACCTAAAACGAACTATACGCAAAGTCCACGCAATGCGTTTCTACCTCTGCACACTCAAAATATCGGGTAGTGGTTTACATAAAAGCGATACAGCAAGTAATCACGACGAATAACGAAAAGAAATTCAGTCCTTCATCGAGCGAAGATATCAGTGTGTAAGATACAGAAGAATGAATTTTTTTCACCAAGTAGTTTCCTTGGAATCGGATGATAAGTATTTCATAGCTGCCGCCGCGTCCGCGCCAGCGCTTCAGCGAAAGTTCGTGTAGCTTGGGTTCTGTGTCTGACGTCACGCTCAGCGCGCACTGTGATTGGCGGCGCGGACCTGGAGCGCGACACGCGGCAGCGTGGGCCAAACGGTTATTCTGCAGTAACCGTTATCACAGTTCCAGTTATTCTTTGATAACCGTTATTTTTAACGGTTATTAATAACTGCCAAGTTATTTTTCGCTAGCGAATACCGAATACTCCGAGGGGCTACGGTTAAATATCGAGATAGTTGGAATCCATCAGTTTAGTTGTCAGTATAACTGCGAGTAGTGTGAAATGGCAGGAATGTCGTATGAATCGTGTCATAACCTTAGCTTATTAACTCCGGGTACATTTTAGTTGATGTTAGAACGATTATTAGTGTTTCATATTATATGTTTGTAGGTTATCGGTCGCTATTAGAAATATTATCTTCGCAGCTGCAACAGAATGTACGCAGAACTTCGCCACAGCACTGTTTAAGTAAAATGTTAACAACGTGCGTTTTTAAGTATGAAGTAATATGTAAACTGAGTACTGTAGGTTAAATTCGAAGCTTAATTTCTTGTGCTGCTCACATAATAGAATAAAGTGTACAGCCTTGTAATACAACAAAAAATATGCGTAATGTGACAGATTACTTTACTCCTGTGCTGTAAAAGATTAGGACTATTGGGGAAAGTGTGGGTACGCTAATCCAAGTTTGATGTGAGATTTAGAAACTGCTCGATTTCTCCAGCTACAGCATGTTTATAACATATGAAGACATGCAGATCGAAAAGGTTGACAGTGTTACATTTCTGGGACTACAACTCGATAATAAATTCAGTTGGGAAGGGCATACCACATTTTTTCACTATTATTTCATAAGGGAGCATATTCTGTGGTAACTCATCAAACGCAGCAAAAGCTTTTCACATGTAAAAGCGTGTAGTAAAAATCGTTTGTGGTATAAATTCAAGAACATCATGTAGGAAGCTGTTCAAGGAACTTTGTATTCTAACCACTGCTTCTTAGTATATTTATTCCTTAATGAAATTTGTTAAAAGTAGTTCCAACCAATAGCTCAATACATAATATCAGTACTAGAAATAGGAACAGCAATCTATATAAAGACCTAAAATCACTTACCTTGGTCCAAAAAGGGTCCAATATTCAGGAACATGCATTTTCAATAAACTGCCAGCAAGTAGCCTGGGTGGCTGACTAGAGGGATAAGAATATCTTGTAGAACAAAGTGGCAATTATATCAAAACGTTAGAAACAGTCAAAATCTAAATGCAGCAGCCCATTACAAACAGTATTGTAAGGTGCTTAAAAATGTTATTAGGAAGGCAAAAAGTATGTGGTATGCAGATAGAATAGCTAAGTCTCAGGATAAAATTAAAACCATATGGTCAGTCGTAAAGGAAGTTGCTGGTCTGCAGAGACAGGTCGAGGATATAGAATCAGTGCGTAGTGGGAATGTCCGTGTTACTGATAAGTCGCATATATGTACAGTATTTAATAATCACTTTCTGAATATAGCAGGTGAACTAAATAGAAACCTAATTCCAACAGGGAATCATATAGCACTCTTAGAAAAAAGTGTTCCGAGACTGTTACCTGAAATGCTCCTCCATGATACTGACAAGAGGGAGATTGAGTTAATAATTAAATCACTAAAGACCAAGAACTCTCATGGATATGACGGGGTATCTAGCAGAATACTGAAGTATTGTTCTATGTATGTTAGCCCAGTAACTTTTCCTTTAGGAGTGGTCGGTTTCCTGATCGATTAAAATACTCGGTAGTGAAGCCACTTTATAATAAGGGAGACATTGATAATGTTGACAATTTTAGACCTATTTCTATGCCATCGGTGTTTGCTAAAGTTATCGAGAAGGTTGTATATACAAGGTTACTGGAGCATTTAAATTCACATAATTTGCTGTCAAATGTTCAGTTTGGTTTTAGAAATGGTTTAACAACTGAAAATGCTATATTCTCTTTTCTCTGTGAGGTTTTCGACGGATTAAATAAAAGGTTGCGAACGCTTGGTGTTTTCTTTGATTTAACGAAGGCTTTTGACTGTGTTGACCACAAAATATTACTGCAGAAGTTGGACCATTATGGAGTAAGGGGAGTAGCTTACAATTGGTTCGCCTCTTACTTTAAGAACAGAAAGCAGAGGGTAATTCTCCGCAATATTGAGAGTGGTAGTGATGTTCAGTCCCAATGGGGCACTGTTAAGTGGGGCGTTCCCCAAGGGTCGGTGCTGGGGCCACTGCTGTTTCTTATTTATATAAATGATATGCCTTCTAGTATTACAGGTGATTCAAAAATATTTCTGTTTGCTGATGACACCAGCTTGATAGTGAAGGATCTTGTGTGTAATATTGAAACAGTAACAAATAATTTAGTTCATGAAATAAGTTCGTGGCTTGTGGAAAATAATTTGATGCTAAATCACAGTAAGACTCAGTTTTTACAGTTTCTAACTCACAATTCAACAAGAACTGACATTTTAATCAAACAGAATGGGCATGTTATAAGCGAGACGGAACAGTTCAAGTTCCTAGGCGTTTGGATAGATAGTAAGCTGTTGTGGAAAGCCCATGTTCAGGATCTTGTTCAGAAACTAAATGCTGCTTTATTTACCATTAGAATAGTAACTGAAATAAGTGACACTTCAACACGAAAAGTAGTCTACTTCGCATATTTTCATACGCTTATGTCGTATGGTATTATTTTTTGGGGTAATTCTTCTGATTCAAAAAGGGTATTTTTGGCTCAAAAACGGGCTGTTCGAGCTATATGTGGTGTAAGTTCGAGAACCTCTTGTCGACCCCTATTCAAAAATCTGGGAATTCTGACATTGCCCTCACAGTATATATTTTCTTTAATGTCGTTTGTTGTTAGCAATATTAGCCTATTCCCAAGAGTTAGCAGCTTTCACTCAGTTAATACTAGGCAGAAATCAAATCTGCATGTAGAATGCAGTTCCTTGACTCTTGTGCAGAAAGGAGTGCAGTATTCTGCTGCATCCATTTTCAATAAGCTACCACAAGAACTCAAAAATCTTAGCAGTAGCCCAAACTCTTTTAAGTCTAAACTGAAGAGTTTCCTCATGGCTCACTCCTTCTATTCTGTCGAGGAGCTCCTGGAAGAGCTAAAAAATTAAGCAAATTCCAGTGTTACATTGTTGATTGTCTTCATTTAAACTTATGACTTGTCACCTGAATATGTTTTTTTTCTATATTTCATTTTATCTGTTTCTAATATCGTGTTATAATTTCATGTATTGACTCGTTCCATGACCATGGAGATTTCTCCTTAATTTGGTCCCACGGAACAATAAATAAATAAATAAAATAAATAAATAAATAAGTCAGCAACCATTAAAAACTTGGTTTCAGATAAAGCACGGTTTACAGTGTGTTTGAAAGACTTTTTGATACAGAAGTGTCTGATTCCACCCTCATCAATATGCTGGAAATGACTATTTTAAGTGTCTATGACGTCACTACATATACATGGCAACAAACACGAAGATACATGTAAATAATACAATAACATCTCCCACCAAAAATACAATCAAACCAACGGGACAACTGCGGCAAGTTGGGGGTTTTAGGGTGAGGACAAGCTAGTAAAAAAAAAAAAAAAATCATCATCCTAAAACACAAAATGAAGAACAAAAAGAAAAAAAATACAGCATTCTGCTACCACAACAAAAATCTGCAGGAATCGGACACTTCCCTTGAACAATATAGGTCAACCATAGGTGATCATACCAAAACACCAATACCCACAACTAAAAGTACGAAAATTGGAATCGGTTATTTCCCTTGACCTACATAGGTCTACCTCAGATGACGATACCAAAACATCAACACGTACAACTATGAAAATGGGAATCGGTCCATTTCCGGTGACCTATATAGGTCCACCACAGCTACTGATGCCAAAAAACCAACACCTACAACTGCGAGAAATAAAACCACAATCCCAAAAGTCCACAAATCAATCATCCCTACATAAATTAAATCACATTCAATACTCCACAAATACACAAAACATCACAACTAGAAAAAAAAAATAATTACCACCAGCAAATTCCGGCACTGCAAACTAGATCAGCCAGCCCCCCCCCCCCCACACACACACACACAAACCAACTCAAACACCGTGCCGTAATGACATTCATACACCACAACACCTTTACGTCGAAGCAGACGGGTGGAATCGGACGCTTCCATTGACCCCTCCTTATACTCTGTAGGTGAATATCGTAACAGAGACTGATAGACCAGTTTAGGTAAAAATTCTGCTATATTTCAGTTTTGACAGCACTTGGTTGCAACAGTCAAGATCGTGTATTCTGTGTATGATAAATTTATTAAGTGCGTAACTGTGTTTTATTCTGACAGTGTATCAATTCTGTAAATATTAGCAGTTACTGTAATATATTCATAATTTTGACAATCTCCTGACAAATGATGAGGATAATAATTATTATATTGAACTATATTATACTAAAATGTAGACTTTCACGGCCGGAAATATCATGTCCATTATAATTATCCGGGCTGTTATGCCGTGGTCGGTTGATGAATTCTGTGTCAATTCCCAACGTTTCTCTCCGACTGCGGGAGACAGCTTCAAGGGGGTCCGTAGGTCGATGGGAGGTCCAACACTCCCACTGGCTCGCCACTGACTGCCGCTAAATTCCGTGTCCGCGCGCTCCCACGCCGCGGCGTGACATCACGTGTTTTGAAAACGTCAGTGCAATTGGCCGCTGTCCGTCGCCGTCGATCGCCGTTGCCATCACCCAGTAGTGGACGGGTGGTACACATCTTCTTTAACACCGGCATCCATTTACCGTTTAATTTCACGCCCTCCTCCTTCCGGTTGAAATTATTTGGGTGTTTAGCGATTTCGATTGCCTCCCTGTAGAGCCTTTCGTAATATCCGCTTGTGGCCGCTAGTACTTGCGTCTCCCCGAAACGAATAATGTGGTTCCCTGGTTGGAAAGCATGCTCCGCAACAGCTGATCGTTCCGTTTCTCCTCTTCTACAATTTCCCTTGTGCTCTTCCAAATGTTTAGAAGCAGTTCTTTTAGTGGTACCCACATAAACATCTCCACAGCTGCATGGGATCCTATACACTCCAGCTGGAGGCTCTACAGGGAGGCAATCGAAATCGCTTTGTCTCATTTCCTAATCTAATTCCCTTAGCATCATCTGACTTAATTCGACTACATTCCATTATCCTCGTTTTGCTTTTGTTGATGTTCATCTTATATCCTCCTTTCAAGACACTGTCCATTCCGTTCAGCTGCTGTTCCAGGTCCTTTTGCTGTCTCTGAAAGAATTACAATGTCATCGGCGAACCTCAAAATTTTTATTTCTTCTCCATGGATTTTAATATGTACTCCGAAGTTTTCTTTTGTTTCCTTTATTACTTGCTCAATATACAGATTGAATAACATCGGGGAGAGGCTACAACCCTGTCTTACTCACTTCCCAACCGCTGTTCCCTTTCATGCCCCTCGACTCATATAACTGCCATCCGGTTTCTCTACAAATTGTAAATAGCCTTTCGCTCCCTGTATTTTACCCCTGCCACCTTCAGAATTTGAAAGAGAGTATTCCAGTCAACATTGTCAAAAGCTTTTCCTATGTCTACAAATGCTAGAAACGTAGGTTTGCCTTTCCTTAATCTATCTTCTTAAATAAGTCGTAGGGCGTTGCAGTAGTTCTACGGAATCCAAACTGATCTTCCCCGAGGTCGGCTTCTACCTGTTTTTCCATTCGTCTGTAAAGAAATCGCGATAGTATTTTGCAGCTGCGGCTTATTAAATTGATAGTTAGGTAATTTTCACATCTGTCCACACTTGCGTTCTTTGGGAGTGGAATTATTATATTTTTCTTGAAGTCTGACGGTATTTCGCCTGTCTCATCCATCTTGCTCACCAGATGGTAGAGTTTTGTCAGGACTGGCTCTCCCACGGCCGTCAGTAGTTCTAAAGGAATTTTGTCTACTCCTGGGGCCTTGTTTCGACTCAGGTCTTTCAGTGCTCTGTCAATCTATCACGCAGTATCATATCTCCCATCTCATCTTCATCTACATCCTCTTCCAGTTCCATAATATTGTCCTCAAGAACATCGCCTCGTATAGACCCTCTATATACTCCTCCCAACTTTCTGGTGTCCCTTCTTTGCTTAGAACTGGGATTCCATCAGAGCTCTTGATATTCATACAAGTGGTTCTCTTTTCTCCAAAGGTCTCTTTAATTTTCATATAGGCAGTATCTATCTTACACCTAGTGAGATAAGCCTCTACATCCTTACATTTGTCCTCTAGCCATCCCTGCTTAGCCACTTTGCACTTCCTGTCGAACTCATTTTTGAGACGTTTCTATTCCTTTTTGCCTCTTTCATTTACTGCATTTTTATATTGTCTCCTTTCATCAATTAAATTCAGCCACGCGGCATTAGCCGAGCGGTCCAAGGCACTGCAGTCATGGACTGTGCTGCTGCTCCCGGCGGAGGTTCGAGTCGTCCCTCGGGCATGGGTGTGTGTGTGTGTGTGTGTGTGTGTGTGTGTGTGTGTGTGTGTGTGTGTGTGTGTATGTCCTTAGGATACTTTAGGTTAAGTAGTGTGTAAGCTTAGGGACTGATGACCTCCGCTGTTAAGTCCCATAAAAAAATTTAATTCAGTATTTCTTCTGTTACCCAAGGATTTCTACTAGCCCTCGTCTTTTTACCTACTTGATCCTCTGCTGCCTTCACTATTTCATCCCTCAAAGGTACCCATTCTTCTTCTACTGTATTTCTTTCCCCCATTCCTGTCAATTGTTCCTTCATGCTCTCCCTGAAACTCTCTACAACCTCTGGTTTAGTCAGTTTATCCAGGTCCCATCTCCTTAAATTCCCAACTTTTTGCAGTGCAATTTCTTCAGTTTTAATCTCCAGTTCATAACCAATAGATTGTGGTCAGAGTCCACATCTGCCCCTATAAAAGTCTTCCAATTTAAAACCTGGTTCCTGAATCTATCTGATACCTTCTAGTATCTCCAGGCTTCTTCGACGTATAAAAACCTTCTATCATGATTCTTGAACCAAGTGTTAGTTATGATTAAGTTATGCTCTGTGTAAAATTCTACCAGGCGGCTTCCTCTTTCATTCCTTACCCCCATTCCATATTCACCTACTACGTTTCCTTCTCTCCTTTCCCTACTATCGAATTGCAGTCATCCATGACTATTAAATTATCGTCTCCCTTCACTATCTGAATCATTTATTTTATCTCATCATACATTACATCAATAGCTTCTTCATCTGCAGAGCTAGTTGGCATATAAACTTGTGCTACTTTGGTAAGCGTGGGCTTCATGTCTATCTTGTCCACAGTAATGCGTTCACTATGCTGTTTGTAGTAGCTTACCCGCACTCCTATTTTTTTATTCATATTAAACCTACTCCTGCATTACTCCTATTTGATTTTGTATTTATAACCCTGTATTCACCTGAGCAAAAGGCTTGTTCCTCATGCCACCCAACTTCACTAATTCCCACTTTATCTAATTTTAACCTATCCATTTCCCTTTTTAAATCTTCTAATCTACCTGCCCGATTAAGGGAACTGACATTCCACACTCCGATCCGTAGAAAGCCAGTTTTCTTTCCCCTGATAACAACGTCCTCTTGAGTAGCCCCCGCCCGGAGATCCGAATGGGGGACTATTTTACCTCCGGAATGTTTTACCGAAGAGGACACCATCATCATTTAACCATACAGTAAAGCTGCATGCAATCGGGAAAAATTACGGCTGTAGTTTCCACTTGCTTTCAGCCGTGTGCAGTACCAGCACAGCAAGGCCGTTTTGGATAGTATTACAAGGCCAGATCAGTCAGTCATCCAGACTGTTGCCCTTGCAACTACTGAAAAGGCTGCTGCCCCTCTTCAGGAACCACACGTTTGTCTGGCCTCTCAACAAGTACCCCTCCGTTGTGGTTGCACCTACGGTACGGGTATCTGCATCGCTGAGGCACGCAAGCCTCCCCACCAACGACAAGTTCCTAGTTCATGGGTGGAGGGGTTGGGGGGGGGGGGGGTTCGCGAATAAATGGCGAAAATCCGCCGACACGAACGGGCCTGGCCTGCGGGCAGATCGGAGAGATTATAACAGATCCGAAAGGCGGGGCCTGCACTTCAGTGGAAACGACAGGACTTCAGATATGAGGGCGCGATCCGTCGAATGTGCCAGTGGCACTGGCCCGCGCTTCTGGCCGGCCGCAGAAATTCGACTGCGTGTTGGCAGCAAATAGTTGCTCCGCTTCTGAACTGCTGTCGTGCGTCAGTGTGCTATGAAAGTGAAAGACAGTGGATGGCGACAGATGGATCAGGAAAACAATGTATTAATCAATTGAATGTAATTTCCTCTTCGCAACTTGCTTTTTCCCCCACTTAAAATAATAAAAAAGAGATAACTCGGGGTTTAAGGTTACGGGGTTAGTCGATAAATTTGACAGAAACAAACACCTGCGTACATTCGGGCAACTTAAGAAGGAACCTACGAAAAATAAAACCTTGCTTACATACGTTTCAGCGCTGATGGTTAAATACAGGGTGTCCAGAAAAGGGCTCCCTGATTTCAAAATTAAATATCTCGAAAACAAAGATCGATAGAGGAATGCAGTAAACGGTATGTTTATTGTGAAAGCTGTAAGAAGTTTATACAGCAGTTTGAAATAATAGTTACAAAAGCTGCTAACAGATGGCGCTGTACGCTGTACAGCTCATATCAGCATACATAAGTGAAATAATCGTATGAAAACAATCTTTTCAAACAATCGCATCACAATGTTTTCAAAATGTTCACCATTGGCACTACAGAGGTGGCGCAAACGAAGAATGAAATTCGCCATCACATTTCGTAGTGTGTCAACCGAAATGGATTCACATGCCACAGAGATCGCCGATTTAAGCTCGTCCAGCGTGGCGGGATGCTTCGGGTAGACCATGTCTTTCATTGTGCCCCACAAAAAAAAGTCACAGGGAGTCAAATCCGGCGAATATGGAGGCCAATCCATGCCTGCACCAGTAAATTTGGGATATTCCAAAGCAATGACTCGATTCCCGAAGTATTCCTCAAGAAAGCGAAACACTTGTTCGGTCCGATGTGGTCGGGCTCCATCTTGCATAAACCATTCAGTACCTGGTCGATCCTCTAACGCTTGCTGTGTGGCGACAAATTGTTCCAAAATTGCAACGTAACGTGCACCAGTGACCGTTTCTCGAATGAAAAAAGGGCCAATGATGCCTCTGCTGCATACTGCAGCCCACACAGTAACTTTAGGAGAATACAGGGGTTTCGCTTCACACCAATATGGCTTTTCGGAACCCCAAAATCGCCAGCTTTGCTTATTCACGTATCCATTCAGGTGGAAGTGTGCTTCATCTGTAAACAAGATGCAGCCAACATCAAATCCTTCACTATTAATCTTTATGAGCATCTGATTACCAAAGGCAACCCTTTGTTGCACAGCTCGTACGGGTATGGCCTGGTGCGTTTGAATTTTGAATGGAAACATGTGTAGGCTCTTTCTCAGTATTTTCTGCGTGCTGGAACGCTTCAAACCAGTCTCAGATGCAATTCTACGGACGGATGACATTGGATTGCGCTGAATAATTCCAGAAACTGTGGCGATATTTTCAGGCATAACTGCGGTTTGCTTGCGGCCAATATGCCCCACTAGATCATCAGTTACGCTGCCTGTTCGTTGAAATTTTGCGAAGAGAGTACGAATGGTTTTCGCATCTGGTCCTTTTGGAACATTAAATCGTGCTTGAAAACTTCGCCTTGTTGCCGTAGGACTCTCTTCTAACCTGTGATACTCTAGCACCAGAAAAACGCGTTGTTCAATGGAGTAGATGGTTTTAATCTCTTCCTTCGGTACGTTAACCTCCTTTCACGTTTCAATAGTGGAACTGATCGCTCTGGGCTTCGAATCACTATTTATACTAGGCATTACGTATGGCGATTACAGCGCCATCTGTTAGCAGCTTTTGTAACTATTATTTCAAACTGCTGTATAAACTTCTTACAGCTTTCACAATAAACATACCGTTTACTGCATTCCTCTATCGATCTTTGTTTTCGAGATATTTAATTTTGAAATTAGGGAGACTTTTCTGGACAACCTGTATCTGGTATTACGCTTATAGCCTGGCTATCGCGTTTGGTTTAGGTGGTTGTCACTGGTTATTGTCTTTACTGTGTCCAGCTTTCGATAATTGACAACAAAACGCGAGCTTTCAGACTCTCTCCTGTATCATTGTTAATGTAATGCTTTCAGAAAAGGATTGCTATAGGTATCCTGAGGTTGACATTAAATTTAGCGGCTCAAAGTGAAGGACAATGTGATGGTACTTCATTAGAGACTGGAAGTGACGACATTTCGTCAGTTTAATGGGAAGTGCTCGCCAGTGGTACGTGATAAATACAGCCACTGCGCTACAGTCAGTTGCTCCAATATTTATGTTCACAGGAAACCGTTGTGAAATACATGGTTAGACTTCATAGCTACACAAATACCGACTAAAATATCCAGAAATTTTAATTCATTTTTCAAAGTCCAATGCACGAATATACTCGGGATTTTATTATTGGCAATCTTCAAAATTTTGTAACCCATGTCTTTATATGTGTATATGTAATGTCATTCTTTATAGGATATTTTTTTAATAAAAAATATTGGAAAACATTTTGAAAAAATCTTTGGGTTAAGGCATTAATCTTACTTTGCGTATTTGACAGTTCTATTGAAATATACTGTTGTCGATGTGGGTACTGCAGAATTCGAACTGAGCATTTCATCAACGATAACAATAATTATTAGCAAAAGAGCATGGAAATGCTGTTCATTACTTCGGACTAACATTTTGGTCAAAATAAATATTTATCAACGTTTCTGGAAACTGATTAGATTAAGTAGTTGCTCGGAGGGATGCCGACAGCTCTTTCTCGATCCTTGACAGTGGAATAGAGCACCCTCCGTCACGCCTCCGTCCTGCTGCGTACGCCTCTACATTTACGTCTATACTCTGTCAACCACTGTCAACTGCACGGTAGGGTGCTTCCCACCGTACCAGTTATTGGGGTTTCGCGTTCAATCTACGTATGGAGCGCGGGAAGAATGCTTTTTTTAAACATCTCTGTGCGCGCTGTGATTATTCTGATGTCTTGGCGATCGCTGTGAGAGCGGTAGGTGATTGTAGTCTACTCCTAGATACATGACTTCAAGAACGATCTAGAAAATTCCTTGGTACGTTCTCACAGGATAGTATCCTCAAGGGTTTGCCATTTCAGTTCTTTCCGGATCTGCGTCACACTCGTCTGTGTGTCAAACCTGGAACCACTCTTACTGCCCTTCCCTGCGGTCAATCAATATCACCTGTTTACTCCCATCTGGTACAGGAATCTCACACTTTAGCAATATTCTAGGTCGTGTCACACAAGTGATTTGTGAGCAGTGTCTTTGTACACTGATTACATCTCACTGGTATTTTAACAATGAACCGAAGACTGCCACCTGCTTAAGCAACGACCACGCGATCGTTCGATTTCCTATACCACGAATTGTTATATCCAGGTACAGTGACTCAGTGATACTGTAGTCGGAGAATATACTACGTTAAGTCGTTTTGCAAGTGCAAAATTTTGTTTAAACGAGTTGCCAATCTCTGCACCCTTTTGAAATCTTATCAAGTTCTAACAATACTTCTGCAGCTTTTTTCGGACAGTACTTCATTAAGAATAACTGCGTATCTACGAAAAGTCTGAGGTTGATGTTTGTATTGTCTGCATAGTAATTAATAAAGAACAAGCAACACACCTCCCTGTGACACACCTGAAGTTATTTCTTGGTATGTCGACGAATCTCCATCCAAAACATGTACCATGTTACTGTACGTATTACTACAAATGATTATCATGCAGAGAAAGATAGGAGCCACGAGAAATACTAATCAGTCACAAAATAATTATAGTCGCGAAATATTTTCGCATAACAAAATTACGTTTCAAAATAAATTGCAAGCCAGCTTCATAAAAACAATTTCGTTGCAGATAAATATTACAATATGTGATAATGTTCGAATGGTCCTACAGAACGTAACAGCTAGGTGGTAATCACAATAGGAAGCCTATGAAAATGTTTTTAAGCCTAATTCTCAGTTTCGTAATTATTAAAGCACTTAAACAATGGTTGTACAGGTTGGTCCACAAGGTGTCTAACTACGCTTCCAAAACAAAAACAGATGGATAAAAAGAAATTTAAACTCAGATTTTATGAGATAGAAGTGGGGAGGGGGGGGGGGGGGATTTTGTGAGTCCAAATTACCAACATTGTGCTCATTTTCAACGCCACCATCTAGGATGGAACGCTTACTTCTCAAATGGCAAGGACGTCAACAGATGGGGAATTACACGAGAAGTACAACGGCGCCTTTCATCTGAGCACAGCTTTGTTCACTCTAGACCAGAGGGTTCCCAACAAAATTTTCTCGAGAACCCCCTCATCTGTGAAAGCACTGGCAATACATTAACAATGGCCGATTGTCGTCTGAAATGTGAGTTTCTGTGTAAAGTGACTGTCAGTTGTCAGCTGCAAAGAGGCAGCGCGTGCAGTCTAACGGCATACAGCAGAACTATTTGCCTCTATCTAATTCTAGTTTTGCGCGAGTGTGCTAGTGTCAGTTGGCTCTAGGAAGACGCTAGACGCAGAAGTTCGCTAAAGTTCTGCTCATGCAGGAAGCTGCCAAAACAAAAAAATCTGTTATAAGAAATATATTTAATATATTTTTTATTCTAATAGCATCTTGCGGACCCCTCTGGCATAGCTCGCGGACCACCTGTTGGGAACCACTGCTCTAGACTTATGCCGCATTTTTATACAGAAGAAAATGCTGGGGATACATACAAAGGCTACTGGTGTGGTCAACGTGTCTGTCGTCCTGTTCTTCTGCTAACATCGAAAGTTTGCATCTTAATACGTTGTGCAGAAACACGGCCTGCCCTGAGGCGATGTATGATGTTCCTCAATTAAAGAAAGCTGTAAAAAATTTAGTTGCACTACATGTGTCAACAGAATGCGAAGATATATCTTACCGTTTCATACTGAGCAAGTTAGCTGGTATCATCAGGTCTGTCTGTAATTAATAAAATCCGTTCTATTTAAACATTTGTTCTGTATTGTCGCCATTTCTACGTACTGCCAGCAAGTCTGTCCTAGCATATAGATCCAGAAATGAAAGAACGAGTACATACAGTTTTCACTAACCCTTCGACACTTACAGCACAGTTATTCTTTTTTGTTTTATTTTTATTTATTTATTTTTTTATTTTACACGTCCAGTTCCGCAAGACCAAACTGAGGAGCAAACTTCCAAGTTCATGGAACATGTTAGTACATGAAATTACAACATAAAAGCAATAACAGATAAAATAAAATGATTATGAGCCAAAAAAAGGGCAAGCCATAAGATTATGTAAGCGCAATCAACAATATAACACAGGAATCAGCTTAATTTTTCAAGAAACTCGTCGACAGAATAGGAGCGACCCATGAGGAAACTTTTCAGTTTCGATTTGAAAGCCCGTGCATCACTGGTAAGATATTTAAATTCTTGTGGCAGCTTACTGAAAATAGATGCAGCAGTATACTGCACACCTTTCTGCACAAGAGTCAAGGAAAAGCGATCCAAATGCTGACCGGATTTCTGCCTAGTATTAACTGAGTGAAAGCTGCTAATTCTTGGGAATTAGCTGAGATTGTTAACAAGAAACGACAGTAGAGAATATATACATGTATTTGAGAGGCCAATGTCACAATACCCATACAAATGAACAGGGATCGACAAGAGGTTCGCGAACATACACCACTTAGTTCAAAAATGGTTCAAATGGCTCTGAGCACTATGGGACTCAACTGCTGTGGTCATTAGTCCCCTAGAACTTAGAACTACTTAAACCTAACTAACCTAAGGACATCACGCACACCCATGCCCGAGGCAGGATTCGAACCTGCGACCGTAGCAGCAGCACGGCTCCGGACTGGAGCGCCTAGAACCGCACGGCCACCGCGGCCGGCACCACTTAGTTCCCCGAATCGCCTGTTTCTGAGCCAAACACATACTTTGAGTATATTAAGAGTTACCCCAAAATATAATACCACACGTAATGAGCGAATGAAAATTTGCAAAGTAGACTACTTTTCGTGTTGAACTATCACTTACTTCAGATACACTTCGAATAGTAAAAATGGCAGCAATAAGTCTGAACAAGATCCTGAACGTGGGCTTTACAAGACAGTTTATTATCTATCTGAGCATCTAGAAATTTGAACCGTTTAGTATCACTAATCGTGTGCCCATTCTGAGAAATTAAACCGTCAGGTTTCGTTGAATTGTGTGTCAGAAAATATAAAAATCGAGTCTTACTGTGATTTAGCGTTAGTTTATTTTGTATAAGCCATGAACTTATGTCACGCACTGCACTATTTGAAACAGTGACAATGTTGCACAACATCCTTTACTATCACCCTAGTGTCATCAACAAACAGAAATATTTTAGATTCACCTGTAATACTAGAGGGCGTATCTTTTATATTAATAAGGAATAGGAGTGGCCCCAGCACTGATCCCTGGGGCAACCCCCCCCCCCCACCACCACCACCATTTGACCGTACCCCACTCAAACCCCACGTCATAGCCATTCTCAACACTGTGGATAATGACCTTTTGCTGTCTGTTGTTAAAGTAAAACGCGTGTGTGTGTATGTGTGTGTGTGTGTGTGTGTGTGTGTGTTAAATCTTATGGGACGTAACTGCTAAGGTCATCAGTCCCTAAGCTTACACACTACTTAACCTAAATTATCCTAAGGACAAGCACACACACCCATGCCCGAGGGAGGACTCGAACCTCCGCCGGGACCAGCCGCACAGTCCAGAACTGCAGCGCCTAAGACCGCTCGGCTAATCCCGCGCGGCCCAAAGTAAGACGTGAACCAACTGTGACCTGAAACTTCCTGGCAGATTAAAACTGTGTGCCCGACCGAGACTCGAACTCGGGACCTTTGCCTTTCGCGGGTAAGTGCTGTACCAACTGAGCTACCGAAGCACGACTCACGCCCGGTACTCACAGCTTTACTTCTGCCAGTATCTCGTCTCCTACCTTCCAAACTTTACGCCCGGTATTCACAGCTTTACTTCTGCCAGTATCTCGTCTCCTACCTTCCAAACTTTACAGAAGCTCTGTAAAGTTTGGAAGGTAGGAGACGAGATACTGGCAGAAGTACAGCTGTGAGTACCGGGCGTGAGTCGTGCTTCGGTAGCTCAGTTGGTACAGCACTTGCCCGCGAAAGGCAAAGGTCTCGAGTTCGAGTCTTGGTCGGGCACACAGTTTTAATCTGCCAGGAAGTTTCATATCAGCGCACACTCCGCTGCAGAGTGAAAATCTCATTCTGGCAACTGTGACCTATTCCTTATATTCCATAATGGTCCAACTACTGGAGTAATACTTTCTGATCAACACAACCAAACGCCTTAGTCAAATGAAAAAGCATGCCTTGTGTTCGAAGCCTTCTTTAATCCATCCAGTACCTCACAGAGAAAAGAACATAGCATTTTCAGTTGTAAAACCACTTCTAAAAATGAAATGTACATTTGACAGCAAATTATATAAAATAAATGATCAATTATCCTTACATACACAACCTTTTCAGTAACTTCAGGAATGGCATAGGAATAGGTCTAAAATTGTTTACATCATCCCTGTCTCAATTTTTACTAGGGTTGCCAGAAAGTAATGCACCGCATTTTTCTGTCCAACAATTCTTTATTGAACACAATGAGAATTACACACACGAAATAATGGTGTTTTACTACACACCCTTATTTTTCCACGTAGTCTCCATCCCGTTCTATGGCCTTCCCCCAGGGCGAAACAAGGGCGTGTATGCCCTGTCGGTACCAGTCCTTAACGTGGTGGCTGAACCAGTGCTTCACTGTGTGAATCCTTTGCTGTCTGACAGATGCAGCGCCAACTGCAGCGTCGTAATGCATCTGTCCTCGCGAATGACATCAGTTCGCTGCAAATCGTGGAGCTCCGCCGAACCATCTTCTGATGGCCTCACCCTCCGTGCACAGCGACTAACTGTACTGTTGACTGCAGATGCTCCATAGACTTCGCAGAAATGTTTGTGAATATTCCCCACAGTGAAACATTCAATAACGGCACGTTGCTTGTAACGTACATCACCTACAGATGCCATTTTGAAACTTTCCTGCAGCTACACTATCTGCTGGAAGTGACAAACTTGGCACACTCACTCAGGAGCCTTCAGATAATACAAATGTAACATTTCGCATTCGTAGCACTGTTTTCGGCTGAGAAAAAAAATGTGGTGCATGACTTTCTGGGCAACCCTCGTACACAGCGGCTTTACTACTGATTGTGAGTACTTAAATCGCCGGCCGCGGTGGTCTCGCGGTTCTAGGCGCGCAGTCCGGAACCGTGCGACTGCTACGGTCGCAGGTTCGAATCCTGCCTCGGGCATGGATGCGTGTGATGTCCTTAGGTTAGTTAGGTTTAAGTAGTTCTAAGTTCTAGGGGACTGATGACCACCGCAGTTGAGTCCCATAGTGCTCAGAGCCAGCCAGTACTTAAATCGTTCAGGAAACTGACCATTCTTAAAGAAAAATTACAAATACGGCGATTACAGGGATAACATGTGCAGCACAGTACTTCAATAATCTACTAGGCACTCCAGTACATGCATGAGAGTACTTAGTCTTAGGAATTAGAATTATATTAATACCTTCAGCTGCTGACGGCCGTTGATAGATATCAACGGGTACAGGTGAAAGTGTGCGCCCCGACCGGGACTCGAACCCGAGATCTCCTGCTTACATGGCAGACGCTCTATCCTTTTTTCCCCCCTCATTTTGTTCGGTATTGTTCGTTACATTTGGTCTGGGCGGACGTCACAAGACATCCGTTCTAGTTGATCGTTGATTCCTTTACTCAGTTTTTTATTACAGAAGGCGAGCAGGCCTCTGACCGAATACGCTGAGCTACCGTGCCGGCAATCTGAGCCACCGAGGGCACAGATGATAGTGCGACTGCAGGCACTATCTCGCGCACGCCACCCGCGAGACCCACATTCTCACCTTGTATGTCCACACACTACATTCCTAGTTTCCCACCCCAACACACTTATTACTCGTGGAAGACATTCTTGTAAGAGTTCGGGGAATATGTGTGCATCCGCACAGGAGAAGGACGTCATGTCCGAAAGAACAGACACCATATCCATATAAGTATATACTTAGTCTTCAGTGATTCGATTATTGACTCAATCTCCCCCTTGTCAGTACCACAGAGGAGTATTTCAGACATCAGTCTCAGAAAGGCATTTTCCGAGAGATTCATTTGATTTCTTGTAGAAATTAAGTTTTCATTTAATTCACCAACAATGTTTAGAAAATTATTGGTAAATACTGTACATGTAACTGACTTAGCTCGTAGTAAAAATATTTCTGTTACTGATGACTTTATATCGTCGACCTTGTGCTGCTGGCCAGACACTTCCTTCACGAGTGATCACTAAAGCAACATTCAAAGAGCATGAGCAATGTGTTAAGGAAAGTATTATATTTGTCATCTATGTCATCGGCTCTATTAACACCCTTCCAGATAAAATTTTCTCAGGCTTTCAGCCGCGCCCACTCGTTTAACATCCACGAGCTTTCGGCTGAGTTCTCCTCGGCCATTGTCAAGTGATGACTGTCGAATGATTGCTGCTGCCGCTGTTATATGGGCGCGCTGTCTTGAGTGACGTCAGTGGTGCACGCTCCAGCGCCATATATGGTAACGTTTTCATCGCGCGCTTGCCGCGCCCGCTTCAGCTTTCCGATGGCCGGGTTCCAAGCTGAGCTTAGCTGCAGGCCGCGGTCTTTATTAAGGGTGTTGCCAGAAATTTTTAACTCGATCGCTTCTTTTATAACACTGTTCCAAAAACTAGTATTCCGCGTAATAACAGGTATCTCGGACAATCCAAGGGGCTACCAATTCATTTACCAAGGCCTTTACTCAACATGTTCTGGAATCCGAGCAACCCCAAAGAAATTCTACGCACTAATGATTCCAAATTTCCCTTAATATGTTAGGACGTTAGAGAGATAAATTGTATGTGCGACGGATTGTGGGAAAACTGGTCGACCTATTACGCAAATTTTGCAGCTTTATTGTGCTATCTACGCCAGGAACCGCGACACCCCGATTCTATAAAGAATCCAGCTCCCCTGTATGAAACAGCTTCAGCTTCAAACGTCTGACTACCTTAAGGAGGAGGAGGAGGAGGAGGATATTAGTGTTTAACGTCCCGTCGACAACGAGGTCATTAGAGACGGAGCGCAAGCTCGGGTGAGGGAAGGATGGGGAAGGAAATCAGCCGTGCCCTTTCAAAGGAACCATCTCGGCATTTGCCTGAAGCGATTTAGGGAAATCACGGAAAACCTAAATCAGGATGGCCGGAGACGGGATTGAACCGTCGTCCTCCCGAATGCGAGTCCAGTGTGCCAACCACTGCGCCACCTCGCTCGGTGACTACCTTGAGCATGTAAAACCTTTACGGACGAAGATGCAAAACCCTGATTCTGTTGCTTTTAACTGTCTTTCATTACGCTACGGGTGAATAATCAAAGTCCAAACGAAATCTCTTGTGGGGATGTAAGCGAGAAAACGTTTAGAAAAGATTTGAAATTATGTTAGAAGTTTGCTAGAAGTCGCAACGTCCTCCCATTATCAAACAGTGGATGAATATTGTCTCGTTAATTTGGGATCCGTTTTACGCAAAAGCTAGTATTCCACCCATCTCAATGTTTATGACGTCTTATCTCCTCAAGTGTGGGGAGAATGATATAATTTTGCTGGTACATTGAGCGCTATATGTGAAAACTGTCTGTAGAACATGTTGCAAATACAGTTAGTAGCACAGAAATAATAAATTAAAATGCCATACCTGATACGCAAGTCTTACACCATGAACAGCGAAAATGTAGTAGGCGACAAACTTCTTTCTTTCGTTACCTTGTGAGTACGTGTAGGAGAGAAAACTTTTCGAAATGGTTTCAAATTGTGTGTTAAATATGTTTGAAGTCACTAAGTGTTCATTCTCAAGTACTGGTCTGGCTATTTCTGCGCCTTCAGTTAGGCTGCCTCAAGGCAAACACAAAATTTGTAATCGTAAAACCTATCTTCCTGTGTTAAAACTGTAACGCAAGATTCTACTTATCAATGAGTAGATTATGACCGCAACTGTATGGAATACTGAAAATGCATTTTTTTTTTTTTACTCCATCGAGTATTGTTAAGTTTTGTAAATATGAACGAGAAGGTGTAGAAATGAATTCTGTCATTGACTCCTAAATGTGTGACAGGATTGCTAAAACCGTGATATGGCATCCTAGTCCTGTGAAACCAAAAACAACGAACATAAAAAATAAAAACCACTACTTGCTACATTATGATACACAACATTAGGTTAATAATGCTAACATATTAATGCGATGGAAGAAGCCTAAATGGCAAAATCCACAGAAACGTGTTTCCCCAAAGCAACACATATCATATATAAGAAAGAAAAGGAAAAAGATGCACAAAAAGTAAAAAAACAAAGAAAGTAAATCCATTACAAAGTTTATGATATATAGAATGGCACTGGAGCAGAGTGGATCAAGTACTGTCTCTGTGTTCAGTGATTCCACAGTAATTAGATGATGATTGACACATGTTTATAGCCGGCCGCGGTGGTCTCGCGGTTCTAGGCGCGCAGTCCGGAACCGTGCGACTGCTACGGTCGCAGGTTCGAATCCTGCCTCGGGCATGGATGTGTGTGATGTCCTTAGGTTAGTTAGGTTTAAGTAGTTCTAAGTTCTAGGGGACTAATGACCACAGCAGTTGAGTCCCATAGTGCTCAGAACCATTTGAACCATTTTTGAACACATGTTTATATGCATTGTACAGTTTGATACAGGAAGAGAAACTAGATATCTTTCATTCAAACAAAAATATTATAGTTAAATTGCACACGGAACGTACTTTTTTATATCTAATTCAATTGGAACCGTGTGCTCCACAACCACATCATTGTCAATATGTTTTGGATAACTGGCAGCATCGGTCATAAATAATGAAATTGTTTATTTTACAGATCGATTTCGGTCACTGTGTGACCATCTTCACAGCTAAAAATACATAAAAACCAACAGACATGAGGATCTCAACACAAATGTGGCCCTAATTATAATCAACATACAAAAGATTCTCGTACATACCAAATAATCCTAAACTTGTAGACCCATATCTTAATAGCTCATCACATACTATGAGGCGTAACACGTAATGTGATGATAACTTCCAACAGATATCTTCACTTTTACTGCATACAATAATTATTAAATTCACGAAAGAGCCTATCTTGTAACCTAAGAGTTGCCGATCCAACGTACAGTCAGCTTATACTTTCCACAGTCAACTAGCTAAGCTTAGCATTGCAAAAACAATCACCATAGTGCCCTCCATATTCCGAAGTGTACAACACGCAGACATAAATCTAACGAATACTATCAATAGAAAAACCAAAGCTTACATAAAATAACCTTTAAAAGCCGGCCGAAGTGGCCGTGCGGTTAAAGGCGCTGCAGTCTGACACAGCAAGACCGCTACGGTCGCAGGTTCGAATCCTGCCTCGGGCATGGATGTTTGTGATGTCCTTAGGTTAGTTAGGTTTAACTAGTTCTAAGTTCTAGGGGACTAATGACCTCAGCAGTTGAGTCCCATAGTGCTCAGAGCCATTTGAACCATTTAACCTTTAAAATCACAAGACGATTTTTTACCTTCAGAAGTCATAGCAAAAGTTTAAAAACGCAGTACAGGCACAATAAAAAAGACAAAGTTCCGCCCTCTGACGTAAAATACAAGACAATTATATAGGAATATACTTAACGCAAAAGCAGATAGTAATATCTTAAAAACCAAATACACAAAAGCTATCAGAACAGCCTTTATACATTTCGAAAAACATCGATTAAGGGTAAAAACATTAATCCTTTACAGTGGGACATTATGCCCTCTCTTATAAACTCTACGACTTGACCAACCTAATGACTGACATTGTTGTTGTTGTGGTCTTCAGTCCTGCGACTGGTTTGATGCAGCTCTCCATGCTACTCTACCCTGTGCAAGCTTCTTCATCTCCCAGTACCTACTGCAACCTACATCCTTCTGAATCTGCTTAGTGTATTCATCTCTTGGTCTCCCTCTACGATTTTTACCCTCCCCGCTGCCCTCCAATACTAAATTGGTGATCCCTTGATGCCTCAGAATATGTCCTACCAACCGATCCCTTCTTCTGGTCAAGTTGTGCCACAAACTTCTCTTCTCCCCAATCCTATTCAATACTTCCTCATTAGTTATGTGATCTACCCATCTAATCTTCAGCATTCTTCTGTAGCACCACATTTCAAAAGCTTCTATTCTCTTCTTGTCCAAACTATTTATCGTCCATGTTTCACTTCCATACATGGCTACACTCCATACAAATACTTTCAGAAATGACTTCCTGACACTTAAATCTATACTCGATGTTAACAAATTTCTCTTCTTCAGAAACGCTTTCCTTGCCATTGCCAGCCTACATTTTATATCCTCTCTACTTCGACCATCATCAGTTATTTTGCTCCCCAAATAGCAAAACTCCTTTACTACTTTAAGTGTCTCATTTCCTAATCTAATTCCCTCAGCATCACCCAACTTAATTCGACTACATTCCATTATCCTCGTTTTGCTTTTGTTGATGTTCATCTTATATCCTCCTTTCAAGACGCTATCCATTCCATTCAACTGCTCTTCCAAGTCCTTTGCTGTCTCTGACAGAATCACAATGTCATCGGCGAACCTCAAAGTTTTTATTTCTTCTCCATGGATTTGTTTCCTTTACTGCTTGCTCAATATACAGATTGAATAACATCGGGGAGAGGCTACAACCCTGTCTTACTCCCTTCCCAACAACTGCTTCCCTTTCATGTCCCTCGACTCTTATAACTGCCATCTGGTTTCTGTACAAATTGTAAATAGCCTTTCGCTCCCTGTATTTTACCCCTGCCACCTTTAGAATTTGAAAGAGAGTATTCCAGTCAACATTGTCAAGAGCTTTCTCTAAGTCTACAAATGCAAGAAACGTAGGTTTGCCTTTCCTTAATCTTTCTTCTAAGATAAGTCGTAAGGTCAGTATTGCCTCATGTGTTCCAGTATTTCTACGGAATCCAAACTGATCTTCCCCGAGATCGGCTTCTACTAATTTTTCCATTCGTCTGCAAAGATTTCGTGTTAGTATTTTGCAGCTGTGGCTTATTAAACTGATTGTTCGGTAATTTTCACATCTGTCAACACCTGCTTTCTTTGGGATTGGAATTATTATATTCTTCTTGAAGTCTGAGGGTATTTCGCCTGTTTCATACATCTTGCTCACCATATGGTAGAGTTTTGTCAGGACTGGCCCTCCCAAGGCCGTCAGTAGTTCCAATGGCATGTTGTCTACTCCGGGGGCCTTGTTTCGACTTAGGTCTTTCCGTGCTCTGTCAAACTCTTCACGCAGTATCGTATCTCCCATTTCATCTTCATCTACATCCTCTTCCATTTCCATAATATTGTCCTGAAGTACATCGCCCTTGTATAGACCCTCTATATACTCCTTCCACCTTTTTGCTTTCCCTTCTTTGCTTAGAACTGGGTTTCCATCTGAGTTCTTGATGTTCATACAAGTGGTTCTCTTATCTCCAAAGGTCTCTTTAATTTTCCTGTAGGCAGTATCTATCTTACCCCTAGTGAGATAAGCCTCTACATCCTTACATTTGTCCTCTAGCCATCCCTGCTTAGCCATTTTGCACTTCCTGTCGATAATGATTGACATTATCAGCGTAAATACTTAACAAGCATTTACAAAAAGCAATTAAAATGCAATAACAAAAATACAATAACAATAATATGATGTACCACACCTGTAATAATGATTTTTTTCATGTGAGCAACTGATGTTAAATTTCGATGAAACACAATCAAATTCAAGTTTGAAAAAAAAAAAAAAATAACCTGAGGATTTAGGAGATGTGTCGAACCGAGACCACGTATGCAAGGTAGCGTTACCTTCGAAACTGATATGCCCCAGACGATTACGCCAATCGAAAATACAGCAGACAACCCGCTCAGGTAAAGTGAAAACGGGCTGTCAAAAACCCAGTGGCCTCTGAAGTTAAAGATAATACCCCTGAATAGACAGTTACAAAATCATGTCAGATTAAAGATGTCATCTACGAATAGCCTGATGCACAATCAAGCCAAATTCAAGTAGGGAAACGAAAGAACAAAGACCCACCTCAGGTAACAGGGAAAACGAAATCTGAAGGCCGATATGCAAAGAAATTTGTGCGAGCATCTGATTTCGATATTACTCATACCGTTCAAGTGATGAAGAAAGCGTAAAACCAGTGGAATGGGCAGACGTCATACTCTCTGGAATGTTCTCTCTTAAAACATAAATAAGATATCCAATGTTACTAAGATAGTTACTCTTAACAACTTCTTAAAGGAGATTAAATTTCATATAGCTTTAGTAAAAAGTCACAAGCGAAGCAGCTAAACAAGTTGTTGACTTCACAATAATTTCTAACATCGACCCAGAGTCTAGAACTGCTATCGCCACTACATTTTTATGTCACGATGTATTAAAGAATGTAGAACTTTTACTGAGTGGACATGGAATCGCTTGGGCCATTCACGATGAAACTCTTGTGAACGTTTATGCTCCATCTGGTAGTGAAAACAAAGCCAATAGAAGCCGTTTCTTTGGTCAAGAACTTTGCCAGTGACTTCATAGAAATTACAACAACAATGCCACCGATGGAGATTTTAACTAATTAGTGTTGATGATCAGAAACATGTTCCATACAAGTGTAACGAACTCAAAGCACTTGTTGACAGTTACCATCTTCAAGACACTTAGCCAATTTTTAACCCCAACAAAACCGAGTTCACTTTTTTTATATTAGTGAACATGACATGTTTGACAGGATATAAGTGTCACCTTCAGTTCAAGCTCAAATAGTTAAAACTGAAATAAAACCGTAGATATTCTCGGATCATTTACATCTGCTAAATTGAATTCTCGAAAACACATTTTCGTCCAAATAAAGCCATTTGGAAGCTTAACATTAACAATTTGTGGGACCAAATGTTGACAAGCCTTATTCGTCACATGGAAAGAAGTACTCAAATAGTGGTGCCACGCTAAAAGCACTTTGGAATGGTGGCTCACGCAAGCTAAGCCTGATATTCCAAGTTTCTCCGCACTATAGGTGACAAAGCCCAATGGTTCCGATTAATCTCACAATTCTATCGCAGTTGTCTGCAAGATCTTGTTAGTACAATAACAGTTCTGCCGACCTTACCACCGAGGGTGTGACAAATGAAAGCAAAACTTCTATGTGCCCTCCGAAAGAAAACTGAAGGAACCTTTATAAGGAGTCAATCGGTAGGTGGCCAACGCTTAGATGATACCGCAAGCTACAGGAGAACCTGGAATTACCCATACAGGAAGACATACCACGTTTACGACGAAAAGGAACTCCATTCAAGAAACCCACCATTACGGCAAGCAGAACAGCTACATGCCAGTAATACCGGGGTGAGAAACCTGTGGGACCAGAGCTGTCCACTTATTGAAAATCCTGAAGAGCGTGAATACTGTGATACTGCTGGCACAGAACCAGACAGGAAACCACGGGTCAAGTCGAACAGATCTCGCACTGGGCATGGGCGATGTGCACTCTCTCTTTAAAAACGGGGTGTTACAGAGTCTCCGGTTTGTGACTGTGGGGCTCCGAACCAGACAATCAGGCACATTAGAGATTACAATGCTCCGTGCGTTCCAACCAGGGGAGTTCGAGCGACCTCATAAAAGCTGATGATATGGCTCTTACATGCATTAGGGATCTACATATTGACATTTAGTTAGTTTTATATGTACTTCCATATTCTTGTTATATATAGTATTATTAATGTTATACACCTGCAATTCTGAAGTGCATGTGAGCCATACGAATAAATAAATAAACGTAGAAGAACCTATTTCGATCTACCACTTGGACAGGGAACGGTAGAGAGACAGGAATTATTGTATAACAGAATGTAAAAAAAACATAACGGCCAGATGAGAATGAAATAAAAACTGCCGGCGGCAGGCATAAAACATCATCCGAAATTGTACTGAATGCTTTCTCAGAACATCATTTTGAACGATTAGTTCATGAGCCCACTCTAAGCGTAAATGGTTGCAAAAGCATATTTGACCTTTTAGCAACAAATAATCCCGGACAAATAGTGAGTGTTGTGGCTAATACAAAGATTAGTGACCCCAAGGCAGTTGCTGCTAGGCTGAATACCGTAACACCTACAACCATCAAAAAGAAACGCAAAGTATATCTCTTTAAAAAAGCCGATAAAATGCTCTTAACGCCTTTTTAAGAGGCAGTCTTCACTCCTTCCGATCTGATCATGTAAGTGTAGAAAAGTCGTGGAATGTTTTCAAAGAGTTAGTATCAACAGCAATTGAGAGATGTATACCACATAAATTGATAAGTGATGGTACTGATCCCCCATGGTACACAAAACGGGTCAGATCGTTGTTGCAGAAGCAACGAAAAAACCATGCCAAATTTAAAAGAACGCAAAATCCACAAGAATGGCAAAGTTTTACCGAAGTTCGAAATATGGCACGTACTTCAATGCGAGATGCTTTTAATAATTTCCACAACGAAATTCTGTCTCGAAATCTGGCAGAAAACACAAAAAGATTCTGGTCATACATAAGGCACACCAGTGGCACGACAATACCTTCACTGCGCGATAACAACGGTAAAGTCATTGATGACAGTGCCACTAAAGCAGAGTTATTAAACACGGTTTTCCGAAACTCCTTCACCAAAGAAGACGAAGTAAATAATCCTGAATTCCAATCAAGAACAACTGCCAAGATGAGAAACATAGACGTAGATATCCTTGGTGTAACAAAGCAGCTTAAATCACTTAATAAAGGCAAGGCCTCCGGCCCAGAATGTATACCAGTCAGGTTCCTCTCAGAGTGTGCTGATAAAATAGCTCCATATTTAGCAATTATATACAACAACTCGCTCACAGAAAGATACGTACCTAAAGACTGGAAAATTGCTCAAGTCACACCAATACCCAAAAAGGGAAGTAGGAGTAATCCGCTGAATTACAGGCCTGTATCACTAACGTCGATTTGCAGTAGGGTTTTAGAACATATACTGTATTCGAACATTATGAAGTACCTCGAAGGAAACGATTTATTGACATATAGCCAGCACGGTTTCAGAAAATATCGTTCTTGTGAAACACAACTAGCTCTTTATACTCATGAAGTAATAAGTGCTATCGACAGGGGATGTCACATTGATTCCATATTTTTGGATTTCCAGAAGGCTTTCGACACCGTTCCTCACAAGCGTCTTCTAATCAAACTGCGTGCTTACGGAGTATCGCATCATTTGTGCAACTGGATTCGTGATTTCCTGTCAGAGAGGTCACAGTTCGTAGTAATAGACGGAAAGTCATCGAGTAAAATAGAAGTAATGTCCGGCGTTCCCCAATGAAGTGTTATAGGCCCTCTATTGTTCCTGATCTATATTAACGACATAGGAGACAATCTGAGTAGCCGTCTTAGATTGTTTGCAGACGATGCTGTCATTTACCGTCTTGTAAAGTCATCAGATGATCAAAACGACTTGCAAAATGATTTAGATAAGATATCTGTATGGTGCGAAAAGTGGCAATTGACCCTGAATAAAAAAAAGTGCGAAGTTATTCACATGAGTACCAAAAGAAATCAGCTAAATTTCGATTACACGATAAGTTACACAAATCTGAAGGCTGTAAATTCAACTAAATACTTAGGGATTACAATTACAAATAACCTAAATTGGAACGATCACATATATAATATTGTGGGTAGAGCAAGACTGCGATTCATTGGCAGAACATTTACAAGGTGCTGCAGGTTTACTAAAGAGGTTGCTTACACCACGCTTGTCCGCCCTATTCTAGAATATTGCTGTGCGGGGTGGGATCCGCATCAGATGGGACTGACGGATGACAAGTTGTCGCACAGTGGGCAAGACTTTCGTACAGTGTAAAACTCTTCTATTGTTTCCCTGATGACTCGTTTTTTGGTGTCATCAACAACTGCGTCAATTTCCCCGCTTTTTTTCCTACGTCGAAGAGAATAAAACGCTTTTTTACGAACTGAAAATGCATTCGAATATTTTCAGAAATTGGTTTAAGTGTACGATTAGTCATTACTACAAGCTTCTGTATTTCTACTAGCTCTATCGGTAAAATTAAAGTGATTACAACCGAATGTGAAGCTATTTAGAAATATTTCCTAATAGGATTATAACTGAAACAAGCCTCTTTTTGCCAGGAATTACTGGGGATACGTCTGGGTGGTTTCTGGCAAATTTTCTAACTTTCGCAATACTACGCAAACACTTCCCAGTGTACGTCGGAGTTGTGAGGAAAGACTGCCAAATCGGGAGTAACAGTGATTTTTTTTTTTCATCATCGCAGCACTTCACTTCAATACCTTCGTCACCATTTTACAGACAATTGCTCCTTATAACCGGATTCTTTTTCAGAACTGTAGGCGACGGTAACTCCCGCGATGGTCTAGTAACCGTATCATCACTCACTTTCGAAACAGTGAAAACACTTACTACACACTGACAGCAACAGCAATGCTAAGCGACCGACATAGCAGGCAACAAAGCAGACGACAAATATAGTCTACGCCGCACAGTTGGCAACACGTACAAATCGCCACGCCACGAAATCTCCCGACTGCTGCCGATAGTTTCCGATCTGGAACTAGGGGGCCCGCATGCCAAGTTATGGTTACAGTTGGTGTGTTCTTTCGACATAACCTTGCTTCGAAAGGGGTGAGGGAGTAAGCATACGGAACAGTGCATGCTATTAATCGTGTGCTTGTGGGATATGCTGCAGCTGACTTTAAATCCACAGTCACAGCTACAGCTATCAATCTCGACATCGAGAAACACCAAGGCACCCTTTCCACCAAGGCACCCTTTCAGCAAGCCAGAATAGAGGACGACATACTATAAAATAAAATGAAATTGTTCTTAGCTCTACATTCTAGTTTGTTTTTGAACTCGGGATGCCACAAGCTAAAGAAGTTTTTTTTTAACTTTTTTGTGTAATATATGGCTGGGAAAGATGCGACACATCTACCATTTTGGCAACTGACAGTGCTATTTTGTTTTTACCTTTCATCGTAGTTAGCGTAGTTGCGGAAACTGATGACACAGTGACAAACTGTAATAAAACTTTTTTTCACTAACATATGCCGCGAAACACTGACGTACGCAACGTCCGTCATATTGTCAAACTTTCGTCAATCAAAATTCCTCGTAAACACGAGCTATGCTTGACAAACCAGTCAAACAGCACCGTTTACCGTGAAATAACTGGTAAACACAGTAAAGTTTGACAAATTGTTTGATCCTGTACGGCAGCCTTTAGATTTTGCAGTGAGTAGCGTTTTCGGGCTTGTGCTGTAGATGTTACATTCATAGTAACAGGCATAATATACTGAGCTCCAGTCGGCGATTTTCAGTTACTTATAAAACAACGGACACATTACTAAAAATTTTAACTTCCAAACTGAATGAGGTATTAAATGGGCATTTTAATGTAAATGTTTAGTACGTACGTATTCTAGAGACATAACTACGTAATTTCATGATATTTAATTTTCTCACACAATTTACAACAAGAGTTATGGAAACCAGCAACGCTGATGCTGCTGAAGACAGTTCCGTAGACATCAGTGTTTTGAAGTCATTGAGTAATAATTGAAAAAGGCATTGATGACTATCAGATTATTTTGCAAATACGACACTGGAAAGATACGCACAACGCAGCTGGCGTTAATGAAAAATTCAGTGTATTCTGTGACGTAGCCAAATAAAGCTCTACGAAATAGGTTCAATTAATTTCAATACTTTCCCTCCCCCCGCCCCATATGGTGATCAACTGTGGCATTCATCAATAATCCTCAAGGTACGAAGAGTATACAATACTTCAGTAGAAGGAAGGAATGATATTAAGGGAGATTTGAAAATGGAATAATATTTTGACTTTTATTTTTGTTAAACAGCATGTACCATTGTTTATGCTACCAATTCCTGCTTCCAGTACGTCTAGAAATAGTGTGAAACATGGCATCAAATGCACAGCCACTTGTGCTTCCACTCCCACCCAAGTTTCTTGCCTCGAATTTGGCATAGCTTCGAAATCGCCGTACTTTTTTTTATGCCGAATCATGCGTGATCCCGACCTAATCAGCAAGAGATTGCCTATTTCTTTTATTTTTAATTTTTTTCCAGATTGAGATCTTTGTATACATTTGTTTCGACGTTCCATGGCGTATGAATAGCATTTGTAAACAACAGAAAAACAACAAAATCACGATAAATTGGAATCAGACATTTCCCTTGACCACAGTTGACGATACCAAAACACCAATACCTACATACAAAATTACGAAAATCGTCGGTCATTTCCCTTGACCTATACAGGTCAACCGTAACTATTGATACGAAAAAATCACCTACAACTACGAAAAACAACCAAAACCACAACACCTGAAAAAGTAAAAAATCCCTACGTAATCGTTTGAGCAATTGCCAGCGGGCTCGTGCACAAGCGCAGAGCTGAATTTGCGTATGAGCAGTGCCTTCCTCCCGCTTCTTGAAGCATGGCTGTTTGCCGTATGAGTATAGCAGCACTTAGCCAGATGCTACGCGGAAAAATTTTTCCGGCGCGCCCAAGCTGCCCGATTCGCGCATGCGCAGAGCAAGCTTGAGTTATAGTGGGTGGAGAGGGGGGGGTCTTCAACACGTGACCCGTGTATATGTTTCGTGATTAGAGATGGGTCGAACCGTTCATTCCCGTGAACGACTTCATTCATTTCACTCTTTGCCGGGAAGCGTTCAAATGAAGTAGTTCATTCACGAAGTACGGAAGCCTGGCGAAGTTGCCCAGTTCGCCGCTCAGCCGCGGCTACGCTCGCTTCTCCTCGCTCGTACAATAACGCTTCATAATACTTCATAATTTTACCAATAGATGGCAGAACTATGCAGTAACGTGCACGCAACGTTTTACGCTCTTACAGCGTCTGAGTTAAATAGAGCATGGTCGAAGGCGACAAAGGAAAGATAAACAGAGAAGCCTGTCACATATAAAGAAGGTATTACATTTAATCTGGCTCGACATTCTCTCATGAAGCGCCCAAAAAAGTCTATCTGCCAAATGAAACATTATTTGTTGTATTCATGGACTAAAAACTAGGGCTACCAACGAAATGCAGTCCAATTTCATGTTCCTTTTAAAATGTAATGCGAAATGTTTACCCCTGTCACAAAGTCTATATACCTACGTTAAGGAATTATTCAGAAGTTTTCCTGAAGATTTTATTTTTGTTGAGAATAATAACCCTCCAGAATCAAAACGTTAACTGTCACCTGTAGTCATTGGTACGATTTCAGGTAAAATCCCTCTTTCAGTGTTATTAACAAACCTTTTATTTTCACGTTGGCTGTGCGTGCTCACACAGCCAGCCTCTTCGTTTGTATCTTTAATATTCATTTGTCTGCAAGCGCTGCCAACGGTAGGCTACCCGTAGACGCGAAGTTTAACTGCACAAATAGTCACGGGTAATGATGTCAGCACTGCAGGAAGCAACTGACGCTGCTTTCCCCTCGCCCCACACCTTCCCAACCCAACCAATCGTAAACCTATCGTTCCCCACAAACACCGCGCGATTCGTCGACAGGCAGTAGAGGGAGGACTGAAGTGAGGGGAGGATGAGTGACGTAGCGCCGATGTAGTGGGGGAGGGAGAGGGGAAGAGAGTGAGTGAACTAGAAAAAAGTGTGGAGTGTGCTTCTGTGAAGAGTTTGAAGCACCAGTTCATTGAAATTGAGTGGTTAGTTCACACTTCACTTGAGTGAAGCGTTCACTTGAACGACTCATTCACGAGGTCCCCATCACTATTCGTGATATTGTTAGTCTCTTCGTTTACGGCTCCCACGTCAAATGAAAACGAAACAGAGTTCTGTGGCCGGGAGCCATCAAGTTAATTCATACACATTATCATCATGAAAGACCAAAATAAGTTAGTAGTTTCAATTTTCCGGTTTTATATTATTTCCACGTTATTAGCAATCAACTATTAATGTCTTAATGAAGCTATTTCTGTCTGTTTTGTAGAGAAATTTGCTTCTATTAATTTTTTCCGCTGAGGCACTTAGTTTATTTGAAACGAATTGTTTCGTTCCGCACTATTGGCTACTTTTAACTTCGTTCAATTTCAAGTGCAAATTTTCATTTTCTGGGACGAATGACATTATATCACAATAAAGAACTAAACATGAGAATACAGTACTGGACCTCCAAGAAAACTGGTATCAAGAAAACCACATAGAAAAACTGAATATCAGATACTTCAGAGTGCATCTGGACGTAGAAATGTGCAATTAGAGCGGAATGAAGCATTTTAGTATGGTTTATGAAATTCCAATGCTGCTGGAGTAGTCTCTGATGTCCTGTTCCTTTTATGACACTGCAAGATCTCTTAATGTTACATACGTACGAACATACGCAAACACTGACTTGAAGCTAAGTAGGCAAATTTGGTCAGAAGTTTTGAACTACAAAGTTTGTTTCAAATATGTTGACAGCTGTAGCAGAATTTTACAAATCTGCCTTCTGTGAAACAGCATTTTTCGATCACAAGGCACTTGTCTAGTACTTCCACTAGTCCTGAAGTTATTTCTTAATTTGTGTTTACACCTTAAATTTATAGAATGCCATTCTATGCTAAATTGTAGACTGGCAGCATACCGTGTTTTATCGTTTTAACTCCCCACATGACTTTATATTTATTCCTAGAGTAGAACATAAACTGTCAGTTGTACATTTTCTTTGCCCCACAGATAACCTTGTTAATTTTTTTACACATTTTGAAATAGTCATGAAATTTATTGTACTTCATTCCGGTGTAAGCTACACAAGAAAATGTTTATTTTGCAAGAAATTTGTATTCCATCCTACTAGCTTTTTGCAGTACTGTGTAAATATAAATCTGACTGGAAATGCTACATAACAATATCGCAGAGTACGAATTTAAAAAAAAAAAAATAAAATTGTCAAAGTCACCCCATAGCAAAATGTTATGGTACTTTGAGTTGTGGAGTCTAATTTTGAAATGATATTATGCCAAGAACTGCTTCCTTATTTGCATCCTTTATCTGGGTGGGATATGATAAAACAATTCCTCTAAGTACAACTCTGTATGTCCTCTCAACAACATGACGCAGGGCTGCACATGGTCACGCGATGCTACACCACCCACGTAATTCCGCGACGAAATGCGTATGAGCAGAGCAAGCACCAATCACGGGCTGCGTACGTCATCGTAGCTGCGCGTGCGCAGTACAGCCTGTTGTCTGGCGCTGTCTGGTAACTGCTCAAACGAACCTACAAACAACACACAAACTCCACGCTATAATGACGTCACATACCACACCACCTTTACGTCATACGTCAAAGCAACGGGTGGAATCGGACACTTCCACTGACCCGAGATTTCTATAACAGCTATGAACTGTCATTCCTCACTAACAAGCACCACACCGCAGCTCTTGTTCGTTACATACATGAAGGAGAACACTAAGTATTTAATTTCGCAATTTACTCGAACTGACAAGATCACGATAATATTCATGGATATTCCCAAGAACTGTTTAGCAGCAGAATTCATAGCAATACAGTGATATCTTCATAACTAAATCACTATCGCGTAACCCAATGTTAATTGTATGTTGCCTAACTTACGGCTTCAAACGGGAACGTAAATTTGATCTTCAGTACTGAGCAATATCTGGCGTACTTATGGGCAAAATTTAATCTGCTCATTAAGAGGTATGCTCTTATGTTACAAGTTCAAGACGGTAGAGACAAGTAGACCACAGCCTATACCACAAACTGACAACAGAAGAGAACATTCACACAGAGAAGGCAACAGCAGAATGCAAACAAGTTTTAAATGAAAACACTCCACTTAAAAGGAACTTCACAGAAAAGGCTACAAAAATAGCTAAGGAAAACACACACACACACACACACACACACACACACACACACACAGAGAGAGAGAGAGAGAGAGAGAGAGAATGAACGCCAAATTGGTTATGAAACAACAACAACAACATAGTAATAGAGCTATTTATGCAGGACACCATACAGTTGGTCCTGAAAATCCATATAATGTAAAATCACGGTAAGAAGCACAACGAACAAAGAAACTTTCTTTATGCCTCACTTTATTAAATCAGTTATAACATTTCCACTTTTCACAGTTTTCAATAAACAAAAACCCACTGATGATAGCACGGAGGTGCTGAAACATCTTTGGGTATAAAGTAAGATAAATACGTTTGTAAAAAGGCGGAACCCATATCCTAGAAGAAACTGCGCGGCCCGTAAAAGAATGTCTTGATCCATCTTAGCCGACGACGTACAGATCACCCAGATTTTACTCATTTAGTATTTGAAGAAGGAGTGCACTTTGCGACTCCCATCAAACGTTACACATAATTTCAACCCTTTCTCAAAATTTTTCTCGCTAGCATCCTCCAAAAGTAATGAACAGAAAAAAGTTTATCGCTTAAATTTTCGCTGCGGATTCTCTAAAACTTCAGCATGAGGCATACGTTTTAATTTATTACTTCACTACAATCGACTTTATTCGCCGTACACTTTGCAGACAGTACCTACGTAAAGCACTGAACGCACCCGCAAAATTATATCATTCTACGCCATCATAAACACTGAGACGCGTGAAAAGCTAGGTTTTCTTCAAACAGAACTCAAGATTGTATCACCGCTGTCTAAAAAATATTACATCGCGTGTACGAATTGAAGCACGAGAAGTAATTCTTACCTTTACAAATCGGGCAAAAATCACAGCGGCAAGTTCACCGTCTCGCACAACGAGTCGCGCTAGAAAGATACACAGAACCTACGAAAACGCTAGCTTCTGACACAATGAGCCGTAAGGACAGGTAGTCCTTTTGCCGCTGCAAGCGTCAGTGCTACCAACAGCGCTGCGATTGGTGTACCAACTGTACTCGGTCGCGTTTTTGGGGTGTGCATTAGTTAAAATGGATACGACACAACTGGCGTCCTGTCGATTACTCGATTTAACTTAATCTATAACAGTGTTCACCAAACTTTTTTGCATAAAAGCCAATATTAACATTTTAGGGCTACACCTCGGGCCGCGCAGGAAAAGGGAGGCGGTGTATGTAAAGTGGTTACTCAGAAATTCAAATTTCGCCAAACCATTGTAATTGATAGAAGCTTACCACTTACACATTTTGAGTCTACGTATTATTAGGTATCACTACAAATATTTTTGAGCTGAAAAGAATATACTGGAACTACATGCCTTCTTCTGAAGGCTTACGTAATGACCAATTTTCCGCACCTTAGTGGGTACTGTGGCCAGTGCCATCGCAGCAGGATCCCATGTTTGTTTTACTGATTTCTGGACAAATTTTTAAGGCGTCTTCACGTCTTAGTATCTGAAACAATACCAAGCGGCTGCAGCAGCCCGTTTCCAGTCGGCGTTTTGGGCTCGGCCAAATAGAACAGAGACGGTTTTAAATAGTATAAGTAATTCAAAATTTTCACAAAGGGATAGAAAGGCGGATGACAGCTTTGTATATAAAAGGGTTTAAAAGTCAGATTTATCTGCTGTATTCAGCGTATTTTTTGGAAGTAACTATTACTGGGGTGAATACTTCGGCCACTTTTCCCGACCGAACGCCGTGATCACAGAAGAAACTGTCGAAATGAATTAAATAACAAGGAACTACAAAAAAATGGTTCAAATAGCTCTGAGCACTATGCAACTTAACTTCTGATGTCATCAGTCGCCTAGAACTTAGAACTAATTAAACCTAACTAACCTAAGGACATCACACACATCCATGCCCGAGGCAGGATTCGAACCTGCGACCGTAGCGGTCGCGCTGTTCCAGACTGAAGCGCCTAGAACCGCTCGGTCACAACGGTCGGCTAAAAACTAACAAAATGGCTCTGAGCACTATGGGACTCAACTGCTGTGGTCATAAGTCCCCTAGAACTTAGAACTACTTAAACCTAACTAACCTAAGGACAGCACACAACACCCAGCCATCACGAGGCAGAGAAAATCCCTGACCCCGCCGGGAATCGAACCCGGAAACCCGGGCGTGGGAAGCGAGAACGCTACCGCACGACCACGAGATGCGGGCTAAAAACTAACAGAACGAGCTTCCTCTGTCAGTATCACCGTCAACAATGGTGATATATATTAACACTAGTCTGACCAATTCTCGGCAGGCAGCAGCCCTGTTCAGGGGGAAAAAAATAGGCAATGGCCACTCTTCCCGTTCTGGCCACGTTACTACACCTTCCCCCATCGATCTTACTGATTTATAGTGTTTACCAATTAACAGTATGCTATATTAGTTATTAACAGTAATTGCAATATCGGACACTATCACAAATGTTTTGCATGACATTTTTCTTTTGCTCATTGCATTGTATTACAACAGCCTTAATTTTATTGGATATTACTCGTTATAACGATGTACTACATCTGCAGATGACCGTCTCTGTAATGCACAGTCAAGTATCAAGTTACCTACGTTTGACATGTATACCATGGCAGCTGATCGGTGCTAACTGCGCACGCTCGAGAAGTGTTAGCGTTGGAAGACGAACAGTAACGTATCAGTGGCCGCGCTCCATTCGACTGCGCCCCTGACGTAAGCGGCAAACTTTAAGTTGCCCAATGCCGAATTCACCAACGTCAGTTAAAATTAAATATAATCGAGTAATCAAACATTTTGAAAACGTGGTTAGAATGCGTAATTATCGATGCTCTTGAGGAGAACTGCATGTGTGTAGGCAAGACTTTTGTGGTTTTGAGCAGGTCTAATGGAAATCAAGCCTCATGTTTCATGAGATATTGTGTTCGGATATTTATTCCTCGAAAAAGAGCAACTGCCAAATCCCCTATGATCAATTCACTTAGGTTGAAAATTCATGCAGTTGCGTAACCTGCTGCATGATTCCACATCCTAAACATCCTACAGGACACCAAAAATTATCTTTTTCTGTTATTGTCACTGTATAAGAGCAAGTATTACTGTTTAAGAAGTCAAACCATTGTTTTAAAAATGGCAGGCTTTCAAGAATCGTTTGATAATGGATAAAAAAAAACTTATTCATGATATTGTGCATTGAGCTAAAATTCAAGTCTCTACTAACACACTAATATTTCTGATGTAAAGCTAATAGGAGTAATGAGAAATGATGTCAATTACTGTATTCCATAACGTCTGTTATAAGTTTAATAATAAATAGTGCTCTGTTACTTAGGTCTACAGTTAGTCGACATTAAACTGTGGCTGAGTCTATATTTCTACATTAAGCAGTCCAGTTTACAGGAAAAGCCCAACATTGCTCTTTAAACAACATTAAATTTGTGTGCATTTGTCGCATCTGTTTTCGTCTGTCCTCCATTGATTTAGTTTCGCACAAATGATGCAACCTACAAGTGAAGTAATGTTTTAACAGAAGCTTTGTCAAAATGCACTAATGACATTCGTCTTCAAATTCTGTTTCCTATTTTATCAGCAGTTTTATCAGAATGCACTAACATTTTTCTCCAAATTAAGAGGACATTATTAGGTGATCATACCCAGTAAATAAACTCAGTCTGTCCCGCAATAATCTGAATATATCAAGATATAAATTTATGAGAAAATTATTCTCCTCTACTGACATCTGGCAATTCCTTAACACCCTTTCCGCCACTTTTAACATATGGTACACTGGGCACGATTAATGATACAGGAAATGGTTTAACGTGGAATTTCGACTGTAAATCAAAGCTTCTGTTGCATCAAAGAGGTATGAGATGTTTATGTCTTTGTGTTGCGTCCACTTAACTAAAATGCCGAGTGTGTTGGCGTTATAAAATATGGCGGCTAGTGGTGTTTGTTCCTGCCAGCCACGCACACATAGCCTTTTTATGTTGATTATTTACCCCATTGGTTCTGATGGTCAAAACTGGCTCTACTGCCCATGCTCAGTTTCGCGTTACTTTGTGTCCGAAACAAATATAAGGTTCGTTCGAATAAATATGTCACAACCGAAGGAATCCGTTTTCAGTCACAACCTCGCCATTCTCCTGGAGTCCACAACTACGCAGTGTCTTATGCCTTCAGCCGCTCCACCGTGGGGAAATCCAGGCCACTCCCGCTCGCTGGCGGGCCACGTATCTCCCACACCCCTGTGACGTCGTTAGCCGCTGCCCCGGCGACTGCACGCCGGCCCTTACTCACTGGTCCGTAGACGGCCATAGTGCTCCAAGTTGCCAGCCACATATCGGTCAGTTAAACCTTCCGTACCATGACCTACATAGGGGGAGGATGGGAAAAAGTAAATGTATCACAGCTGCGGGATCTACGATGTGTCTGTTCTTTTGAAGGAACAGACACCATATAATGGATAAGCCTGTTGAGCAATGGATCTACTTTCTTCAGTGCGAATGCACGAAAGACGTCCGACTTCCTGTGGGAATTTCTGAGTAGCGTACAGAGTATAATGAACAGGGAATGTCGACAGGTAGCGTCGGTGGGAGTGTGGATCGCCCGTGACGCGTACCGAGATTGCGTTATCACAACTGCACGGACTGTGTCCCGGAAGGCGCCGTGGTTACCGCACCTGCCTACTGAGCAGAAGATCCAGGGTTCGAATCGCGGTCCGGAACACATTTTCCCTCGCCGCCACTTATTCCGCTTAATGTCCCGCTGCAGCCGACAGCAATGATCCTCCTTCCATTTGTGTATCAATTTGAGGTAAGGAAACCTGGTCGGGAAACAACCGCGTCGATCATTATAGTTGAGACGATGATGATGATTATTATTATTATTATTATTATTATGATATTTGGTTTGGGGGCGCTCAACTGCGTTGTTATCAGCGCCTGTACAAATTCCCAATCCTTGCATAGTTCAGTGTCGCCACTTTCCCGAATGACGATGCAATGATGAGGACAACACATGACACCTTGTCCCCGGACGGAGAAAGTCCTGGCCCGGCCGGGAATCGAACCCGGGACTCTGTGATCCAGAGGCAGCAACGCTAGCCACCATACCACAGCTGCGGACGAACGTTACAATGGAACACACGTACCGATACTGTTGTTGCTAAAAATGTAGTGTCTGCAACTTTCAAAAGTGGTAGTATGGACCAAAACAAGACAGGTAAGTGCAGTAAACATGGGCTCTACGATGAATTCCTTAGGAGCTATGACCACTTGTTCATCTTCGCTACTGTGAAACTCTTCTGATAACTGAAGCTAGCTTCACAAGCCAAGATAGCTAATAAAAAAAGCATTTTATTCGATGACCGGTTTTGACAGAGCTATGCTGTCATCATAGGATCTTATGCTTCAAAATTTTTGACGACATATTCCTGACTGTAAATGGGGTGGAAAAAGGTCCTATGAACATGTGTCCGGAAATACATCGTTGTCAAGGTAGATTCAGGCTTCCATTCAGTCACTCGTTGACATGTCTGGTTTGGCAGTGGAAGATAGCAAAAAGAAGACCGAAGTTTCAATTTCCACGTTTAATAAATCGTTCATGCAGGAGAATCGTACAATCGTTCGACCATCGTCCAGAGTCCTGTATGCATGACATAGTGGTAAGCACCCCTGGCGCAGAGAAACAACTGAAACAGTTCAACACAAATAAGTCACCGTGTCCGGATGCAATCCCAATTCCGTTTCACAAAGAGTAATTCCTGTACGTCATTGGCCCCAAAGTTTGCATTTATCGTGAATATCTCGACCAGTGCAAAATGCCAATGGACTGGAAATAAGCGCAGGTAACTCCTGTATATAAGAAGCGTAAAAGAACGGACCCGCAAAATTACAGGCCAATATCCTTAACATCGGTTTGCAGCAGAATTCTAGAGCATATTCTGAGTTCGAATATAATAAAATTTCTAGAGACAGAAAAGCTCATTTATACGAATCGGCTCCTGTTTACAAAGCATCGCTCGTGCGAAACCCAGCTTTTTCTTTTCTCAGATGATAGCCTGTTGTCCTTCATCCATAGTTCGCAGTATAATTCCATACTGTTAGATTTCCGAAAAGCATTCGACACGGTACTCCAAAGCAGACTGGTAACGATTGTACATGCATACGGAAGAGCTTCCCAGATGTGAGACAGGCTAGAAGACTTCTTAAGTAATAAAACCCAGTATGTTGTCCTCGATGGTGAGTGTTCGTCAGAGACAGGGGTAACATCAGGAGTGCCGTTACTATTTTCTACAGGGCTATTACAAATGATTGAAGCGATTTCATAAATTCACTGTAGCTCCATTCATTGACATATGGTCACGACACACTACAGATACGTAGAAAAACTCATAATGTTTTGTTCGGCTGAAGCCGCACTTCAGGTTTCTGCCGCCAGAGCGCTCAAGAGCGCAGTGAGACAAAATGGCGACAGGAGCCGAGAAAGCGTATGTCTTGCTTGAAATGCACTCACATCAGTCAGTCATAACAGTGCAACGACACTTCAGGACGAAGTTCAATAAAGATCCACCAACTGCTAACTCCATTCGGCGATGGTATGCGCAGTTTAAAGCTTCTGGATGCCTCTGTAAGGGGAAATCAACGGGTCGGCCTGCAGTGAGCGAAGAAACGGTTGAACGCGTGCGGGCAAGTTTCACGCGTAGCTCGCGGAAGTCGACGAATAAAGCAAGCAGGGAGCTAACCGTACCACAGCCGACGGTTTGGAAAATCTTACGGAAAAGGCTAAAGCAGAAACCTTACCGTTTACAATTGCTACAACTCCTGACACCCGATGAGAAAGTCAAACGCTTTGAATTTTCGGCGCGGTTGCAACAGCTCATGGAAGAGGATGCGTTCAGTGTGAAACTTGTTTTCAGTGATGAAGCAACATTTTTTCTTAATGGTGAAGTGAACAGACACAATGTGCGAATCTGGGTGGTAGAGAATCCTCACGCATTCGTGCAGCAAATTCGCAATTCACCAAAAGTTAACGTGTTTTGTGCAATCTCACGGTTTAAAGTTTACGGCCCCTTTTTCTGCTGCGAAAAAAACGTTACAGGACACGTGTATCTGGACATGATGGAAAATTGGCTCATGCCACAACTGGAGACCGACAGCGCCGACTTCATCTTTCTACAGGATGGTGCTCCACCGCACTTCCATCATGATGTTCGGCATTTCTTAAACAGGAGATTGGAAAACCGATGGATCGGTAGTGGTGGAGATCATGATCAGCAATTCATGTCATGGCCTCCACGCTCTCCCGACTTAACCCCATGCGTTTTCTTTCTGTGGGGTTATGTGAAAGATTCAGTGTTTAAACCTCCTCTACCAAGAAACGTGCCAGAACTGCGAGCTCGCATCAATGATGCTTTCGAACTCATTGATGGGGACATGCTGCGCCGAGTGTGGGAGGAACTTGATTATCGGCTTGATGTCTGCCGAATCACTAAAGGGGCACATATCGAACATTAGTGAATGCCTAAAAAAACTTTGAGTTTTTGTATGTGTGTGCAAAGCATTGTGAAAATATCTCAAATAATAAAGTTATTGTAGAGCTGTGGGGTACGAAGTGTAGACAACCTCCTAGATGGTGTACCCCGGGCAACGCTGTAACATGGCACAGCGGCGAAAAGTCTACACATCCACGGCGGCCGGACGCGACAATGCCTCCCGGCCCACACAGAGGCAAATAGAGCAGAGTCTTAGCACGAAGAAGCTGAACGTATGCCAGTTCAACATAGAAGGCTACACGAGGACCAAGGGAGAAATCCTCGAAAAGATCTTAACGAGAGAACGAGTAAGTGTCGTACTCCTACAAGAGACCCACCTCACAGATGAAACCATCAATCGACTCAAAATACCAGGATTTACAGCTGTGAGCTACACTGGACACGATAAACATGGCATAGCCACCCTAGTGAAGAACGAACTCCTAAGGAATTTGGACACCAAAGTGGTACCAGCAGAGCATGCGATAGGCATAAAACTGGGAGAGATGACACTGTATAATGTCTACAAACCTCCATCACAGAAATGGCCCACAGGTATCCTACCCGAGGCTAACCACCCAGCACTTTACGCTGGCGATTTTAACTCTCAGCACACCAGATGGGGATACCCGAGATCCACAGCTGAAGGGACTGGACTAAGTGACTGGGCAGACAACCGGGACCTACACCTCCTTTTCGACCCCAAGGACACAGCGACCTTCAAACCAAGGCGTGGGGCACAATGTCAACACCTGACCTGACCTTCGTCACACGTGGAGCAACAGGTACACCCGTGCGAGCTATAAGAAGGGTCCTCAAGGCGTTCCCCCGAAGCCAGCACAATCCAGTAATAGTGGAGATCGGACTATCAATCCCAGTCATAAAAAGCCTCCCAATCCCCCGGTGGAACCTGAGGAAAGCTGACTGGAATAAATACCGATCCTATGTTGAGAAAACGATAAACCGGATACCACCAAAACCCGATAACTACAAAAGATTCGTAAACTTAGTACAAAAAGCGGCCCTAAATGCAATTCCACGAGGATCGAGAAAGGAATACACCCCCTGCTGGACGAAAGAGTGTGAAACACTACTGGAGGAATATGAGAAGACCGGGGACGAGGAGACTGCAGACCAACTGGTCAACGCCATGAATGAGGATCGTAGGAGTAGATGGAAGGAGGCGATGGAGAATCTAGATTTTACCCACTCCAGCAGGAAGAGCTGGGGCCTGCTGAGGAAATTAGGCGGTGCCACAGCGCCTAACAGGCCGACTCTTGGAACCAGCGCATCTGAGATTGCAGCTGTCCTGAAACAGACCTCCAAAATCCAGCTAAAAACAGCCAAAAAGAGAGAAATTTCCCAAGAGCTAAGCAGTTTATTGCTTAATAACCCAACCAACATGGGCATTGTAAAAGAAGTGGAGACAGAAGAGATATCCCAGGCCTTGAAGCTAATGAAGACAGGAAAAGCAGCCGGACCTGACAACATCCTACCAGAACTCTTAAAGGAATTGGGAACTTTAGGAAGAAGGTGGCTGGCCAAACTTTGTACGGAATGCATAAGCATGGGGGTTGTGCCGAAGGAATGGAAAGAAGCAAAAGTCATCGCAGTGCTGAAACCCGGAAAGACTGGAGATAATCCTAGGAATTACAGACCAATATCCCTGCTATGTACCTCCTATAAATTATTCGAGAGAATATTGCTGACTAGATTAACTCCATACATCGAAGCCAACCTCCCAACATACCAAGCGGGTTTCCGAGCAGGTAGAAACTGCTGCGATCAAGTGCTGTCCCTCACAACCTATATTGAGAAAGGCTTCCAGAACAAGATGAAAACTGGCCTGGTCCTCATAGACCTCACATCAGCTTACGACACAGTATGGATTGAAGGGTTACTGCTTAAGCTAACTAGATTCATAAATTGCAAGCAGACTTACAAACTACTCAAGAACATACTAACGAACAGGAAAATCAAGGTCTCACTCCATGGCACGAACAGTAAGAGCATGGTTCTGAATAATGGTCTGCCACAGGGTTCAGCACTAGCACCCGCTCTCTTCAATCTATACATAGCTGACTTGCCAGAAACTAAATCACGCAAATTTGCATATGCAGATGACCTGGCCATCGCATATCAGAGTAAAAACTACAACGATCTCGACGAAACACTGAATGCAGACCTTGAAGTCCTGAACACCTATTACTCCAAGTGGCACCTACTTCCCAACCCCAACAAAACAACCAGCACTATAATGCACCTCAACAACAGAGAGACACACAGAAAATTACAGATCTTTTCGAATGGCCAAAGCATAAGACATGACAATAAGCCTAAATATTTGGGAGTGAGACCGGACCCTAACGTACAGCTCACACCTCGAAGACACAAAGCAAAAACTAAAATCCCGCAATGCTATCCTTTCAAAACTGGCTGGAACAACATGGGGATGTGGAGCGAGCACTTTGAGAACTTCAGCACTAGCCCTTGTCTACAGTGTAGCTGAATACTGTTCACCAGTCTGGAGGAGAAGTGCACACGTATCTAAAGTGGATGTCCAGCTGAGGGAGACAATGCGAATAATCTCGGGAACACTCAGGGCCACCCCCTGTGCATGGCTTCCTGTACTAGCGAACATAGAGCCTCCAGAAATCAGGCGATCACAGCTAACCCTAAAAACCTACAGGAAAATTATAGACAACCCGGACCTCCCTATCCACCAAGACCTGACACCGACAAACAGGCTTAAATCCAGATCACCCTTTTGGAAAATCGGTGAAGAACTACAAGCATTTGAGCCGAGAACGGCCTGGAACGAAGTATGGTCGGCAAGTGAATTTAAGAACAAAAATTTAGTACACGATCCGAACAAGAAGATTGATGGCTTCAACCTACCAAGAAGAGTGTGGACAGCTCTAAACCGGGTCAGAACGAGTGTTGGGAGATGTAAACACCTGAGGAACAAGTGGGGCCTGGCAGACAGCGCTGTATGTGAGTGCGGAGAAATACAGACAATGGACCATCTACTCGTGTGCAAAGTGTATGGCTATGGTGGTGAACTCATGGACATACATAGACTCAGTGACTCAGCCATAGAGTGGCTCAAAAACATATCTAATATAGTGTAGAATTATATTGTTTTCTTTTTTAGTATATAGTGATAAGAATATTGTAAATTATGCCTCTGTGATGCCGAACGAGTAAATAATGTAGAGCTGTGAAATCGCTTCAATCATTTGTAATAACCCTGTATATACACTACTGGTAATTAAAAGTGCTACACCAAGAAGAAATGCAGATGATAAACAGGTATTCATTGGACAAATATATTACACTAGAACTGACATGTGATTAAATTTTAACGCAATTTTGGTGCATAGATCCTGAGAAATCAGTACCCAGAACAACCACCTCTGGCCGTAATAACGGCCTTGATACGCCTGGGCATTGAGTCAAACAAAGCTTGGGTGACGTGTACAAGTACAGCTGCCCATGCAGCTTCAACACGATACCACAGTTCATCAAGAATAGTGACTGGCGTATTGTGAAGAGCCAGTTGCTCGCCCACCATTCACCAGACGTTTTCAGTTGGTGAGAGATCTGGAGAATTTGCTGTCCAGGGCAGCAGTTGAACATTTTCTGTATCCAGAAAGGCCCATACAGGACTTAACATGCGGTCGTGCATTATCCTGCTGAAATGTAGGGTTTCGCAGGGATCGAATGAAGGGTAGAGCCACGGGTCGTAACATCTGAAATGTAACGTCCACTGTTCAAAGCGCCATCAATGCTAACAAGAGGTGACCGAGACGTGTAACCAGTGGCACCCCATACCATCACGCCGGGGGATACGCCAGTATGGCGATGACGAATACATGCTTCCAATGCGCGTTCACCGCGATGTCGCCAAACACGGATGCGACCATCATGATGCTGTAAACAGAACCTGGATTCATCCGAAAAACTGACGTTTTGTCATTCGTGCACCCAGGTTCGTCGTTGAGTACACCATCGCAGGCGCTCCTGTCTGTGATGCAGCCTCAAGGGTAACCGCAGCCATGGTCTCCGAGCTAATAGTCCATGCTGCCGCAAACGTCGTAGAACTGTTCGTGCAGATGGTTGTTGTCTTGCAAACGTCCCCATCTGTTCACTCAGGGATCGAGACGTGGCTGCACAATCTGTTACAGCCATACTTAGAACTGTTCGTGCAGATGGTTGTTGTCTTGCAAACGTCCCCATCTGTTCACTCAGGGATCGAGACGTGGCTGCATAATCTGTTACAGCCATGCCGATAAGATGCCTGTCATCTCGACTGCTAGTGATACTAGGCCGTTCGGATCCAGCACGGTGTTCCGTATTACCCTCTTGAACCCACCGATTCCATATTCTGCTAACGGTCATTGGATCTCGACCAGCGCGAGCAGCAATGTCGCGATGCGATAAACCGCAATCGCGATAGGCTACAATCCGACCTTTATCAAAGTCGGAAACGTGATGGTACGCATTTCTCCTCCTTACGCGAGGCATCACAACAACGTTTCACCAGGCAACGCCGGTCAACTGCTGTTTGTGCATGAGAAATCGGTTGGAAACTTTCCTCATGTCAGCACGTTGTAGGTGTCGCCACCGTCGCCAACCTTGTGTGAATACTCTGAAAAGCTAATCATTTTCATATCATAGCATCTTGTTTCTGTCGGTTAAATTTCGCATCTGTAGCACGTCATCTTCGTGGTGTAGCAATTTTAATGGCCAGTAGTGTACATATATGATCTGGCAGACAGGGTTGTTTGTTTGTTTGTTTTCTTTTGTTTTGTTTTAGGGCGCAAAAAACAACTGAGATCATACGCGCCCAACTCAAAACCATAGAAGGCAAACACAGAGACAAGGGAAACGGCTATATGTCAGTCCGAATGGAAAGAATAGGAGACATCTAAACAAGGCACGGGGGAAACAGGGCTAAAAAAACACCATACAAAAATGATGATCCAAAACTAAAAATTAAATGGCCTTCACCATATTGCTTCGGCGGATAAACTGTAAAATGCGGGTGACAGCACGCGCGTCAATTGCTAAAAACAGCTAATAAATCAGATGGAAAACCCAAGATGGAACGTAAATTAGTAAAAAAGGGCATTCCAACAGGTAGTGGCGGACTGTTAAAATTTGGGCGCAATGCGTACAAAGTGGTGCGGCAGCGCAATTGAGCAATTGACGGCAGTGCCCAATACGCAGCCGAGTTCAAATAATCTCCTCCCGGCGGGCAGACAGGGTGGGCAGCAATCTGCGATTGTTCGCTGATGATGATGTGGTGTACGGGAAGGTGTCGAAAACAACTAACTGTAGTCTGATACGGGATGACCTAAAAAATATTCTAGTTGATGTGATTAATGGCAGCTGGCTCTTAAATTTTTCTTCATTAAGTGAATGCCGATGAGTAGGAAAACGAAACCCGTAATGTTCGGATACATTACTAGTAGTTTGCTGCTTCTCAGTACTTTTGAGACGAACTGAGGATCGAGAAGAAGCGACTCCGGTCTCGTAAACTGACATACGGCCTAGAGAGCGGAGTGCTGACAACATGCTCCTCCATATCCGCATCCAGTGACGCCTGTGGGCTGAGGATCACACGGCGGCCGGTCGGTACCGTTGAGCCTTCATGGCCTGTTTTTTTCCACCTTAGATTTCAATAGCACTCTTGAACCAGTCTCTTATTTCCGTCATTATATGAGACGGAAAACCTTGCAGATTCCCAACCTTCCGTTGTGCTCCATTTGTCGCCACAGAAGAATGCCCGTCTCATGGCAATCACACGTTTTTAACTTGATTCACATACCACCTCAAATACATCGCGACCTGTGATTGTACAATCCATAGGTATGACATCTAGTAGCGTCTCGAAAACCAGTAGTTCCGTGTCTCAACACCCCGCACAAATACTACAAGCTACACATAGTCTGTTACATCGGTGGTTTCCTCAGGTGCTAACGAATAAGCGACAAAAGTCTGACCTTTGTCCTTCGCTTCGTTTCCCAGATTTGCGCCCATATCTCCGATCTGACTGGAAACTGTATGCTTGGAGAGGCAAACTACATCAAATTTCTTTACGTATCCTGCCGTTACGCGCTCTAGGACATCAGGCAACCACGATTTGAACAGCGTTTGGAAATGGTGCTCCACTTATTGCAATGCTGTGTGCAACACCGTTGCTTGCTCGTGATGCCGCAACGACTGAACGTTCCTCCTCCTAAGAGATATCGAATTAATTGCATGAAAGGCTTGTAAAACTTGAAACTGATGCATATGAAGAACAGTCAGCTCTGCGTTATAGTTTTTTCCCTGCTTCTAAATTACCCGTCGCTGTACTTGGCCCTTCAGTGCGCTGACGAAGTGCTTTCTTGCAACGCCGTCCAGCTTATCAAAATGCGCGGCGTGAAGGGACACGTAGTAACGCTGAATACTGCACCTCTTCACTATACTAAGCAAGAATTTTTAAGCCTCATATAGAGCTAGAGACAAAGTCACGAATCGTATCTCAACAGTCCCCGCACGAAGTCTACAATTTCGGAGTCAGCTACACAACAGGAATCGGGAATTGTTAAAAAAATGGATTATAACTGGTCTCAAGCGGCAATTATCAGATAAGTAACAATGACGGTACGGAATTATTTGTTATAATATGTGGTATTAGTATGCGGATGGGGGGAATATTAATTTACAGACTATGTACACGTAGGATTTTTAGACAGCGTTAGAAAGAATCCTAACATTCGTATGCATATATAATTGACCCTTACTTATACTATATGAGGGATATTAGTGTTCTGTACAGAATAAATTGAGAAATAAAATAAAACTTCTTTATATGATTCAGCCTATAACAGTGAAAGAGGGACAATATAACATTATTACTAAAATATCGTAAATTTTTCTACTCCACATTTTATTCGAAGCAAGTCATAATTTATAGCTGATGCATTGGGTAACTACAATTATGAAGTCTCCAGTGGTATGTCACATACGAAGTAAGTGCAACATCCCTGTTTTACACCCTATACAGATAATACTCTATTGGCTGGAACCGCGAATTGGTACCAACTGCAATCGTAAATTTTACGAGGGTTTAGTAATCTAGGGTTAAGATTCTGTCTTCGTCGCAGTCCACGCGTCGACTTCCCCTGGATTCCATGCCTTGTAGTGAAGGTTGGGCGGTCACCAAACCAGGTTGAATTTTTTGGAGGGGGACCATGTTTTTTATTCGCTCAGTTTGTGTGTGTTCCCTTGTTGTGAATGATGCGGAGCATTTGGCCAAAAAATACGAAATATCTCCTTTTGCTTCTATTTCTGTCGTATTGGCTTGCCACATCCCAAAGGTATGGGAGAGCTTGAAAATTTTCAATTCTTTTAAATGTTGTCTTCACGGCAGGCAAATAGGAACTGACTCTGAAAAAGATACAGACTACAACAAGTCGTGCAACATTGTCTGAAGTCTCAGGTTCCACTTGCAGACGGGCAACATGCGACAATGTTGCGCGACTTATTGTAGTGTGTACCTTTTCCGAGTCAGTTTCTACTTGCTTTCCGTGGAGACTATATTGAGAATAATTAAAGATTTTCAGGCCGCCCCACGTCTTTAGGATGTGATATCCCAGTACTACAGAAACAGAAGCAAAAGTATGTAGGCTATGGGGCATTTGGCCAAAAAATACGAAATGTCGAAATAAGACAGGGAGTAAGCCACACAATTCCAAATCACAATTGAGGAACAACACAAAAAGCAGTGCGAGTAAGAAAAAAATAGAACGTGCTTGTTCTCCGGAAAAAAAACTGACGGTACCGAGTAGAAACGAGGTGATCAGAATAAAACAACTGTTAAATCAAACTACTACTAGACAAATGCGAGCGGGAGGGTATCGGAACCACAACAACGTAAAAGGCTAAAAAAGGGGAAAAATTGCAGGAGAATGCTTTTAAACGGATCACCTGGTGACGTACGAGGTGTGGCTGGAAAAAAACCGGACTAGTACTGGTGAAACAATAAAACGAATGCAATAAGGCTGAAAGTCGCGTGGCCTGTTACGTGACTCTCGCTCCGCCTACTGCTCGAGTTTCATCTGCCTCGTGCACTCAGTCTGCCCGTGGCGTCTGTTTTAAGTAGTTGACGTTTTGTCTGTGCGTCGGAAAATGTTGAGTGTACAGAAAGAACAGCGTGTTAACATCAAATTTTGTTTCAAACTCGGAAAATCTGCAAGTGAAACGTTTGTAATGTTACAACAAGTGTACGGCGATGATTGTTTATCGCGAACACAAGTGTTTGAGTGGTTTAAACGATTTAAAGATGACCGCGAAGACACCAGTGATGACACTCGCACTGGCAGACCATTGTCAGCAAAAACTGATGCAAACATTGAAAAAATCGGTAAACTTGTTCGACAAGATCGCCGTTTAACAATCAGAGCAGTGTCTGAGTTAACAGGAGTTGACAAGGAAAGTGTTAGGCAGATTCTTCATGAAAGTTTCAACATGAACAAAGTGTGTTCAAAAATGGTTCCAAAGTGTCTCACAATTGAACAGAAGGAACGCCGAAGAATGATTTGTTCTGACATCCTGGAAAACATTGAAAGTGATCCCACCTTCTTACAAAATGTTATTACTTGCGATGAATCGTGGTTTTTTACTTACGATCCCGAAACTAAACGCCAATCGATGCATTGGAAAACTCCTGGTTCTCCACGACAAAAAAAAGCACGAATGTCAAAATCGAAATTCAAGGCAATGATGATTGTTTTTTTTTTGACATCAAAGGGATTGTGCACATTGATTGGGTACCAGAGGGACAAACAGTGAATCAGCATTACTACATTAGCGTCCTGGCTACCCTACGTGAGCGAGTACGGAGAAAACGGAACGATTTGTGGAGAAAAAAGTCATGGATCCTTCACCAAGACAATGCCCCAGCTCACAGTGCGTTGTCAGTGAAGACGTTTTTGGCAAAACACAACATTCCCATCTTAGATCATCCACCCTACTCACCTAATTTGGCCCCCTGTGACTTTTTCTTTTCCCTAAAGTCAAGTCAGCTTTGAAAGGAACTAGATTTGAGACTGTTGAAGCAGTAAAAGAAAAAGCGACGGAAGTAATGTATGGACTTACCGAAAATGATCTGCAGCATTGCTATGAACAGTGGAAAATTCGTATGGAGCGGTGTAGAGACCGAGGAGGAGAGTACATTGAAGGAGATAACATGAAATTGTAAATAAATGTTTTTTCCAGCATCAGTCAGGTTTTTTTCTAGCCGCACCTCGTATAAGTGAAATGTTTGTGTGAACCACGCTGAGAAACCCAGTAAGAGAATTTGGTTATAAGCCGTTACCAGTGTTATACCACCCCCGATTGGCGCCACATCCTAAACGCACATTTACAAGGGCCACAAAAATAGCATGTTTCCGACGATCTATCCCGACAACGTTGTCCAGCAACATTGTAGCCACATATACAACAACAACACCAGCCGCTGTGGCCCGGCGATGTTTGCGGCAATAAGTTTGTGGGACACAAGTGTGTACGTGGAACCACACTATTGCCACAAACTGGACGAATGCGAGGTAGTGGAGGTGAGTGCGGCTCTACTGTTCTTAGGTCACATGAGGAATGAAAGAGTTGGGAAGAGCGAGAGAAATCGCAGTTCCTTTTCAAGTAATCGCGACGGTTCTGAAAATGTAGCTCGTGGGCTGATGCTCGATATATACCTGTCCGAGCATTTTACTAGAATGTCGAAACAAAATTTCGAATTTCTGAACAACTAAAATATGAAAGTGTGTACAGTATATGAGTTACATCGCCCTTTGGCAATCATCCGTCCGTTTTCGGCTACTGGTAATTCGTACAGAAGTTTAACGCACTGTAATATTTCTGGCTTATTCATCAATCATATTAGGCACCAGGAAGCTATTCCCAGGGCAGTGGAGATGCAAGAAGCATAGAGATGACGCAGTGTGGAATGAGGTACCAGTGACAGATGTTAGATTCGGTACCACTCCCGTGAGAAAGACCGCCTGCATGATGCTGCTGCTCTGTGATTGGCTGCTGTGATCGGCGGTAGGGCGCCAAAACGTTAAACTTTAGTTGCTATTATTAATTAAGCTTGTCATCCAAATTACTTCATTTTTTTAAATAAACATCAACAGCCAGCTATCAATCAGTCACTATAAATTCATTAAAATCAAAGTATTACTAAAACAAAAGACTGACGATATTACTGCCGATGGACTTCGGTGGCGTTCGGGTCACGCCTTGCTGGCTTGGCGCGCGAAGTGTCTCGGGCAGTCCGGCTCTCCATTTCTGACCGTTCCAGTAGACAGACACGTTGTCTGTTATAGCAGTATTTGTTTCACGCAATTTTATTTACTACAGTTCCGACCGTCGCTAGGTACAGACATGTTGTCTGTGGCAGGATGTATTTCATGTTATTTTAGCCAGATATAATGACTGTGGAAAGATATGTTCAATACGTTGTGATCAAGAATTGTTTCTCGTGTCTATATCAATAAAAACGCGAGTGGTATCTTAAATGAGTTATAGTTTATTCGTAGCAGCAGTTCCTTGCGAAGTTAATTTCAGCCTCAAGAAAAAGAATCCATGACCTGCGTGCTGTTTTCTGCGCTGGGGACATCATCATCATCATCATCATCATCATGAAGACAGCAGGTTAGTGAAGTGGACAAGAACTCATGTATTCCACACAGGGCAGTGGAAACAACTAGGCACCTCACGTGTACTGCATGCACAGTGCAAATGTGCTCAGTGACTCGTCATCTGCAGTAATCCAGAGGAGGTAAAGAAGGATGAAAGTATTAACACTATCTCACTTTTATCCCTTTTTCTTGCCGTAGTACCCATTCATTAATGAAGGAGCCCTAACATCCTCGATATTTACCACGCAATAATATTGTGTCAATATGTTGCGCCAAAGTGCGAAGCCAAGAACGGCACAATATTATTGCGTAATATTTACTGTATGCCCGAGATGCGTCAGTTAGAACTGTGACTTAGTAGGAACATGTCGGTGCGCGAGGATTTAGAATTCGAATGCACAGTACTGCGATTGTAGTCGGTACGTCTAGCAAAAAGAAATGCCATAGGAAGCGGCGGTGGGAGAAAGCGTGGCTTCGATCCGTTCTATATACGGCCATACTAACGCGTTATAGAACTTGCAGCACAGTCAGATGACAATCGGAACATTATTTAAAGATGAAGGTGGAGGAATCTTCCGACGAATTTGTGAACTTCATTACACCTTGTGTACAGAGAACAGATATTTTTTATATACTCGTCGGATTTCACTTCCCAAAATGATGCAAGCGATCTGTAAAGATGAAGAGAGTACGCTTCATTATTGGAGACTATCGGTAGATAGTGCCATTCGTATTTCTGCAAAGAATAATTGAAGCTTCTGAAACGAAGGCAGAAGCACCTTGTACTTAAACCACTTTTGTCGAACTTTCTACAGTTAATTACTGAATCAGTACTAAATACTCAGTGAAACTATCCCCCTCAGTGGACTTCAGTTGCCGTCCAGTGCGGCCGAGCGGCTCTAGGCGCTTCAGTCTGGAACCGCGCGACCACTACGGTTGCAGGTTCGAATCCTGCCTCGGGCATGGATGTTGTGATGTCCTTAGGTTAGTTAGGTTTAAGTAGTTCTAAGTTCTAGGGGACTGATGACCTCAGATGCTAAGTCCCATAGTGCTCAGAGCCATTTGAACCATTTTTTTGCACTTCAGCAGATTCGTCTGAGTTTCCTGGCATATTTGTATTCATATGGCGTCGCGTATCAGTTGTTTGCACGTCCGAAAATCACTAAGTCACGCCAGGAACTGTCGTGTATTGCGAAGATATATTCCGCAGTACAAAGTGAGTTCAAGGAGAGGTGCGTACTTTCAGGGGTGATAGTACTGGTGACTGAACAAACTTCTAACGAACATATGCCCTTTTTTTAAAAAAAAACCGTCTCCGACGTACAGTTGTTAAAAAATAACGTGCGCCAGTCCCATGTCGTTCTTCATCAGTACTTTCATGAGAATACAATCCAAGGAGGTAGATTACTGTTTGTGGGGTTGGCTTCAGAAGGCAGTCTACAAGCGCAGAGTGGACAGAAAGGAGGAGGAGGAAGGTCTCGCTCTTGTTTTACACGCGTTTCGCCAAGTGGAGGACCTTACGTAAGAGCTCAAATCAGCAACACAGCAGCTGTCTATAAGAACTGCAAAATGCATTGACGTGGACTTTTGAATGTCTTTTGTGAGAAATGTACACAATTAAACAAGGTATTAGATCACAGTATTTAATTTACCATCACTTGAATTTCTTTCGGTCTCCATTGTTTTTTCATTAGTTTCTTCTGAAACTTAAGAACGGGACATCTGTTCATATGCCTTTTTTTTTGTTCAGAATCACTAATAGTATCATTCCTCTCCTAACTCAAGCGACTATGGGCGTACCCAGCGAGAGGCAGGAGGGGGGGGGGGCAGCTGCCCCCCTAGAAGATAGCCGGCCGGAGTGGACGAGCGGTTCTAGGCGATACAGTCTGGAACCGCGCGACCGCTACGGTCGCAGGTTCGAATCCTGCCACGGGCATGGATGTGTGTTATGTCCTTACGTTAGTTAGGTTTAAGTAGTTCTAGGTTCTAGGGGACTGATGACCACAGATCTTAAGTCCCATAGTGCTCAGAGCCCAGCCCCTAGAAGATATTCGCAGTTTTCCACTAGTTTACTGTTTTATTTAATAAGAAATGCTGCATGTTTTCTCGGATTGTACAAGTGCATTCTTATATTTAAAATGTTTATTAAAAGCAGGTTTTCACTGGTTTACTGTTTTATTTAATAAGAAGTGCTGTATATGTTGTCTCGAGTCCTCGTTTCCTGAGACTAGTATGACCTGCCCACCCTCCCCCCCTCCCCCTTCCCCCCCTCCCCCTCCCCTAAAAAAAAACCTTTGTATGGTATACATCTGCTACATCATTCATAACATCGTGGACAGCTAATTTCATTTTGTGGTTCATACAATGAACGACAGTTAAATTCTTATGTAAATGACTACGCAGTAGAGCGGCTACGCCTTTGTAAGGTGCAAGCATTGTTGAGCCACCATCTGTTGCGACACCTACAAGGTTTTTTTTAGTTCATCATTTGTAATGCCATACTTTTCAAGAGCTGCTAACAGTGTGCTGAAAATGCATTCTCCTGTCCCACTTTCTCATTCAACAATGTCAAAAAAATAATCGCAGGCGACTCCCTCAAAGGACAAACGTATATATATTATTATACAAGTTTTATTGGAAACCGTTGTACTTTCGTCTATCATGATACAACTCGCAAGTAAACGGATGACGCACCTTAGACGAAAGCAACAATGACAACATGTTAATGACGATTTAGTTCTAAACGTTTTGATATGCTTAACTACTACATGCATGGAGAGCTACATCAAATCAGTCTCTGGACTGAAGACAACAACAATAACTACTAGACAACACTTTTTCAGAATTAATGAGCAAACATATTAATAGTATTAATAGTAAGACTGTATTAAAAACTTTCAGTGTTCGGCTCCACAAATTTAAATTATATGTAAAGTTTTACTCCAGTGCGTGGGAAACAAACATCCCAGGTTGGGATGCATAAACTAAAACCAGAGGAGGGGATGGTCTGATGCAGAGAGGGGGAAATCCCCCCCCATCCCCCCTGCAAATCGCACACTGCGGTAGTCTTAAGGGAATGAGAAGCTGATTCGTCACTAAGCGACGCCCTATATTTGTTAGAGCCAAGGACAGAGGAAATTGGCGTAAACGCTCGTTCCCGGGTAAAAATCTTAAATCCGAAGGCAGCAGTTTACAGACATTGGAAATTGATAGTTATTTAATGCTGAAATTAGATCTTTATTTTTATTCTCAAGGTGTAAGCCTACCGTACGTCCCGTAAAAAAACGGGACAGTCCTCTTTTCTGGCTCAGGTGTCCGGCGTCCCCGTAATTTTTGTCGGGACGCAAAAATGTCTCGTATATTAAAGTTTCGCAAATACGTTTTATGCCATAAATTAATAATGCTGATTTATATTTAAGTTACGCATAATTGTCTGAAAGTGTTGGGACATGTAATTTTGAAATACTAAGTAAAATTACCTTACTTTCTACGTTACCGCCTTGTTTTTAAGGATTCTGTTGAAGTACCTGTATGCTTCCACACAACACTAGAATGGTCATCAATCGCTTCCTATCCTTCTACCCCTCCTATATCTCGATTACACTAAACCACGTTAATATTTACTTTCCAACATCAACAATGCACGACTTAGCTGGTAAGTAAAACTATTGTTTAGCGAAGGTCTAAATTTAACCACATGTTTTGTTTATATATTTGAATATCGACAATTCTTATTTATTTTCTGTGCATTTTTGTGCCGACCTCAGCTCAGTGGTGACTATTGAGCGTTGAATGCTTTAAGAAGTGCATGTGCTAGTATTCAGTTTTGTGAATAATCATTTCAGTATTGTATTCACATTCAGTATTCAGAGAATCTCTCTTCCCTACCGCAATACAACATTTCTTCAAATTATGCCTAAACGCAATGCATGTTTTCATCTAAACTCAAGGAAAAGTATCCTTTTCTGGAAAGTACCAAAATAAAGTGTGAGGCTTATTGCACAACTTGCCATAACACTTTTTCCCATTGCACATGGTGGAAGTTCAGAAATTTTACAACACGAGAAAGCTAAGAAACATAAATTGGGTTCAACAGCTCTGTTACATCATCGAAAATGATCACCTCCTTCCCCAGTACAACATTAGGTACGTTATTGAAATCTTCTACTTTTATTATTAACTACTACATTTTTTGTTAGTAGCTAATACAAGTTTCTTCTGTCTCAGGCAATGAAGAATTAGAACTGGCTGCGGCAGAAGAAATATTTGCCTGCCACTCTGCATGTCACTCACAGCTATAGATCCACGGACTGTACATCGAATCTGATTAATAAACTGATTAAGAAGCTGTATGACATCAAGTTTATGTGTAAAAGGACAAAAACAGAATGTACTGTTGATAATATATTGGCTCCATGGTGCAAAGAGCTTCTTACTGAAGACATTAATGAAGTGAATTTGGAAGCATTTCTGTCGATACCAGCAATCATCAATCTACTAAACTACTTTCTCTCCTTCTCAGATATTTCAAACCTTGAAGTGGGGATTCTAAATTTTTTAGGTTTCTGTTCTGTCGAAAATGAAACATCAGCTGTCTTATCCAAGCGTGTATGGTTCAAATGGCTCTCAGCACTATGGGACTTAACATCTATGGTCATCAGTCCTCTAGAACTTAGAACTACTTAAACTTAACTAACCTAAGGACAGCACACAACACCCGGTCATCACGAGGCCAAAGCGTGTATAGTATGTTCTACAGGCCCATAATTTGGAGTCTAAAGTTGTGTGTCACAGTTGATAATACGAATAGTATGTTTGGTGTGATTAAGAGAGGACGTAAAGAAAACATTTTCAGCAAATTAGAAGTGAGTCTAAAAAAGTCTGTTGTAGGGATTGGTTGCATGGTACATATAATTCACAACAGCGTAGAAACAACAGTAGGCAAGTTACCAATCGATGTAAAAAAAATATTGTGTGTAAAATTTGTAAGTATTTCCATATACGAAGTGTTAGGGTGGAACAACTAAAGGAATTCTGTGAATTTGTGAATACTGAATATTACCAAGTACTGGGTTACAGCAGCCAAGGTGTTTACCATTATTGTCTGCACTTTAAAGGTTTGTGAAATTGTATCCTGCTTTAAAACCATTTCTCCTGTCAGAATCCCGGTACCCTGCAGCTTTGCATTCATGTTTCAGTAACGAGGAATCAGAAATATGGTTATGGTTTGAGCATAGTCAGCTAAATATCTTTCAGGTGTGGGGTCACAAGGCTTAGGCCTGCCCCACCCTTCATTAAATCGACCAAGACTTATACTAAAAATTGTAAGAACAGTTGGTATTATTATGCTCGTTAAGTTTGTGTTTTGGGTTTTCAGAAATACTGTGGGAAGAAAGTTTGTTTATGTTGCAGATAACGTGGAAGAAGTTGACCAACGATCACCACGAAAGTTTGACGCAGCGGCAAGTGGGCAAGTAATAAAACGAATGCTGCAAACTACCGCGAGCCACAGAAGAGCTTGGGCCGCGAGGGCGTCGGGCTTCCTAGGTCGTTGTTGGACAACGTTCTAAACATTCTGCGTGGTGTCTGTTTGTTCTATATCGTGTCTCCCTACCCGTTTCGCGCAACGACGCTCTGAGCGTGTTTTTTAGGGAATTGCCTAGTTTGAACCTGGGACCTGTTGCTGGTAAGGAGACGCCAGACCACACATGACATGAAAAATACAGAAGAGTTCAGTGAGACCAGCGATGATATAACCAAATGTAAGGTTGTTGCTTTAATTTGTTCTGCAAGTGGTGCTGATAGACAATAAAAGCGGTTTAAATGCTGTGAGCTGTCTGGGGAAGTTAACCTTGCATTACTGCGCAACTGTTTCACCAGGTATCCAGTCTAGCTTACCAAATTCCCAACCAGACTAACATTAATTATAATCTTTTAATAGTCATACGACAACCGGTGATATATATATATATATAAAAGACAATTTAAATAAAAAGAAATCAGTTTATATTTGGAAATTTATTTTAACATTGATCATTGAAATTTCAGCATATTAAACTTGATTCATAACTAAACTGGTGCCTTATTTAGGACTGAAAATGTGAGATTGTAATCTTACGGAACACACATCAAATATGGAGCCAAGACTGGGAGACTGCGTACAACACTGCATCCATAAAATAACACACGAAGAACGTTGAAACATATGCAAGAGGAAATTAACCACAACCAACCGATTCAATTTTCACCCAAAGAAGTTACGTTCTTAGCACAGTCCTGTCCGTCACGTAATTACCACACACTGGTATACTAAATTCATACTAACTCCCTGTGAAATCTTCCCGAAAAGAATAGCTGAGGGCTACTTTGTTGATTACACCACATGCTTCACATGGTCAACTTGGTTTACACAAAGAGTGTAACTCCACAATAATTTTGATAATTAAAATAAATTACGTCGAAACGTAATTTACAAAAGAAAAACCTCGAACTGGTTACTATCGTCTTACTATTAACCTGATGGGTCAAACAATTGTATAAGCACGTGGTATTGGTCTCACAAATTACACTCCACGTGAGTTGAACATAAAGAAAAGTTTCTATATTGTTAAATACTGTCAAGACGAGACATTATAATCTCACGCACATTCGCATTTAAGATTGATGATCTTAGATAGAGTTACTGATCAACACGTGGTTCCACTTTACTCACAAAGTAGTGACAAAGCAACTACCGGAATATATTCTGAACTTCGCACTCGAATTACACTGCGTAGTAATTTAAGGTAACATTAGATATTTTAGAGCTAAACCTGAAATAAAGGTGATTAAATTTTCAGTTAGGCTGATCTTAAGAAATCCATTGTCCTACGGACTTAGAAGACACGCGCTTAGCCGGAGATCTTACCACTTCAGACTCTTGCCGCGGACAGAGTGACCTGGGCTCCTACGAAGGGTGCTTCCCTATACAAAACGGAAGTGACCAGAGAGGCAGCTTCCTATACCAACATGACAAGGGACGGACAGGACCATACTAAGGATAGAAACCTCTTTGCTTTTAGAAAGCGTAGCTACCTGTTCCAACGTTGGTCCTACTGTTCTCTAGCAGACAGGCTTGTCTGCTACCATCCAGCATGCAACTAAAAATACATTTGCTCATTCATCCTCTCACACAGAAGGGAAGGGGGATGACAGTATCTTATCATATACAGTATATAAAAGAAAGCGGATGTAGGTTCCGTATGAGACTGTGTGACATGAATTACATATAAACTGTGTTTTCAAGTGTAGTAGTGTGACAGATCGTTCTTGTTTATGTGTAAAAGTAACACGTTTCACTGCTCAGTCTCCTCCCAGATAATCAGAAACACCACAGTAAATTTAGAAGAGGAATTTATGTCGTAAATGACAACATATTTAAGAAATTAACATGAAAGGAATCCAACAGAAACCTTTCATAACCCCAACGCTCCGGGAAAGGACTGTGCAGGGAATTTTCTGGCCATGCTAGGACATTCCCAAGCAGGCTTCTCACACCCAACTTAAACCAAAAATGTAAAGAAAAGACAAAAGGTCACCAGCTACTTGCTAAAACACAATAATTTCAACATCTATAGAATCTACCAATTTCTAAGAGAAAAAAAACAATCTGTGACACCTATTTAAAAGATAGTGTAGACCTAATTCGGTCAGCAAGTAAAAACAATGGTTCCCATGTCATTAATACGAAAACAATTTCTGGTTGCTACCCTTATGGAGTTCACCAGTATTTGCTCATTGCAAGAGCCAACGGATCAGAGGAAAATTTATGACTGTTTATTAACAAGTAAAATTTATGAAAATAGCAAAGGTGCCACAGCAATTAAAAAGACATGAAAATAATATCAGTATTATAAAGCAGAAGATTGCAATGCACAATCCGCAAAGGCAAAAAAAAGATAAGAGAAAAAACATGTTTTACAAAGTGGTTATCGCAAAAAAATTCTATATCTTATAAAACTAATAATTTGTAGAATGAAAATAACTTTGTGGCACTAATTTAATCAATCTACTATATTTCAGTTAGCAAACAATGATCACTGTGTCATTATAATGAAACTACAATTAAATATGTGATTGTTACCCTTATGGGGTTCCTCACTATAAATATGCCCCATGCAAAGGCTAATCGATCACCGTCCAATGAGATTGAATAGCTATCTGACTGATAAACGAAGCAATGCCACAGGAATGAATTTACGAAACAAAATATCACAAATCTAATACATCACACAAGAACAAACATTGATCAATAAAACAGTTCTGAAAGTACAATAGTCAACGTCTAAAAAAACACCAATAAATAGAACCCCTGCAAAATACACGATCAAAGTTTCTCTGAAAGAACACACGTATATGCATTGGACTAGGAACCGTATAATCACTGTTCACTGGCACACTGAGTAGTTCCACTGTTTCAAGGCACAATATAGGAGGGGGGGGGGTTCGTCGCCGCAGCTGTCAGTAGGGATTTTTGTCCATCTGTTGCGTGCAATCCCGCTGTCTCTGCCCTCTCATGAAGTTTTTCTCGGTGGCCCGTGTCACGTACATCTCGATTTGGTTCCATGTTTGTGTTGTCAAATTCGTGCGGTATCCTCGTTTGACACGCCAGGTTGATATTCCTGGGCAAGGATGACACTTAATGGCTCTTCTTTGTGCCACCCTTAGCGACCAGAGAACATCGAACCATGATTTACTGTCGCTTGACAGTAGGCATCTGTCAAGAAACGTCGATAGGCGTCGTTGACGCTTGCAAGTTTCTCTGGACAGTACCTGTCAAAAGGCTCCACGCCCTTTATCCCCTGTCTTCTGTCGTTTCACCGTGGCCATCTCGTCACGGTCGCGTGCGTGTGGTGCGTTGCCAGCAGATGGATTTCCACGCGGTGGACCGCTCAGCCATCTCAGGTCATCGCCTCCACGAAGGGTCGCACTGGTGCGGCCAGCCATTAGCTCTGGGTGCAAGGGAAAGTGTTTGCCGAGACCCTTCTTTTGTGGTCGACCGCGCTCCCGAAGTGGCCCGGTTGACAGTGTCCTGCTGGGAAACCCGCCAGTTTACAACTAGCCCTCCTCCTCGCTGCTCCCGCTGTCACGTAAGAGTTTAGCCGGTTCGCTTTCACGTTCTCAACTGCATTCACGGAAATTGTTCATCATAGTTATGTGATTACAAAATGTCATACATAATACCACTTAGTATTGTCTTTCACAATTTTTAAGAACAAAAGTGAGACTTACTTTTTTTTTAAATAAACAAGTTAGATGAATCGACAATATAAAAAAATAAAAGTGAAATGACTTGACAGTATAAAAATAAAAATTAAATGAACTGACAATATAATATCTAAATCCACATCACTAATGTGGTTCACTTCCGTTTTAATAAATCAAATGCTACTTATTAATTCACTAAAATGAATAGGATTATGCCTTGTTCAAGTATAGGTCAGGGCAGCATAGGGTTCACATGTTATTTACACACACACACACACACACACACACACACACACACACCTGTTGTCTATACTACAAACTAACTACCCATAAACATGCATTACTCAAAATTCTACTTCTATCCACTACTAGTTAATCCAACAAGCTACTTCAATGCTACTTCAACAAAGTGTTAACACCACTACAACATTGTTCTAATTCGTCCTCTTCCTTACACTCGCCGCATATGTCTTGTCACATGATAAATGTGGAGAAACTACACAGTAAAAAGAACAATGGCTATTTACACGCCAAAACATTTGTACCAGTTGACACACCTGATAGACTCGCAATTATACATTTATCATACTCATATATTCACACATAAAACAGTAAGAAAATTTCATCTAAAATTACGTTATCACAAGAATTAATCACACAGATGACTGAGAAGGGTAATAATATTTTCATTATACAGGTTATACTACATTTTCTTACCCATTTCGTTCCTTCTTTAAGTTACCTTTCGCTTCCAAATCAATTATTTCGCCTGTGGTGGTTATTCTGGATTCATTTCTCATGAATGGCAAAATTGTGGTCTCCTCTATTCTGTAAAACAGTTTCATCTTAACATATTGAACTTACAACAGACACAAAAGATCCGAATCCTCCTGTAGTTTAAATGACAAATGTTTTGCTTCATCCTTATTACCTTAAACCAAGCTTTCCTTCGGTCCCATAATCAAAATTATTTAATCTTCCTCTACCTTCAAGAGGGAAATTTCCTCAGTACAAATCATATAGGCTGCAGTGCATCCCACACCAGCGAAAACAGTAAGCTGTAATGCTCACAGCATCAGCAAAACACATAAACGTCGCTTTTCTAGGACAAGTATTAACGCAGAATAATTTTTCAGGCTCTGGCTCAACATCAATCAAGACTACAGAAAGGATCCATATTTCTGTTCCATTCTCCATTTACTGAAAAACTGCTCGTATTTGACTACCACAATAATATTTCAGGGCCACGTAAATTACACAAACCACAATTCTCCTTTCACCTTGAAGGGAATCAATATACTGACGAAATCCACAGACAGCACTTTACATACTCAGCTATAAAGAACAAAAAAGACATATGTCATCAATATTAACATATCATCTCATCTTGGGAAGCCAATGGTTAAACAATCGTATTATTGCATCCTGTTTTCAAGATTCTAAACTTACTCATTCCTTTCTCAGAGTTCTCCTATCTTAAAATATTCATACAGTACGCATACTATAGTAAGAGATCCTCAATTATACTGACAGATATAGAATAGTAATAGATAGATAGTAGCACTGAAAGCAGAAAATCGGAAACACGGCTACCAACAGCTAGGGACCTGGGTTTGCCAGACCCATAATACCCACAGATCGGATATTCCCCTGAGTTTCGCATTAATTCAACACAGATCTTGCTTCCCTTAGGAGCGACTCTTTTCAATTTACCCAAAAAAGCCATAAACATCACTTCAATCAATCACATAGAAACATCTTTATCATTATTTTTACCAACATGTTACTCAAAATGCATTTATCACAAATGTAAACTAATCAACTGTTTCTCTTCACCATCCTCTCTACTCCTCACTGTCCTTTCTACTCAATGTATGGTTTTACGTTTGACACATGGTGTAGCCCTTTTGATTTCTTCGATCGAAGAGTTTCAACTTCTATGGCGTTTTCATGGGGAATCTTCCTTATCCGATACGGGCCGTTAAAGAGATTAAAAAATTTCTTGCAGACTCCTGACCGTTTGTTAGACAGCTTGTGTGATCTGATAAGAACTTTTTGTCCTACATGAAACACTGTTTTTCTCACGTTTTTCTTATACGCCTTGACTCTGGCTTCTGCTGCACGCTTGATGTTGCGTAAAGCTAAGTCAACAATTGCGTTCCGGCGTAGTCTCGGCTCTAGTGGCCAAGGCACCACCTCTTTGATTTTGCTCGGAGGCTCCTTGTTTTTTAGCACAGTGATTGGCGGAAGCTTTGTTGACGTATTAGGCAACTCATTAATTATGTTCTGAAATCCTTTTAGGTGTATGTCCAACGATCGGTGATCACGACTGCAATATAACCTACATAATTTTCCTAATTCACGCATAATACGTCACCGGGGGTTCGAGCTGGGGTGAAATAGATATATATATATATATATATATATATATATATATATATATATATATATATATATATCATTAGGTTTAATTCTTCTCCTTCGAAGCATCCGCTGCCAGTATTGCGATCTAAATTGTGGTCCATTATCCGAGATAACCCTTTCCACACGCCCAACTTCATGCAGAAACTGCTTTGCAAATGCAGATGCCACTGCCCTTCCTGTGGCTCGCCTCAACGGAGTCAGACACACAAACTTGGAGGTTAGCTCCACCGCTACGAAAACATATGCAAAACCTGCTTTAGATCGTATTAGTGGCCCAAATAGATCCACGGCCGCGAGTTCACAAAGTTTGCTTGGTATTATCGGGTGCAATGATGCAGCATACGTCACTGTGGCCGCCTTTGCTCGCTGACAAGGTCCGCACACTAAGTACAAAACGAATACGCCGTAGCATGTTATTAAAATAGCATGTCTCCTACAGTTTTTCACAACATTTCTGTGCTCCGAAGTGACCATAACTCAAATGTATGTACCATATAAGTTTGTTTACGAGTTCCTCAGGAATCACCAACACCCATCTGGAGTCGTCCGGGGCTCGTTTCTTGAATAGTATTCTATTGCGCACTAAGTAGTACTGGCGTATTCCTACATTCTCCTTGTCCTCCCACTTCTTTATATCTTTCAATACTGCGTCCTTATCCTGTTCGTCCGCTATACTCCCTAAAGAGGTGGTAACAAAGTTCTCGAACGCTACATTGTGTAAGTATAGGATGCTAAAATTATTTTCACCGAGTTCCCCTTCTTCTGTGTGAACCAAACCTATAGGATTGCGCGATAAAGCGTCAGCAATTACATTTTTCTGTCCCGGAATGTATTCTACAGGGAAATTATATTCCTCTAGGTATAGTGCCCAGCGTCCTAGTCTCCCATGCGTGATTTTTGTGCTCATAAGAAACTGGGGTGCACGATGGTCAGTGTACACCCTGGTAGTCCTCCCAAATAAGAAATATCTAAATTTTGAGAATGCCCAAACTATCGCCAGTGCTTCGAGTTCTGTCACGGAATAATTTTTTTCACATCAAGAGAGCACCCTGCTCCCAAACGAGATTGTTTTTCAAGTTGTAATATCATCCTTTCCTTCCGTTTGAAACAGTACCGCACCTAATCCTGACAAGGAACCGTCCGTCATTAAACAGAATTCTTGTGTCAGGTCGGGATGCACGAGGATGGGAGCCTCTACCACTGCCTTTTTCGATTTATAAAATTCATCCTGTGCCTCTAGATCCCAGACCCACAAAGCGTTCTTCCCTCTTAGTCCACATAGACGGGGTGTACCAAGTACACTAAAATTTATAAATCGCTTATAAAAATTACACAGGCCTAAGAATGCTCGCAACTGTTTATTTGTCGGCATTGCACACTCCGCTATCGCCGCAATTTTCTCCGGGTCAGGTTGTATTCCATTTGTTGAGACAATATGGCCTAAGAATTTTATGTTCTCTCGTCCGAACTGTGACTTATCTAAGTTGACTGTTACACCTGCCTTCTCAAAAACATCCAGTAGTCTGTTCAGAACGTCATTATGATCCTCCCACGACTTTTCCGCAATTAATATGTCATCCACGTAAATTGTCACTCGCTGTTTCAAATCATCAGGCAAAATGCTATTTAATCCCCTTATAAAAGCAGCTGATGAGACGTTTAGTCCGAACGGGAGACGCCGGAATTGGAAACAATTTCCATAACACAGGAACACTGTATATAATCTGCAAGATGGGTGTAGCATGATTTGCCAAAAACTCGAACGGAGGTCGACAGATGATAGTACCTTTACCCCGTGGAAACGTTGTAAGAGTTCCTCAAGGCTGTCAGGCCTGTCCGTTTCCGACATATAATTGTGTTTATCTGTCTCGAGTCTAGTACCAAACGAACCGAGTTGTCGCGTTTTGGTACGACAAGCAAGGGTGAGTTGTACGAGCTTACTGCCCGCTCAATTATTCCTTGTTCTAACATCTTGTTTATTTCCTTCTCCACCTGGGCTTTATACGCCATGGGAATAGGGTATGGTCTAACAGAAAACTTCTGAAGGTCACGTACTCTGAATTGGTAAGTAAAACCCTTAATCGCCCCCGGAGTCTCAGAAAATACCCGTTCATGATTCCTTTTCCCTGTCCGTGGTTCTGACACCTGCGATGCTCTTTCTCAGTGCATCAGCAAAAACGACATCTTTCCCCTGCTCACCAGACGTAGAGCACGGCTCACTTACATAGTTCACGAGTAGCTCCAGTCTGGGTTGCGACTCGGTTTGAGCTTGAAATTTTAGGCAACTAATTTCTGACTCGGCACGTAATATGCATTCATCAAATACTAAATTAATTGGCTCATCCCCAACTTGAACTGTCATTACTCCTCCACCCATGTCAATTACTGCATGGTGAGCATTCATGAAGTCATTTCCTAAAATCATTGCCACATTCAGCATTGGGAGCACAAAGAAGTTTTACTCAAACTCTCTTCCCTGACAGGTAAAATTAAGCCGAGTCTGCCTTCGGATTTCTACACTCTTACCGTAGATTGCGCCCTTCACCTTTATTCCTCGCACTTGAAAAACGGGCCAAGTCCCAGTCCCTTCGCATTTTTGAAATGCTGCCTCGCTCACTATCGAGAAAGGGCATCCAGTGTCAATGACACTTTTAAAACATATTTCGTTTACTGCAACTGTCACGACTGGATTTCTTCCCGAAACTTTAGCACTCGTAGTTTCTTGCAACAAATCCTCTCTAATATCTTCCCTCTCTATATACCCTATGCACTCATTTGCCATGTCGCTCATTTGTTCCGATTGGGCGCATTCTGCGCTGATCGTTTGTCATTGCCGGTTTTGTTCATTTCCATTTGCTGGATTATGTCTAGGGTTAGCCGGCCGAATTTCAACATCATGAGGTGCTCCGCCTACAGTCCTATTCCCACCGTAGTATCGATTCTGGTTGCCGTAACTATTGCATTCACGATCCTGTCCACGTCCTCGATCATTTCCGTTGTTCCACCTGTGTTCGCGACTGTTACCCCAGTTTCTATACGGCCGGTCCCGATTATTGTTCCGTTCGCGTCGCGAAGACCAGTCACGCCGTTGATTAGTACTACGGCCACGACTGCGATCGCGCTTCTGTGCCGCATAATAACTTCGTGCCTGATTAGGCGGGTATTCTGCTGTATTATATTCCAACTCTTGGAGAACTGTCTTAAACGTTTCCACGTCCTCTTTGCATCGTCCCGCAAGAATGACGTGGCGCAAGTGCATCGTCAATTTGGTGATGCATATCCTAATTAGTTCCGCAGGCCCGTATGGGTGTATAGAAATTGATTTGCCTGCAGCATGTGGTCGAATAGGCGTGCTGGGCTGCCGAAACCAGACTGGTTCAAATTTGGCAGCATAATTATGCCATGCTTGACCCTATCTTGTGCCGCTTCCGACCAATAGGCGGACAGAAAGGCTTGTCGAAACTCCCGAGTGGAGTTGCAGTGACGCGCTGCCGACCTCATGCGAATCGCCGGTTCGCCTTCCAAATAGCCACACATATATTCTATCTTATGTGAACTTGCCCAGTCGGGGGGAAGACAGCACTCAAATTGCTCGAGCCATGCTCGTGGATGTATTCCTTTTTGCGAATTTCGAAATATCTCAAACTTTCTCACCGTAAGGAAATGTTTGAAATCAAATCCCCGCATTTCCTCCCGGCGAGGCCCTTGAATGTTTCTATTTTTCTCATGTCTGCCACTCAAAATACATTCTTCCCTGTCGTCAAAATCTCCCTCGTGGCCGGAGTCCCTCTCTGCACTGTTCGTACAGCTATTTTTAGTGCTATTGGCGAGTTCGGAATCACACCCCATGCGGCTTACCAAGATGCGCCACACGTTCTTGTAATTCGCCTGTTACAGCTTTGTGGCGCCTATTCACTTCGAACTGTCCCTTCTGGAATCTAAGAAGCGAACGCACTTCTTCGGTCTCTGCGACCGCTACCTGTGTAGTATTGTTATCGCTCTCCGTCACCTTCATCGTGCCTACGATGTCCGCTAATGACGCAATCGTATCATGTATTTGTCTGTTGTCCTCCGCCCCAGTCTGCTTCAATTGTTCTACTTGCTGTTCGAGTGCGTGAATCGCTTGACTGTTGTCCGCTACTGTGTTGCTAACGGACGCGGGACAATGCATTTCCGCCTCCTGGACCCTCGAGAGTACCTGCTGGTGTTCTCTTTGGCATTCTTCTCTCAGCGCTTGGTAATTCCTAATTAGCTGTTCCTCGCTCTCTTTAGATTCCACATCGCGATTCCGCTTTCCTTTTCTAAGACTTGCAGACGGTCATCGATTTGTTCAAATGTACGGCCTAATTCTTTCATAATATCACTTTTTATTTCACTTGCCAGATTGTTTATTCTTTGTGAGATATCATCGGACACTCTCTGCATCGACTTGTCGACTTTATTTGTCTGCTGGATTAGTTTATCGTCTATTTGTTGGCCTAGCTCGCAGATAGATTTTTCAGATTTCTGCGTCATTTGTTCGCCTAGCTCACGGATCGATTTTTCAGATGATTCTTTTTGTTCTCGGAACGATTTTTATGATTTCTCTGCGTTTTCTTTATTTTGTTGCAATAAGGCTTTCATGAGTTCTGCCAAATCAATTTGGTTAGTAGGAGGCAAATTAATTTCTGGCTCTAGTGTAAGCCCATTCGTCCTGTTTTGCATTTCGTCTGAAGTATTCCCCATTGAATTTTCGGAACCGACCGACGCGTTAATATTCGAAATCAAATTATCCCCTTGGTCCATGTTGCTTAAGTTGTTGGACCGCCTACTTTTAGCTTGGTTATGTGTCTGCATTAGTTCAATTTATACCCGGTACGCAACACACTAATCACAATAAATATATCCCCCAAAAATTACGACAGTTACACGAAAGGTACCCAACCTAGTACGCACTTCTTCACACGCAAAACAAATTTTTATCTTTGATCGAAGTCAGTGCAATTTACAAGCAAGAAGAAAAACACATACATATGTTGTTGTGGTCCTCAGTCCTGTGACTGGTTTGATGCAGCTCTCCATGCTACTCTATCCTGTGCAAGCTTCTTCATCTCCCAGTACCTACTGCAACCTACATCCTTCTGAATCTGCTTAGTGTATTCATCTCTTGGTCTCCCCCTAGGATTTTTACCCTCCACGCTGCCCTCCAATGCTAAATTTGTGATCCCTTGATGCCTCAAAACATGTCCTACCAACCGATCCCTCCTTCTAGTCAAGTTGTGCCACAAACTTCTCTTCTCCCCAATCCTATTCAATACCTCGTCATTAGTTACGTGATCTACCCACCCTATCTTCAGCATTCTTCTGTAGCACCACATTTCGAAAGCTTCTATTCTCTTCTTGTCCAAACTATTTATCGTCCACGTTTCACTTCCATACATGGCTACACTCCATACAAAAACTTTGAGAAACGACTTCGTGACACTTAAATCTATACTCGATGTTAACAAATTTCTCTTCTTCAGAAACGATTTCCTTGCCACTGCCAGTCTACACTTTATATCCTCTCTACTTCGACCATCATCAGTTATTTTACTCCCTACATAGCAAAACTCCTTTACTACTTTAAGTGTCTCATTTCCTAATCTAATGCAGTTGAGTCCCATAGTGCTCAGAGCCATTTGAGCCTCCTAATCTAATCCCCTCAGCATCACCCGACTTAATTTGACTACATTCCATTATCCTCGTTTTGCTTTTGTTGATGTTCATCTTATATCCTCCCTTCAAGACACTGTCCATTCCCTTCAACTGCTCCTCCAAGTCCTTTGCCGTCTCTGACAGAATCACAATGTCATCGGTGAACCTCAAAGTTCTTACTTCTTCTCCATGAATTTTAATACCTACTCCGAATTTTTCTGTTGTTTCCTTTACTGCTTGTTCAATATACAGATTGAATAACATCGGGGAGAGGCTACAACCCTGTCTTACTCCCTTCCCAACAACTGCTTCCCTTTCATGTCCCTCGTCTCTTATAACTGCCATCTGGTTTCTGTACAAATTGTAAATAGCCTTTCGCTCCCTGTATTTTACCCCTGCCACCTTCAGAATTTGAAAGAGAGTATTCCAGTTAACATTGTCAAAACCTTTCTCTAAGTCTACAAATGCTAGAAACGTAGGTTTGCCTTATCTTAATCTTTCTTCTAAGATAAGTCGTAAGGTTAGTATTGCCTCACGTGTTCCAACATTTCTATGGAATCCAAACTGGTCTTCCCCGAGGTCGACTTCTACCAGTTTTTCCATTCGTCTGTAAAGAATTCGTGTTAGTATTTTGCAGCTGTGACTTATTAAACTGATAGTTCGGTAATTTTCACATCTGTCAACACCTGCTTTCTTTGGGATTGGAATTATTATATTCTTCTTGATATCTGAGGGTATTTCGCCTGTCTCATACATCTTGCTCACCAGATGGTAGAGTTTTGTCATGACTGGCTCTCCCAAGGCCATCAGTAGTTCTAATGGAATGTTGTCTACTCCCGGGGCCTTGTTTCGACTCAGGTCTTTCAGTGCTCTGTCAAACTCTTCACGCAGTATCTTATCTCTCATTTCGTCTTCATCTACATCCTCTTCCATTTCCATAATATTGTCCTCAAGTACATCGCCCTTGTATAAACCCTCTATATACTCCTTCCACCTTTCTACCTTCCCTTCTTTGCTTAGAACTGGGTTGCCATCTGAGCTCTTGATATCCATACAAGTGGTTCTCTTCTCTCCAAAGGTCTCTTTAATTTTCCTGTAGGCAGTATCTATGTTACCCCAAGTGAGACAAGCCTCTACATCCTTACATTTGTCCTCTAGCCATCCCTGCTTAGCCATTTTGCACTTCCTGTCGATCTCATTTTTGAGACGTTTGTATTCCATTTTGCCTGCTTCATTTACTGCATTTTTATATTTTCTCCTTGCATTAATTAAATACAATATTTCTTGTGTTACCCAAGAATTTCTATTAGCCCTGGTCTTTTTACCTACTTGATCTTCTGCTGCCTTCACTACTTCATCCCTCAGAGCTACCCATTCTTCTTCTACTGTATTTCTTTCCCCCATTCCTGTCAGTTGTTCCCTTATGCTCTCCCTGAAACTCTCTACAACCTCTGGTTCTTTCAGTTTATCCAGGTCCCATCTCCTTAAATTCCCAACTTTTTGCAGTTTCTTCAGTTTCAATCTACAGTTCATAACCAATAGATTGTGGTCAGAATCCACATCTGCCCCTGGAAATGTCTTACAATTTAAAACCTGGTTCCTAAATCTGTCTTACCATTATATAATCTATCTGTTACCTTTTAGTATCTCCAGGATTCTTCCAGGTATACAACCTTCTTTTATGATTCTTGAACCAAGTGTTAGCTATTATTAGGTTATGCTCTGTGCAAAATTCTACAAGGCGGCTTCCCCCCAATCCATATTCATCTACTATGTTTCCTTCTCTCCCTTTTCCTACTGACGAATTCCAGTCACCCATGACTATTAAATTTTCATCTCCCTTCACTACCTGAATAATTTCTTTGATCTCATCATACATTTCATCAATTTCTTCATCATCTGCAGAGCTAGTTGGCATATAAACTTGTACTACTGTAGTAGGCATGGGCTTCGTGTCTATCTTGGCCACAATAATGCGTTCACTATGCTGTTTGTAGTAGCTTACCCGCACTCCTATTTTTTTTATTCATTATTAAACCTACTCCTGCATTACCCCTATTTGCTTTTGTATTTATAACCCTGTAATCACCTGACCAAAAGTCTTGTTCCTCCTGCCACCGAACTTCACTAATTCCCACTATATCTAACTTTAACCTATCCATTTCCCTTTTTAAATTTTCTAACCTACCTGCCCGATTAAGGGATCTGACATTCCACGCTCCGATCCGTAGAACGCCAGTTTTCTTTCTCCTGATAACGACGTCCTCTTGAGTAGTCCCCGCCCGGAGAACGAATGGGGGACTATTTTACCTCCGGAATATTTTACCCAAGAGGACGCCATCATCATTTAATCATACAGTAGAGCTGCATGTCCTCGGGAAAAATTACGGCTGTAGTTTCCCTTTGCTTTCAGCCGTTCGCAGTACCAGCACAGCAAGGCCGTTTTGGTTAATGTTACAAGGCCAGATCAGTCAATCATCCAGACTGTTGCCCCTGCAACTACTGAAAAGGCTGCTGCCCCTCTTCAGGAACCACATGTTTGTCTGGCCTCTCTACAGATACCCCTCCGTTGTGGTTGCACCTACGGTACGGCCATCTGTATCGCTGAGGCACGCAAGCCTCCCCACCAACGGCAAGGTCCATGGTTCACACAAATATAGAAAACAAAACAAGACAAACAACACAACGCCGCTGAATAACGCCGTGAATCTTGTGAAAGTCTGCTCAGAAACAACGCAGAAATTGAAACTTCCTGGCAGATTAAAACTGTGTGCCCGACCGAGACTCGAACTCGGGACCTTTGCCTTTCGCGGGCAAGTGCTCTACCATCTGAGCTACCGAAGCACGACTTACGCCCGGTACTCACAGCTTTCCTTCTGCCAGTATCTCGTCTCCTACCTTCCAAACTTTACAGAAGCTCTCCTGCGAGTGCTAGTTCTGCAAGGTTCGCAGGAGAGCTTCTGTAAAGTTTGGAAGGTAGGAGATGAGATACTGGCAGAAGTAAAGCTGTGAGTACCGGGCGTGAGTCGTGCTTCCGTAGCTCAGATGGTAGAGCACTTGCCCGCAAAAGGCAAAGTTCCCGAGTTTGAGTCTCGGTAGGGCACACAGTTTTAATCTGCCAGGAAGTTTCATATCAGCGCACACTCCGCTGCAGAGTGAAAATCTCATTCTGAACGCAGAAATTTTTTGAGCGCTGCAGGGAAAAAAAACATAAGATTATACAACGCTCGCAATCTAACGTTTCAGAGATTCCAGAGTCTAGCGGAATCACAGAACAGGGTCACCATGTGTAAGGTTGTTGCTTTAATTTGTTCTGCAAGCGGTGCTGGTAGAAAATAAAAGCGGTTTAAAAGCTGTGAGCTGTCCGGGGAGGTTAACCTTGCATTACTGCGCAACTGTTTCACCAGGTATCCAGTCTAGCTTACCAAATTCCCAACCAGACTAACATTAATTATAATCTTTTAATAGTCATACGACAACCGGTGATATATATATATATATAAAAGACAATTTAAATAAAAAGAAATCAGTTTATATTTGGAAATTTATTTTAACATTGATCATTGAAATTTCAGCATATTAAACTTGATTCATAACTAAACTGGTGCCTTATTTAGGATTGTGAAAATGTGAGATTGTAATCTTACGGAACACATCAAATATGGAGCCAAGACTGGGAGACTGCGTACAACACTGCATCCATAAAATAACACATGAAGAACGTTGAAACATATGCAAGAGGAAATTAACCACAACCAACAGATTCAATTTTCACCCAAAGAAGTTACGTTCTTAGCACAGTCCTGTCCGTCATGTAATTACCACACACTGGTATACTAAATTCATACTAACTCCCTGTGAAATCTGCCCAAAAAGAATAGCTGAGGGCTGCTTTGATGATTACACCACATGCTTCACATGGTCAACTTGGTTTACACAAAGAGTGTAACTCCACAATAATTTTGATAATTAAATTACGTCGAAACGTAATTTACAAAAGAAAAACCTCGAACTGGTTACTATCGTCTTACTATTAACCTGATGGGTCAAACAATTGTGTAAGCACGTGGTAATGGTCTCACAAAGTACACCCCACGTGGGTTGAACATAAAGAAAAGTTTCTATATTGTTAAATACTGTCAAGACGAGACATTATAATCTCACGCACATTCGCATTTAAGATTGATGATCTTAGATAGAGTTACTGATCAACACGTGGTTCCACTTTACTCACAAAGTAGTGACAAAGCAACTACCGGAATATATTCTGAACTTCACACTCGAATTACACTGCGTAGTAATTTAAGGTAACATTAGATATTTTAGAGCTAAACCTGAAATAAAGGTGATTAAATTTTCAGTTAGGCTGATCTTAAGAAATCCATTGTCCTACGGACTTAGAAGACACGCGCTTAGCCGGAGATCTTACCACTTCAGACGCTCGCCGCGGACAGAGTGACCTGGGCTCCTACGAAGGGTGCTTCCCTATACAAAACGGAAGTGACCCGAGAGGCAGCTTCCTATACCAACATGACAAGGGACGGACAGGACCATACTAAGGATAGAAACCTCTTTGCTTTTAGAAAGCGTAGCTAGCTGTTCCGACATTGGTCCTACTGTTCTCTAGCAGACAGGCTTGTCTGCTACCATCCAGCATGCAACTAAAAATGCATTTGCTCATTCATCCTCTCACACAGAAGGGAAGGGGGATGACAGTATCTTATCATATACAGTATATAAAAGAAAGCGGATATAGGTTCCGTATGAGACTGTGTGACATGAATTACATATAAACTGTGTTTTCAAGTGTAGTAGTGTGACAGATCGTTCTTGTTTATGTGTAAAAGTAACACGTTTCACTGCTCAGTCTCCTCCCAGATAATCAGAAACACCACAGTAAATTTAGAAGAGGAATTTATGTCGTAAATGACAACATATTTAAGAAATTAACATGAAAGGAATCCAACAGAAACCTTTCACAAATACTTAATGATCTCAGCATCAGCTCCACTGCACTCCCTGTAAAAGAATCTTAATACTAACTAAATTTAGTGGAAGGGGTTCAAGGCTTTCCTATTTTTAGTTAGCTGGTAAAATAACGTCGAAAAAGCATTTAAGTTTACCATTGGAAATTTTTTTCTACTCACAAAACATTGTTTATAAATTGCACTATTGATAAAAGGAAATGTTTTAATACAGGATGGTAACAACCAACTGCATTCAACAAAAATGTGAACGAATATTCCCTGAGTGGGTTTCCAAATTCTACAATGGATCGAAGGATGACCTATGCCACATCACATCTATAATCTAGGTTTAAATTAAGTTTCACAAGAGAGAAAACTATCAAAATGGTCTACAGTGACCCTCAATTGTCTTTAATTACTTATCTAACTTGTCGTAAATTACAGTGGCTGATGTGGGTTTTCAATAACTATACAACAGAAAAATCATCGCGTTTCAGATTTTTACTTCAAGTGGCAAATGTGAACACCATGAGCTTTAATTGACGATCGACACTAGTATTACGCAAAAAGGGGATGTAACAGATGAGACTTCTGCAGTTCTGAGTGAAGCCTTATGCGCTCAAAAATGCATCGCGTGCGTTCATTACCTTGTCGGTGTTCGTCAGGGGGCGGCGGGCAGCACAGCTCCGCTCACCTCGCCGTCTCAGAAGTAACTCTGAAGCAACTCTCTCCTAACTTCTCCTTATTAGTATTTACCGAAGTTGGTTAAAAAAAAAACTATCTGGCTGTGTTTTCATCTGACCAATCAGGGTCTCAATGTTAACCTTAAGCTCCACCTACAAAAATTCTGTCTATCCAATGAGAAACGTTTTACTTTTCGTGGTGGGGCAATGTTTTTAAAGTTTGCAACGTAACAGTGTCACGCAAAAACTTGCGGGTGGTGGAGCCCTTTTTGTGTTATTGTAAGATCTATACTGTTCTTCTGGAGGGCTCTAGCTTTTAACATGGGCTGGGGGGTGGTCCTAACGTAACAGAGACGCGAAAAAGTCTCACGCTAAAAACTTGCGGGTGGTGTGGTCCTAGCAGTTAGCTGGCGACGTGGGTGTCCGTCCGTCCCTTATCGTAGGGCCTTTCAGCTTAACACGGTTCTGCTCTCGGCTTCTGTTCTCGTTTCTCCCCTCGGAACTGCGTCTGCCTCACGGTGGGAAGGTATGACATGCATTTAGGCATTCTTGTGTTAGTCTGTGGTATTCCATTTGCTCACTCGTTACTCGTATTACTTTGGTTAATTTAATGCCCGATTTATTCGGAGCTATGTGACATACTACTGGATTTGCTTATCATGTCAGGGTTTTCATGGAAGGTGTTGGATTTGTCTGACACCTTACAACGTCAAAGGAAGAGATACTCTTTCTCTTTGTAAACAGATCGATCGAGTCTTAAAAATGTTCTTGTAAAACGTGTAGGCGGGTGACATTAGGTGGGACCCGATGCTTGTAATACTTCCACAGTTATTAAAAAGGTGTTAAACGGCAAAACCAATATTTCATCATTTATATAGACTAAAAGTAGTAAAGATATAGGAAAGGAAGAGTTGCGGCGTCAGAACGAAAGGTGATACATCGCTCAGCAACGAAGGAGGACGTAAACCGCTGGCGTTACGTGGTGAAAACAAATCAACTGATGAAACAGTAAGTCTATAATTAAGCATAAAGCCACGTAACACTGCACAGGCAACCATTCTAGAGACTGAAATGCAGAATATGTGTGTTGCAAAAGTATCTGACTGTTACGAGAGACTAAAAACAAAGAGGAAAAGTAGGACAGAGAATAATTTTAGTCTCCAAGTTAAATCCATGTTCCTGAAATTGTATGAGAGTGACACAGTGTAGCATGTGACTATCTAGTTTCTTGGAGTCAGAAATTTCCACATGCCACTTACTTCCATTGGTCTACATTGAAAACAAAACCAAAATGGTCAGATGTGGAGTTCAGTATTTCAACAATACATGACATACGTAATGTAATCCTTGACTGTTCACTCTTATCTCATAAATTTTGTGTGACTAAAACAATTATGGCAGAAAAATTATTTAAATGGAATGTTAACAATGTGGCAGTACAAGAAAGGTGGGTGGGAATTTTCAAAATATTCAAGGAGAAAAACATTGCAATAACAGTTCTATAGAATTTATGTTTTGCCTTCCAGGCTCAAATGCAGCCATTGAACGTATTTTTTCAAAAATAAGTAAGTAATGGTCGTGTGAAAAGACTAATATTTTGGAATCTACGACTGCAAATTCTTTAATGCTACAATGTAATTTCACATACACATGCACGAAAATGTAAGACAGATTGTCTCCAAAATGACATATATGGGGAATGTTTCTGAGAAAATAATTTAAAAATCCCGAATTGACAACCGCTTTTATCAGCAGCAACTTGCTTCAGAATGGACTTAGACATACCATTGGTCTAAATGACATCAAATATCAAAATTCTGGCGTTTATAAAATCTTATGTAATGACTGTTAAAAATTGGAGAATGGCGATTGCATAAGAAACCAGGATTTGGCTCCATCGTATTCTCAGAGGGGGAATCCCAGCTTTGCGAGGAGACTGAACATGATCAGTGTGAAAGGCACTAATAGTCAGACGCACCCCCAATGGTATTTGCAGAGTGGGAGGAGCCGCTGAGCCATAAACCTGACAACCAGAAACTGGCCTGGAGAAAAACAGAGCATGGTAAAGATGGAGAACGGTGGTACAGTCTACACCACAACATGTTTGGGCCAGAAAGTGGAGAATGTTAAGCTTACACATGCAGGTAGTCTTCAGGTGACGAATATGAAGGCAGCCACATCAGCGTTTTATCAAAAGTAAGGCTCAAGAAACAGGTCTGTGCTACATCATCTTATTTTGAGTTAATGGCAAAAATGTGTAACCCACAATTTGGAGGGAGAAAACTAAGCCATGGGGGTTGGCCCACACAGAGGCCCATCTGATGGCTCCTTTGAGCCGGCACTCAGCAGATGCTACTGAGTGGGAGCTGCACCAGATGCAAAAATTGTCGATGTGCAATGCAGGGGTAACCACAAGCTCAGCAGAGGTTACAAGCGTATTGATGGCAATGAGGAAGAGAGTGACACTTAACGGAGAACCCTGTGGGATACCATTCTCCTGAACGTGAGGGGCGCTGAGTGAAGTGCCAACTGTGACTACTAAGAGCTGCCGAGATAAAAACTCGTGGACAGAAATCGGAAGGAGGCCATGGAAGCCCCAGTTATGGAGAGTAACATATATGTGATGGCAACAAGCCATGAGGTATGTCTTATGTAGGCCAAAGAAGAACACGAGAAGGTGCCAGGGTTTAGTAAAAGCATGTGGAATTGCTGTATCTGAGAAGGGTGGGACAAAAATACCTGAGATTCGAGTATTCAACAATCTGAAGCTAACCATCCTCACGAACAGTTTACAAAGTACGTTCATTAGGCTAATTGGGTGTCTCGAGTCGTTGGGTTCTTTCTGTGCTAAGGAAGGGGTATAACTATGTTGTCCTGCCATTGTGAGGGGAAGGCACCCGTGAGCCAAGTGTGGTCCAAGACCCTGAGTGCGTATTGCCTCTGGATAACTTCCACACGTTGCATCAGCTGGTTGTGGATGGAATCCGGGCCTGGAGCAGTGTCATGTGAAGAGGCAAGAGCTTGCAAAAATTCCCATTCTGTGAAGGGATCACTATAGGGTTCAGCATGGTGCGAGTTGAAAGGGGGATCTTCAAATGGTTTAAATGGCTCTAAGCACTACGGGACTTAACATCTGAGGTCATCAGTCCCCTAGCCTTAGAACTACTTAAACCTAACTAACCTAAGGACATGACACACAGTCATGGCTGAGGCAGGATTCGAACCTGCAACCCTAGCAGCAGCGCATTTCAGGACTGAAGCACCTAGATCTGCACGGCCACAGCGGCCGACAAACGGGGTTCTGTGGAACTCAGCGTTCTGCCAGAAAGAGGTAGCAGGATAGAAAGGAGGCGCCAGTGCCATTGTGAAGTGTGTCACGTGGTGTTCTGCAAGGTCCAGTGCATGGAGCACCATGTGGGTTAAGACCCTGGACAGTTGACTGTCGCTGGCGGCCCAAATGGGTATGGAGCTGGGACCAAACCTGCGATGACGAGTTATACATCCCCATGGAGGAAAAACAGCACTCCCTGCATTCCTTGTTACTCTGCTTAGTAGGGTACCGAGCCTTAGCGCTGGAACGATAAAAGCGAGGTGGTCTGTGAAGGGTGGTGGTTGAAGCGCTGCAGCACACGTTGGCGGTCCTGGACAGCGACTACTGCGTCCTCGGTCCACCACGGTACCGGTCGACGACGTGAGGGACCTGTGGATAGTAGGACAGCAGTGCCAACAGCATGAAGTATAGTGGTAGAGGTGCCTTGCACGACAGCATCAGTGGAATTCGAGAGGAAGGTGTGGAAGTGTGCAGCCGGTGTATAAAAAAGCCAATTGGCCCTGCAGAATGCCTGACGTGGGGGCCTGTCTGCCTGGCAGCAGCAGGGACCGATACGGTCACCGACAGTGATCATTGTCAAAAGATCATTATAGTGTGATCAATGTAGGGAGCCACGAGAGCAGGGGAGGAGATCGTGAGATCGATAGCAGTAAGGGTGCCATGAGCGGCAGTGGGGTGGGTAGTGGAACAGTCATTGAGGAGAGAAATCGAAGTTTGTAATTAGTTGGTCAATCAGGAGATCCCTACCACCTTAAGTGGCACTAGTCCACTGTGTGTGGTGAGTAAGTCCCCACGGATGAGAAATGGGGTGGGAGTTTCTGTATTAAGGTTAACAGTTCAACATAAGTGGCGTACCTGTCGGGAGGTAGACACTGCTGACAGTGATCGCCGGAGCCGTTTGCAGTTTGTACCAACCCGGAAGCAGAAGTGGTCAGAGGGGAACGCACTCATTAATTACATCGGAGCGAACCGAAGTGGAGACCCTGCCAGATGCTATCCTGGGGCCAGCACGGATCCGACGGAACGCCCGATAACCACGAAATGTTGCAGAGTGGCTATCATGGAAGTGCGTTTCTTGAAGAGCAAGACAACGTCTTGTCTCCCATTCTGCGTTCTATTTCCCATAGCTGACGGAGGCATCGGTAGCAATTCCCCTGGATCATCATGTCGCGAGAGACCAGATTAGACATAAAAAAGTCAAGAGGTATTCATGTCACTGTCATGGGTCATCACGAAGGAGGATGGAGTTTTAAGGTGGCAATCGGTATCTACATGGATAATCTGCAAAATCGCACTGAAGTGTCTAGCAGCGGATCCATCGAACAACCTTCACAATAATTCTTTATTATTCCGCTCTCGTACAGCGCGTGGAGAGAAAAAAAAAACCTATATCTTTCGTGCGAGCTCTGATTTCCCTTATTTTATTATGATTATCATTTCTCCCTATGTAGGTCGGCGTCAACAAAATATTTTCGCATTCGGAGGAGAAAATTTGGCCGGCTGGGGTGGCCGAGCGGCTCTAGGCGCTACAGTCTGGTACGGTGCGACCGCTACGGTCGCAGGTTCGAATCCTGCCTCGGGCATGGATGTGTGTGATGTCCTTAGGTTAGTTAGGTTTAAGTAGTTGTAAGTTCTAGGGGGACTGATGACCTTAGAAGTTAAGTCCCATAGTGCTCAGAGCCATTTGAACCATTTTTTTGTGAAAATTTGTGATGGCGATTTGGTGAGAAGTTTCTAGCGCAACAAAACATGCCTTTGTTTTAATGATGTCCACCCGAAATCCTGTATAATTTCAGTGACACAAACTCCCCAATTTCGCGATAATATAAAACGTGCTGCCCTTGTTTGAACTTTCTCTATGTACTCCGTCAGTCGCATCTGGTAAGGGTCGTACACTGCGCAGCAGTATTCTGAAAGACGATGGCCAAGCGTAATGTAGGCAGCCTCTTTAGTAGATCTGTTGGATTTTCTAAGTGTTCTACCTACAACAAATTGGAAGGAACACACAAAGTGTTAAGTTGTTCTTAATTATAGTAGCTAAGTATTTAATTGAATTTACGACCTTTATATTAGACTGATTTACTTTGTCACCAAAGTTTAACGGAGTCCTTGTAACACTCCTGTGAATTACCTCACTCTTTTCGTTATTTAGGATCAATTACCAATTTTCGCACCATTCAAGTACCTTTTCTAAATCGTTTTTCAAGTTTTTTCATCTTCTGATGGGTTTATCTAGTTAACATCTACAAACAACTTAAGACGGCTGCTCAGATTGTCTCCTAAATTGTTTATATAGGTAAGAAACAGCAGAGAGGCTGTAACACTACCTTGGGCAACGCCAGAAGCGGCATCTGCTTTACTCGATGAATCTTCGTCAATAACCTCTCTGACAGGAAATCACAAATCCACAGTTCATATTAAGTCACATAATTGAGACGATATTCCGTAAGCACCTAATTTCACTACAAGTCGTTTTTTACAGTGTCAAAAGTCTTCTCTAAATCTAAAAATATGGAATCAGTTTCTAATCGCTTGTCAATAGCACTCAACACTTCATGCAAGTAAAGAGCTAGTTGTGTTTCACTAGAATAATGCTTTCTAGATCCGTGTTGACTGTATCAATAGACTGTACTCTTTGAGGTAATTAATGATGTTCAAACAATATGTTTCTCCCACTCCTGCTGCAATGATATGGGCCTGTATTTAGTGGGTTACTCCTACTTTTCTTGAATATTGGTGTGACTTGCGAAACTTTCCAATCTTTGGGAATGGATCTTTCGTCGAGCGAGCGGTTGTGTATGATGATGCTGATGCAATAGTTCCATACTTAACACACTGTAAGGAACCTAACTGGTATGCAGTCTGGACTGAAAGACTTGCTTTTATTGAATGATTTAAGTTGCTCCACTACTCAGACTATTTCTACTTCTGCATTTCTCATGTTGACAACTGTTATTGATTCGAATTCTGGAGTAGTTACTTCGTCTTCTTTGGTGAAGAAATTTCTGAAGGCTCTGTTAAGCAACTCTGATTTGTCAGCACCGTCGTCGACAATATTACCACTGCTATCGTGCAGAGAATGCATTGATTGGGTCTTGCCACTAGCTCGCATCACATACGAACAGAAACTTTTTGTATTTTCTACCAGGTTTAGAGAAAGTTCCATTGTATGGTTTTGGTTTTGTTTTGTTTTAACGCCCCGCTGCGAGGCAAGTCACATGGGAGGACCGAGAGAGATTACTATCGAGCATGAGTCCCAGGAATTTCGTAGTTTCAACGAATGGAAGGACAAGACCCAAGGATGGTAGAAGAAACCATTTGCGCCGCCATAAATTCAGACAGATGGTTTTGTCAGTGGAAAATCGAAAGCCATTCTCGATGCTCCTGGAGTAAAGATGCCACTCGATGAGACAGGTTTATGGAGAACTGTTGTAGATGGCAAAATCGTCAACAAAAAGGGAGCTGTAGATGCCCAGTGGGAGATAGGCCATTATAGGATTAACGGCGGTAGCAAAGAGGACGACAATCAGGACGGAACCCTAAGGCCCAACGTTTTCCTGGATAGACATTGCCGACAAGGCAGAACCCACATGTACCTTGAAAACTCCATCTTTTAAAAAATGCCTGAAGGAAACAGGGCAGACTCTCACAGAAGCCCCACATGTAAAGAGGATACCAGTTCTTCAGCAGGTGTCGTAGGCCTTCTCCAACTCGAAAAACACAGCCACAGTCTTATTTCTGTAGAAAACCATTCATGACATGGGTGGAAAAAGTGATGTGATGGCCAACTGTAGAACGCCACACTAAATCCACACAGTGCACTAGTCAGTTAAATTGTGAGACTTGAGCCACCATACCAGATGGGCATGAGTCATACGTTCCATCACCTTGTGAACACAGCTGGTGGGAGAGAGAGAGGGCAGTAGCGAGAAGAAAGGTCTCTGTCCATACTGGGCTTAGGTATGGGTATGGTGGTGGCTTCACGCCAGCGTCCAGGAAATGTGCCCTCTGCCCAGATGCAGTTGCACATATTAAGCAGGAAGTGTTTGCTCGCAAGAGAAAGATGCTACAACATCTGAATGTGGATGGCGTCTGGCCCTGTGGTGGAGGATCGGGATAAACAGAGCGTGATCTAGCTCCCTCATATTGAAGGCGGCATGTAGCATTCATGATTTGGAGAAGAGAAGGGTATCGCCCGAGCCACCTCCGCTCGTTTCCGATGGAAGAAGGCAGGGTAATAGTAGGAAGAACTCGAAATGTCCGCAAAATGGCGGTCCAGAATGTAGGAGACAGCAATAGAGTCCACGGTGACATCTGCTACTGTCAGCCCAGATATTCGCGAATGGATCTTGGTCCCAGAGAGCCGTCAGAGATTGGCCCACACAGCAGAGGAAGGGTTGGAAATGTTAAAAGCACAAGTGAACGAAATCCAGCTAACTCTTTTGCTATCCCAAAGAGAGCGACGACACTTTGTACACATCTGTTTATAATGAATGCAGTTTGCCGTCGTAGCATGATGGTTAAAAACGTCTTCATGTGCGAACTGAATCGTGGCATGTCTCAGTCCACCAAAGGACTGGGACATGACGTGGTAAAGAGGAAGTGTGAGGAATGGAACGTTCTGCAGCAGTATGGATATCATTGGTGAGATAGTCAAGCTAGTCATCACAAATGGGGAAATCTTGTTCTTTGAAGGTCGCTAGGGAGGAGCCTTATGAAGCTGCCTTTTGGGCATGCACACAGATGGGGTAGGAGTCAGCAAAGAGAGAGCACACGAGAAATGGTCGCTCGAGTAGATGTCAGAAAGAACAGACCAAATGATGGGCAAGCTGGGCTGTGCCGAAGGGTAGGTACAAATGGGACTAAATGTGCAAGAGTCGGCAAGAAAAGTCGGTGCTCCAGTCTCAAGACGGAGCTGGTTCATTTGGTTAAGGTGGACAGCCAAGAGGGCACCTCTCTTATATGTCCTAGGAGAACCCCAAAGGGGATGATGCGCATTTAAGTCACCGAGTAGCAAAAATAAGGGATGTAACTGATCAATAACGTGAAGGAAGACTGCCCTGGTGACGTCGAATGAAGGAGGGACACAAATGGTACAGAGGGGAAAAAAAATCAGGTGGGGAAGGAAAAGGCGAACTGCAACAACTTTGAGATAGGTAGTTAGGGAGATGGGTTGACTATGAATGCCATCCTGTATGAGCAACGTGAGGCCCCCAAGAGATGGAATGACGACCTCAGGGGCAATGTCAAAACGAATTGGGAAGTAATGTGAAAACTCAAAGTGGTCGTGAGGGTGCAATTTCGTTTTCTGAAGGCAGAGTACAAGGGGATGCTGCAATGCCAAAAGCAGCTGTAAATCCTCTTTGTGGGATCGAAGTCTGCGAACGTTCCATTGGAGGACAGTCATGAGGAGGAAGAGATCTAGAGGTGTCAACTCGGCAGCCGCCGAGTAACAGCTGGTGTAGAGTCGCTACTACAGGACACCGAAGCATGAGGATCCTGCTCCATGGGTTCTACACAAGCATTGGCTTGCTTGTGCAGTCGGTACATGGAGTCTAACGCTGATAAATGATTCGTGGTGCGCACCTGTGAGAGAGATGTTGTGCGGGCTAACGTCCCACATGGCGACGTCATCGAACAGGATCTTCGAGTTGGCGAAGGAGAAGGCTGTTTGCCTTTGGTATGCTTTTTGAGCCTTTCCGGTTAGAGGAAGACTCTGGTGTTGTTTGGCTGGAGGGATAAAGGAAGTCTCCACGGAAGTAATACTCCTGTTCTTTCCTGCCAACTGGTTGTGTAGCTGGTGGCTTCGACAGTTGAGGCGAGAATTTGATGGTTTGCTGCATAGCGGGACGGGGGATGGCGATGCTACCTTGACACTGGGCGATTTCACAACCTCAGGGCTGAATTTGAGGTTGCATGTCTGCGTGGCCATGTTCTTCATGGATCGAGGATTAACAAGAACAGAACTATAGGTGCCTGACAGGAGAATAAAATTTTAAATTGCGACCTACTGGGTAAAGCAGTTTGTCCTTTACCCGAATTTCTTTGAAAGAACACTCATCAAGATACACGTGACAATCCAGAGAGGAGGCGGCATGGTCGCCATTGCAGTTGATACAGCGAGGAGGAGGAGGAGGAGGAGGAGGAGGAGGAGGACGAGGAGGATCACCCTCATGTGCATCCCTACCACAGGTTACACATTTGGCTGGGTGTCGACAAGATGTTCTAGTGTGACTGAAACAGTGACACTGGTAGCAGCCCATCAGGTTAGGATGATTTCATAGTTTGCTTTGATGTTTGGCGACACCACCACTCTATCAAATGTGAGGAAAAGAGTGTGGGTGGGTACTAAGGAGGAATCTACCTTTTTCAGTACATGACAGATGGCAATGACACCCTGATCAGAGGGGTAAGATTAGATTTCGGCCTTGGTTAGACTGTCGAGCATTCTGGTGTAAATTACGCCACGGGAAGAATTCAAAGTTCAATGGGCATTGACACGAACAGGGTAGCCATGGAGAAGTGAGGTTGGCCGGTGTGGCCGTGCGGCTGTAGGCGCTTCAGTCTAGAACCGCGTGACAGCTAAGGTCGCAGGTTCGAATCCTGCCTCGGGCATGGATGTGTGTGATGTCCTTAGGTTAGTTAGGTTTCACTAGTTCTAAGTTCTAGGGGGCTGATGACCACAGATGTTAAGTCTTTAGGTCTGTCTTTCAGTCCAGCCCATTACTCTTCCCCTTCGAGGCATAAGCTAAAGCAAATATATTTTCGTATAACAGAGAAAGTCGTTGCTGTTGAAAGTAGAGGAACTGAACATTGGGAACTTATATCAAGTTCTTTTTTTTTTTTGGGGTGGGGGCCGGGGAGGAACGGCGTTGAATGAGCGTGAAGTTAAGTCTATAGAAGAGCAAGTTGAAAATGAGGAAATAAGAAGTGTGTGTGTGCGATGCCCTTTCCCAGCGCTGCAACTTCATTGACCTAATGGATGATTCACTGTAACTGCCTGGTATGTACACTCCTGGAAATTGAAATAAGAACACCGTGAATTCATTGTCCCAGGAAGGGGAAACTTTATTGACACATTCCTGGGGTCAGATACATCACATGATCACACTGACAGAACCACAGGCACATAGACACAGGCAACAGAGCATGCACAATGTCGGCACTAGTACAGTGTATATCCACCTTTCGCAGCAATGCAGGCTGCTATTCTCCCATGGAGACGATCGTACAGATGCTGGATGTAGTCCTGTGGAACGGCTTGCCATGCCATTTCCACCTGGCGCCTCAGTTGGACCAGCATTCGTGCTGGACGTGCAGACCGCGTGAGACGACGCTTCATCCAGTCCCAAACATGCTCAATGGGGGACAGATCCGGCGATCTTGCTGGCCAGGGTAGTTGACTTACACCTTCTAGAGCACGTTGGGTGGCACGGGATACATGCGGACGTGCATTGTCCTGTTGGAACAGCAAGTTCCCTTGCCGGTCTGGGAATGGTAGAACGATGGGTTCGATGACGGTTTGGATGTACCGTGCACTATTCAGTGTCCCCTCGACGATCACCAGTGGTGTACGGCCAGTGTAGGAGATCGCTCCCCACACCATGATGCCGGGTGTTGGCCCTGTGTGCCTCGGTCGTATGCAGTCCTGATTGTGGCGCTCACCTGCACGGCGCCAAACACGCATACGACCATCATTGGCACCAAGGCAGAAGCGACTCTCATCGCTGAAGACGACACGCCTCCATTCGTCCCTCCATTCACGCCTGTCGCGACACCACTGGAGGCGGGCTGCACGATGTTGGGGCGTGAGCGGAAGACGGCCTAACGGTGTGCGGGACCGTAGCCCAGCTTCATGGAGACGGTTGCGAATGGTCCTCGCCGATACCCCAGGAGCAACAGTGTCCCTAATTTGCTGGGAAGTGGCGGTGCGGTCCCCTACGGCACTGCGTAGGATCCTACGGTCTTGGCGTGCATCCGTGCGTCGCTGCGGTCCGGTCCCAGGTCGACGGGCACGTGCACCTTCCGCCGACCACTGGCGACAACATCGATGTACTGTGGAGACCTCACGCCCCACGTGTTGAGCAATTCTGCGGTACGTCCACCCGGCCTCCCGCATGCCCACTATAAGCCCTCGCTCAAAGTCCGTCAACTGCACATACGGTTCACGTCCACGCTGTCGCGGCATGCTACCAGTGTTAAAGACTGCGATGGAGCTCCGTATGCCACGGCAAACTGGCTGACACTGACGGCGGCGGTGCACAAATGCTGCGCAGCTAACGCCATTCGACGGCCAACACCGCGGTTCCTGGTGTGTCCGCTGTGCCGTGCGTGTGATCATTGCTTGTACAGCCCCCTCGCAGTGTCCGGAGCAAGTATGGTGGGTCTGACACACCGGTGTCAATGTGTTCTTTTTTCCATTTCCAGGAGTGTATGTAGTAGTGCACATAAATCACGCAAACATAACCATCCCTAGGTTTCCACTTCACATATTGTTGTTACTGTCGGGCGTCACTTCAATCGAAGCACCTGGTCGGTGTTAGAGCCAATATTATCGAAATGCAAGACGGATAAATTTCCTGCTTTTCACGTATGCGCAATTTCAATGCGTTATAGAGAAGGTATTATCAGAATGTCTTTCTTTGTAGACGTCTATGGCAATGCATGTTACGAATTCTTTAATTTCAGTGGACTCCATGCACAATTAATCTAAAATAGAACGAGGGTCGAACGACTGACTGTAGAATTCCATATGAGACCTAACTTATGGTATCTGGTCTTCGTGGTCTCTATGCGCAATTTATGTTGGCTGCAGTAGAATCGTTTGGTAGTCAGTTTCAAATACTGATCTCTAAATTTCCTCTATGGTGTTCCTAGAAAAGAATGCCGTTGTCCAAGCATCTTAGCGCCACTTACATTTTCTTTAGGCCTACAGGTAACACATCAAACAGCCATTCTCAGAACTGCTTCGTTTCCTTCCTTCAATCCGACCTGGTACGGATGAAGGACACCCGTGAAGTAAGCAGGACGCTAGTAATATTGCATCCGAATGTTACTGGTTTGTTTTTCCTACCCATCAGCATTAACTGGCACTTTTCCGCATTTAGGGCTAGGGGGTAGTTCATCACACCACCTGGAAATGGCGTCTAAGTCGTCTTGTAACCTCCTACAGTCACTCAACTTTGATGTCTTACCGTACACTGCAGCATTGTCAGCAAACAGCAGCAGCACACTGCCGTCTATCAAATCATTTATGTATAAAGAGAACAGCAGCTGTCCTATCGCAGCAATGACGATACCCTTGTCTCTGACGAACACTAGCCATCGAGGACAACATGCTGAACATAGTCACTCACTTATCTCTGAACTTATTCCATATGCTTGTCCCTTCGTTAACAGGCTGCAATGGGACACTGTGTCAAATGCTTTCCTGAAATCTAGAAATGTGGGATCTACCTGTTACGCATCGACCATACTTCTCGAGATGTCATGTGAGAAAAGGGCAGGCCAAGTTTCGCATGAGCAATGCTTTCTAAAACCATGCTGTTCATGAACAAATGTATTGGGACAAGGAGGTTCTGCACCACTTTGCATTGTTGCCAGATGTGTCCAAGATGGCTGCAATGATGTCATCCAAGATGGTATGTGTAGATTTGGCAACAGCACATGACGTCACTCAAGATGGCGGCCATGACGTCATTCAAGATGGCGGATTTTGGTGGGAAGATAGGTCAATTGGGCGACCTCCACTAACCTAACCCCCTTCGCTCCCCCAGGGAATGGCAGGAAGTTCAAATTCCATCAGGATAATACACCACACCACAGTTATCTGTTCTAACATAATAAAATCGAGGGAAATACGTCACTTTGACTATCTACACTAACCTCAGTCATCTGACCACCACCTCTTCCTAGGGATTGGTGGGAAAAGGACTCAGACTGTGCTGGGCTGCTGGAGAGAGTAAGAAAGGAGTGTATTTTATTTATTTTGCACATTTTATTTAGGGAGGGATATTGAAAGATAGTATATTTATCACACTGATGCAAAACACACGCTCTGACATGCATGGGGCCATGCCCCACAGCCCACAGACCGACCGCTGCCCCCGTCCAAATAACGCATAGCGCAGCCTACAGACCTGCTCGCAAAATAATGCAACAGACACTTGCAGGCACCGACTGCTGCCCCCTGTCCACTGGACCACACATGCTTCCAGAAGTCGAGATGCAGCAGCAGCCCCTGCAAAATGATGCACAGGTCCCGCAAGCATGAGGTGGTGGCACCCCTTTCATACTTGACACCTCATAAATTCCTCTCGAAATACGTGATCACCAAGGCACCATTGCTGATGCGACCTCATGTGGGCGAAGACCTGTTTTCAGAGTGCAGATGCTCCAATAGCGCGCATGTGCACCGACTCCAACTAAGAGACTCCCCCAAACACACTGCCTAATCGTCAACTTTGGAACTCATGCACAGCATAACCGTTCACAAAATTATGCACCAAACACCAAAACAACTACTAAATCCTCAATCCATATTGCATGTCTAACCCTCACAGCGCTTAAATAGCAGGGAAAAAAATCCAGTGCACAGACACTCAATGCATTCCAAACTATCATTGACCACAGCTATCAGGGCAAGCCAGTGCAGGAGCTTTTGTTATACTGACGTCACATGTCTGTCTGTCTGTCTGTCTGTCTGTCTAAATATGCGTCAAGTCAACCTCTGGGCCATGCACGCATGTGAACCCTCTCTCAACCTGCAGTCCAGTGAAAACTTAATTGCCTAGCGACTCACCCTCGCAGACACTGCAGAAATCGTTACCAGAATTTCACAGGGTCCTTTGTTCCTCAGGTTCCTAATGGAACATGCGAGCTATGTCTAGCCATGTCTCCATACCCAGCGTGGCTCATGCTTCATGGTGGAATGTTTTTCCTGGTGTCAATATTCCTCTCTCAAACGTTAAACATTCAAACAGTTAAAAGCCTGTGCATGCATGCGAAAACACCCTTAATCATAAAACCATTCTCCTTGGCTGGAGTTTGGCCGGTGTGGCCGTGCGGTTCTAGGCGCTTCAGTCTGGAACCACGTGACCGCTACGGTCGCAGGTTCGAATCCTACCTCAGGCATGGATGTGTGTGATGTCCTTAGGTTAGTTAGGTTTAAGTAGTTCTAAGTTCTAGGGGACTGATGACCACAGATGTTAAGTCCCATAGTGCTCAGAGCCATTTGAACCTTGGTTGGAAATAGATCACTGTGTAAGCACAGACGGGGGCTATTCAGAACAATTATGCAAACAGAATTCGAAGCACTGTCATACAGAAGAGAAAAAAATGTCCTGAATTTTCGGTATCCTACAGCTACAGGTCTGGAGATGTCCTAATGGGACAGTGGCGGGTGTGTGATGGCATCCCCGCCAGAGATGGATAGTATGCTTCAACTTGCCTTTGAACACTTGCAATCGGTATTCTCTCAACTAAATAAAGACAGGAAATGGTTGGAAGCAGTTGAACAATTTACATGGGAGGGAATAACTGTCCAGCATAAACACACCCCCATATTCACTCTTCACATATTTCCATGCGGTCACCAAAACTATCAAACACGGACTAGGTATTAGTTCGCTATTCGGTCGTCTAGAGGACAACACGGTTAATTCATCTACATTCATACACTACAACAGGCCTCTCCAGTCTGACAGCTCCTACCATTAACAGGAAACGTTAATCACCCCCACACAGGACACCGGCGCTGCAAGCTGAGCTTGCACATGTAGAATCATCCAAAGAAATCGGACACATATATATTTTATCCCTGTACTTGGAACCAAATGGTACGATCACGGTCTCATTTGAATGGCATTCGACAATGAGCGAACACACACACACACACACACACACACACACACACACACACACACACACTCTCTCACTCTCTCTCTCTCTCTCTCTCTCTCTCTCTCTCTCTCTCTCTCTCTCTTTATAAGCCTGATGCTCAAGGGGAACATATCACGCACCCCCTACTAGTAAGTATAATACTTCATCAATAACTGATATCTGGCAATACGAATTAATACTGACCGAAAATCAACGATGGATGGGCATGTCTAATAAGTTTTTCTTGTGAGTGTTACCACTCTGCCCTGGAGAGAGAGGCGTAATCGACCAGATGTTAAAAAAACCCGATCGCAACAACTATTGTCACAAGCGGTCTTTGTTCTAGATGTACACACCAATATCCATGTCAAAAGCTATACTGGCTTTATAAATCGAGATATGGCATTACCCCCCGAATGAATTGGTCTTTCCAAACAAACGAACACCAAGACCATGATCATAGGAGTGTATTTTATCAGACCGGAGGTTCGGTTATACGTAACCCAAGATGCAACCTAGTGATAAAATCGCTGAAGTTTGATGGTGATTTAGCTAAGGAATGTGGTATGAAGCCGAAATGTCCAACCCCATCACACAGCTGTCTCTAGATATTTATCCAGTATATTTAATGTATTCTGTCTCGATACCATGTCAGAGGTTCTATGATATACTCACTGAGTTATAGGCGATGGTTGGTTGAGAGGGATCACAAACAGTTGTATATCGTGTGCTGATTGAGGCTGTAAAAAATGCACACTAGCTTTTCGGATCTCTAATGCTACGCTACCTGTTAGAAATGATGTAGATGATTTTGAATCAAGTCTTTCTATTGAACCACATACCTGCAATGGGACCTTTAATGATTACAAACACTAGTGAATCATATATCTGGAACCCCCTTATCTCCAGACGATCCACCTTTCTCGAATCTATCGACTACATTAAAATTCAAACCTTATTCTAGATAACTACCCCATACATTATGCAACTGCCTTTAGTTATCCAGCTTTAAGCATTTGATCACTCCAATTTAGCTCAGAGCTGAGTAGTAGTCGGGATGTATCTACCACACTCCACACACTGTCTAGAAACATGCTAAGCTGAGTTATCACATGATGTGTAAAGTCAGTGTCAAATGAAGCAGGCTCGTCTAGACTTAGAGACTATCTTTGACTGATCCTCCATGCAACACAGCAACACAGACATCGATATAGTCTACAGTTGACCACAAGCTGAATTAATATCTATAATTAACACACACACACACACACACACACACACACACACACACACACACACAGCGAACCTGTCAGATCCCAGGCCGCTTTTGGTCAGACAATATTTTATAATGAACCTTGTACTGGTGGGAACACTAAACAATGTCATATTTATGCAGTTTATTTACTAATCAAGTACCCTTGACACAAAAAGGTCATGTATTGAGTCAGTTATATTACACGGGTAGCAATTCAGCTTGTATCTGAAATCGGTAACCGAGTCTAAGGATTCCATTCAGCTCATTGTTGACCAGTCCAGTGCACAAGTTGAAGATAGCAAAACGGAAGCGTACCTTTTAAATTAATGTGTAAGACATCATTCTCGCATGAAGAACAGTGCGTACATCCTGGTAAGTATACTCGACAAATAATCACGTTTAGGACTGTTGTAAAGTTTTGTTCAGTTACCCAGCATACATTTATCATGTATCTCACTCTCTTTCATCCAACACACACAGACAAAAAAAAAAAGACGTGGTGAATACAGTATATACGGAAGGTGAAGGAACGGACATGGAAAATTGCTCACAATTAGCGGTAACTTCAGTTTGCTGCATAATCCGTGTACCAAGTATCAGGTTTAATATAATAAACTTTATTCAAGCTAAGCTCTTTGTCTTCATTAATCAGGATGGCTTTCGAAAGCATTACCGTACATCGAGATCTATGAACGAGGGCTAGCGGCTATATTACATATTTATAGACTAAGGTATATGATGCAACCTCTGATCGCAGCACGATAACAAAGGCATAAATATATGGAATACGCGCAGAGGCGCATAAATGTGTATATCCAATGTGTTGTTCAGTGTGATAGGATCAACCACGTTTTTCCTTTTTATAGGTAAACAATTTGGCGGGCAGTAGGCAGCTGAGGTTGCTGTGGTCTACGATAAGGGTTCAAAGTTCAGTAACTTCAGGAGCACTGGGACAGAATTTCGAATTCGCGTGATGAATCGCTTCTACTTTTAAAGGTGGTAAAATGCAAGTTAATTAAGATGACTGGGAGGAACAAACCTTTAACGTTCGGATCCAGTTTCACTAGCGCCTTGTCTACTTTGCTGGTGTGTTTGATCCATACCAGGTCAGATTGAGGCAATTCAGCTTATTTGTTAGCTGTAAGTGCCCTGCAGCTGGTTTTGGAATTCAAACATTTCCTTGGAGGACGGTGTTCTTTTCTAGGAACACTACACACTAAATTTAGACAACCTCGTTTCAAGCTACCTGACGTTTCTAACGCATCGAAGACACATTGTGCGTAAGGACCACGACGACCAGATAAAAAAAAAATAGGCCTAGTGTGGAAGTTTACAGACACTCGTTCTACCATCACTATTTTTACATTAACTGTATATTGAGCTTAAAGAATTCGAAACATGTGATGCCATACACATATATAAAGAAACAACTCTCATAACACCTCTTTAATGCATTCAAAAGACGTGTACATGAAACTTACGTGTCTCAAACTTAGCTAATATCGACTCCCGCGCCGATCAGGTGATGTCACTGTAAAGAGTTATGAAAGTGATAACTGTAGGCGAAATGGGCACCTAGGATCGATGGTGGAGTCCCCATTACACCCCCTAGTAGTGAGTATTCCATGGAGGGTTGGTTGGTTGTTTTTGGGGAAGGAGACCAGACAGCGAGGTCATCGGATTAGGGAAGGACGGGGAAGGAAGTCGGCCGTGCCCTTTGAAAGGAACCATCCCGGCATTTGCTTGGAGCGATTTAGGGAGATCACGGAAAACCTAAATCAGGATGGCCGGACGCGGGATTGAACCGTCGTCCTCCCGAATGCGAGTCCAGTGTCTAACCACTGCGCCACCTCGCTCGGTCTCCATGGAGGGGGAGATTGTCACTGTTGACGACTTGAAAATAAAGACTTATGTCCAGCACTGGTCGAGTCCTCTCCGCAACCAATCCCTACTAGGAGGTGGTGCCGGTCGGGCGACTTAAGTTAGTGGAAGTAGCCCAAGTGCCCTTTCTTTCCCCCCATTTTCTTAGGGTAGTGGAGTTTGCATTGTCCTGATGGAATTTGAACTTCTCACCAGCGGGGCTATAGCAGGGGGCATGGCACTTCCCTGCCATCTTGGCTAATAGTTCTGGCGCCATCAACTGACGTCACGGCCGCCATCTCGGATGACGGTACTTTGGCATAGAAACTATTTTGCCCCAATACTGGTATGTTGCCATAAACCAGTGTTCCTGAAGTGCTTTCCCAATTCCGGAATAGGTAGCCATTAATTGACAGAGTTGAATCAAATGGCGACAGTAACTGTTAAAGTTCCATTGAAGGTGCGTTGTCAGGTCTGAGAATGGCGAATGGAAAATATGGGTATCATTACCTTACTACCAGGTCGTGGTCCACCTGATTGCGTGATCTGTCGTCCATGTGCATAGGCTCGACTGCTGCAGGGTTGGGGAGCAGAACGTCCAAATCCTCAGAAGGTAGTTTACTTTTCTGCTTATCCTGAGATTTCGACTTCTGTGAAGATTTCTTCATTTTATCTTCCGAGAGTGGAGAGGACTGTACTCTTCCTTAGCCCAGAGCCTGTGGCTGCTGGTCCTCATCTTGAGACAGGGCACCTTCATTTTCACAGGTGTCCTCATACCTGATGCCACAGATGACCAGGCATCTCTCGCCACACTGATGGTGTGGGAACTACCGGCACTAGAGGTGTAGGGGATGAAGGAGCTGATGTTCCTTACCCAAACTGGAGGGCAAGCCCCAGAATATGACCAGAGCCTGGAGGTTTCGTGCGAGACATTGTCCTGTCGCAGTTCAAACCTCACGCTATGACAGTCGCAAATTTTGAGTCTGCATCAGTCGAATTAAATCGGAAATTTTTTCCTTGCGTCTTGGTAAGGCAGTGTTCAAGAGGGAAAAGGAAATTCAAGGGTATAAAACGCTTGATCGCCTGAGCATTGCGGCGAATGAGGAGGGTGCAGTTCAGGACAGTTGACACACTGAGGGGGTTGGTCTTAAGGGCTGCCTCGTGCGACGCCTATCCACATACTCTATGGATGGCCTCATTAGAACAGCAGGACGACGTGTCTGAACTTTTGACACTTAAAACACCTCATCAGAGGAGGAAAGTAAGGCCTGACATCGCACCTGTATACGAAAACCTTAACTTTATCAGGTGAAATGCTGCTGTCGAAGGCTAGGATAGAAGCTCAAATGTCCATTATCATCCTTTGGTCCCTTCTGAATGCGGCAAACAAAATGGACTCCATGTCGCACCAGATTAGTATGCAGCTCTTCAAACTGATGAAGTGTTAGGTCCTAATGGAAGCTAACAAAAAATGGTTCAAATGGCTCTGAGCACTATGGGACTTAACATCTGTGGTCATCAGTCCCCTAGAACTTAGAACTACTTAAACCTAACTAACCTAAGGACATCACACACATCCATGCCCGAGGCAGGATTCGAACCTGCGACCATAGCAGTCGCGCGGTTCCGGACTGAGCGCCTAGAACCGCTAGACCACCGCGGCCGGCACAGGAAGATAACACCTTGCTTTCTGTTGAGCCTGTTGGGTGATATACCAGTCACACTTTCTCAACTTTGGACAGACCTGAAGCGCCCACGACACGATTGGTTTGAGTGTGATGTTATGATCAGCCAAGATCAGTTTCTGATCTATTGCCATAACCTCCACAAATCGATCTCCAATATTTTTAATGAGGAACATTGGCTCCACTTCACTGATAGATGCAAAAGCTAATAGCGCACAGTGGAGAGGTGTGTACCCACAGTAAGGTGTCCTTCCCCCAACAGTCCGCACTTGGGTAAAATTTGGAAAATCGAGGTCGAACACAAAAAAGGGACCAGATTTAAGAAAGCCAAAAGAATTTGAGGAGAAAGTATTAAAGTGGGAAGTGGAAAAACATTCGAAAGTCCGAAAACAGTCACAAGACCAATGTGAAAAAACGTGACCCAATAAGATAGACTCCAAATAGTTGCCTCTTACGACAGGCAAAAAAAGGGCTGAGGATCTATTCTAGCCCCTGACACTGCAGGGGCGTTACTTATTGTGCTTAATTGTTTATCACAGCACTTGCTTGCTTTTTTACAATACTATAAGAAGTAAATACAAATTTATGAAGTTTATGTTTAAATATTTATCAAAGGTTTCACGAGAAGAATCTGGATCTTCCTCAGTTCATTAACCAAATTGCTCTTGTATGAAATAGCAATATTCTTTTCAGGGGTATGTATGCCCCACAGCACCCCAATTCAGCAGCATAATTAGTGAGTCGATAAATTGTTCCACATTACACTAAGTTTTGATTTTGACTGGCAAAAACAATTCCCGTATCAGATAGAGGATGCAGCTGATTTTCTCATATACAGAATTAATGTGGGTTACCCGACTAAGACTTTAGCCAAGGTGGACACCCATAATCTTAGTAGTATGTTCCTACTGATGTAGTAGCACGTTAATTTCAACCTCATGAGAACCAGCTGTTTTTATTTTTACTGGTTGGATTTACTGGCATTAGAATTTAGGCCTCTGTGTATGTGTATGTTGTTACTTATATTGCACCGTTTTAAGTGACTGTAATGCCTCTGTCTTTCTCATAAAATGAGGTGTCATCAGCATAGCGTACTAGACGAGAGTTGAACAACGTCACGTTATTCTACTAGTATAGGGCCCTTCTTCAGATTAAAGTATGTGGACCGTAACTGTGGAAGAGTGATTTTGGAGGCATACACTTTCTTAATGTGCAACCCACAGTTGACAGAGTTGAAGGCTTTGAAAAAATGTGCCTGTTCTCATTTCGTCGTCCAAGAGGATCAGCACTTTGCTACACAACTACTGCAGCTCCTGAGTTTCTTCAATCTTTTGTAAAGGCACTTTTACCCTTTCCCGGCCCTTGCCTTATTTTAAAAAGATAAAGTATTAATAGTTTCAAAGACCTTACTAAACTTGGGGAAGGATCAATTCTTTTGTACCCTAGTTCCCTTCTTATGCACTGGTTGAACAACGCTTATTTTTGTATTCTTAGGGTATGTGTTTTCCTGAATACTACAGCTTATGATGTAATTAGTGGTTTAACTATGTTTTATTCATTTATACAGGACCTAACAAAATTCTAGCCAACTGAGTATTTTTTCCTTTATCAGAAGATTATCTCATTTAATTACAACTTTACTGTTTGAGTGGGGTAAACTGGTATATCTCTATGCTAATGTTACATACTGTTCCAGCCATTCGTGGTATGTATGGGCACCGGATTATCTGAAGTGTCAGAAATTTAGTGTAAACACAGAGATTTTACTTTTATTAAATCCCAAAGACTCATGTTCATTGAAAACTTAGTCCTTGGGTGTGTACATACACAGTATTATCACTGTATGAAACAAACAGTTTATCAGTGTTAACCTCACCATCCCCTGGTCCTGCCTACCTAGGATTCAGTTTTTGCCCTCAATGTGGATGCTCAGCCCAGGGTACATTGGGCACCTGGAGAAGTAACTAACAGGCTGTCCAAATTGGCTACCAGAAAGCCGACTCTTGAGATCAGTATTCCAGCACCCTACCTTCGATCAGTAATATTTCATCAAGTTTTAAGAATTTGGAATTTGGAATTTGTAATTTGGAATTTGTAATTTGGAATTTGTAATTTGGAATTTGTAATTTGGAATTTGTAATTTGGAATTTGTAATTTGGAATTTGTAATTTGGAATTTGTAATTTGGAATTTGTAATTTGGAATTTGTAATTTGGAATTTGTAATTTGGAATTTGTAATTTGGAATTTGTAATTTGGAATTTGTAATTTGGAATTTGTAATTTGGAATTTGTAATTTGGAATTTGTAATTTGGAATTTGTAATATGGAATGAGTTACTCGACTTTACTGAAAAAGCTAAGGGCACCGAAAGAAAGCACAAATTTGTGTAAGATATCCATGTGGGCCTCTTGCAAGGACTATCACCCTTTGTCGGCCCTGCATCGGCCGTACTTGGCCGATACTGACTATTCCTATATCATAAGGATCCACTCCACTGATGCGGGTGGCTGTCAAACAGGCGCAACAACATTTTGCTTCATTTTCCTCACCTAGCCTCCCTGCGGTGGACTTACTAATCTTCCTGGCTCGCTACCCCTAATGTTAGTGGACGGAGAGTGATAAAAATCCCCTTCATCAATAAACCTTTAAGATATTTGAGTTGCTGAGGCACTAAGGGAAGGCGCCTTAGCACTATCAGCCCACTTAGGGGTTAGCCTGTTTTCTCCTCTGCCTCGACCGATCAAGGCTGCTTGGGCTTGGCAGTCTGCCCCATCTCTCCCGCTATCCATTCTTTAGCTTTTCTTCCCGTCTCATACATACTGTCTGACTGTTCTTCCTCCGTTTTCTTATGTTTCTCTAACCCTGTCCGTATCTTTAGTCTTTACAGTGTGTTGTTGGGTTGGGTGCCTCTAGTAAGTGGCAAGGTTATGTCCCCCACTGCACTTTCTGCCTTTGAAGGCTTCCAGCTGCTTCCTGGATGGGTTAACTCGCCCTCCTTTCTTCCTTATGATTTTTCATCATCCTCGATCCTTTCTGTAGGTTTCGTTGACCTACAATAGACCTTGGGGGTCTTCTGCCTTTGGGTTTCACGCGCTGGGCTCTTCTTTGGCGTGTAGTTCTGTTGCCTTGCCTTTTCTGAGTAGGAGGGGCTGACAGCCTCGTAGCTCGTTCCCCTTTAATCCTTAAACGAACCAACCAGCCAGTCGGGGTATTCACAAGTGTGAGTCCACTGGGTTCCTTGGCACCTAATGAGAGACCATGAGGAACGAAGGATGATTTTTGGGGAATTACTTGTGCATTACGAGACTGACCTTAATTTTTTCTAGAACAACTTCACAAACGATGGAACATGGCTTCATCACTTAATACCGGAAACAAAATGGGAAGCAGTGGAGCGGAGAGGCGCTATACCACCTCTCCTCTGAAGGAAAAGTTCGTGCTGCACCCTCAACTGGTGAAGTTATAGTGACAGTCTTTTGGGACTGAAGTTTGTTTTGCTACTCTCATGAAATTCAAGAACTGACTTCCTCGTGTTCATTGCCACAAAAATGGAAACAGTCAACGCAATGTGTCAGAAGTCTGTGCACCAAAGAGGAGCTCATTAAATTTATTGGACTGTTCTTTCACATCCATCCTACAACCTCGATCTCGCACCTTCATATTTCTATCGATTTGGCCCAATTAAGAACTCAGTTGAGGTAAGCAATACGTTGATGATGGGGTGGTTATTCATGCAGCATTATGTTGTCTCAGACATGGACCAATAGAGTGGTACTATGCTTGCATACAGACGTTCCCAGTAAGGTCGTCGCTTTGAACAGAGGTTATGTTGAAATTAGGCTTTTATAACGGAACCAGAGGTGAATAATACAGTGTACTGGAATCCTGAATAAAACCAATGTTCTTTCACAACAAAAAATGTGCTTATTGAACACGCGTTCTGACTCTTACAATTTCCTAAGATATGGGGAGTTCCCCCCATGAACTATGGACCTTACCGTTGGTGGGGAGGCTTGCGTGCCTCAACGATACAGTTCCTGAAGAGGGGCAGCAGCCTTTTCAGTAGTTGCAGGGGCAACAGTCTGGATGATTGACTGAGCTGGCCTTTTAACACTAACCAAAACGGCCTTGCTGTTCTGCTACTGCGAACGGATGAAAGCAAGGTGAAACTACAGCCGTAATTTTTCCCAAGGTCATGCAGCTTCACTGTATGGTTAAATGATGATGGCGTCCTCTTGGGTAAAATACTGCAGAGGTAAAGTAGTCTCCCAACAGACGGGACCTCCGAGCGGGGACTACTCAAGAGGACGTCGTTATCAGGAGAAAGAAAACTGGCGTTCTACGGATTGGAGCGTGGAATGTCAGATCCCTTAATCGGGCAGGTAGGTTAGAAAATTTAAAAATGAAACTGGATAGGTTAAAGTTAGATATTGTGGGAATTAGTGAAGTTCGGTGACAGAAGGAACAAGACTTCTGGTCAAGTGAATACAGGGCTATAAATACAGAATCAGATAGGGGTAATGCAGGAGTAGGTTTAATAATGAATAGGAAAATAGGAATATTGGTAAGCTACTACAAACAGCATAGTGAACACATTATTGTGGCTAAGATAGACACGAAGCCCACGCCTACCACAGTAGTACAAGTTTATATGCCAACTAGCTCTGCAGATGAAGAAATTGATGAAATGTGTGATGAGGTAAAAGAAATTATTGAGGTAGTGAAGTGAGACGAAAATTTAATAGTCATGGGCGACTGGAATTCGATAGTAGGAAAAGGGAGAGAAGGAAACACAGTAGGTGAATATGGATTGGGGCTGAGAAATGAAATATGAAGCCGCCTGGTAGAATTTTGCACAGAGCATAACTTAATCATAGCTAACACTTGGTTCATGAAACAAGGTTGTATACATGGAAGAATCCTGGAGATACTAGAAGGTATCAGATAGATTTAGGAACCAGGTTTTAAGTTGTAATACATTTCCAAGGGCAGATGTGGATTCTGACCACCATCTATTGGTTATGAACTATAGATTAAAACTTAAGAAACTGCAAAAAGGTGGGAATTTAAGGAGATGGGACCTGAATAAACTGACTATACCAGAGGTTGTACAGAGTTTCAGGGAGAAAATACGGGAACAGTTAACAGGAATGGGTGAAGGAAATACAGTAGAAGAAGAATGGGTAGCTCTGAGGGATGAAGTAGTGAAGGCAGCAGAGGATCAAGTAGGTAAAAAGACAAGGGCTAACAGACATCCTTGGGTAACAGAAGAAATATTTAATTTAATTGATGAAAGAAGAAAATATAAAAATGCAGTAAATGAAGCAGGCAAAAAGCAATACAAACGTCTCAAAAATGAAATCGACAGGAAGTGCAAAATGCCTAAGCAGGGATGGCTAGAGACAAATGTAAGGATGTAGAGGCTTTTCTCACTAGGGGTAAGATAAATACTGCCTACAGGAAAATTAAAAGAGACCTTTGGAGATAAGAGAACCACTTGTATGAATATCAAGAGCTCAGATGGCAACCCAGTTCTAAGCAAAGAAGGGAAGGCAGAAAGGTGGAAGCAGCATATAGAGGGTCTATACAAGGGCGATGTACTTGAGGACAATATTATGGAAATGGAGAAGGACGTAGATGAAGATGAAATGGCAGATGCAGATACGATACTGCATTAAGAGTTTGACAGAGCACTGAAAGATCTGAGTCGAAATAAGGCCCCGGGAGTAGACAACATTCCATTAGAACTACTGACAGCCTTGGGAGAGCCAGTCCTGACAAAACTCTACTATCTGGTGAGCAAGATGTATGAGACAGGCGAAATTCCCTCAGACTTAAAGAAGAATGTAGTAATTCCAATCCCAAAGAAAGCAGGTGTTTACAAATGTGAAAATTACCAAACTATCAGTTTACTAAGTCACAGCTGCAAAATACTAACGCGAATTCTTTACAGATGAATGGAAAAACTGATAGAAGCTGACCTCGGGGAAGATCAGTTTGGATTCCGTAGAAATGTTGGAACACGTGAGGCAATACTGACGTTATGATGTATCTTAGAAGAAAGAGTAAGGAAAGGCAAACGTACGTTTCTAGCATTTGTAGATTTAGAGAAAGCTTTTGACAATGTTGACTGGAATACTCTCTTTCAAATTCTGAAAGTGGCAGGGGTAAAATATAGGGAGCGAATGGCTATTTACAATTTGTACAGTAACCAGATGGCAGTTATAAGAGTCGAGCGACATGAAAGGGAAGCATTGGTTGGGAAGGGAGTGAGACAGGATTGTTGCCTCTCCCCGATGCTGTTCTATCTGTATATTGAGCAAGCAGTAAAGGAAACAACAGAAAAGTTCGGAGTAGGTGTTAAAATCCATGGAGAAGAAATAAAAACTTTGAGGTTCGCGAAGACATTGTAATTCTGTCAGAGAGAGCAATGGACTTGGAAGAGCAGTTGAATGGAATGGACAGTGTCTTGAAAGGAGGGTATAAGATGAACATCAACAAAAGGAAAACGAGGCTAATGGAATGTAGTCTAAGTCAGGTGATGCTGAGGGAATTAGATAGGAAATGAGACACTTCAAGTAGCAACGGAGTTTTGCTATTTGGGAAGCAAAATAACTGATGATGGTCGAAGTAGAGAGGATATTAAATGCGGACTGGCAATGGCAAAGGAAGCGTTTCTGAAGAAGAGTAATTTGTTAACATTTAACCGACACGACCGACACGACCGACACGACCGACACGACCGACACGACCGACACGACCGACACGACCGACACGACCGACACGACCGACACGACCGACACGACCGACACGACCGACACGACCGACACGACCGACACGACCGACACGACCGACACGACCGACACGACCGACACGACCGACACGACCGACACGACCGACACGACCGACACGACCGACACGACCGACACGACCGACACGACCGACACGACCGACACGACCGACACGACCGACACGACCGACACGACCGACACGACCGACACGACCGACACGACCGACACGACCGACACGACCGACACGACCGACACGACCGACACGACCGACACGACCGACACGACCGACACGACCGACACGACCGACACGACCGACACGACCGACACGACCGACACGACCGACACGACCGACACGACCGACACGACCGACACGACCGACACGACCGACACGACCGACACGACCGACACGACCGACACGACCGACACGACCGACACGACCGACACGACCGACACGACCGACACGACCGACACGACCGACACGACCGACACGACCGACACGACCGACACGACCGACACGACCGACACGACCGACACGACCGACACGACCGACACGTCATCGCTCGCTTATATAACACTCCGTGGCCGGCAGAACTTAGATACACGCTGTGGCTGAGTTTGCAGGCGTACAGCAGAGCGCTTATCTCCAATGTTGAAAGCTCCATGTAAACTCGGCCACTCGGCCCTAGTCTTTTTAAGGGCCGAGTTGCCTGCAGAGCCGGGTGTTGCGTAACGCGCGCTGCGAGTGACGTCGCGCAGCGGAGCATTACTGTGGCTAACTCTATGCGTTGCAGGGGGGGGGCTGCGCCCCCCTCTCCCCCCTGCCAAAAAAAAAAAAAAATTTCCTGCATAACGCGTTCGCCCGGGCTACGCTACAGATCACTTTATTTATGAAAGTACGGTGTACAATCTCCAACTAATTTAACATATTCACAAACTCCTTTTCCTTTACACGAATTAAATACAGTTTCATTTACATTAAGCTTACGTCTATTACGAGTATACAGGACAAAGGGTGAGGGTGACATATAGGTTGATTTTCCAAAATACAGAAGGCTACGACGTCGCGCAAGACAGACAATATGTAAGACAATTGAAGATGTTGAAATGACAACATCAGCTGTAGACAAGAAGAAGAATACAGTAAAATCTGTTGCTGCCCACTCCCTTCTGGATGGACCAGCTGTGTTTTTGGATGTAAATTCAACTTTAGCATCGATACTAACGACACATTTACACATGGTAATGGATGGTTCACTGTCGCTATTGTACGAGGAGGTACAGTTTGCAGGCTGTACTGGAGTGGCCAGCATGCTCCAGAGATGAACCTTATCCAAAGTGCCTGGGAGAGATTGAAAAGGGCTGTTCATGGTCGACATGACCCACCTATCACTGAGGGATATACGCCAAATCGCCGTGAAGGAGTGGGACTCTTCAACATTGCTTTGGTGCCTTGAACTTGCTCATAGTACGCCACTATGAATTCAGGCGTGCATCAATGCAAGATGCCGTGCTACTGGGTTGTAGAGGTATTTAGTTGGCCGCCACCTCTGAAGGTCTCACTGTATGGTGGTAGAACATGCAGTGTGTGGTTTTCACGAGCAATAAGAGTGAAAATGTCTGTCTATATGCCAATTTTCTGTACATGTTTCAGAACTCTTGGAACCGAGATGATGCAGAACTTTGATGTGTGTACATTGAAGGCCACACACTTCAAGAAATCAACATTTCGAAACTAAGTAAGCAGGTTGTACCGTCTGGCATATCTTATGCCTTAACGTAGTAGCAGTCTTATTTGAAAAATTCAATGTTAACGGATTATCTTAGAAGTTGGTATGTAAAGAGCTTATGTGCACAATGTAGGCATTTGTGGCTTAGGTATTTGACAGCCTGTATCTCCACAACAAACACATGTGAGCCCTCAGAAACTGAACGATAGATTCACATGCAATCTTGCTTTTGTATCCATCCTTGCTGGATCTGTAACAGCGCGACCAAATTGACTATATAGAACTCCTTACCTGTTACAGTGTGTGCGGGGAAGAACTAAACAATTTAACGATGTATGATTTGGTGCATGTTGCTGTTATTTGTTGAACTGAAGTATAAGAAGTTATATCAGAGCATATCAACCAAAACTGGATTTGTCAGTATAAATAACCACAATACAGCCTTCTTAACTACGAAATTTGTTTCCATTATGGGGAAATAATCAAAATTTAACGTTCTGTGGGAAAACGAAGTGACATTTGCACAGAATATTGCTTCTACTCTCACTGCTACTGTAGGAAGCCAAAAGCCAGGCAGAAGAGACAAATGTAAGTACCAGATGATCAAAAAGTCAATATAAACCAAAAACTGAATAAATCACGTAATAAAGTAGATAGAGAGTACAGGGTGTTTAAAAAATGACCGGTATATTTGAAATGGCAATAAAAACTGAACGAGCAGCGATAGAAATACACCGTTTGTTGCAATATGCTTGGGACAACAGTACATTTTCAGGCAGACAAACTTTCGAAATTACAGTAGTTACAATTTTCAACATATGGCGCTGCGGTCTGGGAAATTCTGTAGTACGATATTTTCCACATATCCACCATGCGTAGCAATAATATGGCGTAGTCTCTGAATGAAATTACCCGAAACCTTTGAGAAGGTGTCTGGCGGAATGGCTTCACATGCAGATGAGATGTACTGCTTCAATTGTTCAATTTTTCAATTGTTTCTGGATTCTGGCGGTACACCTGGTCTTTCAAGTGTCCCCACAGAAAGAGGTCACAGGGGTTCATGTCTGGCGAATAGGGAGGCCAATCCACGCCGCCTCCTGTATGTTTCGGATAGCCCAAAGCAATCACACGATCATCGAAATGTTCATTCAGGAAATTAAAGACGTCGGCCGTGCGATGTGGCCGGGCACCATCTTGCATAAACCACGAGGTGTTCGCAGTGTCGTCTAAGGCAGTTTGTACCGCCACAAATTCACAAAGATTGTCCAGATAGCGTGATGCAGTAATCGTTTTGGATCTGAAAAATGGGTCATTGATTCCTTTGGAAGAAATGGCGGCCCAGACCAGTACTTTGAGGATGCAGGGACGATGGGACTGCAACATGGGGCTTTTCGGTTCCACATATGCGCCAGTTCTGTTTATTGTCGAAGCCGTCCAGGTAAAAATAAGCTTCGTCAGTAAACCAAATGCTGCCCACATGCATATCGCCGTCATCAATCCTGTGCACTATATCTTTTTTTGTGTGGTTTTAGGGCGCACAACGTCAACTGTCATTAGCGCCCAGACTACTTTAAGAATGCACCGCGAGTCACAAGTTTAAAACAGCAACGAAACGGAAAACACGATGAAAGACATACTGACAGGTATAGGATTAAAAAAGAAAACAGCATAATCAAATGTCCTTTGAGAGGGTTGTCAAATTGATAAAAAGAACGTGAGCAGCTGCTCCTGGGTCATCCGCTAAAATGGCTTCTACAGTACATGGCAGGCCATGATCGAGACGCAGGGTGTTAAAATCCGGACACGACGTTAGAAAGTGGCGGACCGTCAGCAATTGCCCACATGGGCAGAACGGCGCCGGCGCAGCCGTCAGCAGATGGCGATGGCTGAACCGGCAGTGGCCAATTCGCAACCGGGCCAAAACTACCTCCTCCCGCCGAGAAGGGCGTGAGGAGGACGTCCAAGCCACGGGAAGAGCTTTCAAGGCCCGAAGCTTGTCTGCAAGTGCAGCCCAATCGGCATGCCACAGCGATACAATGCGCCGACAAATTACCCTGCTACAATCTGACGAAGGGACACAACAAGAAGCTGTCCTAGGCTGGAGGACCGCAGCCCTGGCCGCGGCATCTGCAGCTTCGTTCCCAGGGATAACGACATGGCCAGGAACCCACATAAAGCTAACCGGAGAACCGACGTCCACCAGCTGCTGAAGAGAGCGTTGCATCCGGTGCACGAAAGGGTGAACCGGGTACGGATCACCGAGGCTCTGGATAGCGCTCAGGGAATCGGAGCAGATGACATATGCAGAATGTCGGTGGCGGCAGATGTAAAGAACAGCCTGGTAGAGGGCAAAGAGCTCAGCTGTGAAGACCGAACAATGGCCATGGAGCCGATATTGGAAACTTTATGCCCCGACAATAAAAGAACACCCGACCCCGTGATTGGTCTTAGAGCCATCTGTATAAATGAAGGTCATATTAATGAACTTCGAACGAAGTTCGACAAAACGGGAGTGGTAGACTGAACCGGGGGTAACCTCCTTCGGGAGCGAGCAGAGGTCAAGGTGGACGCGAACCTGAGCCTGGAGCCAAGGTGGCGTGTGGCTCTCGCCCACTCGAAAGGTGGCAGGGAGTGAAAAATTAAGGTGTTGAAGGAAGCGACGAAAGCGAACTCCAGGGGGTAGCAGGGCGGAGACATACAACCCGTATTGACTGTCGAGAGAGTCATCAAAAAAAGTAACGATAAGACGGGTGGTCGGGCATTGCCAGTAGCCGACGGGCATACCGACAAAGCAGTATATCGCGCCGGTAGGTGAGTGGCAACTCACCAGCGTCAGCATGAAGACTCTCGACGGGACTAGTATAAAACGCTCCGATCGCAAGTCGTAAACCCCGATGTTGTATGGAGTTGAGGCGGCGTAAGATGGATGGCCGTGCAGAGGAGTATACGAAGCTCCCATAATCCAGCTTGGAGCGGACGATGCGACCGATATAGGCGAAGTAGGACGGTTCGATCCGCTCCCCACGACATACCACTGAGAACACGGAGGACATTGAGAGAACGGGTACAACGGGCAGCCAAATAAGACATGTGGAGACCAACTAAGTTTCCTGTCAAATGTAAGACCTAAAAATTTTGTTGTCTCCACGAACGGGAGAGCAGCGGGACCGAGTCGTAAGGACGGTGGGAGAAACTCTTTGTAGCGCCAGAAGTTAATACAGAAGTCTTCTCGGCAGAAAAACGGAAGCCATTGGCGACACTCCACGAGTAAAGACGGTCAAGAGAACGCTGAAGACAGCGCTCCAGGAAACACGTATGCTGCGCGCTGCAATAGATGGTAAAATCGTCCACGAAAACGGAGCCTGAGCCCTGTGGCACGCCATTCTCCTGGCGAAAGGTGTCTGACAGGACAGAACCCACACGTACCTGAACTGTTGATCCATTAAAAAGGAACGAATAAAGGGGGAGACGGGCCAACAGACGGGCCAACAGACGGGCCAACAGACGGGCCAACAGACGGGCCAACAGACGGGCCAACAGACGGGCCAACAGACGGGCCAACAGACGGGCCAACAGACGGGCCAACAGACGGGCCAACAGACGGGCCAACAGACGGGCCAACAGACGGGCCAACAGACGGGCCAACAGACGGGCCAACAGACGGGCCAACAGACGGGCCAACAGACGGGCCAACAGACGGGCCAACAGACGGGCCAACAGACGGGCCAACAGACGGGCCAACAGACGGGCCAACAGACGGGCCAACAGACGGGCCAACAGACGGGCCAACAGACGGGCCAACAGACGGGCCAACAGACGGGCCAACAGACGGGCCAACAGACGGGCCAACAGACGGGCCAACAGACGGGCCAACAGACGGGCCAACAGACGGGCCAACAGACGGGCCAACAGACGGGCCAACAGACGGGCCAACAGACGGGCCAACAGACGGGCCAACAGACGGGCCAACAGACGGGCCAACAGACGGGCCAACAGACGGGCCAACAGACGGGCCAACAGACGGGCCAACAGACGGGCCAACAGACGGGCCAACAGACGGGCCAACAGACGGGCCAACAGACGGGCCAACAGACGGGCCAACAGACGGGCCAACAGACGGGCCAACAGACGGGCCAACAGACGGGCCAACAGACGGGCCAACAGACGGGCCAACAGACGGGCCAACAGACGGGCCAACAGACGGGCCAACAGACGGGCCAACAGACGGGCCAACAGACGGGCCAACAGACGGGCCAACAGACGGGCCAACAGACGGGCCAACAGACGGGCCAACAGACGGGCCAACAGACGGGCCAACAGACGGGCCAACAGACGGGCCAACAGACGGGCCAACAGACGGGCCAACAGACGGGCCAACAGACGGGCCAACAGACGGGCCAACAGACGGGCCAACAGACGGGCCAACAGACGGGCCAACAGACGGGCCAACAGACGGGCCAACAGACGGGCCAACAGACGGGCCAACAGACGGGCCAACAGACGGGCCAACAGACGGGCCAACAGACGGGCCAACAGACGGGCCAACAGACGGGCCAACAGACGGGCCAACAGACGGGCCAACAGACGGGCCAACAGACGGGCCAACAGACGGGCCAACAGACGGGCCAACAGACGGGCCAACAGACGGGCCAACAGACGGGCCAACAGACGGGCCAACAGACGGGCCAACAGACGGGCCAACAGACGGGCCAACAGACGGGCCAACAGACGGGCCAACAGACGGGCCAACAGACGGGCCAACAGACGGGCCAACAGACGGGCCAACAGACGGGCCAACAGACGGGCCAACAGACGGGCCAACAGACGGGCCAACAGACGGGCCAACAGACGGGCCAACAGACGGGCCAACAGACGGGCCAACAGACGGGCCAACAGACGGGCCAACAGACGGGCCAACAGACGGGCCAACAGACGGGCCAACAGACGGGCCAACAGACGGGCCAACAGACGGGCCAACAGCAGACCGGCTCCTACGAAATCCACATTGTACATTGGCAAGGAGGCGTCGAGACTCGAGCAGCCAAACCAATCCAGAGTTAACCATTCGCTCCATCACTTTACAGACACAGCTGGTAAGCGAGATGGGTCGATAACTGGAAGGCAAGTGCTTGTTCTTCCCCGGCTTAGGAATCGGGACAACAATAGACTCGCGAAAGCATGCGGGAACATGTCCCTCAATCCAGATGCGATTGTAAGTACGAAGAAGAAACCCATTACCCGCAGGAGAAAGGTTCTTCAGCATCTTTATATGAATATGAATAGAATCAGGCCCTGGAGCGGAGGACCGTGATCGGCCAAGTGCGTTTTCGAGTTCCCGCATGGTGAATGGGGCATTATAACTTTCACAATTCGAGGAGCGGAAGTCACATGGCCTAGCCTCCTCGGCCTGTTTGCGGGGGAGGAAGGCAGGGTGGTAATGAGCGGAGCTCGAAACCTCGGCGAAAAAGCGGCCGAAGGCATTGGAGACAGCCTCAGGGGCCACAAGGACTTCATTCGCGACCTTCAAGCCAGAAATTGGGGAGTGGACCTTAGTGCCAGATAGCCGGCGCAGGCTACCCCAGACAACAGAAGGAGTAAAACTGTTGAAGGTGCTGGTGAAAGCAGCCCAGCTGGCTTTCTTGCTTTCTTTAATAATACGACGACACTGTGCACGTAATCCTTTATAATTGATACAATTCGCCACTGTAGGGTGGCGTTTAAAGGTGCGTAAAGCACGTCGGCGAGCACGGAAAGCATCTCTACAAGCTGCGGTCCACCAGGGGACCGGTACGCGACGTGGATAAGTAGGGTGAGGGATGGAATATTCAGCAGCAGTGAGAATGACTTCCGTGAGGTGCGCGACCTGACTATCGCAGCTTGGGAATGTTTGATCCTGAAAGGTCGCCCTGGAAGAGAAGAGCCCCAGTCTGCTTTGGAGGTGTTCCAACTAGATGAGCACGGAGAGGGGGTATGCTGCAGGAGATGGATAACACACGGGAAGCAGTCGCTCGAATATGTATCAGCAAGGGCATACCACTCAAACCGGCGTGCAAGTTGGGGAGTACATATAGAGAGGTCTAAATGGGAATAGGTATGAGATGTGTCCGAAAGAAAAGTTGGGGGTCTCAGTATTGAGGCAGAAAAGATTGAGCTGGTTGAAAAGGTCTGCTAACAGGGAGCCCCTCGGGCAGGATGCTGGAGAGCCCCAAAGGGGGTTGTGGGCATTGAAGTCTCCAGTTAACAAAAATGGCGCAGGTAGCTGAGCAATAATTTGCATCATGTCTGCCCTGGTAACGGCAGACGACGATGGAGTGTAAACGGTACAAATGGAAAATGTAAAAGTGGGGAGAGTAATGCGGATGGCAACTGCCTGCAGGCCGGTGTGCAACGTGATGGGATCGTAGTAAATATCATTCCGGACCAGCAACATAGCCCCTCCATGAGCTGGGATACCTACCACAGGGGGTAGGTCAAAACGCACAGAGGTGTAGAGTGCCCAGGCAATTTGATCGCATGGGCGTAGCTTCGTTTCCTGGAGTGCTACGACGAGCGGACGGTGCAAGCGGAGTAGCAACTTGAAGTCCTCTCGGTTGGAGCGAATGCTGCGAATATTCCAGTGAATAAGTTCCATCGTAAGGAAAAAAAAAGGGAAGATGAAAGAAGGGGTCACCTCAAAGGCCGCTGAGGGCCTGGCTTCGAGCGAGCACTGCCGCCGCTATCAGTAGGCGGACAGTCATCGCCCATTGGGTCTATAGGTTCGTCAGCCATCTTGGGAAGATGGCCGGGAGGGGAAGCTTCCTCCGCCGGTGAACGGCCCGATGTTCGGCTACCAGCGGTGCGGCCTGGGGCGGCAACCGCTGGGTGGCGCCGGAGAAGAAACGCGCCGAGGCGGAGAAGAAACGCGCCGAGGCGGAGAAGAAACGCGCCGAGGCGGAGAAGAAACGCGCCGAGGCGGAGAAGAAACGCGCCGAGGCGGAGAAGAAACGCGCCGAGGCGGAGAAGAAACGAGCTGAGGCGGAGAAGAAACGCGCCGAGGCGGAGAAGAAACGCGCCGAGGCGGAGAAGAAACGCGCCGAGGCGGAGAAGAAACGCGCCGAGGCGGAGAAGAAACGCGCCGAGGCGGAGAAGAAACGCGCCGAGGCGGAGAAGAAACGCGCCGAGGCGGAGAAGAAACGCGCCGAGGCGGAGAAGAAACGCGCCGAGGCGGAGAAGAAACGCGCCGAGGCGGAGAAGAAACGCGCCGAGGCGGAGAAGAAACGCGCCGAGGCGGAGAAGAAACGCGCCGAGGCGGAGAAGAAACGCGCTTCCTTTTAGCCTTCTTGGAAGGTCGTTTGGTGGAAGTACCGGTCAAAGGCTGGGAGGTCGAGGTACGTAGGAAGTCTGCATGGGACGGTTCCTTCTTGAAGGCCCGTGCATCAGAGTTCTGGGTCTTCGTCTTAGCAGAAGCTGATGAAGGGGCTGGTGTCTGTGGGGTGATGGGACGAAGAGGAGACGTCGACCGCGCGATCTTAGCACTGGCCGAACGGACGACCGTGGTGCTGAAGGTCAGATCGCAGGTCTGGGTTGCCACCTCCCTGGCAGTCCGAGGAGAGGCGAGGACAGTACTGTATTTCCCCGCTGGGAGCAGCGTGGGCTTCCTACTAGCCAATAGCTTGCGAGCAGCCGAGGTGGACACTTTCTCTTTGACCCGAATTTCTTGGATACAGCGTTCTTCCTTATAGACAGGACAGTCGCGGGAGGATGCGGCATGGTCACTGACAGTTCACGCAACGAGGAGACTGAGGTGGACAGTCACCCTCATGGACATCCCTGCCACAAGTGACACTTTTAGCCGCATTGGAACAAGACTGGCGAGTGTGATTGAAACGCTGACACTGGTAGCAGCGCGTAGATGTCGGAACGTAGGGGCGAACAGAAATAACCTCGTAGCCCGCTTTGATGCGCGATGGCAGCTGAACACTATCGAAGGTCAAGAAAAGTGTCCGGGTCGGTACAAGGTCATTGTTGACCTTTTTCATGACCCTATGGACAGCAGTCACGCCCTGCTCAGCGAGGAAAGATTGACTCTCCTTGTCAGTCAAGCCGTCGAGGGAGCTAGTATAGACTACACCACGAGACGAATTCAAAGTTCGGTGAGCCTCCACCCGGACAGGGAATGTGTACAGGAGTGTGGCCCGAAGCAGTTTTTGTGCCTGAAAGGCGCTCTCAGTTTCGAGTAATAAGGTACAGTTACGCAACCTGGTACAAGATTTGACAGATCCGGCTATGGCATCGACGCCCTTCTGGATAACGAAAGGGTTGCCAGAGGAAAAATCCTTTCCGTCCTCAGATCGAGAAACAACGAGGAACTGTGGGGCAGGCGGTAGTACTTTTGTCACTGGTAGCTGGTCACGTTTCCGTTTTTCTGCAGAAGTCGAGAGAGATGGAGTGAAATCCATTGCGGAGGAATCCCCATGATTGCCAGCGTCTCCGCTGGCGCGTTCCTTCCTTGTGGGGACCCTCTCAGAGGGCATTCCCGCCTTAGGTGAATGTTTACACATCAGGTCACACCTCCCGAGAAACAGACGGAGGGACCAATCGGCATGGTCAGAAGGTATCAGCTCAGGCAATCACCCCTCCCCGGGCCTGGCCTTTACCAGGGGGTACGCGCGTGCCTTACATGTCTACCCAGGGCGGGGAATTACGCGTTACCCCGTCACCGGCTACGCGTGCGAACGCGTGGGTCAGCCTTCAGACACGCACACGCACACGCACACGCACACGCACACGCACACGCACACGCACACGCACACGCACACGCACACGCACACGCACACAGAGAGAGAGAACAATTAACGCACTGAGGTGGTGGGGTGCATGTATGTTCCTCACGAAGAGGACGTCCACAATTGCCACGAAGGGGCTCAGCCTCACACCGTGACGACATGTGCCCAAAGCGCAAACACCGAAAAAAGCGCATAGGAGGCAGGACGTAAGGTCTCACATCGCACCGGTAGTGCATCACCTTTACTTTCTCCGGGAGACCGTCCCCCTCAAAGGCGAGGATAAAGGCCCCAGTGTCGATGCGACGGTCTTTGGGGACCCGCCGGACCCGCCGGACCCGCCGGACCCGCCGGACCCGCCGGACCCGCCGGACCCGCCGGACCCGCCGGACCCGCCGGACCCGCCGGACCCGCCGGACCCGCCGGACCCGCCGGACCCGCCGGACCCGCCGGACCCGCCGGACCCGCCGGACCCGCCGGACCCGCCGGACCCGCCGGACCCGCCGGACCCGCCGGACCCGCCGGACCCGCCGGACCCGCCGGACCCGCCGGACCCGCCGGACGAAATGCACGCCTCGGCGCTCCAGGTTGGCCCTGAGCTCATCAGATTGCAGCAGGAGGTCCCGATGAAAAATAACCCCCTGCGTCCTATTTAGTGCCAGATGCGGGACAATGGACACTGGGATATCCCCTAGGCAGTCGCACGCCTGGAGCGCCACCGACTGTGTGGCGGAGGTGGTCTTTATAAGAACGGACCCCGAACGCATCTTACTGAGAGCCTCCATTTCCCCGAAGATGTCCTCAATGTGCTGAACAAAGAACATGGGCTTGGAGGTGGCGAACGTCCCCCCATCAGTTCGAGAACAGACCAAATAGCGGGGGAAGTACTTCGCCCCAAGCCGGCGGGCCTGTCCCTCCTCCCAGGGAGTGGCCAAGGGGGAAAGGGCAGGAGAACCAGAACCAGTACCTTTCCTTTTGAAAGACTCGGCCGCAGATGGACGTGATACGTGTTTACGTTTCATCAGCGAAACGTCCGCCCCGATACCACCCACTCCGACCAGGGGCTCTCCCCATGGGCGCCACCCAGCCTCAGCAAGGGCCACCTGGCAGGATGACCGTTGCCGGGAGTCCTGATGTCCCAAGGAGACGGGCATCTACTTCTTGGCCAACGTGGGGAGGGTGCAGCTCAGGTATCGGCAGTACGATCCCTGTGTTGTCAGGGGGCTACAACCTAGAGGGTACACGACCCCACCACAATGGGCTGGCTACCGTGCTGGATTTCTGGTGCCATGGAAAGTCCATCATGATCGTAGGTGCAGATGGGGACGCACTATGGGCGTAACTTGTACAACCCATCAGGCGTTGAGGCCCAATTGGAGGAATAGTGGGTATGGTTACAACGCCGGTACAATGCTGATTGCCAAGGTCTTAGTGCACTGAGGACCAGTGGTAGACCACGTATGGCCTCCTTCCCCAAAAGGCTCGTACTTCTGTAGAGTTTTGAAAAATGGAGGTCAAACCCCAAGGGGGACCATCACATGGAAGCCCGAAACGGTTGAAACTCCTTTTAGTCGCCTCTTACGACAGGCAGGAATACCTCGGGCCTATTCTTACCCTGGACCCACAGGGGGAGGAAAAGGAAGGTATGCAGCCCGGAAAGGAAGGAAGGCCACATTAGCTCGGGGTCCAGTGCTCGCTACGCACGTATCCACAAAAGAGTTGTGGACCCCCTGGGGGGGAGCTGCATGGTGACCGGTATATTCAGCTGTTTCTACTTATTACATAACGATCCACTTTATCATATTGTTACGACATAGGTAAATTAGATGCAAATATTTTCGAATAAACACTATTCGCACTGAAAATGCAACACTAGTACACTTAACTAAAGCACACATGATCAGTCTTAGTATTTCTAATATCACTAAGCACAACACTGACAGGTCAGTGATAGCCAATAATGACAGTTCACTTTTTATCACTCTCAAGTTATACTGACGATTGTAGCTTTTTAACCGACAACCTGGCAGCGACTTCCCTTATATATATGTGGCTCGGCTGTTTCGAGAACCAGTTCGCTTCTAGACTTATGCAGTGTGAACCAATACCTATTGTTAAAGCGACAAGCCAATATGTACCTGAAGACGAATAATGTAAGGTCGAGTTTCCAGTGACGTCTGGCAATTTGTGTGTGGAACTTTTGTCGTGGATTCCATTCCTTTCAATGCATTCGATGGAGGGCCTATATAGTAACAATGCGTTTTTAGGTATCTTCTCTAAAGTCGCTATTGCCAGCGATGTATGTATCAATGGTTTCTCATACCTAACTCTTATTCCGAATTAGGTATGGGAAACTTTGTAATATATTAGTGAGAATTGTTACCAGTCTCATGAGAGTATTTTTAATGAGAAATTACTATGAATTACTACTATTAATACTTTACTATCAACTGATGTCTCTCACTCTTTAATGACTTTCACACTTTCTACAACTACGCATTTTTACTTATTCACTCTTCAGTCTTAATATTTCTGCTTTTGAATGTAAACTAGCTTCCTATTCGGCACATAGTCCGTATTTACAACGCTACGTATCGGAGGTTCTCTGTATACGAAAACAGTATTCGCGAGTTTTCTCGAACAAATGGCAGGCAGAATCACGTATCGTGATCGCTAGAATGGCCGCGACTTCTCTCGTAGGTATGTGTTAGCTATCTATGTGCCAGACAAACGTATAAAAGACGACGACGCGGACGCGCGTGATAACACAAGTAGAACTACTCTATAACTACTCAATCGAGTCGGCTGAGGAAAGAAACCAACGAACAGCATGCATGCAGACTTGCAGGGTGGCGTGGGTGGCAATGCGGGCGGCAATGCGGGCGGCCCCGCAAGGGGGTGAAGGGAGGGGGAGGACGTCCCCCGTATGTATCCACCACTTCATGCATATGGTTTATACCCATGGGCAGCATTTGGTGAACAGGTGTTCATTCGTTGTTAGCAGAACATAAAATCTCAAATCAAGGAATTAGACATACAATTAAATGTACTTTTGGTTCCATACTCTTTGCACTGTATGTTCAATTTCAGTGGGAGACAACATTCAGCTGTAAAAACACTAACACACCAATTATTACAATGAAATTTCAAGTAGGTACTCTTAAGATGTTTAAGTGATCAGAGGCTGTGCGCCTCTGCCACAAAGATAAGAAAAGCAAAAGTACACTTCATCTACATCTAAATGATTACTCTGCAATTCACATTTACGTGCTTGGCAGAGGTTTCATCGAACCACAATCATTCTCTCTACCATTCCACTCCCGAACAGCGCGCGGGAAAAACGAACACACAAACCTTTCTGTTCGAGCTCTGATTTATTTTATTTTGATGATCATTCCTACATATGTAGGTTGGGCTCAACAAAATATTTTCGCATTCGGAAGAGAAAGTTGGTGACAAATTTCGTAAATAGATCTCGCCGCGACGACAAACTTCTTTGCTTTAATGACTTCCATCCCAATTCGCGTATTATATCTGCCACACTCTCTCCCCTATTACGTGATAATACAAAACGAGCTGCCCGTTTTTGTACCCTTTCTATGTCCTCCGTCAGTCCCACTTGGTAAGGATCCCACACCGCGCAACAATATTCTAACAGGACGAACGAGTGTAGTGTAAGCTGTCTCTTTAGTGGACTTGTTGCATCTTCCAAGTGTCCTGCCAATGAAACTCAACCTTTGGCTCGCCTTCCCCACAATATCTATGTGGTCTTTCCAACTAAAGTTGTTCGTAATTTTAACACCCAGGTACTTAGTTGAATTGACAGCCTTGAGAATTTTACTATTTATCGAGGAATCTAATTCCAACGGATTTCTTTTGGAACTCGTGTGGATCACCTCACACTTTTCGTTATTTAGCGTCAACTGCCACCTGCCACACCATACAGCAATCTTTTCCAAATTGCTTTGCAACTGATACCGGTCTTCGGATAACCTTACTAGGCGGTAAATTACTGCATCATCTGCGAACAACCTAAGAGAACTGCTCAGATTGTCACTCAGGTCATTTATATAGATCAGGAACAGCAGAGGTCCCAGGACGCTTCCCTGGGGAACAGCTGATATCACTTTAGTTTTACTCGATGATTTGCCGTCCATTAATACGTACTGCGACCTTCCTGACAGGAAATCACGAATCCAGTCGCTTGATTAGAAATCGCTTGTGAGGAACGGTGTCAAAAGCTTTCCGGAAATCTAGAAATACGGAATCAATTTGAGATCCCCTGTCGATAGCGGCCATTACTTCGTGCGAATAAAGAGCTAGCTGCGTTGCACAAGAACGATGTTTTCTGAAACCATGCTGATTACGTATCAGTAGATCGTTCCCTTCGATGTTATTCATAATGTTTGAATACAGTATATGCTCCAAAACACTACTGTATACCGACGTCTGTAGTTCGATGGATTACTCCTACTACCCTTCTTAAACACTGGTGCGACCTGCGCAATTTTCCAATCTGTAGGTACAGATCTATCGGTGAGCGAGCGGTTTTATGTGATTGCTAAGTAGGGAGCTATTGTATCAGCGTAATCTGAAAGGAACCTAATCGGTATACAATCTGGGCCTGAAGACTTGCCCATATCAAGCGATTTGAGTTGCTTCGCAACCCATAAGGTATCTACTTCCAAGAAACTCATGCTAGCAACTGTTCGTGTTTCACATTTTGGAATATTCCATTCGTCTTCCCTGGTGAAGGAATTTCGGAAAACTGCGTTCAATAACTCCACTTTAGCGGCACAGTCGTCGGTAACAGTACCATCGGTACTGCGCAGCGAAGGTATTGACGGCGTCTTGCCGCTTGTGTACTTTACATACGACCAGAATTTCTTCGGATTTTCTACCACTTATTTATGTAATTCCCTTATTCGTTAGTTTATGTTGAGCTGACAATGCATGAACATATCACCCTACGCCACCCTCAAGTATGAACCACATTCATGTTAATACCGCTTTACTAATATCACAATTATACCTAGTGGAAGTGTGCGCGCTTTTTCAGGTGTTATGTGCCTTAATTTATGCGGATATGGTCAATGCAGGCCAAAAGGAATCTGTACAAATGGAGGATGGGGGTGTTGCTTTGTTTTGTTTCTCAAGAACACTTGGGGTCATTCGCTCCCATGTCAGTACTGTAGAACAAGACAAAGAAAGGAGTTAAAAGTGACTACACGTTAGGCACAACCGACAGAAGGAAAGACAGCTAGAGAAACAGAGGAGTTTTAAAGGAACATGGGTGCTCCAGTGTCAAGACAGATGAGGTTGTGTCGATAGAGAAGGCCAGCCAAGAGGGTACCACTGTGACATGTTATGGAAGAGCTCTGGAGGGGATGGTGTGCATTAACGTCACCAAGCAGCGAAGAAGGGTGTGGGAGTTTAATAAACTGGAGGAAGTCTTCACTGGTGACACCGAATGGTCAAGCGATGTAGACAGTACAAAAAGGCAAGTTTAAGTGAAGGAAAATCGACTGCACCAGCTTATAGCCGCTAGGACGAAATTTAGTTGTCTGGAGGCAGAAAACAAGTGGACGCTGAGATTGTAAGAGTAGCTGCAATTCCTCCTAGTTTGATCTAATGGCGCCAACGTTCCATTGGAAGAGAGCGGTGAGCGGGAAAATGAGACTATGTTACTGGCTTTCTAAGTAACAGAAACCAGTACCTTGACGGCAGGTGTTCAGATAGTGGCATCGTCATGTGCGCCAACGAAAGCGTGATAGCAGCATTTTCAGTCTCTATATACATAAATGATCTGACAGACAGGGTGATCAGAAATTTACGGTTCCTTGCTAAGGCGCTGAGATCTACAGGAAGGTGGTGTTGAGTGATTTTAGGTGTACACAGTGTGACTTACAAATTTTTAAGTTGGCGACAAATGGTAGCTTTCTCTAAACGTAGAAAAATGCAAGTTAATGCAGAGGAATAGAAAAATCCTGCAACGTTCGAGTACAGCAATAACATTTTCCTTGACAGCCACATCCAGTAAATATTTGGGCGTAACATTGTGACGCGATATGAAATAGAACGAGCACCTGAAGTTGGTAGTAAAGAAGGCAAATGGTCGACATCGTTTTGTTGGGAGAATTTCACGAAAGTGTGGCTAATCTATAAAGGAGACTGCGTAGATAACCCTAGTGCGACCGATTCTTGGGAACTTTTCAAGTGTTTGGCATCTCCATGGCAGATTAAAGGAAGACGTCGAAGCAATTCGGAGGCATGTTACTAGTAGATTTGTTACCACTAGGTTCGATCAGCATAGAATTGTTACAGATATGCTTCGTGGACGCAAATATGAATCCCTGGTGGGAAGACTACGCTCTTTTAGCGAGGCACTATTGCGCTAATTTAGGAAACAGTCCTTTGAGGCCTACTGCAGAACAATTCTGCAGCCGCAAACATGGGTTTCACTCAAGGACCACGAAGAAACGAGAAATTCGGTCTCGTTCAAGAGTTTTTATGTAATCATTTCCCTTACACTTTTCGAGTGAAACAGGAAAGTAAATGAGTAATAGTATGTTGTACCTTCCGCCATGCACCTTACGGTGGCTGCGTATTTGTAGACGGCGAGTTTTCATGAAGTCTGAAACTTCAAACCCACGTCCGCTAGCTCAGTTGCCACAAACAACTTCTAGTGGAAGTGGTTTGATCGAAACTGCCAGCTTGAGTCGTTTAAAACTGTCTAATCATTCTAATTGGAATTTTACGTATAAGTGCAGGATTTATTTTGTGACTCGTTCAAGCGATATTTTGTTTGATATACATGAATTTCGGTTGTGCTGTTTACTTTTACTGTATTGGTTGTGTATTTAATCAGATTTCTCAATCAAACTAAAGCTGAGTGAACGCTGTGAGAAGGAAAGTTTGTTTTATTTCCAAACATAGCGTCATATTACAGGACTGAAGGACATAATATCAGCCATGCCACTCAAATTGTAACCCTTCAACACGATTTTATTATGATTATTATGTACCGTTGTAAACACGGACGAACTTTTTTTTGTTTTGGTTTTGGGGCGCAAAACTTCTATGGTCATTAGCGCCCGGTCCGTGACTTAGGAAACAGTAAAAAACCGAAATTTAAAACCAGCAGGAATGAGAACGAAAGTCAAAATTGGAGAAACTAAAAGCGGAATGAAGGCTTAAAAATCCACTACAGAAAGGAGTTGGTTGTCCCTAAAAAAGCTTCAAATGACTGACGTCATTTCACTGGCACTAATAAACTTGAGAACGCGGTCGGCGGAGCGCGTGTCATCTGCTAAAATCGACGATATATCAGGCGATAGCTGTAGACGGGAGCGTAACGGATTAAAATAGGGGCACTCAAAAGGTGTTTTACCGTCCACAGCTCAGAGCAGTGGGGACAGAGTGGGGGAGGATCGCCGCTTAAAAGATGTCGATGGCTAAAAAGACAGTGCCCTATCCGGAGTCTAGTTAAAATTACCTCCTCCCGATGACGCGGTCGGGAGGAAGAGGTCCAAGCACAACGAAGAGCTTTCACGTCCCGCAATTTATTATTGGGAAGTGTCGACCAATGCGCGTGCCATAAATGAACAACATGTCGACATAGAACGCTCCGTAGATCGGCAAAGGGAAGCGATTGAATAGCTGGCCGCAGAAAGACTGCAGCAGTGGCTGCAATATCGGCCGCCTCATTTCCACAGATACCAACGTGTCCCGGGAGCCAGAGGAACGCCACCGAGACGCCCCCCAGGTGGAGCAAGCGCAGACAGTCCTGAATCCGGTGGACCAGAGGGTGCACAGGGTAAAGAGCTTGGAGACTGAGGAGAGAGCTTGGAGACTGAGGAGAGAGCTGAGAGAATCTGAGCAGATTACGTACTGTATCCGCTAATGGCGGATGTAGTGGACAGCCTGGAGAACAGCGTACAGCTCCGCAGTATAAACCGAACACTGGTCGGGAAGCCGAAAGTGATTTGGGGTGTCGCCAACAATATAGGCACTCCCTACACCTAACTATGTTTTCGAGCCGTCGGTGTAAATAAATGTGGCGTCCGTCATTTGTGCACATAGAGCAGCAAATGCCCGACGATAAACAAGTGAAGGGGTACCATCCTTGGGAAATCGACAAAGGTCACGGAGCAGGTAGATCCGGGGACGGAGCCAAGGCGGTGCTGTACCCCAAGTTGTCAAGAAGGTTTTAGGAAAGTGGAAGGAAAGAGAATGGAGTAGTTGACGGAAGCGGACTCCCGGTGGTAGTAGGGAGGAGGGGCGACCGGCATACCCTGCATCAAAGGAGGCGTCGAAAAAAGGGTCATGGGCTGGATTAGCAGGCATGGAAGACAGATGGCTAGCATAACGACTCAGAAGGACTGCTCGCCGATTGGACAGCGGAGGCTCAGCAGTCTCAGCATAAAGGCTTTCCACAGGGCTGGTGTAAAAAGCTCCAGACACTAAACGTAATCCACGGTGGTGGATAGAGTCGAGACGCCGAAGAATAGACGGCCGAGCAGAGGAGTAGACTATGCTTCCATAATCCAATTTCGAGCGCACTAAGGCGCGATAGAGGCGGAGAAGGACCACTCGGTCCGCTCCCCAGGAGGTACCATTCAGGACACGGAGGGTGTTAAGGGATCGCAGACAGCGAGCCGAAAGATAGGAAACGTGGGAGGACCAGCACAGTTTTCTGTCAAACATAAGACCCAAGAATTTAGTGACGTCTGAAAACGGAAGGTTGACAGGACCTAGATGTAAGGAGGCTGGAAGCAGCTCCTTACGTCGCCAAAAATTAACACAAACGGTCTTACTGGGAGAGAAACGGAAGCCTGTTTCGATGCTCCAAGAGTGGAGGCGATCGAGACATCCTTGAAGACGTCGTTCAAGAAGGCTGGTCCATTGAGAGCTGTAGTAGATCGCAAAATCGTCCACAAAGAGGGAGCCCGAGGCATCAGGAAGGAGACAATCCATAATTGGATTGATGGCAATGGCAAACAGTACAACACTCAGCACGGAGCCCTGGGGTACCCAGTTTTCTTGGGAGAAGGTACGGGAGAGAGTAGTGTTCACCCGCACCCTAAATGTGCGCTCTGCCATAAATTCGCGAAGAAAAAGGGGCAGCCGACCTCGAAAGCCCCAAGAGAACAGTGTGTGGAGGATGCCTGTCCTCCAACAGGTATCGTATGCTCTCTCCAGATCAAAAAATATTGCTACTGTTTGGCGTTTCCGGAGAAAATTGTTCATGATATAGGTGGAGATAGCAACAAGATGGTCAACTGCAGAACGATGCTTTCGGAATCCGCATTGGGCAGGTGTTGAAAGACTGCAGGATTCCAGCCACCACGCTAAACGGCAATTCACCACACGCTCCAAAACCTTACAGACACTACTCGTGAGAGAAATGGGGCGATAGCTAGAGGGGAGATGTTTGTCCTTTCCAGGTTTCGGAACAGGAACGACGATAGCTTCCCGCCATGGTCTGGGAAAAGTACTGTCTGTCCAAATTCGATTATAAAGGCGAAGGAGGTAACGCAGACTATGGGTTGATAAATGCAGCAATATTTGGACGTGGATACCATCCGGTCCTGGGGCGGAGGAGCGAGAAGAAGAGACTGCATGTTGGAGTTCCCGCATGGAGAAAACAGTATTGTAGCTTTCGCCATTTTGAGAGGAGAGAGCAAGAGGTCGCACTTCCGCTGCACGTTTCTTCGGGAGAAACGCTGGCGAGTAATTTGAAGAGCTCTAAATCTCGGCAAAGTGCTGACCCAACGAGTTAGAAATTGCGGCGGGGTCCACTAATGTGTCATGCGCGACAGTGAGCCCAGAGACCGGGGAAAAACTAGGCGCGCCTGAGAACCGTCGAAGCCGACTACAAACTTCCGAGGAGGGAGTGAAGGTGTTAAATAAGCTAATAAAGAATTTCCAGCTTGCCTTCTTGCTATCGCGGATGACACGACGGCATCGCGCTCGGAGCTGCTTATAGCGGATACAGTTGGCCATAGTAGGATGGTGGCGGAAAACGCGAAGAGCACGTCGCCGCTCACGTAGTGCATCATGGGACGCCTCGTTCCACCAAGGAACTGGGGGGCGCCGGGGCAATTCGGAGGTGCGTGGTATTGAATGTTCCGCAGCTGTAAGAATAACGTTGGTAATATGTGTGACCTCATCGTCGACGCTGGGAAAGTGACGGTCATCGTATGTCGCTAGAGACGAAAAAAGTGTCCAATCGGCTTGGGCAAACTTCCAGCGTCGCGGGCGCATGAAGGGCAGTTGAGGCTGCAGTCTAAGGACACAAGGAAAGTGGTCACTCGAGTGTGTATCAAGGGCGAACCAATCGAAGCGCCGAGCTAGCGGAACAGTACCGACCGCAAGATCCAATTGAGATAAATTTGTCGTGGAGGCAGACAAAAATGTAGGGACCCCAGTGTTGAGGCAAACTGGATCCGCTTGGTGGAAGACGTCTAGCAATAGTGAGCCACGTGGACAAGGATGTGGAGATCCCCAAAGCGGGTGATGGGCATTGAAGTCCCCAACCAGCAAATATGGGGGTGGAAGCTGACGAAGAAGATGAAGGAGATCAGCTCGTGCCATTGGTGTGGACGATGGAATGTATACAGTACAAAGCGAGAACGTGTATCCGGAAAGGGAAAGACGGACGGCGACAGCTTGGAAGGAAGTGTTTAAATGGATTGGGTGATAATGGACAGTTTCATGGAGAAGAATCACGAGTCCTCCATGTGCTGGAGTGCCTTCAACAGAGGGGAGATCATATCAGACGGACTGAAAATGAGGGAGAACAAAGCGGTCATGGGGACACAGCTTTGTTTCCTGAAGACAGAAGATGACCGGCGAGTACGATCGTAAGAGGATCGACAATTCATCCCGATTGGCTCGAATGCCGCGGATATTCCAGTGGATAATGGACATAGGGTGAACAGAAAATGGAGGAATGTGACCAAGGTCGCTTTCAACTCTACGACTGCTCTGAGCTTGCGACCGACAGCATGGAATGGCTTTCAGCCGAAGGCAGAAGATCCTGATCCATAGGTTGGTCAGGAGCAGCTCCTGCCACCAGCGACCGGCCGGTTGATCGGCCGCCAGCAGTGCGCCTCGGCGACACAGAAGACGGCCGAGGGTGATTTCCGCCAGGTGGTGCTGTAGATGGGACACGCCTTGGCGGAGAAGGAGAGGAACTGGGTTTCTTTGTAGCCTTCTTGGAAGTATCATGTTTAGAGGAAGGAGGAAACGATGGTTGGGAAATTGCCATACGTAAAAACTCTTCACGAGTATGCTCTGTTTTCGAAGTCTTGGTGTCTGACTTGTGGGCTCGAGATTTAGCAGAACTCGACGAAGGGTGAGCCAGAGAGTGGGCAGGCGAAAGTGGTGAGGTTGAACGGTCGATCTTTGCGCTGGCCGATCTGACGACCGTGGCACTAAAGGTGATGTCGCAAGTCTGCGTGGCCGTCTCCTTTGTTGGCCGAGGAGAAGCAAGGACAGTGCTGTATTTTCCTTTCTGAGGCACAGTGGGCTGCTGACTGGCGAATAATTTTCGAGCAGCAAAGGTCGAGACCTTTTCCTTTACTGTAACTTCTTGGATGAGCTTTTCGTCCTTAAAAACGGGACAATCTCGAGAAGAAGCAGCGTGGTCTCCCATACAGTTGATGCAGCGAGGGGTTGGAGGTGGACAAGCACCCTCATGGGCATCCTTGCCACACGTAACACATTTGGCCGGATTGGAACAGGACTGGCTGGTGTGATTGAACCGCTGACACCGATGGCAACGCGTAGGGTTTGCGACGCAAGGGCGAACAGAAATTCTCATAGCCTGCTTTGATTTTCGATGGGAGTTGAACTTTGTCAAATGTCAAGAAGACAGTGCGGGTTGGAATGATGTTTGTGTCAACCCTTTTCATAAACTCTATAAACAGCCGTTACGCCCTGGTCAGACAGGTAGTGCTGAATTTCTTCGTCAGACAGTCCATCGAGGGAGCGTGTATAAGCGACTCCACGCGAGGAATTTAAGGTACGATGCAGTCCCACCCGGACAGGGGAAGTGTGTAGTAGTGAGGTACGCAGCAATTTTTGTGCCTGGCGGGCACTGACGGTTTCTAACAGGGTGCCATTCCGTAATCTGGAACAAGACTTTACAGGACCTGCAATTGCGTCGACACCTTCCTGAATAATGAAAGGGTTGACTGTGGAGAAGTAGTGACCTTCGGCAGACCGAGAAACAAGGAACTGTGGCAACGATGGAAGAACTGTCTGTGGCTGAGACTCAGTGAACTTACGTTTGTGAGCAGACATAGTGGAAGGTGAGGAAACCATTGTGGAAGAATCCCCCATGATTACCGGCGTCTCCGATAGGGCACTCCTCCCTTGCGGGGGCCCTCTCAGAGGGCACTCCTCCCTTGCGGGGGCCCTCTCAGAGGGCACTCCTCCCTTGCGGGGGCCCTCTCAGAGGGCACTCCTCCCTTGCGGGGGCCCTCTCAGAGGGCACTCCTCCCTTGCGGGGGCCCTCTCAGAGGGCACTCCTCCCTTGCGGGGGCCCTCTCAGAGGGCACTCCTCCCTTGCGGGGGCCCTCTCAGAGGGCACTCCTCCCTTGCGGGGGCCCTCTCAGAGGGCACTCCTCCCTTGCGGGGGCCCTCTCAGAGGGCACTCCTCCCTTGCGGGGGCCCTCTCAGAGGGCACTCCTCCCTTGCGGGGGCCCTCTCAGAGGGCACTCCCGCCTTAGGTGATTGTTCACACCTCAGATCACACCTCCCGACAAACGGATGGAGGGACCAATCGGCACTTTCGGTAGTTATCAGCTCGGGTAATCACCCCTCCCTGGGCCTGGCAGTTACCAGGGGGTACGTACGTGTCCTACCTGTCTACCCGGGGTGGGGAATTATGCGTTACCCCGTCACCGGCTACGCATGGATGTGCGTGGGTCAGCCTTCAGACACGCACAGGGAGGAAGAAAGAGAAAGGGAAAGGAAAGAAGAGAGGTCTCAAACGCCGCAGCGGAGAAAAGTGTAGAGAGAAGAGGTAAGGAAAAGAGAAGGACAAAGGAAGGATGAAGACTTACAAGCAAGGAAGGCGAAGAATTTCGTACATTTACAAGCGTCCGTCTCCGGACGTAGGCACAAACCATACCCCCAGAGGGGGAGAAAGGGAAGGAAAGAGCCAGAGGTGAGGGGAGGGGGGCGAAGATGGGGGATGGGGAAGGATGCGGAAAGGGAAGGTATGCAGCCCAGAAAGGAAAGAAGGCCACATCAGCTCGGGGTCCTCTGCTCGCTACACACGTATCCACAAAAGAGTTGTGGATCCCCTGGGGGGCAGTTTCTGTTTTATGGTTCACTATTGAGTAGGAGGGCGTTAAGCCTCTCAGTTTGTGCCGGTGCATAAATACTTTAACCTTTTCATACAGTTTAAAGTTAATGAAGTATGATTTTTACTGATACTGCCAGTTTGAAGAATATAGTGTACAGCGTGACTCAGTCGTGGTCAAAAATTTGAAATTCATGTTGCTTTCTACATGAATACATGTAACAGCATAACATGTACTACTGGTATTTCCCGTTCATGTTCAACTTTTATTTTTCATATGCATGCTGTGAAATTGGTTTACTTACATACGAAACTAGCTAGCCTATTTTCTTTTATTCAGAAAATTTTTTGGCATTAGAAGATTTCCGTAAACATTTTTTAAAAATTTTACTAACTTTTGAAGGAACCACCAGACATTTTCGCCTCTTATTAACATACACTTTAGTCTCTGCTTATTGATATCTTTTCATTGTCTCATGTTTGCACATGTGGGCCCTAAATTAGTTCTTTTGTAAGTAGGCTGTTTAGGTTTTTTATTGGTAACGCCACCTCTGTATGAAAATCAATGGCTGTGCCGTGTGCAGTCTGTGGCTGCTTTGCATTGCTGTAATACTCAACCATTGTAGTGTTAGGCAGCTGGCTGTGAACAGCGCGTAGCGTTGGGCAGTTGGAGGTGAGCCGCCAGCAGTGGTGGATGTGGGGAGAGAGATGGCGGAGTTTTGTAATTTGTCATGAACTGCTATATATATGATGATATCAAGGTAAATACATTCTTTGTTCTCTATTAATATCTTTCATTTGCTAACTATCCCTATCAGTAGTTAGTGCCTTCCATAGTTTGAATCTTTTATTTAGCTGGCAGTAGTGGCGCTCGCTGTATTGCAGTAGCTTGAGCAGCGAAGATTTTTGTGAGGTAAGTGATTTGTGAAAGGTATAGTTTAATGTTAGTCAGGGCCATTCTTTTGTAGGGAATTTTGAAAGTCAGATTGCGTTGCGCTATAAAATATTGTGTGTCAGTTTAAGCACAGTCGTATGTAAAATTGTTCAAAAAAGGGGACGTTTCATATGTCGACCCTTAGCCTAGGATACCTCAGATTTTTTCTTGTAGTTTGTGTAATTAGTGTAGATTTTGTTTATTGCTAGCGCGTAATTATAGAGAGAATTTCCTTTGTAGTTGTCTTTCATTGTTTTACAGTAAAACAGTTGTGGCATGCATGTAGATTTGCACCAAGTATTTCGCAGCGGCAATTAACTAGATATTATTTTCTGTGTTATGTTAATGTGTTCTCTTATTTTTGCTCTTCAAATTGTGTTTTTCTGTGTTGTCGTGTGAAATACTGTGACAATAATGGCGTGTGAAAAACGTAATACTAGGCTCCAAAGTAAACTGCGAAATGACAGTGAAAACGAAAGCAGTGTGTTAGCGCCACCGAGTAATGAATTAACTGATGTTCAAAGTAATAATTTGGTAATTGTGCATAGGGAAATGGAGCGGGCGGCAAACAATGGTGTAGACAGCGAAACAATTAGAGAACAGGGAAGCATTATCGATCGATCGGTCGGCGACAGCTCGCCTCAGGAATCCGAAATGACAGGACACAATTTCGCAAATACTGTAGATTCAGGTTCTGGGTCATCACCGTTTTCTCAAATGAGTCAAGACATTTTCTGCTTGTCAAAATGTGAATGTTGCCGGTGAAAATGCACTGCCAAAAAGCATAGAGAAACAGATTCCAGACACTAATACATTATTATTGCAATTAATGCAACAAATGGAACAAAATCAGAGACAAATTGAACAAAATCAGAGACAAACACAGCAACAGTTAGACGCAATGGAACAAAATCTTCAAAAGTTAGACTCATTGGAGCAAACTCTTGAACAAACACGTGAGGATTTAACTACTGAGTTACATCACATTGAATCGAAATGTCAAAAAGTCTGTAACGACGTAAAAACACAAATTTGTGAGCATTTCCAACCTATTTTTTCGCGTCATGAAAATGCACTACAGAATCACGAAGCAGCCATAAAAGAACTGCAAACTACTGTTCATGAAAATCATGAGACCTTGCAAGCTAAATTTGACTCAGTTGCATCTGCCGATTCGGTTACGCAACTTGCAAAAACACAGGAAAACTGGAAGGACACAGTAGATTCGATTTCAACACAAATGGACACTCTGAAACTTGGTTCAGAAAAAAAACACTGAGGAAATGTGTTCACTATCGGAGAAAGTAGCCGAACTTTCGGATCAGGTCACTAACTTATCTACAAAGGTATATGATGATCTGAATGACAAGACCTTTAGCCTTCACTGACACAGAAGAGTATGAACAAATTAGAAAATTCAAACAAAATCAAAACCAAATCAATACACAGTACAAAAGAGAAATCCGGGAAGTACAAGATCAGTTGACGCAGGTTATACAAGAATTACGTATTTCAGAGGATACTCGCGCCCCAACACGGGAAGAGGGACTTAGAAATACGGAACACCCACAAGATAATAACACAGGACACTTCGGAAATTATGAAAGAAATTGGCAAGGTGCACCGAATTTTGAGATGGAACCGCCGACACGACGTAACAATGACAGATATGCTACTCGCCGACACGATGATTTTGACTATAAGCTATTTATTACTACACAAAAATTCAAAACATTTAAGAATTCTGCCAACGACATTCATCCACAAGCATGGCTCCATCAATTCTCTCATTGTTTGCCTCCAAACTGGCCATAGAGCACAGATTAGAATTTATGTGTGGACTTAGAGAATGAACCAGCTGTAAGAATGCGATCGGTCATTCACGATTGCCACAGTGAAGGAGAATTTTACCATGCCTTCCTCTCAGCATATTGGTCTCAAGCCACACAAGACCGAGTAAAACATAGCATCATAATGATGAAACGTTTCGAACAGTCTGAATTTTCCAGTCTTATGAAATATTTTGAAGACATGTTGCATAAGAATCAGTATCTTTCAAACCCATACAGCCCCTCAGAACTCATCCGCATTTGCTTAAACTACCTGAACATTTACGACATATTATTTTAGCAGGACGTTGCAAAGACGACATTGAAGCATTTCAGGGACTCTTACAAGAATTAGAAATTGACACTCACAATCGCGGAACGCGAAACCAGGAACACAACAATTACAGGTCACATCCGTCGCAATTCCGCGATGAAAGAAGTAATAATTGGACACGACAAGGCTATTCTTTCAACGTAAATCGTGACCGAAACAGACACCACCCGTATGACAACCGTTGGCAGAGTAGTAATAATTACAGGGAAAGATCACCTCTCCGCAGTAATGACTATCACAGAGACAATCAGAGAAACAGACAATATGGGAACCAAAATAATTATTATTACGGGAGACAGAATAGCTTTAGACGCAACGGTCCAGCGCGCAGTTACGATTCAGGGAGAAATTCTCCACCACGTGAAGGACAAGGAAGAAATTATGAAATCTACCGACATACCGACAGACCTGAATTGCATCAGAACTGGCGGGATTCAAACAGAGCAGGGTCCTCTCGTCACGGTGAATTTGTAGAAGTTAGGTCTCCAAATCCCAATAACGATGCGCGCCAACAAAGAGACAATAGGCAATGACTCACACCGCTGGCAGCAACAAAACGCACGTATGAAACTAACGACACAGCTGCCGTAGCTAGTAATTACGTAAAAATGGAAGACATTAGGGACAGCTTACTCCAAGAACACGACGTAAAACATATTAACATTGCATATCCTGTGATTCACATTACAGTAAATGACGTAAAATTTACGGCAGTACTTGACTCTGGCAGTCCCATTTCAGTAATTAGTGAAACAGCCTTTAGCAAATGCAACAAATCGAACGATTGCCCCACACTTCCGTTACGTAAGATTAAATTACAAGGTGCAATCTTTGGAAAAGTGTAGATGTACGCCAACAAACCAACTTAGAATTCTCTTGTCAAAGCCACAGTTTCTCTATGAACTTTCTTATTGTTCCATTATTATCGACGGAAATTATACTGGGAGTAGACTTTTTGAATGAATACAAAGCAATCTTAAGCTTTCACGATGCTGAAATAAGTTTAGAGAAAGAAGGTAAGTCAATAGCTTTGAAATTTGAAGATTGGCTCCCAAACCATGACGAGGAAATTAATCGGCTTTACCTTCTGTTAGACAACAGTTCGGAGTTTTCTACGGAACTAGACACTAACAATCACTCTGCAAGTACTGACAGGGATGATATCGACGGCGCACTTGATACTAATGAGTTAATTCAGAATAAAATTCAAACAATTGAGAATTGTAATGACACTGATAGGCAGGATCTTTTTGAGATTTTACAAGCACATTCCACAGTTTTTACTCACAAAACAGGAACAATCAAGGGATTTCAATACCAATTTCGTGTTCGTGAGCATACTAAATTTTGTGTTAGACCATACGTAATTCCGGCGCATTATAGGGACCGTGTTAGAACAGAAATACAATCTATGCTTGACGAGGGCATTATTGAGCCTGCAGTAAGCTCATACAACAATCCATTACATGTTGTTGAGAAGAAAAATGGATCGATCAGGCTTGTCTTAGATTCGAGACAAATCAATACTATCATTATTCCTGAAACAGACAGGCCGCAAACGTTGGAAGAACTTCTTCAAAATTTTAATGGTGTAAACGTGTTGTCTTCCATTGATCTCAGATCCAGCTTTTATCAGATCGAACTTCATCCAGAATGTAGAAAATACACAGCTTTCCTTTGTTTCGGCGTTTGTTATCAGTTTCGGAAACTTCCCTTTGGTTTGAACATTTCTTCAGCAGCATTCATTCGTGGGCTAAATTCCATATTACCTGAGTTCTTAAAACGTCACATCACCTTATATGTGGACGATATTCTGATAGCAGAAGCTTCATGGGAACAACATAATCGCATCCTCAACAGTTTGTTACGTATTTTTGCAGAATCTGGAATTACAGTTAACTTGGAAAAGTCTGAATTCGGTAGGTCAAAGGTGAGGTTTTTGGGACGTATTTCTTCTGAAGGTATTCAGCCGGATCCTGAAAAGTTACAAGCAATCAGAGCCATTCCAGTTCCATCCACAAAAAGACAAGTCCGCAGTTTTCTAGGTCTCGTAAATTTTTACCGTCGTTTTCTGAATATGCAAATCCTTGTTACACCAAAACTTTGTTCTCTCACTGGAAAAAATACTATTTGGAACTGGGACGAACACGCACAGTTGGAATTCAATTCTTTGAAAGAATCGCTTCTTAACGCGCCAATACTAGCTCATCCAGATCTGTCACAAGATTTCTGCCTTAGCACGGATTCTTCTAAAGTCGGTCTTGGTGCCCATTTATTTCAAGAAGCCACAGAAAATGACACTACTGTTCAGAAAACCATTGCTTTTGCTAGCCGAGTGCTAACAAAATCTGAAAAAAATTATTCCGTTACTGAATTAGAAGCTTTAGCTATCGTTTGGGCATTTAACAAATTCCGTTTCTTTCTTTCTGGTAAGCACGTAAAAGTATACAGTGATCATCGTGCATTACAATTTCTTATGTCTTCAAAATTAAATCATGACAGGTTAAAACGTTGGGCATTGTTTCTGCAAGAATTCCGCTTCACAATAGTCTACATTCCCGGCAAGGAGAACATTGTTGCGGACGCGCTGTCACGTCCACCGGCTGGGCTTGAGAAAAGTAACACAGAAGGCAACATTGAGAAAAATTTCAGTATTCTTTACATTCAGAAAGTCGCCTTTGAAAACTTCATCACCACATCTTTAAAGGACATTGCTCATGAACAAGATAAAGATCCGATTTGGAAAGACATCAAATGGCATGAAAAGACACACACACACAGATTCGGCATTATTATCTGGTTAGAAACAACATACTGTTCAAACGCTGCACTGTTGATGACAAGCTATGGGTACTTTGCATTCCTTACGATTTTGTTAATAAGCTCATTTGGTACATTCATTTCAGCTACGCACATTTTGGTCCACGAAAATGTTATATTCTTCGAACGACTTGTTATTTTAACAATATGGAAAAGAGAATTCGAAGAGTCTTGTCTATTTGTAAACTTTGTCAAAAGGCAAAACCATCTATCTCACATCATGCTCCGTTGTTTCCTATCATTCCTTCTAAATTAAAAGAATTTGCTGCAGTTGATCTATTGGGACCCCTTGTCAGAACATCGAATGGATTTTCGTACGTTCTAGTCGCTGTTGAACTTACTTCCAAATTTGTTTCTTTCACTCCGTTACGTAAAGCCACTGGACGATCTGTATCCAACGCCTTTGTTAAAAATTTCTTACGTGAAGTTGGCCACGTTGCTAAAGTCATTTCAGATAACGGACCGCAATTCAGATCTGCTGTTTGGTCTCGCATGCTTCGCAACCATAAAATCAAACTTGTTTTTATTTCATTGTACTCACCACATTGTAACCTCTCCGAACGGATTATGAAAGAAATCAATAAGCTTTGCAGACTGGCACAGAAAGCATCAGCATTGGGACATATTTACACTTATTTCAAAACGTGCTGAATGAAATGCCTCACGACTCCACTGCTTTACCACCTACTCTTGTACTGAAGAATGAAAAACCACCGAACAGAATCAGAGAGCTTGTACCTTTCCCGAATACACGTAAACTTCGACACAAAGACATAATTGATTTGGCTCTTAAAAATATAAAATCTGCAGCAGACAAAAGGAGAAAACTACACGGTGAAGCAAATGCAAAGAAATTGTATATTGGTCAGAAAGTTCTCATTAAAGCTCATTCATTGTCACATAAGAAGAAACACTTGAGTCACAAATTCTTTCTAGTTTACAATGGACCTTACAGAATCCGACGTATACCACATTATAATTGCGTTGAAGTTGAAACTCTGCGTAGTAGGAAGACTAAAGGTTTACACCACATTTCACATGTAAAACCGTTTATTGAAAGATAATCTGCTTTTTTTAATGCAACATTTTGGTTTACTTGCAAATACATTATGGATTCAAGGTGCTCTCTGAGAGATACCAGGTGACACAGTGGTTAGTTTATTTGACAGCTACACGACTATATCACGACGCTACTAATGTGTGACAATTTACATTGTTGCTTTTGCGGTGTATCTGTTTTATATCTGCACAATTTTTCTGTATTATTCTGAAAAGTAAAACATGTTTTAGTAGTAACTTTTGTGGTATAGCAACAATGAGACAGCCTTTTTCGTGGCACAACAATACGTTACAGTACAGTACTTTCTTCATCACAACAATAAGCGTAATAACTACAATATCTATACGCAAAGCATTTCACCTTTGTTTATCATGAGGTAAGTACATTGACTTCTGCAGAACTTAGCTTTCGGAGGACGATAACTATGACACTTCCACAGAGATTATCTTACAAGAGACACAGTTTAGCGCTACAGTACACCCATTTGAGTGATTAATCTTATACTTAAAACACTTATTTTTAAAGATTTTTTATTACAAAGAAAGTTTTCCGTGATACATTTCATTCCATTGCTGTAATTTGTAACACCTGAGGGTATAATTACATTTATCCTCAGGGGGGTACACGCTTACTTTGTGTACCATGTGTGTGGCAACCACAAGGAACCCTAGCTAATATGGTATTTGCTTATACAACTTTACACATCGGTACCATATTTCTGTAACACACAAATTACACAGCTATCTGATCATGTAACAGAGATAAACATTTTTTTTTACCACATCAATGACAGATGTTTATGCAATTACACAGTTGGATACCTTCACACTTATGAAATTGTATTTTGTCTGTACTTTGTAAACTGTTCATATTTTTCCGGAACCATTGTGATACTATGAGAGCTTTGAATGATGTATTTGGTATGAGATCATGATTTTAAGGTACGTTTGAGGTAGATGACACTATTGAAATGAGCAGAGAATATTTTTTAGGGTTTGAAATAATTGCAGAAAGCTACGACGTTTTTGAGATTTGACTGAGGTATTATGATGTTATTTTTACGACGACGATGTGTATTATGCTGCTGAGGTATGTTTATGGTCAAGAAGCTGATACTATATGAGGAATTTGATTATGCTACGTATTTCATATGTTATGGTGAAATATTGAAGAAGCGTCGACGAATATTTATATGTGTAATAAGGTAAGGAGTAATGAGTAGCGGTTAGGAACTCTGACTTGTGAAGACATATGTTGGAAACCAAGAATCGTACTTTAAGAGGTAGGAAATGTGTGTAAATGCGTGACTGTATCACAATGCTGACGAATATTTTTTTTGGGACACATATTTATAGGATTTTGTTTCTACAGATTTGCAATGCTAATTCTTGACCTGTGAAATATTTTTATACGAGACTGTCGCTGTAGCGAAAACTGCTGTCGTAAATATTTCGTTAAGAAAGGTAAGTGACCTTGACGTAATGCGTCTTGAGCGGCCACCTGTGCCAGCCACCTGGAGAAACAGCCATTAGGTGGAGAAAAAAAAAGAGGCCATTAACCTCGCTATTGACATTCGTTTGTAGAAAGCATCGTAAATACGACACGCTAATAATAACTTGGAAACATTCTTACGTCTGCACACCTGATTAGGACAAGTGTCTATCTACGAGAATTGAGAGAAATGCCATATGGCTTGCTTTATGTATTTATTTACTCATTTGGTTTATTATCTAGTTTCTAGCTGCACTGCAGCACTGGTTAAAATAGAATTTTATAGATGTACTAATATAAATATTTTCTGTCTCCAGATCCAGTAAATAATAGTTTTGTGATATATTTCCAAAAAATGAGGGAGCATAAAAAGACATTTCCCTTCACAGGAATTGCATAAACAATTTCTTTACGATTTGGTAACTTATCTGCTAGTGTAAGTTCTCGTGATGCATCACTCTAGTGTTAAGATGTGACATACATGGCCATTTTTACTGTAATATTTTTTCTGCTTGAGCTATGTCATGTTTAGGTATAAGTTGCTGCTGTTTGCCAGGCATAGTGTTATTGAATTTGACTTTGTATTATTCTGTTAAGCCAGTTTTACTAATGATTTATTTTTATTGTTTGCTGCACATTGCCTTAGATTAGTTGTAATATTACAATTGCTTTGCTAATTGCTTAATGCTGCTTGCTTCGCAAATCTGCGTTTTTTTTCATTGCTGTTTATATTAATTGTTTTATGTGATGCTGCATTGCCTCGTCCCTTGGTATATATATCTGAGCTCAGTAGATTTAAGTTAGCTTAAGAGGGGGTAGACTATATAAGAAACTATGATGAATTGGAAGCAATGCATTAACAAGGTATATAAAAAAGATTTGGGTCAAATGAGTATTGTACAATGAGAAATAATTATTTTGAGAGAAATATGAATAGAATACAGGAAGGAGGTTTAGATAGGACTTTTTGGGAATAATGATGAACGAAGGGAGATCTCCAAGAACAAAAAAGGTTTTGTTCGCAAAATACTGCAGTACCAAAAGTTACACTGAAAACGAACCCTGTCCTTTCCATTGTGTTATCCCCCTATGTGTTTGTGTACCCTTGTGTATTTGTTTTCTTCCTTTCTCTGTGTACTGTTTCATAGAATTTTTTTTCTCTTCTAATACTAAGCTACATTCACTATGATGAGGAATACTGTTATCCTCAAATATAATTTGCATTTATAATATGTAATTTTCTTTGTAAAGATGTTTACACATTATTAATTCTGTTCTGTTTCAATTCTCATATGTGAAATTAATGTTTCGAAAACTATTCTCATTATTTTATTTATCTACTTTTCTCATAATTCCTGTAACACTGACGTATATGTTTATTTCTGTTCTTTTGTAAAGCCCCTATTACCACAAATGTTATCTGTATTGTTACGTTCTTGAATGATGTATTTTGTACCTTTGTAATTGTATTCTTCTGTTATAAAATTGTAATTGTCACCAGTTCATCATATTATTAACTTGTGAGTTACATTTCTCTGCACACGTTTCTGTTGGTCATAGTATATGGACAATATGTAAGTAGGGACTGTTAGTGTTTGCACGTGTGTTAATAATTCAGCAAGGGACTGGATAACAGCATTGCTGGTTCTAAAGACAATTCCAAAAACTTTGTGAGTGCACAAGTGGTGGTTATGGACTTGCTATATTCTCCACAAGACTCTTTGATGGTGATTGTGCACCTGCACAGTCGCAACAGATGGCTGTTGGCCGTCTCTACAAGGACTACATTGGGTCTGCATCTTTGCTGACTCACCAGTACCACAATCTCTACCAGGAATACACTGGGTCTGCACCTCTGGTGGCCCACCAATACCGTAATCTCTACCAGGACTACAGTGGGTCTGCTCTGTGATGACCTACCCACCAATACTCTTCAAAACTTCGACTGACTCCGCTGTGGGTTTGCTCTGTTGTGACCCATTACCTGTCAGCATGTCAAGAGTCAGCACTGTCTTTCCGTTGGAAGGACAACACTACTTCTTCAAGACTGCATGGAAATCCACTACTTCCGTGTGCATTTTCTTTTACTGCTCAGACTTTGAGAAAAACACTGATATTTTACTGTGATGAACGATTAGGACTGTCTTTATGGACTGTGAGAAAGTTTAACTTTTGACCAACATTGTATCAATAAGTGTGTGCATTTGACTTCTTTGTTATTGTAATTATGAAAAAAATTTTCAAATCTGTATTGGACACTGCCCAAACCAATTTGTAAAATTTTTTGTGGGGAGCATGGGGGCTATGTAAGTAGGCTGTTTAGGTTTTTTATTCGTAACGCCACCTCTGTATGAAAATCAATGGCTGTGCCGTGTGCAGTCTGTGGCTGCTTTGCATTGTTGTAATACTCAACCATTGTAGTGTTAGGCAGCTGGCTGTGAACAGCGCGTAGCGTTGGGCAGTTGGAGGTGAGCCGCCAGCAGTGGTGGATGTGGGGAGAGAGATGGAGTTTTGTAATTTGTCATGAACTGCTATATATATGATGATATCAAGGTAAATACATTCTTTGTTCTCTATTAATATCTTTCATTTGCTAACTATCCCTATCAGTAGTTAGTGCCTTCCATAGTTTGAATCTTTTATTTAGCTGGCAGTAGTGGCGCTCGCTGTATTGCAGTAGCTTGAGCAGCGAAGATTTTTGTGAGGTAAGTGATTTGTGAAAGGTATAGTTTAATGTTAGTCAGGGCCATTCTTTTGTAGGGAATTTTGAAAGTCAGACTGCGTTGCGCTATAAAATATTGTGTCTCAGTTTAAGCACAGTCGTGTAAAATTATTAAAAGGGGACGTTTCACTTTCTTGCATTTCATTTCAGAAATCTAAGTGCATATATACTCCAAGAAAGACTTTCAACAAACTTCAACTGAATATTGCTCCGAGCGATTAAAGGCGCTACAGTCTGGAACCGCACGACCGCTGCGGTCGCAGGTTCGAATCCTGCCTCGGGCATGGATGTGTGTGATGTCCTTCGGTTAGTTAGGTTTAATTAGTTCTAAGTTCTAGGGGACTTATGATCACAGCAGTTGAGTCCCATAGTGCTCAGAGCCATTTGAACCATTTTTTTGAATATTGCTATGCTGTCTATAGCGTAATGAGAGAATGTCAACAGGAATAGACATTGGCAACATGAACAAGAACTAATTCACTGATTACTAATCTACTGCACTTTTAGAAATGTTGCATGCTTTTAATCTGTGGTATCCATAGATGTACTTTGCAGTCACCGTTGCTCATTTGACCTTTTAAATTCCGTGAAATACTTTCAAATTAGCTGTTTATGTAGAACATTGTAGGTTTACTCCGCAGTGAATTACTTAATCTACCACGTAGATGATTGAACAAATGCCTGCTTTCAAATCGAAGACAACTTCCCTGGAGAACTGATCACTTCTTGAAACAAACTTGAGTTATTTTAACACTTCCATATTGGTTCGAAGCTGACTATTCCCTAAATCTGAATAGGAGCCTAGTAATGTAAGTGAATTGGGACAAAACAGGCTGCATTACGCACTGTTGCACTTTAACAATTTTACTGCTGACTTCAGGAAATACTGGTTCGCGGACGAAGTGTAAAAAGAACAGTGCCTGATGGAGGCAGAGAATCTTCTGTGGTGATGAAAATGCATTATGATGCAGTCATGCCTCACAGAAAGTGCTATCCATCATCTTGACGTTGCAATTATAAATTTTGGAGCAAACCAATGAACATGTTGCTGCTGGTGATATGCATTTCCATCTGAGGCATTTTAGTCCACTTTGTCAAGAACTTTTGCCCCGTGAATACTCTGGATCAAGAAATGCTATTCCACTTTTGACTAACTGTGGCGTGTGGCCCACGAGAAATAAGACCCACAACGAACTGTGAGCGCACTAATCGCCTTGCCCACCATACATTGCCAACGCTCAGCTCCATGCAGGGCCCAAGGGAAATCAGTGTCAATGGAAAAGTGCCCACTAAACGTCTTTATGTTATCTTGTTACCGAGAGCTTTCATGTATTTAAACACGCCGTTAATAGTTATTAAACTCGTCTGAAAGAGGAACTCGCTTCCCACAGTAGACTGCCCCCAGCACTCCTGCCGACAGGAACCACCCATGGCACCTCCCTCAGATTTAGTGGTAAGGAGGCCCATTGGATAGCCACTGAACACTGATAGTAGAGGGACAAGGTTCGTGCCAGCACATGTTGCATTGTTGCCAAATTTATTCAAAATGGCGGCGATGACTTAATCCAAGATGGCGGCATGTAGACTTGGCAACATCGCATGACGTCATCCAAGATGGCGGATTTTGGCGGCAGAATAGTCCAATTGTGCTACGTCCACTAACCTAACCTTCAGAAAAAATGGTGGGAAGTTTGAATTCTAACAGGATAATTCATTCAAACACCGTACTTGGCATTCATTGCCATTCATTTATTATTATAGGCCAGAACCACTAGAAAATTGCGCCAAATTCAAATTCCAACACGATAATATCTCGAAAAGTGTACTATGTATTATTTATTCAAGATGTCCAATTTTCTCAGCAACAAAGCCATTTTCCTTACAGCCATAACAAAAATGTATCACAAGTTCAAATCCCAACACCATAATTGATCACACGCACAAACATTCTCCCTCACTTATCTTTTTTCGCTGTTAGCCTATCATAATCGCGTCCAATAATAAACTGCTCTTATAGTAACTTAAGTAACGTCCTTTGATTTTGCAGGGGGGAAGGGACTGAAGACTATTTCAAGCAGTACAGTCATCACTTTTTCCTCCACCACAGTGCACCACGACGTCCGCACTCAAACTGAATTAGTTGAAATCCTCGCCACCCCCTTGCCAGCGCGCAGAGGCACTGCCTACGCCTGTCGTGATGCGGCCGGCCACTAGCGCGGGGGGGGGGGGAGGGGGGGGGAGAGCCCAGCGATCGCTCCCACGTCGTAAACATGTTTTCGCTGGACACGCTGGAACTTTAGTTTGACGTCACAGCTGCCCCTTGTCCGCTCACCACGTGTATTCGTCGCCTCCGCACGTTTCCCGCCAAAATTGTCTGCCTCGGAGCTGAATCACATAACGGTTGACCATTCGCTGCCACACTTTTGGCGCCACGTTCAAACCTGTCGATGCCGACCGCTCACCGTCCACCATGTGTCCCTGTGCGAGCGAGAATGCAGTGCTACACTTTTGGCGGGAAAGTTTGCTCAACAGTGGAATCCGCCACGACTATATAACAGCACGTTGGACCGCACTAGAACGCCCGCTAATTGACTTGCTCTCGCCTGCTCGTAATAACTGTAGAACCGCTGCCCCGCTTTCGTCAAACACCCTCCATGGATGCGACAGACATAGCCTTCTGTAAATACTTGGAAAATGACTATCAGACATTACGATCATGCAGGTGTGTTCCAAGTGACTTCTCCATGCTCTCACAGCGAAACTCCAGAGCGCAGCTGATGTACGCGCGGCCGGCTGAGCCCACTCCATCGGCAGCTCCCTGGCCAGCTGACGTCAAGCTACCAGCGGTGCCCGCACACACCCACGGCCAGCGCGCCAGGTAGGCAACGAGCAGCGCCTCAGGGTCCTGCCACAAACGGTCAGCCGCGCTCGTTTCAGAGTCCGACTACGTAAACATCTTTCCGCGACCGCGAGCACTTAATGCCGGACACGATGGAACCTGTCTACCGCGTGCCGGACAAAGGATACGTTTGGCATGAAAGTTTGACTGACAGTGGAATCCACCATGCCGTACAGCAACGCATTTGCTCGTCGCGAGGACGCTCACTAATTCACTCTCACCACCCTGCTATATTAAATAATTGAATTTACAATTTCATGTACATATGTAAACGTGTTCAACTCCCTAATTTCAACTACTTTTCGAGGACCAGACCACCACCACCACCACCACCACCACCACCACCACCACCACCACCCTCCCTGACTTGTGCTTCCGCCACCAACCTAAGAAAATTGTTTCAAACTAAGCCACCAGCACTCAACCTCTTCCTACACGTTTCTGGTAAACGGACTCACCCTGCACTAGGTCCATGGATGGAGCAACTAATTTACTTTATTTAGGAATGGAGTATATGTATCACACCGACATGCCCCACATCATACAGACATGCAAAACACTCCTTAACTCATAATATTCTAGACACACACTTGCTAATTGTAGACAGTTAAAAATAACTCTTAGCACAGTCTACAATCATGCAAACCGCTCGTAAATAATGCAAAACATTTACCTCCAAATAGCCAAAAACTGCTAATTTTCGGAAATAATTTCAGTGCATAGGCTGACGGAAGGAGGAACGAGTGTACTTTATTTGCGAGATATATTTTTGGAACTTCTACTTCTCATAGGTTTCGATATGTAAGGCTGACATAAGGCAGTTTCTGAACTCCAGTGGTGCACTACACTTTGCAACAACCACACCCATCAAGATATTCATTCCAATCCAGACCTGTAACTCTTCCACAGATAAATCTGTCCAGTTATTTGTCTACTCACTCACATTCTGACCAGATTGCCGTTATTGCGCAAAAACAGCTCAGACTGCGCTGTGCTGCTCGGCGAAGTAAGGAAGGGCTGCACTATTTGGAGCCCTGTTATTTAGTCGTGGAGTACATTTGTCACGAAACACCCGCACTGATCCCACTGTGGTCATTCATACAGGCCACAAACACGTTGAAAGGTCTGTTGGATTCCTTTCATGTTAATTTCTTAAATCTGTTATTTACGGCATACATTCCTCTTCTAAATTTACTGTGGTGTTTCTGACTATCTGGGAGGAGACTGAGCAGTGACACGTGTTACTTTTACACATAAACAAGAACGATCTGTCACACTACTACACTTTAAAGCACAGTTTATACGTAATTCAAGTCACACAGTCTCATACGGAACCTACATCTGCTTTCTTTCATATACTGTTTATGATAAGATACTGTCATCCCCCTTCCCTTCTGTGTGAAGGAATGAATGAGCAAATGTATTTCTACTTGCATGTTGGATGGTAGCAAACAAGCCTGTCTGCTAGAGAACAGTAGAACCAACGTCGTAACAGGTAGCTACACTTTCTAAAAGTAAAGAGGTTTCTATCCTTGGTATGGTCCTGTCCATCCCTTGTCATGTTGGTATAGGAAGCTGCCTCTCTGGTCACTTCCGTTTTGTGGTTTTAGGGCGCACAACTTGAACGGTCATTAGCGCCCAGACTACGTTAGGAATGCACTACGAGGCACAAGTTTAAAACAGCAACTAAAAAGGAAAACACGATAAAAGATCGACAGGCATAGGATTAAAGAACAGCATAATCAAATGTCAGACAGGTTGGTCAAGTTGATAAAACGAAGAACGCGAGCAGCTGCTCCTGGGTCATCCGCTAAAATGGCATCGAGAGTACATGGCAGGCCAAGATCAAGACGCAGTGTAGTAAAATCCGGACAGGACGCTAAAATGTGGCGGACCGTCAGCAATTGCCCATATGGGCAGAACGGCGCCGGCGCAGCTGTCAGCAGATGGCGATGGCTGAACCGGCAGTGTCCAATTCGTAACCAGGCCAAAACTACCTCCTCCAGCCAAGAGGGGCGTGAGGACGTCCAAGCCGCGGGAAGAGGTTTCAAGGCCCGAAGCTTGTTGTCCGTAAGGGCAGCCCAATCGGCATGCCACAGCGATAAAATGCGCCGACAAATGACCCTGCTACAATCTGATGAAGGGACAACAAGAAGCTGTGAGACTGGAGGACCGCAGCCTTGGCCGCGGCATCTGCAGCTTCGTTCCCAGGGATACAGACATGGCCAAGGAACCCACATAAAGCAAACCGGAGAACCGTCGTCCACCAGCTGCTGAAGAGAGCGTTGGATCCGGTGCACAAAAGGGTGAACCGGATACGGATCACTGAGGATGTGGATGGCGCTCAGGGAATCTGAGCAGATGACATAAGCAGAATTTTTTTTTTGGTGGGGTTTAAGGGCGCTCAACTACTGAGGTCATTAGCGCCCAGTCACTGTTGTTAGAGCACACGGAATCTAGTAAAACTCAAGGGGATGGGGGGACACCAGAAAGACCTGACAAAGATGCAGATAAAATAAGTAAAAAGGTTAGATGTCTTTGGACAAGCCAGTCAAAGTTATAAAACGCAGAACACGAGCAGCTGCTCGAGCGTCATCAGCTAAAATATCCGGTAAAGTAGATGGCAGGGACAGGACAACACGAGATTCACTAAAGCCGGGACACGACAATAAAACATGGCGCACTGTTAATGCCCGACCACAAGGGCACTGCGGGGCTGGGTCACCAGATAGCAGGTAGCGGTGGCTAAACCGGCAATGCCCAATCCGCAACCTAGTCAGAAGGACCTCCTCTCGCCAAGATGGTCGGGAGGAGGTTGTCCAAGCAGTTGGGAGCGATTTTACTGCCCGGAGCTTGTTTCCTTGGAGGGATGACCAAGCATCCCATCACAACGACATAAGCCTCTTACAAACATCCCCACGAACGTCAGATGACGGGACACAATGGGAGGCTGGCCAAGGCAGGAGGACTGCAGCCTTGGCTGCAGCATCCGCAGCCTCATTCCCAGGCACTCCTACATGTCCGGGAACCCACAGAAAGCTGACAGGAGAACCATTATCAGCGAAAGAATGGAGGGACTGCTGTATCCGTTGAACCAAGGGATGGACCGGATAGGGAGCTCCAAGGCTCTGAAGAGCAGAGTACATACGATGAATGGCGGTGGCGGCGGGCATACTGAACGGCCTGATGGAGAGCAAAAAAGCTCGGCCGTAAAGCTGGAACATTGGTCGAGGAGCCGGTATTTAAAGGTGGCGGCCCCGACGACAAAGGCACAGCCGACACCATCGTCAGTTTTGGAGCCATCGGTGTAAATAAAGGTGTGACCGGCAAGTCGAGCACGAAGTTCGACAAACCGTGAGCAATACACTGCAGCCGGAGTACCCTCCTTCAGGAGTGAGCTGAGGTCGAGATAAATATGAACCGGAGCCTGGAGCCAAGGTGGTGTCAGGCTCTCACCCTCTCTGAAGGTGGTAGGGAGGGCAAAATCCAATTGTCGAAGCAGGCGACGGAAGCGGACTCCGGGGGGCAGCAGGGCAGACGCATACAACCCGTACTGACGGTCGAGAGAATCAGCGAAGAAGGACTCTTAAGAGGGGTGGTCGGGCATAGACAACAGCCGGCACGCATATCGACACAGCAGTACGTCGCGCCGGTAGGTCAATGGTAATTCGGCTGCTTCAGCATAAAGACTCGACAGTACTAGTGTAGAAGGCTCCAGTCACAAGACGTAACCCCCGATGGTGGATGGAGTTGAGACGGCGTAAGAGGGATGGCCGAGCAGACTAATCCCATAATCCAGCTTCGATCGGACTATGGACCGACACAAGCGAAGCAGGACAGTGCGACCCGCTCCAAGATGAACCACTAGGAACTCTGAGGACATTAAGGGAACGTGTACAACGGGCCGCCAAATAAGAGACATGCGGAGACCAACACAGTTTCCTGTCCAACGTGAGCCCTAGAAACATAGTTGTTTCCACGAATGGGAGAACAACGGGACCGAGATGTAAGGATGGCAGAAGGAACGCTTTATATCGCCAAAAGTTGATACAAACTGTCTTCTCTTCAGAGAACCGGAAGCCATTTGCCACGCTCCATGAGTATAGGCTGTCTAGACAACGCTGAAGGCAGCGCTCCAGGAGGCATGTTCGCTAGGCACTGCAGTAGATCGCGAAGTCATCCACAAAGAGAGAGCCTGAGACATTAGGTGGAATGCAATCCATAATTGGATTGATTGCGATGGCAAAAAGGGCTACGCTCAAGAAAGAGCCCTGAGGCACTCCGTTCTCCTGGAGGAAGACTTCGGACAATACGGAACCCACACGTACCCTAAACTTTCGATCCGTTAAAAAGGAATCAAAAGGGGCAGGCGACCGCGTAGGCCCCACCTGTGCATAGTGTGGAGGGTACCTCCTCTCCAACAGGTATCATAAGCCTTCTCCAAGTCGAAGAACTCGGCTACCGTTTGGCGTCTTCGCAAAAAGTTGTTCATGATGAATGTCGACAAGGTCACAAGGTGGTCAACAGCGAAGCGGCGGCGACGAAAGCCGCATTGGACATTGGTAAGTAGCCGTCGAGATTCAAGAATCAAAACTAACCGAGCTTGAACCATGCGCTCCACCTTACAGACACAGCTTGTAAGAGAAATGGGGCGGTAACTAGAAGGAAGGTGTATCCTTCCCGGGTTTGGGTATAGGAGCAACGACAGCGTCACGCCAACGCATGGGGACCTGACCTTCGGTCCAGACGCGATTGTAGGTACGAAGAAGGAAGCTTTTGCCCGCCGGAGAAAGGTGTGCCAGCATCTGAACGTGAATGGCATCTGGCCCCGGAGCAGAGGACCGGGACAGTGCAAGCGCACGTTCGAGTTCCCGCATAGTAAAGGGGGCATTAAGTTTCCAGATTCAGCGAGTGGAAGGAAGGTCGCCGAGCCTCTTCTGCCTCTTTCCTGGGAAGGAAGGCAGGGTGGTAATGGGCGGAGCTTGAAACCTCCGCGAAAAACCGGCCGAAGGCGTTGGAGACAGCCACAGGATCAACGAGGATCTCATTACCTGAGGTCAGGCCAGGTACCGAGGAGTGGGCCTTAATGCCCGACAGCCGGCGCAGGCCACCCCATACGACAGAAGAGGGAGTAAAACTGTTAAAGGAGCTGGTGAAAGAGGCCCAACAAGCTTTTTTGCTGTCTTTGATGACTCTACGGCATCGCGCTCGGAGTCGTTTGTATCCAAGACAACTCGCCAACGTAGGATGGCGGCGAAAGGTGCGTAAAGCACGTCGTCTAGCACGGATAGCGTCCCTACAAGCCTCGTTCCACCAGGGGACGGAAACGCGACGTGAAGAAGAGGTAGTACAAGGAATGGAACGTTCGGCAGCATTGACGATAACAGCCGTGAGGTATTCGACCTGACTGTCAGAACTGAGAAAATCGTGGTCCGGAAAGGTCGCCAGGGAGGAGTAAAGCCCCCAGTCAGCTTTCGGTATGTTCCAGCTCGAAGGACGTGGGGATGGGGTGTGGTGCAGGAGACTAACGACACAGGGGAAGTGGTCGCTCGAATAGGTGTCAGAAAGGACATACCACTCGAACCGACGGACAAGAGTGGTAGAACAGATCGAGAGGTCCAAGTGGGAGTAGGTATGAGTGGAGTCCGAGACGAAAGTCGGGCCGCCAGTATTGAGGCAGACAAGATTGAGATGGTTGAAGACATCCGCCAAGAGTGAGCCTCTGACAGGATGCAGGAGAGCCCCAAAGGAGATGATGGGCATTGAAGTCGCCAAACAATAAAAACGGCGGGGGAAGCTGAACAATCAGGTGCATCATGTCAGCCCGACTAACAGCGGATGACGATGGAGTGTAGATGGTACAAACTGAAAAAGTAAAAGCAGAAAGAGTAATACGGACAGCTATTGCTTGGAGTGGGATGGTCAATGGGATGGGATGGTAATAGACATCGTCCCGAACGAGCAACATGACCCCACCATGAGCTGGGATACCGTCCACAGGGGTGAGGTCATACCGCTCCGAGGTACAGTGAGTAAAGGCAATACGGTCAGTCGGGCGCAACTTGGTTTCCTGGAGACCAAGGACGAGCGGACAGTGCAGGCGGAGGAACAGTCGTAATTCCTCCCGATTAGATCGAATACCTCTTATGTCCAATGTACCAAGGCCATCGCTAGTCAAAAAAGAGGGAACGAGACGGGGGAAGAGCTGGTCACCTCGACGGCCGCGGAGGGCCAGGTTTCGAGGGAACAACGCTACAACCGGCGGGAGGCGGATCCTGTTTCATCGAGTCGTCGCCAGCTGTGGCTGCTGTCCCTGGTGGTGTAGGAGGGGCAGCATCATTTGCCGTCGAGAGGCCAGATGAGCGCTTGGCAGCAGAGCGTCCCGGCGAAACTGAGGACGGCCGGGAGCAGCAACTCACAGATGGAGCGTCAGATGAAACGCGCCGGGGTGGAGAGGGGATAGAGACTACTTCTTGGAGGCCTTCTTGGCAGTCCGAGGAGGCACAGGGGTGGTGGGCTGGACCCAAAGAAGGTCCTCACGCGCGGGGTCCGTTTTGGAACGCTGGACTTCTGGAGCTGGGGTCCGGAACGTTTCCCCGATGGACGCCTGAGAAGAGGATCGCTTCTCAGGCGGCGGCGGGGGGGGGAGGAGGGGGGGAGGAGGAGGAGGAGGAGGAGGAGGAATGGTGGCCCCTGGGGCAGAGGGGGCAGGGGCCACAGGGGAGGTGGATTTGGAAGGGAGGGATTTGGGAAGCGGAGGCAGAGACCCCGGATGGGGGGAGGAGGTGGAGGGGGGACAGGATAGGGGTGAGGATACCGCGGAAGGAGAAGACAACTGAAGCAAACTAAGTGGTCAACGGCACAGGATGGAGGCGGTCATACTTCTTCGTGGCCTCAGAATAAGAGGCGATCCATAGTTTTGAGTTCTTGTATCTTCTTCTTCTTCTGATATGTGGGGCAGTCTGAGGATCTAGGCGAGTGGATGCCAGGAGAATAAATGCACCGAGGTGGTGGGGTGCATGTATGTTCCTCACGAAGAGGACGTCCACAATCGCGACAAAGGGGCTCAGCCACACTTCGTGACGACATGTGCCCAAAGCGCAAGCACCGAAAACAGCACTTAGGAGGCGGGACGTAAGGTCGCACGTCGCACCAGTAGCACATCACCTTTACCTTCTCCGGGAGACCGTCCGCCTCGAAGGCGAGGATAAAAGCCCCGGTGTCGATGCGACGGTCTTTGGGGCCGCGCTGGACTCGCCGGACGAAATGCACGCCTCGGCGCTCCAGGTTGGCCCTGAGCTCCTCATCAGATTGCAGCAGGAGGTCCCGATGAAAAATAACCCCCTGCGTCCTATTTGGTGCCAAATGTGGGACAATGGACACTGGGATGTCCCCTAGGCGGCCGCACGCCTGGAGCGCCGCCGACTGTGTGGCAGAGGTGGTCTTTATAAGAACGGACCCTGAACGCATCTTAATGAGAGCCTCGATTTCCATGAAGATGTCCTCAATGTGCTGAACAAAGAACATGGGCTTGGAGGTGGCGAACGTCCCCCCATCGGTTCGAGAACAGACCAAATAGCGGGGGAAGTACTTCGCCCCAAGCCGGCGGGCCTGTCCCTCCTCCCAGGGAGTGGCCAAGGGGGAAAGGGCAGGAGAACCAGAACTAGAGACAGTACCTTTCCTTTTGAAAGACTCGGCCGCAGATCGACGTGATACGTGTTTACGTTTCATCCGCGAAACGTCCGCCCCGATACCACCCACTCCGACCAGGGGCTCTCCCCATGGGCGCCACCCAGCCTCAGCAAGGGCCACCTGGCAGGATGACCGTTGCCGGGAGTCCTGATGCCCCAAGGAGACGGGCATCTACTCCTTGGCCGACGTGGGGAGGGTGCAGCTCAGGTATCGGCAGTACGATCCCTGTGTTGTCAGGGGGCTACAACCTAGAGGGTACATGACGACCCCACCACAACGGGCTGGCTACCGTGCTGGATTTCTGGTGCCATGGAAAGTCCATCATGATCGTAGGTGCAGATGGGGACGCACTATGGGAGTAACTTGTACAACCCATCAGGCGTTGAGGCCCAATTGGAGGAATAGTGGGTATGGTTACAACGCCGGTACAATGCTGATTGCCAAGGTCTTAGTGCACTGAGGACCAGTGGTACACCACGTATGGCGTCCTTCCCCAAAAGGCTCGTACTTCTGTAGAATTTTGAAAAGTGGAGGTCAAACCCCAAGAGGGACCATCACATGGAAGGCCGAAACAGTTGAAACTCCTTTTAGTCGCCTCTTACGACAGGCAGGAATACCTCGGGCCTATCCTTACCCCGGACCCGCAGGGGGGGATGGGGAGGGAACGTGTACAGGAGTGTGGCCCGAAGCAGTTTTTGTGCCTGAAAGGCGCTCTCATTTTCTAGTAACAAGGTACCATTACGCAACCTGGTGCACAACTTGACAGATCCGGCTATGGCATCTACGCCCTTCTGGATAACGAAAGGGTTGACAGAGGAAAAATCCTTGCCGTCCTCAGATCGAGAAACTACGAGGAACTGTGGGGCAGCGGTAGTACTTTTGTCACTGGTGGCTGGTCAAGTTTCCGTTTATGGGCAGAAGTCGAGAGAGAAAATGAAAAATCCACTGCGGAGGAATCCCCCGTGATTGCCAGCGTCTCCGATGGCGCGGTCCTTCTTTGTGGGGACCCTCTCAGAGGGCACTCCTGCCTTAGGTGAATGTTTACACCTCAGGTCACACCTCCCGAGAAACAGACGGAGGGACCAATCGGCATGGTCAGAGGGTATCAACTCAGGCAATCACCCCTCCCTGGGCCTGGCCTTTACCAGGGGGTAGGTGCGTGCCTTACTTGTCTACCCAGGGCGGGGAATTACGCGTCACCCCGTCACCAGCTACGCGTGCTAATGCGTGGGTCGGCCTTCAGGCGCGCACAGGGAGGAAGGAAGAAGAGGAAAAAGTAGAGAGGGAGAGAGAGAGGACAGTGTCTCAAACGCCGAGGCGGAGAGCAGAGAAGGCAAGGAGAAGAAGGCAATGAGAAGACAAGGGAAAGAGGAAGGAAGACAGTGAGATGGAGAAGAGCAAAGAAAGGAACCAACTAAAGGAAGGAAGAAACGAGAAGAAACCAAAATGACCGCAAATAGAGGTCGTGGAACCGTCCTCCTCCGGACGCAGGCGCGAACTACCCGCTTGAGGGGGAGAGACTCCTTTTAGTCGCCTCTTACGACAGGCAGGAATACCTCGGGCCTATTCTAATCCCGGACCCACAGGGGGAACTTCAGTTTTGTATACGGAAGCACCCTTGGTAGGAGCCCAGGGCAGTCTGTCCGCGGCGAGCGTCTGAAGTGGTAAGATCTCCAGCTAAGCGCGTGTCTCTTAAGTCCGTAGGACAATGGATTTCTTAGGATCAGCCTAACTGAAAATTTAATCACCTTTATTTCAGGTTTAGCTCTAAAATATCTAATGTTACCTTAAATTACTTGTTGTTGTTGTTGTCTTCAGTCCTGAGACTGGTTTGATGCAGCTCTCCATGCTACTCTATCCTGTGCAAGCTTCTTCATCTCCCAGTACCTACTGCAACCTACATCCTTCTGAATCTGCTTAGTGTATTGATCTCTTGGTCTCCCTCTACGATTTTTACCCTCCACGCTGCCCTCCAATGCTAAATTTGTGATCCCTTGATGCCTCAAAACATGTCCTACCAACCGATCCCTTCTTCTAGTCAAGTTGTGCCACAAACTTCTCTTCTCCCCAATCCTATTCAATACCTTCCCATTAGTTACGTGATCTACCCACCTTATCTTCAGCATTCTTCTGTAGCACCACATTTCGAAAGCTTCTATTCTCTTCTTGTCCAAACTGGTTATCGTCCAAGTTTCACTTCCATACATGGCTACACTCCATACAAATACTTTCAGAAACGACTTCCTGACACTTAAATCTATACTCGATGTTAACAAATTTCTCTTCTTCAGAAACGCTTTCCTTGCCATTGCCAGTCTACATTTTATATCCTCTCTACTTCGACCATCATCAGTTATTTTACTCCCTAAATAGCAAAACTCCTTTACTACTTTAAGTGTCTCATTTCCTAATCTAATCCCCTCAGCATCACCCGATTTAATTTTACTACATTCCATTATCCTCGTTTTGTTTTTGTTGATGTTCATCTTATATCCTCCTTTCAAGACACTGTCCATTCCGTTCAACTGCTCTTCCAAGTCCTTTGCTGTCTCTGACAGAATTACAATGTCATCGGCGAACCTCAAAGTTTTTACTTCTTCTCCATGAATTTTAATACCTACTCCGAATTTTTGTTTTGTTTCCTTTACTGCTTGCTCAATATACAGATTGAATAACATCGGGGAGAGGCTACAACCCTGTCTCACTCCTTTCCTAACCACTGCTTCCCTTTCATGCCCCTCGACTCTTATAACTGCCGTCTGGTTTCTGTACAAATTGTAAATAGCCTTTCGCTCCCTGTATTTTACCCCTGCCACCTTCAGAATTTGAAAGAGAGTATTCCAGTTAACGTTGTCAAAAGCTTTCTCTAAGTCTACAAATGCTAGAAACGTAGGTTTGCCTTTTCTTAATCTTTCTTCTAAGATAAGTCGTAAGGTTAGTATAGCCTCACGTGTTCCAACATTTCTACGGAAACCAAACTGATCTTCCCCGAGGTCCGCTTCTACCAGTTTTTCCATTCGTCTGTAAAGAATTCGCGTTAGTATTTTGCAGCTGTGACTTATTAAACTGATAGTTCGGTAATTTTCACATCTGTCAACACCTGCTTTCTTTGGTATTGGAATAATTATATTCTTCTTGAAGTCTGTGGGTATTTCGCCTGTCTCATACATCTTGCTCACCAGATGGTAGAGTTTTGTCATGACTGGCTCTCCCAAGGCCATCAGTAGTTCTAATGGAATGTTGTCTACTCCCGGGGCCTTGTTTCGACTCAGGTCTTTCAGTGCTCTGTCAAACTCTTCACGCAGTATCTTATCTCCTATTTCATCTTCATCTACATCCTCTTCCATTTCCATAATACTGTCCTCAAGTACATCGCCCTTGTATAAACCCTCTATATACTCCTTCCACCTTTCTGCCTTCCCTTCTTTGCTTAGAACTGGGTTGCCATCTGAGCTCTTGATATTCATACAAGTGGTTCTCTTCTCTCCAAAGGTCTCTATAATTTTCCTGTAGGCAGTATCTATCTTACCCCTAGTGAGACAAGCCTCTACATCCTTACATTTGTCCTCTAGCCATCCCTGCTTAGCCATTTTGCACTTTCTGTCGATCTCATTTTTGAGACGTTTGTATTCCCTTTTGCCTGCTTCATTTACTGCATTTTTATATTTTCTCCTTTCATCAATTAAATTCAATATTTCTTCTGTTACCCAAGGATTTCTATTAGCCCTCGTCTTTTTACCTACTTGATCCTCTGCTGCCTTCACTACTTCATCCCTCAGAGCTACCCATTCTTCTTCTACTGTATTTCTTTCCCCCATTCCTGTCAATTGTTCCCTTATGCTCTCCCTGAAACTCTCTACAACCTCTGGTTCTTTCAGTTTATCCAGGTCCCATCTCCTTAAATTCCCACCTTTTTGCAGTTTCTTCAGTTTCAATCTGCAGTTCATAACCAATAGATTGTGGTCAGAATCCACATCTGCCCCTGGAAATGTCTTACAATTTAAAACCTGGTTCCTAAATCTCTGTCTTACCATTATATAATCTATCTGATACCTATTAGTATCTCCAGGATTCTTCCACGTATACAACCTTCTTTTATGATTCTTGAACCAAGTGTTAGCTATGATTAAGTTATGCTCTGTGCAAAATTCTACAAGGCAGCTTCCTCTTTCATTTCTTCCCCCCAATCCATATTCACCTACTATGTTTCCTTCTCTCCCTTTTCCTACTGACGAATTCCAGTCACCCATGACTATTAAATTTTCGTCTCCCTTCACTACCTGAATAATTTCTTTTATCTCGTCATACATTTCATCAATTTCTTCATCATCTGCAGAGCTAGTTGGCATATAAACTTGTACTACTGTAGTAGGCATGGGCTTTGTGTCTATCTTGGCCACAATAATGCGTTCACTATGCTGTTTGTAGTAGCTAACCCGCACTCCTATTTTTTTATTCATTATTAAACCTACTCCTGCATTACCCCTATTTGATTTTGTATTTATAACCCTGTAATCACCTGACCAAAAGTCTTGTTCCTCCTGCCACCGAACTTCACTAATTCCCACTATATCTAACTTTAACCTATCCATTTCCCTTTTTAAATTTTCTAACCTACCTGCCCGATTAAGGGATCTGACATTCCACGCTCCGATCCGTAGAATGCCAGTTTTCTTTCTCCTGATAACGACGTCCTCTTGAGTAGTCCCCGCCCGGAGATCCGAATGGGGGACTATTTTACCTCCGGAATATTTTACCCAAGAGGACGCCATCATCATTTAATCATACAGTAAAGCTGCATGTCCTCGGGAAAAATTACGGCTGTAGTTTCCCCTTGCTTTCAGCCGTTCGCAGTACCAGCACAGCAAGGCCGTTTTGGTTAATGTTACAAGGCCAGATCAGTCAATCATCCAGACTGTTGCCCCTGCAACTACTGAAAAGGCTGCTGCCCCTCTTCAGGAACCACATGTTTGTCTGGCCTCTCAACAGATACCCCTCCGTTGTGGTTGCACCTACGGTACGGCCATCTGTATCGCTGAGGCACGCAAGCCTCCCCACCAACGGCATGTAATTCGAGTGTGAAGTTCAGAATATATTCCGGTAGTTGCTTTGTCACTACTTTGTGAGTAAAGTGGAACCACGTGTTGATCAGTAACTATCTGAGATCACCAATCTTAAATGCAAATGTGCGTGAGATTATAACGTCTCGTCTTGACAATATTTTTCAATATAGCAACTTTTCTTTATGTTCAACCCACGTGGGGTGTACTTTGTGAGACCATTACCACGTGCTTATACAATTGTTTGACCCATCAGGTTAATAGTAAGACGATAGTAACCAGTTCGAGGTTTTTCTTTTGTAAATTACGTTTCGACGTAATTTATTTTAATTATCAAAATTATTGTGGTGTTACACTCTTTGTAAACCAAGTTGACCACGTGAAGCATGTGGTGTAATCATCAAAGTAGTCCTCAGCTATTTTTTTCGGGAAGATTTCACAGCGAGTTAGTATGAATTTAGTATACCAGTGTGTGGTAATTACATGAGACAGGATTGCGCTACGAACGTAACTTCTTTGGGTGAGAATTGAATCGGTTGGTTGTGGTTAATTTCCTATTGCTTATGTTTCAACGTTCTTCGTGTGTTATTTTATGAATGCAGTGTTGTATGGAGTCTCCCAATCTTGGCTCCATATTTGATGTGTTCCGTAAGATTACATTCTACATTTTCACAGTCCTAAATAAGGCACCAGTTTAGTTATGAATGAAGTTTAATATGCTGAAATTTCAATGATCAATGTTAAAAAATTTCCAAATATAAACTGATTTATTTCTTTTTATCAAAATTTACACACACACACACACACACACACACACACACACACACACACACACACACACACACACCACTGGTTGTCGTATGACTATTAAAAGATATTAATTAATGTTAGTCTGGTTAGGAATTTGGTAAGCTAGACTGGATACGTGGTGAAACAGTTGCTCAGTAATTCCACGGTTAACTTCCCCAGACAGCTCACAGCTTTGAAACCACTTTTATGGTCTTTAATATCAGCACCACTTACACCCCAAATTAAAGCAACAACTTTACAACGTAAACATCTAATTTCACCACACAATAGCAAACAGCTCTTAAATAATGCAGTACACAATATCAGCAGACGAACTCTGTACTCTTGAACTCTCCAAATAAAGCTCCGCACAGTTCACAGACATGCTCGCAAAATAGTGCAACAGACGCGCCCAAACACCCTCAGCTGCCAAACCGTCCAAAAGTCTCTGCTCGGCATCCCCCAAACATAACAGTCGCATTCGCACCTATCACCGGAGAAACTGATATCGCCTATGCGCCTTAGATTACGCTCAAAGGCAGGCCGCGCGCGCGTGCAGTCGGCGGGGGAAGGGGATTCCAGAATCTCCAGCCAAGTTCAGCTTCCGAGCGCTCGTGACAGCCGACATGTGAAAGCTGCATTGTTATGTATACCGCCAGCGTCTCAGGTCTGGACCTGCCTTCACGTCTATTCTCAGACTAGCTCATAGCTAGTTGACACTATTAATGCGGTCGTGAAAACTTACTACTCGCATGCAACCGAGATGGTGACGGAAAACCAATCACTCTGATCTGCGCTGCAGCCGCATGTAATAATCGTGAACACTATTTTTTTCAAACTGATTTAACCATACAGTGTATCTATCACGCTATCACTAAACACCAATCCCAGATGTGCCCTGGGCCATGTTGCACAGCCCACAGACACTCACCCAATCAATTTCAGTACACACTATAGCAAACTGCTACTAAATAATACATCACACAGATGTGTAGATACGCTCAGTACTCAAACTATCCTAATAACTCATAGCAGAGCCTGCAGATCCGCTCGCAAAATAACTCCGCACACGGCGGCAGGTACCCCCACTCTGCACCCTGCCCACAGGATCGTGGAGTCACCCAGTCTAATTTCAGACCTCGCACAGCCCCTGCTCGGCTTCCGCAAGCGTGAGTTGGCGCGGTCAACGCGCTCATCAGCGGTCAAAGCACACACATACGTCCGTCCAGGACCGCGATCCCGAGCCGCGACCACCGAACGCGGGTGAAGGTCAACTTTATATCAACGTAGCGTAATTCCAAAGCGCAGCCTCCATATGCTAGACATCATAGCAGCACATGTCTTTACCTCCTATGACACCGTAGCACACTGCACATTGCTCCTCACACGACATTACACGGCCCTTTAAACATAACTTCACATCTCTGCTCGCCTCGTCACGTGGCCAGCCATCTAAAAACCTTTAATATTATTCTTACTTTACAACATTTAAAAAATCTAATTTACACCTCCACCACACCTAACCTCACACCTGTCCCACCATCAACATACGGAAACGTCCTCAACCCTATCTTGACATTCATATATCACACCACAAACTATACCCATCAATCAATTTACGATTCTCATCCCCTCTTTTCAAATTACAAACGTAGGCTCTATCTAAACACCAATCAACTTATCTTTCTCGCACATTCAACAGTAAAATTAATTTTACACACACACCCAGAAATACCAAACGCAATTGAAGAATCAAACTTTTCTACAGATCATCAAGCACATACGACAATATTCAAAGCCTGGTCCATATTTACCACCTCCACCTTCAATTAAGTATTACCATTGCCGCAACATTCTGCCAGCGCTCGATTTGTACCTATTTTTCCGCACTTAACTGTTGTCACTACCGGTCGAATATCACTATAGATTGCATAAATTTCCACATAAAAAAATCTCGCCCCGCCGTTTAGTGACTCCTATATCCGAACACACAGCATCATTGAACTATCACTTGCTCTTATGTAATAACTCATCCATCATGTCTGGGGGCAAGGTCATCCCTTTCTTTCAGCAGCAGACAGCTTGTTTTTTACAGTGGTAGCTAAACTGCACCATCAACTTAACATCATTCGCAATACATATCTTCAAATACGTAAACACACTTACACAGCGGTCCCGCTGAGGACATGACCTTCAATATTACAGTTCTTAATCCAATAACCACCGAAGCAAGTACTAAATGCTCAAACTAATCCCATAGCGCCTTACAAAGCTAATGTCCAAGCGCCGCCAGCGGCATGTCAAAGCCACATAGCTGTCCATCTAAACAGCCATCCACTCAGCCCACAGGACCAGAATGCTGAAGTGGGCTCTCCCTATACCTGCTCTCCAGCTATTATCTAACGACATACAGTGCACAAATGGATTCCCGAATAGCGCAGATATCTATCTCCCCTGCATCTCCAACACGAGATGTAAACAGTCTCCCCCCCAGCCAGCGAACCCGACGTCATTTACCCTTCGCTGACAATTTCCACTCGCATATATAAAACCATTTCACTCCTGCCAAAACAATAAAAAAAGCATTCTCCCTTTCTAAGCATAGATGAGTATGCATTTATCTTCACCCATCTTATACCTGCAATTTAAGTTGGAGAAAGACATCTATTACCTTCTGCAACCTGTCTATAAACAGAACGATCTCATTTACTACAGCAGGACCTTGTTCGGACCATTCGCCGGAAATGCGCGCAATGTTGTACGGCTCAAACTAGGTACAAGTACAACAGATCCTCAACACCTTATCTTTATCCTCTACCATCAAACAGTGAAAAAGTCACGAAGGCACCAATGTGATCCACCTCCAGTGCGGACAAACGGAATTCACAATACTCCCCCCTGAATAACTCGAGGTGCAACCATCCAAGAATTCCTAATAGTTCACCAAATCCGACACCTCAAACTACAGATGCCTATATTAAATACACACACACACACACACACCAGAGACCCCTTTAAAGTTTGATCACCCGTACTCTAAGCCAATGAGAAGCTGCCTCTGACCGTTGTTCAAACAGTGTTTTCTAACACGCTTTTGCACACTGCCGACCATTTCGTCTTTCTGCCGCGACTTCGAAGTCATTATCTGATTCTAAACAGACATTAACACGGACTGATGCACGGTCTCTCACAAGAAACTGTATCTTGCATCCTATAAATCATACCTTACAGTCGATAGCATAACATTGAAGTATTTTAAATAAAGGACGCCCACAACATAAGGAAAATAGAAGATCCTGCTGGCGTTGTAGCCACTTCCCTCAAGTGATTGACCACCTCTACATTTAAATTCTCATGTCGCAGTAACTGGATAGTTTATGACTGCATTCAACTTCTAGTGATTGGTCATTTTTGCACACAAGTACAGGATCACCGTTTTCGGTGCTAGCAACCCTGGAAGTTGCGGTCCATCAACCAAAATTTCTCCCACGACTCAAGCAAGCATTGTCAGTCAATCTTTATGTCGTACCCAGTGCACAGATGAGATGGATAAGACACCACCGATCTGCTGTAATATTATCCATCACAGCTGATATCGCGAAAAATTTTACAGTAAGGCCAACACTGGTCAATCATGTGATTGTTTTCTTACTTTCAGTATCATAGCTAAACCACAGTTCCTCTACTTTGCAAGTATCATTGCGATCATCCATAGATGACTGCTCAGCACGTCCATTCACACTTAATTCTCGGACACATAAAGACGACCAAATTATACTAGACAGCGCTATACCTATTTCTAAGACCTCGTGCATAGTACCCCATCAATCTATATGCGTTTAGCGGTCACAGAGCCATCTAGTCCTCTTACGTTAAAGGATCATCCTCACCTCGTCATTGACCAACCTACCCCACTTCATCGCTACCCAATTATTCCTCAACCGAGCAGACTAATACAGCTACACTCCACCTCTCTTGACTGAATAGAGCTTTCCTAGTCCTAACCCATCCAAGTGCACCATATTTCTCGAAATGTAACCAAATCTTTGAGCTTAGCACACCATATCGCTCTATAGTAACGGACCTCGAAGTGCCTCAATTTAATAGCATACAGTTAAGAAGAACAAGAACGGAGCGATATTTATACACAACGTAGTTCGATAGATTAAGCAAATCATCCAATCTATCGTGTGTAAAGTATTGTTCCAGAGTCGATCGGTGCATCGAAGGCGAGCGAGCAAGTGATTAATGTTACTCTTGAAAGTGCGAGAATGATGAGTTGATGGGTGTTTAGATAGAGGCTACGTTTGTAATTCGAAAAGACGGGATGAGAATGGTAAATTAATTTATGGACATGGCTTGGGGGGTGATATATGAGCGTCAAGATAGGGTCGATGACGTCTGCGTATGCTGATGGTGGGAGGAGTAAATTATATTTTATTTTCACAAAAAAATGTTGTGAAGTAAGAATAATATTGAGAAGGTTTTAGACGGCTGGTCACGCGATGAGGCGAGAGCAGGGATGTGTTATGTTTAATTAAAGGGCCGTGTAATGTCATGTCAAGAGCAATACGCAGTGTGTCATAGGAGGTAAAGCCGTGTGCTGCTGCTGGTGCTGCTGCTGCTGCTGCTGCTGCTGCTGCTATGTGTGTAGCGTATGGAGGCCCCGCTTTGGAATTGTGCTACGTTGATAAAGTTGACTTTCACCTTCGTTCGGTGGTGGCGGCTAGGGGTTGTGACAGACTGCGGACCTGCACGGACATCTGTGTGTGCTTTGACAGCTAAAGAGCGCGTCGACCGCGCCAACTCAGGCTTGCGGAGGCCGAGCAGGGGCTGTGGGCGGCCTGTAATCAGACGGATGCGCGACTTCAAGATCCTGTGGACAGGGTGCGGAGGGTGGTACCTGCGCATGTCCGCCGAGTTATTTTGCGAGCGGATCTGCAGGCTCTGCTATGCGTTATTTGGATAGTTTACGATTACTTATCGTATCTACACATCAGTGTAAAGAATTATTTAGTAGCTGTTTGCTATTGTCTGTACAGAAATTATTGTTGAGTGCGTGTCCGTGGGCTGTGCGACATAGCCTATGGCAAATCTGGGTGGGTGTTTAGTGATTGTGTGATACACTGTATGGTTAAATAAGTTTTTTTTTTTGTTTTGGTTTTAGGGCGCAAAACTGCTATGGTCATTAGCGCCCGGTCCGTGACTTAGGAAACAGTAAAAAACCTAAAATGGAAACCAGCAGCAATGGGAACGAAAGTCATGAAATTGGAGACGCTAAAAGCAGAAGGAAGGCTTAAAAATCCACTACAGAAAGGGGTTGGTTGTCCCAAAAAAAAAAAAAAGCTTCAAATGACTGACGTCATTTCCTGGCACTAATAAACTTGAGAACGCGATCGGCTGAGCGCGTGGCATCTGCTAAAATCTACGATATATCACAGAGTGGGGGGGGGGACAGAGTGGGGGGGGGACAGAGTGGGGGGGGGGACAGAGTGGGGGGGGGGACAGAGTGGGGGGGGGGACAGAGTGGGGGGGGGGACAGAGTGGGGGGGGGACAGAGTGGGGGGGGGGACAGAGTGGGGGGGGGGACAGAGTGGGGGGGGGGACAGAGTGGGGGGGGGGACAGAGTGGGGGGGGGGGACAGAGTGGGGGGGGGGACAGAGTGGGGGGGGGACAGAGTGGGGGGGGGGACAGAGTGGGGGGGGGGGACAGAGTGGGGGGGGGGGACAGAGTGGGGGGGGGGGACAGAGTGGGGGGGGGACAGAGTGGGGGGGGGACAGAGTGGGGGGGGGGACAGAGTGGGGGGGGGGACAGAGTGGGGGGGGGACAGAGTGGGGGGGGGGACAGAGTGGGGGGGGGGACAGAGTGGGGGGGGGGACAGAGTGGGGGGGGGGACAGAGTGGGGGGGGGACAGAGTGGGGGGGGGGACAGAGTGGGGGGGGGGACAGAGTGGGGGGGGGACAGAGTGGGGGGGGGGGACAGAGTGGGGGGGGGACAGAGTGGGGGGGGGACAGAGTGGGGGGGGGGACAGAGTGGGGGTGGGGGACAGAGTGGGGGGGGGACAGAGTGGGGGGGGGGACAGAGTGGGGGGGGGGGACAGAGTGGGGGGGGGGGGGACAGAGTGGGGGGGGGGACAGAGTGGGGGGGGGGGGACAGAGTGGGGGGGGGGACAGAGTGGGGGGGGGACAGAGTGGGGGGGGGGGGACAGAGTGGGGGGGGGGGACAGAGTGGGGGGGGGGACAGAGTGGGGGGGGGGACAGAGTGGGGGGGGGACAGAGTGGGGGGGGGGACAGAGTGGGGGGGGGGGACAGAGTGGGGGGGGGACAGAGTGGGGGGGGGACAGAGTGGGGGGGGACAGAGTGGGGGGGGGACAGAGTGGGGGGGGGACAGAGTGGGGGGGGACAGAGTGGGGGGGGACAGAGTGGGGGGGGGACAGAGTGGGGGGGGGGACAGAGTGGGGGGGGGACAGAGTGGGGGGGGGACAGAGTGGGGGGGGGACAGAGTGGGGGACAGAGTGGGGGACAGAGTGGGGGACAGAGTGGGGGACAGAGTGGGGGACAGAGTGGGGGACAGAGTGGGGGACAGAGTGGGGGACAGAGTGGGGGACAGAGTGGGGGACAGAGTGGGGGACAGAGTGGGGGAGGATCGCCGCTTAAAAGATGTCGATGGCTAAAAAGACAGTGCCCTATCCGGAATCTAGTTGAAATTACCTCCTCCCGACGACGCGTTCGGGAGGAAGAGGTCCAAGCACAAGGAAGAGCTTTCACGTCCCGCAATTTATTATTGGGAAGTGTCGACCAATGCTCGTGCCATAAATGAACAACACGACGACATAATACGCTCCGTAGATCGGCGAAGGGAATCGATTGGATAGCTGGCCGCAGAAGAGAGACTGCATCATTGGCTGCAATATCGGCCGCCTCATTTCCACAGATACCAACGTGTCCCGGGAGCCAGAGGAACGCCACCGAGACGCCCCCCAGGTGGAGCAAGCGCAGACAGTCCTGAATCCGGTGGACCAGAGGGTGCACAGGGTAAAGAGCTCGGAGACTGAGGAGAGAGCTGAGAGAATCTGAGCAGATAACTTACTGTATCCGCTGATGGCGGTGGATGTAGTGGACAGCCTGGAGAACAGCGTAAAGCTCCGCAGTATAAACCGGACACTGGTCGGGAAGCCGAAAGGGATTTTGGGAGTCGCAAACAATATAGGCACTCCCTACACCTAACGATGTTTTCGAGTCGTCGGTGTAAATAAATGTGGCGTCCGTCATTTGTGCACATAGAACAGCAAATGCCCGACGATAAACAAGTGAAGGGGTACCGTCCTTGGGAAATCGACAAAGGTCACGGAGCAGGTAGATCCGGGGACGGAGCCAAGGCGGTGCTGTATCCCAAGTTGTCAAGTAGGTTTTAGGAAAGCGGAAGGAAAGAGAATGGAGCAGTTGACGGAAGCGGACTCCCGGGGGTAGTAGGGAGGAGGGGCGGCCTGCATACCCTACATCAAAGGAGGCGTCGAAAAAAAAGAAGTCATGGGCTGGATTAGCAGGCATGAAAGACAGATGGCTCAGGACTGCTCTCCGATTGGACAGCGGAGGTTCAGCAGTCTCAGCATAAAGGCTTTCCACAGCGCTGGTGTAAAAAGCTCCAGACACTAAACGTAATCCACGGTGGTGGATAGAGTCGAGACGCCGAAGAATAGACGGCCGAGCAGAGGAGTAGACTATGCTTCCATAGTCCAATTTCGAGCGCACTAAGGCGCGATAGAGGCGGAGAAGGACCACTCGGTCCGCTCCCCAGGAGGTACCATTCAGGACACGGAGGGTGTTGAGGGATCGCAGACAGCGAGCCGACAGATAGGAAACGTGGGAGGACCAGCACAGTTTTCTGTCAAACATAAGAGCCAAGAATTTAGCGACGTCTGAAAACGGAAGGTTGACAGGACCTAGACGTAAGGAGGGTGGAAGAAACTCTTTACGTCGCCAAAAATTAACACAAACGGTCTTACTGGGAGAAAAACGGAAGCCGGTTTCGATGCTCCAAGAGTGGAGGCGATCGAGACATCCTTGAAGACGTCGTTCAAGAAGGCTGGTCCGTTGAGAGCTGTAGTAGATCGCAAAATCATCCACAAAGAGGGAGCCCGAGACAACAGGAAGGAGACAAGCCATAATTGGATTTATGGCAATGGCAAACAGTACTACACTTAGCACGGAGCGCTGGGGTACCCCGTTTTCTTGAGAGAAGGTACGGGAGAGAGTAGTGTTCACCCGCACCCTAAATGTGCGCTCTGCCACAAATGTGCGCTCTGCCACAAATGTGCGCTCTGCCACAAATGTGCGCTCTGCCACAAATGTGCGCTCTGCCACAAATGTGCGCTCTGCCACAAATGTGCGCTCTGCCACAAATGTGCGCTCTGCCACAAATGTGCGCTCTGCCACAAATGTGCGCTCTGCCACAAATGTGCGCTCTGCCACAAATGTGCGCTCTGCCACAAATGTGCGCTCTGCCACAAATGTGCGCTCTGCCACAAATGTGCGCTCTGCCACAAATGTGCGCTCTGCCACAAATGTGCGCTCTGCCACAAATGTGCGCTCTGCCACAAATGTGCGCTCTGCCACAAATGTGCGCTCTGCCACAAATGTGCGCTCTGCCACAAATGTGCGCTCTGCCACAAATGTGCGCTCTGCCACAAATGTGCGCTCTGCCACAAATGTGCGCTCTGCCACAAATGTGCGCTCTGCCACAAATGTGCGCTCTGCCACAAATGTGCGCTCTGCCACAAATGTGCGCTCTGCCACAAATGTGCGCTCTGCCACAAATGTGCGCTCTGCCACAAATGTGCGCTCTGCCACAAATGTGCGCTCTGCCACAAATGTGCGCTCTGCCACAAATGTGCGCTCTGCCACAAATGTGCGCTCTGCCACAAATGTGCGCTCTGCCACAAATGTGCGCTCTGCCACAAATGTGCGCTCTGCCACAAATGTGCGCTCTGCCACAAATGTGCGCTCTGCCACAAATGTGCGCTCTGCCACAAATGTGCGCTCTGCCACAAATGTGCGCTCTGCCACAAATGTGCGCTCTGCCACAAATGTGCGCTCTGCCACAAATGTGCGCTCTGCCACAAATGTGCGCTCTGCCACAAATGTGCGCTCTGCCACAAATGTGCGCTCTGCCACAAATGTGCGCTCTGCCACAAATGTGCGCTCTGCCACAAATGTGCGCTCTGCCACAAATGTGCGCTCTGCCACAAATGTGCGCTCTGCCACAAATGTGCGCTCTGCCACAAATGTGCGCTCTGCCACAAATGTGCGCTCTGCCACAAATGTGCGCTCTGCCACAAATGTGCGCTCTGCCACAAATGTGCGCTCTGCCACAAATGTGCGCTCTGCCACAAATGTGCGCTCTGCCACAAATGTGCGCTCTGCCACAAATGTGCGCTCTGCCACAAATGTGCGCTCTGCCACAAATGTGCGCTCTGCCACAAATGTGCGCTCTGCCACAAATGTGCGCTCTGCCACAAATGTGCGCTCTGCCACAAATGTGCGCTCTGCCACAAATGTGCGCTCTGCCACAAATGTGCGCTCTGCCACAAATGTGCGCTCTGCCACAAATGTGCGCTCTGCCACAAATGTGCGCTCTGCCACAAATGTGCGCTCTGCCACAAATGTGCGCTCTGCCACAAATGTGCGCTCTGCCACAAATGTGCGCTCTGCCACAAATGTGCGCTCTGCCACAAATGTGCGCTCTGCCACAAATGTGCGCTCTGCCACAAATGTGCGCTCTGCCACAAATGTGCGCTCTGCCACAAATGTGCGCTCTGCCACAAATGTGCGCTCTGCCACAAATGTGCGCTCTGCCACAAATGTGCGCTCTGCCACAAATGTGCGCTCTGCCACAAATGTGCGCTCTGCCACAAATGTGCGCTCTGCCACAAATGTGCGCTCTGCCACAAATGTGCGCTCTGCCACAAATGTGCGCTCTGCCACAAATGTGCGCTCTGCCACAAATGTGCGCTCTGCCACAAATGTGCGCTCTGCCACAAATGTGCGCTCTGCCACAAATGTGCGCTCTGCCACAAATGTGCGCTCTGCCACAAATGTGCGCTCTGCCACAAATGTGCGCTCTGCCACAAATGTGCGCTCTGCCACAAATGTGCGCTCTGCCACAAATGTGCGCTCTGCCACAAATGTGCGCTCTGCCACAAATGTGCGCTCTGCCACAAATGTGCGCTCTGCCACAAATGTGCGCTCTGCCACAAATGTGCGCTCTGCCACAAATGTGCGCTCTGCCACAAATGTGCGCTCTGCCACAAATGTGCGCTCTGCCACAAATGTGCGCTCTGCCACAAATGTGCGCTCTGCCACAAATGTGCGCTCTGCCACAAATGTGCGCTCTGCCACAAATGTGCGCTCTGCCACAAATGTGCGCTCTGCCACAAATGTGCGCTCTGCCACAAATGTGCGCTCTGCCACAAATGTGCGCTCTGCCACAAATGTGCGCTCTGCCACAAATGTGCGCTCTGCCACAAATGTGCGCTCTGCCACAAATGTGCGCTCTGCCACAAATGTGCGCTCTGCCACAAATGTGCGCTCTGCCACAAATGTGCGCTCTGCCACAAATGTGCGCTCTGCCACAAATGTGCGCTCTGCCACAAATGTGCGCTCTGCCACAAATGTGCGCTCTGCCACAAATGTGCGCTCTGCCACAAATGTGCGCTCTGCCACAAATGTGCGCTCTGCCACAAATGTGCGCTCTGCCACAAATGTGCGCTCTGCCACAAATGTGCGCTCTGCCACAAATGTGCGCTCTGCCACAAATGTGCGCTCTGCCACAAATGTGCGCTCTGCCACAAATGTGCGCTCTGCCACAAATGTGCGCTCTGCCACAAATGTGCGCTCTGCCACAAATGTGCGCTCTGCCACAAATGTGCGCTCTGCCACAAATGTGCGCTCTGCCACAAATGTGCGCTCTGCCACAAATGTGCGCTCTGCCACAAATGTGCGCTCTGCCACAAATGTGCGCTCTGCCACAAATGTGCGCTCTGCCACAAATGTGCGCTCTGCCACAAATGTGCGCTCTGCCACAAATGTGCGCTCTGCCACAAATGTGCGCTCTGCCACAAATGTGCGCTCTGCCACAAATGTGCGCTCTGCCACAAATGTGCGCTCTGCCACAAATGTGCGCTCTGCCACAAATGTGCGCTCTGCCACAAATGTGCGCTCTGCCACAAATGTGCGCTCTGCCACAAATGTGCGCTCTGCCACAAATGTGCGCTCTGCCACAAATGTGCGCTCTGCCACAAATGTGCGCTCTGCCACAAATGTGCGCTCTGCCACAAATGTGCGCTCTGCCACAAATGTGCGCTCTGCCACAAATGTGCGCTCTGCCACAAATGTGCGCTCTGCCACAAATGTGCGCTCTGCCACAAATGTGCGCTCTGCCACAAATGTGCGCTCTGCCACAAATGTGCGCTCTGCCACAAATGTGCGCTCTGCCACAAATGTGCGCTCTGCCACAAATGTGCGCTCTGCCACAAATGTGCGCTCTGCCACAAATGTGCGCTCTGCCACAAATGTGCGCTCTGCCACAAATGTGCGCTCTGCCACAAATGTGCGCTCTGCCACAAATGTGCGCTCTGCCACAAATGTGCGCTCTGCCACAAATGTGCGCTCTGCCACAAATGTGCGCTCTGCCACAAATGTGCGCTCTGCCACAAATGTGCGCTCTGCCACAAATGTGCGCTCTGCCACAAATGTGCGCTCTGCCACAAATGTGCGCTCTGCCACAAATGTGCGCTCTGCCACAAATGTGCGCTCTGCCACAAATGTGCGCTCTGCCACAAATGTGCGCTCTGCCACAAATGTGCGCTCTGCCACAAATGTGCGCTCTGCCACAAATGTGCGCTCTGCCACAAATGTGCGCTCTGCCACAAATGTGCGCTCTGCCACAAATGTGCGCTCTGCCACAAATGTGCGCTCTGCCACAAATGTGCGCTCTGCCACAAATGTGCGCTCTGCCACAAATGTGCGCTCTGCCACAAATGTGCGCTCTGCCACAAATGTGCGCTCTGCCACAAATGTGCGCTCTGCCACAAATGTGCGCTCTGCCACAAATGTGCGCTCTGCCACAAATGTGCGCTCTGCCACAAATGTGCGCTCTGCCACAAATGTGCGCTCTGCCACAAATGTGCGCTCTGCCACAAATGTGCGCTCTGCCACAAATGTGCGCTCTGCCACAAATGTGCGCTCTGCCACAAATGTGCGCTCTGCCACAAATGTGCGCTCTGCCACAAATGTGCGCTCTGCCACAAATGTGCGCTCTGCCACAAATGTGCGCTCTGCCACAAATGTGCGCTCTGCCACAAATGTGCGCTCTGCCACAAATGTGCGCTCTGCCACAAATGTGCGCTCTGCCACAAATGTGCGCTCTGCCACAAATGTGCGCTCTGCCACAAATGTGCGCTCTGCCACAAATGTGCGCTCTGCCACAAATGTGCGCTCTGCCACAAATGTGCGCTCTGCCACAAATGTGCGCTCTGCCACAAATGTGCGCTCTGCCACAAATGTGCGCTCTGCCACAAATGTGCGCTCTGCCACAAATGTGCGCTCTGCCACAAATGTGCGCTCTGCCACAAATGTGCGCTCTGCCACAAATGTGCGCTCTGCCACAAATGTGCGCTCTGCCACAAATGTGCGCTCTGCCACAAATGTGCGCTCTGCCACAAATGTGCGCTCTGCCACAAATGTGCGCTCTGCCACAAATGTGCGCTCTGCCACAAATGTGCGCTCTGCCACAAATGTGCGCTCTGCCACAAATGTGCGCTCTGCCACAAATGTGCGCTCTGCCACAAATGTGCGCTCTGCCACAAATGTGCGCTCTGCCACAAATGTGCGCTCTGCCACAAATGTGCGCTCTGCCACAAATGTGCGCTCTGCCACAAATGTGCGCTCTGCCACAAATGTGCGCTCTGCCACAAATGTGCGCTCTGCCACAAATGTGCGCTCTGCCACAAATGTGCGCTCTGCCACAAATGTGCGCTCTGCCACAAATGTGCGCTCTGCCACAAATGTGCGCTCTGCCACAAATGTGCGCTCTGCCACAAATGTGCGCTCTGCCACAAATGTGCGCTCTGCCACAAATGTGCGCTCTGCCACAAATGTGCGCTCTGCCACAAATGTGCGCTCTGCCACAAATGTGCGCTCTGCCACAAATGTGCGCTCTGCCACAAATGTGCGCTCTGCCACAAATGTGCGCTCTGCCACAAATGTGCGCTCTGCCACAAATGTGCGCTCTGCCACAAATGTGCGCTCTGCCACAAATGTGCGCTCTGCCACAAATGTGCGCTCTGCCACAAATGTGCGCTCTGCCACAAATGTGCGCTCTGCCACAAATGTGCGCTCTGCCACAAATGTGCGCTCTGCCACAAATGTGCGCTCTGCCACAAATGTGCGCTCTGCCACAAATGTGCGCTCTGCCACAAATGTGCGCTCTGCCACAAATGTGCGCTCTGCCACAAATGTGCGCTCTGCCACAAATGTGCGCTCTGCCACAAATGTGCGCTCTGCCACAAATGTGCGCTCTGCCACAAATGTGCGCTCTGCCACAAATGTGCGCTCTGCCACAAATGTGCGCTCTGCCACAAATGTGCGCTCTGCCACAAATGTGCGCTCTGCCACAAATGTGCGCTCTGCCACAAATGTGCGCTCTGCCACAAATGTGCGCTCTGCCACAAATGTGCGCTCTGCCACAAATGTGCGCTCTGCCACAAATGTGCGCTCTGCCACAAATGTGCGCTCTGCCACAAATGTGCGCTCTGCCACAAATGTGCGCTCTGCCACAAATGTGCGCTCTGCCACAAATGTGCGCTCTGCCACAAATGTGCGCTCTGCCACAAATGTGCGCTCTGCCACAAATGTGCGCTCTGCCACAAATGTGCGCTCTGCCACAAATGTGCGCTCTGCCACAAATGTGCGCTCTGCCACAAATGTGCGCTCTGCCACAAATGTGCGCTCTGCCACAAATGTGCGCTCTGCCACAAATGTGCGCTCTGCCACAAATGTGCGCTCTGCCACAAATGTGCGCTCTGCCACAAATGTGCGCTCTGCCACAAATGTGCGCTCTGCCACAAATGTGCGCTCTGCCACAAATGTGCGCTCTGCCACAAATGTGCGCTCTGCCACAAATGTGCGCTCTGCCACAAATGTGCGCTCTGCCACAAATGTGCGCTCTGCCACAAATGTGCGCTCTGCCACAAATGTGCGCTCTGCCACAAATGTGCGCTCTGCCACAAATGTGCGCTCTGCCACAAATGTGCGCTCTGCCACAAATGTGCGCTCTGCCACAAATGTGCGCTCTGCCACAAATGTGCGCTCTGCCACAAATGTGCGCTCTGCCACAAATGTGCGCTCTGCCACAAATGTGCGCTCTGCCACAAATGTGCGCTCTGCCACAAATGTGCGCTCTGCCACAAATGTGCGCTCTGCCACAAATGTGCGCTCTGCCACAAATGTGCGCTCTGCCACAAATGTGCGCTCTGCCACAAATGTGCGCTCTGCCACAAATGTGCGCTCTGCCACAAATGTGCGCTCTGCCACAAATGTGCGCTCTGCCACAAATGTGCGCTCTGCCACAAATGTGCGCTCTGCCACAAATGTGCGCTCTGCCACAAATGTGCGCTCTGCCACAAATGTGCGCTCTGCCACAAATGTGCGCTCTGCCACAAATGTGCGCTCTGCCACAAATGTGCGCTCTGCCACAAATGTGCGCTCTGCCACAAATGTGCGCTCTGCCACAAATGTGCGCTCTGCCACAAATGTGCGCTCTGCCACAAATGTGCGCTCTGCCACAAATGTGCGCTCTGCCACAAATGTGCGCTCTGCCACAAATGTGCGCTCTGCCACAAATGTGCGCTCTGCCACAAATGTGCGCTCTGCCACAAATGTGCGCTCTGCCACAAATGTGCGCTCTGCCACAAATGTGCGCTCTGCCACAAATGTGCGCTCTGCCACAAATGTGCGCTCTGCCACAAATGTGCGCTCTGCCACAAATGTGCGCTCTGCCACAAATGTGCGCTCTGCCACAAATGTGCGCTCTGCCACAAATGTGCGCTCTGCCACAAATGTGCGCTCTGCCACAAATGTGCGCTCTGCCACAAATGTGCGCTCTGCCACAAATGTGCGCTCTGCCACAAATGTGCGCTCTGCCACAAATGTGCGCTCTGCCACAAATGTGCGCTCTGCCACAAATGTGCGCTCTGCCACAAATGTGCGCTCTGCCACAAATGTGCGCTCTGCCACAAATGTGCGCTCTGCCACAAATGTGCGCTCTGCCACAAATGTGCGCTCTGCCACAAATGTGCGCTCTGCCACAAATGTGCGCTCTGCCACAAATGTGCGCTCTGCCACAAATGTGCGCTCTGCCAAATGTGCGCTCTGCCACAAATGTGCGCTCTGCCACAAATGTGCGCTCTGCCACAAATGTGCGCTCTGCCACAAATGTGCGCTCTGCCACAAATGTGCGCTCTGCCACAAATGTGCGCTCTGCCACAAATGTGCGCTCTGCCACAAATGTGCGCTCTGCCACAAATGTGCGCTCTGCCACAAATGTGCGCTCTGCCACAAATGTGCGCTCTGCCACAAATGTGCGCTCTGCCACAAATGTGCGCTCTGCCACAAATGTGCGCTCTGCCACAAATGTGCGCTCTGCCACAAATGTGCGCTCTGCCACAAATGTGCGCTCTGCCACAAATGTGCGCTCTGCCACAAATGTGCGCTCTGCCACAAATGTGCGCTCTGCCACAAATGTGCGCTCTGCCACAAATGTGCGCTCTGCCACAAATGTGCGCTCTGCCACAAATGTGCGCTCTGCCACAAATGTGCGCTCTGCCACAAATGTGCGCTCTGCCACAAATGTGCGCTCTGCCACAAATGTGCGCTCTGCCACAAATGTGCGCTCTGCCACAAATGTGCGCTCTGCCACAAATGTGCGCTCTGCCACAAATGTGCGCTCTGCCACAAATGTGCGCTCTGCCACAAATGTGCGCTCTGCCACAAATGTGCGCTCTGCCACAAATGTGCGCTCTGCCACAAATGTGCGCTCTGCCACAAATGTGCGCTCTGCCACAAATGTGCGCTCTGCCACAAATGTGCGCTCTGCCACAAATGTGCGCTCTGCCACAAATGTGCGCTCTGCCACAAATGTGCGCTCTGCCACAAATGTGCGCTCTGCCACAAATGTGCGCTCTGCCACAAATGTGCGCTCTGCCACAAATGTGCGCTCTGCCACAAATGTGCGCTCTGCCACAAATGTGCGCTCTGCCACAAATGTGCGCTCTGCCACAAATGTGCGCTCTGCCACAAATGTGCGCTCTGCCACAAATGTGCGCTCTGCCACAAATGTGCGCTCTGCCACAAATGTGCGCTCTGCCACAAATGTGCGCTCTGCCACAAATGTGCGCTCTGCCACAAATGTGCGCTCTGCCACAAATGTGCGCTCTGCCACAAATGTGCGCTCTGCCACAAATGTGCGCTCTGCCACAAATGTGCGCTCTGCCACAAATGTGCGCTCTGCCACAAATGTGCGCTCTGCCACAAATGTGCGCTCTGCCACAAATGTGCGCTCTGCCACAAATGTGCGCTCTGCCACAAATGTGCGCTCTGCCACAAATGTGCGCTCTGCCACAAATGTGCGCTCTGCCACAAATGTGCGCTCTGCCACAAATGTGCGCTCTGCCACAAATGTGCGCTCTGCCACAAATGTGCGCTCTGCCACAAATGTGCGCTCTGCCACAAATGTGCGCTCTGCCACAAATGTGCGCTCTGCCACAAATGTGCGCTCTGCCACAAATGTGCGCTCTGCCACAAATGTGCGCTCTGCCACAAATGTGCGCTCTGCCACAAATGTGCGCTCTGCCACAAATGTGCGCTCTGCCACAAATGTGCGCTCTGCCACAAATGTGCGCTCTGCCACAAATGTGCGCTCTGCCACAAATGTGCGCTCTGCCACAAATGTGCGCTCTGCCACAAATGTGCGCTCTGCCACAAATGTGCGCTCTGCCACAAATGTGCGCTCTGCCACAAATGTGCGCTCTGCCACAAATGTGCGCTCTGCCACAAATGTGCGCTCTGCCACAAATGTGCGCTCTGCCACAAATGTGCGCTCTGCCACAAATGTGCGCTCTGCCACAAATGTGCGCTCTGCCACAAATGTGCGCTCTGCCACAAATGTGCGCTCTGCCACAAATGTGCGCTCTGCCACAAATGTGCGCTCTGCCACAAATGTGCGCTCTGCCACAAATGTGCGCTCTGCCACAAATGTGCGCTCTGCCACAAATGTGCGCTCTGCCACAAATGTGCGCTCTGCCACAAATGTGCGCTCTGCCACAAATGTGCGCTCTGCCACAAATGTGCGCTCTGCCACAAATGTGCGCTCTGCCACAAATGTGCGCTCTGCCACAAATGTGCGCTCTGCCACAAATGTGCGCTCTGCCACAAATGTGCGCTCTGCCACAAATGTGCGCTCTGCCACAAATGTGCGCTCTGCCACAAATGTGCGCTCTGCCACAAATGTGCGCTCTGCCACAAATGTGCGCTCTGCCACAAATGTGCGCTCTGCCACAAATGTGCGCTCTGCCACAAATGTGCGCTCTGCCACAAATGTGCGCTCTGCCACAAATGTGCGCTCTGCCACAAATGTGCGCTCTGCCACAAATGTGCGCTCTGCCACAAATGTGCGCTCTGCCACAAATGTGCGCTCTGCCACAAATGTGCGCTCTGCCACAAATGTGCGCTCTGCCACAAATGTGCGCTCTGCCACAAATGTGCGCTCTGCCACAAATGTGCGCTCTGCCACAAATGTGCGCTCTGCCACAAATGTGCGCTCTGCCACAAATGTGCGCTCTGCCACAAATGTGCGCTCTGCCACAAATGTGCGCTCTGCCACAAATGTGCGCTCTGCCACAAATGTGCGCTCTGCCACAAATGTGCGCTCTGCCACAAATGTGCGCTCTGCCACAAATGTGCGCTCTGCCACAAATGTGCGCTCTGCCACAAATGTGCGCTCTGCCACAAATGTGCGCTCTGCCACAAATGTGCGCTCTGCCACAAATGTGCGCTCTGCCACAAATGTGCGCTCTGCCACAAATGTGCGCTCTGCCACAAATGTGCGCTCTGCCACAAATGTGCGCTCTGCCACAAATGTGCGCTCTGCCACAAATGTGCGCTCTGCCACAAATGTGCGCTCTGCCACAAATGTGCGCTCTGCCACAAATGTGCGCTCTGCCACAAATGTGCGCTCTGCCACAAATGTGCGCTCTGCCACAAATGTGCGCTCTGCCACAAATGTGCGCTCTGCCACAAATGTGCGCTCTGCCACAAATGTGCGCTCTGCCACAAATGTGCGCTCTGCCACAAATGTGCGCTCTGCCACAAATGTGCGCTCTGCCACAAATGTGCGCTCTGCCACAAATGTGCGCTCTGCCACAAATGTGCGCTCTGCCACAAATGTGCGCTCTGCCACAAATGTGCGCTCTGCCACAAATGTGCGCTCTGCCACAAATGTGCGCTCTGCCACAAATGTGCGCTCTGCCACAAATGTGCGCTCTGCCACAAATGTGCGCTCTGCCACAAATGTGCGCTCTGCCACAAATGTGCGCTCTGCCACAAATGTGCGCTCTGCCACAAATGTGCGCTCTGCCACAAATGTGCGCTCTGCCACAAATGTGCGCTCTGCCACAAATGTGCGCTCTGCCACAAATGTGCGCTCTGCCACAAATGTGCGCTCTGCCACAAATGTGCGCTCTGCCACAAATGTGCGCTCTGCCACAAATGTGCGCTCTGCCACAAATGTGCGCTCTGCCACAAATGTGCGCTCTGCCACAAATGTGCGCTCTGCCACAAATGTGCGCTCTGCCACAAATGTGCGCTCTGCCACAAATGTGCGCTCTGCCACAAATGTGCGCTCTGCCACAAATGTGCGCTCTGCCACAAATGTGCGCTCTGCCACAAATGTGCGCTCTGCCACAAATGTGCGCTCTGCCACAAATGTGCGCTCTGCCACAAATGTGCGCTCTGCCACAAATGTGCGCTCTGCCACAAATGTGCGCTCTGCCACAAATGTGCGCTCTGCCACAAATGTGCGCTCTGCCACAAATGTGCGCTCTGCCACAAATGTGCGCTCTGCCACAAATGTGCGCTCTGCCACAAATGTGCGCTCTGCCACAAATGTGCGCTCTGCCACAAATGTGCGCTCTGCCACAAATGTGCGCTCTGCCACAAATGTGCGCTCTGCCACAAATGTGCGCTCTGCCACAAATGTGCGCTCTGCCACAAATGTGCGCTCTGCCACAAATGTGCGCTCTGCCACAAATGTGCGCTCTGCCACAAATGTGCGCTCTGCCACAAATGTGCGCTCTGCCACAAATGTGCGCTCTGCCACAAATGTGCGCTCTGCCACAAATGTGCGCTCTGCCACAAATGTGCGCTCTGCCACAAATGTGCGCTCTGCCACAAATGTGCGCTCTGCCACAAATGTGCGCTCTGCCACAAATGTGCGCTCTGCCACAAATGTGCGCTCTGCCACAAATGTGCGCTCTGCCACAAATGTGCGCTCTGCCACAAATGTGCGCTCTGCCACAAATGTGCGCTCTGCCACAAATGTGCGCTCTGCCACAAATGTGCGCTCTGCCACAAATGTGCGCTCTGCACAAATGTGCGCTCTGCCACAAATGTGCGCTCTGCCACAAATGTGCGCTCTGCCACAAATGTGCGCTCTGCCACAAATGTGCGCTCTGCCACAAATGTGCGCTCTGCCACAAATGTGCGCTCTGCCACAAATGTGCGCTCTGCCACAAATGTGCGCTCTGCCACAAATGTGCGCTCTGCCACAAATGTGCGCTCTGCCACAAATGTGCGCTCTGCCACAAATGTGCGCTCTGCCACAAATGTGCGCTCTGCCACAAATGTGCGCTCTGCCACAAATGTGCGCTCTGCCACAAATGTGCGCTCTGCCACAAATGTGCGCTCTGCCACAAATGTGCGCTCTGCCACAAATGTGCGCTCTGCCACAAATGTGCGCTCTGCCACAAATGTGCGCTCTGCCACAAATGTGCGCTCTGCCACAAATGTGCGCTCTGCCACAAATGTGCGCTCTGCCACAAATGTGCGCTCTGCCACAAATGTGCGCTCTGCCACAAATGTGCGCTCTGCCACAAATGTGCGCTCTGCCACAAATGTGCGCTCTGCCACAAATGTGCGCTCTGCCACAAATGTGCGCTCTGCCACAAATGTGCGCTCTGCCACAAATGTGCGCTCTGCCACAAATGTGCGCTCTGCCACAAATGTGCGCTCTGCCACAAATGTGCGCTCTGCCACAAATGTGCGCTCTGCCACAAATGTGCGCTCTGCCACAAATGTGCGCTCTGCCACAAATGTGCGCTCTGCCACAAATGTGCGCTCTGCCACAAATGTGCGCTCTGCCACAAATGTGCGCTCTGCCACAAATGTGCGCTCTGCCACAAATGTGCGCTCTGCCACAAATGTGCGCTCTGCCACAAATGTGCGCTCTGCCACAAATGTGCGCTCTGCCACAAATGTGCGCTCTGCCACAAATGTGCGCTCTGCCACAAATGTGCGCTCTGCCACAAATGTGCGCTCTGCCACAAATGTGCGCTCTGCCACAAATGTGCGCTCTGCCACAAATGTGCGCTCTGCCACAAATGTGCGCTCTGCCACAAATGTGCGCTCTGCCACAAATGTGCGCTCTGCCACAAATGTGCGCTCTGCCACAAATGTGCGCTCTGCCACAAATGTGCGCTCTGCCACAAATGTGCGCTCTGCCACAAATGTGCGCTCTGCCACAAATGTGCGCTCTGCCACAAATGTGCGCTCTGCCACAAATGTGCGCTCTGCCACAAATGTGCGCTCTGCCACAAATGTGCGCTCTGCCACAAATGTGCGCTCTGCCACAAATGTGCGCTCTGCCACAAATGTGCGCTCTGCCACAAATGTGCGCTCTGCCACAAATGTGCGCTCTGCCACAAATGTGCGCTCTGCCACAAATGTGCGCTCTGCCACAAATGTGCGCTCTGCCACAAATGTGCGCTCTGCCACAAATGTGCGCTCTGCCACAAATGTGCGCTCTGCCACAATGTGCGCTCTGCCACAAATGTGCGCTCTGCCACAAATGTGCGCTCTGCCACAAATGTGCGCTCTGCCACAAATGTGCGCTCTGCCACAAATGTGCGCTCTGCCACAAATGTGCGCTCTGCCACAAATGTGCGCTCTGCCACAAATGTGCGCTCTGCCACAAATGTGCGCTCTGCCACAAATGTGCGCTCTGCCACAAATGTGCGCTCTGCCACAAATGTGCGCTCTGCCACAAATGTGCGCTCTGCCACAAATGTGCGCTCTGCCACAAATGTGCGCTCTGCCACAAATGTGCGCTCTGCCACAAATGTGCGCTCTGCCACAAATGTGCGCTCTGCCACAAATGTGCGCTCTGCCACAAATGTGCGCTCTGCCACAAATGTGCGCTCTGCCACAAATGTGCGCTCTGCCACAAATGTGCGCTCTGCCACAAATGTGCGCTCTGCCACAAATGTGCGCTCTGCCACAAATGTGCGCTCTGCCACAAATGTGCGCTCTGCCACAAATGTGCGCTCTGCCACAAATGTGCGCTCTGCCACAAATGTGCGCTCTGCCACAAATGTGCGCTCTGCCACAAATGTGCGCTCTGCCACAAATGTGCGCTCTGCCACAAATGTGCGCTCTGCCACAAATGTGCGCTCTGCCACAAATGTGCGCTCTGCCACAAATGTGCGCTCTGCCACAAATGTGCGCTCTGCCACAAATGTGCGCTCTGCCACAAATGTGCGCTCTGCCACAAATGTGCGCTCTGCCACAAATGTGCGCTCTGCCACAAATGTGCGCTCTGCCACAAATGTGCGCTCTGCCACAAATGTGCGCTCTGCCACAAATGTGCGCTCTGCCACAAATGTGCGCTCTGCCACAAATGTGCGCTCTGCCACAAATGTGCGCTCTGCCACAAATGTGCGCTCTGCCACAAATGTGCGCTCTGCCACAAATGTGCGCTCTGCCACAAATGTGCGCTCTGCCACAAATGTGCGCTCTGCCACAAATGTGCGCTCTGCCACAAATGTGCGCTCTGCCACAAATGTGCGCTCTGCCACAAATGTGCGCTCTGCCACAAATGTGCGCTCTGCCACAAATGTGCGCTCTGCCACAAATGTGCGCTCTGCCACAAATGTGCGCTCTGCCACAAATGTGCGCTCTGCCACAAATGTGCGCTCTGCCACAAATGTGCGCTCTGCCACAAATGTGCGCTCTGCCACAAATGTGCGCTCTGCCACAAATGTGCGCTCTGCCACAAATGTGCGCTCTGCCACAAATGTGCGCTCTGCCACAAATGTGCGCTCTGCCACAAATGTGCGCTCTGCCACAAATGTGCGCTCTGCCACAAATGTGCGCTCTGCCACAAATGTGCGCTCTGCCACAAATGTGCGCTCTGCCACAAATGTGCGCTCTGCACAAATGTGCGCTCTGCCACAAATGTGCGCTCTGCCACAAATGTGCGCTCTGCCACAAATGTGCGCTCTGCCACAAATGTGCGCTCTGCCACAAATGTGCGCTCTGCCACAAATGTGCGCTCTGCCACAAATGTGCGCTCTGCCACAAATGTGCGCTCTGCCACAAATGTGCGCTCTGCCACAAATGTGCGCTCTGCCACAAATGTGCGCTCTGCCACAAATGTGCGCTCTGCCACAAATGTGCGCTCTGCCACAAATGTGCGCTCTGCCACAAATGTGCGCTCTGCCACAAATGTGCGCTCTGCCACAAATGTGCGCTCTGCCACAAATGTGCGCTCTGCCACAAATGTGCGCTCTGCCACAAATGTGCGCTCTGCCACAAATGTGCGCTCTGCCACAAATGTGCGCTCTGCCACAAATGTGCGCTCTGCCACAAATGTGCGCTCTGCCACAAATGTGCGCTCTGCCACAAATGTGCGCTCTGCCACAAATGTGCGCTCTGCCACAAATGTGCGCTCTGCCACAAATGTGCGCTCTGCCACAAATGTGCGCTCTGCCACAAATGTGCGCTCTGCCACAAATGTGCGCTCTGCCACAAATGTGCGCTCTGCCACAAATGTGCGCTCTGCCACAAATGTGCGCTCTGCCACAAATGTGCGCTCTGCCACAAATGTGCGCTCTGCCACAAATGTGCGCTCTGCCACAAATGTGCGCTCTGCCACAAATGTGCGCTCTGCCACAAATGTGCGCTCTGCCACAAATGTGCGCTCT